>NW_026526777.1:36586185-37853685 GCF_024362965.1 Panthera pardus
TCTTACTTGACTGCTTCTAAATGTGTTTTCTTTGTCACAGCTGACATCTGACATCTTTTGAGTGCTTGCTGTATGCCAAGCATTGTTCTAGCTCTCTCCCTTCACTATCTCAGTTAATCTCTACAGCATCTCTATGGGTTTTATATGCTACCAATTAGAGACCTGAGGCTCAGAGAACATAAACTCTCTGCCACTGCCTCACAACTGAGAAGGGAAGGTGGCATTAGAGCCCTGGGGGAAACCCATGCTCTGTTAGAACCACTGTGCTTTAAGTCCTCTTCTTCTTTTTTGAATGTTTTTTTATCTTTGAGAGAAAGAGAGAGCGAGCACAAATGGGGGAGGGACAGAGAGAGAGGGAGACACAGAAATTGAAGCAGGCTCCAGTCTCCGAGCTGTCAAGCACAGAACCTGACGTGGGGCTCTAACTCACGAACCGTGAGATCATGACCTTGAGCCAAAGTCAGATGCTTAACTGACTGAGCCCCCCCAGGAGCCCCAAGGCCTCTTCTTATCTTAGTGCCCTGAATTGGGTGGTTCTGCCTATGGCAAGCACCCAGAGGAACACAGAAGTGTATTGGGCATTTGGGGATATGGATTCAAGTAACATACTAGGTCTCAGCCCTACGGCAGTTCTGTGCAGTCAAGAAAGTGAAATGGAAACTTGTGTAGTTGTAAAAACCCTAAGAATTTAAGAATAGCAGAAAAGATTGTGTCCGAGGTGAGGGTGATCATTTGGGTTTGGCAGATGAATGACGTTAATCCGGGAAGGGGCTGCAAGGTGAAATTGGGGTGAGGTAGTGGAAGGCAGTCTATGAAGTGACGAGTGGGAAGCCTGGTGGGGAGGGTTCTTCAACTCTGCAGCAGAGGGAAATCCAGGGAGAGCTGCTTCAGGGTCACCTCATAGGGGTCCCCTTGCACAGTGATTATTGGAGGCTGATGGCGAGGGGTAGTTAGGAGCTACTTCTTGCCCATTCTGTCACACACTTCAGCAATTCCATGACACGTCCAGCCTGCAGCAAAGGTGTGAAAGGAGGGAGTTTGGTTTTGATGCTTCTTTGTCATTTTGCCTTCATCCTTTGTTTCTTCTTTTTCTTGCCCTTATGTTGGTCTTCAAATGTGAAAAGTCACTTCCCCAGCAGTAGCCCTCACTAGAACTCCTCTCCCCCTTCCTCTTGCCTTCTGATTAGTGTAGCAGACATGCCCCCAGCACCTTGTGTATGTTAGCATCGCTATTTACCTGTTGTGTGTGGCTGACTAGCTGGCTGATGTGGTAGATGAACCCACGCTCCAGTAATTGCTTTGTTAATGTGCCGATGCAGTCTCCCGGTGTGAACACAGAGAAGTCTGGGAGAGAAGTTGCTGAAGTTTTTAGAACTAGGCAGAGGATGAGAAGCCTGTGATGAGAGACTGAGAAATGATGGCTCTAGAGATGAAAGGAAAGTGAAGAGAGTGGTTTCACTGGAGCCAAGGGAGGAAAAAATGTGAATATGGAAGGAATAGAGAACAAACTGAGGGTTGATGGGGGGAGGTGGGTGATGGGTATTAAGGAGGGCACTTGTGTTGAGCACTGGGTATTCTGTGTAAGTGATGAATCACTGAATTCTACTCCTGAAACCAATATTGCACTGTATGTTAACTAACTAGAATTTAAATAAAAATATTAAAAAAAAAAACCCGGAAGTATCCTCATGATAGATTAGATGAACAGAGCAGTTTCCTCAAGTGATACATGATTCTATTCTTTTTTTCAAAAATGTTTATTCATTTTTGAGAGAGAAAGAGAGAGACAGTGCATGAGCTGGAAAGGGGCAGAGGGGACAGAGAGAGACACAGACGCACAGAAATTGAAGCAGGCTCCAGGCTCTGAGCTATCAGCACGGAGCCTGATGCGGGGCTCGAACTCATGAACCGTGAGATCCTGACCTGAGGTGAAGTTGGATGCTTAACCAACTGAGCCACCCAGGCACCCCTGATCCTATTCTTAAGAGAAGTATACATCTATGTGCATTTATAGAAAAATGTCAAAGAGGATATACAAAAAAGGTTATTGGTAGTTATTTTTGGATTTTTTAGTGTATCTGTTTCTAATTTTTCTAAAATGAATGTAAGTCGTACTACAGTAGTAAGATATGGAAGGCACAGTCAAAGCCAAATGTGGCAGATAAGACATGGAAAGAAGGATGTGAATATATCCCTTGGCTTTGACAATTTGGAGAATGTTAATGACCTTGACGAAAGTTGTTTAAATGGAATGGGGAGGAGCAGGAGTCAGACTGCAGTAGGTTAGGGAGTGGGTGGGAGGGGTGGACTTAGAGACTGTGTGTGGCCTGCTCTGTCAAGGATATGGAGAAGTGGCTCAGAAGAAAAGAAGTTAGGATCAAAACTGAAGGTGTAGAAGTTGTGGGATGAAATAAAGGTGTTTATAAAATGGGAGGGGCTGGAATGTGTATGCTAAGGGGAGAATCAGTTCACATACGCTGGATGAAGATGTAAGGAGGGGGTGAATAACTGATGGAGCATCGTCCCTCATGAGGCCGAAGGGGAGAAAACCAAAGAGCAGAGTTCATTTTAGTCATGGCAAGTCCATCCCTTCCACTATGGGAACACAAGTGAATGGGTGGATAGGTGCCAAGATGTATGTGGTTAGGGAAGAAGATGAAGACACTCTCATATGGTGATCTTGACTTTCTCAGAAAAGCAGTGAGTGTAACCTTTGGTATGAGGTAAGGCTGCCCTGAAACCAATGTCCTCATGGGTTTTTGTCAGTATAACAGGTTGGATGCAAGCTCTGTGAGGGCAGTCTTACATGGCACGTTCCCATATGTCTCCAGTGCTTAGCATGATTCCTGGAACGTAGTAGATGCCTAGAAAATATTTGTCAATTATATGAATATATGATTAGAAAAAGAATGGGTATTCCTAGTCTGTTATTCATTATTCATGTCATTCCATAAATGTTCAATATGCTTCAGGTACCATAATCCCAGAGGAACCCGGACAAGTGAGGAGATATCTAGAAAAGAGTGAACTATGATAGGAGATTTGGAACCAGATATAAAAGAATGAATAGAGAAACTGAGGATATGTCACCTGCAAATTTAAGCCTTTGGAGACAGAGGAGGACCTTCATCAGATATTTGACAGGCTGCTGGCTGCAGACCTGCTACATTTGTTCCATGTTTCTTCAGAAAGAGAACTGGGATTAATTGGTGAAAAGTACAGAGAAGCATGTTCTGTTCAATCTAAATTGCCAAAAAAAAATGGTAGAAAAGACTTTTTCCAGAAGTCGATAATTCTTGGTCACTGAACGTATTGAGGTGTAGGCTGGATGCCTTCTGGTTGTGGGTGTGGTACAGGGATCCATAAACAAGATGGCCTCTGAGATCCTTTCTTCCTCCCTTTAGACTTGGAGGTGTTATAAGTTTCCACCAGATTTATTTGAGTGGAAATGGATTGGAATTTTTTTTTTTTTTTTTTTTTTTTGGTCATCTCATAGTGAGTTGGACCCTCTGGTAATCTAGAACTATCATGCTTTGCTGCTACGATGATAATTTAAGTTCACAAAAATGACTCTGAGACACTAAAAAATGCTAAAGTACCATCTAAATCAAGTGAAATACTTTATAAAGCACTGAGCATGGGAATTGCTACCTACTAGGGACTCAGTAGATATCTTTAAAAGGTAAAAATTATTACGTTAAGTAGTATCTGTTTTTTTTTTTTTAAATGTGAAGCATATGGGTCATCTATGCCTAACATCCATAGTTATCTTGGAGAAACCACTTGATCTAGTGAAAAAAAAGCACACATTTTGGAGTCAGACTTGAATCTCACTCTCCCCTTCACCACTAGCTGTGTAGGACATGCTTCCTTGTAATTTTCCCCAGTTGGTCCAGGCTCTGCTCTCTGATGTCCCGTGGAAGGAGTCTGCCAGCTCTGTGATTAGGGAAGTAAATAACCTCTCTGAGCTCTATTTTCCTCATCTGTCAATTGGGTTGGAGGTGGGGTGGAGAATTCTCAGGTTAGTTTTGAAAATTGAATAACACCCAGAAAATGTTTAGCAAGGTGTCTGGCTCAAGTGAGCAGTCTGTTTTTTCTCTCTCTGTCCTCTTTATTAAGCAACATATTTAACTCAATGGAAATTCCTTCCCTGATTTTATAGATGATAGTATCCCTAATATACTATTATGTATATTCTGGTAGTATAATAATCATGTTTACATTATGTTTTAGTTCCTTTTCATCCTTTTTGGTTTATCTGATCACCACATACAAGCCTATGAGGTGAACTGGACATGGATTATAAACGTGTCTCTTAGATGGAGACTCTGGGGCCCTGCCTGGGTCACTGCTGTTCAGGGCATTGGAGGTGGAGGCAGAGCCTGGCACATACCCAGGGGCTCTGAGGGGATGTTGTTGCTCTTTGGCCCCCAAGAAATGGCTCCTCTTGGGAACTGCCCTTGTCTGCAGCTTCACTGGCTATAGGCTTGGATGGCAGGACCGTGGTGTTGGAGGGAAGATCCAGGAACATCACTTCTTTTGTTTGAACCCGAGCTGCCTTTCTGCTTCCCCAGACTCGAGACCTGGTTTCTGTCTGCAGCCACATTCGCCGCTTGTAGCTGGGGACTGCTCGATTACTCCCCATTCTCTCTGCCCACCTTTCTCAGGAGTAAGGTAAAAGTCAAGCACTGTACTCTCCAGCCCATAAAACATCTTTGTTCATCTTGACTGCATTTGAGAAGGAGCCCAGGGAGCAAGTGAAATGCCACTCTTATGGTCCACTTCTTTGCTCAACCCTTGGGATGGGACTGCTTTCCAACACAGATTACGATGTTAATATCCAGTTCCACACCTGACATCTGTGGATTTCTTATGATTTTACTGCATGAACAGTGGCATTTTTAATCCATGGAAGACTCTGCCTTTTGTGACACACATTGAATGTCATTCTTAGACTGTCTCTGTAAAATGCCAGCTCTTAAAATATTAATCTCTAATGTGCACTCAAGAGTTCATTCAATTACCATGGGATCTTTCGAATAAGCAGTGTCATCTGGGCAGCCTCTCACTGCATTAAGGGAAGAATGCTTACTGGGGCATTGTTTTCCGGGCATGAGATGATGTTCTTGCTTTGTTTCCGTAAATGTTGTGCTAGCATGGTTGTGTTGGATGCTGCTGCAGATTTATTGCCATTTGTGCTCAAACCCAAGCATTATCAGTTTTCCCTTCCAGTACCCAGCCTTAAAGTATCATGCCTGATAGGGATTGTGGATCATAATTACGATAAATGAGAGGCAGTTGAAATCGTTATGTCAGAGCTGATTTGTCGGAGTGCTGATTTCAGTCCAGAGAGGGAGTAGCCTCTTATTACCACCAGCAACCATTTTGCTTTGATTATTTTTTTGAAAATCACCTCGGTGCCTGAGACCTTTATTTTTCTTCTTCCTGAAAACAGCCTTGAATGGCATTGTTTTAAAAATGGTGCCTGTATGATAATCTTCTGGCATTTTTTTCTCCCGCTTTTCTCCGTTTCTGGGCACTGAACCCCATCCATGGCCACCCCGGATGTGCATTACCAATGGGCTGTTAGTCTTTAAGAAGGTCCAGAATATAAATGTATGAATTGGCAAAGCAGATAAATTGGTGGGTAGAAACTTGCTACCAGGAAAGGATTCATCACCTTGAATCAGGTTCAGATAACCCTTTCTTCGTGCATTTCACATTAATTCATGAGTTAGCTTCACGGCAGCAGGGAGGTGGGGAAATGGGGAACTCAGAAGAATAAGCTCATATTTCAGGCACTCCATGTCTTGAAAATCCATTAGAAAAGACAGATCCTCTCTGTTTCAGTAGAAACCAGTAAAAACAGCATGCCACTGTGATCGATCGTTCTAGAACATTCGTTTTACAAACTATAGAGATCTCATCCCCTAGTTCTCCCCTAGCCCTTGATCCTTTCTTAGTTATAAACCAAGGTCCAGAAAAGGGACCAGCACTGAAGTCTGTGACTGACTTACCCATCCAGACTCCCACCCTCCTCTATGCTCTAAGGTGGTGTGTGTGTATTCATTCATTAATTCATGCTCAACAATGATCTTGACCCTTCAGCTCAGTTCTTCTCTTGTAGCAAAAACACACACTGGGCTCGGAAGTGACATTCATGGCCCAGGAAGAGATAGTGTCAGAAAGTTGAGGGGTTAAAGCCCCACTCCTGGTGGCCTTGGGAACACCTTCCCCTCACAGGTACCTAATACTGATGGGCATATCCATCATTTTATTTGAAGCTTTTAAAGTTAACATCACAAATCTTAAACCTCCCAACTTGGGTGCTTTAGTTTTAAAAACATTTAACACTGAATCTTTGCTGTGTGGTTAAATCTCCCTTTTCTTTTGTGTAGTTCTGGCAGCTTTCTGGGGAAATTGGAGTTGGCACATGTCCCACCTCTCAGTCTCTGCCAGCTGTCCCCTTGCTCAGGGCACCTCCTGTTGATGTCTGGGATTTAGTCTGACTTTGTAACTATTACCCTGCAAACCCGAATGCACCTTAGAGAAGTATGTGGCAAACAGTGACATTTGCTTGTGAAGCCATACTTTCTAGCTGGAGAATCGTATTTTGTTTAGAGAGAGTGATAGTCAAAGAAAAGAAGGGGAAGGAAGATGAATCAGGGAAAACAGAGGATGAGGGAAAGAAGGAAGTTGATCAGGGTTTACTGAGTCTAAGAATTCAGAGTCTAAGGTAGACTCTGGGGGAGGGCAATAAAAAGGGAAGTGTCACAATTCCCTATTCCGTGTCTTGTCTGTGAGGTGGGGGAATCTTACATGCCTGCTGACCTGATGGAGTGGCTCAGAAATGCTAGAGAGCAGCCCATCAACAAGTCTGAGGAAATGAGGCCGTGATGAATATGTGAATTCTGAAGAGAGGAAGAATCAAAGGGCCACCAGCATTCAGTGAGATTGGCAAGAGAAATTTCCCTTGAAGCAAGTGTTGAACCCATTTTGGAAGATCAAATGGTGGCAGTGACGGTCAGGAGTCTTCTGTGGTTGGGGGATGGGCTGGCATGATCCTGGGGCTCAGACCTGTGTAAGAATGAAGTTCACTGACTGGAGTGGAAAACCTATTTTGGACACTCAAAATGGAGTTGGTGGCATAGGAGGGAGCCAGTTGGAGAATGACTTTTTAAAGCCAGGCAAATAGGTTTTAACTTAGGACGTGATGCATTGGGAATCTCTTATAGGCAGGACCCCCTGAGGATAAGGACGTGGCTACCATTGTCAGACTAGATGCTTCCTGAGGACACAGAACTTGCATCTTCTTTTCCTTAACTGTTCGTTTTTGTTTTGGCCTGAACAACCAACCAAGTGGACTTTATGTGTGACATACTGTGTTGCTGTGGGAACATAGACCATATACCTGTCAGGGCCAGGGTTCCTACCTATGTGGGGCCCTGTCTAGCATGGCTGTCTTAAAACCATTACACCATAAACCCAGATGGAGAATGAAATGCTTCAGTCATCAGTTAGGCATTTCTTTATGACGCTTGTCTTCAGAGCCCTTCGTTCCAGAGACACTCGAGGCATTGTACCCATGAAGCAACTTTTGAGTTGTACAAGTTCATTTTGTAGTGAACATTTCCCTAACAGTCATGATAATTGAGTTATAAGATTAGACCAGTAGGGTGGCACTGGTTAGGATGCGGGTGAGAGGCAGAGATCAAAAAGGGAGCATATGAGAGAAACAGTACAATTTTCTTATAAGAGGAGTTGTGTGCCCAGGATGGTTGTAATTTTGATCTGGGGTTTGGGAGCTGTTGATGGAGCAAAGGTTGGGAAATGTGTTAGGAGCAGGGAAGGATGGCATCTCTCCCTTCAACCCTTTCCCTCCGTGAGATGGGGAACCATACAGACCTACACCATGCAGACATCTGGGTTTGCTCCTTCTCCTCTGACTTTCCATACACCCCTCCTTTCATCTGGCACAGGGAAGCTTATAGATGCTTTTAGCATCCTCTTGGGAGGAAGGTGGGGAGACAGGCAGGCAGCCAGGAAATCTTGGTGGTTATTAAACTGAGGCTCAAGGACCTTTTTATTAGCGATTAGACTCAGCTCCATAGCACTAAAGAGTATAAACTCCCACTCTGTCTCCTCTGCTCAAATCTCCAAAGAATCTGTTTTATACTGTGTTTATTTATAACCCAAAATAGACATGGGCCCCAGAGCTGAGGCTTCAATGTGCTTATAAGCAGAAGGTGGTTGGAAAGCTCATAGAGGGAAATGGTGTGCACCCCTGTCTATGATCGCCTCCAGCTGGGCCTTCGCTTCCTCCATTTGTGACTGGAAGTTGTTTGGAAGTATTGCATCTTAAAGGTTACTTGCTTTTTCTTTTTTTTTCCTTCTAGTCTATAGTATGAAGATTATAGTACTGCAAAGACTCGTGTATCACCAAAGCTTGAACCTTCTAGAGCATTATTAGGCTACTTTAAACTGGTTGGATGAGTAAACCTATAAAAGCACTTTCTTTAAGCCCTGCCCACCCAGGAGTCACCCAGGAAAGGGTTTGGTCAGATGGTTCTTGTACTCAGTAGGTAAGGGGGAGCCTGAGTGGAAGGGCAGCAGTGATTTGTAGGTGAGATGTTGGTGACAGACCCACCCACATACCCTCTACAGGCCCCTCTGTAGCTAATACCAGATGTTTGGAGAAGAGCTGACATCTCTTTGGCTAAGCCTCATCAACAGGTCTACGTGAGTGGGTGTTGAACCCATAGCTTGCTTAGACCCCTGAGCACTGAGCAACTTGGTTCTGATGGTGGCATATTTAAGGCTAATGGTTTCAAGCAAAGAAAATCTCTGAGCAACCAGGTAAGAGGTGTTGTTGCCTTCAAATGCTTATGGAAAACATAGGAATGGCATTTGATAATTATGATAATGGCATTTTGTTTTGTCCTGAATACAAGTGTGGTGCTGCTGACTGATTATTAGTAAGTATGCATCCTCCCATTCATATGGAGTATTGAAACCTCTAAACTCCTTACACATATTGTCTCGTCCGATCTTCATAGCAGCTCATACCCAAAGAAGGTTTTGGTGCTCCTAGTATCTGCTCAGTGTACACACTTAAGCTGAACAGTCTTAGTTGACAAGCTCAAGGTTAAGTGGTTGGTAGGTGACAGAGCAGGACCAAGGTTACATCTCCAGGTGTCAAGCGTTGCTCTCCTGCTTGCCCTGTGCTTGGCTGCTGTTGCTACTTGGGCTGTGTTCTGGTGGTGAAGAAGGCTGGGCTGAGCCATTCATTCTCTGTCAGCCTCTTCTGCAGTGAGGAAGATAGAGCTTTTGGGGAGCTAGAGTTTGGGTTTTGGTCTGTGAAGGTAGAGCTGAATCTTTCCCTAGGATAGACGTTACAGGCTTGAGTTTATCAGCACAGCACCTCCATGCACTGAGCTACTGACTTTGTGGAATGAAAAGATTAATTAAAAAAAAAATGTTGGCATCTAATTACATGAACCTAGAAGCTTAAATGTAGACTAAATATAGCCTGAGTTTAATCTCTATTTTATAAATTCTACAATGTTCTGTTGCCAAATAGGACATAGCATTTTTAATAAGCAATTTTTCAGAGTTGGATATAAAACTTACAGCCAGCATCTCTTGGTGAAAGAGCTGAGAATTAGCCCTGCCTAAAACGTGCCCTCTGCTTTCAAAGTGGACCTCTCTTAGCTTTTTGGAGATGATAAAGTCTAGAGTTGCCCATTAACCAGCTGCCGATTTTTACTTATTAAAATTCCATTACGATCTGTACTGGACTTCTTTACTGTGTGCATCTTTTTCTGAAAGCTTTTTATTATAAGCAAGTCTGTAGCTTCCTTTGTGAGATCTAAACACCAGGTCTTTGTCCACTACCTAGAAGATGGAGGTTGACTGGGCTGTGGGAGAGAGGACTTAAGTGTGGGCCGCCGCCAAGGTCAGTCAGAGCCAGGGTCAGGTCAGGGAGCCACTGCCCATGAGAGCTGGGTTTAGGAGACCCTGGCCACCTCTGCAAGAACTCTAAGCAGGAGCATGTCTTAGAGCCCAGGCGAAGACCAGGTGAGGTCACCTCAGCAACAACGTAATGCAGCCAGAAGTCTTGCCTTTCCCAGCGACTAAAGGCTCTAGTCTTTATAAGGCTACTACTTGTCATTGTCAAATCTCCTTCGGTTGGGATGGGTCTAGAGGTTTGGAGCTACATACTTTGGCCCTAATAGGGATTACAAAGTATGGAGAGACTCCAGGGTCCTTCAAGTGTCTGTATTCCTTAGGAACAGGTGTCTTGTGAAGTTTCTCCCAGTAACTGGGGCAGGACCCTACAATCCTCCCTTGGTTCCTACCATCCTCCCTGGTTGGTTTGTGGCAGTGGTGACAATTTGTCACAAGTTTAAAAGCTATTGGAGTCTATGAAAATTAGGTCGCTAGTACATAAATACTGTTAACTAGGAACTATATGGTAACACTTGCAGACGTGTACCCACATCACATATCTAGTACTTCTGAAAGAATCTTTCAGCTTAGTTTAAATGACAACCTAATAGAAAAGACATCTTTTGATGAATAAGTGTTTAGTCAGTGGTACAAACAGTAGGTTTTCTGGGTTAAATAAAGAGTGGGAATATTTTAAAGAGACTTCCTGGAGGAGATGGAAAAACCTTAATTTTGTAGGTTCAATTGGAGTTGGAAAACCAGAGAGGTTGGAGGACGTGAAAATGGTATGACCAAAGGCGTAGAGGTGTGAAAGCCCTATTTGTTCAGGATTTCATGATTTGCTGAGAGAGCCAGTGGGAAATAAGGATGGAAAGATCTGGCAGAGCTGGAATGGGGTGTCAGTCACTGCCTGCCTCAGCCCTGCCAAGCAACAGGTAGCTGAACCCTGGGACCCGCAAGCCCACCTCACCTCATTCCATGGGGTAGTGAGAAACGAGGCATTCAGTGTCCTCATCCTCTTGCCTCCAGGGGTGGGGGGAGTCTGGCATTGGGCCCCAGGAAAGAGTTTGAAGATAATATGACAAGCTGGAGAGCTGGTGTGTAGGTCCTGGGAAAAGGGAGTGTCGTGGTTTTAAGAATAATGTATTTACCACATGGATTCTCATCACCCCTCTCCTCTACTGTAGGACATATTCTTGAGTTTTTCATAGTGGATCTGACAGAGATACGTATTTTCTTCTCCCTTAACATACACCTACTCAGCAACAGCCCCCCAAGAGTCCACTTCTCATGCCCCGCTTCCTTTGTAGTCCGACATCTACAGGATGCCGGTGTGGTCAAGATAGAACGTGTCTTCTCTTCTTGTGGGACAGAAGGAAACTAATTGGTCTGTTTAAAATTTGAACTTATACCTCTGGACTTCTGGTACTGTGCTCTTTGGCCCAAATGCCTTTATAAATAATAAGCATCTTTCTCCCCAGCAAGATTCCTTTCCTACAAAGGACATTTCTTCAGTTAATAAAATACTGGTGAATGTGTGTGTGGAGACTGCGTTGAAGATTTGGTCAAATAAGAGGAACGTATTACCAAGAAATGCTCCTATCACAATAAAAAAATGGCACACTAGGACATAGGCCTGGGAGTTCTGAAACCAGAACGTTCTCGGTTAGGGTTTCACCTCTCCTGTGTAAAACAGGCCTGGTCATTAGTTCCTTGTTAGATGGTTGTTATGATTAGAAATAGTATACATAAAGTACCTGACTCACGGACATTCAGTAAAGGGTGGACATTATTACTATAAGTTCCTCCTCCTGAATTGGGGATTTGCTGTCTTGCGCTGACTCCGTGAGATGGTTTTAAATGAAGAAGCCTGCTGTGGATGGCTGCTAACTTCTTCAAGCAGTGTTCTCTGTGAGCAGTGACCTCGGGAGGTTGCCTGTCAGGGGCGGGCTCTGTGCAGACCCAAGCTCACAGTCACTGGCAAGAAAAATCTTTGTATGTTTTGCTTTGCTGAGAAGGTGGTACTGAAAGCTTTCTTCCTTTGGGAAATCAATTTCACTTTGCAGTGGATCTCAGTAAGTGGGGTCACACGGCTGTTTTTAAAAAAGAGACATATTCTGTTTTTATTAATCATGGAACTGACATAAGACTGGTAGAATTCGTAGAAGAAAATAACCTGTTACTCTCCTTCTTTATGCACCTACTCCCTTCCAGAAGTTAAGAATGAAGAAAGGATTTTTATCTTTCAGTCTGGTAACCATACCCTCCTCTGGTTTAAAATAAGCAGCCTCATGTCCCTGGAGGCCTACTGTATATAAATTTTAGGAATACGAGGAATTCTCAGATTTTTGTTGGCTGTCGTTTTGAAGGCCAAATTATAAAGCCATAGTGCAGAATCCCTAAAATAGCTGTGAATCTAATTATGGGGCTAGACACTTCTTTGTCATATCCTTCTTGGAGTTGAATCCAATATGAACGACCACTGGTGTGGATGACGAGAGAGAGGATTTATTCTACACCGGGTTTTCTTTTCTTTTCTTTCTTTCTTTCTTTTTTTTTTTTTTTTTTAATTTATTTTGAGAGAGAGCATACGAGTGAGTGGGGAAGGGGTAGAGAGAGATGGAGAGAGAGAATCCCAAGCAGGCTCTGTGCCGTCAGTGAAATGCTGTCAGTGCAGAGCAGGGCTCAATCCCATGAACTGTAAGATCGTGACGTGAGCCAAAACCAAGAGTCAGATGCTTGACTGACTGAGCCACCCAGATGCCCCTATCCTGGGTTTTCTTATATATACAGTGGAGCTCACCTTAACATAGTGAGATACAATAAAAAGGTCAACATGAAATAGTTATGTTGGGTGAGAAGAGTATTGGTATTAGTATTAACTTGTTTTATAAAATTATCTGCACACTTGCTGTAAAGAGCAGTTATTTTAACATTGGTTTGTCCATCTCTCTCTGTCTCTCTCGCTCTTACTCCCTGCAGCCTTTTGACAACACTGTATAAAGTGAAGTGCAGCTTCATGGAATGCCATGGTGGGGTAGCAGCTACCTCCAGGCAGGTAGGAGGCTGTAGAGAATTGTGGCCCATTTTTTGCTTCTGCTGAGGAATATTTTACACCAATAACGAAGCAACCTCTAGGGGGCAGCAGAGCACTGAATAAAACTGCTGTGCCTGGGGTAGTCAGGCCTTTTTGGCTTCTTGCCCAGCCTTTCTAGGTCCAAGATGCAGTGCCCACCCTTCTCCCTTTCGCCTAGCAAAGCTCATCCTCTTGGCCTTGCCATGGCCTTGCCTGCACTCACTTGCTTCTCCTCCACACTTAAACTCTCTTGGTCTGCTTTGGACCAAATCATATAGCCTAACACCGGGACTTGTTTGCTATTGTTTCACAACCAGCTCTACCTGTCCTTTTTGGCAAGAAATAATGGTTTATGTTTCCGTGTTTCCCATAATGCCAAGACTGCCTTGGATGCCTAAATAAATGCTGGACAGAAGATGGAGGAACCCTTAATCTGTAGTGAGTGCTGGATACCTATTTGCTAATTTAGTTGTCAAGATGGGCTTGTTTTTGCACAAGAGAAAGCCTTTGCTCCACTTATTTCTGAAATGGCTACATTCTCACATGCTTTCTGGTTTTAGATTGGAGTGGAAGATATAGGTGTAGTGGAAAACAGGAACTCTGGCTCTGTGGTTACAGGTGTGCATCTACTCCCCTTCCTGGGTGTGTGCCTTGGTCAAGTTAACTTCTCAGCCTGTTTCTCACCTACAAAATAGGGCTGTTTAAGCTGATCATGTGATTTTATCTAAAGTGGAACACACTTGAGAGTGAAGGAGGGTATTTAAAAATACTTATCAAATAGTTTTTTGAAATATTTATTGACCGAGGAGTGGTTTTCATTTCTGTTTTTTGACTTGTCTATGAAACTGTTCTATTTAAAGATGATTTTCAAAATAACATTTCCTACAGAGTATTAAAACAATATATTAACAGGGCAAGTTGTAAACTGGTTGGCATGCTGGAACAGCAGGCGTAAACCCTATGGTGCTTCAAAGGATCAAACCAAGTAATGCGGGTAAAGTGTCTGGTGCTGTGCCCGGAACACACTGTGTATTCAGGGAATGATGATTTCATTTTCCTTCCTGGAAGAAGTTTGGGCAAAGAAACACCAGCATGAAAGGCCTATGGGATTTTTTAAAAAAATTATTTGAGAGTGAGAGAGAGCTCAGGGGAGAGGGGCAGAGGGAGGGAGAAAGAGGATCCCAGGCAGGCTCCATGCGCATCATGGAGCCCAACATGGGGCTCGATCCCACAACCCTGGCATCATGACCTGAGCCGAAACCAAGGGTTGGACGCTCAACTGACTGAGCCACCCAGGTGCCTCATCCTGTGGGCTTTGTTAAATGGCTGCTTCAAGGAGGATATGCTCCTACCTTGCCAGATTGAAGCAGCCTTTTAAAAAACCCTCAAAATCCAAAGTGTGGGTTTTATCCACAGTGGGAAAATACTGATTGAAGAAGATGGTCCTGCTTGTACATGGTCAAATAGCTACCTCAGCAGTAGAAAGCATACCCAAGGGATGGCTGTGCATTTTGGGCAATAATTTGGCTAACCTGTGAGTACAGGGCTCTTCTCTTGCAAAGTCACTACTCCTTGTGGGCAACTTGCCTGGAAAGCAGGGGCAACCAGTCTTGGCACCCCTATTCTGCACCCAGCCCCTGCTATTTATGAGCCGAATTGCAGCAATTGTGCTTAAATACTGGGCTTACCATAAATATAATAGTTTGAACTTTATAATATATATCTGTCTTGAAGGTTGGGGTCCCCATGTAACTGGAAGCTTAATTGTCATTCTGTGTTTGGGCTTCCAGGGTTGGGCACGCCCCTTTTACAAACAGAATTCATTACTCTTTACCCTGCCTCTTGTAAGTGCTACTTTGCTCTAGGAATGAGCCTGTGTATTCATTTAACCTAAAGCCCCTCAGAAAAGAGCCTGTGTTTTTGCCAGTGTCTTGTGTGTTGGGGAATTCCAGGAGTGCTCTGCAGCCTCCTGGAAGTCGGGAAGGACTTTCACTTGCTCAGTAACGATGTGTGACGGGAGAATCAAGTGCAGAAACAGGTGGTATTGCAGAGACAGTCCACCGCATGGCTCCTGATGGCCTCTTCTCTCTCTAGGTATGTGTACATTCCAGTAGGCGGGTCCCAGCATGGGCTGCTGAGGACACTGTTTGCCACTGCAGTGACGTTTGCATTTGTGAGCTTCTGGCATGGTGGCCATGACTACCTCTGGTACTGGGCAGCGCTCAACTGGCTGGGAGTCGTCGCGGAGAACACAGTCCAGAGGCTTGTGCAGACCCCGTGCATCCAGGACAGCTTGGTGAGCAGGACCCTTGCCCATGTGGTGGGGGAACAGCTGAGCTAGGTGGACCAGGTTTGGGAGGGAAGATGGTCGTCAGATTCATCGCAACGTGGGGCATTCCTGCCAGAACGGTTCAAAGTAGATGTACCCAGAAATAGCAGTTTGGTTTTTTTTACACAATGTTTAACTATAAAAGCAATACATGCTTATTATACAAAAATAAGAAAATTCACACAAGGGGAAAAAAATACCTCAACAAAAATTACTATTACTACCAACTCTTCTTTTTTATTTATGTGCACACACACACACACGTGTAACTTTTAAAATGAATTCTGTTATCCCAGAGGTACGGTTGTGTCAGGCCCACCTTTCTATGTCACCAAATGTATTTCTAACAACCCTTTTTAAATGGCTACATAGAATTCCATTATGTGGCTGTGCGAGTCATTTATTGAACTATTCTCCTGTTATTGACAATCATATTATTCTAATTTTTTTGCAGTTGTCACTCAAAACCAAGATGAGTAATATAACCAGGGTGAATTCTTGTATGTAAAATTGCTAAGTTAAAGGTGTTTTTCACCTTTTTTTGCCGTGCTTACTGCTTAACTCTTCTTTAACTGCCCTGTAGACAGTGTGCCAATTTACATTTCTACCTACAGTGCATGAGAATGCCCTTGCCAATACTGAGTAGTGCTGGTATTTTTAATCTTGGCTAATTCAATAGGTAGTGTTATTGTAGCATAAAAAACAGTTAAGTGTTTAAGACGCATTCCAATTCTACAGGAAAATGATTTGGAAAATTAGGTACTTTACACACATATTTTAAGTGATTTTAAACTATGAGCAAAGGTTTTATCGTGCAAAATGATATACATTGTATTAGAATCTTGTAGGAAATCATCAGTTGTGACTATGCAGCAATATTCCTGATAACCCTGAAAAAAGAAGCTAAAAAGAAATATGCTATCATCAGTGTTCATGGCAGGCAATAAAACACATGAAATTTATTGGGAAATGATTAATGTGCCTAAACTCCCCCAGTATATGCAACGAAAGCAAATTTATTTTAAAAACCCAACACCACCAAATAGAGTACATTTGAGTTTTTTTTTTTTTCCTACGAAGATGGTCATAGTAAAAGTGGACAGTTATTTCAGTAAAAACTCATGCAAAGCACATAGCAAAATAACACATCTGAAGGAATTGAAATATGCTCATGTATGTTTAAAGATAAATATTTTGTTCAGTAGTAGTACCCAGCAATCAGCAGGAAAGAAATGTTGGTGAATTCTTATAGAAAATGGAATTTCAGTGAAAGTCATGGTTATGCAACACAAAGAAAAACCGTAAAAGGTGGTATTATCAAGGTTTCAATCTCCATCTTCAAATCTGAATAGTCTTCCCCGAAGTCTGAAACCCAATTATCACCTGTGAAAGCCAGAGAATTTTTTTCAGCTTAGGCTGAAGCCCTGTAACATATTTCCATGTTCCTTCATGAAGGGTCTAAAATTCACCTTGAACTTAATGTTAAGCACTGCTCAGTAGACTTTGAGCCATGGCTTATGCTACTGATAAAATTTAAAAATCAAAAATGCTAAAGGAGTAATGCAAACTGTGCCTTGTAGCCTATGGCTTGTCAATTTGGTTTGAAAATGAAAACGGTGAAAGCCGACACAGGATGAAGCACTTGTATGTCTGCTCTGCTTCATCAGCTCATTCCAGGACCCTCACGTGAGTACCTCATTTGAGCATCCATCCACAATTCAGACACCTACGTGTATAGTAGTTTTTGAGTATGCACTTTTTGGTGAGATACATGCATATATTTTGTGAAGATAGTGTTTATATTATACATATTTATTGAGCAGGAACATATTTTGTAAAAACCTGCTTTATCACCTTTTATCTTGACAGCCTGGTAGTTGGCTATGGCTGTGTAGATGTGGAGCTCCTTGTGTACGAGATCAGGATTCCATCACTGTTTATATCCCCAGTGGTTAGCTCAGTGTCTGAGTTAGCTGCAGTGTTAAGTCAGTGCACAATCGGGTTGATTCTTTAGTTCTTCTTCCACCTGTCCACCCAAAGAGTTATTACTCTGTTTCTTACACAGTTCAGCGTAGATTGTGTTTAACTTCAGAGAAACATGGCTGGCATTTCACATGTTGTATAACCTTTTGAATAAACTGTTTCCCAACCTGGGTTACTCTCCTTCCCTCCCTTTTCATGAATATATTCCCCATTCTTTTGTCAAAATCCAGATGAAGACTTGATGCCTTAATGCCTCCTTGGCACCTAATTTCCTCCATCGTTGATCTGATAGTATTTTTACAATGTGAGTTCACCCCCGCCCCCCCCCCCCCCCCGCCCCCAGGGTGCCCACATCCTCTCTCCATGGCATTTATCCTTCATCTTGGTTTTTTTTAATCTGTTTTTTTAAAGATCGATTGGAAGATATCTAAGTAACAAAGATGATCATGTCTTCTTTTCTTGTATCTTTTTCATCTTCAAAATCAAAGCTTTGTTTGGAGCACAAAAGACAGTAGGATTTCTCAGTGTTGATAGAATGGCAGTTGAACATTCACTGGAAGACTAATCAGAGCTGAGTGTTGTGAATAGCAAGCCCTCTGATGTTCTAGGCAGGGCTGTATAATCGAACTTTCTACAATAATGGAAATGACCAATACAGGAGACACAACCACACTGAGCACTTGAAATGTGGCTGGTGTCACCAAGAAACTAATTTTTAATTTGAATCTAAGTAGCCCCCATGTGGTTAGGGGATTCCATTTTGACAAGTGCAGTTCTAGAACATACCCCCATCTAGAAAAAAATTAAATGTACAGTGTTGGACTCTGCTATAATTTTGAGTGATGTTCATTAATGATGAGGTACCTCATATATCCAGTGTCTACTGAATGGCTCCACTTGTGCATCTCACAGGTAAATCTCAGATTTGGCATGTGTAATACTGGACTTGTGTACCTCTTCCCCCCCCATAATTCCAACTAGCTCCTTTCCCCCTAGCATTCTCTATTTCTAGAAAAGTCATAAGCTGTCTAGTTATTCAAGGCCAAAGTCATGAAGTTAACCTTTGTATTCTCTGTCCCTCAGTTCTACCTGTTCATACGGTATATTCTGTCACCTAGGTAGATCTTAACTTTAAAAAAATTTTTTTAATATTTATTTATTTTTGAGAGAGGGAGGGAGAAGGGGAAATGGGGAGGGGCAGAGAGAGAGGGAGACACAGAATCCAAAGCAGGCTCCAGGCTCCGAGCTGTCAGCACAGAGCCTGATGTGGGGCTTGAACCCACGAACCATGAGATCATGACCTGGGCTGAAGTCGGACCCTCAACCAACTGAGCCACCCAGGCACCACGGTAGATCTTAACTTTTAAAAATTATTTCCATTTCTAAGTCATCCTAATCTAACTGCTCTCATTTCTTGCCCAGTCTACTGAATAGCTTCTAACTAGTCTACCTGCTTCCATTTTGCCTTCTTAAGTTCTTTATCCTCATAGTGCAGAGTGATACTTCCCAGTAAAAACCTAACCATCTTCGGTTATCCTTCTTAAAATCCTTCGTGGTGTCCCATTATTTTAGGAGTAAGCTCTCAATATTTAACATGACCTATGGGGCCCTGCCTGATCTTGAGCTTGCTACCTCTCCCCATTCTGTCTGTTCCCCACCCCTCGGCCCCCCTCTCCCACTTTACACTCCGTTCTTCTCTTCATTTGCACACCTGGCCCCTCCTGCCTCACACAGCCTCGTTCATCTCCTAGGCTGCTCTCTCTCCCCTCTACTTCCATCTCTATTCATCCTTCAGATTGCAATTTGTTTTTTTTTTTTTTTAATTTTTTTAATGTTTTTTATTTATTTTTGGGACAGAGAGAGACAGAGCATGAATGGGGGAGGGGCAGAGAGAGAGGGAGACACAGAATCCGAAACAGGCTCCAGGCTCCGAGCCATCAGCCCAGAGCCCGACGCGGGGCTCGAACTCACGGACCGCGAGATCGTGACCTGGCTGAAGTCGGCCGCTTAACCGACTGCGCCACCCAGGCGCCCCCAGATTGCAATTTGAATGATATCTTGTTTGGGTGTCTTTCGCTGACCCTCCTAAGTCAATCAGGTCCTGATCAACAACTCATTTTGGACACCTTGTACGTGATCTCTTCTGCTATACTTATCATAGTTGCAATGAAATATTTTTATCCAATAACTTGTTTAATCCTTATATCTTTCACTGAACTATTAGCCTCGTGAAGTCAGAGATTTGTATCCTTGGCATGCATCACAATGCCTGGCACAGAGTAAGCGTGCAGTAAATACTTGTTGAATGGTTGAATATTTTCTGATTTCACTGAGGGCAGTACAAGAAGAAGTAGGCTCACGCAGCAGCATGGAGAATACAGAGTGAAAACTGAAAGAACTTCCTAAAGCTGAGGCTTGTTGAGCATTATACAGGGAGCTTATTATTTTCCATAGCAGCATAGATAGTAATTGGTCTAGTGATGGCAAAATGCTATTTTAATGCTCAGTGAACAAAATATATATAGGAAAGAAATGGATGGGGAGAAATTAGCCTTTCTGGTACCCTGCTGCTTTATGAGATGTGGGATTATTGGTTGTGACTCACTGAGGCACAGAGCTGTAGGAAGCTGACGAAAGGTACTTTCACAAAGCACCCGAGCTGGGCGGACAAAAGAGGAGTTAACTGCTGAAGCAACATGCTTTTCCTCTACACAAGCACTCTCTCGGGGAGCTAGAATTTGTGTTCAGCATTGAAATCTTTTAATAAGTGGACACATTGTGAAACATCAGTAGAGTGACATTACTTCTTGCCAATTCTGGATGTGCTCTCTCCTTTGAAGGAAGATACCTCCAGGCTGCTTGTCAGTTATTCCTATGCAAAGGAGAATCGATACCTCAAGCAGTTCACCCCCCCCCCCATCCCTAATGTTCATTTCATTGAATAATTTCAATATGTCCTCCTCCCCCTGCCATGTCTCCTCTTCTTTGCCCCAAGAGTATCCTGCTGAGCTGATTTATGTCCTTTCTAAAGCAGTAAAATTTCTATTTATAGACTTAATTGAGGAAAGATGCCTCCAGTGACAATCAGGGAGGGTCAGTCTAATGGTTCTGAGAGGGATCTGATGCTCTGATGTGTCAGAAGGAGCCCAAAGACCATTGCTCTGTGCTGATACACATTCAGTTTATCTGCTATATTGGTTGGTTTGACTTTGAAGATGCAGATACAGAAATCCTATGAGTTTGAGAGTTCAGTCAATTGTAAGAATTATTGACATGATATATAACCAGTACTTACTTAGTTTTGTGGAATCCTAACTCACTAATTGGCAGGATATACATGTCAGTTGGCCTGATAAGAAGGTCAGTGACTCCAGTCCCACCTAACTGAAGCATCACAAAGCAAACTAGTCTAAGAAGAGTAGTTCTGTTTGAGAGTGGCTCGTGATCTTCTATTTCTCTACTGCTTAAATCAATTCAAGAAATGGAGATCGAGTACTTATTATGGATAAGCCATTTTCTCAAGACTGGAACCCTTCTTAGACTTGGCTCCTTTGGCAAGGTCAGTCTGGTTCGTCCTTTCTTAATTTGCTCATTTAGGGGGAAAAAAAATTTCAGTACCCTATATGGGAGACACATTGCAGAGCTCTGGGAAGCTCTGAGTGAAAAACATGGTCCCCTCCTCCTCATTTCCTTTTTTTGCATCTCTTTCAGTGCTTCTGTGCCTATCATGTACTAGTCTGTCCTTGTATATGGTAGAGTCTGTTATTCGTCAGTTCCCTCCAAGAACAAGGTATTTCGTGGTGGCCTATCAGGATAATCATCTTTGTGGTGTCTGCTTTGGAACAGAGGCAATAAAACCATGGAACAAGAGCTTTTCTTTATGAAGAGCTAAGTGATCTATAGAAAAACGTCTTATTTTCATTAACATTATAGAATGTTGGTTGGCTTAGCCTTCCCAGGCATTTCTCAGAAGAAAGGTCCAGGCTAGAGATAGATTTTTGGGAGCATGTACTTGGTATTTTGGAGCCATGGAAGTGTTTGGGACTTTCTGGAGAGAGTACAGAAAGAGAAGAAAAGGTGGTGGCCCAGGACTGAACCTGAGGAACACCAACAGTTAAAAGTTGGATAGAGGAGAAAGGGCCAACAGGGGGACGAAAATCTCGAGGGTGATTTCACTGAAACTGAGAAAAAGAGGGTATTTCATGGAGGGAGTGGTCAATGATGGTGATGCCAGGGAGGGATAAAGTAAGATGAGGTTAAAGAATGGTTATGTCTCCAGGCAGGGTGCTAATAGTGGGAGAAAGGAGCTATGAGGCATCTCCCCTGTGTCATAGGAGATTGTGGTCCAGCTGGAGATGCAAGGCACGTGCAAATCAGTTGAGGACCAATGTAAGGTATTTTGCACAGAGAGACCAGAGTGAGTCATGGAGGCAGCCGACATTTGTGAGGGGTGGTGGTCAGGGCGAGCTAAGCTTTTAGGAATGGTTTGAAGAGCTGAGGCTTGAGTAGGACTCTGGAGAATTAAGATCGGGGCTTGGCTAGGTCAGTAGAGAAAAGACAAGCATTCCCGGTCAGGAGAATAGCACACATACAGCCTGAAGTCAGAAATAGGCTTGCCATTCAGGTGAGGAGGCAGACATGGTGGATGAGGAGTTATCACTCAGGAGGATGAAGGAAAGGAGGCTAGAGAAGCCAAATGGTTTCCCATATAAAGGGATCTGAATGCAAACTTAGAAATATAGAAATGTAAAACACTTAACCAAACAGGAGAGCATTAAATTAACGTATTAATCCCACACGTCAAATTAGCCTGTTGTGCCGGCTTGTTAGCACTCTCCCGGGCCTCTCTGTGTGGAAAAAGCAATGCATGTTGTTATGAACAGTGTGTTCCTTGGTGGATGACGACCTGATGGTGCCCCCTCCATTGTCTCCCACTCCGAAGGATCATTAATGATGCAGGAAGCACACTGCGCAATTCACTGCTTACACATTTTCTTCTCTGTGGGAACCTGACCCAAGCCTTAACCCCTCTGGTCTGAGAGGTGGAATGTGGCAAATAATTCCACCTCTTAGTTCAGATATGGTTAGCATGGCAAAAACATTTTCAAAGGTTCTTTTTAACTTTCCGTTACTGGATCTGCTGACAGAGAGAAGACTTTGAACTAGAGCCAGGTTCCAGTTAGTGGTGGCCTGGTGAGCCCCCCAGGTCTGGCCAGCTCTCGTCCTTTTTTCCTGCTAAGTGCACAGCACAGGCTCCCAGCCTCGGGAACTGTACTCTTGGTAAAGAATGCTAAGCCGAAGATGAGATCCATGGCTTGAATGTCAGTGGTGGAAATGGGCTTTTTCAGGTGGCTTGTGGGATTAGATTCATTACTTGAGAGCCCTCGATTCCTGCTTCTACAGCACAGATAAGTGGTGGTTATTCAAGTCACGGCCTGGTGCCCAGCAGTTTCTATAGATGAACTTAGGGAAAAGCAAAATCTTTATTATGTACGTGCTGAAGCTTTGGATGTGTGTTTCTAAATCTGGGTCTCTTTTCCTCCAAGAAAACCCATTACTCCCTGGAGGTAGCAGAACTTGAGTTTTCTATTAGCAATAGAAGGATAAATTAGCCCACTTTCCCCAAAATAATATGCACATACTTAGTGCAATATATTTTTACAGTATGTATTTATTTACAGTGTGTATTTATATATTATGTGAAGTGGATATTATATGTATGTTGTAACTGTATAGCATCTATATGTAGTATATGTACATGTGTGTATGTGTGTGTGTGTGTGTATAGATATATATGTTTGTGTGCATCTATTAATTTTTAAAGCTCTGAGAAGTCAGAGATGTGCAGGACTTCCAAAATATCTCACATTCCTCCCAAGACCTAGAAATAAACACTGCTTTAAAAAGCTTATGGAGCAGCTGCTGGCCTCATTTGAGATAGCTGAGTTGGTATCATTGTACTTGTGATTGCCAGCATGTACTGAAACACACAACTTAAGGGGGCTTTTGCTTTTTCCTCTTGTCTCAACCCTCTAGTCCACCCCGTAAGCTCAGGTAAGTGCTGGAAGGGCCACTGTCTATCCCTTGAGGGGTAGCAGGAAAGAGTATAAGAGGTACAGGACATCTAGTAAGTTGACTATGCCACCACTGAAAGTAGCGATTTTGAAATAATTTAACTGTGAAGAAATATGAATAAGGAATAATAGGTAGAATAAAAATTTATTTAAAGTTCCGTGCGCATACGGAAAAGTACGCAGAAGGTTACATGCTAACATACAGATGGTGATTAGC
This sequence comes from Panthera pardus, assembly GCF_024362965.1. NCBI lineage: Eukaryota > Metazoa > Chordata > Mammalia > Carnivora > Felidae > Panthera > Panthera pardus. Next base: position 36,609,813 of record NW_026526777.1, read on the forward strand.
TTTTTATTGATGGGGATTATTTATGATACATATTTTCCTGGTTTTGCTTATTTATATTTTCAGCCTTTTCTACGGTGAATACGTATTGTTATCTAATTAAGGGTGATTGAGAGAAAAGGGAACATGATGGATCCCTCCTCGGGAGGCTATGCTTAGCTGACCCTGGATGCTTGATGTATGTTAGAGATGGAAGGAACAGACTAATGTGGGGCTGCTCTAGCTGCCACCCTTTGCCAGAGAAGAAACTGTACCAGACCCTGCACAGAGATCTTCCACATTGGTTATTTTATTGAAGCATCTCAACAACCACCCAGGGCAGGTATTGCTTATCTCCATTTTTATAGATGAGGAAACTCCAGACCGGGGAACGTACGTGATATGTCTAAGAACACATAGTTCAATTAGAAAGGGAGTCAAATTCAGTTATACATAATTTATTCTAAGCTTCCTTAATTTTAGGTAAGAAGAGAGACACCTGCCTTGATAAATATTACACACTTATTCATTCATCTCTCCTTGCTGCTTGTGTACATTTGGCATTAAGTTTTTTTAAGCAGCAAAGATGGATTTCTTCGGGAATAACAAAGAATTGCAATTCGGGACAAGCAAGCTAGGCAGAACCATTTGGCATTACATCAATTTCACATTCCAGCCCTCAGTTCTTGGACATCTTGTGTTTTAGTTGTGGCTTCACTCTACCTGCGTATGGAAAAATTACTCTAAGTGAAGTGGCAATGCTCACAAGAGCATTTTTACCAAATTATGTCCTGTGGTTTCAATAGTAGCTTTGTAGGTAAGTACTGTCATTATCCTTGTTCTGCAGTGGGAAAAAATGGAAACCCAGAAAGTTTAAGGAATATCTGTTTATGGGTCAGAAGTCAAATCTTCCTGCAAGGCTTCCTTGAGGTAAATGAATCTTTGGTCTCCATTCTGCTCATACATCCTTCTCATCAGCAACAACTTCCAATTCACTTCAGTTGTTTCTGACATTTACTTCTGCCTTTCTAAAGTATATTCTCTTATTTCTTCCCTTAAGAATTATAAATATTAGCTGCTTTCTACATGAGGTTTTAGCATCTGAGACCTACTGCCTCTTCTCCCTCCAATATGGTAGTAGCTCTGTGTTTGGTTCCATCAGCACTCGATGTTCACGTTACCACCATGTTAAGTGTGGCTTACTGCCACGCCAGTTAATATGCTATAATTGAATTTCCTTTTTAGCCCACTGTTTGCCCACCTCAGATTAAGAATCACCTTGCCTCTTTTTGTTTCATTGGCAGGTTACTATCACCACTTCTTTGCAAACTCCCCAGTAAAATGGAAAAATCCCTCAGAATAGTCATTTCCGTGTGGTCAGATGTATTTGGCAATCTGTCAGCTCTCTTCTTTTCCCGGAGAACCTCTCCTGGGCCCTTCCATCCTCTGTCCCATCTGGATCATATCTCTTTAGATGGACTGTACAGTCTGTGTCCTGACACTTTCCTCCTCCTCTTTCCCGGGCTGAATCCCTGGGTCTTGGACCCCACATCCCCTTGTTTTCTCCTCCCTTTGATTTGGTGGAGCACGTCCTTCAGTACAAGGACTACTTCTACTAGACCTAGTAGAAGGGCCTTTAGAAAAGGACCATGGATAATAAATTTTTTTGAGACTTGCATTTCCCAAACTGTCTTTATTCTATTCTCACATTTGATTGATTGTCTGAGCACTGAATTTTAAGGTTGAAAGGTAATTTCTCTTGAAAATTTGGAAGATGTAATTTGTCTTCTAGTTTTTAGCTTTACTGTTGAGAAATGCCATTTTGATTTTTGATTCTTTATATGTAATCTGTTTTTCTCTTGAGAAACTTAATGAAAATATCTTTGGCATTCTGAAATGCCACCGTACCCGTTGTCCCTGAGTTTAGAGTCACTCTGATACAATTTATTCACAAAAAAAATTTCTCATCATCGCCTTCGTCATGGGGAGTGGGGGTCAGAGAAAGAAGGAAGCCCCAGGGTCTGTATGCTCATTACCCAGATTTTTATTCTTTTTTTTTTTAACGTTTATTTATTTTTGAGACAGAGAGAGACAGAGCATGAACAGGGGAGGAGCAGAGAGAGAGAGGGAGACACAGAATCTGAAACAGGCTCCAGGCTCTGAGCTGTCAGCACAGAGCCCGACACGGGGCTCGAACTCATGGACCATGAGATCATGACCTGAGCCGAAGTCGGACGCTTAACCGACCAAGCCACCCAGGCGCCCCTCATTACCCAGATTTTTTAAAGATATTTTTAAATATTTGTTTATTTTTGAGAGAGAGAGAGAGAGAGAGAGAGAGAGAGAGAGAGAGAAGAGGACAAGCAGGGGAGGGGCACAGAGAGAGGGAGACACAGAATTCAAAGTAGTCTCCAGACTCTGAGCTGTCGGCACAGAGCCTGATGTGGGGCTCAAACTCCCTAACTGTGAGACCATAACCAGTTGAGCCACCCACATGCCCTACATTACCAAGATTTTTAGCCAACCTCTCTGTTTTCTTGTCTCCGTGGTTTACTGTTGCCGTCTGTGGCACATGGTGCCTCTAATGGCTAGGCCTTCTGGGGATCTGGTGTAGGAATGACTTTCTCCTCTGACATCTATCTAGGTGTCTCAGTGCTGCTAATTCCTCCATCTGTTTTCTGTCTTGTAAAAATGGGTTCATTTTGCCCACTTGCTTTTCACTTCTATTCCATTCCTTGCCTGTGAGTCTATACCTTTTCAAATGTTGACTTGCTTTTAAAAAAAATAATGTTTATTAATCTTTGAGAGAGAGAGTGAGCGAGCGCGCACGGGGGAGGGACAGAGAGAGAGGGAGACATAGAGTCTGAAGCAGCTCCAGGCTCTGAGCTGTCAGCACAGCTGACAGGGCTTGAACCCACAGACTGTAAGATCATGACCTGAGCCGAAGTCAGATTCTTAACTGACTGAGCCACCCAGGTGCCCCATCAAATGCTTACTTGCTTTTTAATGGGGTTTTGGAGGGAACAAAGATCTCTCATCTCCTGTGTTTAACTGGATGTCCTAGAACAGTTTTCTGTGCTGTTGGCTGAATCATTTTGGAATGCTTTACCTGTTTGTCAGTTTTAGATTTTAAAATACCAAGTTTGCTTAAAAATGGGAGTTGCTCTAAGCTGTTGCTTTTGTGTTTGAACAGGATATAGCTGAGGCCACAACTGTCACATTTTAGGCTTCTTTAATAGTCCCAAGGGATCTTAGTGCTACCTGGAGAGGGAGGCCCCAGCCATGAGCAGTCATAACTGGGGGGTGACAGTCATCTAGCTTCTGTCTTCTCACCCACATGCCTTGACTCCATACTTAGGGGAGGTAGCCAGGGTCTAAGGTCATTAAGCAGAAAGATTCCTAGACTTCCTTTTTTTAATTCTTTTATTCTTTTTAATTTATGAAGTCAAAAATACAGGTAAGACTGAAGCCCCCTAAGACAATAATTCCTCTGACCCCAGCAAACACACCTTACTCACTTTCCTCTCCCATGAGAGGTAACCATTATTGTCAGGTTGGAGTATAGCTTTCCATACCTTTACTGCTATGTGTGTGTGTGTGTGTGTGTGTGTGTGTGTGTGTGTGTGTGTGGTTTAATAAATGGATAAATATTCTAAAATATGTGCTTTTTTCCCCCTCCTCATGGTGTTATTTTGAGGCTGTTTCTATATTAGTGTATGTGGATTGGCATGACTGGACATGGTATGGATATATAATGTTTTTTAGCCATTCTTCTGTTGCTGAAATTTTAGGTTGCTTCTAATTTTTCTCTTTTGCAAATGCAGCTGCTGTAGAGATGCCTATTTATGCCTCCTTGTACATATATGTAAGTATTCCTTTAGGGCAGGAACCAAGAATAGAATAGAACAGGAGTTGGCAAATGATGGCCCATGGGCCAAATCTGGTCTACTGCCTGTTTTTGTATGGCCTGCAACTAAGAATGGTTTTTATATCTTAAAACTGTTTTATTCTGGGGCACCTGGGTGGCTCAGTTGGTTAAGCATCTGACTCTTGGTTTCAGCTTAGGTCATGATCTCATGGTTTGTGAATTCAAGCCCTACGTGGGACTCTGTGCTGACAGTGCGGATTCTCTCTCTCTCTCTCTCTCTCTCTCTCTCTCTCTCCCTCCCTCCCTCCCTCTCCCTCTCTCCCCCCCCCCACTCGCTCCCTCTGTCTCTCTCTCAAAAATAAATGACTTAAAAAAACTATTTTATTCAATGGTCCATACTCTCCCTACCTGTTTGAAAGATCACCTTTAATATATAGTCAATATCCAAGTATACGTGGGTTCGTTTTAGGGCTCCATTCTATTGTATTGATCTACTTGATTCTTCCTATTTTAAATGCTAGAGTTCTATGGTATGTCTTGATTCCTGACATTGGTATTTATATCTGAATTTGTTAGGTTTGCAATGAATTATAGCTTAATTTGGGTAGCGTTTGCATGTCTGTGATATTGACTCTGAATTTTCAATCATGAATAGTTATTTATTCAAGTCTTCCCTAAGGTTATTACATAATGATTTATCATTTCTCCTCAGAAGTCTTGGGCACTTCTTTGCGGATTATTGCTTTGATATAAGAAAGGTATTGATTTTTGTTTTGAGTTGATAATTTTGCTTCTTTCTTGTTTAAATCTTTTGTTGCCTCTATTAATTTGCCAGTTGTTTCTTTTGATTTTTCTAAATAGATGATCATATCATCTACAAATAATGACAGTTTGTCCTTGCCAACAAATTTAACTCTTGCTGCATTTAATTGTCTTGTGGTACTGATGGAGACTTTCAGCGTGGTTTTGAGTGACAGAAGAGAAAATGTCTTTTTCTTAAAGCTAGTGGGAGGGAATACCTGCTCTGGGTTTTGACATATCTTCTTTATCAACTTAAAGAAGCTTCCTCTTTTCTTTTACTAGTTGGTTTTTTTAAAAAATCATGAATGAGTGTGCAATTTTACTTAATATTTTATTAGCATCTATGGAGTGATCATAAGATTATCCTCCTTTAATTATTTAATCTCATAAATTTCTAATGTTTTTAATACTGAATCCTCCTTCCATTCCTGGGATAAATCCTACTCAATTGCGAGTATTCTTTTAATCACTTCTATATTCAATTTACAGGTATTTAATTTAGAATTTTTAAGGCACTGTGTATAAGAAAGATTAACTCATGATTTTATTTCCCCATGTTGGCTTTTTATGACTTTAGTATCAGGGTTATACTAGCACCATGAAATAAGTAGAAGCTTCCCATGATTTTCAATCCTCTGAAACAGTTTCCGGAAATTGTCTTTTCCTTGACCTTATGGTAGAACTTTCTCATTAAGATCATTTGGCCAATTTTTCTTTAAGTGTAGAGCTTTGACCACTATTTCAGTTCTTCTGTGGTTATGCTTTCTCAGGCTTTCTACTTTTTCTTTGAGAATTTTAGGCAATTTATATTTTCTAGATACTGTGTTTCTCAGCTACGTTACCAAATATATTGCTATATAATCTCCAAAGAGTTTTAAATCTCCTATATATTATTATCTCTTGTTGTTTATTTGGCCTTGTTTTCTTTTTTTTTTTTTTAATTTTTTTAGCGTTTATTTATTTTTATTTTTTATTTTTTATTTTTTTTATTTTTTTATTTTATTTTTTATTTTTTTTTTATTTTTTAATATATGAAATTTACTGTCAAATTGGTTTCCATACAACACCCAGTGCTCATCCCAAAAGGTGCCCTCCTCAATACCCATCACCCACCCTCCCCTCCCTCCCACCCCCCATCAACCCTCAGTTTGTTCTCCGTTTTTAACAGTCTCTTATGCTTTGGCTCTCTCCCACTCTAACCTCTTTTTTTTTTTTTTTTTTTTTCCTTCCCCTCCCCCATGGGTTTCTGTTACGTTTCTCAGGATCCACATAAGAGTGAAACCATATGGTATCTGTCTTTCTCTGTATGGCTTATTTCACTTAGCATCACACTCTCCAGTTCCATCCATGTTGCTACAAAAGGCCATATTTCATTTTTTCTCATTGCCACGTAGTATTCCATTGTGTATATAAACCACAATTTCTATGTCCATTCATCAGTTGATGGACATTTAGGCTCTTTCCATAATTTGGCTATTGTTGAGAGTGCCGCTATAAACATTGGGGTACAGGTGCCCCTATGCATCAGTACTCCTGTATCCCTTGGATAAATTCCTAGCAGTGCTATTGCTGGGTCCTAGGGTAGGTCTATTTTTAATTTTCTGAGGAACCTCCACACTGCTTTCCAGAGCGGCTGCACCAATTTGCATTCCCACCAACAGTGCAAGAGGGTTCCTGTTTCTCCACATCCTCTCCAGCATCTATAGTCTCCTGATTTCTTCATTTTGGCCACTCTGACTGGCGTGAGGTGGTATCTGAGTGTGGTTTTGATTTGTATTTCCGTGATAAGGAGCGACGTTGAACATCTTTTCATGTGCCTGTTGGCCATCCGGATGTCTTCTTTAGAGAAGTGTCTATTCATGTTTTCTGCCCATTTCTTCACTGGGTTATTTGTTTTTCGGGTGTGGAGTTTGATGAGCTCTTTATAGATTTTGGATACTAGCCCTTTGTCCGATGTGTCATTTGCAAATATCTTTTCCCATTCCGTTGGTTGCCTTTTAGTTTTGTTGGTTGTTTCCTTTGCTGTGCAGAAGCTTTTTATCTTCATAAGGTCCCAGTAATTCACTTTTGCTTTTAATTCCCTTGCCTTTGGGGATGTGCCGAGTAAGAGATTGCTACGGCTGAGGTCAGAGAGGTCTTTTCCTGCTTTCTCCTCTAAGGTTTTGATGGTTTCCTGTCTCACATTCAGGTCCTTTATCCATTTTGAGTTTATTTTTGTGAATGGTGTGAGAAAGTGGTCTAGTTTCAACCTTCTGCATGTTGCTGTCCAGTTCTCCCAGCACCATTTGTTAAAGAGACTGTCTTTTTTCCATTGGATGTTCTTTCCTGCTTTGTCAAAGATGAGTTGGCCATACGTTTGTGGGTCTAGTTCTGGGGTTTCTATTCTATTCCATTGGTCTATGTGTCTGTTTTTGTGCCAATACCATGCTGTCTTGATGATGACAGCTTTGTAGTAGAGGCTAAAGTCTGGGATTGTGATGCCTCCCGCTTTGGTCTTCTTCTTCAAAATTACTTTGGCTATTCGGGGCCTTTTGTGGTTCCATATGAATTTTAGGATTGCTTGTTCTAGTTTCGAGAAGAATGCTGGTGCAATTTTGATTGGGATTGCATTGAATGTGTAGATAGCTTTGGGTAGTATTGACATTTTGACAATATTTATTCTTCCAATCCATGAGCAGGGAATGTCTTTCCATTTCTTTATATCTTCTTCAATTACCTGCATAAGCTTTCTATAGTTTTCAGCATACAGATCTTTTACATCTTTGGTTAGATTTATTCCTAGGTATTTTATGCTTCTTGGTGCAATTGTGAATGGGATCAGTTTCTTCATTTGTCTTTCTGTTGCTTCATTGTTAGTGTATAAGAATGCAACTGATTTCTGTACATTGATTTTGTATCCTGCAACTTTGCTGAATTCACGTATCAGTTCTAGCAGACTTTTGGTGGAGTCTATCGGATTTTCCATGTATAATATCATGTCATCTGCAAAAAGCGAAAGCTTGACTTCATCTTTGCCAATTTTGATGCCTTTGATTTCCTTTTGTTGTCTGATTGCTGATGCTAGAACTTCCAAGACTATGTTAAACAACAGCGGTGAGAGTGGACATCCCTGTCGTGTTCCCGATCTCAGGGAAAAAGCTCTCAGTTTTTCCCCATTGAGATTGATGTTAGCTGTGGGCTTTTCATAAATGGCTTTTATGATGTATAAGTATGTTCCTTCTATCCCGACTTTCTCAAGAGTTTTTATTAAGAAAGTGTGCTGGGTTTTGTCAAAGGCCTTTTCTGCATCGATTGACAGGATCATATGGTTCTTCTCTTTTTTTTTTATTAATGTGATGTATCACGTTGATCGATTTGCGAATGTTGAACCAGCCCTGCATCCCAGGAATGAATCCCACTTGATCATGGTGAATAATTCTTTTTATATGCCGTTGAATTGGATTTGCTAGTATCTTATTGAGAATTTTTGCATCCATGTTCATCAGGGATATTGGCCTGTAGTTCTCTTTTTTTACTGGGTCTCTGGTTTAGGAATCAAAGTAATACTGGCTTCATAGAATGAGTCTGGAAGTTTTCCTTCCCTTTCTATTTCTTGGAATAGCTTGAGAAGGATAGGTATTATCTCTGCTTTAAACATCTGGTAGAACTCCCCTGGGAAGCCATCTGGTCCTGGACTCTTATTTGTTGGGAGATTTTTGATAACTGATTCAATTTCTTTGCTGGTTATGGGTCTGTTCAAGCTTTCTATTTCCTCCTGATTGAGTTTTGGAAGAGTGTGGGTGTTTAGAAATTTGTCCATTTCTTCCAGGTTGTCCAATTTGCTGGCATATAATTTTTCATAGTATTCCCTGATAATTGTTTGTATCTCTGAGGGATTGGTTGTAATAATACCATTTTCATTCATGATTTTATCTATTTGGGTCATCTCCCTTTTCTTTTCGAGAAGCCTGGCTAGAGGTTTGTCAATTTTGTTTATTTTTTCAAAAAACCAACTCTTGGTTTCGTTGATCTGCTCTACCGTTTTTTTAGATTCTATATTGTTTATTTCTGCTCTGATCTTTGTTATTTCTCTTCTTCTGCTGGGTTTAGGCTGCCTTTGCTGTTCTGCTTCTATTTCCTTTAGGTGTGCTGTTAGATTTTGTATTTGGGATTTTTCTTGTTTCTGGAGATAGGCCTGGATTGCAGTGTATTTTCCTCTCAGGACTGCCTTCGCCGCATCCCAAAGCGTCTGGATTTTTGTATTTTCATTTTCGTTTGTTTCCATATATTTTTTAATTTCTTCTCTAATTGCCTGGTTGACCCACTCATTCTTTAGTAGGGTGTTCTTTAACCTCCATGCTTTTGGAGGTTTTCCAGATTTTTTCCTGTGGTTCATTTCAAGCTTCATAGCATTGTGGTCTGAAAGTATGCATGGTATAATTTCAATTCTTGTAAACTTATGAAGGGCTGTTTTGTGACCCAGTATATGATCTATCTTGGAGAATGTTCCATGTGCACTCAAGAAGAAAGTATATTCTGTTGCTTTGGGATGCAGAGTTCTAAATATATCTGTCAAGTCCATCTGATCCAATGTATCATTCAGGGCCCTTGTTTCTTTATTGACCGTGTGTCTAGATGATCTGTCCATTTCTGTAAGTGGGGTGTTAAAGTCCCCTGCAATGACCACATTCTTATCAATAAGGTTGCTTATGTTTATGAGTAGTTGTTTTATATATCTGGGGGCTCCGGTATTCGGCGCATAGACATTTATAATTGTTAGCTCTTCCTGATGGATAGACCCTGTAATTATTATATAATGTCCTTCTTCATCTCTTGTTACAGCCTTTAATTTACAGTCTAGTTTGTCTGATATAAGTATGGCTACTCCAGCTTTCTTTTGGCTTCCAGTAGCATGATAAATAGTTCTCCATCCCCTCACTCTCAATCTAAAGGTGTCCTCAGATCTAAAATGAGTCTCTTGTAGACAGCAAATAGATGGGTCTTGTTTTTTTATCCATTCTGATACCCTATGTCTTTTGGTTGGTGCATTTAATCCATTTACATTCAGTGTTATTATAGAAAGATACGGGTTTAGAGTCATTGTGATGTCTGTATGTTTTATGCGTGTAGCGATGTCTCTGGTACTTTGTCTCACAGGATCCCCCTTAGGATCTCTTGTAGGGCTGGTTTCGTGGTGACAAATTCCTTCAGTTTTTGTTTGTTTGGGAAGACCTTTATCTCTCCTTCTATGCTAAATGACAGACTTGCTGGATAAAGGATTCTCGGCTGCATATTTTTTCTGTTTAGCACACTGAAGATATCGTGCCAAGCCTTTCTGGCCTGCCAAGTTTCAAAAGAGAGATCAGTCACGAGTCTTATAGGTGTCCCTTTATATGTGAGGGCACGTTTATCCCTTGCTGCTTTCAGAATTTTCTCTTTATCCTTGTATTTTGCCAGTTTCACTATGATATGTCGTGCAGAAGATCGATTCAAGTTACGTCTGAAGGGAGTTCTCTGTGCCTCTTGGATTTCAATGCCTTTTTCCTTCCCCAGTTCAGGGAAGTTCTCAGCTATAATTTGTTCAAGTACCCCTTCAGCACCTTTCCCTCTCTCTTCCTCCTCTGGGATACCAATTATGCGTATATTATTTCTTTTTAGTGTATCACTTAGTTCTCTAATTTTCCCCTCATACTCCTGGATTTTTTTTATCTCTCTTTTTCTCAGCTTCCTCTTTTTCCATAACTTTATCTTCTAGTTCACCCATTCTCTCCTCTGCCTCTTCAAGCCGAGCCGTCATGGTTTCCATTTTGTTTTGCATTTCGTTTAAAGCGTTTTTCAGCTCCTCGTGACTGTTCCTTAGTCCCTTGATCTCTGTAGCAAGAGATTCTCTGCTGTCCTGTATACTGTTTTCAAGCCCAGCGGTTAATTTTATGACTATTATTCTAAATTCACTTTCTGTTATATTATTTAAATCCTTTTTGATCAGTTCATTAGCTGTTGTTATTTCCTGGAGATTCTTCTGAGGGGAATTCTTCCGTTTGGTCATTTGGATAGTCCCTGGAGTGGTGCGGACCTGCAGGGCACTTCCCCTGTGCTGTGGTGTATAACTGGAGTTGATGGGCGGGGCCGCAGTCAGACCTGATGTCTGCCCCCAGCCCACCGCTGGGGCCACAGTCAGACTGGTGTGTGCCTTCTCTTCCCCTCTCCTAGGGGCGGGATTCACTGTGGGGTGGCGTGGCCCGTCTGGGCTACTTGCACACTGCCAGGCTTGTGGTGCTGGGGATCTGGCGTATTAGCTGGGGTGGGTAGGCAATTGCACGGTGGCAGGAGGGGCAGGCTTAGCTCGCTTCTCCTTAGGTGATCCACTTCAGGAGGGGCCCTGTGGCAGCGGGAGGGAGTCAGATCCGCTGCCGGAGGTTCGGCTCCGCAGAAGCACAGAGTTGGGTGTTTGCGCGGAGTGAGCAAGTTCCCTGGCCGGAACTGGTTCCCTTTGGGATTTTGGCTGGGGGATGGGCGGGGGAGATGGCGCTGGCGAGCGCCTTTGTTCCCCGCCAAGCTGAGGTCTGTCGTCCGGGGGGCTCAGCAACTCTCCCTCCCTTTGTCCTCCAGCCTTCCCGCTTTCTGAGCAGAGCTGTTAACTTATGACCTCCCAGATGCTAAGTCGCGCTTGCTGTCGGAACACAGTCCGTCCGGCCCCTCCGCTTTTGCCAGCCAGACTCGGGGGCTCTGCTTGGCCGGCGAGCTGCCCCTCCGCCCTGGCTCCCTCCCTCCAGTCTGTGGAGCGCGCACCGCCTCGCTGCCCTTCCTACCCTCTTCCGTGGGCCTCTCGTCTGCGCTTGGCTCCGGAGACTCCGTTCTGCTAATCCTCTGGCGGTTTTCTGGGTTCTTTAGGCAGGTGTAGGTGGAATCTAAGTGATCAGCAGGACGCGCGGTGAGCCCAGCGTCCTCCTATGCCGCCATCTTCCAACCCAAAAGTGTTTGGTTTAAATCAATGAAAATTTTTTAAAAATTTACTAATGTGTTAAGTTCTATAATTTTTTTTTGTTGCTGATTTATTTTATTCCATTGTTGGTGAGCATAGCCTTCATGATAACTTTTTAGAATATATTTGGGTTCCTTTCCTGGCTTAGTTCATATTCAGTTTGATTATGGTCCATTTGTATATGAAAATTGCGTGTATTCATTGTTCTATGTATCTTTCTATTAGACAGGCCTAATAATTCTTTCATTGTGATAAATTATACATTTATACATTGCTGAAATTCTCATTTTGTTTATACATTACTCTCCTGGCTTTGGTGAGTGTTGTAATGACTGTTATTTTAAACTTTCAGTCAAATAAAAATCACTTATTTTCATTTCATTAAGATCTGTTCCTGAAGATTTATCTTCGTTTTCTGTTTGGAACATATTCCTCTGTTTCTTTATATATATATTTTTTTACTCTCTGTAATGGTTTCTTGGCATTAGATAAAATTACCATGTCTCCTAATCTGGACAGAGTTGTCTTGTGTAGAAGTTGAACCATGTCAGTCAGCCTGGCCTGAGCTTCTAATTTTTTTCTCAAACCTTTGTGATTGTCCAAGGTCAAGTTACCTTCTTCATTCTTAATGGCCTTCTTAGCTGAAGATGTGCTAAGACCTGTTAGTGTGCCCTAGGGGAGGGTCACAATCAGTACCTTGATGCAGTATGATTAGAATCTAGACCCTCAATCATCAGCTGGGAGAGAACATATTTAAACCTGTTTCCGAGGAAAAACTGGGAGATGGGAACTTTTGCCTGCTCAGTCTGTGCCAAGACTTGGTGTGTGGTCTCAGGAGAGTGCTCCTGTGCCTGTTAGGAACTGCTTCTTTGGTTGCTGCAGTCCTATGGGACTTGTGAATGGAAGCCTCAGTGGCCACCAGAGCTAGGCCATTGGGGGACCTGTTCCTTGGACAGCAGCTGCAAAAGCTGGCATGCAGGTGTAATTCAAGCTCCTTCCAGGGAGATACTGGCAACTTGGAGTGAGCTGGAGGGAAAAGGTGGGGGAGGTGTCCACCAGCTTCCCAGTGACCTGGGAGGATCACAGACATTCTTTAGATGTGTGCTAAATGAGCAGTCTGACTCTCAGGCAGAAAATTTTAAACTATGCAGTAGACCTCTTTCAGAGAAAGACTGGGAGATTTTTGCTTGCTCTCTTCGTGGTGACTCTGGGGAGAGAGCTGTGACAAGTGCTCATGTGCCCCTCAAGACTGCTTCTTTGTTTGCTCGTCTTGGGGGTCTTATGAACACAGGCACCATTGGTTTTCAGAGCTAATTGCCTGTTCCTGCAATGGGAGTCTTAAAATTTGGGGTGCTAGATGTGGGGTTCAGAATCTTTGTTCCTCAGGGATAAGCTGGGAATTAGGGTTTTTCTCCCAATTGTAGGATGCTTTGTGGGGGGTGGGGTTTATGGCAAGAGTATGTCTCAGCCTTGTCTGCCTGTTAAGATGTGGGTATTTTCTCATTTACCTGATGGGTAGGAGTTTCTCTGCCAGTTTCTGGATTTCTTTCAGTGTAAATTGCTCCATTTACAGAATGTATAGCTGTGCATTCAGTGCAGCCACAGAAGGAGGGAAGGGGAGGAACCTCTTGTGTCGCCACCTTGATAGCCTCTCCTCTTCTAAGATTGTTTTGCTTATTTAGGTTCCCTTGAGATTCCATCTTAATTTTAAGATGAGTTTTTCTGTTTTTTGAAAAAAAAAAAACATCACTGGGGTTTTGATAGGGATTGCCTTGAATCTGTAGATAGCTTTGGGTGGTGTTGTCATCTTAATAATCTTAAATATTCCAATCTATGAATATGGATGTCTGTTTCTTCTTGAAGTGTTTTGTAGTTGTCAGTATATAAGTCTTTTCCCTCCTTAGTTAAATTTATTCCTAAGTATTTTTTTTCTTTTTGATGCTATTGTAAATGGAATTCTTTTCCTAATCTGCTTTTCAGATGGTTTATTGTTAGTGTATAGAAGTGCAGCCGATTTTTGCATGTTGATTTTTGTCTTGAATCTTTGCCGAATTTTTTTTCATTAGTTGTAACAGTTTGGGGTTTTTTTTTATGTATATAAAATCTTTAGTTCTTTCTACATATAAAATCATTTCGTTTGCAATCAGAGATAAGTTTTGCTTCTTCCTTTCCAGTTTGGGTGCTAGGCCTATTAATTTTTATTCAGCTATTTTATATTCTTTTGATCTTTTAGGTGTCATTTTCTGAGGGGATATGTTAAATCTCCTACTCTAATGGTGAATTCCAATTAGTTTTTTAACTTCCAGTGTTATTTTAAGCCATATTGTTCTTGAAAATATTGAGCTCCTGAAATTGACACTTGCTGAGTATCTATCAACCATTGCTTAAGGAACACATGCATAACTAAGTACTAGTTTTTGACGTATTTGAAGTATTTCAAGGAAAAAAACACTTCTTGAAGATCTACTTTGTATTTGGCACTGAAGGGACAAATATCTTGAAGATTCCATTCTAGGGGAGGGACACACAGTGCTACACAGACATAAATTTGCACAATATAGCAGGCAGCATGAAGACATTTGAGTTAGAGGAATGTGTGAATCCCTGTACTATCCTTACTACTCTACTTACCAGTGTATGACCGAGGACCTGTTACTTAAAGTCTATGCCCTTCTAGTTTCTCCTTTGCAAAAAGGGAATAGTTTCTCCTACTTAGCAATATAGCTTAAGGTCATCATATAGTGAATTTGTTTTTGTATCAGAAATTGTATAGCTAAAGCATATAGATTGATACTATCTATCCCCTGGGTTACAGAAACACAGAAAAGGGGTGACTGACTCTGACAGGGTTAGAGTAGCCTATGTTTATCAAATACCAACTGTGAACTAGGAGTCTGAGCTTGCCCGGAGCAGTGCAGTTAAAAAGTGGGCCCAGAACCTGAGCACCATTTGGACTGGTCCAAAGCTGTTGGTCTCCTGAGCTGACGCTGAGCTGGAGCTTGAAGAAAGAATTAGGAGGACACATTTTCAGTAGAGAAAACAGCTTGTGCAAAGGCACGGAGCTGTAAAAGTACGTGCCATGTTGGAAGAACAGTGAGTAGAGCTGTGTCATTAGCAGGAATCAAGGTTGGAAAGTAAAATGAGGTCTGATTGTAAAGGACCTTCTTTGGATTTTAGTCTCAAGTAGTAAAAGAGCCACCAAGATATTTTGCGCAATGGAGGGACATATTCAGTGTACCTGATGAACCAGAGGGGGAAAGGCCAGAGTATAGCATGCCAGTTAACAAAGAGGCTTCTGCACAATCCAGAGCAGAGACATGAGGACTAAAAGCATGGCCATGTTGGTAGAAGAGCAAGAACACGGGGTGAGACAGTACTGTTGGCCATTCCAGAACTTTTGGCAGGATTCCAGCCCCTCAAATATGGCTTAAGTTCTCTGATTATACCAAGAGCTTGTTGTTTGCTTGGCTATTTGAAAGCATCCTGAAATTGCTTCGTATGCTGCATGGATTTGGATGCCATACTATAGGCTGTGCTGTTTTTAACCAAGCAGGATATGTAAACTGTGGAGCAGGTGACTTGTCCATTTAAGCAAAGTTGGCTTTGTCTTTATCACCACAATATTTGATTCTCTCTCAGGAGCATACATTGCTTAGATCTCAGTAGTAGATACTGGAAATTTTCATTTCATTGACCAGATATATTTTGGAGCTTCGTACACTTACAAGAAGGAAGGAGGTGTTGCTTTTGAGTGCCTTCATGTATTCCTTTGGCATGGATAAAGGATGGAATGGAACATTAAGGAAGTCAGGAGATTCTGTAACTTATTTAGGGCAAAGAGAGAGGCAGGTGTTAAATAACTAATTACTGAGCACACACAGAGTATTCATGGGTCTTATGTGATGCAGATGGAAGAATAGCACTCACCATACAGGGAGGAGCGTGAGAGAGGGGTTACTCATGAAACATGGACTTCTGAATGGAAGGGACCAAAGTGCCTTGTCCAATGAAGCAAGAGGAGAGGTGTCCTGGCGGGTTGGCGCAGGATGGGACAGGAGTTTGGGTCTTCCTGAGTGTTTTGCCCTGGCCACCCTTCTCTTTCACAAGAGCTCTGATTGTTTCTTTGTTACCTTTGGTCTCATCTTTACAGCCTGTGGGGTGTCTACCCTCATTTACTCTCCCTGGTCTCCAGCAATATCCCCCATGCCATTTCCTTGTGCATCCTCTCTTACCCTCTGGGTAGCATTTTTATTAGAAAATGAAAGACTTCAGTGATTATATGGAAGAACTGTGTCCAGCTGCTCAAACCCACCCAATTTCTTTTTTTAGCTTCTTCCCATTTAAAAATAAACAGTATCAGGTCCCACTTGCCAAGCCTTTGTCAGTCTCCAGCAGCCATTCCTCCGGCCCATCTGCTCCCCCAGATGCTCAGCCTGTCCCCTCTTCCCAGCTCGGCCCCACATGCAGCCCCTCTGTGGACGAGTGTGGGACCCACCGCGCACAGCAGCCTGCAGCCCCACCGCGCCATCTGCCTCCCACCCTAGTGCACATTCTGAGAGTAACTTCTGACCCAGTTTCCACACCACCCCAGGACCCAACTTGTTCGCCCCAGCCCAGGTCCTGTGATTTCCAGGGACAGGATGCTGACTGGAAAAGAGAGAGGAGTTTCCATAGAGATAGGAATAAACACAGGAGCTGACACCTCACAGGAGGAAAGGCAAACTAGTTTGACAGTTTAGTTCTGCCCCAAGGTTTACTTTGTTTGGGTTAGTTCCTTTGGAAGTCAGTGTCTTAGAGGGAAGTATAAAGCAGTGCTTTGAGGGAAGTTTTAAAGTACGCTGTCCTTACAAAGTGTTCCCACACCCCACGTCTTGTTTCTTCTATCAGAGACCTTGAACTCACGCAGAGGAATTAGAGGTCTACCCTGGGTGTGTGCTTCTAGGTGTTCTGTGGGACTTGCTGTATCCAGGCCCAAAGTCCAGGATCTGCTAAAGAGTGGGTTATATCAATGCTAACATGGAGAGGAACCATCTCAACCTGTTATTGAAGCCAGAGTCCCTGAGGGAGAACTGGTCACCCTAGGGTAGGAAGTGATACTTTCTATTCTTCTTCTTTCCTCTGGGTCTGTGGGGTGTGAGGGAGAGAAGCCTCGGGACTGGTGGCACACCATGCCTATCTGTGGTTGGCACAGGAGGCTCCTCTCAAGTTGGGTGCCAGGGGGTGGTGGGTGGGTTAGGGGAGCCTCACACTGGGGCACTGTGAAGAGCACTGTCCCTGCCCTGGGATGCCTTTCTCTGGGCCCCAGGGGAAAGGGGGAACGTTTTTGGCATCGCTCCTAATGAGGCAGGAAGGGAGGTTCTGTGCCCCCATAGACCAAGAGGGAAGTGGGCTTATAAGGAACATAGAAGAAAACATTTCACCCATGCTCAAGAGACACTGTTGACATTCTGGGCAGGACAGTTCTGTCTCACACATTGTAATATGTTTACTATCCCTGGGCCCTGCCATCTCATGCCTTAATTTTGTGACCTTGGGGCAACCAAAAGCTGCTCCGCAAGTTCTAACCATCCCCTGGGGATTGGAAAACCATTCCCAGTTTTTTGCTGCCAGGATATTGAATTGCCGTAGCCTCATCTTTCCTATGGGAAGAGACCATGACCAGACCAGAGCTCTGGTGTATCCTGTTGCATTTGTGTTAAAATCAGATTCTGTTTACCAGTCATTGCCTTATCTGACCAAGTTGGCAATTCCTATTTTCATACCTGATGCCTCCTCGCTATACACTGGCTTATTTCCCCATTTGGAGCACAGTCCATCACATGACCTCTCCTACCAGGGAGGCTTTTCAGCACCTGAATCATGACTAAGATACGAGGTGTGGCCCCTGCACATGGACAGATAGCCTGTATCCTAGACGTGAAGGACCACAGGAGTGATGGCAACAATGGCTACAGGATATCTAAGGAGACTGTGTAAAAGAAATCAAGAGTTTAAAGTAGGAATGTTGACCCCATGGCCCTAGAGATGTAGAAAGTCGTATTTATTGGTGGAGCTGGCCAGATATACCCTTCTAGCCTTGCCCATGTGACTTCTTTCCTCCTTAGGACCTCTAAGCATGGAACTTGGGTCTGGAGTGTAAATCAGGGGCTGAGGCCAGATGGCTCCCAAGGTAGAGGGAGATCCACAGTGTCTAAACCGTCACCTCCCGCAGTGTATTCAGGGACTCCGAAGAGGAGAGATGGGTTCTAGCTGAGATTCACATCCCCTTTGCTATTAACCGTGGGTTATCCGCACAGGCCCTCTCTTTTATTCCTGGTGCCTCTCATTCTGCTCTCCCACTGATTCACAGGGCAGAGAAGTGATGCTGAGTCAAGTTTGCTGCTTGTGGGCAGCCAGGCTAATTTTGTTAGTTCAGAGGATGGGGCTATTAGTTCAATCAGGTTTTTGGATGTACTTTATTGTCTCCTACTTTGGTAATCAACAACTGCCTATAAGCATCTTGATTTCTCCTTTGTATCTTTCTGGTGTATTGATTCCAAAAGCCTGTGCCTTTAATGTTCTTGCTTAGTTTTTGCAAAATTAACTCTTTATAAAAATTGAATTGTAGCCCATTTTGTCAGATTTTAGCTGTCCTCCATTGTCTCTGAGATCAGAGGCTCTTTCATATTTGCTATTATTTTGACTTTTTTTTCCCTAAGCAGAAATAGGAATTTATTGACTCATATAGCTGAATAATCACAGAAGCAAAGGAAGATCCGTTAGAACCAGAGCTTCAGGTGCTGAAATGAGGAGCCCTGTGCCTCCAGGACTCACTCTCCGCCTCACCTCCTCCCTTGCTCTGCCCCTTGCCCCACACCTCTGCCTCCTACCAGCCTGGTCCTTGCCCCCTACTGGGTCACCTGGCTCCTCAGTCCTGCTTAGAATTAAGCCCAATGCAAAGAGCAGTTTCCTCTCTCAGTATCTCTCAGTTGGTTATTTAATAATTGTAATCATTTCCTGTAAAAGGAGAACCACTCTGAGCTTAACCAATCTACGTGCATTCTGTGTCATTGACATTAATATGGAAAAGATTACATGGAGCCTTTGAATTCCCCTAACAGGATGTAAGGTTGGAGGACACAGGTGGGTTTGGAACAGAAGTGCCAGAACATCTGACTCACCGGGTCCCTTAGAAATGAAACACGTTATCAGTGGTCCTGTACCTGGAGAGAATTATTTGGATACATTTGTGCCAGTTAGGGTAATCTATATTGTCTTAATTTATCATTCTGAATTTCCCCCCTATCTCCCTCCTTCCTCTCCTCCTGCCTCCCTAGTTACTGCCGATGGAGCCAGTGATACACAGAAAATATCTTCTGCTCTCAAATTCAGAAACTGGTAGATTAATGTCTCCCTATTCTCAGAGGTGAAGAGTGCTGAATTACAAGCCCATTTCATCCCCATGTCTCTTTCATCACTATTTTAAAACAATTTTTAATGTTTTATTTTTGAGAGAGAGAGATACAGAGCGCTACTCGTAGGGGAGGGGCAGAGAGAGAGAGGGAGACACAGAATCTGAAGCAGGCTCCAGGCTCTGAGCTGTCAGCACAGAGTCCAACATGGGGCTCAAACCCATGAAATGTGAGATCATGACCTGAGTTGAAGTCAGACGCTTAGCTGACTGAGCCACCCAGGCGCCCCTTGTTTTTATACTGTGTAATTAACTCTTGTCTGGTCTGACTTGACAGTGTCCTCTATACATGCTTGTGGCCTTTTAGAACAAGGGAGAGACTAGAGGTCACCTTGTCTGGTAGCCTCTAACTGGGGACATGTCAGCATCATCGGAGAGCTTTCCAGAACAATGATGTCCAAGCAGATGACTCAGTGCCAACTACACAGCTTATCTGTGAGAAGACCACACTTTACTTTGACATAATGGTGGCAGTAAAACCATGCTCCAAGGTGATGCTGGAGAACACCATGGATGGGGTGACATGTGATTGCAGCTGTATCTGAGCATATAGAACAGAAGCTGGAACTGGCAGGAGAGGAAAAGGAGAGGGGGTCAGAAATTGATTTTTCTAGGTTTCCAAAAGACACTGACCAAGGATTACACAGTGGCCCCAGATAGTCCGTAACAGACTTTCCAGAACTAAGCAAGCCTCCTTCCAGAGACACCCTCCAGCTTAATCCTTTTCTCATACTAGGAATTTGGTTAATTCAGATTTCTATTTGTAATTGGAGCACAGCTGAAATCAGGATGCAAGTGATCCCAGAAATATGTAGGTTTCAGGAAGATATTCAGGAACGATCTCCAAACCCTCTGCTCTCTCCTTTTTCTGTGTCTTTGGATTTGATGGAGGTATTTGTCAGAAACCCTGGGGCCCTTTGGCCTTGCTGTTGCACTGCACCTGGTTCTCATTCTGCATATGCAGTCCCTAAGAACAGTCCCTGTGGACGTGTCGATGGCGCTCACACACTCCAGGCACAGCCCTCTGCCATCTTACTCAGGAGGACCACCAGAACAGTCAGTACCAAGAAAGAAAGGCTCTGTTTACTTGATGCAGTCCCCAAGAAGTTATTAAAAGGGAAGGAAAAAGTGCGATGAAGCCCTCAGATGGACAAGCAGAATTCTTTATCATCATCATTGTTGGAAACCACCTCTCTGTTTCCTGCGTATTTCAGGTGCTGTGACAAGCGGCCGCTCTTGGAAGCTGCCGCAGGCTCACTCTCAGTGGGGCGTGTACCCTGAGCTCTGATTCCGGGAATGAGGTCGGCTTGTGCTTATTCCCCTGCGCCCTCTTAATGGGATTCTTCCTCACAGTGGGTCAGATTGACAGGATGGCTTCCCAGAGTCAAGTTACCTGGCCCAGAACATCACCCTGATCTTGACCTCGTTACATGGAGTTGTGCTGGTTATAAGGGAGCCCAGTTTAAACAGTTCTTATACCTGTAGTTCACATGCAGAGGATGTGTGGACACATTCATTCTGGACAGATCTTGACTAGCTTCAGTGCTTGTGTGACACGTGTCAGGGGAAGCCCGTTTGGCAGTAGGAAGCAACAAATTGGGGGTGCATCACTTCTTAGACCGGAGTGAGCATGACACAGGAATGGAAGTTTTTATGGCAGCTTAAGTCCTGCCCCAGCTCAGGCTCTGGGCTGGGTGTCCTGGGCTGGTACTAGAGATGCCCGGTGGTACCTCAGCACTATTTTTGTGCCCCTCCAGTGAGACACCACCTGCCTTTTCCCCACAGATTCACTTCCTCTCCCCACAAGCCCGCCGTCGATTCCACGCCGCCTTTGCGTCTTGTTCCACCTCCATGCTGATCCTGTCCAACCTGGTGTTTCTTGGGGGCAGTCAAGTTGGGAAAATCTACTGGAACAGGATCTTCATACAAGGTAAGTTGCCTGACAATGCTGTTTTCAGTCAATTTCTTGTTTTCCACTTATGCTGTTGCCACATACCTTGTGGTACATCTGTGTGGTGTAGCGGGAGGCGTTCATTGTTCTGTTCGTGGTATGTGACCCGTAAAATACCAACCAGAAACAATTCCCCGTGTTTAGCCATAACGTTCAGGGGCCCCTACGTCGATGTACCTCTCGTCTATTACACGCGGCACTTAACATTAAAAGGTATTATCCCAGCTCTCCCAAACTCTGCTGTTGCCTTCTACTAAATTAATACTCTGGTTTTTAAAAAGTTTCCTGGGGCACCTGGGTGGTTCAGTCGGTTAAGTGTCCGACTTCGGCTCGGGTCGTGATCTCACGGTCCACGAGTCCTAGCTCTGCGTCACGCTCTGTGCCGACAGCTCAGAGCCTGGAGCCTGCTTTGGATTCTGTGTTTCTGTCTCTCTCTGCCCCTCCCCTGCTCATTCTCTCTCTCTCTCTCTCTATCAAAAACAAATAAAAAACAATTTAAAAAAAAGTTTCCTAATCTTCCTTCCTAATCATCCCAGCCTTCAGTATACTGCAAAAGTCTAACCTTTCATTTACCGCTCTGAGCATCCTGGTCAGCAAGGTCCTGGAAGCCCCACTGTGCTCTCCTGTAGCTGTGGGCTTGGCACCCGGGTTTGCCACAGCTCTTTGTTGTAGGTGTGTTTGTCTGAACACCGGGATGCCAACACTCATGGCCAGTCTTGTATATAATGTGCATGAAGTGGTGTGTGTCAGTGTCCACAGCAAGCCACACTTCCAGCAGGTAAAATGCTGGTCTGTGGGGGTTGCTGTGGAAACACTGCATTAATAATCGGTCATCATTTATTTATGGTCCCTACTGCCCTTAGGCCGGAACTAAGAGCTCTGTCACGGCCTTGAGAGACTTGGGAGAATGAGGCCTGAGTACAGTGCACATTACTCCAGCCAGTTTACCGGGTGTGAAAAGCCAAGGTCCCCTGTTCTGTTTCCCTGACCAATGGCATGGTTTTGTGCCTTTGGTCTGGGAAGTTTTGCCAGGCGGTAACGACGTGATTGACTGCATGACCAGGCTGTCGTCTCTACATCCAGGTCCCTGAGGAGCCAGTGATGCTTCCACTGCAGCTTTTTTCATACCAGAAATAACCCTGGCACAGCTGCATGAGCCCAGAATGCCAGGTCACAAGTCTAAACCGTGGCGGCTTGGGGGAGCCAGGCTCAAAGGGGCCATGAGAGAGCCCTGCTCTGCTTTCCTCTCGTCGTTACAAAACCCCTCTTTGATCTTACTTTTTGAGAACTATCTTAGCTGATGGTTCCTGAAAAGACAATGTACTTTTTAAGTGGGAGCCGTCCTTTAATAAAGATGGGAGCCGATGGGGTGCAGAGGGTCTCAAGAAAAAAAACATGCTCCTTGCGGTGGGCGACAGCGTCCTACTTTCCTGGCTTCCAACCACAGTACCTAGCATGACGCCAAGGACACTGTGACTCGGGAAAATGCTGACTTGGGACTTGCTGGTCACATGGACAAGAAGGCTCCGATCTTTGCTTCCAGAAATGAGGCCTCAGGTATTTGCCACTTCCAAGGCACTGAGAATACATTACAAAAAAGAAGCACACATAAATGTAGGAGCTGAACATGCAAACAGAAATGTGTCCACAGACTGAGGTAGTTGTGCCAGATGCATGAGCAACTTACCGTAGGTCATAGGATGGAGTGGCTTACCTTCCCGCAAAAACTGGATTTCACAGAGGAGGTGGCAATTGAATTGGAGTTTTGAGCCGCAAGTAGGAACTTGCCAGGTGGAGAAGGCAGGTGTGTGGGAATAATTAACACTAGCTGCTCTGTCAGATAGTTCTGAACTCTCAGTAATCTTTTCCCATAGAAATTTATTCTTCTCACAGTTCATTGTGGGTCCAGTGGCTTTTTCTAGGCAGTGACTCCAGAACCTAGAATGTTTCTATGTTGATTCTTTACTTTCTTGGCCTGGCATCATGGAGGAGAAGAGCACATGGGGATGACACACAAGTACTAAATATCCCCGCCAGTGGTGACGCACAGTATTTCTGCTCACATTCCATTGGCCGGAACCAGTCACATGACCAGCCCAAGTGCAAGAGAGGGAGATGTGGGGAAGTGCACAGATATTCGTAGGTTATGGCACAGCAGGAGACGGTACATGAGGCAACCTGGAGATGCCCAAGGGGCAGGTAAAAATGTGAGTTGGACTGCGGAAAACAGTATGGCAGTTCCTCAAAAATTAAAATAGAAATACCATATGATCCAGAAATTCCACTACTGAAAATTTACCCAAAGAAAATGAAAATATTAATTTAAAAAGATACATGCACCCCTATGTTCATTGTGGCATTATTTACAATCACCAAGGTGTTTGGTGATTACGAACAACCTAGGTGTTCGTAAATAGATGAGTGGATAGAGAAGATGTGGTATGTATGTGTGATGGGATATTACTCAGCCATAAAAAGAATGAAGTCTTGCTATTTGTGACATGGATGGATGTGAAGGGTATTATGCGAAGTGATGTAAGTCAGACAAAGGCAAATACCATATGATTTTACTTACATGTAGAATAAAAAAAATAGTTTGGTTTTTACAATAAGCATACAAGAAATAACATTCTTTGGTTGGATATTGAGGTTGATATTTTCCAAGGAAGACCGTAGCTCATGGAATAGTGGTAGAAATGATCAACTGATATACATAAAAGCTAAATTTTTGCTAAAGTAATTCTTCATCAAATAAATATAGATGGGTAAGGCAAAGAAGAAAGCCCTGAGTATTCAAGAGTCAAAATGAATGATACTTATGAATATTAACATTCAGTTTCATTTAGTCAAAATACAAAAGCTAACACAAATTTATGGAATTACCAGATCATGGATTTTAAAACCATCAGTCACTTCCACGATCACTATGATTATGATGCTATGGCCTGTGATAATTCATTTACAAACATTGTACTCTAACAAAGGGGGAAAAATGAATTTTTTGAATTTACAAATAAATAATATTGATAATTAAAAAAAAAAAAAAACAGAAACAGACTTGTGAATACACAGAGCTGGTGGCTGCCATAGGGGAGAGGGACATGGGGTGGGGGGTGAAATAGGTGAAGAGGATTAAGAAGTACAAACTTTCAGTTATAAAATAAGTAAGTTCCAGACATGAAAGGTACAGCATAAGGAATATAATCAATAATATAATAATGGTACGTGGTGCCATAATGTAACTATACTTATTGTGGTGAGCATCGCACAGTGTATGGACTTGTGGAATGACTATGTTGTGCCTCTGAAACTAATACAACATCGTATGTCAACTATACTTCAGTAATCAAGTGTTTGTCTGGATGTGGGTTACAGTTGGGGAGGTTTGGACTACATGACCTGTGGGAGTCAAGGGCACACAGGTACGTGAGGCCACGGGGGGTAGATACAGGTCCCCAGGCAGCAGGCACAGAGCGAGAAGAGAGCAGGGTGGGAGGTGTGATCTGGCTGTGCAGGCACGTAAAGTGGCGGAGGAAAGGTCACAGCTATAAGATGTTCTTACTGCTTCTCGAAGGCATGCTTTGCCCTGCACCCTGTGGAACTAACATCAGGCACCCCGGGGTCAGGGCTCAGAAAAAAACCAGTCTGCTTCTGCCGTGCGGGTCCTGCTATGGCCTTCGACTCGATCTATGTCGTACCTTTGGAGCCAGGTGCCTGAGTCCTGGAGACCCAATCTCCAAATATGGAGGGCTCTATGGAAGCATTTTTCTCTGGTTTCTGAGGCCAGGGAGGCTCAGCTTAGAAGGCATTTACTGTGTCAGAGAGTCTTTAAGTCAGCCTGGTCCCATCCCAGCTGGTCCGTCCCATGGGCCTCCTAAGGCAGGGGATGTCTACTGGGGACTTGGCAGTTCCCTTGTTTGCATGTTCCCCACTGCGGGTCTTTGAGTCAATTTCAGTATCTCCTGGAGGAAGCTAAAGCAGATGGTGCCAAATCTCCCATCCTTGAGACCTCTGGATTTTACTTCATAACTCATTTGATTGACTTGATAGAACAGTAGTATGAATATTCATGTTTGGGTACAAAAAAGTACTAATGAGTTTGTAGGATGTTTCCGCATAACTCTGTTGGGGGTGTTACATTTGCTTTCTAAAATTAAAAAATCTGAATTCTGAAACTCCTCTGCTCCTAATGGTTTCAGATACAGGATTGCTGACCTGCACATGTATCAGCTGATGAATGAATCAGGACTTTGAGACCCTGGTTGTCTCTGGCCTCTTCTTCAGCCAATGGAGTTTGCTGTTCTGAGACCCACCCCTACTCACTGAGGAACATGAGACAGGAGTGAGTGAGGGGACGGAGAGTTCAAGCTCAGTATTTAGATTTCCAGGTTGAATGGGAAGGTGGCCCTTCCCCAAGGGTAACAGACTTGTCCCTGTGCACCTTGATGGGCTGGGCTCTGCTGTAGTGAGATACAGGAAGTGGTAATGGGTGTCCTTCCCACAGATCTTGCCTCTGTGAGTCCTGGAAGGGCAGGGAGGGGGCAGCTAGGCATCTGAGGATGGGGATCATAGAGGAGATTGCAAATCCCCCCCCCCCCCCCCCCCCCCGCCAGAGAAGGGGCTGAGAGGATACAGCTTCGCTAGTTCTCAGGGAGGCCTTTCCCCACATTGCTGATGTGCCTGGAAATACCTCACAGTTAGCCTGGAGATGTTGGCTTAAGGTCACTATCTCCCTATCTCCAGTTCCTTGGATTTTGGCATGGGTCTGTTTGCTTTAAGCTACAAAGCTTATTTTAGTAGCATATGTAAAAATCTCTAGCCTGGTCTCTATGCGGCTGGTAACACCAGGCTGTAAAATCAGACCCTGCCCTTTCTGCTAGGCACACTGCCCTACTGCCAGGAAATCGGAAGATGTCAGCCAGCAGATGGGAATGCTGAGCGGCCCTCTCAGGGCATCACACACCATTTTTATCGGGTGTTCTCTCTGCTGCAGGGGTTGGAGAAGTAATGTTCAATTAATTACGGGAAATCATCTATATCTTTGCCTTTAAAACCAAAAGTCCCCAAACTTGTGCTATTGAAATTTACTTCAAGCAGCTTGAGGAATGTGAATGTTTAGGCCTCGTATATTTAAGGAGCTTAGCTGGATCCAGGGATCTGAGAAGGATGTGTTCTGGGGATTTGGTCCCCGGGCCTGCTCTAGGGGGCTCTGCTGTTGCATGCTTTGCAAACTCAGGTTGCTTCTTACATAACTCTTTGGCCTTCAAAAGCATCTGTTGATGGAAAGAGCTTTCTCCTGTCTTAAATCCTTGACGTTGAAGTATAAGTTAATTTCTTGAACAAGCAGATGATGACTCCTCTCTAACTCAGAAATATCAGTGAGTTATAACTCCAAATCTGCAAGACCAAGCTCCATAAAGCAATTGTGTCTCAAGCATCCTTGCAGTGCCCTGTAGTCCTGCTACAGCTGGCAGTGCCCTGTGTTCGGAGGGGATGGATGTACATTGGGAATATATCTGGCCTTGAGGGGCTGAAAGCTTTATTAATGTTTGTGTGCAAGGCGGTGTTGCTTCTGGAAGGTCCATTTGCTTTTGTCAGCAGTAGGCAGGGACTCTGTAAAAAAGGGACCTAATCTTTTCCCAAGCGGTAGGGACCTAGATCCTGCATCTAGGGTTTTGCAGTGACAGAAATTTCATAGGGACATGGTATCCACCAAATACTCTTCTGCCTGACTTCTCATCACACACACACACGCGCATGCTCAAACACACTCAAACACACACACACACACCCTACACCTGTTTCCCTCCTCTTGTTGCCTGATCTAATTTGGCAAACTCCATCTCAACACTTAGTTCCTGGAGTGGCCCTGCGCCAAGGCAAGGAGAATGTGGTTCTTTTCCAGATTGCAATGAGAGAGGTACTAGTAGTTTTTTGTTCTGTTTTGTTTTGTTTTTTATGCAGGTCAGAACGTTTACACTCCCCATATTTGCTTACTATTTCTAGCTGAGAAAGGAGAAAGTAGATTTCCTCCCTGATTACTAGCTTGTCCAGGCAACTTATTTGTCTCCTGACTCAAATGGCTCTGGACAGGCATTTTATTTAAAGCTGAACTGGGGTATCACACTGGAAATTCTGGAAGGCTGTGGTTAGATAGAAACTCATTCCCCTCACATCTTGTTAAGTTCTTGGGACTGAAATTTCATTTTTGATGAGAGAAGACAGGGGGCAGAAGTCAGTGTCTCAGGGGCCTTCCTTTGTGATTACTTTGTCTCGCCATCTTCGCTAGCCGTCACCTTCAAAGGGAGTTTCTGTTGCTCTGATCGATCCTGCTTCTGCCTCACTGCGTCCTGTGCGAGCTGTAGAACAGTTAGAGGAGCAGGGGCTTCCCACCCATCGTATTCGTGGTAAAGTTGTTTGTAGATATAGGTTATAAGGTTCATCCATGGTTACACATTGGTCCATTTATGGCTATTCTTGGAATCTGAATTTCAAGACTTAGAGATGTCTTGCTTTCATCTTTACTCTATGCCACATGGTCTCCCAGATGGCTTGGACATGGGTTTTTTAAAAAGCACTTCAGGCCAAGTCACTAGGTATAGGACATGAGAAACAGTGAGTGGGAGTTCTTATCCAGCAGTGTGCCTGGGGTTATGTTAAAGCTGAGAGGATTTCTAAAATATCTAGAAAGGAATTTGAATCATAGTACATTTAAATACTACTTTCTGTAAGATTGTGGGAAACTTTTTCCTGTTAACCAGGAGTTTCTGTGAATTCATTTGCAAAGAGTTTTATGGACTATGGGAACATTTTAAAGCAGTCTTTACATAGAATATCAGGTAAAGACTAGTAGAACTTAGACACAGTCAAATAAAAATAATTTTGATTTTTACTGTTTTATTAGCATATAATATTTGAAATCTCTACTTCTTGCTGGCCCTAATCTACATGCCCCCAATCATATATGTGCAGGGTGATATGCAGAGGTATGTTACAATCAAATCACTATCTTATACACTTTAATTTTTTTTAATGTTTATTTATTTTTGAGAGAGAGAGACAGAGTGTGAATGGGGGAGGAGCAGAGAGAGAGGGAGACACAGAATCGGAAGCAGGCTCCAGGCTCTGAGCTGTCAGTGCAGAGCCCAATGCGGGGCTCAAACTCATGAACCCTGAGATCATGACCTGGGCTGAAGTTGGACGCTTACTGACTGAGCCACCCAGACGCCCCATCTTATACACTTTAAATTAATACAATATTATATGTTAATCATATCTCAATAAAATGGGGGACAAGAGGAAAAAAGCATATTACAAATATGTAAATAGAAATTAAAGTCAAACCAAAATAATTTTAAAAATCTAAGTCCCATTTATTCTCTAACTATATATATATATAACTGCTCACCATGTGATAATATATTCAATATATAAAAGGATATCTGTAGCGGGATTCGTAAGCCTGTACTGTAAGGCCCAAACCAAGAAATCTCTTGGGATTGCAGTACATGTTTGCTTTCCAAAATGAACCACGCATCCTGGAATTTATGTTATTAATTTATTTGACTGCTTATCACAGTTACTATTATACCTTCCGCTACGGGTGCAGGAATAGTTCAACACCAGCTGTGCCAGCACATGCCAGATAAGGATAAAAGGGGAGGGCGCTGGCCTTAACCCACTTCTTCTGGAACTGGTGCCTTATGCAAGGATAAAGTCCAAAATGGTAACTCTGCTAGTTTTTATCTTCTGCATCGGTAGCCAAGGGACCCTTTTTACCATACTGTCTTTTCCAGTCACTACTGAGCATTATTAAAAAGCGTTAAAGCTTAAGAATATGTAATATGGAATTCAGTAACATTTTGTACCAGAAGGAAATTCTGCAAAGCCATCATCACCAGGTGTCTCAGCTTTGGAACAAATTCTTTCATGAGGCAGGACCCTTTGTTGGGTGTGTTTCTGTTTACTATTGCACTGGACACTGACCACCTGCTTTATGCCACCACTGGCATTTGTTTCCTGTGGTTGCTGCAACAAATGATTATAAATTTGATGGCTTAAAGCAATACAAATTTATCTCTTACTGTTCTGGAGGCCAGAAAGCTGAAATCAGTATGGCTGGACCAAGGTCAAAGTGTTGGCGATACTCGTTTCTTGTGGAGACTCTAGGGTAGAATCTGTTTCCTTGCCTTTTCTAGCTTCCAGAAGCCACCTACACCCCGTGGCTTCTGGCTGACGTTCCTCCTTTTTAAATCCCTCCCTCTGTCCCTCTACTTCCGTCATTACTGTGCCTTCTATCTGATTCCTTGTGTCTCTCCTACAAAGAACCCGTGGTTACAACAGGCCCACCTGGGTAGTCCAGGGTAATCTTCCCGTATCAAGATCCTTAACTTGGTCACATCTGCAAAGTCTCTTTTGCCAGGTGGAGTAATATTCGTGGGTTTCAGAGGTTAGGGTGTGGTCATCTCTGGAGGAGCCATTATTTAGCCTGGAATAAATAGCACAATACGGTCACAATCACTATCGAACAGAACATTCTTCCTGTGGCACTGATGAGATAGCCTCTTCCTAAAGAGCTTTGATTATAAAATAGCAAATTGGATATGCTGCTAGCTTCATTAAAATGAGAATCAGCCTGTAAAAAGAAGTGGTACTTGAATTTCACAAAAGTGTACTTGTGAGGTTTGCTATCTTCAGGGTACTTAGGGAGTAGTATAGGAGAAAGCTGTAGCTTTGCTGGCTCAGCTCAGTCCCCCATTCTCTGGGAGCAAACCTCTCCCACCGCACTCTCATTCTGTGCCATTCTGGTAGGGCACATCTTGCACCTAAGATTCAGGGTTCAACATGTGCCGGGACTGGCCAGTTTCTGTTGGAACTGTCAGGAAGGAAAAACATTCTTTCCTTTGCTATTGCGGAGGTGTCAGAACATCGGGCTGGAGCTGCTGGCAGCCCTCTTGCCACCACCAGTGAGAGCCAGGTAGCAAGGAAAGCCAGCTCTGAGGAAAGCAGAGCTACATGTTGGATGCTGTGTTTTGGAGACAACTCACTGCCACAGATTTTTAAGCCCCTAGATCCAGGCGTCCTTGAAGCCAACGTGTCTGTTACTTTTCAGTTACAGGAGTTCCTTGCTGTTCGTTTTTGTTTTTTTGTTTTTTTTTTTCCTCAACTCATGCTGTGAGACAGTTCTCCAGGACTCTCTTGAGTTTCTGTAGATCTTTTGACTCTCTTTCAGACCATATTTCCAAGAATGTTTGTATAGCAAACATCTTTGGAAGATGGAGACAGTATCTTTCTCCAAAGTAGAGTGTATTTGTTTACCATTCAGTATAATAAAGATAATATCCTTCTCTGGGGCAAAGGTCAGGCAGGCTTACTGCCCATTGTAAAATGTTTGCATTTCCTAAGCCTGGGTTTATCTCCTATGACGTAACTCACTGCCTGTGCGGGCATCCCCTGGCCCTCTTTGCACTGCATTGTGGGATGTGGGGCTCAGGGAAATGGCACAAATGCTCTGGCTACTGTTATTGCTGTGAGTAATAAAGCCGAGTCCTTTGTCTCTGACCCAAGAGTCTCATGTCTTCTGCCAGCATCCCTGAAATTTTGACAGGCTGATTTGTTGTTTTCAAGCAGGGGTAAAATATCAGACCTTTCACTGACTGACAGTCCAGTTTGGTTGGTTTTCTGTTTCTGTCACTTATAACCAAAAACATCCTGACTAATGTAGATTAACCTAAATAATGTAGGTAGAACATACCGCCCTGACAGAATCTTAAGGGAAGGATATTTGGGGAGATTCTTTTATACCGAACCGTTTTTTTCTTATAACTCTTTTTGGCTTTTGTTCCCCCTAATAAAGAAACTTTATTGAAAAATCGTGTACACTATTACAGTTTATAATGTAGGCATCTATACTCTTCTATTATAAATTTAAATAAAAGTATAAGAAATCTCATTTTTGCTATAATATGAATATTGACATTTAAAAATAAACCTGATACCTTTAAATAGTGTGGATTATAAAAAATTTAGTGATTTGCTATCCACCATCATCTTTTAAAAAATATTTATGGACAGGGGCACCTGGGTGGATCAGTCAGTTAAGTGTCCGACTCTTGATTTCAAGATCGGTTCATGAGTTTGAGCCCCACATTGGGCTCATGGGATTCTCTCTCTCTCTCTCTCTCTCTCTCTCCTCCTCCTCCTCTCTCTCTGCCCCTCCCTGCTCTCATGCTCTACCTTTCTAAATAAATAGACATTTAAAAATTATATATGAGCAAGATCTTTTTCACAATGTTATTTCCTTGATCTATTTGTATTTCATTTCTCCCACAGAATTTTTGCTTGTTTAAAAGTTATTTCCTTTTTAAGCTGCCCTACTTCTTTGTAGCATTGTTGTGTTGTTTACTTTTTGATTGCCATAAGTCTAGAAATGTAAACATTTTCTCCTAGGTTGAGTTATCATTATAATTATTATTAGTGCATAACTCAAAGGAGCACAAAGATAATACCAATGATAAGTAATTATTAAACATAAAAAGTAAAATTTTATTAGAATTGCATTTCTCTTGAGATGGATACTGTAGGAATTTCTGGTTGTTTGAGTAAAGGAATTATGTAATTATCCCTTTATTTTGTCCCTCTGACTATTTTAAAGGTTTTTTTTTTTGTTAAAATATACCATAACCCAGAAGTGTGTATATATCATAAGAATTTTCTCTAAGTGAACACACACGTATAACTTGTGCCTAAAACTCCCTTCTTATGACTCCGCCAATTACTTGGGTAACCACTATTTTGGCTTCTAAATGCATAGCTTTTTGTCAGAAAGCTTGTTTGTGTGTATATAAGCAGAAATGCATTCTATCCA
This sequence comes from Panthera pardus, assembly GCF_024362965.1. Taxonomy (NCBI): domain Eukaryota; kingdom Metazoa; phylum Chordata; class Mammalia; order Carnivora; family Felidae; genus Panthera; species Panthera pardus. The sequence goes on from NW_026526777.1 coordinate 36,641,687, forward strand.
TTCTTTTGTGTCTAGCTTCTTTTGCTCAATATCACAGTAAGAGAATCATCCATATTTTTGAGTGTGGTTATGGATTTTTCCTGCTTAGTACTGTAAGTATTCCATTTTGTGAACATGTTATAATTCATTTACCCGTTCTGTTGTTGACAAATATAGCAGCTATTAGCTTCCATCACGAGTCAGATATATGACCTGTGGTGAAGCTGTGTACATATTTTTGTTGGGTGTATACCTGAGAATAGGACTGCTGCCTCACACGCTATGCACATATCCAGCTTTTGCAGATACTGCCGGATGGTTTCGCAGAATGTTTTACCAATTCCCTTGAGGGTTTTACACCCTGGAATAATATCCTGAGGTAACAGAACAATGGGGGAAAAGCTTACCTTTCCTTTGTAAGGTAGATAAAGGATAGGGGAAAGGAGAACCTTAACCTTAGGTTAAATTTTAGAGAAGAATGGAGATATGTATACACGGATATATAAGATATATAAGAATGGATATATAAATATATATGTGGAATTGAGGATCTGGAAATCAGTTATTCTAAACTTATACTTTGGAAAGTCCTGCTTGAGCCCTAGTGGTATGTATAACCCATTTTGAAGACTAGTGCCCTGTAGGGAAAAGAAGGTCACTGTCCTTCGTGTCCTACTCCATAGTCCTTATTCTAGCCCAGAGGAAAGGAGTGTTAGACTGGACTGGAGAATAGTTGTCCGGGTTAGCATGTGGCATTTAGCCACTGCTGCATAACAAACCACCGCCAAAGTTAATGGTTTAAAAGAAGAAATACTTATTTGGCTCATGAGTCAGTGTCAGTTGGGGACTGGCTGGTCTAGGACAGTCTCAGGCATACATCTGTGGGTCAGCCATGGGTTGGATTTGCTGATCTTCACTGGGTTTTCACATTTCTGGGGCCCTGGCTGGGATGAATTGACTAAGTCAGGTCTGCTTCACGTTGGCTCCTTATCCTCCAGCAGACTGGCCCAGGCTTGTTCACATGGCAGTCATCACGGTCCAAGAGGGAGAGCAGAAAGTATGCAAGGATTTTCAGGTTTAGGCTCAGAACTGGCACGCTTTCCCTTCTGCTGCAGTCTTTTGGCCAAAGCATGTCATAATGCTAGCCCAAACTCACGGGGAGGGGACATAGACCCCAGCCCCTGATAGGAGGAGCGGTATGCTCATTTTGCAGAGATGTTGATACAGGCATGTCAAGGAGTGTGAGCGTTTTTTGCAACCTATCTCAGTTGCATTTTCAGAGGGGGCAGAGAGCTGGCCCAACAGCGTGACTGTTGAGATGATCCAATGAGGCTGGACAGGTAACAGGAATCACACTGGTCCCATTTTGCCATCTCTCCCCTTGGCCACTTCTCTTGTGGCCATTTCTCCCTCTTTCCCTTGAAGAGACTTTCTCTGCCCCCCATGTAATAACTCCTATCCAGAAGTTGTTGTGGCTGGTGAAGGGCAGGAGAGGCCTAGGCCAGCTCTACTCTGCAGTGAAACAAAGACGTGTGTGTGTGTGTGTGTGTGTGTGTGTGTGTGTATGTGTGCGCGCGCGTCCGTACATACATGCATGCAGGTGTGTTATCCATCCTGTGACTTTCTGGTACACTGGGACACTGAGGATGGTCTAACTTAAAGGAGCTTCTCTGTGGGCCAGCCTGGCCATGTGGAGTTCTGCTCAGGGTGTGGGGCCAAAGCCCAGCTACCAAGCAAGTATTCCTTTGCTTTGCATAGATGTCTAGGCTGCCTGGCATTCAGACGTTTCTGGGTGCTCTAAGTGTGATTTATTGCCTTTTAGTAGCATCTACTGTTGGTATTCTAACCATTCATTGTTAAGTAGTTTTCACCTCACCAGCTCAGTTGATCTTCTTGGCAATCCTGCAAGATAGTTCAGACAGACGTTGTCACGTTAAAACTCTGAGACTCAGAGAGGTCAGAAACCTGTTCGTCATTACACAGCTCGTAAACAGAGACACCAGGTGCGTGTCACTCACTTTTGAGTGCAGATCCCCCATCCTTTATGTCGTGCTGTCCTCTCACTTCTTCCCTCTGCAAGGTCTGCATCAAGATAGGCAACCACTGTTTTCACCACAGAGCATCTCTGGGTCCCACTGTGGGAGACACAGTCTACGGTGCCTGGCTCACGGCTCTGTTCCGGTACTTATCACAGGGGGGTCGGAGGGAGAAGGTAGGGGGCACACTTACAGGTTCTTGGGCTGATAGGCCAGCCCGTGGCCATCACTGGGTTGGCCGTCAGCTGGTCTTCACCCCTGCAGCGAAGTGTTTTTATACCAAGTCTGCCCCTTTGGTGAAGGACTCTTGCTCACCTGACGCGTCAGCCCTCGGGTGTTGGTTTTCCCTCTGGCAGGCTTACTCAGGCCCTGCGTTAGCTTGCTCATCGGCCCGTTTCTCATACTAATCACCCTTACTCGGACCAGGAGAGCAGGGGAAGGAGAAGATCATTTTATTTGGGCATGCTATCTGAATTACCAGAGAAATAAAGTGACCTCAGCACGACTGTCATTAAGAGCCAAACGCCTGTGCTACCTCACGTAGCGCTGAAAATGCAGCATGAGGCAGCAGCGTGGGCTGGTTGTGTTTTTTTGTTCGTTTGTTTGCAGTAGGGATCAGAAAGTGGAATCCAGGGGGCTTTCCTTGCCTCAGGAGTTCTGTCCATCACTGTGGTCACCTCTCTTGAGTGTAATTAAGGCAGTCAGGAATTCCAATGGATATTCAGTGAATGAGAATGAAAACCACCGAGGAAAACTTGTTCGTTGTCTTGAAATAAGGACAGAAAAAAAAATGAATCCTGTTTTGTGAGCACCTGTTTAGTATAGTTAAAGGGTCAGAGCTTTGTGTCAACAGGCATTCGAGCCTCATCTGGACCACTTTTCTCTGTACGGACTTGAAATTCTTACGGTCCACCAGCCGCCACGCTGTTCACATTACCTGCCGCTGAGGAGTATTCTTTACAAGGGGACCTGCTAAGAGAGGACATGACAAAGGGGGTACCGTGTGACTGGCGTCCTTATAAACTGGGGACATGTGGGTACAGAGACAGTCACACAGGGGAAGGGTGAGGTGAGGCCACAGGGAAAAGATGGCCACGTAAAGACGGGCTGCTGCTGTGCCGCCACATGCCATGGAAGCCTGGAACCACCAGAAGCAGCAAGAGGCAAGGAAGCAACCTTCCCTAGGGGCCTCAGAGGGAGCATGACCCTGCCAACAACTTGCCTTCAGACTTCTAGCCTCCAGAACTAGGACAGTACATTTCTGTTGTTTAAGCCGTTCTGTTTTTGGTACTTTGTTACAGCAACCTTAGGAAACTCACACAGGATGTGTGGTGCAGGAAGGTGGTGGGATAAGGTATTCAGATGGGTTGGCAGTGACTTCTTCCCCCCCCCCCCCCAAAGAAACAGAGCAGTTCAACACATAAGTCCAGAACTAGAAGGTCAGAAACACCCTCTTCAAGTTAGGTTCAAGTCTGTGCTTAATATTTATCTTCTCATGTGTCCTTCTCTAACCCATGACGCTGATTATACCGGAAGCAGCAGACGGAAATAGCTGGTCTTGAAGTATATGTCACCCCATGTCAAGGGGCACACTGAGGCTTCCTGGGAGGTCAGGTAGGACGGACCGCCCCACTTGGAAGTGGCCCAGCATCCAGCCGACCTGAGGCTTGAATCCTTTGTCCCTCAGTGCAGTGCCGCTTTGCTCCCCTCTGTTCTCCTCTGAGTATTGTCACACTCCAGCTGCTGCCAGCTCTTGCCTAGAGAAGGAGGCAACTGCTAATTTGAGCCCTATTTAGATCTCTAGGCAGCATGTCTCAGGACTTTTCTTTATTTTTTCTAGTGGTGCTTTCATGTGACCTTGGGGGAAAAAACTGACTCACCTATCAGTAAATCAAAAGGGAAATCTAAAATTTTATCTTAAAGGTGATTATCTTGCTGTGTTGATAGACATCTTCATGGGATTAGGAATAGGTAGCAAAGGGAGTTACCTAAAACCTGTGGCTTTTAGAGGGAGAAGAAAACAGACAACTGAGGGCTGAGGCAGCGGTTATAACACTGTTCCAGAGAGCATTAGGTGTATCTGGCTTGCTTGGGAGAGGCCTGGCCACCCAGTTTATGACTCAGGAACATGGGCTTTTGCTTGATTTCCCTTTCCTCAGTTATTCTTTACACATTGGGTAGATGGGACCACTTTCATAACCTTTGTTCCAAGCTGAGTCCCCTAGGTGAGCAGGTTTTTGAGCACATTTGTTACAATGTATAAGAGCGGATCATTTATATTCTTAAGGTTGTCAATCACACACAATCAAAAAATGTCAGACGACATAACGGGTACTGTTGTGTGCTGACTTTCAAATGGCAAATAGCCAGTGGATGGTCATATAGGCCTGTTTGGGGAAACACACCTTTCCTAGGAATGTCATTGTTTTTTTACTAAGCTAGAAGACACCAGGTAACTTTTAACATAAAAAAAAATTGCTTTTGGTCCTGTTTTAACATTCTATTCATGTCTACGGTTACCTATCACTTACTTTTATCATATTTGAAGCTTGAGTCTTGATTACTTTCCTCACTTGGTGGCTGCCCCAACAAGATCACTAGAGACTTGGATCATACCTTTTGCATTGCATCAGCAAAGATTTTACTAAAAGAAGCAAAAGTATACAGTAAGGAAATAAGAAACTGGGAAACATCTCAGACTATCTGATTCAGGAAAAAGAGGCACAGTGGTTAAGTGAGTCTGAGTGAGGCTTAAGGTCTATTTTACCTAGAAAAATGCTTGAAGGAGAGGGCCTCCCTATATTCCTGCCAGTCATTATGCCGAGTGCTTAGGATACAGTGATAATCAGTTGTGGAAGAATGTGCAACAGTGCTTTGGGACATACCAGTTTTGATAAGTGCTTTGGGAACAAAGAGGTGAATGCTTAACTTTATATTCTGAGTGAGAAAGTCATGATGGAGGAGGTTGGACATCAGAGGTGAGCTTCAACGATGAGAAGTACCAGACTTGAGGGATAGATACAGCATGTACAAAGCCATGAAGGCATAAAATTGCACACTGAACAAAGTCTAAGCATCTCAGGATCATGGCAGGAAAGATGCAAGGTGTGATGTTGATGAATAGGCTGGTTGCACCAGAGAACACCAAAAAGGTAGGAACTTTTTTTAGGTACTTGCTTTTTTAGGTACAGAGTATGGACTTCATCCTTAATAGGCTGGGGAGGGGTGGGTCACAGAAAGATTTTTGCAAGAGAGTACCATGATTCTTATTTTTGAAAGATCTATGTAGAGGTAATTGTGGAGGCTGTTTCTAGAGGAGCAGTGCTTAGAACAGAGAGGCCAGTCAGGAAGCTATGTGAGAGATGACAAGGGATGCTGAGTGTCAAAGGATAGGAAAGACAGAAGAGATCTTCAGAATTCTCCCAGGGAAGATTTTAGGGAATTACCTAACTCTTCATAATATTTATAGTTTAATGGTTTTGGTGCCTGAGATAGACAAAAATACTTGAGGTTTATCTGCTGCTTTTGTAGATAACATAGATTAATTTCTGAATTTTGAAGAAAAAATGGCCTCTACAGACTTCTCTGTTTCCTTTCCTTTGCCTCTGAAGTTTGAGGGAATATGCAAGTGCTGAGGAAAATGCCAAGACAAAGAGGTGGTCTTTGTGGAGATAAGCAGCTTGTTCAGTAGACTACCTGAATTAATACTTTTTCCAAGGCCAAATTCGTCTGGAAGGGTTATGTATTGTAGTTTCTTGTTCTCTGCAGATATTTTCAGATTTGTCTTCTGTTTCTTCTTTTTTTAATGTTTATTTATTTTTCAGAGAGAGAGAGAGAGAGAGAGAGGGAGGGGTAGAGAGAGAGGGAGACAGAGAATCTAAAGCAGTCTCTGTGCTGTCAGTGTGGAGCCCAATGCGGTCCTCAAACTCACAAACTGGGAGATCATGACCTGAGCCAAAGTTGGACACTTAACCAACTGAGCCACCCAGGCATCCCTTGTCTTTTGTTTCTTAAACATAGTGAGTATAATTGCTTTATAATCAATGTTTGATACTTTCAATATATGAAGTCTGTATTTATATCTACTGTCTTCTTTTTGTGCTGGGTCTTACTGATAGCACCTCTTTCCTTGTATGCTTGGTTATCTTTGACTATGTGCTGATCATCATCTTACGTGATTATATGTGGGTTTTTCCTGTGGTCCACTACAAAGGCACCTTCCTCCAGACAAAATTTGTGCTTATATTTGATGGATACCAGATAGGACTGGTTCATGGTTATACTTTTTTAGGGAGAGATTCACTTCTTCTGTCTTGAAGAAAGAGGCTATGTTTACTTCTGGTTCACCATTAACCACTAGGTGATTTGATTCCTTTTTAGGCCCTAATCTAATATGCTTTTGTGGTTTGCTATTAGACTCACTACTTTCAGCAGCCTGGAATTTTATTTCTGTTATCTTACCCCAAATATTGTATCACAATCTGGAAAAACAAATGTCCTCATGACAAAAACATTTAAAAATTTTTTCTTTGTGTTTGTTTATTTTTGAGAGAGAGAGAGAGAGAGAGGGAGGGAGGGGCAGGCAGAGTGTGAGTGGGGGAGGGGTGGAGAGAGAGAGGGAGACAGAATCTAAAGCACACTCCAGGCACTGAACCATCAGCACAGAACCCAGTGTGGGGCTTAAACCCACGAACTGTGAGATTTTGACCAGAGCTGAAGTTGGATGCTTAGCCAGCTGAGCCACCCAGACGCCCCATGACAAAAACTTTTTTAAGAACTTCCCTTGTCTCCCCTGGTTCTCATTTTTTCTTAGATTTTGGCCAGGAAATTCCTTACTGTTGTACTGAACATTGCCAGCCTTTTGAAAAAAATAAAATATTTATCTAGCAATTTTAGTTTTTTTTTTTCTTCTGGTGAGATTTTTTTACTTCCAATTCCAGGGAGAATTAGTCCAAATAACTTACCTGCCATTACCAGAAAAAGAAGTCTTTCTTAAATTCTATAGAAATCCTGATTTTCCTTTGAGTCAGACATACCATTTAAAACATCCAAGAAATGATCAAATGCTTCAAATATAAATAGAAGGCATCATATAAATTCTTGATACATGAATTCATATTGGATTGCTAAGAGAACGTAGGTGTGTTTGGGAAATCTCCTAATTTCTGAGGGTTGTGGGTTTTTTTTTTTTAATATTTATATTTGAGAGAGAGAGAGCGCGCAAGCGGGGGAGGGACAGGGAGAGAGAGAAAGAGAGAATCTGAAGCAGGCTCCAGGCTCTGAGCTGTCAGAACCCAATGTGGGGCTCAAACCCACAAACTGCAAGATCATGACCTGAGCTGCAGTTGGACCCTTAACTGACTAAGCCATCCAGGTGCCCCACTGAGAGTTGTGTTTTAGTGGTAGTGTAGAATGGTGGTAAAGGACTCTGAAGTCAAACACAATTGAATCATTTACTATCTTTGGGACCTTGGACAAGATACACTAACACTCAGCTTCTCAGCTGTATATTAAGAAAAATATGCACCTCGTAGGTGACTGTGGAGATTAAATAAGGTAATAATAAATATAAAACTGCACAGCCCTTACTAATGGTAGCTCATTATTGGTAACATTATTATATTAATGCTATTCTACCCACATGGCCCCTTTTCTTCTGTCAAAAATAGTTTAGTGGATATTCAACATGCAAAAAAATGAAGTTGGATCCCTATCTCATATCATATACAAAAATTAACTCAAAATTCATCAAAGACCTATGTGTAAAAACTAAAACTACAAAATTCTTTTGGGGGCAAATCTTTGTGACCATGGTTAGCCAATGATTTCTTATATATGGCATCAAAAGACAAGTAACAAAAGGAAAAATAATGGGTCAGTTGGACATCATCAAAATTAATTTTGTGTGTGTGATTTGAAGGACATCATCAAGAAAGTAAAAATGCAACCATAAAAATTTTGCAAACCATATATCTGATAATTTGTATCTGGAATACATGAAGAATTATTACAACTCAATAATGAAATGACACATAACTCAATATAAAATGGACTGAATAGATATTTATCCAAAGAAGATCTACAGATGACCAATAGTCACGTGAAAAGATATTGAGCATCATTAGCCATCAGGAAAATGCAAATCAAAGCTATAATGAGATACCACTTCACAACCACTCAGATTGCTGTAATAAGAAATGAACAAACAAGCCCAAAATGAAAACTATGTATTGGTGAGGAGAAATTTGAACCCTCATACACCACCTGGGGAAATGTAATATAGTAGAAAGCAGACATTTTGGAAAATAGTCTGGAACTTCTTCAAAAAGTTAAACAATTACCCTAGAAATTTACTCCTAGGTATATACCCAAGAAAAATGAAAATATAGATCTACACAAATTATATACATTATACATGAATGTTCATAGCAGCATTATTCATAATAATGGAATAAGTGGGAACAGCCCATATGTCCATCAATTGATGAATAAGTAAATAAGATGTTGTATAATCTAGAAAATGGAGTGTTACTCAGCACAAAAAAGGAATAAAGTGCTGGTACATGCTACAACATAAATGAATCTTGAAATGAAGGAAGCCAATCACAAAGGACCACATATGATATGATTCCATTTGTATGAAATATCCAGAATAGGTAAATCTATGGAGATAAAAAATAAATTAATGGTTGCTTTGGGTCTGGAAGGGATGGGGTTTTAGAGGGTAATGTCTAATGAGCATGGGTCCTCTTTGGGAGGGGGCTGATACAGTATTCTAAAATTGATTGTGGTGATGGTTGCACAACTCTGAGTATACTAAAAGCCATTGAATTATACACTTTACATGGGCAAATTTTAAAGTGTTTTAATTACATCTCAGTAATTTTTAAAAATTATTTTGGGGCTGAAAGATAATTGGTCTGGCATAGTTATTCTACCTGTTCATTTGTTCATCTGTCCATCCATTTGTCCATTCACCTGACCTTCCTTCTATCAGTTTACTCTTCCTTCCATCCTCCCATATCATTCCATCTCATTGTCTCTTTCTACTTCACTCTACAAATCCAAAAACTATTCAGTGGTCATCTGCTAAAGTCCAGGAACCATGCTAGTCCCTGTTTTTCATCATGGTAGTTTGGCATTTCTAGTGTCCTTATGAGTTGCAATGCCTGGTAATGTGACTTTGCCAAGCTCTGCAGAGGAAATGCTCTTTATCAATCCATCCAGTAAACAGATGGATGCACACGAGTCGGGGGTTAGTTGTATATATAGCCAGGGGCATGCTGAAGTAGCAGGAACACCTGGGCCACATCTCACCTCTGATGAGCCCTCAGAATGGTATGTAGGAAATTTTCTGGTTTTGTTTATTTGCTGTGACAACTCAATGTTAAATATGTATGACATTCTCTCCTGCCTCCTGTCTGTGGTTCCATGCATGATGCCTGGTAGCTGCATTTCTCATTATTAACACAATGTTGAATGATTTCAAGGTTGACCTGGTCTAACACAGCTTTCTTGATGAGATTGCTCCCCTTTGTGTCATCATTAATCAGTATGATGTCAGCTGTTCTCTTGTTCAACCTCCAGTATGGTTTCCACACTTGATGCTCATCAGAATCACTTGCAAAGCTTATTTAAAATGCAGAATCCATGGGGGTTCTGGGCAGCTCAGTCAGTTGAGCATCTGACTCTTGGTTTCGACTCAGGTCATGATCTCATGGTTCCTGAGATCGAGCCCCATGTTGGGCTCCATGCTGACAGTGTGGAACCTGCTTGGGATTCTCTCTTTCTCTCCCTCTCTGTCCCTCCCTTGCTTTCTCTCTTCTTTCTCTCTCTTCTCTCTCTCTCCATAAATAAACTTTAAAATAAAATGCAGAATCCTGAGCCCCTACCTCTAAGAGATTCTGATTCAGTAAGTCTAGGTTGGCACTCAGGAATCTGTATTTCAGTAAACATCCTTAGTGATTCTGATTGAAATGCACCTTTTATCACCCTGAGATTCTCTCCCATAATTGATCTTTCAGTTCCAGCATTACTTAACAATATGGGAAATTTCTAGTTTCCCTTCAAGTGCCCTGCTAGTGCCAATCTCTCCAAGCCTAGATTTGTTGCACCATGGCTAAGAAGGAGAAAACACTATTCTGTGTGTGTGTCTCTCCCACTGAGTTTAGTGGGTAGAATCTATAATGTGCTTTGAGATTCTTGAAGGCTGCAAGGACCCAACAGCTGTCGGTAACTTTCAGATGTCTGGTGGTACAGATAATCCAAACTGTAACATATCCAAGTAATCAGCACCTGGGTTTAGAGGCATATTATTAGGTATCAGATTTTGCAGCCTCTTCAATTTTGCTTGATTTGGTAAGGAAAACAGAACTTGAATTTTAGGAGATTAAAATGGAAGAGCCTTAGGAAGACAATGACCAGGGCAGCAGAGAGTGGAGTGGGGGCAGTGTCAGCTGTAATGAAAAGTCTCGTCTCCACACAGATAAATGACGGCTGACTCCAGTAAGGTGGAGAGGAAGTTTTAAAAATGCCTCTAGATCTAAACATACATCAAAATGCTGTGTGGACACACGTTTTTCTCACAAAGACATAAATCCATCCGAGCACCAAATGCTCACCACCATCACCATCTAAATGCTTTTGTGGAACCTCTCATTACACATGGGGCTGTATTTAAAAAAAGAAAACCTTAGGTGATGCCAGCCATGCTTGTTATTCGGAGTCTTGATGTCCAAGATATCGTTGACCTACACCAACATGGGAGGAGACCAACTAAATTTCAGTTGAACGTGGGAGAGGAAATACTTAATTGTATCCTATAATATATATCTCTTTACATTTTGAAAAGCGTTTTCATTGGTTACAGCCCTGTAATATAGATTGAGCAGAATTACTATTCTTATTTAAAGGTAAGTGAGGGAGCTTGAACTTAGTTAAGTGACTTGACAGACCCACTCAGCTAGGAAATGGCAGAGCTGAGACTCGAAGTTGTGTCATCTAGCTCCTTTTTCACTGCTAGGAAGATGCTGGGGTTTCTGCTAAGTACCTGTCTGGAGTCGATAACTTAGGAATCCTACTTTGTTCTTCTTTAGGGTGTGAATGATGGACTGCTGAACGCTGCATGAGAAGAGCTATATAAATGTTTGTGACATAAGTATGGATGATTAGTATACTTGCTTGGGAAGGAACTTAATGTCTATCCAGTGGGGTAGGAAAACCTCATCATTTATCTTCAAGGCCCAGGAAGCTTTCCCAAAAGGCGTAGATCTTGTTTTTCAATTTTTAATGTAACATTCCTTTTTTTGGAACTTTTATTTAAACATATACATGAAGTGCACAAACCTTAAGTGTGCAGCATGATGAATTTTCAAAGTAGACACACCTGTTTGATACCCAGCACTATAGAAGTTTCTCTTTGTGATCCTTTCTAGTTACAACCCCCTCTAGAGTAACCTGCATCCTGATATCTAATGTCAGGGGTGAATTTTCCCTGTGTTGGGACTTTATTTAAATAGAGTAATAAGGTGCTATCAGTTCAGCAGTACTGCTTGTTTTTGAAAGTGTGGATTTCACTTTCATCATGATTACTACTTAGGGAGCAATCTGAGCATGATGCAGTTGAGTGTTTGCTTATATGTAGTTTTGTCTTCAAGAAACCCTAGGTGAATGCAGAAAACTGCACCCAGCTGGACTGAGCCCAGTAGAAGTACGGAACATATGCACATGCACACACCTCAAACATCTACCAGCTGCTTCCGTTCCTCATTGTGAACCACACCCATCCACATCCTGTATTACAACACTCCGTCCAGCATCAGATAGCCCTCCTTCCATCACTCCATGATTACCCACAAGCTGCAGCCCTCTGGTACCCACTTCTTTTTTTATTATTATTAAAGTTTATTTACTATTTGGGGGAGAGAGAGTGCAAGCATGCATGTGTGAAGGGGGGGGGGGGCAGAGAGAGAGAGAGAATCCCAAGCAGGCTCCGTGCTCAGCACAAAAACTGATGTGGGTATTGATCCCATGAACCTCGAGATCATGACCTGAGCCAAAATCCAAGAGTCAACTGACTGAGCCACCCAGGTGCCCCCTTTGGTTTTTTATGTCCACTTCAATAAGGAAACCTGCTTTGCAAATACAAATATTATTTTAGTACTTGATTCATTTCTTAACAATTTTACACGTGTAAATCCATGCTACCAATATTATTAGATTTCTTTTTTCAGTGTTTTATTTATTTTGAGAGAGAGGGCAAGTGTGGGAGGGGCAGAGAGAGAGAGAGAGAGAGAGAGAATTCTAAGCAGGCTCCTCTCTGACAGAGGAGAGCCTGATGTGGGGATGTGGGGCTTGGTCTCTTGAAATGCGAGATCTTGACCTGAGCTGAAATCAAGAGTTGGATGCTCACCCACCTGAGCCACCCAGGCATCCCTTAGATTTGTTTTTTTTACTTTTATGTGTCACTGACAAAGTTTTTGAATACTATACCCTAACTTGATGCCCTTATGTTTTTTTTCCTTAACCCTTAGTTGTTTTTTTTTTTTAACTCCAGTATTAACATACAATATTGTATTACTTACAGATATATAATACTGTCATGCAACAATCCTATACATTACTCAGTGCTCATCATGATAAGTGTATTCTTAATCCCCTTTACCTACTTAACCCCCGCTCCCCATCCATCTCCCCTCTGGTAATCATCAGTTTGTTCTCTATATTTGAGAGGCTGTTTTTGGTTTGTTTCTTTTTTCTTTGTTTGTTTTGTTTCTTAAATTCCACATATGAGTGAAATCATATGGTATTTGTCTTTCTCTGACTGGCTTATTTCATTTAGCATTTTACCTTCTAGATCCACCCAGGTTGTTACAAATGGCAAGATTTCATTCTTTTTATGGGTCAATAATATTTCAGTGTGTGTGTGTGTGTGTGTGTGTGTATCACTTATTTAGTCATCTGTTGGTGGACCCTTGGACTGGTTCCATAATTTCTATTGTAAATAATGCTGCCATAAACATCTTGGTGCATATATCTTTTTTACTTAGTGTTTTTGTATTCTTTGGGTAAATACCCAGTAGTGTAATTGCTGGATCATATGATAATTCTATTTTTAATTTTTTGAGGAACCTCCATACTCTCTTCCACAGTGGCTCTACCAGTTTGCTTTCCACCAACAGTGCACCAGGATTCTTTTTTCCCCACATCCTCACCAACGCTTGTTTTTTCTTGTGTTTTAGATTTTAGGCATTCTGACAGGTGTGAGGTGATATCTCATTGTGGTTTTGATTTCTGTTTTCCTGATGATTACTGATGTTGAGCATCTTTTCATGTGTCTGTTGGTCATTTGTATGTCTTATTTGGAGAAATGTCTGTTCATGTCTTCTGCCCATTCTTAATTGGATTATTTGTTGTTTTGAGGGTTGAGTTAGTTGTATAAGTCCTTTATATATTTTAGGTACTAGCCCTATATCGGATATGTCATTTGTAAATATCTTCTAAGCCCTTTGGTTTTAATTGCTTGATTTTGCATAGTGTGGTGATCTTTAGGAACATATACATCACATTTTGGCAGAGCTGACTATATTTCTTTTTGGTTTCTTGCTTCTTTCAACATAATGTTTGAAAGATTCATCAATATCATTATGTCTAGCAATAGTTTATTCATTTTTATTGCTGTATTATTTCATTGTCTGAATATACTATAATTATGTCTATCCAACTATTGATGGACTTTTTAAATTGCTTTTAGACTAATGCTCTTACAAATAATGTTACTCTGAAAAATCTTGTACATGTCTCTTAGTGCACACGTGCCACACTTATGGGTACAGATGCAAGAATGGCATTGCTGGGTCTTAGGATATGTGTGTGATCAGTTTCAGTAGAAGTCACCAGTTTTCTGATGTGGTTGCACCAATTTATTGTCTAACCAGTATACATGAAAGATTCCAGTGGCTACATATCCTTTCTGAAACTTGGAATTGTCCATCTTCTTAATTTTAGTTCTTTGTGTGTGTGTGTATGGTATTTCATCATGATTTTAATTTGCATTTTCTTGATGACTAAGGTTTAAGCATCTTCACGTATGTTTATTGACTACTTGTATTTTCTCTTTTGAGAAGTGCCCTTAGAAGTCTTTTGACTATTAACAAAAATTGAGTCACTTGCTTTATTCTTCTTGATTTATAAATAATCTTTATATATTCCAGGTAAGTCTTTTGTTGGTTTTGTGTATTGCAAATATGTTCTCTCTTACTCTATAACTTCCAGATTTTACTCTTTTAATGATGTTTTTTGATATGTAGGTATTTAACATTTTCATTAGGTCCTGTTTCTCAGTTTTTTCCTTTATTGTTAGTGGTTTCTGTGTCCTCATTAAGAAATGTTTGTTTACTCCAAGATCATGAAGATATCACTCTATATTATCTTCGGGAAGCTTTATCTTTTTTTTTTTTTTTAACCTTTCCTATTTAGATTTATACTCTATTTGGAATTAATTTTATGTATGATATAAAGATCAACATTCACTGAAAAGTCCATCAATTCCCCACTGATGTGCAGCACTATCTTTATCATAAATCAGATGTCCAATGGTTTGTCTCCTGAGTCAACATTGTACTGTCCTAATTAAGGAAGTTTTATAATTATTGTTGCTTGTAATATAATTTCCCTGCCATCATTCTCTCAGCTTGTCTTAGGTACTCTTGGATCTTTGGCTTTCCATAAAAAATTGAAGAAACGTCTTACCAATTTCTGTAACAACAAAACAAAACAGAAACAACCCCAAAACAAAACATCTTGGTTGACTTTTGATTGAAATCACATTGAATATGTGTGTAAATTTGGTGAGAACTGACATCTCTATAATACTGGTATATCCCTTGATTTATTTAGGAAACAAAAAGTATAAATCTTATGGTTAGTGCTAGTCTTTGATCAATCACAAATAAATTATTTGTATATATTGGTAATAGCTGATAGATTCTAAACCTTCAAGAACATACTGCTTGTGTGGAAGGGGAACCACTACTTCATCTTTTGTAAGCCATCGCTGTAACATTCTAGTTGTAGGTGAAGATGCAGAGTTGGAGTCGATCACGAGTTAGTCCTGGGAAATGAATCACATGAGGGTTTTTTACATGAGCCACCTGCCTGCACAGTGCAGCTTTCCTGTTGTCCCTTGTTAGCTCTGTTATTTTTTTGAACCAGACAGCTTTGTTGCAAGAGAAGAGGGCACATCTTATTCAATTTAGTGGGCAGAATTTAAATACAATGGAGCTAATTGCAGAAGCTTCTGGAAACATTAGATGAACCAGTGGTGTTTAGAACTAGTGGAAAGTGATATATTCATATGCCATGAATGAGTTGTAATACTTCTGGAAATGCTCATGCCATAAAGAAGTTAATTTTTTTTGCTTTTGTTTGTGATATTTGGAGCTGAAAATATGGACATTTTTGAAGAATTATTTGGAAATTCAGAGGTCTCTGGTCCACCTTCCCTCCAATGCAAGACAATCTAGTATATTTTGCAGAAGCCATAGAATTGTGGAAAGTTAGATCCAAAAAGATCTTGGAGGAGAGGTTCTGGCCTAAGTTTCCCATTTTGGAGAAGAGGACACTGAGGCCCAGGGAGGTAAATTTACTTGGACCGGAACTAGAGGCCAGGTCTCCTGATTCTCAGTCCTAGGCTCATTTCTTTCTTTCTTTTTTAACATGAAATTTATTATCAAATTGGTTTCCATACAACACCCAGTGCTCATCCCAACAGGTGCCCTCCTCAATACCCATCACCAACCCTCGCCTCCCTCCCACCCCCCATCAACCCTCACTTATTCTCAGTTTTTAAGAGTCTTATGTTTTGGCTCCCTCCCTCTCTAACCTTTTTTTTTTTTTTTTCCGTCCCTTCCCCCATGGTCTTCTGTTAAGTTTCTCAGGATCCACATAAGAGTGAGAACATATGGTATCTGACTTTCTCTGTATGACTTATTTCACTTAGCATAACACTCTCCAGTTCCATCCATGTTGCTACAAAAGGCCATATTTCATTCTTTCTCATTGCCACGTAGTATTCCATTGTGTATATAAACCACAGTTTCTTTATCCATTCATCAGTTGATGGACATTTAGGCTCTTTCCATAATTTGGCTATTGTTGAAAGTGCTGCTATAAACATTGGGGTACATGTGCCCCTATGCATCAGCACTCCTGTATCTTTTGATAAATTCCTAGTAGTGCTATTGCTGGGTCATAGGGTAGTTCTATTTTTAATTTTTTGAGGAACCTCCACACTGTTTTCCAGAGCGGCTGCACCAGTTTGCATTCCCACCAACAGTGCAAGAGGGTTCCCATTTCTCCGCATCCTCTCCAGCATCTATAGTCTTCTGATTTGTTCATTTTAGCCACTCTGACTGCTGTGAGGTGATATCTCAGTGTGGTTTTGATTTGTATTTCCCTGATGAGGAGCGATGTTGAGCATCCTTTCTTGTGCCTGTTGGCCATTTGGGTGCCTTCTTTAGAGAAGTGTCTATTCATGTTTTCTGCCCATTTCTTCACTGGATTATTTTTCGGGTGTGGAGTTTGGTGAGCTCTTTATACATTTTGGATACTAGCCCTTTGTCCGATATGTCATTGCAAATATCTTTTCCCATTCTGTCAGTTGCCTTTTAGTTTTGTTGATTGTTTCCTTTGCAGTGCAGAAGCTTTTTATCTTGATGAGGTCCCAATAGTTCATTTTTGCTTTTAATTCCCTTCCTAGGCTCAGTGCAAGAGGTCAGCTTTCCCCAAAGTATTCCCAAAGTTATTATTTTAAGGAAATAATTTCTTGGGAGACTAAAGAAGGGATCCTAAAAAGGGATCCTTGGCAAAATTCATTGGAAAACTTTTGCCTAGTCTGTCGTCTTTTGCAGTTTTGCCACAAAGTAGGGACATTTATTTAATTCAGCACTTCCTAAACATTTAATCATGGAACACTTTTTGCTTAGAACAGGTTGTTATAAGGCAGCAGGCGATATGAATCCAACAGCTTTTGCCACTAGTAAGGCCTGTCTTTGTCGCTTTCCCTTGTCATCCACTGCGATGCTCTCCAAGTGATCATCTGAGGTAGAAATACTCTAACATCTACTAATTGCACTTGCCTGGATGCTGGCTTTCATTTAGTTCTCACACAGAATTCTTTTGGAGGTTAGTTATTATAGTCCCTATTTTATAGATGAGGAAACAAAGAATCCAGGAGGTTAAATGACTTGTTCAAGGCCACCTGGCTTAGTAAACAGGATGTGCTTTCCATCATACCTGGCTGCCTCCTTACCAGATTCTATGCTCATTATTATGGAGATAGTACCAGCTTTTTTTTTTTTTTAACTTTTAAAGAGATTTTTAATATTTTTAAATAAAGAAGAATTCTATTTATCTAAACTAAAGAAAAATAGTAATTCACCCTTCCCCCTGCCTCTGGCCACCACCAATCTGTTCTCTTTATATATAAGCTTTTTTTTTTTTTTTAAGATTCCATATATAAGAGAGATCATACAGTATTTGTCTTTCTTTGTCTCACTTACTTCACTTAGCATAATGCTTTTGAAGTACACCCATGTTGTTGCACATGGCAAGATTTCATCCTTCTTCATGGGTAAATAATATTACATCACACACACACACACACCCATATTTTCTTTATCCATTTATCCATCAGTGGACACTTAGATTGTCTCCGTGTCTTGGCTATTGTAAATAATGGTGCAGTGAACATGGTGGTGCAGATATCTTGTCCAGTTGTTTTTGTTTTCTTCAGATAAATACCCAGAAGTGGAATTGCTGTTCCATACTACCATATGGTAGTTCTGTTTTTAATTTTTTGAGGAACTTCCATACTACTTTCCATAATGGCTACACCAATTTATATTCCCATTAATAGTGTATAAGATTTCCCTTTTCTCCATATCCTCACCAATCCTTGTTTCTTGCCTTTTTGTTAATAGCCCTTCTAATAGGTGTGAGTTGATATTTCATGGTGGCTTTGTTTGCATTTCTTCATGATTAATGATATAGAACATCTTTTTATGTGCCTGTTGGCCATCTGCATGTTTTCTTTGGGAAAATGTCTATTAAGGTTTTCTGCCCATTTTTAAATTGGATTGTTTGTTTTTTGCTATTGAGTTGGATGAGTTCTTTATATATTTTGGATATTAGCCCCTTATCAGATAGATGATTTGCAAATATTTTCTCCCATTCATTAGGATGACTTTTCATTTTATTGATGGTTTTCTTTGCTATGCAGAAGCTTTTTAGTTGGATATATCTTCATTGTTTATCTTTGCTGTTGGTGTCCAATTTAATCATCATCGAAACCCACATCAAGGAGCTTACTGCCTGTGTTCTCTTCTATAAGTTGTATGGTTTAAGGTCTTATGTTCATATGTTCAAGTCTTTTTTTTTTTTTTTTTTTTATTTTATTTTATTTTTTTAATATATGAAATTTACTGTCCAATTGGTTTCCATACAACACCCAGTGCTCATCCCAAAAGGTGCCCTCCTCAATACCCATCACCCACCCTGCCCTCCCTCCCACCCTGCCCTCCCTCCCACCCCCCATCAACCCTCAGTTTGTTCTCAGTTTTTTAACAGTCTCTTATGCTTTGGCTCTCTCCCACTCTAACCTCTTTTTTTTTTTTTTTTCCTTCCCCTCCCCCATGGGTTTCTGTTATGTTTCTCAGGATCCACATAAGAGTGAAACCATATGGTATCTGTCTTTCTCTGTATGGCTTATTTCACTTAGCATCACACTCTCCAGTTCCATCCATGTTGCTACAAAAGGCCATATTTCATTTTTTCTCATTGCCACATAGTATTCCATTGTGTATATAAACCACAATTTCTTTATCCATTCATCAGTTGATGGACATTTAGGCTCATTCCATAATTTGGCTATTGTTGAGAGTGCCGCTATAAACATTGGGGTACAGGTGCCCCTATGCATCAGTACTCCTGTATCCCTTGGATAAATTCCTAGCAGTGCTATTGCTGGGTCATAGGGTAGGTCTATTTTTAATTTTCTGAGGAACCTCCACACTGCTTTCCAGAGCGGCTGCACCAATTTGCATTCCCACCAACAGTGCAAGAGGGTTCCCGTTTCTCCACATCCTCTCCAGCATCTATAGTCTCCTGATTTCTTCATTTTGGCCACTCTGACTGGCGTGAGGTGGTATCTGAGTGTGGTTTTGATTTGTATTTCCCTGATAAGGAGCGACGTTGAACATCTTTTCATGTGCCTGTTGGCCATCCGGATGTCTTCTTTAGAGAAGTGTCTATTCATGTTTTCTGCCCATTTCTTCACTGGGTTATTTGTTTTTCGGGTGTGGAGTTTGATGAGCTCTTTATAGATTTTGGATACTAGCCCTTTGTCCGATGTGTCATTTGCAAATATCTTTTCCCATTCCGTTGGTTGCCTTTTAGTTTTGTTGGTTGTTTCCTTTGCTGTGCAGAAGCTTTTTATCTTCATAAGGTCCCAGTAATTCACTTTTGCTTTTAATTCCCTTGCCTTTGGGGATGTGCCGAGTAAGAGATTGCTACGGCTGAGGTCAGAGAGGTCTTTTCCTGCTTTCTCCTCTAAGGTTTTGATGGTTTCCTGTCTCACATTCAGGTCCTTTATCCATTTTGAGTTTATCTTTGTGAATGGTGTGAGAAAGTGGTCTAGTTTCAACCTTCGGCATGTTGCTGTCCAGTTCTCCCAGCACCATTTGTTAAAGAGACTGTCTTTTTTCCATTGGATGTTCTTTCCTGCTTTGTCAAAGATGAGTTGGCCATACGTTTGTGGGTCTAGTTCTGGGGTTTCTATTCTATTCCATTGGTCTATGTGTCTGTTTTTATGCCAATACCATGCTGTCTTGATGATGACAGCTTTGTAGTAGAGGCTAAAGTCTGGGATTGTGATGCCTCCTGCTTTGGTCTTCTTCTTCAAAAGTACTTTGGCTATTCGGGGCCTTTTGTGGTTCCATATGAATTTTAGGATTGCTTGTTCTAGTTTCGAGAAGAATGCTGGTGCAATTTTGATTGGGATTGCATTGAATGTGTAGATAGCTTTGGGTAGTATTGACATTTTGACAATATTTATTCTTCCAATCCATGGGCAGGGAATGTCTTTCCATTTCTTTATATCTTCTTCAATTACCTGCATAAGCTTTCTATAGTTTTCAGCATACAGATCTTTTACATCTTTGGTTAGATTTATTCCTAGGTATTTTATGCTTCTTGGTGCAATTGTGAATGGGATCAGTTTCTTCATTTGTCTTTCTGTTGCTTCATTGTTAGTGTATAAGAATGCAACTGATTTCTGCACATTGATTTTGTATCCTGCAACTTTGCTGAATTCATGTATCAGTTCTAGCAGACTTTTGGTGGAGTCTATCGGATTTTCCATGTATAATATCATGTCATCTGCAAAAAGCGAAAGCTTGACTTCATCTTTGCCAATTTTGATGCCTTTGATTTCCTTTTGTTGTCTGATTGCTGATGCTAGAACTTCCAGCACTATATTAAACAGCAGCGGTGACAGTGGGCATCCCTGTCGTGTTCCTGATCTCAGGGAAAAAGCTCTCAGTTTTTCCCCGTTGAGGATGATGTTAGCTGTGGGCTTTTCATAAATGGCCTTTATGATCTTTAAGTATGTTCCTTCTATCCCGACTTTCTCAAGGGTTTTTATTAAGAAAGGGTGCTGGATTTTGTCAAAGGCCTTTTCTGCATCGATTGACAGGATCATATGGTTCTTCTCTTTTTTTTTGTTAATGTGATGTATCACGTTGATCGATTTGCGAATGTTGAACCAGCCCTGCATCCCAGGAATGAATCCCACTTGATCATGGTGAATAATTCTTTTTATATGCTGTTGAATTCGATTTGCTAGTATCTTATTAAGAATTTTTGCATCCATGTTCATCAGGGATATTGGCCTGTAGTTCTCTTTTTTTACTGGGTCTCTGTCTGGTTTAGGAATCAAAGTAATACTGGCTTCATAGAATGAGTCTGGAAGTTTTCCTTCCCTTTCTATTTCTTGGAATAGCTTGAGAAGGATAGGTATTATCTCTGCTTTAAATGTCTGGTAGAACTCCCCTGGGAAGCCATCTGGTCCTGGACTCTTATTTGTTGGGAGATTTTTGATAACCGATTCAATTTCTTCACTGGTTATGGGTCTGTTCAAGCTTTCTATTTCCTCCTGATTGAGTTTTGGAAGAGTGTGGGTGTTTAGAAATTTGTCCATTTCTTCCAGGTTGTCCAATTTGCTGGCATATAATTTTTCATAGTATTCCCTGATAATTGTTTGTATCTCTGAGGGATTGGTTGTAATCATTCCATTTTCATTCATGATTTTATCTATTTGGGTCATCTCCCTTTTCTTTTTGAGAAGCCTGGCTAGAGGTTTGTCAATTTTGTTTATTTTTTCAAAAAACCAACTCTTGGTTTCGTTGATCTGCTCTACAGTTTTTTTAGATTCTATATTGTTTATTTCTGCTCTGATCTTTATTATTTCTCTTCTTCTGCTGGATTTAGGCTGCCTTTGCTGTTCTGCTTCTATTTCCTTTAGGTGTGCTGTTAGATTTTGTATTTGGGATTTTTCTTGTTTCTTGAGATAGGCCTGGATTGCAATGTATTTTCCTCTCAGGACTGCCTTCGCTGCATCCCAAAGCGTTTGGATTGTTGTATTTTCATTTTCGTTTGTTTCCATATATGTTTTAATTTCTTCTCTAATTGCCTGGTTGACCCACTCATTCGTTAGTAGGGTGTTCTTTAACCTCCATGCTTTTGGAGGTTTTCCAGACTTTTTCCTGTGGTTGATTTCAAGCTTCATAGCATTGTGGTCTGAAAGTATGCATGGTATAATTTCAATTCTTGTAAACTTATGAAGGGCTGTTTTGTGGCCCAGTATATGATCTATCTTGGAGAATGTTCCATGTGCACTCGAGAAGAAAGTATATTCTGTTGCTTTGGGATGCAGAGTTCTAAATATATCTGTCAAGTCCATCTGATCCAATGTATCATTCAGGGCCCTTGTTTCTTTATTGACTGTGTGTCTAGATGATCTATCCATTTCTGTAAGTGGGGTGTTAAAGTCCCCTGCAATGACCACATTCTTATCAATAAGGTTGCTTATGTTTATGAGTAATTGTTTTATATATCTGGGGGCTCGGGTATTTGGCGCATAGACATTTATAATAGTTAGCTCTTCCTGGTGGATAGACCCTGTGATTATTATATAATGCCCTTCTTCATCTCTTGTTACAGCCTTTAATTTAAAGTCTAGTTTGTCTGATATAAGTATGGCTACTCCAGCTTTCTTTTGGCTTCCAGGAGCATGATAAATAGTTCTCCATCCCCTCACTCTCAATCTAAAGGTGTCCTCAGGTCTAAAATGAGTCTCTTGTAGACAGCAAATAGATGGGTCTTGTTTTTTTATCCATTCTGATACCCTATGTCTTTTAGTTGGCGCATTTAATCCATTTACATTCAGTGTTATTATAGAAAGATATGGGTTTAGAGTCATTGTGATGTCTGTATGTTTTATGCTTGTAGCGATGTCTCTGGTACTTTGTCTCACAGGATCCCCCTTAGGATCTCTTGTAGGGCTGGTTTCGTGGTGACAAATTCCTTCAGTTTTTGTTTGTTTGGGAAGACCTTTATCTCTCCTTCTATTCTAAATGACAGACTTGCTGGATAAAGGATTCTCGGCTGCATATTTTTTCTGTTTAGCACACTGTAGTGTGCCTCTTGGATTTCAATGCCTTTTTCCTTCCCCAGGTCAGGGAAGTTCTCAGCTATAATTTGTTCAAGTACCCCTTCAGCACCTTTCCCTCTCTCTTCCTCCTCTGGGATACCAATTATGCGTATATTATTTCTTTTTAGTGTATCACTTAGTTCTCTAATTTTCCCCTCATACTCCTGGATTTTTTTATCTCTCTTTCTTTCAGCTTCCTCTTTCTCCATAACTTTATCTTCTAGTTCACCTATTCTCTCCTCTGCCTCTTCAAGCCGAGCCATCGTGGTTTCCATTTTGTTTTGCATTTCGTTTAAAGCGTTTTTCAGCTCCTCGTGACTGTTCCTTAGTCCCTCGATCTTTGTGGCAAGAGATTCTCTGCTGTCCTGTATACTGTTTTCAAGCCCAGCGATTAATTTTATGACTATTATTCTAAATTCACTTTCTGTTATATTATTTAAATCCTTTTTGATCAGTTCATTAGCTGTTGTTATTTCCTGGAGATTCTTCTGAGGGGAATTCTTCCGTTTGGTCATTTTGGAGAGTCCCTGGCGTGGTGAGGACCTGCAGGGCACTTCCCCTGTGCTGTGGTGTATAACTGGAGTTAGTGGGCGGGGCCGCAGTCCGACACGATGTCTGCCCCCAGCCCACTGCTGGGGCCACAGTCAGACTGGTGTGTGCCTTCTCTTCCCCTCTCCTAGGGGCGGGATTCACTGTGGGGTGGCGTGTCCCGTCTGGGCTACTTGCACACTGCCAGGCTTGTGTTGCTGGGGATCTGGCGTATTAGCTGGGGTGGGTAGGCAAGGTGCACGGGGGCAGGAGGGGCAGGCTTAGCTCGCTTCTCCTTAGGTGATCCACTTCAGGAGGAGCCCTGTGGCAGCGGGAGGGAGTCAGATCCGCTGCCGGAGGTTTGGCTCCGCAGAAGCACAGAGTTGGGTGTTTGCGCGGAGCGAGCAAGTTCTCTGGCAGGAACTGGTTCCCTTTGGGATTTTGGCTGGGGGATGGGCGGGGGAGATGGCGCTGGCGCCTTTGTTCCCCGCCAAGCTGAGCTCTGCTGTCCGGGGGCTCAGCAGCTCTCCCTCCCTTTGTCCTCCAGCCTTCCCGCTTTCCGAGCAGAGCTGTTAACTTATGACCTCCCAGAGGCTAAGTCGCGCTTGCTGTCGGAACACAGTCTGTCCGGCCCCTCTGCTTTTGCCAGCCAGACTCGGGGGCTCTGCTTGGCCGGCGAGCCGCCCCTCCGCCCCGGCTCCCTCCCGCCAGTCCGTGGAGCGCGCACCGCCTCGCCGCCCTTCCTACCCTCTTCCGTGGGCCTCTAGTCTGCGCTTGACTCCGGAGACTCCCTTCTGCTAATCCTCTGGCGGTTTTCTGGGTTCTTTAGGCAGGTGTAGGTGGAATCTAAGTGATAGGCAGGACGCGCTGTGAGCCCTGCGTCCTCCTATGCCGCCAATTTCTGGAGTCTCTTGTGTTGTGTCCTTGATGCTGCTAAGTCTGAACTCTGGAGAGCTGCCAAGGGGTAAGATGTTTCCAAAGGCAAGATCTTTACTGAAGAAGCCGTGCTTGCATTCCTGGCAAATTCAATTCCAGATACCAATAACAATGTTCTTGGTTGCTTTTTCTTACTTAGCTCAGCCAAGGCAAGGGCCGACAAACTTCGTGTCCTGCTGGAAATGTTGCTGTCCACGGTCCTGTCACTCAGAGGCAGGGGCGGGACGAGTAGGCTGCACACCCCCTACTCCCTTATGTTCAAGTCTTTAATCCATTTTGAGTTGATGTTTATGTATGGTGGAAGATGGTGGTCCAGTTTCACTCTTTTGCATGGGGCTGTTCAGTTGAAGAGACTGCCCTTCCCCATTGTATATTCTTGGCTCCTTTGTCATAAGTTAATTGACCTTATATGTGTGGGTTTCTTTCTTTTTTTTGACATGAATTGCATTTTTTAAAAAGTTTATTTATTTATTTTGAGATAGAGAAAGAGGCAGAAGGGGAGACAGATTAAGAATCCCAAGCAGGCTGCACGCTATTAGCTCAGAGCCCGACATGGGACTTGGTCTCAGGAAGCATGAGATCATGACCTGAGCCAAAATCAAGAATCGGACGTTTAACCGACTGAGCCATCCAGGCGCCTCTTAATTGTATTTTTTATTAGTATTGATTTTTTGAGAGGTAATTCACATATCATAAAATTCACCCTTAAAATTACACATACAATTCAATGGCTTTTAGGAAATTCACGATGTGCAACCATCACCACTATCTATTTCCATAACACTCTCATCACCCCCAGAAGAAAGCCTGTTCCCATTAGCAGTGATTCCCCATTCTCCCCTCCTCCCACCCAGCAGCCACTAATCTTTCTGTCTCTACAGATTTGTCTCTTCTGGACATTTCATATAAATGGAATCACACAGTCTGGGGCCTTTTGTGACTGACACATTTCCTATAGCATGTCTTCATGGTTCTTCCAAGTTGTTGTGTATCACTGCTTTATCCCTTTTTAAGGCCAAATAATATTCCACTGTATGGATATATTTTGTTTACCCATTTATCAGCTGATGGAAATTCAGGTTATTTCCACTTTTGGTTATATGAATTCTGCTATGAACATTCACGTAGACGTTTTTGTGGGAGCATATGTCTAGGGAGAACTGCTGAGTCATATGGTAACTCTATGTTTAACTTTTTGAGGAAATGCCAAACTTTTATAAAGTGGCTGCACCATTTTCCATTCCCCATCAGCCACTTAGGAGGGTTTCCGTTTCTCCACATCCTCACCAACGCTTGTTACTGTCTTCTTTGTTATAGCCACACCAGTGGCTCATTGTGGTTTTGACTTGCATTTCTCCAAAGACTAATGACATTGAACATCTTTTCATGTATTTTTCAGCCATTCTTCCTTAGGGAAATGTCTGTTCAAATCCTTTGCTCATTCCTTAACTGGGTCATTTGTCTTTTCATCATTGAGTTGTAAGAGTTCTTTATATATTCTGAATACTAGCCTTTTATCAAATATATGATTTGCAAATCTTTTATCCCATTCTGTAAGTTGTCTTTTTTCTTTTTTGATAGTGTCCTTTGAAGCACAAAATTTTTCATTTTAATGAAATCCACTTTGTTCTTTTTTTTTGTTGCCTGTGCCTTAGGCATCATATCTAAGAAACCATTGCTTACTTAATTCAAGGTTATGAAGATTTATACCTATGTTTTCTTCTGAGAGTTTTTATAGGGTTAGCTCTTACACTTAAGTATTCAATCAGTTTGAGTTAATTTTTGTATGTGGTGTTAGGTAAGGGTTCAGATTCATTCTTTTGCATATGGAGATCCAGTTTTTTCCCAGACCATTTGTTGACAAGACTGTTCTTTCCCCCACTGGATGATCCTGGCACCCTTGTAGAAAATCAATTGGCCATATATGTATGGGTTTATTTCTGCATTTTCAACTCTATTCCATTGATCTATTTGCCTATCCTTAAGTGGATTGCATTTTTAAAAGATCACTGTGGCTGCCCTGAGACCAGAATGGAAGGCAAGGTGTGGAACCAGGAATACCAGTCTGGAGGCTACCACAGCTGGAATAGTCCAGAAATGCTGCTGGCTTAGTTTTGAGTTATGGTAGTAGACATAGAAAGTAGATAGATCTTGGGGCACCTGGCTGGCTCAGTCAGTGGAGCGTGTAACTCTTGATCTTGGTGTCCTGAGTTCAAGCCCCACGTTGGTCATGGAGCCTACTGGCCTACACCTCCTCCAGGCTCTGGTCGGTGAGGGCCAAGATCTGCTGCAGGACCTGTGGGCTGCGGGCAGTGTGGGACGCTGCAGGCGCGGCAGGGAGTCCACGGGCGGTGGGCTGGACAAGCTCTGAAGTAGAGCCGCTGGGCCTGGAGCGCTCACTGTGGATTTATTTCTGGGCTCTGTTTAAAAAAAATTTTAAATCAACTTTGTTTAAGTATAACTTACATATAATAAAATGCAACCCTTTTAAGTACCGTATGGTAGCCAGTGAATTTGGACAAGTATGCACACCCGTGTGGTCACTGCCACCATCAAAGATACGGAACAATCAACCTGGTTGGGTTCACACTGCAAGTCCTGCGCTTCCTTTCCCAGTTCATTCTTGCCTTCTGCGAGATTCCCCTTATACTCTTCAGCCCACAGAGGCCTTTTTCTTGGTTGCTCTGATCAGAAAGACAAGGTTTCTGTCAGTTTTAGCTCGCCTCCATCTTGTCGCTCCATCCTGCAGCCCCACAGTGGGGCCCCACACTCTGGGCACAGCAGAGAGAAAAGGGGAAAAATTAGTGGGAACCTTACCCTTGCGCTTCACTAAATTTGACTCCTCTAAAGTCTGTTGCCGTCGTTTTCGTTCTTGAGTCCTCAGGTATTTGCTTTATGTATTTTTGCAGTGTTTAGTTGTAAGGAGCAGGAGACAAGGTTCTATTAGGTTTGCGCAGTCATAGCAGAATCAGAATACTCTTAAATATGCTTGATTTTTGTTACAAAGAGACTTATAAGCAGCTGGACTTTAAAGGCCAATTTGTGAAAACTCCTGAGAATAAGAGAACTGTCCATATTATATAAAATCAGAAACTATTACCCGAAAGCTCCCTGGCCTGAGTTTCTTGTGCTGACAGGATGACTTAATTTTTTTTTCTAATTTCTAAGGGAGCAAATGATGTTCCTGCCACTGCGTGCCCCATTCTAATCCTTTTAGGCCTAATCAGGAGGCTACGAACAGATCTCTGAGCCCCAGGATTGAAAGTCAAGACAAAAGCTCATAAGACAAAGCCCTGAATCCTGTTTCTTGCTTTTGTGAAAATAATGATGTCGTTTGGAAAGTGAAAATGTGCCATTTTTGAAAAAAAATTATTACAATGAGGACAACTTGAAAGTTACAAAAAGAAAATAAAAATTACCCATAATCCCATAACTCAGAGATAATCACTGTTAACGTTGGTCTTTGCTTACAGATCTTGCAAAGATTCATCTTTATCTTCTCTTTGCACATTTGTCATAATATTAACCATGTAGTGTAAAAATTATGAGCTCAAACTATAGATATTTTTCATAAAATATCTTCTCATTATTAAAATAATTTTGAGGAATTAAAGGCTCATTGGCAACATATGAAGATCTGTGATTTGTTCATCATCCTAAAGAACTTTAGTATCCCCAGTTATTCCAATCTTGAGGAAAATTACAGACTCAAATCTTCAATGAAGAAAAGAAGGAAGTAATGGGTGATCTCTTCTGTACAATGGAAGTAATGGGTGATCTCTTCTGTACTGTGTTGGTTCTCTAGAGCTACTGTAACAGAACTGCACAAAGAGTAGGGCTTAAACAACAGAATTTATTCTCTCACAGTTGTGGAGGAGAAGAGTCCAAAATCAAGGTATCAGCCGGGCCTCACTCTTTTGAGACCCTGGGAAGCATCCTTCCTTCCTCTTCCAGCTTCTGGTGGTGGCCTTGGCTGGCAGCCGTAGCCTGCAACCTCCACCTCTGTCAGCACATGGCATTGTTCTCTGTGTGGGTCTCTCTCTTTTTTTTACAAGGACATCAATCATAATGGATTTAGGACCCACTTCAGTTGACAGTGAGCTTATTATCTTAACTTGATTCCACGGGCAAAGACTATTTCTGAGGGAGGTCACATTATGAAGTAGTGGGGGTTAAGACTTAAACACATACATGAGGGGACATAATTCAATCCATAACACATTTCCTGTTCTTTGCTCCACCCCACTGGGTGGGGTAGCTACCTGTCCCCTGTGACCAGAAGAGATGCCTCCTACAGACATGTTCTGTAACACGTCTTGGGAAGGTTGCCCTCTGCAGTGCCCTGACCAGCACCCTCCCTGATCCCCCCGCCCCCACCACCAGCCTTATAGCCCCTTCTGTACTTCCTGTCTCACCCTTATCCCAATACCTCTGGTAAAATAGTTTCAAGAGTCTTACTAGAGCTGGTGGCTTCTCTCGTTTTCATAAGAACACAAACTAAGGGTAAATTTCCAGATTGAGATGCAGAAGCAATTATTAAGCATCCGTTATATACAGGCACTGGGTGAGTTCCTTTGATGGGTGTGACATTATTTACTTAAATATTGTACAACTTTTACTGATGAGAAGAGAGTCACACAGTAGGTAAATTTCAGAGTAGGGTTTCAAATCCCTAAATGGCAGCTTGAAGGTAGGGAAATTGTAATAAACAGCATGGCTCCATTTTTGATGTTTGCTGACAGGATTCTAGCCCCACCCTTCCTTCATCCCCCTTGTGTCCCATCTCTGGGAAAGCCAACAAGAAAACGGACTTGCTCGTTCTCTGAGCGCTGCCAGGAAGTTCAAACTATGCATGCTCGGGCACTGCTCGCCCTGGCCCTCCCCTCAACCACAGTGCAAACCAAAGCCACTTGCCCCCCGCCCCTTTGCTCAAGTCATTTTGGAAGAGCTTGGGGGTCTGCTGTGAGTAATACAACTTTTTTCATTCTCTTGACACGTGTGGTATCATCAGTCTCAACATCTGAACCATGTTCGCATGGGGGGGTCTTCAAGTAAATCAAGTGCTGTTGTACTGACCCTCAGAGGAATACTATGAATACGTAGTCTACATATGTTTGGCTGAAAGAGACTTGAAGCTGTGCATTTATTATTCATCCCTTCTGCCCCTGGTAGTATGCTTGGTAGGGCTGGTGGTGGGGAAAAGGTCTCCCCGCCCCTTCTTGGCAGCATTTGGTTTTTCCTTCTGCTTTTGCACTGCTCTGGGTTCATTACTCATCGGTAGAGGTTTACAGTCTTGTCCTCAATATCCAGTCTGCTTATTCAGTGCTATTTGGTTATTATCCCAAAACCCTAAATCCATATACATTTAGTGTTAAAGCCCCACAAGCTGATTGATTATGCACGACACCATATGCATTCTCCAGCAGTTTTCCCCCCAAGCGAGGGTTTATTTGTTCTATAAAGAATGAATAGTGGCTGTACGTATTGCACATGTGTTAATAAAAAATGCAGGACTAATTGTAAAATTTCACAGAGGTCTGAACGTGCATTATGCAAAGTGCAAAGATGGGTTGTATTACGAATGTTTGAATTAATATGCCTGTATGCAGAAATGTTCAGGGAATTTGTGGTTCAGTTAAAGTGACACCAGAATTGAGCCTTTTAAAAACAGACCATTCCCAGCATAATGATTCTATAATTTATTCAGACTCATACATCCAGTACTGTTGAATTTTGTGTTAAATAACCCAATTGGTGTATATGAAAACAGCTTCTAGTAATTCAAATCCTCAGAATCAGCCCAACTGTATAATCTTGGCTTCAGCTAACTACTTGAGGAGGGCAGAAGGGATATTTAGCATATATTTGGCTATATATTCAACTCTAGTATGTAATACTTAGGGATTACCCTCAAATATATGGCTGTCTTCAGCTAGTGTTTGGAATCACACTCTGGGTACCCTCTGACCATATAGCATACACAGGAGCCCTTTTTCTCGCATGTCTAAGTAAGGTCAGGAACGTAGACTCGTTTTCAGGGGTCTGTGCCACAGCATAATTGCAAAAGGATTTATGAAATGAGGCATGGGCCCACATCAGCTCCCAAAGAGTAATTTTTTTCCAAAGAGTAATTTAGGTAGGCCTGAGTGGGTCACCCCGAGGTGGTTCCAGCATGGAACTGAATACAGCAATGATTGGCAGTGCTGGAGGCAAACCTCGCCGTGGCCATGTACACTTTGTGTGGAGATACGACCCTCAGATAGTGGGGTACGGGTAATGCAGCATTTTTCCATTTGGGAGGATGGGCTGCTTGGAGCCATCCACACCGTGTCTGAGAGGTGGCTGCTTCAGGTTCTGTGGTGTCTCTGGCAGTGGCCACATGGGGTCCAGTCGTGAAAGGTCTTGACCTGTCATCTGTGGTGTCAACCAGCTTCTCTAGCTTCTGGGGAATGGGAAAGCAGCGCGTCAGAATGTTGGCATGGGGTTGTAAGCCGTTGGTACAGAAGTCGCACTACTGACAACCAGCCCTGCTGGAAGGATGGTAAGTTTAAATGGCAGCCAGTTTGGGGTTAGAAACAACAAAATAGTCCATTCAGGGTTTATGTTTCTGTATCTCTACAAGCAAAAGTGGGCTTGTTCAGTGGCCTGTTTTAGGCACGAGGAAACCTTTTTTGAAAAAGACTTAGAGTTCTGAGATGTCTGAGTACATTCTTGCCAGAGTTTTGCCCTACTCAGGCATCTTGCTGAATGAATGGGGAGCTGAGCGGTCCACTCCTCATGATTTTGTTGAGTAGGGATTGATGATCCTGGCTTTAGAGAAAACAAGAGTTTCAGAGGAGTTAGTGTATGTAGCTAACAAGTGGTGGAACTCAGATCCCTGAGTGCAGGGCGAGTGCTCTTTTCTGGGGCTGAGTGTTCTGGCTCCTGAAACTGGCCCCAGCTGTGAGGACAGGCAATACTGTTCCTTTCTGCTTTGTGGTTCCTCATCCTAGAGAGAGTGCTGAAATAGGATTTTTAAAAATGTAATTTTAGGGGCGCTTGGGTGGCTCAGCCAGTTAAGTGTCCCAGCTCTAGATTTCAGCTCAGGCTCTCACAGTTTATGGGATCAAGGCCCGAATCAGGCTGCATGCTGATGGTGCAGGGCCTGATTGGGATTCTCTCTCTTTCCCTCGGCCCCTCTCCTTCGCTGTACACTTTCTCCTAAAAGAAAAGAAAATTAAAACTTATTTTAACTTATTTTTACAATGTTTTTATTCAAATTCCAGTGAGTTAACATGCAGTATAATATTAGTTTCAGCAGTTGCACAACTAGGTATTTAACCAGAGGATACAAAAATACAGACTGAAGGGACACACGTACCCCGGTGTTCATCGCAGCATTATCCACAATAGCCAAATTATGGAAAGAGCCCAAATGTTCATCGACAGATGAATGAGTGAAGAAGATGTGGTGTGTGTATTATACGTGTGTGTGTGCATATATACACATATATACATATGTACAATGGAACATTAGGCAGCCCTCAAAAAGAATGAAATCTTGGCATTTGCAATGACATGGATGGATCTAGAGTGTATTCTAAGCAAATAAGTCAGGCAGAGAAAGACAAGTACCATATAAAATTTTATTTTTAAAAGTTCCATTAAAAGGGTTGGACTACAGGTGCATTCTTGGCTTTAACAAAGCGGGCATGCATACTCTTATTTTTTGTTTTTAATAAAAGGGCAAACATAATACAAGGGTCTTTTATTTGCAGCCTTGGAATTTAGCCTACCATAAACACATTTAAGGGGATTCGGTTTTGACTCAAACCCTTCATGAGAACATTTGGAAGCTCTCATCTCTTTATCTCCTATATCAGCTGGATATCCCTGTGTAGGTACTAATTTAGACAAGCTGTTGAATCCTTCTGTCCTTGAAGGGTGATGGGGATGGTAGGGAAATGAGCTAGGCATATGTGGGCACTGGGCAAGCCTGTCCTTTATTAACTTGTTGCTTCACAGCACCTTCCTTCTCTGGTTTGTCCAGGAGGGCTTTGGTTTTGGTTTTGTTTTACATATTCTCATATTACAAAGTCATAAAGAGAGAAAGGAGATAATCCACTGTATGAAATTTTGCTGATTAAATACCATGTTGAGAAACCCTGGATAACAGTATCCTGGCCCATTTGGCTTATGCTTGAACCTCAGACTAGGGGGTGCTACGTGGCTGGTTCTCAGACCTCCAGAGAGGCAAGGCCTACTGAACTTGAACATGTCAATAGAAGCTGAGCTTTGGAGCTACATCTGCCTTCTGCTGCTGGAGGGATACTGACAAGAACTAGAAACTGGAAGGAACCCTTCTTCCCCTCCTCCTCTGTGCCGGTAGGAACTGCTCAGAATTGGGGAGCAAAACAAGCTTAGTGATGGGGTGTGGGCCATCCTGGAGAGAAGCATAGAGAATCTGGCTTCGGGTTAGAAAGCAGGCACTTGGGCTTGTGGCTGGTGGCCTCTAGGCCCAGGGCTTTGTTGGCAGCAAGGGACACTCAAAGAAGGAGCCAGGGGATCAGTCAGGAGATGGGAGCTTCACAATTGCCCTGAACCTGGCCCTGAGGCCTGTTACCGGTGTGGCTGAGGCAAATTAACGTGATCCTTGCTTTCATCTGTCATGATTGGCTCAGAACTGAAGGACGACCTCATAGTCAAAAGCTGGGGGAAGTCCCTGGAACAGAGGTTAGATTCATAGCAGCGGCTCAGCCACCCTAGGAGATTTCCATGAGAGAAGGCTAAGGGAGCAGAGCCTTGCCTGCCCCAGCAATCCATATTAAATGTGCGATGGGTGGGTGGGAGGAGGCCAGGGAGAGATGAAGGGGAAGGAGCAGAGGTGTGGGGGAGGGAGAGGAAATCAAAGCAAACACAACCTTGCCCCTAGCTCTCCAGCTGAGGGTTCTGTAGAGGGAAAACAGAAGTGTACAGCCTTTCCTGCCTGGCTGTCTGTGTGAACTCCTTGCAGGGATTGTGATGCCAGTAATAAAGAAGTTTGTTTTGATTTCTTCGCTTCACAGAGATCCAGAAACAGTGAAACAGTGAGCTGCTATGGAAGGCAGAACCTGGTGCCTGCTGGGGGCACGTGACATGGACAGTCTTACTGCTGGGCAGGCCTTCTTCCATTGAGGGCGGGGGGTGTACCTAGAGGCTGGGAACCACCGAAAGATGGTCTAGAGAGCGGAATAGCTCTGCCAGGCTGGTAGTGACCAGACACAGTCTATGTTTCCTTAGCTCCTGTGTTCTCTACACTGGCTGTCCGTGCTCTGAGTCCTGCCGCACACATACCTCCCCCATTATCCCTCTGTAGGTCGGGGGCCAGACTTTCCTAGCCCATTTTCCCCAGCCCTTGACGTTATGTCCAGCACATGAGAACATGCTTAATGTTGAGTGAATGCTGGCTCGCTCATTCATTCATTCATTCATTCATTCATTCATTCATTCATCTACATCAGGAGACACTCTGAGGTTATTTTACACCCAATTCCAGTCTCCTTAACTTCAAGCTAGCCTTTCAATCTCTCTGGTATCCCAGCACTTAGCCCAGTGCCCTGTATGGAGTAGGAATTCAATAAGTGTTGTGAATGATGAGTCACAAAGATGAGTTTTTCTTCGGATCAGATCCTTCTCAGCTTTTACTGCAAGCACGGAGCCAAATCTTCCCAAATGGAACACACAGCAGCCCTAAGAAAATGGGGTGGGAGGCTCTGTGAAGTGAAAGGTGCCAGCAGGCTTGGTCAGCACTGCCCTCAAGATGTCATCAGAGATGGCACCAACAGCCATGGTGAGAGGGGCTGTCACAGTTCCTTCTTCCAGCCACCTCAAGCCTTGTTGCTGGGACCCAGTGAGGAAGAACTGGGTAGATGACACCGGCCCGATGGGGGAAGTCCAGACACGAGCCCTGGGACGGTCTGGTAGACATTTGCCCTGTCACTGTAGAAGAATCCGAGAAAGCACACTGGGGCCTGGTTCCACGCCCTGAGTTGACCCTCACCGAGGGAGCATCTGGGAACTCCACAAGGAGACCAGAGTGTAAATATTGTGCTCTGAGGTCACAAACAAAACCAAGCCAGAATCTGTGGCTGCTGGCAGCTGACAGTTAACCCCATGTAAAGACTACCAGGAGGAGAGAGCACAGCGGCTATTTCCTGCAGGATCCCAGCCTCCCTGACCCTCCTGCTGGCCCAACAGGAGGCCCAGAGGAGGCAGGGAAGGGTGCGAACACCTTCACGCTTGCTGCTGCTCACGTTGATTCCTAACAAGTCCGGCCTGCGTCGGACTTGCCTCTCAGCCCCTCTGCAGCAGCTCTGTGTTCTCTGCCCCTGGAGAAGACTGGTTCGAGGGGTTTGATTCCGAGCAGTTGACAGGTGAGGACGAGAGCTTCCCCGTGAGCATCCCCTGTGAACTCGCTCTCTGCAAAGGCTGGACAGGTTCAGGACCTGCAGGCTGCCCAGGAGAGCGGGGTTGCCGGAAGGACCCTTGGCAGGGGGCGGGGGACAGATCCGGGTGTGGGCCCAGAGCCTCTCTCAGTACTGCCCGCGGTCCCGCACAGACCCGCCATCAAGGCCATCAACCAGAGTTGGGAGCCCGAGGGGGAACACAGTGTTCCTTCAGAACGGGATCTTTAAGGCACAAAAATGTCTTTTTCTGTAACCCAAGTCCAAAAAAGTATCTGAGTCACTTTCTACATCAGGTAAATATACTCATAAGCACTTCACTAAAAACTGCTGTATCTTGTAACATTTCCACAGCTTGTTGCGACATGGCCTTCTGTTTCCAGTACAAACAGGATGTCCCTCCTCCCCTGCTCCTGACACAGGGGCTTTTAGTCTGACCTCAGCCTTTGTCTGTACATTTCCTGGGGTGTGGGGGAGGGCAGGATGGTTTGAGAGCTGGAATTTCATAGGATCGTAATGTCTGAGAGGTGGAAATTACCTGGGGCCTCTAGTCCCACTCCCATCAGAGACTGCCGTCCCCAAGACACATCTTCAGGGACTCTGCCTGATGCCAACAGGGATGGGAGCCCGGGATGCCCGCCTTGTAGGGAGGCGCTGCCTGGTACTTGCTCCTTTCAATGGCGGCCAGAATCTACCTCCTGTAAGTTCAGTCTGTGGTCCAGTTCTGTCTTCCAGAGGGACACAATAAGTCTGATTCCCTTTGCATGTGATCTTGTGGTCTCTTTCCAGACTACACTGACTTATCAGCATGCCCATGCTCTGGAGCCCTTCTAGACCTGCCTTGATGTGGCTTCTGTGTGGCAGTGTCTCCTGTGAAACATGGTGCCTGGAGCTGGCCAGCCTCACTGGAATCTACCTGCACGTGCATGTGGCTTTCTCTCACCCTCCAGTTGCACACACATCCCCGTCGCTAGCCTCCCGCCTGCCATGTGACACTGACTCTGGCTGCCGTCTTGGGCCAGGTGGCTGTGCTTGCCCCATGCTCCTGCAGGGGAGGAGTAGCTGTGGTGCAGGGCAGCTCTGTGCCTCTCCGCTTGCCCTTGGCAGAGCCCAGGGGCTCCAGCACGTGTGGGTTTGATGGGAGAGTCCCGTGGGGTCTTTTGTGTTCCTTTCCCTCCCCTAAACAGAGCCCTTGCGTCGTCCCTGGGAAGCACTGATGCTTCTTTGACAGAGAAGGACCCAGTCCTGAGGCTACAGTCGGCCTCTCCTTGTGCTGCCTTCTCCTGGTGCCCGGGACCATGTGAGCACTGAGCTGCTCTGAGCGACTGTCCCAGCTGCTGCGGGACAAACAAGCTGGTTCCCGCTCTCAGGCCAGCTGGCTGGACGGTGACACGTGGACCCTGCTGCTGCCAGAGTATCCCCTGAGCCTGCCCATACTTAACCCGTTTCCCACGCCCCTCCTTACACTGACACCTAGGAAGTGAGAGGCCTTTTCAAAATCCCACTTGTAAATGTTGGAGCCGTGTTTTTCTGAACTAATCTCAGAGCTGTTTTGTGCTTCTGCCAAGTCCCTTCTCAGGAAGGCCCCAGGCAGCTCAGGTGGTTCAAGTCAGCACAAATGAGCCAGGTCTGTGGTCTGCTCCATTGTCCCCCCACTGCACCCCAGACACGGGCGGCCTGCCTGTGCCAGGTTGCAGGAGCAGGGCAGAGGGTGGGGGTGACCGCTGGGTCAAGCAGCAGCGCTGGAAGACGGGGCACAGACGGCCTCTTTGGTCCCTGATACCTGCAGCGCTCAAACCCACCCATTCCTCAGCACGGAGGTGAGCAAAATAGATTCTGCAGACGCAGCAAGTGGGAGCAGCAGGTGAGAGCAAGACCATCGCTGACAGGCAGACGGATGGTTCCTTCCTCTTCCCGAGGGGCTGGTGGTGAGTTCAGCCCACTGACCCTGCTGAGAGCTCCGGGAAGAACAGCCACCACTACCACTGAGGCCCTGCTTTTATTCTTCTGTTTTTGCTGAGAAATATAAGTCAAGTAATTTGCAGCCCTTTATGTAACAACTGCTTTTGGAAAAGAGCATGTCAGACACATCACTGACATCATCTTTCAGATATTCATATGGTGTAGGCATCGCTCTCTTTCTCATCCTTTCCAGCTCTCTCTGGTTCATTCATTTGGGGGTGGTAAGAGACTGGGTATGACTGGAGTGACTTCCTGCCCTGCTGTCCCTTGGCAAAGTCTAGATGTTCATGGCCAGTAGATGCCGGGGGCCTCTTCTCCCAGGCATACCTGTCAACGGCCTTCAGATCGTTCAGGGGTTTTGCAACAACTTTTATTTTTAGTCACCTATAGCAGGGACTTGGGAGTCTTGTGAATGAGGACTCAGACGTCCACAACTGTATCTGTGTTTGTCCCGTCTCATCGTTATCCGCTGCCCATGTACCATGCGCACCCTGGTCCTAGTGCCCTGGGAAGAGAGAAGCAGACTCGTGGACTCTCAGACCTGGTTCTGCTTCTGGTGTGAAAGAGGCATCTCCTCCGTTGTGCCCGGGCCTCCTTGTCTGCCTCTGCTGCATTCCCTACAGGAAGAAGCCCGCTGTCTCCTGAGCTTCTGTGGGGTTGGGGGATCCCACTGCCAAAGTGTGCCTCTGCCCCCCAGAGAGTCTCCCCCTCCCCACAGCTCTACCCTCCGAGGTGTGCAGATGTCTCCTCAGACCTCTTCTAGGGGCAGACTTTTATATTTGCGCAGGCAGCTGTCTTCTCCAGAGTCTTTGTGTTCCCACGGAAACATTGCCAGGTGCGTCAGCCCCTGCTCCCGTGAGGTGCTCCCGGGCCTCCTCCATCCCATATTTGCATAGCTGGATTAGAAAACAAAAACCGTGAGGCTCAGCTGTTTTATCATAGTGACACTTCAACTTACTTGTGGCAGCCCATCCTCCTAGCCTCTGCGGTTGTTTGAGAATCTTGTCTCCACTATGTTTTATCTGCGGGTCTCCGTATATGTACATTTGGATGACGGAGCTGAGGAACCAAGACTGGAGGGTCAGGTGAAGTGTTCGGGACCCAGGGTGGCACGCTAAGCCTTCAGGGGCACCTGCTCACAGACCTCAGATGAAGGCACGCGCTGCTCATATGACAAGGAGCAAGGTGGCCTGTCTCAATGCCGGGCACACAGTAGGTGCCTCATAAACACCATTGTGGGTGAGTGGTTGTCCGGGCTGTGTGACCGGGAGCCTGATCCACCCTGTGCACATCCTTTTGTTTGAGGGAAGTGCCTTTCATGAGTGCTCCTTTGTTAGGCCATGTCCACCATGTTACATAATGTGGCCATGAATTAACGATGAGCAACGGCCTTAATTAGACTGTATTAAAAACACAGGTTAAGGAAGAGAAACAGCTGGGAAGCATGTTCTGATTGTGCAGCCGCTGGTCCCAGCGGTGGGAGTTGGGACGGCGGCACCAACTGCAGGGACAGTTTTCTGGGAAGCAGGTCCTCACCCATTTGGCCCAGAGAGGGAAAATATGCGTTTTCTCAGCACTGCCATCTACTTACGCTGTCAGAGTAAGAAAAAGTGGCTTTGGCTTGTTCCCCCGCTTCCTCAATTTCACATGAAATGATTTTACTTTATGGAAGTGAGTGCTTCAGTAAGCTTCTGCCCGCCAGGCTTGTACTGGGAGGTAGGAAAGGATGAAAAATGCAGCCTAGGTTGGCTGCATCAGGATGTGAAATTGACCATGAACAACGTGATTTATTAATGACCGCTGTTTGTGCCGGTTAAAAGGTGCACATGGCGCCTGGCAAACAGCTCTTGGTCAGGAAGCTCCCGGAGGGGGTTTGGAGCTACCCCTTCCTCTGCGTCTCCCTGCTAGATACTTCGTGGAGGCTCAGCCCATGACAGAGGCCAAATAACCGTGGCTCTGACAATTTTAATAAAAGGGCACTCAGGCATTAGGAGCATGCTCTTAATTTTTTTTTTTTTAAGTTTATTTCTGAGAGAGCGCGAGAGAGTGTGTGAGCAGGGGAGGGGCAGAGAGAGAGGGAGAGAGAGAGAATCCCAAGCAGGCTCCATGCTATCCGCGCAGAGCCCGATGCGGGGCTCGAAGTCACAAACCGTGAGCTTGTGACCTGAGCCAAAATCAAGAGCTGAAAGCTTAACCGACAGAGTCCCCGAGACGCCCCTGGGAACATGCTCTTTAATGGATACAACCTAAGTTAGGCTCTCAACAAGACGAAGGATAAACATGTTCATCAGTGCTTTCTTTGTCCCCCTTGACGAAAACGGAGAGATTGCGGCTTCTGAAGACGTGTGACCTAGTGACTTAGTGGTGGATGATGCTGGAAAATAGAACCCTGCTCCTTCTCCCTCCCTGCTGCTACCTTAGGCACCAGGACTAGAGAATTTACGGAGAGGGACCAGGCCAGGAGGCAAGCACCCGGTGTGGGCCTTTTCCGTCATGTGGCCCAGGTTATGGCTTTGGGAGCTTAGGTGGCCAAGTGGAGTTGGAGTCACACGGCCCTAAGTCTCACTTTGGCATGATGACCAACTAGCTCTTACACCTTGGGAAACTTACTTTACTTCTCTGAGCCTCAGTTTCCTTTTTCTACAAAGTGGGGCTAATAATACCTGCCCGGTAAGGAGACTGTGAGAATGTGGAGCGCGCCCAACAAGGTACCTGATAACATAAAGCTCCATAACCGTCTGTCTCCTCTGTTCCGGGAAGGAGCCCAGTTTATGAACAACTCTGTTAGTACAAAGTTCTTCCCTCAGAACAGTGCCCCCTAGAACAGTTCCCCTAGAACAATGGTTTCCAAAATGTGGCTCTTGGACCAGCAGCATCCACCTCACCTGGGAATGCGCTAGAAATGCAAATCTCAGGCCCACCGCAGTCCCGCTGGATCGGAGCCGCGTATTCTCTTTTAAGGTGTTCTCCAGGTGCTGACGTGGGCTCACGTTAGAAAACCAGTGCCCTAGGATTTCGTGCTTTAGTTTCATGAACAGATAAGAACCATCCAGTCCTCCTTTCTCACGAAAGGATGTGAAAGAAGCAGCAGAGCCTTTTTTGGAAAAACACTAAGGCCTCGAAACCTGGGTTCGAGACCCAGGTTTGTAAACTATATGGAGGTAAGAAATTGTTATTTAACCCTAACGTGGCCAGAGCCTGTTCCTCAGCCCTTCCGTCCCTATCCCCATGGGTTTGAAAACAGACCCGGCAGTTCACAGGCTTCGAAGCCTGGGCAGCTTTGCTCTTGCTGTGTATCCCTCGATAAGGTAGCCCTCTGATGGGAGAAGGCTCCTGCCCTGTAGCCTTATTAAGGTTCCAGCCCTAAACTGAGCTGTTAAGGAAGGTCTACAGGCCAGGACTGTTTGGTGAATGGCTCCACATGATCTCTGGTCTGGGACTACTGGAGTAAATGAGATTTAAATAAAGCTACCCAGGCACCTTATCATTTCCCCCCCCCCCCCATCAGGCCTGAATATTGTTAAAAATAAAGGCTGTCAGGACCTAGCTCTTTTAACAAAGGCAACGGCGTGTGAAGTTATTGTGAATAATGAATGAAATGACAGCAGTGAGGCTGGCAGGGTGGTGCAGAGAGCCTCAGGGCACAGGGACACTGGTCCTTCTCAGACCCCAAGCCGGCACCCTCGGACCAGAGTTTGCTGCCCAAGCTAGCTCTCTAAGGGGAGAAACACTTCACCTCTGCTGGCCTTGGAATGGATGTCACCAATGTACGGGGTAGGGAGCTGGTGTTCAAAATATCTAACAAATGTAAGGCATGGGCACAGACCAGTCGATCCAAAGAGACGGCAGCCATGTGCCTGGAGCACATGTGTTTACCAGGTGTTTACCTCTTTTGATGTGTTATTAGAGAACGGTCATGAGGGAACAGCTGGGACCATGGCTTTTACTGACTAGCAGGGTAGTGAATCAGCCTGTTAATGTTAGGTAGAATCTCTCTGAGGTGTACTAGCTGAATGTCCACCCTGAGTGTACCATGTGAGGCGGTGCTCAGTGTCAGTGAGAACGAGTCTATTCTTTGTTTCCCAAATCCATCAGTCACCAAGTCGTATGACTCTTGTCTTCTGCAGTGTCTCCTGGAATCACCTCTTGATTCCATCTCCCCATTGGATATCCTTCTTTGAGCCTACCCTTTCACAAAGGCTGTCTGTGGCGCTTGAAATTCATCAGCCTTCTATCTGTCTTCACCAGGATGGCAATGTGGGCTCTTACATATGCGCCTGCATCCGCAGGGATATGGTTGGATATGTTGGTGGCATTTAATAATCATAATACATCCTTCACGTTTGCAGGCTTAGGTTTCAACCAAGGAGAGTTTGGGGAGTGAGACTTGTTTCCTTTGTAGCCCAGTGGCTCTCCGGAATAATGAGAACCTCCTCTCTCTTAGAATGAATGGTTTTGAGTCACTGACATTGGTGCTCCATGGGACCAGAAAGGGAGTCCATCTGTTCAGCTCTAGGGATCCTCATGCCAAGCTGAGAGTGTTCCTTAACCCAGCAAGGTGACAACTGAGTGGTGGATGAGCAAGAAAGTCAATGGACAACAGGGCGTCAGAGCCTCTGGCTAGAGAACTTGCCTGGGTGGATAGAAGGAGGAAGCTAGGGCATTGTTCATTGTTAATGACAGATAATTATAGATTAAAAAAAAGGACAGGCCGAAATCCTTCGGACTTTTCTTGAAATAGGATTCAGCCTGACATTCTGGACTTGGGATGTGGACCCTGGGCCCTTTTGAGGCAGTGTGGCTTCAAGCAAGAGTATTAATATAGGTTAATGATTTCTATCTTGGAGTGTTGTAAGGATTCACAAGACTATATATTGTTTGTAAACTGTGTAGTAGATTGCATATTCTTTATAAACTACTTACACAATGACAGAGACTATGGTGCTGGGGGACTGGGAGCAAGGGCAGGAAAAAGCCTTCCCTGCAAAGTTTGTTCATGCGCTGGTCACCAGCCATTTTCTTCTAAAAACTGTTAGCATGGGGCGCCT
Source organism: Panthera pardus (assembly GCF_024362965.1). NCBI lineage: Eukaryota > Metazoa > Chordata > Mammalia > Carnivora > Felidae > Panthera > Panthera pardus. The sequence continues at coordinate 36,683,364 of NW_026526777.1, forward strand.
GGGTGGCTCAGTCGTTGAGCGTCCGACTTTGGCTCAGGTCATGATCTCACAGTCTGTGAGTTCAAGCCCCGCGTTGGGCTCTGTGCTGACAGCTCAGAGCCTGGAGCGTGCTTCGGATTCTGTGTCTCCCTCCCTCTCTGCCCCTCCCCCACTCATGCTCTGTCTCTGTCTCTCTCTCTCTCTCTCCTTTCTGTCAAAAATAAATAAACATTAAAAATAAGTAAGTAAATAAATAAATAATAAAAAACGGTTAGCAGTAGGATGTGGCCTTTGAAAAAGCCCTGTTAAAGCCAAGATGGTGGTCACAGGCTTAGGAGTGTTGCCCAAACTGACAGCTGAGTGAGCCTTTGATGGGGTAATTGATAGCTCATACACAATTCAGCAACTCAATTAACTCCTCTCCCATTAGGAAGGATTGATTTCTTCTCTGGGATAGGGATTTGTGCTGATTCAGCTGCTGAGTGTGTCCGCATAGTTAAATAAAAGCTCTTAACATTCTCCTCCCACTCAGAGGGCCCAGTGGAAGAGAGCATGATTAGGGGAGCCCACTGCTCGGTCCTCCATGCAGCCTGTCCTCCTGCCCCTAGGGAGTTGAAGGATTGCAGACCACCGTCATTTCAAAAGTGAATTGTTCTTCTTGCATCTGCATCTTTTGTTTGAATACCTTAGGGCGTATATAACCTAGCAGCAGAAAACTGCAAGTCTGTGATTCGGTAATGTTCCAGTGTTATCTTAAAAAATTTTTTTTTCATTTTTGAAAAATTTTTTACAACTTTGAGACTGAGAAATCATCTGTTCACAGTAAAATACCATTTAAGGTCTTTTTCCGTTGTATATACCCTTGAAAACATTCCCATAATCAAGATGCAAAACGTTTTCATCATCCCCAAAGATTCCTAGTGCTCCCTTTGTAATCTGTCCCTCCCTCTGTCCTAGCCCCTGGCAACCACTAAGGAGCTTTTTGTTACTCCAAATCAATTTTCGTTTTACATAAATGGAATAATACGGTATGTATTATTTTGTCAATGGCTTCTTTCAGCATAGAATTGTCTATTGTGGTAAATTATGTATAACATAAAATTCAGCATTTTAGCCGTTTTTAAGTGAACAGTTCACCAGTATCAAGCACATTCACGTTGCTGTGCAGCCATCACCGCTGTCTGTCTCCAGAACTGTCTTAATCTTGCAAAACGGAAGCTCTTGCACCGTGAAACAATAACTCCAATAAGTCCCCTAGTTCCTAGCCACTTCCATTCTACTTTTGGTCTCTAGGAATCTGAATCCTCTAGGTCCCTCGTGTATAGTATTTGTCCTTTCGTGTCTGGCTTATTTCATTTAGCATAATGTCTTCAGGGTTCATCCATGTTGTAGCCTATGACAGGGTTTCCTTGTTAAGGCTAACATTCCACTATATGTACAGACAACATCTTGTTTATTCGTCTGTGAGGGGACACTTGGGTTGTTTCCACCTTTTGGTTATTGTACGTAATGCTAGTGTGAACACGGGTGCACAAATCTCTCTTCTGGTTCTTTGAATTCTCTTGGGTATGTATGTGATAATTCTGTGTTTAATTTTTTTTAATGTTTTTATTTATTTTTGAGACAGAGAAAGAGCATGAGCAGGGGAGGGGCAGAGAGAGAGGGAGACCCAGAATCCGAAGCAGGCTCCAGGCTCCGAGCTGTCAGTGCAGAGCTTGATGCGGGGCTCGAACCCGTGAACCACAAGATCATGACCTGAGCTGAAGTCAGACGCTTAACTGACTGAGCCACCCAGGCGCCCCTCTGTGTTTAATTTTTGAGGAACCTCCCTACTGTTTTCCACGGTGGCTGCAATCATTTTACAACGTTACCTTTTAAACAAAGGTGTTCATTAGACTTCTTGTTCTGATTATCCCATCACTTTCCAGAAAACCAATCTGATATATTCTTTGACTTGTCACGGCCCTGTGTGATGATGGTCTTTTCCTTCACTGTTCTGAGCCTTGGCCTTTCCAGTCTTTTCAGACTGATGTAATTGCTCAGAAAATTGCTCAGCCATAATAACCTCAAATAAAATTACACTGCTTGCTTTCTTTTAGCTATAGACATTTCCCTCTGTGTCCTACCTATTCTCATTAGATGTAGTTATTATACAACTCACCAGTGTCCTATTAACAATATCATGATACAACCACCTCCATCCTATTAACTCCATCTATTATACCATCTACATTGATCTTCTTAATTGAATCTGTTGTGCTGTATATCCTACTTATGTGCATTATCTGTCAAGTAATATGCCCTATTAACTATATTACCCAATCTTTTGCAACTGTCGTCTGGCTTGCTGGATTCCTGTTTGTGATATGTCCAGTGCTGCTTAGGTGTCCTCTGTTAAAACTGTTCAGCTGTTTCGATCTTCACAGGTCCAGGTATCAAAAGCCGACTGGGACATATCACTGAGTCTGGGAGCTTAGCCATGAATATGCTGAGTGTGCAGGGGGCTTGGCCTTAAAGTATTGTCTTAAGAAGGATCTTTTCCTTTGACTAATGTCATACTTCCCACCAGGCTTTATGAGCTACATTAATGGGACGTGTGCGCGTGTGTGGGTCTGTATGTCTGTGTGCACATGCGCAGGGTTGGGGATGTGGGGGTATGGGAGTTGACCGGACGCTATAGATCGGAAATCCTGGTGAGAAAGGAGACCCTGGAAGGAGAACACAGAGTGGGGAAAGGCCAGGGGTAGTGAGCGCTGCAGGGTGAGGTCTGTGTTCATTTGGCAGGAAAGAACCCTTGTTGACACCATCTTTTTTGTTAACGGATGACAAGCCTGGATGACTGCATCATAGCAAACCTCGAACGTTGCCAGAATGCCAGCCCATCGCAGTGTCTTATTCTGTGATCATCTGAGCCCTGATAAAGAGGCGGCTCTTCCCTAAGCAGCCCCCCACACTTGGATCACATTAGTGCTTCGTTAGCAGCTGCCACAGTCAAAGACCCTGTGCCTACAGGCACCGCACAGAGGGTGATGTTGATGTCTGATGTCTAGGAGAGGACCAGAAACACAGAAAATGCTCATGAAACGCTGCTTGAAGGCTGTGGAAGGGTGACTTGTGGAATCTGTCTTTTCCTTACCATCACATATCTTGCTCCTGAGGTCAGGAAAAGGTAAGAGGTCTTTGGCTGCCATCCAGTATACACTGGGGTTACTATCTGTAGGAGCACTCATGTTAAAAAGGCCAGAAAGCTATGTATTCGTAACTGCTTCATACACTGTACATGTAGACTTCTCAGGTGGTTCTGTAGTAATTCTTTGCATTTTTGAAACGCTTTTTATTTATCTTTTAAATGTTTATTTTGAGAGAGAGGGAGAGAGCACGCACAAGCGTGTGCACATGTGATCGGGGGAGAAAGAGAGAGAGAGGGCGAGAGAGGATCCCGAGCGGGCTCCACGTTGTCAGTGTAGGTCCTGATGTGGGGCTTGATCCCACAAACCTCGAAATCATGACCTGAGCTGAAATCAAGAGTCTGATGCTTAACTAGCTGACCCACCCAGGTGCCCCTTGAAACACTTTTTAAAAGCACTGTCAAATCTGTGATCTTATTTTATTTCATGTGCTTCTGTTTATCTTTGATTTCCCATTGTGTAGATGGAGAAACGGAAGCCCTCCTAGGGTCTCATAGGAGAGTCAGGATTACAAGTCTCCTAACTGCTGTCTGCCTGCCTCTGCAAATGACATACAATTAATGGTAGAGGGAATTTTCACGGCCCAGCTGTGGTCCACACTGAACACGTGTACGCCTCACTTCTGGGCAGCGTTAGGGCTGTTCTTCCTTCCAGTTCTATGTGCTGGCCAGAAGCTTTCACGGGGATGTGAAAGCTTTGTAGCCATGGGGCTGGACACAGCTGTCCAATGTCTCAGGCCCAGCTTTGTGTAAGTAAAACATCCCCATTCTCCCACCTCCATAGCCAGCCTCTGGGTTCTGTGTTTACCAAACACCTGCCAATGTGTCACCCTAAACACAGCTGAAGTCTGGGACTGCTTTCTGTGCCCAAAGCCCCCTCCCCGATTTCTGCTCCCTGAGCCCACTGAGGAGCAGATGTTGACAGGACTCCTGGCATCTGTGTCTGGGCCACAGAGGTAAGAGATCAGAGGGCCTCCAGGCAGGATGGGTCCACTTTGAAGTTTGAAAACATACTTGGCTCTACTGGGCTGAATAGTGGCCCCCAAATTCATGTCCATCTGGAACTTCAGAATGTGACTTCATTTCGGAAATAGGGGTTTTGCTGATGTAACTAGTTGAGTGTCTTGAGAAGAAGTCATCCTGGATTTAGAGTGGGCCCTAAATCCAATGACCGGCTTCCTTATAAGAATAGAGGACACAGAGGTACATAGGAAAGAAGGACACGTGAAGACAGAGACAGAGATTGAAGGTATGTTGCCATAAGCCAAGGAATGTCTGGCATCATCGAAAGCTAGAAGAGGTAAGGGAGCAGTTTCCCTTAGAACCTTTAGAGAGAGATGGCCTGCAATACCTTGATTTCAGACTTTTAGCATCTAGAAGTGTGAGAGAATGAATTTCTGTTGTTTGAAGCCACTAAGTTTGTGGTCGTTTGTTCCAGCAGCCACAGGAAACAAATACACTGGCTGAGTAGCAGACAGTAGGTAGGACTGTAGGGCTGGTCCTAGAGCCAGGCTTTTGTGAGTCCTCTGCTCCCCTCGCTTGTCTTGCCTTGAGGGCCTAGGAGAATTCTGGTGCCAAGCTAGTCTAAGGAGGCAAGTTTGAAATGAGTTCAGAGGAAGACCGGAGCTGGGCTTCTCTGTTGTCACCCGAATTTTGGTGGAGAAAGACTTCTGCGCCCTCTCTCCAGCATTATTGCCACCTTTCCTTAGTGCCCACCATAGGCCAGGCACCATGTGGGCCTTTACATCATTTCACACATTCCTCCCTTATGTCTTAAGTCAACTCGGGGCATTATAACAAAATACCATGGACTGGGTGGTTTAAACAAGAGACTTTATTTCTCATAGTTCCAGAGACTGGAGAAGTCCAAGATCAAGGTGCCAGCTGATTTGGTTCCTGGAGAAGACCATCTTCTTGACTTCTATATAGTCACCTTCTAACTGTGCCATTATATGGCAGAGAGAGAGAGAGAAGCCAAGCTCTTGGTGTCTCTACTTTTTTTTTTTTAATTTTTTGTTAACGTTTATTTATTTTTGAGACAGAGAGAGACAGAGCATGAACGGGGGAGGGTCAGAGAGAGAGGGAGACACAGAATCTGAAACAGGCCCCGGGCTCTGAGCTGTCAGCACAGAGCCTGACACGGGGCTCGAACTCAGACAGTGAGATCATGACCCGAGTTGAAGTCGGACGCTCAATCGACTGAGCCACCCAGGCGCCCAGGCTTGGTGTCTCTTCTTATAAGGGCACTAATCCCATCATGGCCCCACCCTCATGATCTGACCTCAACCCATTTACCTCCCAAAAGCCCCACCTCCAAATACACGCTGGGAGTTAGGGCTTCAACATATGAATTGGCAGGGGGATGCAATCAAGTCCATGGCATCTTATAAAGACTCTTAATAAAGTTGCTCTATCCTTTTAGTTTTACATTTGAGACTCATTAAGTGGCTCAAGGTCACACAGATGGCAAGTAACAGAGCCAAGATTTGAACTGATGTTTAATTTTACTTCAGAGTTTACACATTTAACCACTATGCTATATTAATTGAACTTTTATTAATACTAATAAGCAGCTGACTGTTGACATGGTAGGAAGAGAGCCTGTAGAGTAGCAAGACCATCTGGGGCTCCCCCCTGCAGCCTCCCTACTTCTGTCCTTACCCTGCCTGCCCCTCCCCAAGCAGGAGCCACAAACCCATGATCCATGTTTCTGGGGTGGCCTGTGATACACTTCTGGCAGTCTCTCCGGCAGCTTATCTCTGTCCCTTTCCATCTAACAAACTCTTGCTCACCCCACACGGCCCAGTTGAAATGTGCTCTGTATACATCATTATCTAGCACACAGTACATGGCTCGTAAATCCCAGTAGTGTGTGTGTCTCTTTCCTGAGCTGGAGTGGGATCACCTATTTTGGCATCTGGTACCTTCCATAGCACCTCTGGATCTCCAGAGCACCCAAGAAATGTTTGAGCAAGTGAAACATGTAGAAGGCATGGAGATAATTAAGTGACAAGTACTCAGCAGAAAGGGCTGTTAATTGAGGAGGAGGAGGGAAAGGAGGAGAAGAAGAGGAAAGAAAAGAACATCAGATATTCTAAGACAAGTACTTATAGAAGGAACCACTAAAAGCTTTGAGTTTTGAAAGCAAATGTTTAATTTAGGCTCTCCCTTCTGTGTGCTTACAGATGGCACTCAATTCAATATGACGGCCAATCTATATTTTGAGATTTACTGTGGGTCTTGTGGACTTTTCTCCTTTTTTGATTATTAAATACTTTAGTTTTCTAAATAGGTATTCTTTAAAAGCTTGTCCTATTTCTAAATATAATTCCCATTTGAGATAGTGCACTCTTCATTTTATGCTGACCCCGGTGGGAATGTAGGGTTCGGGTTGTTGGCGTTCCAGTTAGAGCACACTTTCTGGGAGGTGTGTGTCTAAATGTGTCAACCGAGGCCCGTGTTTCTTGAGTTGCCTTCCCCAAAGGGGGAGAGTTTGCACCCGTGGGAGGTCCCACCCCAGGCGTTTCTAACTGCTCTTCCATTTCTGCCCTCCCCCTGCAGGCTGGCCGTACGTGACACTCTCTGTCCTGGGATTCCTGTACTGCTACTCCCATGTGGGCATTGCCTGGTCCCAGACATACTTGGTGGACTAAAGCTGCCCTGGCCCATGCCAGCCCTTACCGCTGGCCTCCGAGCAAATGGTGCTTCACCCTGACCTCGCACACCAGATAACCTCCGAGGGACCAGTGCTTGATCTGTTCATCTTTTGTTGAAGTTACCTCACTCCAAGACTGGAAGCTGGAGCTCTCATAGAAAATTGACAACCAGAGAGGCTTCTAACTTTGGGGAGCTCATCTCCCCCATCATTTTCCTGCTGAGTAAGCAGGGGTCCAGAGCAGGAGAATCTTGCTCAGCTGCACATGGTGACGTTGTGGTCTAGAACCCAGGCCCAGTGGCCCTTTGGGTTCTTTCTACTTTACCAAGAATTACATGCAATAGACGTTTCTCGATTAGAGCACAGAAATCCTGATAGTGATAAGGCCTGTTATCCACTGAGCATCCTTCTGAAACATTTTGGTAACATGTAAATGACCTCTTCCCCATGTCCTGCAGTATGGTCGCTAGAACCAGCACTGGGGTCTGAGTTTCACACTTCAGCTCCCCAGCATGGCGGGGACAATGTCATGTTTCTAGTTACCCAGTCAAAGAACATACAGCATGTCCTGTGGTTTCCCAGGGGTCAGTACAGAAGACCAGTTATTTAAACACTACCCAGGTGACTGACATTTGGATGCTTTGTGCCCTAGATTTACAGAGAAGTATAAATATGGCAGTTCCTCTAGCAGACAGTTAATCTTCATTTCCCAATATAGAAGCAGAATTAAGAAACCAGGAGATAAGTGTGTCCACAGACAGGTGCTATCTGGTAAGTGACAAAGGGTAAAGGATGGTCTTTTCTCCTCTCCATGCAAGTAAGCTCCAGCAGTCATCTTCCTACTCAGTGGTTTACACTCAGTAGTTCACATTGTTTTGTTTTGTTTCAAATAAAATGGAGCCTTTCCTATCACATTGATAATTTACATAGTTGTAGAACCATTTTGAATTAGTTTTTGAGGAAAATGCTTAAAACCGAAACACATAAGTCTCAATTATTCACTCTTTTGGAAAGTGATGACAGGCCACTGACCCAAGTGGTAGATAATTCTGAATATGTCTGTTTGCCTTTGGAGGTTTTGGTTCTTTGTTTTCTTTTGAGAGGGCAGGTGCTAAGTGGTAAAGAAGCTTTGAGGTTTCAAGACATAGTGTACCTCGTCATGGGCAAACTTAGTATATATCTCAAACACCTGAATTAAATTGTCATTGAATGAAAGGTTCCCTTGGACCTGGTCTGGCCACATATCTCGTATTTGTTGTCTACTGTGGTCCTTGTGTCCTGGCCATGGTTTGAACTCCACGAGATACTCCTAGACTGCAGGACCGGCCATCTTGCTGACATCCGTTCTTCCTAGCCCTTCTGCCTGGAAGAGCAGTTGTAGGGTGGATGGTGTGGAGTGGGCACACCCGGTGTTGGCTCCTTCAAGGAACAGACCCAGAGGGGCAGGCGGGCCGGTAGCAGTGGCCTCAGCAACCGACTTGGTAAGTGAGAAGGAGGCCCAGGCAGGTGGTTCCAAGGTGCTGGGAAGAGTGAGCACTCAAATGATTACAGTACGTCAGGGACCGATACTAGTTCAGGAACTGTGGTCAGCTGCAGGGAGTTTGGCTGAAGTTCACATGGAAGGAAAGGGCTGGCTAAGGAAACACAGGAATGTGAAGATGATTGTAGGCAAGTGTCTTAATGTACGTACGTGTGTAAACAATACAAAGAATTTTGAACGCTTCAGAGACACCATTGATGTAAAAACAAACAGGCTTATTCATTCACTCAACTGTATTAGAAGAATCGGTGAATATACTTGAAAGTAATAAGCCTGAATTTCTTTTAAACTATCACATGATTTGGAGTGGTTCTCAAGAATTAGTAAATTATTTGAGGCCCAGTTAACCAACATGTGGATTTTCTAGGACCATTGTTTTCTTACTTTAGCCTCTTGCTGTTCTCCAACTATAATATGAAAACAATAATAAGTCTCTCTTCATGCATGTGAAGTAAAATCTTGGAGTTACTTTAAATGAGACTCTTGAAGTATCTCTGAGAAGACAGAGCAGTTCCAGCTGAGGAGCGTGTGACATGTCACTTTCCACAGTCATCAGCCCTGGGCAACTTCAGGCATGGGGCTGGAAAGCAACTAGACGATGTCCCAAGGTAACTTCTAGCCCCAGGATCCTCTGACCTCAACCTAGCCCTGGGCAAGCCAGAGCGCTCCAAGCAGGATTGCCAAGATGATCCCCAAGGAGGCAAGCAAGACATCTGAAGGGCAGCCAACTCGTGGCCATCTTGACTAATTCGGGACTGTACAGGAAGACTTAAAGGTATTTTATTATTCCTTCAGATTAATTTGTTTGAAGTGACAGGAGAAAACCTTTTGTTCTATTGAAGACTGCAGGCATAGAAAGAAAATATATCATCTATACAATTATACAATGTTGTCTGTATTGGGAGGATAGTAATTTAGCGGGACAGGTGTTCCCCTTAAAAAAACTGAGACTGCTCACTTGCTTATTTAAAATAATAACATAATTGTAGACCAGTATAAGAAATTAATCGTAATGAGTTTGCTTTCTAACAAATGTACCAGAACATATACATCCAGTAGGACCAACTGTTGAGAAACCAGATCATCTTGATGGTGCTGGCCTTTCTCAGTGGGCATTGAGAAATCCGAGGCCCTTTTTCAGGGAAGTTATTTTGTTTTTTGTCTTGTTTTATTTTATGTTTATTATTTTGAGGGAGGGAGGGAGGGAGGGAGGGAGGGAGGGAGAGAGAGAGAGAGTGAGAGAGAGAGAGAGAGAGAGAGAATCCCAAGCAGGCTCCACACTGCCAGTGTGGAGCCTGATGCAGGGTTCGAACTCACAAACGTGAGAGCATGACCTGAGCCATTTTATTTTAAAACAAATCGACAGGGGCACCTGGGTGGCTCAGTCGTTTAAGCATCTGACTTCGGCTCAGGTCATGATCTCACAGTGAGAGAGAGAGCGTTGCATCAGGCTCTGGGCTGACAGTGTAGAGCCTGCTTGGGATTCTCTCTCTCCTTGTCTCTCTGCCCCTCCCCTGCTTGTGCTCTCTAAAAAATAAGTGAATAAACTTAAAACCAACAAAATCCCCCCTTTTTAATAGTTGAAACCCCTTTGGCACCCAGAATGTAGTATCTGTTACTTAGCTCTGTATTACTAGTCCTTTTGACTAATTATAAAAATCATATTCACAAAGAGATTTTTTTCACAATTGAAGATATATCAAGAACATACTGTTCAGTGCTTTATTACGTGAGATTCCTTTTTTTAGGTGAGATTTTCGAATGAATATCAAATCACTTGGAATTTTAAATACTATCACCTTTAATGTTTATTATGCTTTTCTGCAACATAATGAAATAATAGGTTGTAGGGAGGATGTCATTAAGAATGCCGTATTCATCCTGTGGCCTTATGAGAGCAAGCAGAGGCCCGAATATGGCTTGCAGACCACAGATTCCTCATCCTGAGTTAAATTCTGTCTACAAAAAGAAAAGTGCCCTTTTTGAAATGTGGTCCAGTAGTATTAAATAAGAACTCAGGTTGACAGTATTATGGAGAATCTTGCCATGAGCAGGAAGTCATACCTATTAAAACCAGAGCAGAAGTGAGGGCTGCTAGAGAAGACTCGTTGGTTTAGGGGCAAGCAGCCCTCGACCTTACTAGTTTCTGAGACCATCAATGAATTAAAGCACAGACCCTAACTCCCACTGTTGCTACGGAATCATTCCAAAAAGATTCGGTTATGTTTTTTACACTGTATTTGAAAAGGCAGGGAAGCCTTCATAAATCTTAAATTTCAATCCAAATTGTTTAAAAGTTCACCTCTCCTTGGGAGGCCACCTTCAGATAAGTGTTAAATCAATGTGTTGTACCACAGCTTTCCAGGACGCCAGGTTTTGAAGGCATCTCTGTACATCTGTATGGCAGACACAGCTCTATTTCTAGATCATACGGCAAAGCACCTTCACGACCATTCTCTCGCTGTGCTGTACTCAGACATACAGTCTTGGTGTCTCTAGAATTCTGAGTTCTCCAAAACCACACTGACAGGTGCTATCCAGATTAGAGCCTCTCAGACTCTTGAATACAAAGTACCATCCTTGCTCTGGCACCTTAGATCAGAACACCCAATTCAGTGCCTTAAAATTATAGAAGAAAAGGCAAAGGCAAGTATCATGTATAAAATAGTTTATTACCATAATAAATAAAATTAAACTTTTTTTTTTTTTTACAAATATCATTTGTGCTTGTTTAAAAATGTTGAGAAGGGAATATTATCAATGGAGGGGCCCACATGTTCCTTTTAACATTCCCAAGCGGCACACATACAGTGGAGTTTCTGGCAGCATCCTCAACTGACCATAAAAATAGTATCAGCTCATTTGTACTTCTGTCTGTTCATGCTCATTCGGACAAAGTGGCAGATGCAAAGGAAAAAGAAAAACCCAGTGAAGGATTTGGCGGAACTCAATGAAAAGAGTATCAATATAAGGAGAAGCCCCAGGCTGACAAACTGCTCAGGAGTAGAAGTGTCCTTACAGCATTGGTGAAACGTCAGATGTGGGCAGTCTCCAACCGATGCACAAGTACAATGTCTGAATTTTAAGAGAATACATTCATTGGGGCAGGGTGCATCTTAAGATCTTTCTCATTGTTCATATCCTGATACAAGATCTGTGAACTTCTCATTAAATAGCTCCTCGATCCGTTGACCGGCTCTGAAGTCCCAGATAAAGAGACAATGGCTCTAAGAAAAGTTTAATGGTGGGGCTGAGAGGGCACCCATGGGGCCTGGCACCTGCAGGGCGTTCAAGTCCAGTTCTAGAGGTTCCAGAGTAAGTCTGACTTGCTCACATGAGAATGAAGTTTCACTTGAAACTAATTTAAGCTGCACATTCACATTGATTCTTTTGAACTGTGGATCAGAGGGAGTGGAAGTCAACACTTCTCAACATGAATACCTTGGGTGAGAAAATGGTGCTTTCTTTGATGGCTGCGGTTGGTGCTAAGGGGACAGAGAAATCCCCCAGCTGGAGGGCACAAGAGCTGGTGAAGGTATTTGTATCGAAGCGAGCAAGAAGGCAGTACAACGATTTAGTGACAGAAGAGAGGCCACCCCGGGGTCTGAGTGTGCCCTCAGTGGGTTCCTCTTAAAGCAACACGACGTGAGGAGGGAGGAGGAGGAGGGTGTCGGCAGCTCCATCACAGCTGGAGTTCCATTCAAGGGTCTTAAGGCTAAACATCTTTATTGCAAAACATTGTACAATCTACTCATCAAACGCACAGCAATTTGTATCTCCACCAGGACTCCTACGGTTTTCCAGAGAGTGCATGTGCCATTTGGTGGTCAATGCAGCAAGGGGAGATGAGGCTGTCCCTACACCGGGTGCTCCTAAGGCATTCTTTTAGTCCCTACAGAGGCTTCGACAAAAATTCTGACACTTGGCCTATTTCACCTTCCACCGAAGGATTTGGAGGGGAAGTTGCTGGATGGGGTGTGGTGGTGGAGTGCATTTTTACTCTAAGCCATGCTGGCTCTGCTTCTGAAAGAAGATTCCAGAAAAGGGCCTGATGTTTGGCCAGCAACACCACACAGGATCTAGAGGGTGGAGGGTAAAACAGGCCCAGGGATTGGATAACAAGAAATGGAAACAGCTTTGGAACCCTTGGGCCCATGCTGTCATAGCATCTGTTTTTTTTTTTGTTTTTTGTTTTTGTTTTTGTAAGCCACTGGTTGCCTATTATACTGGCTACAAACTTTCTGCACACAGATGGACTCTGAGGTTGAGAATATAAGGAATCGTCTTAGAACCAAGCCAGGAGGTCTAAGCATGAGTGAATGGGATGGATGGAGGTGCAGATGTCAAAACTGTGCACTAGACCAGACCTTCTCAACCAGAGGGCTGCCTCCCTCTCCTTTCTAGGGGATTCCCGGCATAGTCACTGGAGGAGCCTTTGCAGGTGCACCGGACAGCAGCACTCAGTGCCGGGGTCCCATCCTCCACAGAGAAACAGGCACTCCGTCTCGTTGGCCGTCATATTTCATAGACTCAGCCCTCGCTCCCACTCCCCCATCGGTGGGGGAGAGCAAGTTCAACAAGCAGCCAAGTGCTGGGGCAAGACCTCTTGCTCCAAAGCAGCCCGTCAGGACACTCTCTGGGAAGTGGAGCCACCCTACGAATAACATCCGAGGTAAGGAGTTTAAGTACGAGATCAAGTAACCGGCAAGTACTGGGCAATGGTGTAATACATCATGTCCTCTTCCCTCAAGAAGGAAAAAACAAAAAACAGGTAAATATCTCAACATAACTTCTAAAGTCTAAATGTTAAGTCCAACACCTGGTAATTCTGTGTTTCCCTAACCTCTATTCAGCCACCAGACAGTGGAAGATTCAGTCAGTATCTGAAGCTTGTGGTCCTTGCTCAGGAAGCCAGAGCAGCGTCCAGGCAAGAGTAGGTAGTTGGCACGAAGTGGTCCATGGCCAAGTGCATGTCATAAACGTGGAAGGAGAGAAGGTTTGGCTCGTTTTAGAAATTAATTTTTTCAGAGGAAACAAAGCAAAAGTCCCTAAGTGGAGTCCTTAAGTGGAGAAGACTAAAAGCGTGTACAGGCCACACTGTGGGGATTTGTCACCACAGGCACACATGTGGGCCCTGCGGCCCTGAGATGAGCACATTCCCACCGCGGATCCAGGCTTTTCTGGTCATTAGCCCGATTCATGTCCTAGGAGTCAGTCCAGGAGTACATTCATGAAGCTTTATTTTCCCCCCAAAACAGGTCTGGCTTCCAAGCCTGGCGTATTAGCATCTTTGCCCCTCAGACCCAGATGGGGAGTCATTTCTTAATAAACACCTGTCCCCTCAGGCAGAGCTAGTGGGGAAGGAAAGGGCCCCTCTCCAGTGGCCTGCAGGGTGCTGGACAGGAGCCTGTCACCAAGCCCACAGAGAGCTGGGCACATGCTTCTGAAGCTGGATGATAGAGTCATCCAGGGCCCTTGCCCTGACTTAAAAGTAGTGGGTACTAAACTTTAGAAGCAGGCTAATGAGCACATTTAAGGAACAGCAAACTAGAACATTCTGGGGGCAGATGGGATTCCAGATATTTTATAGCCTCTGGACTAGTTGGCAGCTTCTCAAAGAGACTGAAAGTCTCAGTGCTTTATCTAGAGTCACAAACAGTTAAGACTTGGCCTTGGGAAGTTACACTTCCTCCTATTTGTATGCTGCCATCTGAGGCTAAATCTAATGTTGCAGCCTCAGGAAACCAGCGGCCACCCGGTAAGCCTCCCATGAGAAGCTGCATAAGTGTACGGGGACCCCTGGGGAAGGGCCCTTCCCTTGACCCCCTGGACTCTGTTCCCCAGGGCCATCTGCACCAATGCTGGCAGCCAGGAGAGGACAGCCCCATTTTGCCCAGACAACTGAGGGCCACGTCCTGGGACCTGCCATGGCCACCGAACAGGACCAAAGGGCCGAGGGGAGAGATGGGCCCAGACAGGAGGCCTTCAGAAATTCTATCTTTGGTAGGGCAAGTGCCAGCCTGGCAGGTCCCCTTCGGTACTGAGGGGATTAACACCGGTTCTGGATTTGTACAGCTAAGCTACACCAAGCGCTAAGGGTGAGGGTGCTGCAGTGTGACACATGCAGTGTGACACATGCTGGCTGGGTCCCTGCTGTCACCAATAGTCCAGGTCCTAATTCTACTCTCTCCAAGCTAGTTCTTAGAGCTGAACTTCCAACCCTGCTTGTCAACTGTCAGGGCAGGGCATAACCCCTGAGCTAGCTCCACTCTGACTGGGAGGGCCCTCTTTCCTTTCTCCGATGCCATTGAAAGGAGCACGTGAATAATCTGACCCCAGGTGACTAGGAGGCCATGGAGTGTCCCCAAGCATCATGGCATAGGGACCTGGATGACCCACAGGTGGCTCTGTGACTATCCCTCTGAGCTCAGACCTTCTCTGGGCCCCCAGCTCCATGGCCGTCTCTGTCCATCACCTCACACAGCTTGAAAACCTGCCACCTCATTCTCCTTCTGTTCCTGAAGCAAGTACAACCGTGACCCTGACGTCTTCACGGTTTTTCTTGAAATCCTACTGACTTTAGTAAAAGAAAGGTTAATCTTAAAATAAGGCCAGGCATGGCTCCCAAGTGTCCTATAACGACCCCATGCAATGGACATAATGCAAACTGCTGAAGGGCCATCAATCCCGGTGAGAATCATAATATAAACAGAGGACTTGCTACAATCGTTTTTCTGAGGTTGTATGTGTGTGTCTGTGTGTCTGCTTTGCTAGTAAAGCAACTCTGGGCTCATCACCCTTCCTGCCGGTGCCCCACACCCTGAGAAATGCCACAGGAACACTTGGGAAGAGGCCGAGAAGGAAAAGAAGCAAAGGGGCCCATGCAATGAGGCCAGTGGCATGGAGCAGGGCCAGAGGTTCATCTGAGGCCTCTCCTGTGACAGCAGGCTGCCGACCACAGCCCAGAGATTCTCTGCCTCCTGAAGGGCCCCGTGCAGCTCTTACACTTGGGAAAGGAGAGCCGAGGAGGCGCCCAGAGCACCTCCCTGCTTTCTGGCCTTAAAGACAGAAAGTCACAAGGCCCTAACCTCTCTGGCCCTCAAACTCCCCTTGTCCCGAGCTTGTTACAAATGATGACTGTGGGAAAATATAAGGTGACAACAGACATGGGCTGTACAAGGACAGGGAATGCTGGGAAATCCCTGTGCCCACCGCAGTCTTTGGGGTCTTGGTGAAGGAGCCCAGTCTGGTATATACATGAGGGGTTCTCCAGTGCTTTCCCACCAATCCCCAAATAGCTGCTCTTCTTTTCTGGTGGGTTGTCATCTTTTACAAATATCGTGGCAGTAAAAAAATTAAAAATGAAGGAAAATACCCTCAGCATGCCCCCTCTTCCAAAATTGTGCAGACAGCTGGAAAACAGCTGTCATCTAGCAGGGTGGTAACACACGCCTCTTCCCGTATCTGTGCCCAGATAGAGAAAGAGCGCGCTTGCCTAAGCGACTGGTCCCACTTTGATTTTCTGTCAGGAAAGCCTACTTTGGAAGTTGTTGGTCATGTAGGTGTGTGTGGTGGGGATGGTGTCCAGGGAAGGGCGGTGGGTTTTGGTCTTTGACTCTTTTTTTAGACCACTCAGCTTGCTCCGAAAATGTCTCTCTCTGATTCTGGGGACTGGGGCCTCGATATTTCAAACAGCTCCTGGGGAGACTGAGAGGATCTTCTGGAAGTTAATATCCTGAGTATCTCAGAGAGCTGTTTCTCAAGATTTGTCATTTTGGTGTTCAAGGCCTTGATGTCCTCCTTCAACTCGTGCTTCACCTCCAGGACCGTGGCCTGCAGCGTCTGCTCGGGGATGGGGTAGAAAGAATGCTTGACCTCCGCCAGGATGGGGCTCCGGTCCTGAGGGCTCCTGGCCTCACCGACGTTGTCCAGACGCAGATCGCTCTTGGTGATGCCGCTGTCACAAGAGTCTGTCTTCTTGAGGGTGGCCTCTCCGGACGCCTTGGTCCTGTCGGGGAGCGTCTCCATGGACTCGGCTTTGGCCACCTGGCTCCAGTCCTCGCCCTTGCCGCAGGCATCCTTGAAGCGGGCCCAGCCTTTGCGCCTGGCGCAGTCGCCGCCCGCTGCCCTGGAGCCCAGGCACTCAGCGCCGGGTGCGTGCAGCCGGCCATGGTCCGACACCGCCGCTGTGGAGGCCGCCTGGAAGGCCACGGGCGTGGCGGGGCTCTCACGCACGGTGACCACACTGGCCTTCACCAGGCTGTGGTTGGCCGCGTGCTCGGGGATGGCACCGCCCTTCTCCACATCCTGGTCGTCTGGGTCGCGGCCGCCTCTCTCCGCGGCCAGCCGGGCCTCCTTCTGCTGTCGGAACCTCTGGAAGAGTCTCCGGACAGGGTGGTCCGGGGGCAAGATCAGGGGGGCCTCATTCTTGCGTTTCATGCGCTCTTCCTCCTCCCGCTTCACGTCGCTGATCTTCCGGAACACGATCTGGAGTGAGACAGAAGGACAGCAAAGCTCAGCCCATCGGCCGTCAGGCTGTCAGCGCCCCGCCAAGGGCTGCGGCTCCCAGAGGGCTCGCATCCCTCCAGCGCCATCCCGGGCTTTGCTCAGGGAACTGCCCACACCTGCCTTTTCCAGGACACTCATTCCCAGCTTGCCCACAGCAAGGAAGGGACTCCTGTTGTCATCCTCTTCAAGAGGAACAAACCTCAGTCTCTCCATCCCCACACGCCACGAGGCTGGAGGTGCCAGATGGCCTCCTTCCAGGAGACTGTCCCAGTGCCTGAGTTGGGCCCCTGCCTGCAGTCCAGGGTCACCTGGTGAGCTTTACAGAAATCATTCGTCTCAGACCTGCTGTATTAGAACCTCCCAACAGGAAGCCCTTGAATCTGTAACAAGCTTTCCAGGTGACTCTTCTGCATGGAAATTTGAGCACTCCTGGTCTACACCACATTGCAGGGTAAGAAAGTTCAGACAAATCCCCAGGCAGGGCCACAGCTAAGACTGCCATTGCCACCTGCAGATCTGGTGAAATGAAATTCAGCTCGCCGTGAAAGCAAAAGCAAGTCTCACACAGAAGCCCTCCCCATCCTCAGGCTGCTCACAGGGGAAGAGCCCACGGCCTTGCACACGAGCTTGTCCTAATACCAACAGCCATTTGGATGGTTCGTAAGGCACTTTAACGTCACTTCATGTATTCCTTACAGCAGCACTGTAAAGTCACTGGGACACATTGCCATTTTAGAGAAGAGGAAAACCAAGGTTTCAGGGTAGCTAAATGTCACCTAAAATAGAAGTTTGCTATAAGGGACTTGTACCCAAGTCATCAAACCCCAGACCCATGAAACGTCCAACAGGTACTTACTGATGATGACAGTGCTTCATGCAAAGGATGGACAGTCAGCAAACTGTCCATGAATCTGGTTCTGAGTAGAGCAAGAGCCATAAATCACAGGGCTTTCCCCGGTGCTGACCTCTGATTATAGGCAAGCTGTATAATTTCTGGCTTACATTGAGTGTGGCGGATGCGCTCAGGGACACGTTTGACCCATCCCACATCTCAACTTGTGGGAAGCCACCTGCAATAGGTTGTCTATTTTATATAAATCACCGGTCCGAGGACCAGTCCTGAGATCACCGAGAAGCAGAGGAGAGGCCTGTGTAAGGGAGCAGCAGCTTTTCCATCACCACAACCTGGAAACCCCTGCGCCCTGTGCGGGCAGCCTCGGACCAACCCAGAACCTGCCCCAAGGACCTGCCACAGGACTTGCAGGTCTTGGAGAGGCACACATGGTAGCATGCCAGGACCACAGGCTTTGAGGTCAGAAAGAAATCTCAGCCCTGCCACCTAGCCGTGTGACCTCAGGCAGGCATCTTACCTTCAGAGTCTATTTCCTCCTTGAAGAGTGGGGAAAATCCCCACTATTGTGACTTGGTGTAAAGCCAACACAAGATTACTTATGTGAAAGCACAGGCCCACTGTCGATGCTTAACATGAACCCTCCTTCCCCCACCATCTCAAGGCCTCTGCCTTTTTAACCTCCAGGTGCAGATGGTTTATAACTCACCCTCTCCTCCAGGAAGCCCCCTGGCCAGAGCTCTCTGATGGCACCACTCATTAGGTTCTCCGGTCTGACCGACGAGATTGATTTTACAGCGCCCATAAATACAGAGGAGTCCAACACACTGAGTTGCTAGATGCAATCAACAAATCGTTGGCTCACACCTGTCACCTGATTTCTCCATCAAAGCTCCTGATGCCAGATGACTCTACACTTGGGTCACTAACAGGTGGGTGGGATGCGGCCGCTCCTCTTGCCACCTGGTTAAGTCTTTACATGCCTTGGGTCACAGTGCATGACTTTCTAACCTGTGCTGGGCAGTATTTCTCCCAGCCCTGCCCTGCCCAGTGGTGATTTAACAACCCCGCCTCCCCTGGTTCCCTTCAGCCATATCCCATCTACTTCTATAGTCTAGCCTGCAGATCCAAGCTGTGGGACTCAGGAAAACAACCTGAAGAGAAAGCCAATGAGAGGCATCACGGGGATGGAGGAATGATAAATAGAAGGAACAGGACCTTCCCTGCTCCTCCCGCTCTGAGGTACCAGACTTCCACCTCCCTCCCCACTTCTGCCCCCTGTTCTCTGTTCTGGGAATGACCTCTGCTCTCCACTGGGCATCCAAATCCCCCTAACACCAAGACCCAGCTCAAATAGCACCTCTTCCAGGAAGGCTTCCCTGATTCCATGGAGGTCTAAGTTACCTCTGGCTTCCCAACACCAACCACCTTTTCTGTGCTCCAACTTCTCTTCTGCCTTAACTACTCTCTGGCCTGTGTCCACCTGCGGTAGCCCTGCCATCCTTTTCCTCCCCCAGGCACATCCCTTCTTACAGAGGGGAGGAGGGAAGATGGGAAGAAGGAAGGAAGGTGGGAAGAGAGGGGGGAGTGAGAAAAGAGGGAGGAAGAGAGAAAGGATGAGTGAGAACGCACATGTACTCAAGAGTTGGTGGCCTGAGCTGACTGCTCGTTTCCTGCCTTTTGTCCTGCAGGACGCCTGGTTTTTAACGGTATCATCCTGTTTTTACTTGAGGTGGAGTAGGGCTCTGTTCCTTGTAAGCAGCCATTCCCAATCATGATACCAGTTGTTGACGCCTATAACTCTGAAATCTCCCTGAGGTCCTAGAACAGTATTTGGCATGTCACATTGTATCTTCTATTAAAAAAAAATTGTCTACCCTAAGAAAACAGGGATTGTATGTTTTGTCCATTATTTCGAGCACTTAGAAAATGCCTGGTACCTGGAGAGCCCTCCATAAATAATTTGTGGCATAAATAAATGAATAAAAGACATACATGAGCTAATGAATCAATGGGAGAATGTCCTCTGCCTGGAAAAGATGAACGACAGATGTCGTAGTCAATGGTATAAAGGAAGGGGCTGGCTTGGAACACACATGGTCCTCTGAGCAACTCTCTCAACATCAAAGGTTAAGGTAGCTCTTGAACGTGAAGTGAGATATTCTAAGACTAAAGAAAAGGAAGCACTTCTTCAAGTATTGAGGGGGCAACACAAAGCTGATCCCAAGAGGCTGTACAGTGAAGTACACCAGTAGGCTGACAAAGGCTGTAATATGCACCTGTGGTGGACGTTTGTGAGGGGCAGCGTATCCTCTGCTTTTCAACCAGATGCCCTGTGCATCCTGGACTAAGGGCTGGGGGCCCGGCCTGACCCAGGCAACGTCTTTAGATTTTATAGCCACATGGGTGGGGGCAGCTCAGCCCTCCTGGGCTGGGGTTCTCCGTGGAAGGAGACAGGGACTTCTGGCTCTGTGCTGACTCTTCTGAAGCCTCTTGGCTTATCCCAAAGGGTCACCCTAGTGCTGCTGTCACTGGCGGCAGCCCCACCTGAACGGCACTGGCCCATCCGATGGACAGATGAACCAGGAAAGAGCTTCCTGCCCTGCAAAAATGCCCGAACCCTCCTTTGAGGATCAATGAGTAAAACCAGCAACCCCCTTGGGGACACGGGGGTGATGTGGTCTGACAGCTGTGCTGACCTGGGGTCTGGGGTTCCGCTTACTAGTGTCACCCATGTTTTTGGAGAAGTTGGTCTGGGAAGATTCACCTCAGAGGCAGCCATGTCCATGCATTTGGCCAAGTATTTCATATCTGAGTGGGCAGGGGTGGCCCCGTGACTCACAATGATGAGGTCTGTGCTGCCAGCACCAGGCACTCTAGGAATGAGAGGCAAGACCCCGAGACCCCGAACCCAGGGTGCTGTCTGCTCTGACCAGGCAATGAACAGAGGCCTGAGGATAAGTCTATCCAGCTTTTCTAAAGTGTTCCATGATGTTTTAACAGGGATCTTGAGGGGGAATAAATCTCAAGATAAAATAAACTTGAGCCACACCACAATGGTAAATTGGCTGCTTTACTGCAGGACTTCTCAGAGTCTTACCATGTTAATGTGTCTTTGATGAATGTCTAAGAGGAGACTACTGCATATGGCATTTCTTGAACGCTTTCCCCTAGACTCCCTGTTTTGAAAGAGTAGTGTTCCCTAGAAACCCCTCTGGAAAACACTGAAATCCACCCCCATGTGGGGGATGGGGTGCCCTTTGTATTTGTGCATCACCTTCGTGGATGAGAAGGCCATTTCCTATGCTGTGTTCCAGTCAGATGCTGCCTCCTATCTCTAACCCTGCTGCTGAGCCAGAGTGTGGGGTTCTGGGTTTCCATCGCCCCCTAGTGGATGGACAAAGCTGCATGATTAACTCTCCTGCCTCCCACCCCTCGGTCACTCTATATGCTCCGTCCTTACTGAGTAATCTCAGGTTCTGAAAAAGCCCTGTTCACCTACTTGAAGCTCCATTCAATCTCATCTCCTGCCCCATCCATTCAACCTGACTCCTATGTGAGCTTCAGGATTTAGCTTAGGTGTCATGTACTCCCAACGAGCTTCTCTCCCCACCCCGGATCAAAGACCCTGCTGGTAGCAAACATGGGGCAGCCACACAGACCTCCATCAAAGATCACTGCAACCCTTGTGAAAAGAAACACTTTGCTTATTTGTCTTTTCCTTTGGGGGAAGCTCTCTCAAGGCAGGCACAATGCTTTATTCAGTTTTTTATTTTTCATCTTTGGTGTCATGCCTAATATATATAGTGCTTAATCAGTGGTCAGTGACTCACTGAATATGTCAGTGAATAAATTACAGCCATTTCCCTGTTTGTGAGCCCATGCTAGGGTGAAAGAAATGATGTGTATGCCACCCCTCAACACACACACACACACACACACACACATCTGTGTCTGATATTCATGGTCCCATGGAGAGCGAGAGATTACAAGTGGACTTCTCTATGCACAACTGATATGCTTCTGAACTATATGTTCACACAGAGTGAACAGATGGGCCCTGATTTATATTTCGATGTTATGATGGTGCTAAAGGATATACATTCATTAGAAACGGTACTTGGAAGGGAGGAGCCAAGATGGTGGAACAGCATGGAAGTTTTTTGTGTGTCTCACATCCATGAAATACAGCCAGACCAACACTAAACCATCCTGCACACCTAAAAATCTGATTGGAGGATTAACACAACAATCTGCACAACCTGAACCACAGAACTCAGCAGGTACGTGGTGTGGAGAGGGGAACTTGGGGAGCGAGAAGCTGCAGTGGGCAGGGAGCAGCTTTTGCGGGGAGACAGAGGACAGAGACCGCGGGGGGGGGGGGGTCAAATACAGGAAAAGCACCCCTCCCCAAAAGCAGCTGGAGAGAAAGTGGAAAATTGGAAACAGCTGCAGGGACTAAACTAAAAAGGGAGAAAGGAGAAAGAAGAAGGTTTAAATTCCATTAAAACTGTAAACAAGGGGAGCACAGAGTCTGCAACTCTGCAGCTCAATACCGGGCGGTGCTCTGGTGGAAAGGGTGAATCCCCAGGAGTAGAGTGGGGTCCAGGAGGTTCTTGGGCCACACGGGGAAAAGCGGTTCCATGGCTGGAAGGACATTTGGTAGAAACTGTTGAGGCCCCCTGGTCCCAGCAGACCCCAAAGAATGCCCACATTTGCTGGTGCTGGAACAAGGTCGTTAAGGGTGAAGCCTGGTGCCAGATGTGTGTTGTGAGAATCCCTGAAACGCTGCTGCTACACTATCTCGCGAACTTTTTCTGGGGCGGGCTGGCACCTGGCCACAGTCTGGCAGCAGCAGAGTCCAGCAAGGGTTCCTGGGTGCAGCCGACATTTGGCCATTGCTCAGTGAGGGGTGGAACGGGTCAAAGCAGTACTTCAGAAGCAAGGGGCCAGGGCAAAGAGCCGCATCTGAGATAAAACTCAGGAGAGAGGTTCTGCCTGGGGCTTGGTCATGGCCAGTGAAAAAGCAGGGAGTTGAAGAAAGCTGAAGATGGAGGATGGGTGCATGATTGCGGATTGGGGAGAACAGAGTTCTGATACTAGAGACTAGGTAGCTGGGTGACGCCATTTTCACCCCCCTTGTGCATGTGAATACGCACCTACGAGTGGCACAACAGTCTACCCCAGTAGGCTAGCAGCGCCATGGAGAATGGAGCCATTACGCTGAGCCCCACCCAACTGGGCCAATCTCGCTCTTCAAGAACACAAGTCTTACCGCCTGCTTAGTTTATGGACTATAAAGCGCTTCATAGTCTGACTTCTAGGGGAAAACGAAGTAATTTCCGTCCTATTTCAATCTGTTAGGTCAATCTATTCAATTTTCTTTTTCTTTTTTCTCTCATTTCTTTTTCTTGAATGCAGAAAGAGAAAAACTTCATTTTTATTTTCAATTTCCATTAAAATATTTTTCTTTACTTTTACTATATTTTTTGTTTTTATGTAATTTTTTTTCAAATTCCATTTACTTCCATCATTTTATTTTAGTCTACTACAGTGTATTCACTTTTTCAAATTTTCAAACTATTTCCTTTTTTCCCCCTCTTTTTTCTTTTTCATTTCTTTTTTCTTGGATACAGAAAGAGAAAAAAATTCATTTTTAATTTTAATTTTGATTAAAAACATTTTTCTTTTTTTTCTATTATATTGTTTACTCTTGTATAAATTTTTCAAATTCTATTTTACTCCCATCATCTCTTTTTAGTCTACTTCAGTGTATTCATTTTTTTCAAATTCTCAAACAATTTCCTTTCCCCCCATCCCTCTTTTTTTCTCTAATCTGTCAAACCACTTTCAACACCTAGACCAAAACACACCTAGGACCTAGCATCATTTATTGGATTTATGTGTCTGTGTGTGTGTTTTAGTTTTAATATTTTTAGTTTTAATTTTATTAATTTTAATTTTTCTGCATCAATTCCTTTTCTCCCTTCAAAATGACAAAATGAAAGAATTCATCCCAAAAGAAAGAGCACGAAGAAACAACAGCCAGGGATTTAGCCAACACAGATACAAGCAAGATGTCTGAACCAGAATTTAGAATCACAATAATAAGAATACTAGCTGGAGTCAAAAACAGACTAGAATCCCTTTCTGTGGAGATAAAAGAAGTAAAAACTAGTCAGGATGAAATAAAAAAAATGCTATAACTGAGCTGCAATCATGGATGGATGCCGCAGTGGCAAGGATGGATGAGGCAGAACAGAGAATCAGCGATATAGAGGACAAACTTATAGAGAAAAATGAAGCAGAAAAAAAGAGGGAGATTAAGGAAAAAGAGCACGATTTAAGAATTAGAGAAATCAGTGACTCATTAAAAAGGAACAACATCAGAATCATAGGGGTCCCAGAAGAGGAAGAGAGAGAAATAGGGGTAGAAGGGTTATGTGAGCAAACCATAGCAGAAAACTTTCCTAACTTGGGGAAAGACACAGACATCAAAATCCAGGAAGCACAGAGGACCCCCATTAGATTCAACAAAAACTGACCATCAACAAGGCATATCATAGTCAAATTCACAAAATACTCAGCCAAGGAGAGAATCATGAAAGCAGCAAGGGAAAAAAAAGTCCCTAACCTACAAGGGAAGACAGATCAGGTTTGCACAACCTATCCACAGAAACGCGGGAGGCCAGAAAGGAGTAGCAGGATATATTCAATGTGCTGAATCAGAAAAATATGCACCCAAGAATTCTTTATCCAGCAAGGCTGTCATTCAGAATGGAAGGAGAGATAAAAAATTTCCCAAACAAAAATTAAAGGAGTTTGTGACCACTAAACCAGCCGTGCAAGAAATGTTAAGGGAGACTCTCTGAGGGAAGAAAAGACAAAAAAATATCTATATCTATATCTCGATATAGATATAGATATAGATAGATATAGAGATAGATAGATAAATAGATAGATACCAAAAGCAACAAAGATTAGAAAGGATGAGAGAACACCACCAGAAACTCCAACTCTACAAGTATCATAATGGCAATAAATTTGTATCTTTCAGTACTTGCTCTAAATGTCAATGGATTCAATGCTCCAATCAAAAGACATAGGGTAATAGAATGGATAAGAAAACAATATCCATCTATATGCTATTTACAAGAGGCCCACTTTAGACTTAAAGAAACCTTCAGATTGAAAATAAGGGGATGGAGAACCATCTATCATGCTAATGGTCAACAAAAGAAAGCTGGAGTAGCCATGCTTATATCAGACAATCTAGACTTTAAAATAAAGACTATATCAATAGATGCAGAAGGGCATTATATCATAATCAAGGGGTCTATCCACCAAGAAGACCTAACAATTGTAAGCATTTATGCGCCAAATGTGGCAGCACCCAAATATACAAATCAATCACAAACATAAAGAAACTTATCGATAGTAATAGCATAATAGTAGGAGACTTCAACACCCCACTCACAGCAATGGACAGATCATCTAATCAAAAAATCAACAAGGAAACAATGGCTTTGAATGACACACTGGGCCAGATGGACTTAACAGATATATTCAGAACATTTCATCCTAAAGCAGAATATACATTCTTCTCCAGTGCACATGGAACGTTCTCCAGAATAGCCCATATACTGGGACATAAATCAGCTCTCAGCAAGTACAAAAAGATTGAGATTGTACCGTGCATATTTTCAGACCACAACGCTATGAAACTCGAAGTCAACCACAAGAAAAAATTTGGAAAGGTAACAAATACTTGGAGACTGAAGAGCATCCTACTAAGGAATGAATGGGCTAACTAAGAAGTTAAAGAGGAAATTAAAAAGTATATGGAAGCTAATGAAAATGATAACACCACAACTCAAAACCTCTGGGACACAGCAAAGGCGGTCATAAGAGGAAAGTATATAGCAATCCGGCCTTCCTAAAGAAGGAAGAAAGATCTCAGATACACAACCTAACCTTATGCCTTAAAAAGCTGAAAAAAAACCCCAGCAAATAAAACCCAAAACCTGCGGAAGATAGGAAATAATAAAGAAGAGAGCAGAAATTAATGCTATCAAAACCAAAAAAAAAAAAAAAAAAAAAAAAACAGTAGAACAGATCAATGAAACCAGAAGCTGGTTCTTTGAAAGAATTAACAAAATTGATAAACCACTAGCCAGTTTAATCAAAAATAAAAAGGAAAGGACCCAAATATATAAAATCAAGAATGAAACAGGAGAGATCACAATCAACACAGCAGAAATAAAAACAATAATAAGAGAATATTATGAGCAATTATATGCCAATAAAATGGGCAATCTGGAAGAAATGGACAAATTCCTAGAAACACATACACTACAAAAACTGAAACAGGAAGAAATAGAAAATTTGAACAGACCCATAACCAGTAAGGAACACAAACTAGTAATCAAAAATCTCCCAAAAAACAATGGCTTTCTAGGGGAATTCTACCAAACATTTAAGGAAGAGTTAACACCTATTCTCTTGAAACTGTTCCAAAAAAATAGAAATGGAAGGAAAACTTCCAAAGTCTTTCTATGAAGCCAGCATTACCTTGATTCCAAAACCAGACAAAGACCCCACTAAAAAGGAGAACTATAGACCAGTTTCCCTGATGAACATGGATGCAAAAATCCTCAACAAGATATTAGCCACTGGATCCAACAATACATTAAAACAATTATTCACCACGACCAAGTGGGATTTATACCTGGGATGCAGGGCTGGTTCAATAAACGCAAAACAACTAACGTGATTCATCACATCAATAAAAGAAAGGACAAGAACCATATGATACTCTCAATAGATGCAGAGAAAGCATTTGACAAAATATAGCATCCTTTCTTGATAAAAACCCTCAAGAAAATAGGGATAGCAGGAGCATACCTCGAGATCATAAAAGCCACATATGAACGACCCAATGCTAACATCATCCTCAATGGGGAAAAACTGAGAGCTTTCCCCCTAAGGTCAGGAGCAAGACAGGGATGTCCGCTCTCACCACTGTTACTCAACATAGTATTGGAAGTCTTAGCCTCTGCAATCAGACAACACAAAGAAATAAAAGGCATCCAAATTGGCCAGGAGGAGGTCAAACTTTCACTCTTCGCAGATGACATGGAACTCTACAAGGAAAACCCAAAAGATTCTACCAAAAAACTGCTAGAATTGATTCATGAATTCAGCAAAGTTGCAGGATATAAAATCAAAACACAGAAATCGGTTGCATTCTTATACACCAACAATGAAGTGACAGAAAGAGAAATCAAGGAATCGATCCCATTTACAGTTGCACACACAAAAAAAACATAAAATACCTAGGAATAAATCTAACCATAAGGTGAAATATCTATAGACTGAAAACTATAGAAAGCTTATGAAAGAAATTGAAGAAGACACAAAAAAATGGAGAAAGTTCCCATGCTCCTGTATAGGTAGAACAAATACTGTTAAAATGTCGATACTACCCAAAGCAATCTACATATTCAATGCTATCCCTATCAAAATAACACCAGCATTCTTCACAGAGCTAGAACAAATAATCCTGAAATGTGTATGGAACCAGAAAAGACCCTGAATAGCCAAAGCAATCTTGAAAAAGAAAACCAAGGCAGGAGGCATCACAATCCCAGACTTCAAGCTATACTCCAAAGCTGTAATCATCAAGACAGTATGGTACTGGCCCAAGAACAGACACTCAGATCAATGGAACAGAATAGAGAACCCAGAAATGGACCCACAAACGTATGGCCAACTAATCTTTGACAAAGCAGGAAAGGATATCCAATGGAATAAAGACGGTCTCTTCAGCAAGTGGTGCTGGGAAAACTGGACAGCGACATGCAGAAGAATGAACCTGGACCACTTTCTTACACCGTACACAAAAAGAAACTCAAAATGGAATGAAGACCTCAATGTAAGACAGGAAGCCATCAAAATCCTAGAGGAGAAAGCAGGCAAAAACCTCCTTGATCTTGGCCGCAGTAACTTCTTACTCAACACATCTCTAAAGGCAAGGGAAACAAATGCAAAAATGAACTACTGGCACCTCATCAAAATAAAAAGCTTCTGCACAGCAATGGAAACAATCAACAAAACTAAAGGGCAACTGACAGAATGGGAGAAGATATTTGCAAATGACATATCAGATAAAGGGTTGGTATCCAAAATCTATAAAGAAGTTATCAAACTCAACACCCAAAAAACAAATAATCCAGTGAAGACATGGGCAAAAGACATGAATAGACACTTCTCCAAAGAAGACATCCAGATGGCCAACCGACACATGAAAAAATGCTCAACTTCACTCATCATCAGGGAAATACAAATCAAAACCACACTCAGATATCACCTTACATCTGTCAGAATGGCCAACATTAACAACTCAGGCAACAACAGATGTTGGCGAGGATGCGGAGAAAGAAGATCTCTTTTACACTGTTGGTGGCAATGCAAGCTGGTGTAGCTACTCTGGAAAACAGTATGGAGGTTCCTCAAAAAACTAAAAATAGAACTACCATATGACCCAGCAATTGCACTACTAGGCATTTATCCAAGGGATACAGGTGTGCTGTTTCGAAGGGACACATGCACCCCCATGTTTATAGCAGTATTATCAACAATAGCCCAAGTATGGAAAGAGCCCAAATGTCCATTAATGGATGGATGGATAAAGAAGATGTGGTGTGTGTGTATATATATATATTGTATATATAATTGTGTATAATATATATATATATATATATATATATATATATATATATATATATATAATGGAGTATCACTCAGCAATCAAAAAAAATGAAATCTGGCCATTTGCAGCTACGTGGATGGGACTGGAGGGTATTATGCTAAGTGAAATTAGTCAGAGAAAGACAAAAATCATACGACTTCACTCATATGAGGCCTTTAAGAAACAAAACAGATGAATATAAGGGAAGGGAAACAAAAATAATATAAAAACAGGGAGGGGGACAAAACATAAGAGACTCTTAAATATGGAGAACAAACTGAGGGTTACTGGAGGGGTTTTGGGAGGGGGGATGGGCTAAATGGGTAAGAGGCAGTAAGGAATCTACTCCTCAAATCATTGTTGTACTATATGCTAATTTGGATGTAAATTTAAAAAAAAATAAAAATAAAATTAAAAAAAAAACGGTACTTGGAATTCTGCATCTGGATCTTTTCTGGGGCTAGCACTATGCGGTACAATGCTCTCTCCTGATGCCAGGCAGTGGCAGTGAGCTGTGGCTCCCCATCAGCTACGTGATCACAGGAGCAGATAACTGACACACTATGACCATTCTGTACCCACACAACCAGGCTATTTTTCCCTCTTGGTACAGTATTCCATAAATTACATGAGATGTTCAACACTTCTTTATGAAACAGGTTTTGTGCTAGATGGAGGTCACACAGCTAGGTAAAAACAACTTCAGGGGCGAGCTGGTGCTCGTGCCTTGCTGTCACCTTTCTTCACATGGTGACTGAGCTGGTGCTCGTGCCTTGCTGTCACCTTTCTTCACATGGTGACTGGTAGACGGGGCCAGGCAACAGGGGCCAGTCTGGAGACATGGTTTCTTCACATGGTGACTGAGCTGGTGCTCGTGCCTTGCTGTCACCTTTCTTCACATGGTGACTGGTAGACGGGGCCAGGCAACAGGGGCCAGTCTGGAGACATGGTTACTGGGACTCTACTCGCCCACCAGAAATGCCAGGACCCTGGGGACAGGCTGGCATGGGTCCAGTCACCAATGACAGGATAAGTCTGGATCCTTCCTGGCCAGCCAGAGTCCTGTCGGCTCACAGGGGCATATATTTTCCTTTGCCTGACGTGTTGGGCAAGGGTGGCCCCCCAGAATGCTGAGCGGCTCCTGACTTACTGCAGTAGGGGAGACAAAGGTTGCCCCGGGGCAGGATGGCCACTGTGCCTCACACATCCATCTCTGCATCCTGCTGGGGGCTCACCAAGCAACAGCCTTGGGCCCGGGAGGCCTTTCATAAGCGGTTGTTGAGCTGAACTGAATTGACATCCGGTCATCAAGCTGTAGGGCTTTCTGAGCCACTATCTCAGATGTGTCTGAAAAAGCAATCCCCCTGGAATCGGAGGTGAGTCAGGGCCACCGACCTTCTTCTGGGCTTCATTCAAGGAGGGTCCAGCCCCTTTCAAGCCCAAGCCTTTTCCAAGCCCCAGACCAGGCCCAGGGGAGCAGTAGTCCCCTCAGGGCCACTGAGCAAGAGCGAGAGGGTCCTAGCCGCACAAGTAGGGGAAAGACAGAATGGGGAGGGGAATGGACCACCTGGAGCCCTGATGGCACAGAGGATGAGGGGAGGACACCCGAGTGGAAGCTCAGTTACTTGAAAGAGCTCAGATTGGAAGTAAGAATATACACATAATGTCAATTCTCAGTGGTTTACATAAATGAACAAAGACTAAGCATGAATCATAGAAAACTACAGATAAACCAAAAGGAATTTAGTTTGGTTTCTATTAGATTCAGACACATGCCCCCAGTCCCAAACATGTATAAACCGTAGAAAGTACACAGGCTTGGAGGGGTCCCAACCCGGCCACTGACCAGCTGCTGTGGACCTTGGCTAAGTCAGGTCCTTACTTACAGACTTACTTGGGTAAGTCTGGTCCTGGACCAGATCAACGTCACAAATCTGGTTGTGCTTCAAACCTCCGGGAGAGGCTGTAACTGCTGAGTGAGGATTTCCCTCAGCACAGCCAGAAACCAGCATTTGCAACAAGAACCCAGGTGATTCTGATGCAGGCCGCCCGACCCAGATCTGTTGACTGGGGTCTCAGAACCCTTGGGCTGATGACTAGTGAGGTCACAGCCACGCTGCCATCCTCCGTCTGTGCACGCCTGCTCACATGGGAGTGCGGCCACACAGCACCCCAGTCCCCGCCCTGCACTTCTCTGCCAGAGCCCACACTTCCAGCCAGGCTCAGCCCTCCTGTGTGCTGCCTGGGATTGAGGAGGGGCAGAGGGGTGACCCTAGGGAGACCCGAGGAGCCCCTGGTCCCTGAAGGGTGACTGAAAGGGGTCTGATAGGCCCTGCTATCACTTTTGGCTCCTCCTTCCTTTGATCTGACAAAAAGTGGTTTGCTGTCTGGAATGGAGGGCACAGAGCCGGGCGACTGCAAGCAGGGCACGCAGCAAGGTATACACACATTGCTGCTCCATGACAAGGGGAGGCAGGCCTCTTCTCCCAGAGCAGGGGCCCATGCTGGCATGGACCCAAGCCACTTTGATCCCACCCTGAGGTCCCTCCAGGCCCTGGTGACATGACCTTCCTCATCATTTCCTCTCCCACCAGCCCCCTCCACCAGTAGCCCTGCCTGGTTTTATGGCAGAGCATGAAACATGAAGGTTGACAAACCGGGCCATTTACAAACTGAAAACATGGAAAAACAAAGTGGAGATGGACTGATTTGATAAGGCGGTGGGTTGGGTTTCGCTTTTTGAAAAGGCCAGTTCTTAACCCCCTCAGAATGGCTCATTATGGAATCAAGTGCTGCATTTTCTCTCCACAGCAGCATGAACATGTGGACTGCCCAGAACAGGGAGGCCCTGAGCTTCAGGGAGGGGTCGAGGCTTCCAGAAGGACGAGAGCCAGTCATCCCTCACTGAGCTAAGCCCATGTGCTGCCAGCATCTGTGGCTAGAGAGAATGAAGCCTGGCTCTGCCCTCCCAGGGGTGCCGGCTTGTCGGGAGACAGACTGGCAAACACAGCTTCAACAGAAGGCGCGGAGGCCAGGGTGGTGGGGAGGGTGGGCACTGGCGGCGCAGTCAGGGCGGAGTGACGGGCTGAGCACCAGCTCCAGAAATCAGACAGACTTGGGGTCGTGCTCCCTGTGCCTTGGCTTCCTCACCTGTGCAAGCAGATGACATGACTGGCTTCGCAGGGCTCTCGTGAGGGTGAAGTTGGACAGTAGCAGCAAAACCCTTAAAAAGAGCGTTTGACATTTAATGGTTGCTGAGTTAAGTGTATTATCATTCTTGGTGGGGGCGACCCTTGAGAGGATTCTGGAAGGATGAGCTGGAAGTAGTCAGGTGTCAAAGGTGAAGAATTCAGGGGGACGCCTGGGTGGCTCAGTCGGTTAAGCGTCCGACTCTTGGTTTCGGCTCAGGTCATGATCATGTCTGTGCAGGCGCACAGCCTGCCTGGGATTCTCTCTTTTCCTCCCTGTCTGCCCCTCCTGCCCCCCTCCCTCAAAAATAAATTAAAAAAAAAAAGGGTAAAGAATTTGAGTGAAGGTTTCAGACAGGGGACAGCACATGCAATGGCAAAAGGGAGAAATGCCACCAATGGAGAAAGACGTGTTTGTGGCCGCAGTGCCGGTGGAAGCGCGGACGCCGATGGAGAATGTCTGGCATGCCAGACGTGTGGTATCTCGTGCCATTCTTACGGCGACCCTGGCGGCTGGGCACAGTCATTATCCCCACTTTCCAAATTAGAAACTGAGCCTTGAAAGGTCAATGACTACCTAAGGGCATGCAAATGGTGGAGGTAAGACTCAAAGCCCGACCAAATGGACCTCCTTCCTCTCGCATCAGAGATACCAAGGGGTTAAGACCGGTGAACCAGGGTTCAGCCTCCAATACACCCTCCATAATGCCTCCCTCCTGTCTGGGACACTCTAATCGTGATTTGTGAAATTGTGTTAACATAATGTGGTCTCATTCTTCCACATGACAACTTAAAAAAGTAGAAGGTGACCTGGAATCTGCAGACATCAAACCCACCAAATACTTCTCTGAGCAGATGCCCACTCCCCATGCCCCTTCAGCCATATTATCCCACACAATCCTGCTCACATTGTCTCCTTGTTTCTTTCCATCCTGGACACAGAGTGAATACTCTCTTTGCTTTCTGACCCGAGGCAAAGGGCAATGGGAAATAGGAGAAAGGGTCTGCCCTGAGACCGCAGCAAGGGGAGCCCATGAGAGAAGGGACAACTCAGGGCAGGCACTGAAGGGTCAACATTTTACTACCACCATCTTGCATCTGAGTCTCTTTCCAGTGCTTCTCCTCACTTCCTCATCTGAGCCCTCAAGCCCAACAGTGGCTAATGCCAACCAGCCATTCAACAAAGCACCAGATTTGGGGCTAATTGCTTTGACCACATCAGTGACTCCTCACAGCCTCCCAAGGCGGACACAGAAGTCATTCACCCAGGTAAATCTACACCCGATGTCCTCTGGATTCATGTCTCTCCACTGTGTACTTCCCAGCACCCGGAGGGGACAATAATGAAAGAGAGATTCATCCATCCCCAGCGTCTTCTGGTTGGCTGCATTCTCTTCATTTTTTCTGGATTAAAGACTCTGGGACAAAGCATATATTTGCATAATTGTTATCCTACTCTTAGAAAGAGGTGTTTTCTACCAAAATGGACAAACAACTGTGAATCCTGACAACTTGCACATTCCTAGAAAGCTGCCTCTGACATCACTGTCATCTTTCGTGATCCGTGGCACACTGTCTGTGGCATGTGACTGGGTTGCTGGGACACTCACCGCTTCAGCCGGCAAGCTGCACTGTCCCATGCACTAGGCTCTAGAGCAAACAGCTCTTAGATTCATGCAATCATCTAGTTGTGTAAAATAATGGTTGTAACAATTTCACTATTTAGATTATTCTAGGGTTTGACCATCTCAATAAACAATTTTCTACTGTGTGGTTAACACCCCCATTTTAGGATGCTGAATCTCAACACCATTGAGTCCAGGAGTCCAGGGGGGCCCCACTGCTCACTGGGTGCAGCTGTTCTACCGTCAAGGAAGCTCGTCAGTTCTGCCCTCCGTGAGGTGTCCACAGCGTCTCAGTCACATCTAAACTACAGACGTATCATCAGAATTGTCTGCACAGTGAAGTGGCTCACACCAGGGTGGGCAGAGGCAGGACACGGTCTGGGACAATGTCAGAGTGGGGGCCAGTTCTCTCTGATGAGCCCCCAGATGCCTGTGCCCCCTCAGGAGCTGCCAGCACAGCCCCCTGAACGAAGCATGTGGGCTCGTCTGGAGAGCTGACCCCAGCTCTATGCGTACACACAGAGCCCCTCACCAGCCACACCCACTCTCTTTTGCTCTGTGTTTCCCTCCTGGGCATCAGGCATCACGGTCCCCCTCCCCAGTCCGGAGTCCCATCCTGGGCAGAGGCCTTGAGGCACTGGATCTGAAGACAAAAATAGCTCTTCCTGGCCCTCTGGTATTTATGTCTGTGCTGTCTGAGCCCTCTGCCTGCAGGAGGAACACTGGTGGGGAGCACAGCCATGCCAGGTCCCCTCCTCCTGTTAGGAAGAAACTCAGCTATGGGTCTGCAGCTGTAGGCCCCAGATCCCAGAGCTGGAAAGGGGCCCAGTTCTCTGACACCAGACAAACCACGTGAATCAACCCTGGAGTTGGGCAGTGCCCCTGCCCGTCAAGAGAGCAAGCCGAGCTTCCCCCCGCTCAGGACTTCCTTCGTGATACCTAACCTGAATTCCTCGCTGTAGCCCTAAGCCTCATGCTCTGTCATAAGGAGAGAGGACACTCTCTACAAAACCTCATTCCATGAGGAGACAGCTCTGATCAGCCATTCACAAAGTCTTTATGCAGTGTCTACTGAATACGGGCAGACAGATAATATGCATGAGGTGGTTGGTCCGCATGTAAAGAAAACAAAAGAGACTTCCCCTTGGGAAGTGACAGTCCATTGCCTTTCCTCTCCTATGAGTCCATGAGGTGGTTTAGACCCCGTGTGCCTCCATCATATTCTCACAATCCCTACCAAGCTGAGGCTGGACTGGCTGCCACTGCCCCCTTCCTCAGCCATGGACTGGGGCACGGGCTGGGCCACTACCACTCTGCCCCTGGGAGAGGCCAACCACTGGTTCCTGAGCTGAGGTCCCGGCCCTGCCTCCGACGGCTCAAACCCTGTGCTCCCCTTACCTGGTCTCGCCACAGCAGCCACTCAGAGGTGTCCGCAGACTCGCTGCTCTGCACGAAGAACTTTCCCACTGGGAGCAGGGTGGGGGAGGGGCACAGCTCCCAGTTTGCAGAGGTGAGGGTGACTTGGAATGGCCACTGGCCATGCACTTGGGTTCTTGGTATTCAGCTGCTATTTCTATCCCCTGGGGCGTCGACCTCTCCTAACCCCTGCCCCCCCATAGCACCTGACGTGTTCACACTGCGCTCAGCATTTGTTTTCGGTGCCTAAGATTATTGGTGTGCCTACCTGTCTTCCAGTGTGCTTTGATCGTCTCCCCACTCCCACTATCCCCACACCACCAGCTACAATACCAGAGTCCTTGCTGAGGCAGGCTCTGTCTTGCTCACTGTTGTGGCCCCGGAGCTACAACAATGCCTGGCATCCTACGGATATTCCATGACTATTTGGTGATTGACTGTCTGACTTGGGCAGATCAATGAACTTCTCTGGTCTTTGGTTTTGTCTTTATCACTTGGCAATAATACCCTTTACTAGATCTCTTGGGGAACACCATGAGGCTAAAAGGAGACAGCACACTCCAGGGTGCGTGTGCGTGTGTGTGTATGTGTGTGCGTGTGTGTGGGCGCATGCTGTAGGCCTCAGTTATTTACTTATTGATAATCGGCATCAAATCCACCCTCCATACTCTGTTTGGAGATGCTGGAGCTGGGAGCTGGCCACCCACGTTTCCCAGGCTCCCTGGGCAGCTGGCTTCTAGTTAGGTTCTGCCCATGGCAGGGGCCCCGGCAGGACTGCAAGGCAGGGGGAGGAGGGAAGAAGCCTCCTCCCTGCTCGCAGCTCCTGTACTTCCTGTGCGATCAGCAGTGGTCAGTTGAGCCCCACCCCCCAGAGGCCCCTTGTGTCGTTCCCCAAGCAAGCTCTGCTTGCTCCCCGGGGCACCAGCAGTAGCCCCCCTGTGCACGTGCTGGTCAGAGCACACCTCCGTGGCGCTCCTCACCCCCTGCGCACCCCCAAATCAGGTCCCAGCTCCAGAGCTGGGGGACAAGCTGAGACAAGGGGGGTGTCTCAGATGTCTTGGCACCAGGGACGCAGCGCCTCTCCTTGGAGGTGTGAACACTAGCAGCACAGAGTGCCCCTCGAGGAAACCGGAGGCCTCCTCCAGCCTCCTTGGATATGATAATGCCTCTCTCTGTGTTCCCATCTGTGGGAGAGCTGCTGCAGCTTCTAGTTCTTTTTGTTTTTAATTATTTTTAATGTTTGTTTAATTTTGAGAGAGAGAGACAGAGTGTGAGCAGGGGAGGGGGGCAGAGAGAGAGGGAGACGCAGAACCTGAAGCAGGCTCCAGGCTCTGAGCTGTCAGCACAGAGTCTGAGGAGGGGCTCGAACCCATGAACCGTAAGATCATGACCCGAGCCAAAGTCTGGCGCTCAAACAACAGCCACCCAGGCGCCCCTACTGCTTCTAGTTCTTAGTCTCTGGGCGTCCTTAACATCTTTTCCCTTTTTCAGCCTTTAACACCAATTCCCTGATTTAAATCTTCTCTTAACAATTAGTGTGGTTGTAATTTCTGTTTTCCCAACTGGATCCTCAGTGCAGCAGGGAGAGGAGCCAAAGGGGAAAAAGTTTAAGTTGAAATGGAGCAGTGCATGGGAAGGAGAGGACTGAGTTCCCACCTGGTGTTCATAGTCTGTTTTATTTACCACAGACTGCCTGTGGGGGCTGGCTGGGGGCCCTGGCTAATGTCACCTTTGCCAGTGTCACTAGCACCTTGGCTCCTCTCTCTGGAGCCTGTAAGGGCTCGTCAAGGCCTTGATTTTCTCTTGGTTCTCTTCGCTACAAGGACTGGGGGTCCCCTTCTTTCCTCCTCTCTGCTCAGTCTATTCCCATCATTCAGAGGATCTGTTGTTCCTAAAGCTTCCAGAAAACAGTAGGCACAAGGTCTGTGCAGGGGAGGAGGACACAGATTTTCACCCAAATCTGTCTTAGAAACACCCAGTCTTTGGATGAATCACCCCCTGCCCAGCTGTGGCCTGTGTGACTCACACCATCGCCTGAGCCAGTTCCAGTGCTAAGCATTTACATGCCTTATCTAACTCCCAACTGCAGGCCCATGAGGTTGGAACTATTATTACCCCTCGTTCAAAGATGAAGGACTCTGGCTCAGAGGGGTTAGGTCCTTCATTGTTTACTCAATTAGTCTACAGAACTGTGACCAGAGCCCAAGCTGGCTGATATTCAAGCTCTGCCACCAGGGCTGGGATCTCTGCAGATTCCAGAGCAAAGGAGCCTTGGGAAGGGCTCAGAAAGCTGCCCTGGGGAGGTCTCCAGGGCTCTGGAGAGAGCTGAGCACCTGGGGCTAACAGGACTTTGCTGGTGACTGAACACAGGGAACGTGGGCAAGACACCTACTTGCGCTTGCTTATCCCGGGATGAGCACTGAAACCCTTGAGGGTTAATGAGATAATGGTAAAGTATGACCAATGTCAGTTACCCACACCCAGTGCTGCCTCCCTACCGGGTGGGACCAGGCTCCAAGCCTGAGGGCTGAGAAGGCAATTCAGCCCTCAGGAGTACGCACCCACCCACGTCTGTTGCAACCCCAGAAGGCCCTTTTACCAAGTGCAGACACGGGATGTGTGTTTTCAATCCCAGACGACTCCTCACTCCTACGGAGCAAGTGCAATAACTTGTCTCCCCAGCTGCACACTCACATAAAGCTCCAGCCTGACCGAGCAGACTGCACACTCGTGCCGCTGCCACTCACCCACATGGAGGGAGGGACTGTGCCCTCCTCCTAGCCTGCGGATCTATGCTGGACCTGGCCGTGCAATCTCCCAAAGGCCAAGCACCCTCTTCTTGTCCCATCAGCCATGCTCCCACACCAGGTGGGGTCAACCACATCGGTGCCTCTGGGAGAGGCAATTTCCTGCCAGGATGCAGCCAGTGCAACATTTAAGGGCTTTGTGCTGCCTATCAAGTGGCTATACCACTTCCACCCCCTTCTCTCTGTGACTTTTTTCACACGAGACCATCGTAAGCACATGGCACTCAGAGAGACAGCTTACGGATTGTATCTCCTTATTTCCATATACAGATGGCAGAAATTGCTCCCGAATCCAATACAACAAAGGAAGGCTGAGCTGTCGGGCTGCAGAATCTGGCCTTCAGTTTCTCAGCGTTTCTATGACGAAGCTTTCACTCCAGGAACAATTTTGGCATTTGAGTTGCCCCAGAAGCTGAACATTTGGACCATCTTTCCTTCCATCCCATGCCTATGCTCGCCCACGGACTTGAAGCAGGGACGCTGCAAGATCCCTGGCTTTCTCGGGGACACAGGGCAGAGGTGGCAAAAGTGCAACAAAACCGGTCCCACTGGTCTGTTCTGATCCCCCCCCCAAGGCTATGGAGATCCCCAGGGGGCAAGAAAGGGGCAATGGGATCCGGTGGAAGCAGGAGAAATTGTCATGAGGATGCCTGCTCTGTTCCAGGGGAACTGGGCTTCTGAGAGGGACAGAGTCCCTAAAAGGGGAACAGACAGAACAAAACAGGACAAGATGGACAGAAGGCAGAAGAGAAAGAGAAGCAGCCCTTGCAGAAGGGCCTCACAGGGAGGGTGAAATAAGAAACAGCAAGAGAAAGGGCAGACAAGACGTGGCAGAGAAGTGAGCACTCAAGTATCAAAACCACGGAAGGGAGCAAGCCAGGGCTGCACCCACAGAGGGGGCCCAGAATCATTTGAAAATGACAGTGGCCGCCAGGCGCTGTGCTCTCCCTGTCCGTCAGGTGCTGTCCTAAACACTTTGCACACATTATTTCAGTGAATCCCAACAACCCCACGGGGTGGCCACTCTTGTAATCCCATTACACAGATGAGCAGGCTGAGGTGGAGAGAGGGTACACAGTGAGAGAGGGGCCGAGCTCAGCCTTGTCTGAAACTGGAGCCTGTGGGCTATGGCACCTGCCTGCCATCCAGCCTGCAGACCCTTCGAGGCCCTTCCTCCTCCTGGATTCTCACCAGGGAGAAGAAAACAGGGACTTGAAAGTGGGAGTCACTTTCCTTTCCCCATTCTCACCTCCCAGCCTATGTAACAGACACACGGAAGGTAAGCTTGAGTCTCCAGGCCAGATGTCTGCCTGCACGCTCTGTCTCTATGCTGTGGACCTTCTCCTCTCCAAAGCTGGTCTCTCTGTGTCATTCTTGTACCTGGTATAGAGAGAGCAATGTGCCCCCCAGGGTGGGTGTGTGAATTAAATGAGATCTAAGGTGTACACAGCTCATGGCACCACCTGATGATCAGTGAATGTGGCCCCCCTGGGTCACCGATTCAGTGGGAAGGGCAGTCCCGCCACCCAGACCACAGGAGCTCAGACGTGGGCATGTGGACACAGAGCTGCCCAGATGAAGCCTGGCAGATGACCATCTTCGTCCTGTGAGCCCAAGAATGGCCAAGACAGAGCCCTACTCTGAACAGGAGAAGCTTAAATGAGCTGTCTTAGGGGCAGGAATGGAACCCCTCAGGCCTGAGTAGGCTGGTCCTCAGGTATGCGGGGAAGTCACTGCATAATGAAAGGAGGGAAGTGGAACCAGAGTGGTCTGCCTGGTGGTGGTGGAAGTGTCACTGCCCGCGCTGGCAGGATCCCCAAGTTCCCGGGCACTGCTCTCTGCTCCTCCCACCCCATTCCCAACTTGCCATGACATGTCAAAACTATTTCACCAATGGACATTTTATGCATGCTTTTTTCCTGGATAAAACAAAAATGTCAACCTTACCAGATGAGTGTACTTGGTGCTTGGACTACAACTATTATCATTTATTTTGTAAGTAGGCACTGATGCTCAGAGTTTATTTGGCTGATAAATAGAGCATATTTGAACCTAAGGTATGAGCTCACAAACCCAGGTTAATTTTGCTTCCCTCCCGCCCAGCTGCCAAGAACTCAGCCACTCCTCGGTGGCTGGCTCCCAGGATTAAGCTAAATTGGCTGAAAAAGCATGAACAGGGAGCTGATGGCCCCAGTGCCCCCTCCCACTTAGGAGGAGTTCTCTTCCTGCTGCCCCTTGAAAATCAGCCAGCCAACACGCGAGCCAATTAAGGCAAATTGGAAAGCAACAAGCCACCGAAGGTATTGCTCTCAGGACATATCTTTTTATATACAATGGTTGGAACAATTAGACTCTCTCCCAAGGGCACTGGGAGTGACAAGCGAGAGGCTTACAGAAGCTCTGAGCAGGGAATGAGCAAAGCACTGCTGTCCTTAAAACGAGGAGCAGACTCCCCACTGCCCGCTGGCAGGACTCACAAATCCCTGCCACAGTCCCTGCAGCAGGTGGGCAGTGCCCAGGGGAAGCCTCACTCCCTCACCAGGGTTCTGTGGCCACATGTGTGTGAGGTCCCAGGCTGGGGTCTGGAGACTATCTGTGCCCAGGAACCCCCGGTTCCTTCAGAGGCACTCTGCCTGGAGATCAACATCACCATCTACTGCCTTTCTTTCCCACCTTAATCCTGTGTTCTCTTTTGTCTTTTTCATATCGATTTGTCAACTTACTTTATATATTTTAGGTCTTAATTTCTTGCTGTTTACATACATTTTGAAAATCTCCCAGTTTAGGGGTTGGCAAACCTTTTCTGTAAAGGGACAAATCATAAATATTTTCTACTTTTGGAGGCCCACGATACCATCTCTGTCAAAACTGCTCAACTCCACCTTTGTAGTGCAAGAACAGCCAGACAAAACATAAGTGAATGGGAGTGGCTGTGTTCCAATAAAACTTTATTTATAAAAGCAAGTGGTGGGCCGAATTTGAGTCAGGCCAGTTTGCTAACTGCCGTCCTAGTCCATAGTTTTGTTTTTTAATCGTTTTTTATGCTCTCTTTTGTCATACCAACATTTTTCACTTTGACATGATCAAATTTTTCTATCATTTCATGTATGGTTTGTGTTTTCTTGTGTAGCCTATTTACTTTATAGGTGAGGAAACTGAAGCCCAGGAGGCGGCTTACTAAGGTCACACAGTTACTCTACACACAGTTACCCTATAAGATTGCAAGGCACCAACTTTGGGATCAGACAGCTTCAGCTTTGAATTTTGGCTCTGCAATTTATGCTTGGACAAGATATGTATATATGCGCACACACACACACACACACACACACATGCACACAATGTATATATTATATATACACAAATAAATAAATATAAATTTATATATAAATATAAATATTTATATTTATATACACAACTTTTCTTTTTACCTGGAGTTAATTATTATGTCAATTTTAAAAAAATCAGCCTGGTTGTCCATGAACCTTTCACTATTTCATACATTCTGATACCTCTATACTATGTCCAATAATATATTCTATATTTCTAAATAACCAGTTCCACTTTTTCTCCCCTACAGATACCATTTCTGGAACCCTCTGTCCCCTTGCTCTCATCTGGTCTGGCTGCTTTCCAGGCTCAGGATCTCGCCGCCCCCCCCACCACTATTGTGCTACAACTGCTATTTTCTCTTAGTCTCCTTCTCATTTCATAGGAGCAAACCCTACAGTGGTTCCCCAAGAAAAATGCGCTGAAAATAATATGCATCCATGAATTCCTAAAAATGTCTTTATCTTCACTCTTGACTAATAGTTTGGATACAGAATTCTGGGATGAAATATTTTTCCAACAGAATTTTGAAAGTATGTCAGTGTTACTATTGAGATAGGTACTCTGACACCTAATCTTTTTCATGTAAACAATTACATCCCTATGACAGTTTTAATTTTTTTTAATGTTTATTTATTTTTGAGAGAGAGAGAGAGAGAGAGCATGAGCAGGGGAGGGACAGAGAGAGAGGGAGACACAGAATCTGAAGCAGGCTCCAGGCTCTGAGCTGTCAGCACAGAGCCTGACACGGGGCTTGAACTCATGAACGGTGTGATCATGACCTGAACCAAAGTCTGACGCTCAACCAACTGAGCCACCCAGGCGCCCCAAACATCCTTTGGAAGTTTTTAGGCCTTTTATTTTTAACCCCCTGAAGCTCCGGGATTTCCCAATGATATGCTTTTATGTGAGTTTTCTTTATTCAAAGAGCTGGACACTTGATGACTGGCAACCTGAGGATTTTTGCTCTTCAACTCTGAAAAGGGTCCTTACATTATCTTCTTTGACAGCTTTTCTCTCCTCAATTTTTATCTTCTTTCTTTCTGGAACTCCTATGAACCAAAATGTAGGACTGATGTTTCAATTTTATCACCCCTCCCCCTTTTTTCTTTTTGTCTTTTTACCTTTTGAGAGATT
Organism: Panthera pardus; assembly: GCF_024362965.1. NCBI lineage: Eukaryota > Metazoa > Chordata > Mammalia > Carnivora > Felidae > Panthera > Panthera pardus. Next base: position 36,725,336 of record NW_026526777.1, read on the forward strand.
TCTTTGATTTTATCTTCCAAAATTATTATGTTTTAAATTTTCTGCTGCCCTGTGTTTTAAGGTGCAAAAGTTCTTGCTCATATTTTGATTATTTCTTTTATAGAATCCTACTTTATTTCAGGGATACATACATTTTATGTCCTTCGTTTGATCCCTGCATTAGCTCTGGAGTCACCTGGCTGCCTGAGGTAGAGATCTTAGACATCAGATCAAAACTTTAAACCACCACCCCCCATTCCTAGTTTTAGCTGCTGTATCCCTTTCTTCCCCCTCCCTAAGGCCAGAGTTTTCCTTGAGTTTTGAGAGAAAGAGAAGGTTCCTTTTTCATCCTTGCATGTTTGCATCTGGGCTGTGGGTTTCTTCACTTTCCTACAGCATTTACCATTCCTCCATCCACCTTCCATCTGCAAAAAAATCTGTTGAAACTACTTATCTGCTACTTTCTCTTCTCTCAATTTATTTGTCCTTGTAGGTTTCTATCTTTAAAACACACACACACACACACACACACACACACACACACACACACACATTTCACTAGGTCCGACTACGCTCCTGGCAGGCCGGCTGCACTGCTGGTGACAGCGGCTGCCAAGAGGAACAGGAGCCCATCCTGTGCGTGTGTGGTGTCCATGGGCACAAGGTGGCCTTGGGCCCTGACCAGCTCAGGGTTCACTTCGCGCAGGCCTCCCCCCCACCCCCACACCGAGTGGCAGCCATGGACCAGCGCTGCCTGGACAGCAGAACCTCTGCCACCACTCAGGCTCAGGGCCATCCCACGTGATGGCCCTATTATGCCTGGACATGACCCGGGATTGGGAGAAATGGGGCGGGATCCTGCCACGGTCACTGGACCTGCTGCTTGGCATCAGTGTGATCCACATTAGCCCCCCGAACTGCACCAAGGGGCTCTTCAGAGCAGCAGGGCACCTGCTGAAACCCATGGTGCCGCTGATCACCTACTGGCCCTATGAAACCAACTGGAAGATCACTCCACAAAGTAACGAAGATTCTGAACTAGCCCTTAGATGCAGGAGCCTGGAGTAGGGACTTCAGACACAGTCCTCCTGGAGGACCTGGGCCAAGCCAGTGGCCTGCTCCTGGAGAAGACGGTGGACATGCCAGCTAACAAGTGCCTGAGATTCCGGAAGGAGTAACCCCTCCTTGTCCCGCATGCTTCTGTCTCTGCCAAAACCCTTCTGGAACAAACCCAGACTGCCAGTCCCTGTTTCCCAGGGCTGGGCCATGAGGACTGGCCTTGCCCAGTCTAGATGCTCTTGGCTGGTGGCCATGGGGCTGCTTAGCACCTGGGAATAAAATGTTTCCTACTGCAAAACAAAACAAAACAAAACAAAACAAAACCTCTACTATCATTTCATTGGGTTTTCAAGGAGAAATGAGAAATAGATACCAATGTCCAATCCCCCATATTTATTACAATTTATTACCTAAAGAGACCACAGGAAGCCCTTCTTAACTAATCTGGAATCCAGAAGCTGGATTTATTCCAAAAATAAATTTTTGGTTATATACAAAAAATTCTGTAAAGACAACATATTCAAGATTAAAAGACAAATGACAAAATGGGAAGATATTTATCTGTATTTATATAAACAAAAAGGAGCTTCTAGAAATTGATCAGAAAAAAAACATTCCAATTTTTAGAATGGACAAGGATATGAAAAGAGGTCACAGAAGAGGAAAATCTAAATGACTATAAAGCATATGAAGAAAAGCCACATGTCAGTCATTATAACAGAAGTGCAAATTTAAGCTACCATGAGGTACTGTTTTTTCAACTCTCAGGCAAAAATCCTGAAGTTTGACAATCTGCTTTGTTGATAAGGGTGTGGGAAACAAGCATTCTCATCCATGTCTGGCAAGTTTTTGTAATGTCTTTGAATATCAGTTTCCTTATCTGTAAAATAGAGCTAATAACAATGCCCACATACTTTATAGGATTATTATAGGATGAAAAGAAAGAATACATGTAAAGTGCCTAACACATACCTACTGCACACTTAATAAACACTGCTTATTAACATTACTAAGATATATTTGATCACATCATTATGTTTTTCTTCACTGAAGCTTCTACAGAAGTCAGGAATAAATGCTGTCTTCCTACTCTCCTGCGGGATCTCCAAGGACGGAGACGATGTCTCACATTTCTGTGTTGCTCTCAGATCCAGGCACAGTGCAGGACACATAGCATGTGCTCACTAAATACCTGATTTTAAAATATAAAGGTCCATTCTTAGGCTACACCTGTAATCTTGGGTTTGTGCTCCTAGTTTCTTATTTTGCTGTGGAATGACCCAGTCCCCAAGCAGGAGGGCAGAGGCCAGTGGCTAGGATGAATGACAGGAATTCAGACACCAGGTCTGTGTGCAGAGCTGGGACTCCGGGGTTGGAGTACAGAGGGCACCCCATCAGCAGACGGCCCCTCTGATGGATGAGGCACATTACTCTGCGATCACTAACACTGCCAATTGCCAATGCCCAGGAAGAAACGCCTGGTCAGGGAAAGGTGCCTGGACCAGGGCAGACACCACAATGCAATCTCCCTGGATCAAGGATGGGGGAAGCTTCTGGTACCACCTGAGGACATGTCTGAATGGCAGGGGCCCTTCCTGTCTCCTGCTGGAAAGTCTGAGGGAAGGGAGGGGCCGAGGAGCACTGATGTCTAGATAGGAGGAATCTTGATGCCCTGGCCATTTTCAATCACAGTCTCTAAGCCCCAAAGATTAGATACCTCAGGCCCTTTCCACCAGACGCTCTCATTTCCTCCTTTGTTTCCCAGCAGCCCCATCTCCTCTGATAACAAAGGCAGAGGGACACAGAGAGTGATGCTAGAATCAGAGGGACCCCAAGGGCTCACCTGGCCCAGTCTTCTGTCTTCAGGTCAGTGACCTTCTAAACCATTCTCAATGCAAGCAACCATTATGCCTGGCATTATTAACAGCATGACAACTGACATTTGTTGCGTTCATGGTTGACAGAAAGCTGGGACACATGCTATCTCCTTTGGGGTCATAGCGGCCCTGCAGCCTATGTGGGGCAAAGTATTCTTATTTTGTACAAATGAAGGCACAGGCTGGGAGATGCAAGGTCCCTGGCTCTTCCAACCCCAAATGCTATTCTCCTTCTGGAAGGTCCACAGAGTCAATTCTGTAGTTCATCATCTGATGGTCAATTTTACATACACACATATAGTTGTGTCTGCTTTTATTTAAACCCAATTTCACTTGCTCATTCCTTCACAGGCATGGAGAACAGCTGGTTACTGTCCGTTCTTCTGTACATGCTTTGCAAAGTCAAGGACAGCAAATGACTCATCCAGAAGCCTTCTCCTGGCCAGGCTGCAAACTCAAGCTCTCTCTCCCTCTCTGGTCAGCAGGGGTCTGAGGGTTGTGAGTAGGTGGATAGGGGCTCTGAGTGTTCCCAGGCAGGCGGGAGGGAAGTGGGGGGGAGGCAGGGAGGTGGGGCAGTGTGTGCTCTGGAGACGAGAACTCATCTATCTCACTGGCACGGAGAATGTTGGAGAAAGCCATAGACTTCATCACGTCTCCCCTCCAAGGCCTCCCTGCCAGGCCAGGGTGGAGGGACAAGCCGAGGGCGCCTGCTGAGAAGTCCCTGAATAGGCAAGGCCTGCCAGCCTCTCCAGGGGAAAGGAACTGTCAGCTCAGGCCCCTGGTGGAAACATACTTCCTTCTAAGTCTTCAGACCTGAGCTCTCCCGCAGCTTGTACCTGAGGAGCTGACGAGGCTGGTGGAGAAGAATTACAGGACTCATGAAATCTCTCTTCCCTGGGGGTTTAACCTTCTCCTCAAGAAATGCAAGGAGGTCTCAGGTCAGACAGAGAAAATAAATTTCCTGAGGTGTGTGATTTTTGGGTAGCCAAGCATCAGCATCAGAGTGGCAGTGACACAGTCTTGGGGCTGGAGAGCCAAGTTCTAGTCCCTCTCGGCTGGTGGGGTTTCTGGGGGACCCTGGCTGGCCCAGACACAGACCCCATTTGGCTGCAATTTTTATAACAACGACAACAAAAGGCTAAAACCACCTGATATGACTGCTTAGAAGATATAATCGAAGGAAAGTGCTCAGAAGACAGACCTCAGAGGCCTCATGGTCTCCCTTCCTTGGTCATCCTCCTTCTGGGGACCCCCTCACCCGTTGTTCTGAGCCAGGGTCCTCCTCCCGGCCCACACCCACCTGTTATGGTCAGCCATCCTTCCCCCTTCCTCCCTCCCTCCCAGGTCATACTGCATCTCTCCCCAGTGTCTGGGCCCCCCAATTCCAATCCCAGTCTGCACCTACGCCATGCCTCCCCTAAACAATGCCCCCCAGCCGTAAGCATAATCAACAACAGCATTACTGCCAGGTGATGTGTCACCTACTCTTCGAGTGTTGTGTTTTATTTAATCCTCACAACAGCCCTGAGGTAGATACCATCACCACCAGCCCCATTTTACGGATAAGGAAACTGAGACCCGGAACGGTAGGTGGTATAGTGGAGATTCAGACATAGAAAGTTGAACCGCAGATCCTGTCCTTTTGGCAATTAATTCTGCTCCTCACGGTCCCTATTTTCACTCATCCCGAAATCTCCCCTCTTCCACAAAGCAATATAGGAGGGGGTGGGGGAAGGGCCTCTTCCAGACTCAATGGGCCAGAGGGCCTGACCTCTGTCCCCTGAGGGCATGCTGTCACCCCTTCCCTGTCCACAACCTTCGCTGTGCTCAAGAGATGCAAGAGTGCTGTGCATCACGAGATGCAAACAACCTTCAGTATTGGCAGAAGCAAAATGCAGCATGGAGGGTACAATCTACCACAAAATAAGCAAAGCGTTTGAAAATCAAATAAAAATGACCTTTGCTTTAGCCACTATTTGGGATTATGTGCGCCGTGACTGGTGACTCAGGATGTGGGTGACAGGCGCTTAATGATTTAATTAGAACCACAAATAGGGCTAGAAAGGACCTCACATGCCATTTTTCTTAACTCCGTGGTGTTATAGATGAGGAAACTGAGGCCCACCGAGGGGTAGGGACGTCCTTTAGGCCTTACAGCCAGGAAATGGTGGCCTGACCTCGGGACCAGCAGTTCTTCTGTGTCTCAGACTGTATCTTTTAGCAAGTAGATGGAAGGCAATAAAAGCACTTCCTAGCAATTTTTACGAAGCATACTGGCTAATGCTCACCATGCCACCCAAGTGGATCCTGTTATTTTCATTTTGCAGATGAGGAAACTAAGGCTCAAAAACATGTCAGCGCTAAGTGGAAGAGTGAGCGCTGAGGAGGTCCCTGACTAGCATTTCCCAGGTTCTCTCTCACCTCACGTTTGATGAACACATACTGCACCCAAGTTATGTCGGGCACCACACAGAAGGAGGGGCAGGAAGTGCCTTCTCTCTGGGAATTCACGATCCAGGAAAGCAGCAGGTGTTGAGGTGGGGGGCAGGGACTGTGTGCTGGGACAGGTATAAGAAGGCACTGAGGTCAGTTTTCCATATACATTTTTCTTTTTTTTTTTTTAATGTTTATTTATTTGAGAGAGAGAGAGAGTGAGCAGGGGAGGGGCAAAGAGAGAGGAAGAGAGAATCCCAAGCTGGACTGGGGCTGGATCTGAAGACCCTCGGATCATGACCTGAGCCAAAACCAGAAGTTGGATACTTAACCAAACCACCCAGATGCTCTTTTTTTTTTTTAATTTTTATTTATTTTGAAAGAGGGGGGGTAGGGGAAGAGAGAGATGGAGAGAGAGAATCCCAAGCCGCGGTCAGCCATCCCACGTGCTGTTGGCACAGAGCCAGGTACAGGCTCCGTCCCCTGAGCCATGAGATCATGACCCAAGCAGAAATCAAGAGTCAGTCCCTTAACCAACTGAGCCAACCAGGCACCCCCATATACCTTATTTCTTGACCAATATCTGAGACGACTCTGGTAGGCGTGGGCAAGGCAGCCAAGCCCAGAAGTGGTGGGAGGGGGTGCCAGGTAATCGGTGGCTGGGCAGAGCCCCCACCCCAGCTCTGAAGTGAGGCGTCTGTCCCCGCGCCCCCAGCACTGAGAAGTACAAGGCCTTTGCCCCTGCCAGGCACACGGAGAGTCTGCCCATAATGAGGCAGGCAGGCATTTACCCCGGCTTGACCCAGACTCTGCTCCCAGAGACAGCTATTTACATCAAGAACTGTTCAAGGACAGGGACAGCACAAGCAATTACTGGCAGTAAAACCCAAGCCCGGCTCTGCTCCACTCCCCCACCCTGTTTTTCATATGGTCAATAAAGTGGCTGCCGGATCCGCCCTCTTGGCAGCGGAGTTTAGGTGTGAGTGTTCAGCCGGGAAACCAGCTGGCCGCACAGGGGGAGAATTGACTGTCTTCATCAGATTGTAGGTTTAATGCCCCAGCCCAGGGGCAGGCTGCTGGCTCCAGATGTGGCCTGTCTGCGGGGGCATTTTCTAAAAAGCCCCTTCAAGCTAACAAAGATGAAACTCCTACAGCCAGGCCATTCCCTCCCCTGCAGAGCCTATAAAAGAGCTATCAATGTGTCTGGTCCCAGGGACAGAACAAATAAAAAGGGCCTTCCCTGTGCTCCCTTGAAATGTCACATGAATCCATTCAGGCAGAAAGTTTTCACAGAACTACAAACAAGTCCTCCTTTCCTGGTCCGCCACCCACTGGGAGGTGTGCTCAAGCTATGATCCAGGTGTGTAATTCAGGTACATGACGAGACTGGACGCTGAATGAGAACACAGACACGACAGCATGTAGCACAGATGCACAAATGCAACACGGGGCCTGGAGCATCACGTGTGTTTGCGACAGCCCTGAGCTGCCTTACTCTCTAGACGGAGAAGGACGCTGAATGCCTCATGCCCATCCTCCACCCCAACTCCAGAGCGACCCATGCCGCCTTCATGCTGGACTGCTCTCCCTTCCCCCATGCCCATTTCCACTGGTTCAAATCCCACCTCTTCTGCAAAGGCCTGCAATGCCACTTCTTCCAGGAAGCCTTCCTTGAGTCTCCCAGCCAGATCCAAACACAGCACGATCTCCATTCTGCTCTAATAATAAACAACGCTTTCTGCCCTGAAATTACTCTCTTATGCAAATATCTGAGCTCCCCCCAAAATCCATCAGGGCAGGATTCGTGTCTGATTCATTTGCACAACCCCCTCAGGGCTAAGCACAGTCCTTGGCACACAGCAGGAGCCCAGCGTCTCCTGACTGAATGAACACGACATTCTATACACACACGTGAAAAGATACACGAGGGTGGCAGGTAGGTTTCTTCAGTTTCCCTCCCTTGTTTCACTCCTTTTCCTGCTCACCTAGGTGGAAGTTTTTGTTTTTTCCCCTCAGTAAATCATTTATATCAAATGTATGCATTGGGTGGTAGCTGGCATCAGGAAAAAGGCAGATTAGTGTCCAAGAGTCAGGTATTCTCTTCTCAAGACTGGAAAAAATCAGGCATCTGCTCCCTTGGAAGGACCCAAAGGTTCGCTGTGGCCCTTTGGAGAAAGAGCGGGGCTCTTGAGAGGAGGGTGGAGTTGGAAAAGGTTGGAGGGGGGTGGGGGGAGCTGTGGCTGGCTGGAATCCAAGAGAAGGGCCTCCCTAACCAACACGGCACTCAGGAGGTGGGCTCTGCGTGTATGGTGACATGAGAAGGCATTCGGCCAGCTATGTGCTCCGAAGAGTTGACACGGAGACCACAGTTACCCTGGAGCTGATAGGAGTTGCACAGCCATGCCCTTGCCGTGAGGCACAGTCCAAAGGCCTCTGTCCCCAGCAGCAAACCCAGAGGAGGCATCCCGTGTGAGGACTGGAGAGGCTTCCTCCACTCAGAAACTACCCCTGGGAATCCTGAGCCCCCGAAATGGAACATCTCTTCTGTGCCTGCATGTTTAATGACACAGTGACCATCCCTAGAGCTTCCATTTACACAGTTACATCTCATAAGCAACTTTCATAGTTACAGCCTCCATGAACTGACCATTGAAATATGCTGGCCGCTCTCGGACTATGCGCAGCTCTTTCACTCCGGCAATTACTGGACCAATCCACCAAGGGAGAAGGGTTACCTCCCATTCTCCCAGGCACTCACCCAGACACAGTCTGAAATCAGGGGGGAGTCTGAACTGGGTCACATTTGCTTCTGCGAAGGTTTCCTGCAAAGTTAGAACCTCTGGTCCTATTGCAACACTTAGATTCCTAATTCCAAAATGGAAAGTCTCTGTCTGGCTATGTTAGTCTCCAAACGCCTCCCACCATCACGATTCTCAGTCACCCAGGAGGGAGGATGAGGGTGGAGGAGGAATTTGTATTTGAGGCCCACGGCCAGGGGCTGGAGTAGTGCCTGGCAGGGGTGTGTGGACTAAAGATATTCTGGTACTTCTCATGCTTTTATACATGGGGAATAAAGGTGTAAATAACCCACAATGATAAGGTGCATCCACTTTGTGAGTCCTGCCAAGTCAAGGTTGTAGATTCAAATTCTAGCAGCTCATTTGACTCAAATATCCCACACCCCACCTCGTTGTGGCCATGATCCTACACAGCCATCTTACAAGTGCACAGGCAGCTGGAGAAAAGAGTGGGAGACTGTTCTGGGTTGAATCGTGTCCTGAAAGATGCATCTGCCTAAGTCCTACCACTTTGTACCTCAGAATGTGGCCTTGTTTGGAAGCAGGATGGCAGCAGATGTAATTAGTCAAGATGAGATCATGCTGGAGTAGAGTGGGCCCCTAATCCAATATGACAGGTGTCCTTATAAAAAGGGGACATTTGGACACAGAGATAGATATGAACACAGGGAGAATGCCATATGAGGATAAGGCAGAGATCAGGGTGACGCAGCAGAAGCCAAGGAACACCAAAGAATTCCACGAACCATCAAAACCAGGAGAGAGGCCTGCAACACTTTCTCCCTCACAGCCCTCAGAAGGCACCAGCCCCACTGACAGCTTAATCTCGGACTTCTTGCCTCCAAGACAGTGAGACAATACATTTCTGTTCTTTAAGTCACCCAAGCTGTGGTACTTTATAATGGCACCCTGAGAAAATGAACATAGAGACCTGAGACAGACTACCTGTGCTGGTGGTGATATCATGAAGCTAAGTTAACCAAGAGTCAGGCTCCTATTAGTTTAAGAAACATATATTAAAAAAGCTACAGATGGATGGATGGATGGATGGAGGGATGGATGGGTAGATAGGTAGTGATGGATGGATGGAGAGATTTACAGATGGACAAATAGATGATGGATGGATGGATAGATGGATGCATGGATGGATGGATGGATGGATGGATGGGTAGGTAGACAGACAGGTTGTGATAGATGGACGGATAGATCAATATATGGATAGATAGATGATGGGTGAGTAGATTGATGGATAGATGGATGGATGGATGGATGGATGGATGGATGACAGATACATAGGCATACAGATCGATGATGGATGGATGGATGGATAAATGGGTAGGCAGATGATAGATAAATAGATAGAGTGACAGATGGATAGATAATGTATAAATAGATCTGACTGCTGTGCGGACATGGTGCCTGGGTTCCCCCCAGCCTAGCAGCCTTCCCATACAGGGCTGGAGAGAGACTTGCCTGTCTGGGTGGCATAGGAGAAGCATAGGAGAAGCATCACACAAGGAGACAATAAAATCCATACTGTACAATCACTATGGCAATTAGACCTCCTGAGCACCCTTATCCTTATCCCCATTTTACAAAATAGGAAGATGAAGCTAGAGAAGTTAAGTCATTAACCTAACACCACCAGACTAGTAAGTGGCAGGGCTGGGATTCATAATCAGATCTGCCTATCCTCAAACACGGGTCCTTTTGTCACAGCTGCTGCTTTGCACAAACACTTCCCTCAATGATCCCATGTTCAAATAAAGGAGGTCAAAAGACCCAACCAAAGAGTTAGACCAACTTAGAGGGGGAAGTATTTTTACACCCTATAATCCAGGCCAGCCCATCCTCACCAGTCAGGGGACATATCATGAGGCCCCTGCCCTCTGATCCATGATTCTAACCTGCTTCCCTTCAAAGTACTGGCTCTAACCACTGGCCTCATGCTGCCTCGTGCTGTGTATCTAGCTTCTGGATTCTGCTGTCCTGTGGAGGTTCTGGCTCAGTATGCCTTTCTGGCCCCAGAATCCCCCCTTTCTTTTGGCTCCTCTAATTTCTGGCCCATGGAACTCACCCCTGGTCCACTCTTAGCCAAGCTAGCCTTAAGCATTGTTTCTTTGGGGGCTGGCCAGCCCCAGTCCCTCCATGGGGGAGGGAGAGGAGGCCAGACACCATGGCTGATACAAATGCAATCATACTTGCATGTCAGAAATCTTGCTGGGCAATCACACTGGAGACCTGCTAAGATGTATGTAAATGTCTTGGAGTCTTGTGGAGCTTTGCGGGGGGCTGGTGGAGGTCCCCTCTTCAGGGGCCCAGGCCTGGTGGTTCCCTTTCATGTCCCTAAATTGAACTCCCATTCCCAGGACTTGGCCTGATGGAGCACATTAGCTGTAACCCTAGGCCTACAGAACCTGGCTCATATCTCACTTGGCCCTTTCTATACTGCTCTCAAAGATTCCCAACCATGCCAGATGCTGTGGCCTCTGAGATGCCTTCATGCTGTTCCTCTGTCTGAGAGAAACCTCAGCCTCCTCCTGAGGCCTTTCCTCCTCTGCTTTGCCTAGCCAGCCCCTACTCTTCCCTCAGGTCTCAGCTCAGATGGCACCTCCTCTAGATTCATCCTACACCTGGGTTGGGTGACTGTCTGTTATGTCATCTTTATCATCTGGTAATACTCATCAGGGCCCTCCTTAAGTTCCAGGGTGATGTACTCGTCTGAGGTCCTCACCAACTTGTCATCTGGACAGGCAGGACCTTTGCCTGCCTTGCTCACACCGAACCTTTAGGGCCAGCACCCAGTAGGGGAAGGATAAACAACTGTGAAGGAGTGCAAGACCAAGGCCACAAATGGGGCATTTGTGACTTTCAGAGGCCAAGTAAGTTTTTCCAGAGGAAGCCCCTGGGCCCCTAGCCTAGAAAGCGTCCCCACAAATGTTGTCCATCAGGGCAGAAGGACAGCTTCTCAGGACCACCGTGGGCCCCAACGGGACTCAAAGCCCACTGGACCCACCCCTAACAGTGAGCCAGGAGTCTACTCTCTGAGCTCAAAGCTCGTCCCTGGAACACCATGAAGTCTAGCAAAGAGCACAAACCAGCATGAAGCAGGCACAAGAAAACTCCACCATTCAAACCAGCAATGTTAAGTCTCCAGCAACCATGAAAGGAACATGGTCATGCTATGTCAACTATGAACAATATTTGCTTGTCCTTAAGACTACAACTCACAATTTGGGGCACCTGGGTGGCTCAGTCAGTTAAGCGTCTGACTGTTGATTTTGGCTCAGGTCATGATCTCACAGTTCATGAGTTTGAGCGCCACTTTGGGCTTTGTGCTGACAGCACAGCACAGAACCTGTTTGGGATGCTCTCCCTCTCTCTCTATCCCTCCCCTGCTCACACTCTCTCTTTCTCAAAATAAACAAACTGAAAAAATTTTTTTAAAAGACTACAACTCACAAAAATAGCACTTCCATGAGCTAAATGTAAAACCAAGGCCAGGGGCGTTCAGCCCATGTGAAATTTTCACATCAAATCAATACCTCTTCAGGAGCTGTTTCCTGATACCTCCTGATACTTGAAAGAAGTTTGACTGGCTAAGGGCTGAGAGAGAAACTTGAAAGAGAGCCCAGGCCTACCTGGAACTTCATAACAGGAGGAAGAAGGAGAAAGAGGAGGAGGAGGAAGAAGGTGGGCAGGAGGGGGAAGGTAAAGAGAGGGAGGGGGAGGAGGGGGATGCAAAGAAGAAGAAGAGGGAGGAGAAGGGGAGAGAGGCAGAGAGAGAGAGAGAGAGAGAGAGAGAGAGAGAGGAAGAGAGGAAGATAATGAATATATGTCTTACTGTTATTTCTAGATCTGTTTGGCCTGGTCTACCCTTTGCGGTACGGCAAGGGAAACTTTGATCCTGGATCTATTTTGTTTTGATTTTTCTCTTGGCCACCTTGGCTGTCCATTCCTCCCACACCAAGGCTTAAGGAAGCAGGAGGCAATGCCAAAACTGCTGCAGTTCTAACAGCTTCGTATCTTTGTTTTCTTGAAGCGTTTGTTCTCTATGACCCTCACAGGGCCCTGGGATTCTAGCCTGTGAACCTTAGGCCCAGGGCCAAGGGCTTGAAGAGGCTGTGAACAGTTGTGTCCTTCCTCCCATCCTGCCAGTGGCCTTCCCTTCTGCCTGGCTCCCCTGACACTTGTTCAGATAACTAATTGCGCATCCTCTCACCCCACCTTCTCTATCAGGGGGGTGTTATTGTGTGGGCAACATTCCTTTAGTTTGGGTTCGCTCTTGTGTTTGCCAATTTATTCACCTTTAAAAATGATTTCTCCATCTTGGTTCAAAAACCAATGGACTCAAATACACTTTCTTTAGACTGCATACAACCCACAAGATAAATGATAACATTAGCAAATAGATGAGAACAGAGGAAAATAAGGTAATAAATGAGATGCAGTTAAAAGCTGACTGGAAGGTTTTAACATGCCAATCTGGTTCTGAGTCTCCTAGAGGCCAAAGCAAAGATGGCAATATGATCAGACACAACTGGGAGTGCCCAGTGCCTCACAAAGAGATCATTAAGTGTCCAAATAATGCATTCAGCATGAAAGATGTGGTTTAACTCTGGCCTGGAGGAATGTCGTTGGCTCTCTCCTTTCTTCCATAAATATTAAATGAGCATCTTCTAATTGCCCTGACCTGTAGGCTCTGGGGATAAAATATGTATCAAGCTGTGATCCCACTCCTGCTCTCCATAAAGAAAGAGATTTGCATTTTTAATTGAGTTTGGCTTTGGGTGGTGAATTTTTGCCCAGAGGTGTGGAGAGCTAGGGAAGTGGTTGTGGAAAAGAACAGACCTTCTGGTTACCTTTTCTATTTTCTCAGCCTGCAATACCCAATCCTTCATTCGCTGCCCAGAGATGTCCTCATTCTTCACTGTCGAACTCAAATGCCACCTCCTCCAGGAAACCCTCCAATACATTGTCAGCCTGAATTAATTGTTCCCATAGCACATGACATGTGATTTAACTTAGCACTTATTTCATTTTTCCTTCTGGCATAGACTTTTTTGCCTTTCCCCCTGGCCTAACTTATTCGTGTCTGTATTTTCAGGGTACAGCCCAGTCCCAGTCAACATAGGCAGTAATCAATAATACATCTCCTTGTGTTGTATTAAAGATCATTTATTTTCATGAAATGGTAAGTTCAGAAGTCAGATACACAGCAGTTAATTTCATTCAGGACCGAGGCAGCTCTGAGCTGAGTGAAGTTAGCAGGAATTCAGCATCAACAAATCAGGCCCCAGTGCCAAGAGCCTCCACAACCTAGAAGGACTCACACATTCTCCTGCCACTCAGGAGGGTGGCTTCTCAAGTTTTCCCTAACCAAAGGGTGTGAGTATTGATATTTTTCTTCAACCTACTGACCTATACTGCATGCACTGCTTCCACTGTGAGAAGCAAGTGACAGAGAGGCCTTGTCTTGTCTAAGGTGTGGAGGGCGGGGCATGAAGGTCACAGAAAGAGCTCTGGCTGTGGCAAGTGGATGTAATTCCAAGTCTTTGTGTAATGGTTAATGGTGGCGTGCATGGCTGTGTGTGTGGCTAATGGCCGAGGGCACATCACTTAACTTCTCTGAAGCTGTTTCTACAATTGTCCATAAGGAGAGTAAAACCTAACTTGCCCAATTTTTTTTAAGTTTATTTATTTTGTGAGAGAGAGAGAGAGAGAGAGAGAGAGTGTGTGTGTGTGTGTGTGTGTGTGTGTGCAGGAGTGGGGGAGGAGCAGAGACAGAGGGAGAGAGCGAATCTCAAGCAGGCTCTGCACTGTCAGCACAGAGCCTGACTTGGAGCTAGAACTCACGAACCCATGAACCATGAGATCACAATCTGAGCCGAAATCAAGAATCAGACACTTAACTGACTAAGCCTCCCATGCTCCCCTATTTATTGCCCAATTTTATAAAGTATGAATGTTATAAGGTAGGTGAAAGGGTTTATAATAAAACCCATCCTGGGATTGTGCTTGTTAAATATTTTTTCCTCTCTGTTTTTTTTTTCCCTTTACTTAGTTTTGGAGGCCTCTGCTGCTTACTGGCCATGTGACTTTATGCAAATTGCTCAACTCAAAACTCGTCAGTGAAATGGGCCACCAAGGACTAAATGCAATTACACATGTACTGAGCTTGCCGCATCCATACCAGGGGTCAGAATATACATGTTTATTACAGGGGTTCATATGTGCAGCATAATTCATGAATTAGGTCTCAATTCATCCATTTATTCATTCATCCACTCAAACAGATGGCCCATAGCTCTTGTGTACAACTCACTGTGCTACATACAGGAAACACAGAGGATCATGACACCACCCCTGCCCTCCAAGGGTGTGAGGTCTATATCCTTTTTGTCTTTTTTTTAAAGTTGATTTATTTGTTTTGAGAGTGGGGTGGGGAGGGGCAGAGACAGAAGGAAAGACAGAGAATCCCAAGCAGGCTCCACGCTGTCAGCACAGAGCCCAACACGAGGCTCAATCTCATAAACCGTGAGATCATGACCTGAGTCAAAACCTGACCTAACCCCCAGGTGCCCCTCCTTTTTGTCTTTATCTTGTACATATTCCACCCTCCTCTGAATGCCCTTTGTCTCTCCTGGGTGTCTCCTCTGGAGGGAACAACCCGGATGATAAGCAGCAAGCTTAGGTACCTGATTTATGCAGTACCTGTGTGAAGCTGATGTATAACCCCCTTTGCCCCTCGCTATTGCACTAAGGGGAGTCCTCCCTGGAATGTTCTGGGACAGAGGGCTGGTTCCCAAAGAGACAATCCATGGCAATGTCTGATCAGCACAGACTCTCTGTTGGAGGTCTGTGTTGGTTCTAGAGGGAGAGCATAGGGGCAGCCAGACCTCAGAGAAGCCTTCATTCAGGTCAAGTCTACATGAAAGATCTGCTTCCACGGCGAGGCTGGAAGCAGCAAAGACAGGTGATGATTCAGGGAAAGTTCTGGAAATAGAACCCCCCAGCTCTTCTCCATTAGGGGCAAGCACAAGCTTCCACCCACTCTGACAGGCCTGGGGACCATTTTGGGAAGAACCAGTGTGCTGTCTGCACCAGATGACTCATGCCCAGGCACTGAGTGTGCCTCTGGTCACTCTCTGCATGAGGATGAGGACCAGGATGGGAGAAACAAGGAGCCCAATTCTCTTTTGCTGAGCCTCAGCTGTCAACAGCCAGATTTAACCAACACACAATATAAATCTTCATGGGATTAGTTTAGTTTGGTTCAACTGTACATTACTAATCTTCTCATACCCACCCCCCACCTCCAGGATTTTGCACCATTGTCACTTGGGCATAATTTTCCTATCAAGAGCTAATTGTTATAGACAACCATGAATAACTATGATTTTTCAGGGCTGAGAAAGTGGGGTGGGATTCTAACCCAACATCAGCAAAAATAATCATAAAAATAAGCTCCTGTTTTTTCAAGTCCCCTCTGTAGGACTTGAAGGGAAGAGGCTCTCTGAGGTATGTAGCTGAACCAACACAGCCTTTTTGGGGGGCCTGGGATAAAAGGAGTCTTTGCTGGGATCTTTCTGGCCTCAGCACAGGCTCTGAGACCAGAGCAGCTGGGCAGAAGACCAGAAGCTTCAAGAGAAGCTCCAGGGGCCCTGCTGCCCTGGCCTCAGGGCTCCAAAGGGAAGCAGATGCTGGGACAATGGCCAAGGTCCCTCAGAGAAGGCAACCAGCATGTTTATATGTCACATTTCCTGGCATCCCATTTTCTAAGCATGCCTTATCCCTGCTCAAAGACATTCCTTTGCAACACTCAGTTGGGTCTTGCTTTAAAAGGGGGTGTGTGACACAAAAATCAAGACTTTTCTGAAAACCCGCAACAACTGTATGCTGTTTAAAGAATTTACCTTATAGGATGGCTGTCTGCAGGATTCTTCAAATGATGGGGTGTTCCTTACAGGCATTTGGAATGGGATGGGATTTATGAACTTTAACTTGCATGGAACTTTACCTTCCCCCAACATATCTGAGGCCTCCTTTGCTCATCTTTGGTTGTTTCCATGGTCCATTGGGCATGGGGACCAGGTTGTCTCTGGTTTCATGTCCTGCCTCTCCAACTAGGCTCCCTGGGAACTCCTGTTCTCTCTACTCCAACTCTGGAGATCCCTAGGGCTCTGCCAAGAGTAGGTACTTCACGCACAGCTGGTTGATCAAAAGGGATGAGTTTACATCTTCTGTTTAAGTTATACCTTCTTTCTGACCACATACTAATTAATTTCTAAAAATACTTTGCTTTACAAGTGACCTCTCTTTGCCTCCCAGAGAGCCTCTGGGATCAGGTGAGACACTGTGGGAAGAAAAAGCAGCCCTTGTTTGCCTAACTTTAATTAAACAATCATTTCCCTAAGGATTCTGAAAGGCCAGGCCCTGAGCTAGAGTCTGGAGTGACAGAGGAAGGATCCAGTTCCTGACATGGGGACTGAATGCACCAACCAGTGCACCCAGTAAGACATGTAGAGGCTGTGATAGGATCCATCAGTAGAGCCATCATGGATCAGGATACAAATGTACTTTAGTCCCCAGACTACACCTCAGGATAGCATCTACTATTACTACTACCTTTAGGGATTCTGCTTTTGATCCATGAGACATGTTGTGCCCTAAGGCAGAGGCTAACTAGTGTTCCCTCTCCTTCCCTGGGCCTCACTTCACTCTTGGGCAGACCCTCACCCTGTAAGGAGGCCCAGGCCCTGGTTCATGGATCCAAAAGTCTGGGCACTCTTTCTTCTTCATTGGGGAACCCAGCTGCTGGGGTGGGTAGTAATATATTGAAATACTCCACCTCTGGTATTTCCTGTTACCTCTTAACACTTCCCCCATCTTGTAAGCCAGACTCTCAGAAAATGGATTTATATCTCCCTGTGGGGAACTCAGGAACAGCACAGTAACCCCCTTGACCAGTGCTGTCCAATAGATATATAATGCAAGCCACAAATGTGAGTCACATATGTGAACTTTCTGGTGCTACATTTAAAAAAAGTAAAAAGAAATAGATGAAATTTAATTTTAGTGTTTCATTTAACCCAATATGTCCAAAATTCATTTACATTTCAACATGTAATCAACCTAAAAAACTATTAAGGAGATATGTTATATTGTTTTTTTATACTGAAGTTTTCAAAGTCCATTGTATATTTCATACTTACAACAGACCTCAATCCTCATGAACTACATTTCAAGTGCTCAACAGGTGCATATGACTAGTGGCTTCCATATTAAACACTGTAGCTCTAGACCCAATGCAGTGTGAAGAGGTGACTAAGAGGAAGCCAATCCTAAAGAGGCATGGGGTCAGAAATAGAGGTGACCCAGGAGTCTGCAGGGATCAATGACTTGGACATCCCGATGGAAACAAAATCACTCTCAGGGTTCTCAATGTAGTAAATGACGATTCCCAGGATGTGCCTCCAACCAAGACAAACTAAATGCCTTTGCACCATGTAAGTTTGTCCACAACTGCATTGTCCAATACTATTAGACATTAGCCACATGTAGCTTTTTAAATTTAAATTAATTTAAATTAAAAAATCATTAGCTCAATTGCATTGGCCACATTTCAAATGCTCTATAGTCACATGTGGCTCGGGGCTCCTGTATAGGGTTGTGCAAATATATTTCCATCATCACAGGGAGGTCTACTGGACAGAATCTGAGTCAACCCCTGAGAAATGAGGGGAGTCACCCCAAATTCCATTACTTGTAGGCATGGGGGCTTGTAACAGAACCTAAGTTGATTTATAGAAAGATAAGGTTATTTTTCTCGTGTGACTGAATTTGTGGAATGAGATGAATTTGTTTTAACTTTTAATAGGCATTCTTTTTAACTCTAGGAGCACGTTGCTCTGTTTGTAAACTTGGAAAAAAAATCCATACCATCTCATGACGTGGTGTAAGGATTAAGAGACAAAAGGTCAGACACCCAACCCAAGGTCTGGCACACTGGGCTCCCTCCCCTCCCTCTTCTAAGGCTGTGTGTGTCTGTGTGTGTACCTCCATTCCTCTCAAATGGGGGAGCAGGCAGATGTCCACCTCTCTGAAAACAAGGGCCACATTACTGTACTACACTGGAGACCCACCCCCCCCCCCACCAGCCACAACAGGAAGGGCATGTTAAGGTCAAACAGGACTTGTGAAAAGGCAAACTGGAAATTGCCAAGTGGACAGAATTAATAGGAAAAAACCACTCTATAGAAACTAGAAAGAGCATCAGAATTTGGAGAGCAATATAATTACTATGGTCAGCCATAACCTAAGGATGGGGGTGGGGCGGGGGTGGGGGGGAAGAAAACAAAGGTGTACTGGAAGTGAGGGGTGGAGAAGGAGAGAACTGAGGAATTCTTTGCATTCTTTTGATCAAAAACAAAAACAAAAACAAACAAAAAAGCAAAATGAGGTGAGACAAGAAGACTGGAGGGTTTAACCAAACAGAAGTTCATGAAGTCCATGAAGCTTCATCAAGGCTTGTCCAGGCCATGAAACCTTTATTTTATGACAATGACATCAATGTGAGAATAACCACATGCAATTAAAGTAAGTAGTAAATAAGGAGGAGTCGCTCAAGGTCAGGTTAGCTTAGGGATGATATGGGGAAGAACGTGGAATGATCTGTGCCAAAGACAAAGGGTAAGTCATATAGGATAGAATTTTAATTATATCTAAATGGGTTAACCTGAACCTGCTTGCTCAAGAGAATTAGGAACAATACAGATCTATTGTTCCTCTCACAGACTCTGGCTGAAAGTGGTATATAGTAAATCATACAGTGCTGTCTCCACATTGTTTCACCTGTTATTCTTGGCTGAACCCCTGTCTGGAAGGACTCTGGCCCAGGAAAAGGTGGCAGATCTCTCTCCTGACCAGGGATGGGAGCAATTATAGCAGCTTTAGATTGTTCTCCCCGTTCCTCACTGTTGTCCAGGGAGTGGGGCCTCCTCAGGGTGTGGGTGGGGGGACGAGAGTGGAGTCAACAAAACTACCATCATAATATGAGGGTAAGCTGATATTATTTCACCCTTATGCATTTCCTTCCTTTATAATTTTCACAGTCCATACCTTTTCTCCTGGAGCTTTGGTGGTAGGAGAGTTCTAAAGGACCCAAGTTCAATCTCCTCGTTTTTTACAGGTGGGTCTCAATGACCCAGAGAGCAGGAGAGAAGTGCTGTGCACAGGAGCCCTGAGCAACTGGGAGCCAAGGTGAGGAGGCCAGATTTACACAACACACGTTCCATTCAGGGCTTTCTCCACTGTATTTTGTGACCTCTCCACTTGGTGCTGGATTTGCACATATAATAGATGCTTGATGCTTTGGTGACTAAAAGCACTTAAATTTAACCTGCATGACCCAGGTCCTGTTGCCCTGGCTCTTAGCCAACCCCACCTAATAACCAGAGAGGTTTTAATTCTAATGAAAATTCTTCAGTGAAAGAGCTCTGGCTCACAAAGGCTGCCACCAGCTGTATAAGCGCTTGTTAGTTTGAGTTAATAAAATTTTTAGATCTCATAAAATGCATTTTCTCTTGAGGTATTTTTGTGTTGTATTTACAATAATGAGATCCCTGATATGACTCCAAGACTAAATGGAAGACCACATAGAAGTGGATGACTGAAATAAAATTTAGATTCTCCCTCAGTGGAGGGATATAATTGCTCCCAGGCAACAAAGCACAGAGTAGACTCTGTCTCAGCTCCTCATTGCTTTTTTGAGGCATGTCAGAAGCTGCAGAAAGAAGCTGTCAGAAGCCAATTGCTATGTCTGAGCTGTCCTTTTCCCTGTGGATCCAGGAAGGGACCACAGCCGTGGCCCAGCTTTCTGTCCTTATGTTTTTAAACTGACTCATGGTCTACTGAGAATGAGCCTCTCTCCCACATACCCTCACACTTCCCTCCATGCCCATCAACCCATGACTAAGCACTGAGCAAGTTCCAATGGGTTCCAGCCCCAGACTCTGTAAGGAGGCCAAAGCCCTGGGATGGAGCCTCATAAGAGACCATGAACTTTACCAAGACATAAAAAGGAAAATTTTCTCTGAGGCCAAGAGACTACACTTCAAACCCAAGCAGCCCCCTCCCTGTCCTATATGAACAGGAATAATGATCCAAGCTGTGCTATGTCGAGGGGCTGGAGTTAGAGCTCAAAGGCGAGAATGGAAGACACTTGGAAAAGATGAAGCTCCACAGACAGAAAGGACTATTGATCCTTTCTATCAACCCCAAAGTTTGCCTGGGGCTCCAAGGGCTGCTTTGGCTTTAGCTATGCTTAGATACAGTCGCACAGATTCAAATTTACCCTCACATTTTGCTGGGAGGGACCACCTCCCCCATTATTCCGGCCATCACAGATAAATTGTAGCTGTCTTGTTAATCACTATATTGTTAGTGCTGAGAACAATGCCTGGCACCCAGCAAGAGCGCACTGAGTAACCAGGGAATGAAGGAAAGACAGAGCTCCTTGGGAAAGGATCTGTTCTTCTGTGCCTCAGGAAGTGGGCAGCAGAGGAGTGCCTGGTGGTGTTGACAGCACAGATGGATTCTGCACTCTGCTACCCCTGTGTCTGTGTGCCTCTGCCCTGTACTTATCACCCTTACCCTTGGATTTATAATAGATAATTTACATGTCTGTCTCTTTTCTCAGCCACCCGAGCTCCTTGGGTCCTGATTCATCTTCCACATCTTGGCTTGGCACAGTGTATGGACTCAATATAAGTTGATGGAACTAATGATTGTCCTTCTCTGTGGGTTTTTGAGATACCATAGAATTGGGTCCAGTAAAATACAGTAATCTAAAGTCTAAGGGATGGAAGAAGAGAGTTTCAGTTTACATAATGAGCAAAAGACACCCTCCTAGAAATTTCATTGTTTGTTTTAACTCCATATGTACAGGAGAACTGAGGCATTTCTGAAAAAATCCCACACTTGTCTTGCAGGGGTTAATGTGCTTCTGGTTACTGAAAGGCCTCAGAGGAGATAACTTAACCTGATAAAATCATCACTGATTAATGGAAATGTAAACAGACTTCTGAAGGTTAAGCAACTTTAAGGGGAAAATTAATCATTGGAGATGTTTCACCAAAGTACTTAAATAAGCAGGGCAGATCAGACAGGAAACCCATTTGATCCCACCCATATTTGGTGTCTGAAAATCTATCAAATCGCTTTCTTTCCTGAAAAAAAAATCTGACATTTTTATACTTAAAAATGTAAAACTATGTTATATAGAGTAAAATTGGCCTCTCTCATCCTTTAGTCATCAGGAAAATGTTCTTTTATCAGGAGGGTCATGGTCAATCATGGTGGTCAATGTCGAGCCTTGGGAGTGACTTCCTTGGGAGTGACTGTGGCCCCCAGGGAGAAGAACCATCCCTCGTGGGTCTAGCCACTCCTCAGAGGTGGAGGAGAAGTGGAGAAGGGTCTACCTTGGCCCCCAGGAAGCCCTCCCCAGGGAAACACTGAGAGGAAACCCTTCCCATATCTTTCCTTTAAAATAAAGCTAATTGGTAACTTGACCTCATCAAATCTAAGGGACCTTCTGATGACAATGTAGGGACTGTCAGCCAGTGTGCTGAGCAACAAAGTGAAAAATAAAAGCAAGGTATTTTTGTTCCCTCAGTTCCTCTGGCTTCAGGTCCTTATTTCTTTAAGATTAAAAAGAAAGAAACAAACAAGAAATCAATAATTCTAGAACAAAGAAGACAAACAATCTAACCATGGGAATGGAAAAGTCCAGCCCTCAGAAGGTTATCAGAGGGTCACCTGTGAGCCAAAGCCTGGTCGTTGGGCAGAACCGGATGTCCTCATGTGGAAAAAGGGCCTGTGGTCTGTTCCTGCAGTGAACTGAGCACTCCTCACCACACACCAGGCATGGACTTCACCAAGCCATCTACAGTTTCTTGCATGGTCCCCACCAAGGCTGGGAAAGTGTGTGGTCTGTGTCATTCGTGTGGGAGACTCAAGGTCACTACCTTACAGTGCCCATCCCCAATCCCATCTTCAGCAACATGATAATAACAGTAGCCGTCACTTACCAAACAGACCTTATCTGATTTCATCTCACAATTCTGTGAGGTTCATAATATAATCCCTAATTTACATGCAATGAAATGTAAGACTCAGGGAGGCTGGGTGATGTTTCCAAGGTGATTTTTTTGATATAGCAGTTCCCAACCATGGCTGCACCTTAGAGCCCCAATTCCTAGCCCTCAGGCTGAACTGTAAGCCAATTAAATTAGAATCTCTGAGGTGGAATATTTTTAAAGCTCCCTGAATGATTCTGATGGGCCACAATGGCTGAATAACCATTGATCCAGTAAACAGTAGAGTTAGGATCTGAATCTGATTCCAAGCTTCTGCTCATTTTTCTCTGTGACATTGCCAATCATGAAGGAACAATCCAGAGATTTAAAGAGTATTTCATCAAATGGCTTTCCTGTTGGACATATGGAGAGACCTGGGATTCAGAAAAAGGAAGTCCATTTGGCATAACCTCTACTTTCCTTATAAACAGGATAAGAAACAGGGTGAACACTAAGAGTCCTTCCCATACAGCTGAGTGCATGGGCTTTGTGAACAGGATTTTCAGACATTCAAAATCTTTTTGTTTTACCATCCAGTTCCAGCCATGTGCTGGAGACCTACGTTGGAATTTGACTTTAGGGTCTGATGCTACCTTCTGGGGCCCAAAGTGAGTGTATCGACTCACTAAGGACATTCATGGTCAACGTCACACTCCTACCTCATCTGTTCAGACAGATGGGTCCTGTCTGCCAATTCAAATGAATGCTTCAGTTAATAGTCCTCATTTTCTAGGGCAAAATCATCAGGATTGAAACATCTTCTACTGACTGTCATGTGGAACAGAACATCCCATCTCCCTGACTTTTCCTGTCATGAGGAAATGATGGAAAATGATTTTCCATATTAAAATGACTGCTTTCCTGAGGATGAGAGCCACACAGTCACTTCAGCTGATATGTCTAGGTTGGGCTGTATAATAAAGGCTTGGCTAACTGGAGCCATCAGTCTGTCACT
The DNA here is from genome assembly GCF_024362965.1 of Panthera pardus. Lineage (NCBI taxonomy): Eukaryota > Metazoa > Chordata > Mammalia > Carnivora > Felidae > Panthera > Panthera pardus. Next base: position 36,748,575 of record NW_026526777.1, read on the forward strand.
GCCATCCAATTAACCCTTTCCTCCAGGCCAGATGATAGCTTAGAATTGCCTTAAGGCCTCCCTGGCTAACAGTCCCTTTCATGAAACTTCTGTTCCCAATATCTTCCTACTGTTGATAGCCCATAGCTACACTACAAAGATATATTTTAGTGTCTGAATTGCTTATGAAAGTATTTTCAAATCCCTAAATGCAATGTCTTAGTCTCCATCTTACAGGAAATTTTAGGGCATCCATTCAGTTTTTCACATATTCATCCAAGATACGTTTACTGAGTATCCTCTCCATGCTAGGCACCTAGGCACTGTCCTAGATGCTGGTCAAAAAAAAAAAAAAAAAAAAAAAAGGCAACCCAAATAAGGTCCAGCGTCCAACCTGAGAAAGCTTCTGGTCTGGCTGGGGAAGCTTCATACAGGAAAGGTAAATATATAACCCAACGTGATGGCGGAATGATGAACTTGCCCATGGATCACTTAACTCAGCCTGAGAGGAGAGACTGGAGGGTGAACAGGGAAGGCTTCCTAAACAAAAGGAAATACAAATGGAGGAAATCTGCACAGAAACATCAAGGATCATCAGGAACTTAATGACCAACTGTGGATGCTCACTTCTGCAGAGCAGCCAAGACTGCATTTGCCTCATTCACAAGTTTTTGTCTCCTTGAAGGCCTGTCCCCAAATGGGTTTCTGGCCCCTTCTCCTTCCCAGTCCCTGTGCTGAGCCGCACACTACCACTCACTGGTCCCCAGCCAGGCCTTGCACATCCATGTATTTTCATTCTTGCTGGCCTTGTATTCTTTGTCAGGAATGCCCATCACACCCTCACTGTCCACTGAGCTCCTATTCATCCTTCAAGGTCCAGTACAAATGCCACCTTTTCTGTGACTATTTCCCTACCTCTGGGTAATCACAGCCCTTGTGACATTGTATTATAGTTATGTGTTTGCCTCTCTAGGTTGCAAGCTTCTGGAGGACAGAAACTGCCTCTTAATCATTCTCACATTACCAATATTGATGAAGGAATGAAGAAGAAAAAGCAGCATATCAAAAATTCACATGGACTGTTTTCATCCTTTCCAACACACAAGCCAGAGTCTCCCCAGTGCAGGGTATAAATAGGAGTAAAAAAATTGGGATCCTGGTACCGGCTCCCAACTGGCAGTAGCACTTGCCTACCTTATGAAAGGAAGGCTCATTTGGTGATTTGCACATGCACAATTGCACCATAAACAAGCAGAAAAGAATGGGGAGACTTGGGAGCAAATTGATTACTCATGAATCCAATTACAACTAACAGCTCAAGAAAGGCCCCTTTCAGATGCCTATAATAATTCATGCAGAGGACAGAGGGAGCCCTGACAGGTTAGCATCTGGACCTTGAAGTGTCAGGAATCTTGGGCTGGTATGTGGTGAATCATCCCAGGCAGGCCACCTCAACTCCCCAGACCTGACAGGGCCATGGTCAGGTTCAAATCCTCTTGGACCACTTGGCAGCACAACGAGGCATACGTTTCTGTGGCCAGGGCCTGTACCCCTTATCCAAGCCAGTCACCCAGAATTTGTCCCATTTTAATGACAGCACTTTTAGATGCATGATGAGATGATTAACAAGATGAATTTGACAGAAATTTCTGCTGCTGATGTGCTGCAGTGGGTCCCCAAAAAAGAGGAGTCGGTGATAGACATGCCTAATATTTCAGGACCACGGACAGTGCCTGGGCGAGGGCACTGCTCACTATTCATTCAAAAGTGTAGGTTCCAACCCAAAAATTCCTACTGAGCCCTCGGTAGAGTATGGAAGTCTCCCATGTTTCTCACCACAAATGCTGTGAGAAACCATAATGAGCTCAAGAAGGTTAAGGCCACTTATCACCACATTCAGTCTGGCACTAGTCACTACTTGGCATGTATTAAAGGGCCAACAATTCTTAATGATGGCGAATGATTATTTATGCCTTGATGCTGTTTATGATTAGAAAGAACACAAAGTCTTTTCATACTCTATTGTAAGTCTTCATATTTCAGAAGAAACTATTCTGGCCACCAAACAGAGAGAGAAAGAGACAGAGAGAGAGAGAGAGAGAGTATTTCAAAGAAGTATGTATTTCAGTATTGAAGCCCTATTTTTTGATCAGCAAAATCAAGGAAGATATCAATACGGTCTCCTTCATGCTAAGTATATGAAAGTTCCAATGTGCACATAGAGGCTTCCATTACTCAAGAAGCACATAGGACATAGGAGCAAGGCCTCTGGTAAACTTGTCACTGTCCAGGAGGAAATGATGCAAAAGATGTGTACAACTCTAGGCAAAGAGGCGAGATGAGATATAATCTCAAAAACATGTGTATAGATGTTTTATCATTAGACAACAGGAATTACTCTGACCTCAAACAAAACAAGTTCCTTTTAATAAAGGCATGAGAGAGTCTGTTTCTTTAGAAATGCTCAGCAAGCCTTCTCTGGAGTCCAGCTTCTGCTAACATGCAAAAGCCAAGTGCATTTTCAGCCTCTCTCCAATATTCAAAATAGTTCAAAAGACTGTCATGGGATGGGAAGCAGCAAAAAAATTAAAAACAAAATTCCTCTGAAGTCTGTCTTCTGTCTCTAGGGGTTTGCACAACTAATTCCACAAGGATCTCAACCATCTTCTGAACAAGAAATTGATCTGAACCACAAAGCAAAGTAAAGCAGCTATGATGGACCACTAAAGTGAGATGATGAGACTCGGGGGTTCTAAATCTGTGTTCTTTGTGGTCAGTAGACCACCTGCAGTAGAATCACCAGGTATCTGTTAAAATGCATGCTCTTAAGGAACACCCAGTACCTACTGACTCTTAATCTTGGGGGGTTGGCACCAGAGCCTAAATTTTTAAATAAGCTCTTTGGGAACTACAGTTGGCAGACAACTGCTCTAAGCCATAATGAACTGAGGCTTAGGAGCCTGAAGACTCTTGGCCTTTTTTCCCAAGTTCTGATAAGTTCTGTGTTTCTAGACTGTCTTTGTGCTTTCTTTCATGATAACCTCAGCCTGAGTCCATGTGAACAAGGAAGGCTGTGAGTATCTTTCCCTTCCAATGCCTGGCACATGATGAATTCGTAATGAATGGTGGATGGTAGAATGGGTGAATAAACTATGTGGAGAGATCAAATAGAAGGACAGGTGATCGCATGGAGGAAATGATGAAGGCTAAAGGAGAAATAATAGATTTCAATATAGCAATTACAAAACATGAATTTGGAGTGAATTTTTTTGCTTTTATGACATGAAAATCCAAAATAAATTTCTCTCTGGTCATTCCATATCATGCATTTGAAATAGGAAAAGAAATAGTGGATATTACTGGTTTGAGGTATGTGTGCAGGCATCTTTCTCTCTCTCTCTCTCTCTCTCTCTCTCTCTCTCTCTCTCACACACACACACACACACACACACACACACACACACACATACACAGAGTCACCCAGGGATCCAGCTGCCACACTCAGTCCTGATCAGCTCAGCAAGAGGAGCCAGCTTCAGATGTGTTTACTAAGGAAAATCTCAGCCTTGGGTAGTCCCTTCAGTACAAAGTTCAGGTCTACATTTTGATGGCATTGCCACTTAACATGGGAGCATAAACAGAGCCAGAAAATGCCTCACTGGCAATTGGCTGGGTTGGGCTGCTGCCCTTCTGATCCCTAGTCATCTGCATCCCAAACTGCCAAAGGGCCTTTGTTGGGCACTTTTTTGTAAAAGATATTTTCCAGAGCAATTCGGATGTGGGTCCCTTGTCTCTTGGAGACTCAAGAGCCAAAGTAAATATTGGCAGGTAAGAACACAAAGGCTACCAAATTTAAAAAGAAAGCTCAAATAGGGTGGCTGAGGTTGGATTATAGATCGGACTATGAGCAATGGGCAGAAACGGATTAAAAGTAATCATTTCCCTTCGATCTAGTCTGTATTTTTAAATTCTCCTGCATGTAGGTGGAGAGGGGAAGATAATTTAGAGCATGGGGTACATTTATGAATTTAGGGACCAAATCAATCACAATAAATGGGTTCTTCTTTAGGTTTTCTTACATTTTATGTTTCCTTATTTTTGTTGCCACTGGCCTGAACTTAACTTTACTCATTAGCATCAAGAAAAAATTCAGCTGTCCTTCCCCCCTGCTTCAAAATCAAGTGGAAGATTCTAGTGAACATACTCCAATCTAGCATTAAATACTTAGGGCAATAGTGTCACCTTGACGCATGGCAGGGGATGTTCAAACACACTGTGCATTGAGCATGGCCCTCCCAGCTGGCAAGCTATAACTTCACATTTTTCTCTGCTCAAGAAAACATACTGGAACACGATGAGTGGGAATGGCATTATTACAGCTATCATTTTGAATATCGCATAATTTTTTAAAGTAAATCATCTGAAAACATCGTAGTTTACTGTCATTAGTAATAAATTACTTGCAAAACACCTCAAAAATTATTGTGAAAAAGAAATCAATCTATCTTACTCAAAAATAGACAGAGTACTTGTTCCTCGGGCTATCAGTTAGAAAAAATGAAAAGTCCTAGCAAACTGATAAGGCCCTTCCCCTTGGGTGATGATGGTGACTCCTTTCAAAGAAATGTTATCAGCATTCCACAAATAGCTCTCAAAGTGTACAAATGCAGCGTTAAGTCAAAACAAGAGCCACAAAACGCTATAGCTTCCCCAGATCACCTTGCTTTGAGCCTTACTTTATCTAAAGAATATCCATTGTCTTTTTTTGCTCACCCCACCCTCTTTCATGGATATAAACCACCCAGGCCTGGTGAGATCAGTCAAGGAAGAGATTGGAGAAAAGAGGCCCTCTCTATTCATTCCTGCAGGCACCTCTCAGTAAAGCCAAAAGTCTTATTCTAACAGAAGGGCCACTGGTCTTGTTTTCCAGAACAATTGCAACTTAGGGGTGAGATTAAAATAGTTAAATCTGCAAAGTGCTAAGGATAGAATGTGGTCTGTAGTAAATGCTGGATTTGTTGGCTATCGTGGGGGTGACGACCTCTCCAAGCTGCAGCTGAGAACTATCGTTGCCTGAGGCTAGGCAGGAAAATGAGACTCACTGTCTGAATTCTCTTTTTTCTAAAAGGCAGCTGGTATCAGTTTCCAAAGGGACATGGTCAGGGGTGAACACCCTTGGGTGTCAAAACACAGTACATCTGAGTCAGAAAGAATTCTTGATAGGGAAGTGAGAAAAAGGGCTGGAATGGTCTGTACCAGTTGCCATGTGACCTCAGGTACAGTGGCCTCTTCACAAGTCACCTTTGTTAAAGGACAGCAAATGGCTTTGAGCTTAGAAGCAGATGAGTGATATTACCTAGTCTCATTTCTACCTCTGGTCCCTTCCAATTTTGAGCATATCTAGTAATCAGTGATGAAACCTGCTATTTCCTCATGCTTTTTGCCCCAGTGCTGTTCTTCTGGTGCCTTATTACTTGAAGGGAGAGCCCGGGGTCATTGGGGGCAGGAAAACTTTCTGGGGGGTGGGGGCAGGGAGCAGGCGGTCAGATGAAGCAGAAAGCAAGGTAAACTCAGCCTGGATTCCTGACCTGGCCTCAGGGCTGCAGGGCCCCACAGCAAGCCTCTTACGCAGTCTGGAGCCCAGTAAACCCTCGTGTTTAGCTTTGTCCTTTTCAAACGATACTTAAAACAATTTGCAATACTCATATTGCCTACTCCGGCTCAATCGTAATCAAACCGAGTGGCTCTTCTGATTTCAACTGTGCTCTGCGATATACTCGATGGCCATTATAACCCTCTCTTGTGGACAATATCCAGGCAGGCACCTGGGTATTCACCTTCCTTGTCCTGTCTTTTTAACTCTCCTCTTCCTTATTAAAATGAGGATTCTGTTGTCTACAAGACAGCTGAATCTCTGACACAGAAGAAGCCTACTGATTAAATAAGGATAGCAGATTTGAGAGTTGTCTCCACCCTGCTATTTTCTTGTGTTTTATCTCTCCAGCTGGGTTGCAAGCTTTTTAAGAGCAGAAATGATGCTGAAATATTTCTGGCTCTCCCATCACCTTCCCTAGCTTCCTATGAAAGGTTATTTATGGTTACAGTAATAACGTAGACATAGCTCTTGATGTTTTATAAAATGTTCTTATACTTGGAGTACAAATTCTTTCGGCCCCTTATCCCTGAGACATGCAGACACTTGCCCACACTACCAGAGAGGAGAGGCAGAGCCAGGATCTGGATCTGAGCTATGTGGCTTCAGAAACTTTTACCGCCACCACACAGTCCCTCACAATGGTGGGCCCACTTCACTTTTTACTCCACCTCAAGATGCCCTCTCTTTATACACAATTTATTTACAGAGCCTTAAATAAGTGAATTTAATAACGTAGAAATGGGCATGTTACAGGAAGGGGGAGGAACTCAAGGGCTTATTTCCAGTTACTGGGGAGATTTTATGAAATAGTTGGGATTTCAAGAAATGACGCAAGTCCTTTAAAAAATAACGCACGGTATAAATTCTGATTAAACCACCTCTTTAAAAAACACGCATGCTGCTGTTCAAATACAGAGCTATCTTAGGGGGGCTCTGATGGAGTTCTCAGGTGAAGTCACAGAGCTCTAGGTACATTTATTAAACTCACAAATCATTACTTGAACCAACACTGAGCAAGTGTGAGAATCAATATATGAAAAGTACGCTCTGCCTGATTCCTCTTCCCGGTTCAGCAAGATGCTTCACCACCCACGCTGAGAAGGAGAGATCACGCCTTTTATCTCAACCACTTCTGATTTTCTGTGCAGAGCTGACTTACGTCAGGTTGGAGCAAATGAAACAAGTTAGTGCTCTCCTGTAGCCCGTGGCCCGCAGTGCCATGGTGGCACATGGGCCCCTGAGCATCTCCGAGTCATTCAAGAGCCTGTCGGATCGGAGGGAACTCAGACCAGCTGTGATCATAAGGACGCCCAAAATCAAGGTGGCTGCAGCCTCCACCATCAGACCACAGCTCTGAGAAGGGTTAGCTGAGTGAGGATCAATTCCTCTTGCAGGAAATGCCTCCCAAGCCCCACCCCTGCCAGGCAGAACCGGGTAACCCTGTGTGGGCTCCCCTGGGACGCACTGCCAGCTCAGGTATCAACTCAGCAGCCTCACGTCCAGAACCCAAGTGGCCCACAGAAAGAACACGAACAGGCTGGGAGAGGTGCTCAGGAGATGGTGGGTCAGACACAAAAGGGCACGGTTTATGCACAAGCCCCAGAGCTCTTCCCAGTGACCGGAGTATACACTGACCTGGGTCGTTGCAGAACTCAGTGTACATCCTTGCTCTGCGCTCTGCCACAAGCCTGGCCGACTCATCTATTGTGTGTTCCTGGCTCGAGGTTCTTCCCTCTGCCTGTCTTCTAGGACAGAACCTCACTCAGTCTTCAGCACACAAGAGGCCCCAACACTTTCTGGATTAGGCAACAGGCTATTCAGAGCCCAGGGTGCAGCCTCTGAATTGTTCAGATGCCCAGGGACCCTCAATTTATCAGTGGAAAAGATAAGGTCCTTTCTCCTTGCTTTTGGTGACGCGAGAACCCGGGGATCAAATTATCAATTAAATGAAGCAAGCTAGATGGAAAACAAAGTCATCTGACAGGGTCTAATATTTTTTTGTCTTTCTTGCCTCAAGTTCTTAGAATGTATTTCTTTCCCTTCTCAGAAAGCCGTGCAAAGCAAGTAAACATTTTCTAAGTGGAGCTCCAGTCAAATGAGCTTAAGTTTAGAAAATGTTCTGACTTGAGAAAGAGGAAGTAAAGCTCATGGGATTTGGGCTAAGGTTGGAGTTTCCCCTGAGGATCAATCTAGACTATGCCAAGTGGCTACAGAGCAGCACAACGCCTCTCTGTTTATGTGCAGGTGAAGTAGGGGATCTGAGAACCCTGACGAAGCACCTTCACCTCAATTACTTTCCATACCAGCCTGTCACAAAGCCATCACACCATTGAAAATTAATTGACAAGGTCCTGTGTTAACATTTATGTTTTCCTTTGAGCAAATTCAGGACATCACTCTGGTTATTGAAACTGCACTGCTCTTTGAGAAGCATAAGTCATACCAGCTGCAGGCAAAGACCAGGGTAGTCCTGAAATTTTAAACGTTGTTGGCTTAGAGAAAGACCTTGATGACTGACAGTCAAGGGAAGAGACACAGATTCTTCTGAGGAGAGCAGATTTAGGCAGGGCCGTAAAGGGAGAGGCTGGGATGGGAGATCAAATTCATTTGCAGTATACAACAAAGAAGGAGAGATTAGAGGACAAGTCTCAGCTGGTACTTTATTCTGTCCTGTGCAGGGTCAGGTCCTAAGTAGTCTTTTACCTTTCATCTCCAAAAGTTAATGTCTGAAATATCTCCAACTAGTCTTTCCATTTCTCACATTTCTGAAGTCATGCTCAGCTCCCCTAGAGGAGATAAATCAATCCTAGCTCAGATGGCTCGGTGCACGGTGCTACTAGGCAAGTTTCTGAAATCTTGTGCAAAGGAAGCAGACTTCAAACAAACTCCAAATTTATGTAGCTGTCATATATATCCCGCACCCAATTCCAAAGGATGATGAACTTACAAAGCAGATGAACCGGGGAGAGTCACAGTAACTGATTACATGTGAGGATATCCTGCTGAGCCCCTTTAGATAGGATCCCCTACTCCTCAGCCAGTCCTAACTACTCTCAAGCAGCACCCCCCCACCCCCTGCAGAGACCTCACTAGAAGCTGTTTCTTCTTTGGGGGTCAGAACACTAGGGTACTGTGCTTCTCAAGAATTCCCACCAAAATGTTCCAGAAGGGGCAGGGAGCAAGAGGAAAAAACAGAAGCCCCCAAAAAGGCCTATTAAAAAATGCAACATTTCTTTCCTTAAGTCTTACATTTATCTTACAGTAACTGCATTGTATTCTACTCCACAAAACACCTGCTTTTATTCTTTCATAATCACCCCCTAAATTTCTGGGTACAGTGGACACTCCAGGAAGCAGACAAGGACCTTCCCAGGTGGCTCAGCCTTCTCTCCTGCCATCAAAACATTGTGGGCAGATGCCAAGCCCTGTGGCAGCAGAGCACAGTGAGAGCCATAGGCCTGGACTCTGTGATGGCCAATCTGCTCATGGGGCTTCTTAGGAACTGGAGAGGGTGCCCATTTAAAGCCTTAATGGTACCTACTCCACAAAGTTGTTTAAAGGATTAAAGGAAATAATAAATGTGAAATGCTCCATGCTGGGCACTCAAGAAATGCCACTATTAATATTAACATTAATATTTCTCCTCCTCCTATTTAATTAAAAAATGATGATATCCTCCCCCTGCTCACACCTCTCTGGAGGCTCCTCAAGGCTACAAGGCCCTCTGCAAGTGGCCACCACCTAACTCTCTAGCCTCATTTTCTGCTTCTTCCTTCCAGTCACTCAGGCCTCAGACTCCATTTCGTCTGGAATGATCTAGAGTCACCACACTTCCCATGCTCTTTCTCACCTCCGGACTGGGGCATGCTGACCACTATGGAAGGCCCACCGCACAGCCTCACATTCCGCCAGTGAACTCTCCCTCATGTGATGGGATCTGGCAGAAGGCAGCATCTGGTCTGCGAGACTTCTCAACCCCTTCCTGCCTCCATGGGCCTAGTGTGCATCCCCAAGGCAGCACTCATCATGCACTATCTCCATCATTTGTCCTTTGTCCATCTCATCTTTCAGAAGTCCAGCTCCTTGGGGAGTGACACTTCATCTCTGCTATCTTTTCCATACATTGGACATTCAACAAATGTTTGCTGAATAAATGTGTGTATGTGGCTGTGTTGGGGGGTGTTTATAATGCTGGGAGGGGGTGATGGGTGCAAAGGAAGATGGAAGATATACATGCTCAGCACTAGAGCCTGTAAAAAAGGACTGTCATGCCCCAGAGGGCAGGGATCCCATCTATAAAAGTCTGCTAGTCAGTCTTCAACCCAGTGCTGCAAGACAAGAGGGCCACCAAAAGGTTTCTATATGCTGACCACAATGGGAACAGGGTTTTTACTTGCCTATGAGTCAAACTATACCATTTTCTCTCCACTGGCGGAGTACACAGGTCCAGGATACTGACCACACACACACACACACACACACACACACACACACACACACACTGATGACTCCCAAATTTATACAGCCCAGGATCTGAGTCTGAATTCCTGATCCCAGCCTGCCCCACCCACACATATTCCTCACACCTGATCCTCTAAAAGTCTTCATCAACTTAGGAACAACTCCATCCTTCCAGTCAGTCAGGCCAAAGACCTTATAATCATCTTCCACTCTCTCTTATACTCCCACAGGAAACTCTGTCATGGTATCCGACCACCTCCCCCACACCTCCACTCTCTGTCACCGTTATTCCTTATCTAGATTATTACAGTGTTTTCTGAACTGATCCCCCTGCACCCACCCTTGCTGTGCTCCACTCTGTTCTCAATATAGCTACCAGATCAGTCTTTCAAAATCTAAGAGAACATTGCTCTCCTGCTCAAAATTCTCTGATGGTTCCACTTTACTTACTCCAAGTAAGAGTTAACATCCACATACTATCTTACAGGGTGAGTCCCCTACCTCAACCTCTCTAATATCTCCCACCACATTCCCCTCACTGACTCTTCCCCAACAATATTGGCCTCTTTGCTTTCTTTTGTATACCTCAAGGCTTTTGCACTTGTTGTTTCTTCTGTGTGGACCCTCTTTCCCAGATATCCACACAGCCTATTCCCCTCACATAATTTGAGTTTTTGCTCAAACGTTTTCTAGTCTGTGAGGGCTTCTCTGACCACTCTACATCAAGTGACGCATGAAGACAGCAACTTTGTTCACTGATGTATCCCTGATATACAACACAGCCTGACACATCAGAGACACTTACATATTTTTAACCATGAAGAAATCTAGCTAAAGCTGGGCCTATGATCCAAGATAGGACTACAGGACTTTATCTCCTGGGTCTGTGAATCCTGAAGAATGGGAAGAGAGAAAAACCAACTGGAATGAATCCATCCAGCAGTGATGTCCTGACAGTCTTTCCAGCAGTCTCTCCTGTCCTGGATCTTATTTTCTCTCAGCTCAATTCTTCAGCAAGACCTGTAAGCTATTCTACCTCCTTCCAACAAACTCTCTTTTTCTCAGATTAGCCAATGTCACTTTCTGCTGCCTGAAACAGTAACTCTAATTGATAGGCCATCTCCTTTCCCAATCCTTGTACTCTCTCTTTCTTGGTTCCCCAGCCCCTCAGCAGAAGTGTTAGATGCTCCATGAGAGGACTAGTCAGTCTAGCTGTCTTACTACTGACATTCGAAGAACTCCTCTTGCTCTAAGATACTACTCCCCTACCAAAAATACTACTGATGGGCTCCCATATTCCTTACAGCTCCAAAATGTGGGTTAATTCTCATTTTACTGAAAAGGAAATGGAAGCCCAAGAATTTGAAGAGGGAAATTGTGTGAAAAGAGTCCAGAATTTAGGGGTTGATTGCCAAAGAAAGAACACAGAATTCAGAGACTGGCCATTCGTATGCTCAAAAATGCTCGCTTTATGTCCTGGCAAGGGCTAGAATAATAGGGTCAGCCATCTTCCTACATGGCATCTAGAACTGAACCCTTCATCCCTAATCATAGTTGCCAGAATAAGACAGCCCTCCAAGCAACAGCTGGAGGCCCCCACTAGACGGCATTCTTGCTTTTGAAAGGCCATTGCTGGTCACAAAAAATCCTCAGAGATCATGACAACCTGGCAGGCCCAAATCTACCATGAGATATGTCTGCTGGGTTGGTGCTACCCAGTTTCTCTGACATCACCAGGCCTGTTTTCACTGAAAGGAGACCAGCAGGGATAGAGAAAAAGAAATGTTGACAAAACTCCTTAATTGGGGCACCTGGATGGCTCAGTCAGTTGAATGTCTGGCTCTTGATTTCAGCTCAGATCATGATCTCAGGGCTGTGAGTTCAAGCCCCACATTGAACTCTGCACAAACAGCACAGAGCCTGCTTGGGATTCTCTTTCTCTCCCTCTCTCTCTCTGCCCCACCCCCTCTCAAAATAAATAAATACACTTAAAAAAAAAAGACTGTTAAGAAAAAAAAAAACCTCCTTAACAGTCTGGCAGAGTGCTACTGGAAGCCCTTGTCAACTCTCTAACTAAAAATGTTTGTAGTTTTGTTTGGGCATTGGCCACAGGGCTTTAGCCAAAATGAATTTTCAGTCCAAGATATCTGGAAGTTTACAAGTCACCTTAACTGCAGGACAGTCAATCAGCACCCTGGACAGAGTGTTCCTCTGTGATCCAGAAGAGGAAGGACCTCTGAGGGCACCCTCAACCCAGCTGGAGTGATAAGAACTAAGTAAGGATAGTAGAGCTTCCTGGCAAAATTGAGACCTACCCAGGGATTGGAAGGAAGGGAGGGACTTGATGCAATCGAGAGAAGGGTGCACAAGGAAGGAGAGCACAGATAGATAAAGATGAACAAGACAATAAAGTATGACCCACTTATTTCCGTCAATACATTCAGTGTTCCCCACCACACCAGGAAATACAGTCTCTGAAAAGAATACCCCACCCTGTCTTCTTCTAATTATATTCAAATATATTCTTCAAATAGAATCGCAAATCAACTTCTGATAAAGCTCTTTCCATTCCCTCCTATCTTTTTAAAAACAGACTTTTACCTTCTAAGAATGGTGACTAGATTTAGAACTGATGAAATGTTAGCCATGCTAGGAGGCTTCTCACATCTAGTGCTGCTTTCTCCTCCGATTACCCAATTCTGTTGTTTCTGGGTGTATTTTCTCTCCTTTTATTCTAGATCCTCAGTCCTACACTCTGCCAGAAGCTGTTCTCCTCTGAAAAGCCTTTAGAATTTTACTTACAGGCTGCCACTGTCTTACTTCCTTTGCCCTTTATTATTTACCTGTTGGGGCTTAATTAGGTGGATTTGAAACAGTCTTCTCTTTAGGGTAGTGGCCTAATTTTCCTTTCTCCCTGCTTTGAGACAAAGCTTCTGATTAAATTTTATGATTAAAAATATTTTTCTTTATTAAAGAACCTTCTGAAAAACCAAACTCAGGTTAGTTAGAACCAAAACACACTCAGCATCCTTGGGCTAAGACAGGGGAAAGGTAAGCTTGGCACTGAAACTAAACTTGAAGGCAATCCCTTCAATCATTGCTCAACAAGTGACCAAGGTACTTGCTTGCCCCTCATAGAAAATCATCTCTAAAAAGGCAAATAACTTTCACCCGAGGGGACACATGCTCATTTAAACCGGTCCATTTCAGGCTTTGGTAAACTGGTCACTGGGATCCTTCAAATGGCTGGCACATGTGTTGTTGAGTGTGACCATGAGGGTTTTCTGAATCACGTCACTACATGATCCATGATAATAAAGACATACAAAACAATGGAATATTACCAAACTTCCTCTTCATTTTGGCTTCTGTAAATGTAGAGTTTACCACCAATAGGATAAATGAGTTTGTATCACTAACCTGAAACATGCTAGCAAATATGACACGCTCTATATACACGGTGTAGGAAAATCCCAAAAGGCAAGAAGAATGCAGAAGGACCCAGGCCAACCCAACTCTTCCTCGGCAGTCTAGTTCCTTGGTCCTTCTGCTTGTACAGGAGGGAGGGGCAAAAAAGAGGAAGGAATAAGGACACTGAAAACACTACAGCTGCAAAAGAGAGGCCAGGAAGAAATGAAGAAGTGAAGACACCTTTTTTTCCTGGGGCTCCCAGCCCTGGGATATTGACACCAAGCTGCATGTGAGCAATGGTTCTACCCAAGCTCCACTGCAAGGAAGCAGTCATAAGGAGGATGGGAAGTCTTCACAGACAACCCTATATGGATTGTGCATCCCAAACTGCACAAACAGCCACTGTGCTCAGTGCCCAGGACCAGCCTTAGGTACCATGTGGAAAAAGTCAACCTCCTGCCATCCGTAAGGGACAGCCCAGGGGACTTGCTGATCCCTGTAGTGACATTATGCATTAATTAACTTGATACCCATGTAGGAATATTCTAAAGAACTGCATAAAGGAAATGTCCTGGGGGTGAGCTGAAGAATGCAGCTAGATTAAAAGGAGTGGACAGGATTCCTGGAAGGCAAGGTCTTGCTTAATTTGCCTGAAGTAAATTGATTAGAGATAGTGCTCCCATAACTCCTGGAAGGGAGACAACTGGGTGAGCAGCCAGGGATGAGTCAGGAAGTCACCTGTTGGAGCCGAGGGCAGGAGGGGATGTCTTTGCACAAATGCAGGCTTTCTCAGAAGCACCACGTTGGGTCATGGGAAGTCTGGGAAAACCAAAAACAATGGAGCAAATAACAATGGATCAAATCTAGTCACCATGAATTCGGAAGGAATCAATCATTCTATTCCTAGGAATTTGACTGGAATAAATCTTAGCAAAAGGAGACTACTGGCTCAAGGTGACCTTTGGCCAAAGAGAGTTGTCATAAAAGAATTCCCTCCATTAGACTAGAATTCCTGATGCTCTAGTACCCATGGCTTCTCTAAGTCTCCAGGAGAACCATGCTGGGGCACAGCAGATGCAGAATGAGTGAGATCCCGTTTGAGAATTCCAGAGCCCTCGATCTCATGTGGGCTGGAGGAAGCAGCACTCAGATGCTCCATCCCTTGCACTTTTCCTGGCACAGCACTGGGCACACAGTGGGGCTTGCAGGACAGGGCTGGGTTTGAGTAAGAGCATTGTGGTTCGGGGCCCTGATTATGTCCCTACTGCCCCCAACCTCCCAGCTCTCATCTCTGCAGGAAGGATCATGGAGAAGCTGCCTGGAAGGTAATCATACCTGGGAACAGATTTAACAAGCTGTGGGAGCCTAATGCAAAGTGAGAGGAGGAATAAGGTACCTGAGAGGTTCAAGTTATGAAAACAGATGAAGGAAGCTCAGTTCGTGGCATGGGTGTGTGTGTGTGTGTGTGTGTGTGTGTGTGTGTGTGTGTGTGTGTTTTCAGGGGTGGCAAATACTACAAAAGTACTTCAAAGCTTTGTCAGTGGCATTATTTACAAGTCCAGAAAATGCATGGCAGCAGGGAGGAAATCAAGAAAGAGGATGGAGATTAAGGCACTGAGCAGAAATTAAGAGTAAAGGAAGAGGGTCGGTTGTAAAGGATTCATGTAATAAAGAGATTACTTCACAAAAGATGGGGGAGAAACGTGAGCTTCTGGCCAAAGCAAAAGGCATGGAGAGCAGAAGAAAGAGATGAGAGCCTGGGGCTGGGGACCTGCCCAACAAGAAAGCCCCCATCATTTCATTTTCTGCGGGTGTCTGGAAGGTGCTGTGTAATTGCTTCCCTGAGCTGTTCAGAGGCTGCTAATTAAACAATGAAAGTCAATCAAAGTGCCCTGGAGAGAGGCTCCTTGGGTGGATGGCAGGAACAAGGCAAGATCAATCTTCCCAGGAGGGTCAGGATGCCTCAGAGAAAGCTCTGAGGGCCAGGTCTCTAGTCAGCTCTTCCATTCGGGTAGAAAGAAATAGTCCCCGCTACTGCATCTGCCTGGGTGGCCCTGGGACAGACAGACTGAGTCTCTCTACTGTCCTGAGTTGGCCTGGAAGCCTGGGGGTGCTGGTTACAGCTGGAGAGGGGAGCTGAGGAGCCCTTGAGCATTCTCACAAAGCCAGGCTGACCGCATGGGAGTGAGGAATCTGGAAGTCCAGCACAAGCACCTGTTTTTAGGTATGGCGACAAAACGGGCTAATGCAGCTTCTGGCCAGCCCATCAAGAGATATCATGACTGATTGGGTATTTGAGAAGCTACCAGTCTGCTGGTGACCAACCCAAACCTCAGAAAAGCAGAATCGGCCTCAGAATTGGAAATGATCCTACTCATTCACCCCTAAAACATCCAGTGCCTACTAAGTGCCAGGGTTGGAAGGAGAGCTGTCCCACAGAGACCCTGGGATATCACTCTGCATTTTCAGGGCAGTGAGCTGGCTGGACTGCTTCTCTCCTGGGAGGGATTACATCCAAGGTCTGTTTCCCAGGGCCTGGGGCTTCCACTCTGTTGGGGGTGGTGGGGTCTACAGCTTCTCCTGGACTCAGGGCTCTCCGAGTCCAGGAAGCTAGCTTTCCAAGAGTACTCCTGTAACCAGTGAGCTCCCCAGATCCAGCATGCCCATGCCAAAACCTTTCTGCATCCCCTCTCTACCAGCTTGCTGTCTCACACTATAAGGGGGAAGTTGGGCAAGGGGTGAGGGTCCCTCCACTGGAATGCAGACCTCAAATGGGCCCCAGCACCTCTCTGTGAGGTGATGAGAAGGTCCGAGGAGCCCGTGTCACTCTTCTCTTACTGACCGTCTGCTGTAAGGCTGCACCAGAACCCATGCTGTGTGATACTGTAGAACTTGTCCCAAACCCTAATGCAATGGTTCTCCAGATTTAGGGGGCATTAGGATGACCAGCGGGGCATGATGAAATACAGGTTTCTGAGCTTATCTCCAGATTCTAAGTCAATAGGTCTAGAGTGAGGCCGTGAATTTGTCTTTCTAACCAGGGACCACACCCTGAAAACCACTGCCTAGTGCCTGAGAGGTAAAGATCAGGGGACCCATCCTCAAAGACACAGGTAGCATTAATTACTGGGGATACAGCAAAAGACAAAACTACTCTGAGAAGCAAATACCAGTCAAAGACTGTATACTTAATATTATCAATCGTTTAAGTGATATGAGGGGGAAAAAGCGCTTTGAGTAAAAACGGATGTGAGAACTAACTTGAATCAGGAAGCATCAGGGTCAGGGAAGGTCTCTGTGAGGAAATGCTTTATGGGTGCCTTATGTTGCCTTGATTTTCTAGGGCATCCAGGATTAAAATATTATGCTTTGCTTTTTAAACCTGGAAATACTGGTATTTGGTATATTTAAAACTCTATTTCCAGATGTCCATTTGCTCCTGAAAGTAGCTGAAAAGACCTTTTCTAGACTGTATATGTCAGCTGAGAAACTATGGTTATCAGACTCGAGAGCCATCCATCTGGTATAACACAGTGCAAGGCAGGTGTCATGCTACAACGTGCCTCGGGTCCACTCCGGGACAAAGCTGATTTCATTCTGCCAAGGGACCACAGCTTCAAGGGCATGAAGGCCAGGTCCCAGGCTGACACATCATGTGTGAGATACAGGAGGCCATCAGGAACCAACATGCCACGTTCCTGAGTGCAGACAGATTCCATGGGGGTGGAGGGGAGGGGTGGGTATTTAGGTTCTCTTATTCCATGATCAGCATTCTTGGGCCTCTCCATGGCCTATGTCACTGGGGAAGAACAGTGGACTCCTGGAGACTGGCCTGGAGAGATAGAGATTCCCTGTTCCTGTCCACCTATTTACAGCCCTGCTCAAGTGTGCTCCTCAAAGTGCCATCAACTGAGGCTGTGTCTGCACTCAGGAACGTGGCATGTTGGTTCCTGATGGCCTCCTGTATCTCACCAGTGTCACCTGGGGCTGTGTTAGAAATGCTAAATGTTGACTCCCCCCGCCAGCCCTGAATTAGAATTTGCATTTTAACAAGACCAAAGAGATGATTTGGGTGGAAGACACTAGTTTATAGAACTAAGCCCAAGGATGAGGTAGGTCCCTTGGCCACCTGCCTCTGTCAGTGGAATGTTCTCAGGGAGAACAGGAGTTTGGGGAGATCCAAGGCTGTTCACTATCTCACTGCAGGTGCACACAGGCAAGTGGGCTAGTGGAAAGGATGTGGGATGTGGAGTTGGATGATACGAGTTTAAGTTCTAGTTTTGCCACACATCCTACATTTTACTTCTCTGAATCTCAGGTTCCCCACATTGAAAACAGGAGTAATAATAGTATGAACTTCAAGAAGTTGTAGCAAGGATCAGTTGAAATAAAATATGTGACAATGCCTTGTTGAAGGTAAAGTGGGGTGCAACGTTAAAAGTAGGTGCTCACACACACAAAGATGTGCACAAGTTAGAGAGTTCGAAACCCAAGGTTCACCCAGTCCATTTTTTCAATAGACTTAGCTACACTGAAAACATCCAAGGGAAGTGACACATAGGTCCTGACAAGTTCATCCTGGGCACAGAGAGGGAGACATAGCTGTGGGTCTGGTGGAAACTGAGCCCAGGACAAGGCTCAGGAATTTAACCTCTCCTCTCAAATCTTGAGTTCTGTAAGCCAAGTCATGGTAAAGGAATCAGTCTTCTAATTGTACCTTAAGATCTCTTAAGCTGTAGGTGGTGGCTTTTTTGTCCTACTCACAGCTGGGCCAGGATGGGATTATCCTGGGGAGTCAAAGGATAAAGATGGGAATTATAAGTCAAGCAGGGCCTGGAGGAGGGAATGTACCAATTGGAGAGGAGATTCCAGAAGTCTCTTTCCACTGCTGTCTTGCTTAAGACATTTGTACTTGAGGCTCTCCAGAGCATAGAGGGAGAGCAGATACCCTTGGAATCCAAATTCGGTAAGGCTGGTAAAAATACTAGAGCTTACTTAACTTTCTCATTATACAATTAATGAAACTGAGGTTAAGAACTTGACCTTACAGGAAACTCGGGGTGGAACTCAGGTCCCAACACTGGTTCAGGGAACCAGGCACTTCCCCCCAAGAGGTCATGATCCATTCAATCACTTAGGAGCCCCTAGAGGAAGAAGGATGGAGTGGTGATGAGCTGGTGGGGAAGAGTTTCCTAAGGAGGGCTTCATAGAGGAGGCATCTTTGAGCTGTGGTTCTACAGAGGGGAGGGTTTGGTTTGGGCTCCAATCCTCTGAGGCCCTCTTTGATATGAGAAAGGCACAGAGTTGGGAGGAGGAGTGAGGGGAGAAAGGTTACCTGGAAGGGTCAGCTACATGGATTGAGTTAGAATTTGGGCTGGTGTGGAGGAGACCAGACCAGGATGCCTAAGAGCTGGGTGGAAAGTTCAGAAGTCACATTTATGATACTGTCTCGGGGACAGCTTCAGAAGGGCTGTGCACGGCCAGGGCCAGATGCCCACCTACAGGTGAAGAAAGCAGCAAAGTGGTTTTACAACAAATGACTGCAGAAAGATGGAACCAGACTTACAATCAATTCTTAGGAACTTTCAGCAAGAGCCAGTAGAGACTGAGTGTGGAGTCGGATAACCAGTTTGTCCAGGACTGATGAGTTTCTCAGGATGTAGAGCATTAGATGCCGAAACCAAGACAGTTCCATACAAATTGGGATAGCCTGTCACCCTGGTGCAGTGGGTGTGGGCCACTGGGAGAGCAGCCTGACCTGGGGATGCCTGCTGGAGACAGCAGTGAAGGACAGCCTATCTGAAAACCCAGGGCTGGAATCCCCACTTCTGGACTTGAAGTGCAAAGGCAGGTGAGTAGCAACTGAGTTGTTACTCTAGGAGATTAAATTATCATCTACTATATGCCAGGCACTGCATGGAGGAATGCAAGGAATAAAAATAGGAGTAAGGCCCCCAAATCCACAGGAAACATCAGATATGTGCTCAATCATACATGAATGATACCTCCTCTAAAGGACCAAACAAAATACCCTGGAAAGACAAATAAGGGAAGAGAAAGATTCTAGCTGGAAGTAGACTGAAGGAGGCTTTGAGTGGGAAAAGTAGAATCTGGATCCTGTTTTGACAGCTGGATTGGGATCAGTGGGAGGAGGTGAGGTAGGTGAGGGGCGCTCCATGCGAGAGGATGTACATGGAACTAAGTACATGGCACGTGCTGTGACTGCCGGTGCAGCCGGGCATCAGACAACAGCATGAAGGTGCAATTTGCAGCGGGAAGTATGGGTTGACACAAGATCCCTGGACTTTGTTCTGAGGCTGTAAGGGACCATCAAAGGTTTTCAGAATGAGAATCTGAGAGATCAGAGCTGGAAGGTCAACAAAAGGTTGTTCGTAACCATCTGCCGTGGGTATTACTTACCAACATCTCACAACCTCTGCCAGCAGGAAGTTCTCTCTAACGTCTAACACAAACCTCTTTTCTGAGAGCCTGGTGCTTTGTGTGTCTTGTCAATCTCTCTTTGGAGCAGAGTTCCACTGGGTTCTAAGTAGACTACTCATGAGAAAAGCAAAGGAAAATATTTTACTCTAAGATTTAAGGGAACTAGGATGAACCAAATACTTGAACCTTATTCCAAGAACCATCCAGGAGAAGGAACACAGCTTGCACAAGAATATTCTTCATAAGAAAAAAATTCCTGTTCTGGGAAGGGACCCGAGGAGGAGGAGGAGGAGGAGGAGGAGGAGGAGGAGGAGGAGGAGAAGGAGGAGGAGGAAAATGAGGGAGAGGAAAAAAGGGGAGCAGGGGAGGGGGAGGAAGAGGAAGAAGAGAGGGAAGGAGGGGAGGAAAAGGGTGGTGTCATGACTTAAACTGCATCCCCCCCCCCACAACAAAATGTCCAAGTCCTAAATCCCAGTACCTGTAAACGTGACCTTATTTGGAAATAGATATTTACATGTCTTCTTTGCAGATGTAATTAATTTAAGGATCTGGAGATGAGACTGCCCTAGAATTAGAGCAGGCCCCGAATCCAACAACCAGTATCTTTATAAGAAAAAGGAAAGGTTGATTGGACACACAGAGGCAAGGGATGAAGGCCGTCTGCATACAGAGGCAGAGACTAGAGTTAGGTTTCCACAAGCCAGCAAGTGCCTGGAGCCACCAGAAGCTGGGAGAAGCAAGGAAGGATTCTCCCCTGGAGCTTTCCGAGGGAAAGCCCTGCTGACATCTCACCTTTGGACCTCTGGCCTCCAGAAGTGTGAGAGAGTCAATTTCTGTTGTTTTCGGCTACCCAGTGTGTGGTCATGCATGATGGCAGCCACGGGGAAGTAATACACTTGGGGAAGCCCGGCTAGTGTGTCAGAAGGTGGATGGGACGCCACAGTGCCACTCTCTAGAAGCTTCCAACCTGATGGTTTTATTTTCCTTGGCAAGCTCAAGACTGACAAGGAAAATCAGACTCCTGTACCATACCGGACACACGCAGACAATAGGAAGGGCATGCAAACAAAGTGGAAGCTAGGTCAACAACAATTGAAACTTGGAATCTCAACACCATGGCAGCCTAGGAGAGGCAGAAGCCAGGCTCCCCAAGGGGACTGCTCTTGGCCTCACTGAGGGGAAGAATTAGCATCTACCCCGAACATTTGTTCCCAAGCTCTGGGCTGGGGCCTTTGATGTACTGCTTCCCACTGCTTCCATGAAGGAGTATCTTTTGTGTCCTGAACCAAAGCCTCAGGATCCTAAATAACCTATAGTAAACTCCCTGTGGGGTTTGTAGCCATGAATCATTTGTAAATGCCATGAAAGGTCCCTGGCCCCAAAGGCCCTGCACTCAGAGTACACAGCATGTACAGTTTCTATTCTCCTGTCCCCCTCCCCCCATGTGCTCTGCCCACTATAATTACTAAGGATTTAGGGCTCCAGTCCGTGGCCCCAAATGGGGGCATTTACCTTCTACAAAGTACACATGTGGACAAATAACAACTGACTGCACATGGCATTTTACAGGGTTTTCAAACTTACAAATGTCAGGCTAATCTTTACCTCTACCCCAAAGGAAAAAAAAAACCTAAAAAAACTTCCGTGGCTAAGCCGAGCTGACCCCGCAACCACAGCTGGTAGAGGAACAGGCTGCTGGGGGGTGATCAGATCCAGCAAGTGTTGGTGTATTATCCAGCCTCGTTTAGGACTAATCACTGATGGGAGGAAATCGTGTGTGCAAGCACGTGCGCGTGCGCACACACACACACACACACACACACACACACACACACACACACACCAGCAGCAGCAGCACTGCTGGCAGACAGACCAGTCCATTGAGAAGCCTGAAAACTTCTGGCCAAGGGTGCACGAGGGGTGTGCACGCACACAGGCAAACAGTGCCTAGCTCTGCAGAAGGAGACGGTAGCCAGAGCCTGGGCAGTGACCAAGGCACACCTCTCATGCTCCGGCCTCCTGTGGGACCCCTGAGCCCACGGAGCAGTCACCAACAGTGGGAGAGAGAGAAGGAAGAAGTACGGAACACAGGGGGTGCCGCCCTGCACAGGCTGCGGGATGCAACTCTTCCATCAGGGAAGCTGGGGCTGCTGGAAATGGTTGGTTATAGATTCCAAGGAGTTGTGTCGCTTGTAACCGCAGGTAATTAGGAGCTGCCTCCAGCGCTAGTCAGCAAGCCTTGAGCCCTTGAGCCAAAGGCATCCCTGTTCAGGTTCTAACCTGAGAGAAATGTCAGAGTAGAATTAGGAAGAGCTTAAGCAGAAAGCCCAGGATGAAAATCCTGGCACCTTCCCAGCTGCCTCAACGTGCGGCCTAATAGAGAAACAAAGCCGCTCTGCAGCTACATTCATCTGGCCCCGGGGCGGAAGGATTGGGAAAGCTGGATTTGGCAGACAAGCTCTTCCCTGGGATTTTCTTCCAGCCCAACTCAGTCCGGGGTTAGCAAAGGCATGCGCCTCCCCAGGCAAAGTTCAGCAACGCCGAGCAGGTGCCAGGTTCCTCTCTTGGATGAATACTATTGGCAAAATCTACTCATCCTCCTGAAATTCTCCAGTCACAGGCATCCTTTACACCTTGACTTCTCAGTCCCCTTTCTTTCCCTGAGCCCCGTTCTTTCCCCAGCTCCTTGCTGTCCTAGGGCAAGAGAAAGTAGTTTCACCTGGAACAGATTTCCAGAGTCCTCCCTGGAGCTAAGCGTAAACCAAACAGGGAAGAGATCGGAGAAAGGCAGCACCCTTCCCGCCACCTGAGCCTTATATAATCATTTATTGTCTGTTATGAAATCAAGTGAAATCAAATTCCCATGGCAGGATTCCTCCCTGTGCTTGAGTGAGGGACTTTAGGGAAGGAAAGTTGGCCGCTTTACTGCGCGGCATGCTGCTGGCTGCAGAATCCTCAGTAATGTACATGCTTTGTCAGGCTAATTGAAATATAATCGACACACAGCATTCTCTTAGTTTTAGGTGTATGATACAATGATTCGATATTTGTATACATTGCAAAATGATCACAAGTCCAGTGAACATCCACCACTGAGGATTTTTAGTATCCGATGCCATTTCTTATGCTCACAGGTGTTCTGTTCCTTTTCCATGTTATTCTTCCACCCCCTGCCACCTGCCATTGGATTTGTCCCATGCCTGGGGAAGTCCTCACCCTGCTTCTAGTCACTGGGACCGAGCTTCACTTCTCTGTTCATCCAGATGATTACAGAGGTCCGACAGGGTTAGGACACACTCTCACGCCACACCTCCAGGAAGTGCCAAATGTGTGATGTGCTCCAGCCTAAGCAGGGCAGGATTTTAGGCGCCATAATATGAACAAGTATCCTCTTTTAGAAATTCATACCCTGTGAACCAGAGGCTGTTTTCATGTCTGGTTTAAGCATTTGCAACAAGTGCGCTGGGAAATGCAGCAGAATGCAGGAGCTGTCTGCAAATTGATCTCTGAGGGATAAGGCACCATCTTCCACATGCTGCCTGTAGCAAGGGGCTTTTTAAAAATTAAACCTGTCGTGGAAAATCTGCTGGCTTTTGCTACTACAGGCCGCCCGGGGACAGTCAGGTGGATTTTAAAGCCTGAAAAGTGAGAGGTCTGAGGGGCTGCCAGGCTCCTATAACATCAGCAGGTGTGGTGGGAAGTGCATGGAAGAGATGTCAAGCTCACTCGGGCCCCTGAAAGCATCATGTCCCCTGTGTCGGTCCACTTTTCCCTGGGGTCTCTAGGCACCTCCAGAAAAGTCAAACCCTGATGCTGAAGCTGCCGTACCCTGTGAGTCTGGAACAATTCCCTTCAGGAGTCCTCAAAACCAGGTGGGGAATGAGCAAGAAAAAAACCTGGGGAGTGGGGAAACTGGCCAGTGGATTCCCTCAGGAGGCCCTCTCTTCTCAGATTATTACCGATTAGTAACTCAGATTCACTGTTCTCCACAGACACCTTCCTGATTAAGTATCAGCCATTTAACTGACCATCTGTGCCCTGTCCACAATGAGGCACAGGGGTACCCACAAAGGACAATATTTCTCTCCCAGTCAGGTAAATTCTACCCCCCCCCCCCACCCCTGATCAATACCCATCTCAAAATCTCCTCCTCACAGCCCTTGCTAACTAGTTCTGGGCTAGAAAGGGCCTTAGACTCATTGCTACCCTATACCCATTCTGCTGTTAAGGCCTCTCTGCAGCCCTGGATGAGTTTGGCCTTGGCCTGATCTTCAGGGGCCTGCCCAGGTCCACAGCTCCAGTCAAGCTGGCACCCAGAGCTGAAGGTCATTCCTCTGGCTTCTCATGATGGACTTAAACTTGCTTCACAAGGCTCTGCTTCCTCTGGGGAGTGCTAACCCCAGATTAGTGAGCTGGGGTCTCCATTTTCAGGAGGGGCACAAAAGCAAGAATATGGTCTTGGTGATTGCCAGACTTGGGCTCAAATTCCAGCTCCATTTAGCTTACTGGATCCATGGAAAATTATTTAACCTAATTGAGCCTCAGTTTCCTCAGCATCTTAATGAGATAATGCCTACAAATGCATTAGTGCATAGGTGGCCTGGGAGACACTCAATAAATGGGGGTGATTATTATTATCTTATGCTGGCATCAGTGGTACCTGTAGAAGCTGAGATACCTCGATACTCAGGGCCTGGGAAAGAGAAAATGGGAGAGGGATGAGATGGGATATATGGGCAAAGTTTCAGAGACAGACAGAAGGAGAGATCTCTAAACTATCTCATAGTCAAGGCTTTAAAAACTTATACTGGGGCGCCTGGGTGGCTCAGCTGGTTAAGCATCTGACTTAAGCTCAAGCCATGATCTCACAGTTCATGCGTTCAAGCCCTGCGCCGGCTCTGTGCTGACAGCTAGGAGCCTAGAGCTGCTTCACATTCTGTGTTTCCCTCTCTCTCTGCCCCTCCCCTGCTCATTCTCTGTTTGTCTGTCTCTCTCTCAAAAAGAAATAAACATTAAAAAAAAAAAAACAATACAACAAGAAGTGGGCACATGCCCAATATCGGCTGGTGTACTTTTATGATCATTTGTTGGTTGGATGGATAGTTGTTTGGTCCACTCATTCATTCATTCATTCATTTAATTATTGAATTCTTGCTTTGTACCAAGCTCTAAGAGAGCTAATCAGGAAAGAGAGGTAAATCAGGCAGACAAGGTCTAGCCCTTACAGAGCTTCTAGACTGCAAAGGAAGACCTACAGTGAACAGTTAATTGGAAGCATGATAAGACCTACAAAGAGAAGGTGACTGATACTTACTGGATCAAAAGACAGGGTGGGGGGGGGTCTCACCTACCCTAGAGAGATTAAAGAGAAGCTATATGGAGTCAGGGCCCCATTGTGGATTTAGAATTTCACTCTAGAAGCCTAAATTAAATATAGGAAGGACAAATCAGTAAGTGATACTAGTAACAAGTAAATTGCAACCAGCAAAGTTTGCAATGAGAAGCACCAAAATTGGGTGGGTCTGAGACACACATTATACCAGAAACCATCCACATGGACATCTGGACTGGATTAGATTTTGTGTGTGAGCTCCTGATGCAGGTGTTCAAAGCGCCCTTGGGGGGGAGGGGCTGAACTAACATTTGCTTCCATTAATCTAACATCTTAGAAGGTAGTTATTATTATGACAGGTCACCTGGGTTGAAATCCTAACTCTCCACTTACTAAAAGCACAGGCTAGAAAAAAAACCTCCATGACTCACTGGCAAGATGTATAAGAACACGTTCAAAGCCAAAGCGCAAATTTTTAAGAGTGGAAGGAGGACTTAAATGGGAACAAGGAAGCACAGAAACATGGCAGATGGGGTCAGAACATGAAGTTTGACTGGGCCAATAAGGGACTAGTGAAGCCAGGGAGAAAACATCTGTCGGCAGCCTTTTATTAGCACGTGCACTGCCAAACCAAGGACAAACTGCTCTTTGCCAACAAGGCTGACTGCACACTGGAAATGGATGAGCCACTGGGCCCCTGAGAGGTGAGGGGGGAAAGCTGAGTTCAGGGGATGTTCAGAAAGCTGGTAGAGTCTGCCCACAATCTCTGCTTGGGATTTCACTGAGGACCGAGGGACCAGGATTCCCACTGTGCTGGAGTTCTCTTTGGCTTCTTGATGTTTCCCAGACAAGTCCTGTCTATTCTACAAGTCACCGACCATGTAAAACAGAAGAGACATTAAAGACAATCTAGTCCCTGTTTCCAAGAGATGTTCTGTAAAATACCAGCTCTGACAGATGTTAATAGGTATATTATAGTAGATAGTAGAAATTTGCAGGTGGAATTCAAAAACTGTTCAGGGGGCAAATAAATGTGCAAAATGCTAGACCAAGCATCTGAGACCTCAGGAAGCCAGCTTGCTCACCTGGGGACTGAACCCACAATCTGGGACTCATTAGTACTCCCCTATTTATTACAAGTCAATCACATGTTTCTAAGAAAATATTAGGCAGGTACATTACTCTCCAAAGGACTGCATTGGCCTTATGGTTCTCTGAACTTGGACAGATCTTTTTTTTTTTTTTTTTTAACTTGTGGTAAACACACTATGTAATAGTGCATCAGGATTGATAAGGCTTAAGATAAGTTACGACTTCCCTCCCCCAGCACCTTCTCCACATTAGACTCTACCATTCCCTCTATCCATTCTGTCACAGGAGGAAGTCAGGATCTGTGATGAGTCCAACGGAGCCATTCTTTACCAAACCTCACTGATGAATCACTTGTTCCTTTGGTACTACCTGAGAGGTCTAGGCACAGATCTTGAAATCATCTGTCTGGGAGATTTCTAGGTGTTAAATTTCAGCCCCTACTCCCCTTTTAAAACTTTTAGCACTTGATGGCATCTCTTCATTTCCAGAAAAGCTAAGCTCAACAATAACAATAGTGAGAGCAACACATACACTGAGATCTTGCTATGACAAAGTACCCTTCTAAGGTACTACTATTATTCCTGTTTTATAAATGAATGAATTGAGGCCCAGGGAGGTTGGGTTACTGGCCCAAGGTCACTAAGGAGAGCCAAGACTTGAACCCAAGAACTCTGACTCTAGAGTCCACATCTGTAACCATCACTCTCTATTGCCTCCATATGCTTATTCTATGAGCCACACTATTAGGACTCCTGCTCTCCTTCTTCACTCTGCTACCCTCATTCCCATGGATAATGGAAGGAAAGTAACTTGACTGTGCACTTGCTATGTGTAAGGCACTGTGGGTGGCCCACGATTATCTTTCCCAAAGCTACCTTTTGGGGTAGATAGTATGAATCCACAAAACAGGAATAGCTGTAGTTGTTCAATCTCCTCCTGCACCCTCACCCCCAGCTAGCAAGTGGCTGAGCCCAGATACAGTGATCTAGCTTCAAAGATCACATTCACTCCAGAACTTTATTGCTTCCTTGGAAATGGCCGCATATACCCAAACCAGCTGCATTTCAAGCTGATTCATAACAAAGCATGGAGCATTTTCATTTTCTCCCACACCCCAGGGATCATGATGGGGGTCTGCTATGTGTTTTGGGAGCACTAGGGAGAATGCCTAAGGATCCATGGAAGTCTACATAGGTCCCTAACATCATCCCCTGATCCTCTTGAGGGAAAAGGGACTTGGCTTTGATTTTTATGTTGTTTTCCTGAAAGAATTGTGGTCTTACCACTCACATGACCTATCCCTTCCCCAACCCTGATTCCAAAACCCTGATTTTATTATCTTTATAGCTTGACAGTCTAATGGATGATTTTTATTCCACAGAAGCCCTCACTATGGAAGAATGACAAAAAATATATATATATGGGCTATGTAGAGATCATTTTTAAAACTTAGGCTGTGATGATTCAGTGGGAAAGGGGATATATTTCCAAGCACCTGGCCTTTTGATCTTTCCATCTTATCACCTTCTACAAGAATTTGTGCAGAAAGAAAACAGAGGCTTTCCAACACCAGTTCTGAGCAGAGCTCTTTTTCCAAGCCTCCAATGCTTTCACCTTCTCCGCTCCAGAATAAAATGCCCTTTGGTTACGAGGTGTTGTGTGTGTGTGGGGGGGGGGGGGGGGAGTGTTGAAAAGTACATATAGTATTCAAGATAGTTCACTATGGCAACCTCAGTTTTAGAAAACAGGCATTATTAGTAGGCCCCTGTTTTGAAGCCACCAGTAACTACAGTCTCAGCTCCTTCCAAACTCACTAGGTTGGGACCTTATCAAGCTAAGAAAAATCTATCTTGGAACAAATTATCATAGGCAAACGCTACACAAAACATACTCAAAACCACAACAACATTGGCTTTAAAAATAAAGCCCCACACACAGAGAATGAGAACCACCCTACCAATTACCTACATGCCAATTATCCCGTGCACAGAATGCTGTTAATTACCTAATTGCTTGTCTACAATACATCATTTAATTGTGAGACATTTTCTCTACTGTCCTAATGATGAGCAGGAAGACCCAATCTCCTAGCTAGCACCTGGGAAAGGAACCCTCATCCCAGGTTGAAAGGACAGTAGAGCCCAAGTGAGACACTAATTAAACAAAGGGTCTGGTTATAAACAAAGGGGAGCAAAGCATGAACTCAGAACTTCTGAGACCGAAGACAGAGAGAAAAAATGGGCTGCAGGAAGGAGAAGGTATAAATTGGTATTGAGCAGTTCCTACAGGTACTATGTCACTGTTTGGTTGTAATGCATGTGATCTTCTCAATAAACCTAATTAGGAGAGACTTTTATTAGACTCTTTTTACAGATGAGCCTAGAATAGTTTAGGAACTTTCACAAGAGCACACAGCTGGTCAGTAGCCAAAACCAGGATTCAAACCTAGGTCCCTAGCCCCAAAGTGGGTGCTCTGTTTCGTAAGTTACTAATATCATGGCCTGCGTAGCCTGCTGTTTAACCAAAGGGAGGTGTGCTATGCCTCCCACACACCCCGGCTGTGGTGTGGCTGTCACTCTGTTGGGGGGAACATCTTGTGTCCCCAGACTGGGATTTACTGTACAGATTTCTGAGTGTGCTGGGCGATAGTGAAGATACTTTGGAGACACTCTGTTCCACCCCTGAAAGGTCAGTGAACTGGGAGAAAGCAGAAGCCAAAGAATGCCAGCATGGGAGAAGCTGCACAGGACGATGCGATGCTGCTTAGCAGCAGGAGCACGTGCAGAGTTTGGAACCTGCCACCTACTGGCTGGGTGACCTTGGAGAAGTGATTCTCTTCTCCACAGGGCCACAGGGCCCTAGTTTATTCCCTGGAGAAACGGGACTGATACTATAATGTCATGGTGTTATTCTGAGGATTTAATAAACAGACATGAAACACATACCAACTTTGGGGCGTAACTTGCAGCTTGCACAATATCAGGAGTGGGTAATAATGTTACTACTAGTATTGTGCAAAGCTCTGATTGCAGAAAAAAGACCACTCAGGGCCTTGAGGAAAATTCCCGGAGCGCCTTCACCCCAGAGTGCCAAGGGTCTGGGAGGAGGAAGGCTCTTCCTCCCCTTCTTTTCATGGACAACCACATGCAACCTCCCTTAGAGGAAACAAGGATGCTGTGCTTTCCTCTTGGAAAAATCCTGACTCCCTGGCTGACTTAAGATGTCAGAATGGCCTAATTTTTCCCTCCATGAATGAAACTGGCGAAAATAGTGAGGGAATGCTGACCTCTCTACTGGCAGGAGCCAAGCACCATGTCAGCATTCCAGAGCAGCTGCAGGAGGTACAGAGAACCCTGGAATAACACCTGCCCCACAGAACATTCTGCAGAGTGAGTACCCTATATAAGCAAAGGCAGAAGAGCTGCCTTCTTTTTTTTTTAAGTTTATTTATTTTGAGAGAGAGAGAGAGAGAGTACAAGTAGGGGAGGGGCAGAGAGAGAGAGAGAGACAGAATCCTAAGCAGGCTCTGAACTGTCAGCACAGAGCCTGATATGGGGCTCGATCCTATGAACCACGAGATCATGACCTGAGCCAAGACCAAGAGTTGGACGCTTAACCAACTGAGCCACCCAGGCACCCCAAGCTTCCTTCTTTTTATTTTCCAAAAGGCACAAGATAATAAAGAGTAGAGTGAAGTAGGGTGTCAAGTGGGTAAAACAAAATAATAACCCACAATGTAACTGAGCCTGTACTGTGTGAGATCCTGTGTGTGAGCTTTGCCGGTATTATCTTAATTAATCCTCACAATTATCCTACGAGGTAGAACTTCTCATCATCCTCATTTTACAGTTGAGGAAGCACTTAGGACTTGCAGAAGCACTAAGTGGCAGAGGTAGGACACAGACCCAGGTCTCATCTGGCTCAGTGCCCACAGGCAAGGAAATCCAAAGGTCAAAATGCAGGATTGGCTTCAGGGTCATGCCTTTCATCCTTGCCTATGACCTCAGGCGTCTTTGGAGGAAATAGAGGAAGGTGACATGTCCCTTCCTGAGTTGGGTCCCAACAGCAGTGCAGAGAGCTGGGCGGTGCTCACACACATGGATTCAGGGAAAAAGGGACGAGGCTTAGAATGCAGAGGCCAGGGGAGGCCACGAAGCTGTGAGAATCAGCAAGAGGCCTATCAGCAAGAGGCCTGGGCGATAAGTCATTTCTGGCTCCAATTCCTTCATTACTGACACAGCTCTGTGACCTTTCTATAAAAGGTCATATTTGTGAAATGAGGGTGGTAGGAAAATGGAGGGGATACTGGATGGCCATTGACGCACCTCCCAGCTCAGAGTTTTTGCTGTGCACTAGAGGACGTCGACAGAACCAAACAACTCCCCAAACAGATGTCAAAGGCACTATGTTCTCAGGAATCTTTGCAAATAACACTCAATTTTGCCAAGATAGAAACAGCCACAAGAATACACTTCACTTTGCCAGAAAAAAAATAGCTACAAGAATAATTCATGCATGTAATGTTCTTGTCTTCTATGCCCTATGTAACTATGAATTAATTCTCAGAAGGACACAATGAGAGATTACAATGGCAACACCAAAACATGACAGCCTCTTTTTTCCAAGAAAAAGAATGGCTACTCTTCTTGTAAAGAACCTCACTAAAATTGTGCCAGACTCAGAGGCATTTGCGATTGGAAAGACATTTGAAGGTCAACTAATGTGACTCTCCATTGGATGCCTCAGGGCCCTCTGCAATATCTCTGAGGGGTATCAAGGGAATGTCTAAATACCTTAAGGACCACCTGATCTTTCTCATATCTTCTACGGCTTGGATGCTTCCTCTACACCTTGTGTCCATACAGACCCCACCTAATCTTCCTCCATGACAGCCTTTCTGAAATGCCACCCTTGAGTCTTCCCTTCCGCAAGAGCAGTCAAGCATTCTGTACTTATGAAGATAGTCTGACCATGGAGGCACTGCTGTTTTTGTTTTTTTTTTTTTTATAAGACAGATTTATTTGATCCACAATTATTCCAAAATGATTACTACTCCAAATAACCCAAACTGTGTTTTTTTCAACCTATATTATCAGCGGCACCGAAAGCTGATTATAATCAACTTCCTCTCATAAAAAGAAGGAAAAAATTTAAAAAATAGACTTTAGAAGAATCCACGTGGCTAAAAGTACCACTAGCAAGCATTCCACGTTCCCAAATAAACAAATAAGAACTGTTAATGCACACTTCAACACCACTGCCCATTCCTGATGAGAATTCAAATGGCCAGCTTTCAAATCACAGAACCATAAAAACAATCCACAACCTTACATTGTATGATGTGGAAACTGAGGCCTAGAGAGATTCCATCTCTTTGTCCTTGGCAAGCCAAATGTTTATTAATCCTCTGTACTGGGTTAGGCACTGGGGCTACCCAGGTACCCAGGCCTTGCCCTCTTGGGCCTCTGAGCAGGGACTCACAAGCATATATTAGGGGTAACCAGGTAATAGGCCTTTGGAACTTGTACAAGTAACTTGAAAGACAAAAGGCTGATTCCTTTCTCTGTGCCTTAGCTCAAACTGCTCCCACGATAGCTTATATAAATCATACTTCTTGTACTTAGCCTCCGGTACTACATTTATCCTTCCTGTGTTGATCTTCTCTGTTAGACTTTAGGTTCCTGGAAACGAGGAACTGAGTGTTATTCAGCTTTATATGTCTAGTCTCATTCAGCTGGTGTGTACTGGGTTTGATGAGTGAATGAGTAAACATTTCAGTAGTCTTAAGGGTTAGTAGGCACTTGTCACACAGAGAAGGAGAAAAAAGAATGCCTGGCTGAGGACGCCCAGGGCTCTGAAGGGTGTGGTGCTTGCAGAGCTGTGCAGAGTCCTCATGGTGGGAGTGTTCAGGGTGGTAGCAGTGGGCATGGCAAGAGTGGCTGAGGTTTTGGCTTGGGAGTTAAGTCAGGGCCAGATGTGAAAAGCCACACAAGCCATGGTGAAGCATACAGACATTATCCTAAAGTTAGGTTGAGGGCAAAAAGTCTTTACAAAGGAAGGGACATGATCCCATTTGTTTTTAAGGTCATACGATCGGCCAAAGGAGGAAGTGCCATGTCGAGGACAGATACAAGCGGGAGCCTGTTGCATGGTGCCAGAAACAGGAAAGGTCTGCATCCGGGTGCTGTGTCCCAAGAGCTCAGGGAGAGCCCCAAGGATGGAAGTAGAGTGTGGACCCAGGTTTGAGAGCTTAGGTGGAACTCAAAGGATTTGAGGAGTAACCTGAGACATGGGAGACTGGGAAGAAGCATCAACCATGATGCCAGCATTTCTAACTTGGAACCCCAGGGTGATACAATGTCAATAGAGGCAAGGACCTTAAGAAGAGGAACAGTTTTGGAGGAAAGGTTATGAGGTCATTTGTTGAAAGATTCCTATGATAATCCCTATAGGCGGTTTCTATGGGTCAGAGCTACCTTGTTAACTAAAAGAGATAGATGAAGTGCAAGAAAGTCGGACATGAAAAACCTAAAGAGTACAAGACGAATAGTTTAGTCCTCACAGAGGCAGATGGAACCTGATGATCTGAGGGTTGAAAGAAACCATTTCAGACCAGAAATCTTCTCTGGGTCTTAAAATGGCTCATTTCTCAAACCCTTAAATCAGCAGGTGTATACAAGATACTCTCTAGGCAATCAGATTCCATACCTTTCTGATTTTCTGGGCCCAACTGAATCATCTTCATAGCTTTTAAAAATTATTATTATCAGCTGGCGAATGGCCTCACACCATTTAGTGAGTCCTAGTCACCAAGGAGAGTTCAGTTTATTTGAATTAAGTAGCCCCAGTCAGTCACTTTTCTGACTAATGACCTCATCTTTTTTTTAATTTAATTTTATTTTTTTTTCAATATATGAAATTTATGGTCAAATTGGTTTCCATACAACACCCAGTGCTCATCCCAAAAGGTGCCCTCCTCAATACCCATCACCCACCCTCCCCACCCTCCCACCCCCCATCAACCCTCAGTTTGTTCTCAGTTTTTAAGAGTCTCTTATGCTTAATGACCTCATTTTTTGCTCATCTTTTCAAAATGCCAGAAGGTCTAGATATTGCTGGGGAAAAGCCCACGGACACATGAACCAACCCCTTCTGCAGCAAAGTTAATCCATCTTTTCAATCTAGCAACATTCCTGTTTCCCTTATTTCATAGCAAAAGCTCTGAAGAGCAAGCCATGCACAGAACCACTGCTCCACTTAAATAAACCGCGAAAGGACTTTTCCCGCCCATGTGGTTATCTTAAGTGCACAGAGACTGTTCTTGATAGAAAAGAAACCAAAACTGCCAGCTTACCCTCTTCCTCAAGTTGTAGGTGAGAATGAGGTTCCGGGAGAAGGAGTGGGAAAAGGCTGTGTAGAATTCTAGCACTTTCTGCAGGGCATCCCGTTTGATCACATGCAGGTCACAGTAGGTCAAGGCCCTAACATTGGCACACGACTGGGCAAGGGTGGCTTCCTTCCAGAACACATCTCCAAACACGTCTCCTTTCCCTAGGGAGAGAAAGTGGTGGTGAAGAAAGTGTCAGCCAGAAGGCGTCTGGCCATCCAGGTTGGCTTCCCTTTGTCTCCCCAAATTGTTGTCCATTTGGCATTCTACAACTTAGGCTCAGAAAAGGAAAAAAAACCACAGGTTTTATTTTGAACCTTAACAACACGTAACTTAAGGAACTTTAAAATACCGTATAAGACATGTCAAAGTTTAACCAATGACTTTAGGGTCATTGACTATTAGTTACCTCCTGAACAGCCTATCCAAACGGGGAACTCCCTATTATTCTTTTTTTTTCTTTTTGAGAGATTTGCATTTAAAAAAAATTTTTTTCAATATATGAAATTTATCGTCAAATTGGTTTCCATACAACACCCAGTGCTCATCCTATTATTCTTTATCACACCCCCATTTCCCCAAAACGCCAATCATAATCTATAACTACATCATTTGTTTCCTTGTTTGCTGTGTAACTCCCAATAGGAGAGTTCCCTCCACGTCACACAGTGTCTGGCACCTAACAGGAGTTCTGTCAATATGTGCAGGCAAAAGAGAAGTAAGGAAGGAGGCTGAATTATGGATCTCCATTCATGCAACTGACTGAGAGGTGACTAGTATGGAGAAGGTGTGGACTCTCCATCAGGAGCTGAAGATCAAGAGAGGTCTCCTCTGTTTAGGACGATCCGCGTGGAAAAAGGCAGGCGAGGGTGGAGTTCACTCTCTCCCATAATCTGTCCACTGCCCTAAGGCTTATGTTTGCGTGGTGTCTCATTCCTCACCTTCTCTCCCCCACCTCCTTCCATGTTCCTCACCCTTGCCAAAGGCCCTCCTGCTAGTATAAAAACATGGGCCCCATACACTTGGCATCTCCAGGACCCTCCATGCCTGGCATTCCACAAGAGGATATTTAGTAAGTCAACAGAGTACTAATCCCACATAACCATCTTCTGGATCAAACTTGTATCAATCTCTTTTAATCACCTGCTTTTCACATCTAGGGATATTCTCCCTATCTTTCCCAAAGTCCAACATTTTGACATATGTCTAATGGAAAGCCCAATCCCTTGCCAGCACAGCCTCTGGTTATAAATGGCTTGAAATGTTGTTTATCTTGCCTCTAAATTTTCAGCACAGATAAACACAAATTTGAATCTTCAGGGAGCTGGAGAGGACTATTCCGGGGGCAATAAACAAGGCTACGAGGGTAGAGAGTAACTCTCACAACCCTCAAGGGTTGTTGGCCTATGTATCCAGACCAGCCACACTTCTCTGCAGGAACCTGGGTACCCATGACTCCATATGATTAACAGGCAAGTGTTTTCCTCATTCAGGCCAAGGAGGCAATTAGACTCCCAAGCACCTGGACAGAACTAGATCTTTTCTCAAATGCCAAAGTATCCATTCTTATATATAAGGTACTCCAGGGGCACAGCCTTCTCCAAGCACCTCCACAGCATGAGCTGGAAATCAAGTGCACTAGACACATTACTTCACAGTTTCCTATGTGTTTGTGTGGCAATGTATACTTCTGATTTATGAAAATCATTTTACAGACTCAGTATCAACAAGACACATGCATGAGGATGTAGATAAAAATTTTTAGATAAAAGTGCTTTTAAAACTGTGCTAGTTCAATTCCCTTCCCAGGTGTTTTTCAATCATCTGTACTATGAGGGGGTTACTTTGGGGTGGGGGCCACTGCATGGGAATGCTTCTCTCTGTGGGATGCTACCAGCTTCCGTGGAGATGGGCTCATTCAGTGTGTGCTTCCTGGTACTGAGTTCTAACCAACAAGGCTGGCCATTAGTTCATGCATAGCAAACATTCTACAACTGCCCCCCCCCCTCACTGTGCTGCAATGCCTCCCATGCCTTTCATTTTTATGTAATCTTATTCTTCTAGAGAGAGCTCTTCCAACATGCAGTATGGTAGACAGTCAAAAAATGGACCCCATCTGTAGGCTGCAACTTACATCAAGAGGCAAGCCCTAATTTCCTTCCCCTTGATTCTCAACTTGTCTTAGTCCCTTGTCTTGAGTGTGACAGAAGTGACTGGGACTTTAAGGCAAGATCATAAGAAGCCTTGCAGCTTCAGCCTGGGTGTCCTGGAACACTTACTCTTAGGATGCCCATTCTTGGAACCCAACCACCACGTTTTGAGAAGAATAAGCCATGCAAGAGGTCACATATCAGTGCTCTGGTGGACAGCCCAGCTGAGCTCTCTGCTGACAGCCAGCCTCTGTCAGTCACTTAAATAAGCCATCCCAGCTGGCCCATCAGACCAATCAAGCCTTCGGATGCCCGCAGCCCCAGCCAACACTGGTGTGCGGGCCACATGCAGAAAGCCCAAGTCAGAACCAACCAGCTGGGCTAAACAACCCACAGAATGGTGAGAAACAGTAACAAATTCCTTACACCACTAAATTTGGGGGAAGTTTATGCAGAAATAGGTAACGAGAACACACAGAATTGTGGAGCTCTGGGCTGAGAAGCCTGTGAGAAATTACTTAGTAAGTTACTTAATATTTGAGCAAAACATCACAAATCACCCCCAACTCTGAGCTGGCAGCACCCCACATCCCTCCCTGAAAGAATGAGACAAGAAAGAGCAAGGAGTGGCTCTCACAGGAGCAGATTTTCCTGAGTGTTTTGTGTATCAGTGCGAAAATGTAGAATTTACAAATCTTGTATCTCCTATTGGGATGAGATGTGGTATAACTAAGCCAGAACAATTGAGAGTACAAGATCATTGGTAATACCATCTGATTCTCATTAAGATTATAGCTGACCCTTGAAGAACATGGGTTTGAACTGCACAGGACCACTTACATGTGGATTTTGTCCAATAAATACAGTATGCCACCAAAAATGTATTTTCTCTTCCTTATGATTTTCTTGATAACATTTTCTTTTCTCTGGTTTACTTTATTGTAATAACACAGTATATTATACATATAAGATAGAAAATCCATCCTATATGTATTACATGTTAATTGATTATTTTATCAGTAAGGCTTCTGGTCAACAGTAGGCTATTAGTAGTTAAGTTTGGTGGGAGTTAAAAGTTGTACATGGATTTTCGGTTTTTTTTTTTAATTTTTTAATGTTTATTTATTTTTGAGAGAGAGCCAGAGTGAGAGCAGGGGAGGGGCAGAGAGAGAGGAAGACACAGAATCTGAAGCAGGCTCCAGGCTCTGAGCTGTCAGCATAGAGCCAATGTAGGGCTCAAACCCACAAACTGCGAGATCATGACCTGAGCTGAAGTCGGACTCTTAAGCAACTAAGCCACCCAGATGCCCCTATTATACGTGGATTTTCAACTGTACAGAGTGTCAGCACCCCTAACCCTCACCGTATGTAAGGGTCATTTGTCCTTCATTTATTTTTTCTTAATTTTTTAAATGTTTATTTATTATTTTGAGAGAGAGAGAAAGAGAGAGAGAGACAGAGCATGAGCAGGGGAGGGGCAGAGAGAGAGGGAGACACAGAATCCGAAGCAGGCTCCAGGCTCTGAGCTGTCAGCACAGAGCCCAACGTGGGGCCCAAACTCATGAACCGTGAGATCATGACCTGAGCCCAAGTCGGACGCTCAACCGACTGAGCCACCCAGGCGCCCCAATTGTCCTTCATTTAAACAAAATCTAATGTGTGAGCATTACACTTCTCAAACAAGTTTGGAGTAGTTTTTCCAATTATAAAAGAACCCAGAAAGTAAAATAATAGCTGCTCACGTGTATTCAACATATGAACTTATCTGTAAAAATTCCGTTTATAAATGACTCTTCAGGGGCACACTTATTGCTTAAAACAAAGGACAACCATCTTATAGTTGAAACACACCATGAAATTTATAAGCATCTTTAGAAATGACAACATGCCTACTGTGAAAACTTTTCCAATCA
The DNA here is from genome assembly GCF_024362965.1 of Panthera pardus. Taxonomy (NCBI): domain Eukaryota; kingdom Metazoa; phylum Chordata; class Mammalia; order Carnivora; family Felidae; genus Panthera; species Panthera pardus. The sequence continues at coordinate 36,786,397 of NW_026526777.1, forward strand.
AAGGTTTGACAGAAACAATAAGTAGAGAGTAGTTCCTACTACCCAAAGTATTTCACGGTAAGATAATCACGATTAATCTGTAGGGTCCAGGAAGTCTCAGTGTTGTTAGAACTTGGATTTGATTTTCAACCCACATTGAAAATCATACAATCTTTCTTCCTGTCAAGGCAGCATTTTTGGTATAAATGATCTGTTAGTGAGATTTAAGAATGTGGTGTCGGAGGACCCGTCAGATTCAAAACAAACCCAAACCTATTCTGGCAAATGAGAAATGTATTTATGACACATGTCACTGGGGGAAACTGTCAAAAGGAAGGATACAGAGCATTTGGCAGGCTGCTTGTAAGCGACACACAGCTCTGGGAATAATGACTTCCCAGGTCAGGGTTAGGAATCAGGAAGGCTGGACAAGCCCTACACTCACATTCATCCCTTGTTCCCTAGCGTGAAATGATCATTCACTGAAGAACAAAAGTTACCCCAGTGCACTTGGCAATCAAACTACTTGAGACAATCAGCTTATTGGTTTACTTATTCCACTGAGGCCCTGGGTGCAGAATGTTAAAACCTAAGTGTTCCAAATTTCTAAAATACATTCTAAGTGGAAGTTCCGAGCCAGGGAAAAGAAAAAGGCATGAAGAGGGGAAGTAAGGCAGGACAGTCTAATTAAAAACTCCAAGCAAACATCCCTGTGATAATTAATCCTCCTCCCCCTCCCACCCCTTCAGTGCAGCTGTCTTCACTGTACCTCCACTTTTGCAGTGGACACAAACAGCCCCATAGGGTACAGACGCGGGACAGAAGAACATTCATAAAACACAGGTGGGAGGTGGGACACAGGACTGAGGAGGCACAGGGAGAGGGAGGGCAGGTCTCTGCGAGGAGCCCAGGAGAAAACCAAGACCCTGTAGATAATTGGTCTTAATGATGGGCAGAGGCTGGAACAGCCACGTGAGGAAGTTTGGAGGGGCATGGAAGGTGGGCACACAGGGAGGGGTGACCAGGGCAAATGCTAGCGGTGCTGGAACTGGGTCCTTGGGAGGATCAAAAGCCTACTCGAATGTTAAACAGTCACAGGAAAGCAATTCGGCTCTGAAACTGACAATTGAGTTTGAAACCCTTCAGAAAAGGCCCTGTTTGTTTGTTTATTATTATTTTTAATATTTTTTAAGTATTACTTTCATTTTATTTTGAGAGGAGATAGTGAGAAAGTGGGGTGGGTCAGAGAGAGAGTGGGACAGAAACACAAGCAGGCTCCACACTGCCAGCACAGAGCCCAATGTGGGGCTCAAACTTAAGAACCGCAAGATCATGACCTGAGCCAAAGTCAAGAGACATTTAACCGACTGAACCACCCAGGCACCCCAAGGCCCTGTTTATTCAAACACAGGCTGAGTTTAGCAGGCCCTAGGGGTCAGAGCAACACTGAAATTTCCAGCTGTTTCACTTTTCCCTACTGTGTAGTCTTAGAAGGACCACTCATAATGGTAACCTATAGTAGCAAAACATAATTTTGCCGTATACTTGATTGTCTGCTTCTAAAATCACCAAGCATTTCTAAAAGCTGTAATCATCAAGACAGCATGGTATTGGCACAAAAACAGACACATAGACCAATGGAATAGAATAGAAACCCCAGAACTAGACCCACAAATGTATGGCCAACTCATCTTTGACAAAGCAGGAAAGAACATCCAATGGAAAAAAGACAGTCTCTTTAACAAATGGTGCTGGGAGAACTGGACAGCAACATGCAGAAGGTTGAAACTAGACCACTTTCTCACACCATTCACAAAAATAAACCCAAAATGGATAAAGGACCTGAATGTGAGACAGGAAACCATCAAAACCCTAGAGGAGAAAGCAGGAAAAGACCTCTCTGACCTCAGCCGTAGCAATCTCTTACTCGACACATCCCCAAAGGCAAGGGAATTAAAAGCAAAAGTGAATTACTGGGACCTTATGAAGATAAAAAGCTTCTGCACAGCAAAGGAAACAACCAACAAAACTAAAAGGCAACCAACGGAATGGGAAAAGATATTTGCAAATGACGTATCGGACAAAGGGCTAGTATCCAAAATCTATAAAGAGCTCACCAAACTCCACACCCAAAAAACAAATAACCCAGTGAAGAAATGGGCAGAAAACATGAATAGACACTTCTCTAAAGAAGACATCCGGATGGCCAACAGGCACATGAAAAGATGTTCAACGTCGCTCCTTATCACGGAAATACAAATCAAAACCACACTCAGATATCACCTCACGCCAGTCAGAGTGGCCAAAATGAACAAATCAGGAGTCTGTAGATGCTGGAGAGGATGTGGAGAAACAGGAACCCTCTTGCACTGTTGGTGGGAATGCAAATTGGTGCAGCCGCTCTGGAAAACAGGGTGCAGGTTCCTCAGAAAATTAAAAATAGACCTACCCTATGACCCAGCAATAGCACTGCTAGGAATTTACCCAAGGGGTACAAGAGTACTGATGCATAGGGGCACTTGTACCCCAATGTTTATAGCAGCACTCTCAACAATAGCCAAATTATGGAAAGAGCCTAAATGTCCATCAACTGATGAATGGATAAAGAAATTGTGGTTTATATATACAAGGGAATACTATGTGGCAATGAGAAAGAATGAAATATGCCCTTTTGTAGCAACGTGGATGGAACTGGAGAGTGTGATGCTAAGTGAAATAAGCCATACAGAGAAAGACAGATACCATATGTTTTCACTCTTACGTGGATCCTGAGAAACTTAAAAGAAACCCATGGGGGAGGGGAAGGAAAAAAAAAAAAAAAAGAGGTTAGAGTGGGAGAGAGCCAAAGCATAAGAGACTGTTAAAAACTGAGAACAAACTGAGGGTTGATGGGGGGTGGGAGGGAGGGGAGGGTGGGGGATGGGTATTGAGGAGGGCACCTTCTGGGATGAGCACTGGGTGTTGTATGGAAACCAATTTGACAATAAATTTCATATATTGGAAAAATAAAAAATAAAAAAAAAATAAAATAAAATCACCAAGCATTTCTAGACCCAAACTAATTAGAAAGAACTCATTCAGTCATTCATGCAACTTTTGGCAGGCACTGTTCTAGAAGCTGAGGTATGGTAGGGGGACAATAGACATGATGTAGTGAGAGACAGAGACCCCAGTGACTATAACATATCAGGGCTGAGTGCCTAATTCTAACATGACAGGACAGCATAGCATGTAGGAGGGGTGTCCAGTTCAAACTCATGGGGTGAGGAAAGGCTTTCAAGGAGATGTGATGTCTGAGCTGAGAACAGTTAACCAGCATAAAGATGTAGTACAGAGATGAGTCCAGGGAGGGGAAACAGCACATACAAAGGCCCTGAGGCACTGCATATGACCCTTTAGCAAGACTAACTCTACAGGTGAGTGTTGCCAGTATACCTTGTAATCCTTTGAGGAAAGTGCCTGGTCTCCTCATTCAGCTGCAAACTCACCTAAGCATCTTGCATACTCTGTACACTGAGTGGGTGACACCAACTTGCTTAATCAATATTTAAAGACCTGGATTCATGACGCTGTTGGGAGCCACGCTGAGGGTGCTGAGAGAGGTGCCAGAACATGGGGTGCGGTGAGGGCCAGCCCCCTCAGCTCACCCTACTGTCTATATTCCTCCTGTCTGGAGTATCAGGAGGTCCTCTGCCCTCAAGCCATTTCGAGACCAGAGGTGTCTTGTCACTCACTTCATCAGGATGGTGACTGGCATTGCCGTCTCCCGCCCTAGGAATAATTCTGCTTATGAGACATGGAAGACAGGCTGGACAAATACTTCCAGGCAAGCTCTGAGCAGACTGTGTGCACACCACTGGACTGTACGGCCCAAGAGGACGAGGATGAGGACGGGGACAAGGGCAGTTCTCAGAGGTCCTAGATTCATCATATAAGGCAGCCATGTGACCTCTAGGTCCCCGGTTTGGTCCCAAACATCTTGAAGACACAAAGAGAAATTGCCGAGCCCTGCCCCCTGGTGCTGCCCTCAGCGTGTTTTCCAAGCATTTTATGATCCTCTCTCAACACAAGCCTCAGGGCCAGACAGGTCAGACTGCCCGACTAGGAGCTTGAGGGGGCTCCTGCCACCTCTTTTGCTCACTCTCTGCCTTCCGGCCACACGGCAGCTCTTATGGTCCCTCCATGTCTGGCTCCCTCCTCACCTCAGGGCCTTGCCAGCACCACCTCAGACCTCCACGGTGCTCCCTAGTCTGGATAACTCCTGCTCAAGCTTCCAAACACTCCCCAACCTCCTCCCTGACCATGGTCAGAGCGGCTCCCTATCATGTGTACCCTCTGTACTCTGGAAACATTCTTCCTACCTGGAATCACCACATCCCCAGCAATGGCTCTGGCACACAGCAGGCACTCAACAGCTGTTGGGTACATACATAAACCAATGGCACTGGGCACCTTACTAAACCCCACCCAGTCTCAACCTACCCAGCTAAAAAATGTGGATAATAATACCCACCTCATAGGGTTGTTGGGTGGTTTACATGTAATTAATGTGAACAAAGCCCTAGCCTGTGCTTGGAACACAGTAGGTGCTCAGTAAATAGCAGACACAATAAAAGAAGAGTTTTCTTAATGGCCCCAAGAAGCAAATTCCACAGGGATCACCAGTCCCATTTTAAAGAGAGGAAAGTGAGCTCCGGAGAGGTTAAATAATTGCCTGTGACTCCACAGGCTTTTCCCAAGCTGCCATGTGGTCTCCACGCTAGGAGAGTCTCCACAATGCTCCCAGTGGGTTGTCCTCTGCATTCCGTCCTTCAAACAACCCTCTTTTCCAGTCAACAATTAAGGGGATCCACCTTGATCAGGCACCATGCAAGGTGATGGGAAAAAGGATATATCAAAGACAGCTTTGACTTTAAGGAGCTATGGCCTACGAATCTAAGTGTTCTCCAAAACCAGTTCTGTCCTCTTATGGTAATGGAAGCCATGACTGGTAGCTGGACACAAACATGACCAGAATTAAAAGCTGCACTGCATCTAGGTGTGGACATTTGTCCAAGTTCTGGTTAAACCTCTGGGGTTGCAGAGAGGATGTGTGCGACATCTAGGGTCTTCCCTTCCCCTCTCCTCCCTTCCTCGTGGCTGGAACAAGGATGTGAGCTCTCTTGGACCAGGAGGCCACGGTGACAACCCAGTTAGGATGAAGCAACAGGCAAGAAGGAAGCAGGGTGCCCAACACCATGAGGTTGACATGCTAGCCCTTCTATACTGGACTGCTGAATGAGAGAAAGACAAGTTTCTGTCTTGTCTAAGCTTCTGTTACCTTGGGTTTTTCTGTTGGAGTAGCTAAACCCACATCCTAGCCAATTCAGGAGTCCACGACACCATCCAGTGGGGCAGTACAATGTGTTGAGTTCTATGGGGAAGGTATATCCACACCTGCTTTCTCCACCTGCTGTAGGGAAAAGTGTGGGCTTCCACGTGTCTAAAGGATTGGGCAGTCACATGACAATGGAGCTCTGGAAGCACATTCAGGGCAAAAGCTCCAATGACTTCAGCTAAATACCTTGGTGATACCCACCCACTTCCCAGACCAGCCCTGACTGTGTGGCTAGCGGGCCAGGATCTGCTGAAAACTCACCGTGTACCAGGCCAGACACCAGCCAGGGATGCTGCCACAGGCACCCCCCCCGCCATGTGTCTTACTCCAAAGATGATGAAGTATAGATTTTCCAGCTTATTTTGGAATACTTAATCCTCCCACGTGTATCTATGGTTATTTCCCTTGGGTCATCAGAGACCACGGGGAAGACTAGATAAGTAAAGTTTTGGTACCTTGTAAACGCTGCCTTCTTTTATCTGTAATGAAGCCACAATGCCCTTCTTTTTGCTCTTACTGAAAAAACAAATGCTGCTGGCAGTCTGTGACCTCTGCTTCATCTGCGATGGTTTAGAGAAGTGAGAAGGAACATCAAATACAAACAGGCATAGTGGAAACCTCATCAATTTGCTTTCCCGTCCAAGTTGTGAAAATATACTACTAGGAATAAAGCCTTAGCTTTAAGTGCTAGGTCTTATCTGATTGTGGTGTGGGGTTGGGTGCTGAGCCAACAAATTCTATTGGATTTCTTTTGCCAACAAAGAAAGCAGGGCCTGGAGATGTTCAGGAGGCCTAGGCTCCAGGTACAAGCACGCACGTCACCCCATTCTCAGAGGTGCATCTCATTCTAGAAAGGTTTGGTCTCATTTTAGGTGTTGTCAGGAGAGCTCAGAGATGTTGAAGGATCATTTGCCTTCTTATGAAGTTAGTACAAAGGACAGCAATCATTATGCTCTTCAGCAAACCATCTCTGTATCAGAGACAGGATGCTGGTGTGGATCAGCCATATAACCTGGTCAATGGAACCCACACAGGAACTGTGGCAGTCCAATGTCATATGCCAGGTCCAATGTGAACTGTCTGACTCTCTCTCCCAGGCAGCTATTAGATTGGGAGCGCCCCAAAATGGGGTTACACCTTACCCCCATCTTACCCCAGATGGTGTCTCTTTGCACACAATCCAATCCAGTGCAACAATCTGAGCCCTACCTATCATGGACCAGGCAGTGTCCCAGTGATGAAGGGGGTGTTATAACAAGGAAAAGACATGGTCTCTACAAGGGGCTTGGACTGTGAGGAGACAACACCTACAAGTGTGTAACAGTGAAGTATAACAGATAAACACATAATACCAAGACTGTTACACCCATCAGAATGGCTAAAATTAACAACTCGGACAACAACAGATGTTGGCGAGGATGTGGAGAAAGGGGAACCCTTTTGCGCTGCTGGTGGGAATGCAAACTGGTGCTGCCAGTCTGGAAAAAAGTATGGAGGCTCCTCAAAAAATTAATAATAGGGGCACCTGGGTGGCTCAGTCGGTTAAGCATCCGACTTCGGCTCAGGTCAAGATCTCACGGTCTGTGAGTTCGAGCCCCGCATCAGGCTCTGTGCTGACAGCTCAGAGCCTGGAGCCTGTTTCAGATTCTGTGTCTCCCTCTCTCTCTGCCCCTCCCCTGTTCACACTCTGTCTCTGTCTCAAAAATAAATAAACGTTAAAAAAAAATTAAAAAAAAATAATAGAACTACCCTCTGACTTAGCAACTGCACTACTGGGCATTTATCCAAAGGACACAAAAATGCTAATTTGAAGGGCAAATGCACCCCAATGTTTATAGCGGCACTATCAACAATAGCCAAAGTATGGAAAGAGCCCAAATGTCCATCGACTGATGAATGGATAAAGAAGATGTGGTATATACATATACATTGGAATATTACTCAGTGATCAAAAAGAATGAAATCTTGGGGCACCTGGTGGCTCAGTTGGTTGAGCACTAGACTTGGGCTCAGGTCATGATCTCACAGTTCGTGAGTTCGAGCTCGCACAGGGCTCACTGCTGTCAGCATGGAGCCTGCTTTGGGTCCTCTGTTCTCTCCCTTTGCCCCTCCCCCACTCACACACACATGCATGCATGCTTGCGCACTCACTCTCCCAAAAATAAACATTTTTAAAAAAGAACAAAATCTTGCCATTTGCAACAACATGGATGGAACTAGAATGTATTATGCTAAGTGAAACAAGTCAGTCAGAGAAAGACAAATAGAAGATCTCACTTATATGTGGCATTTAAGAAACAACAGATAAACATAGGGGAAGTGAAGGAAAAATAATATAAAAACAGAGAAGGAAGCGAACCATAAGAAATTCTTAAATACAGAGAACAAACTGAGGGTTGCTGGATGGGAGGTGGGTAGGGGGATGGGCTAGATGGGTGATGGGCATTAAGGAAGGTACTTGCTGGGATGAGCACTGGGTGTTATTTGTAGGTGATGAATCACTAAATTCTGCTCCTGAAACCATTATTACATGATATGTTAACTAACTTGCATTTAAATAAAAAAAAATAAAATAAAAATAAAATAAAATAATTACATTAAAAAAACATAATCCCAACATATGTCGGAGGTTATCTTAGACAAGACCATGGAGATCTCATGGAGAAAAATGAGAAAGGATCTGGCCTTCTATGGTGAGGCAAGAGAATTGAGACACAGGAATGAGATGGGCAATTTTTCTAAATGGGAAGCTGGATGGCTGGAAATGCAGTTAGCTGGTCTGGGCTATGTTTTCCTTTCTTTTATGGCTCAATTTCTTGATAATGTTATTTATACTGTCTCTACACTCCCCCTTCCATAAAGGCAACTCCAGATGCATCCCACTCTTGGCCTCTCTCTTCTCCTCCTCTGAGTGATGGGTTTGGAAGGAGAATCTGCATGTTGGTAGCCCGTTGGTCTCTTCAAGATCTGCCTGCCTTCTCTGCGCCTCCAGGCCGTGAGATTTGCCAGGCAGACCCTCATGGGGGTAGGCTTGTGCTGATCAGCACCAGGGTAGGCTTAATTCTGGGGCGTACTATTGGGAAGCCTTCTTGGACACAGATACAAAGCATATTCTCTGATATTAGCTTAATCAGGAAAAAAAAAGTGATACTTGGACTGGCGTCTATCTTACTTGCTGTGTCTCTCTTGGTTCAGAACTCTGGAAGATCTTTGCAATTTATGAAGCATCCTGGAACTAACAGCCATCTCTCTCCATTCCTCAAGCTACTCTAATCTTGCTTCTGACCCCAAACCCCACTAATGATACTCGCACCATAGTCAATAATAGCTCTTTTCCTGATACATCTAACAGATGTATTTTAGTCCTCAACGTATTCTAGTTCTTGGATTCTAGTATATATTTAAGTTGTCTAGCATTTTTTATGTTTGAAATCAGACTGTGTCTTATAATCAATGACATATCACCATTTAATTGCCAGCATTATGTCCTAGTGGGCCATAAAATATTGGCATGTCTTACAATCCATAGCATCTTCCAGTCAGTGAAATTTGGTTCTGTATCAGTTGAAAATGTTCCTTCCCTCTCTCCCGTCTTTTGTGATATCCCACCCTCCCCTGTTGGCCATCCATCTCAGGTTCCTCTACATGTCCCAGATAAACTAGCATTCCTTGGGGCTCTGCTCTAGACCTCGTTGCTTCTTTTTTTTGTAATGTTATTTATTTATTTAGAGAGGGAGAGAGAAGAGCATGAGCACGCAGGGTTATGAGAAGGAGAGAGAGAATCTGCACCACCAGTGAAGAGCCCAATACAGGGCTCGAACCCACAAACCTAGACCTCACTGCTTCTTACCCTCCTATTTCTCCTTGGATTTTTCTCAGTCTTCCCCCAGCTTTAACTGTCACCTGGATCATGATGGTCCTCATGTTCATACCTCAAGCCTAGGTCTCTCTTCTGAGTCTAGAATCTCACAATGGATTCATTCACTTACTTCAAACCCGCAAATCCCCAAATGGAACTGGTCCCACTCCCAGGTAAGCCTACCCACCCTCCAGTGTTCCCCATTCAGACAACAAAATTGTCCGAGTCATTCTGGATTTAACCCTTTTGCTCTTCTCTGAATCCAATAAAGGACCAAACTCTGATAATTTTATCCATCAAATACCTCCTAAATTTGTCTACTTCCTTTCTACTGACATTGTCTTCAAGCTACTCTCATCTCTTAGCATTGTCCTTGGTGGTCTTCCTGCCCTCTATCCACAGGATCCAGGATAACCTTTCTAAACACAAATGTCACTCTTCTGCTTTTAAGGCTTTGAAGATGCCATCCCCTCTGCCTCGAAGACTTTCTCTTTAATCCCCTATCCCAAACCCCACCACCACTGCTCCATGTGGTAGAATTCAGTCCCTCATACAAATCTCAGCTCAGATACCATCTCTGCTGGGAAGCTTCCTTGATTTCTCTTGGCCAGGCTGGATTAGATGCCTATTTTATAAGCTTCCGTAGCATCCTGTTCTTACTCCTATTACAACCCTTGGCATACTATATTATAAAACTACATATTTACTTGTCTGTCTCTGTGATAAGACCATTAGCTCTATCCCAGGTGTATCTGTCTGGTTCACCATTGTATCTTCAATCCCTAGACTACACCTGGCATGTTTATGGAATGAATAAATCAACACATCAGTGAAAAGACGGGTCTGAGTGGAACATGGTAAGGTGGGCCAGGGTGTAAAAGACTCAGACTGTCTTAGGATGGAGGCTTTGAGGAGAAGATTGGTCCCCAGCCTGAGTGCAAGAACCCAGGTGTCCTCGGGTAGCTATGTTGTCAGCCCGGCTCAAGAAGGAATTTGTTGACCTGTTCAGAAATAGTCCCGTAATTCACTCTGATCCAGCTTAATGCTAAGCTGAAAAATTTATAGGCGAATTTAAAATGAAGATGTAAAGATAATGAACGTTAGAAATTACTCCATCATACAAAGGCTCTGCTTAAAGGAATTAAAATTCCACTCAAATGTGGGTCACCAGCCTTCCTTGTAGAGACTATACTAAACATGAGCAAATGATGCTGGCATCTCTGTTTGAACGGGGCTCACTCACCACTGGTTAAATTAAAGCAATGGCTTGGAAACATCATGACACTCTCCTTATATTCTCCACAACTGCAATTAGATAAAATTAAATTAGCTGAACGTCTCTCTACTAAGTAAACAGATCACAAATCTTTCACTGGAGGCAGGTGATAATTTTCCAAGATCACTACAGATAAGAATTGCAAATTGACTTGATTTTTTTCCCCCTTCTTGTTTATAAAAGACTACATGTGCACTGCAGCAGCTGACTGAAATGTACTGAAAAATAGAAAATATTGGCTCTTAAGGCCACCACCTAGAAAACTTTGATGAACATTTTGGTACACTTTCCATCTTCCTTCTGTTTACAAATGCATTTTTATGTAGTTGAGGTTACTGCACATACAGTTACACACTCTGTTTTTCCTCCACTTAACATTATATTTAAGACATTTTGCATCCTGATAAAACTATTTATACCATCATCATAACAACAGCCTTGATTTACCATATTTTTTTTAAATTTAACCAGTCCCCTCTGTCTGGACACTAAAGTTATAAGAATTTCCTTTAGAAAGATCTATTAACTCTCCTAACTACCAGTGTCTTCAGAGAAGGCAAACCAATTTTTGAAGTTGCTTAAATAAAAACAGGATGAGGAAGTAGAACCTGGTACCCACCCCCACCCTGTCTCAATCAAGTAATGTGTGCATTACCTGACACAAATGTTTTGCATTTCTGAAGTTCTAGATTATTCATACGATAGATTCTTGCTGGGAGTGTGGATTTAATATAATTGCTTCGGCTGATGGAACAGCTATATGAATATTAATGCTTGGTTGGAGTGTTTAGAGAGACACTTCAGTGTAGCCTCCTCCCCTTGTGCTGAGCATGAGCAAAAGATATTATTATATGGTGTGCGGTTGTAATATTCACCCGGCCCCTACACCAGGTCCCCGGGGTGGTGTGGAGCAATGCACTGCAGAGATGGTAGCACAGGAAGTGGGGGGCCTCCCCCCCACCCCTCCAGCTCACAAGCATCCCAGAAAGCATCTCCATGAAGGATTTAGCCCCTCCATCTCTAAAATAATGAGGGTTTTACATGAAGCTGTTGTTCTTTTTTAAAATCCTTATTAGATAGCCACTCTGTCTTCAATGTCTAGTCATCCTCCTTTTCAAGAAGCGTTTGGGGGAAGGGTTGGGTAGTACCCACTAGATAAATGTCATTTTTTCTCTGACCGGATCAGTAAATAACGGAAGAAATGCTGTCAAGACTTCTTTCTGAAAAAAAGTTTTATTCTTTCAAATTGCATCCTAATAGGCAAAAGGATATATGGAATAATGCTTTCTCAAGATCTACCTTAAATTAAAAAAAAAAAATTTTCCCCCAATTTTGAAAGTAGCATATGCTCTTTTAAAGAAGACTTGAAAGAGGGGCGCCTGGGTGGCTCGGTTGGTTGAGAGTCCAGCTTCGGCTCAGGTCATGATCTTGCCATTCTGAGTTCAAGCCCCACGTTGGGCTCTGTGCTGACAGCTCAGAGCCTGGAGCCTGCTTCGAATTCTGTGTCACCCTCTCTCTCTGCCCCTCATGCTGTCTCAAAAATGAATGTTAAAAAAAATTTTAAAAAGAAGACTTGAAAGACACATACATATATGCAGAAAATGAAAATCTCTTATAGCCTCACAGACTAAAGACATCAACTATGACATGTGAGTAGAGATGTTTGTGGGCTTTTATCTACAAATGTTTTCCCCCACATAGCTGAGATCATATTGCATTTAAAAGTTATATTTTACTTACTTTGCTTATCAAAAGGATTTCTAATACCACTTAAAATTCCTTGTGAACATTTTGAATAGCTACACTCCCATTTCTTTTAAAATGCTCTGCTATACTTGGTCATTTATAAAAATGCTCTCAGGGCACCTGGGTGGCTCAGTCAGTTGAGCATCTGACTTCACCTCGGGTCATGATCTCACAGTTCATAAGTGGGAGCCCCACATCGGGCTCTGTGCTGACAGCTCGGAGCCTGGAGCCTGCTTCGGATTCTGTGTCTCCCTCTCTCTCTCTGCCCCTCTCCCGTTCACACTCCATCTCTCTCTCTTCCTCAAAAATAAATAAACATTAAAAAATGCTCTCTTTTGTTTATTTTAGTTTATTTTTCCTGTCTCTTTTGTTTATTTTTCCTATTTCCTATTCCTTCCCCTGAACCCTAAATCTCTATCTAGAGCCCTAGCTTCTTTTCCTGGTTTCAGACCCATCTTTCCGAATAGCTGTTGAATACTCCAATTGGTCTTTAAATGGGACAAATCAAAACCAAGCACATCACCTTTCTTGTGTCTTCCTCCTGACTTAATCTCCTCTGTTCTGGTGCTTCCTTCTCCCCACTCACTGTCAGAATCCCCTCCCTCACCTCCCTCTGGCTGTTCCCTGCATCCTATTCTATACAATCTTTCAGACTCTTCCTTCCAGAATGTCTCATCAATCTGTCCTTCCCATCAAAGGTTGCTAGATTTAGCAAAACACAAGACACCCTATTAAAGTCTGAATTGCAGATAAATGGATAATTTTTTAGCATAAGTACATCCCATTCAATGTTTGAGAAATACACAAAAAATTACTCATCTATATAAAATCCAAGTTTGATTGGATGTCTTGTATTTGATTTGGCAACCTTACTTTTGACTCAGTTTCTATTGCCCATACCTTAACACCTCTCATCTCTACTTATAAGCCACAGTCACCCAATGCCCTCCCTATCTCTTTGTCTAGTTCATTAATCTGTACAAATCACAACTCCAATGGTGTCATACTTTACCTATTGCCTTCAGTTATTCCCCACTGACATTTAGAAATGTCCACTCTGATCTGCCTCTCCAGCCCCATGTCCCACTGCTGCCCCTCAGGGCTCTCAGCTCCCACTCAAATGCTGGTCCTGTGGTCATAAAATATACTCTTCACTTCCTGAGGCCTCAACTCATGCCATTCTTTCCATCTAGAATGTTCTACCTCATATGTCCAAATCCTGACTCCACCTTCACAGAACCATCATCCTAAACTGGGCCCTCCTCCCCTTGAATACAGATCATAAGATGTTTATTCTACCATTTTGGCAGGTCAAAAATAGTTGAACATTGGCAATTTCATATGCTTTAGGCTAATGTAATAAAAGGTCCCTGCCATGTGCTTCCCTGCCTTACTACTTTCTACAATGTCATCCTCTGATCACATTCTACCAAAAACATCAAGCAGTGACTGCCTAAAGCAATGTTTCTCATGGTACAGGTCTTCTAACCATATGCAATGGAACCACCCAGAGGAGAGAGGGCTTGTGAACAATGCAGATTCCAAGACTCCATCCTAGAGCTGGGGAGGGGACAGGGAATCTTCATTGAGCACCAGAGTTCCAGCTGAGTCTTGTGTTCACTAAAGTTGAGAACCACTAGCCACATGTAAATTCTCCTCATTCTACTCTCTTCACACTGGTCCCTGAATATGCCTACATATATCCCCACCTCCAGTGACTCTCTAGACTTATGCTACTCTTCCCACTTCAAGCCACAGCCTACAAACACTCCTACTAGTCCTTTCAAGCCTAGTCAACTCCTGCCTCCTCCATGAATATGTACCTGTGTTACTTACTGTCACTAATCATGCATTTGTCTCCCCAAGTAGAACAGAACATTCAACCAAGACAAGGATTTTCTCTACACCACCCATCTTGCAAAGAGACTAACACCCTGTTATGCTGTGATAGTTGCTAACTAAATAGATGCCACATTAATAGTCAACCAAGGTCAGTAGACACAAAGAAACTAAGCAAAGATGAGTGTCTTCTAAAGTAGGAATCATGAGAAGGGGGTGTTCATTAAAAAAAAAAAGATTGCATCATGAAAAAGCATTTACAACTTTATGTGCACATTTAAGGAGAATCTACATGTAAATCCTAGTTCAATAGTGACAGGACCGCAAGTAGCAAGTTAACTCAGAGTGTCTGATGAGCCACGGCCTGTCAATCTTGCCCATGGCTGCTCCCCTTCCTTGGGCAGGCTCTGACCCAGCCAGAAGTCAAAAAGAGTTTCTACTAGTTGAGAACCATGCCTAGATGTATTCTAAAAGGTACTATAAACTCAGTGAAATAAACCCTTCATCTTTCATCCTCCTCTGGCTCTGCTGCCTGTCCATGCAGTGCCAGAACCGATTCCCTCCCACCACCTCCCACAGCCCGGAGGCCATCCCTTCCCTAATATCTCTGGGCTCTGGCTCTTCTCCACATCTCCCTTCTACCACCATACGTAGGCCCTCATCGTTTCTCGCCCAAGTGTCCTAGCTAACCTCCATGCCTCTGTATTTGTGGAACCCAAATCTTTATGGAAACTCTTTCTGAGCTCTTCAACCCCACAAGATAACATCCAGACCCTTATTCTGGACCATGGGACCCTTCACATCCCACTCTCTAACTGCCTTTCAATTCAATTCAACTCAACTCAACTCAACTCAATTCAATTCAATTCCACAAACAGCCCCTGGTGCCTTCCATATGCTGAGCCAAGCTACAGATATGAAATCAAAGGATATCAGTTCACAAGAAGGACAAATGAGTAAACATGCAATTGATGCAGTGTGATGGGAATAGGAGAAGCACAGGAGGCCTTGGAGACTTTATCAATTAGTGGTGGAACTCCTGCAGGGAATTAGTGCAGAACCAGGACTATAGCTAAATCTCCAGTTCCAGGGTTCTCTCCCCAACTCAGTGCAGTCTGGCCAAAGAGATTCTGTCTTGCCCAGGAGAATGAAAAACCACCAAACCAAAACAAAAAGAAGAGACACGAGATGATCTATGGTTAAAATACAAATTAAGTATTAAAATGCAAAACCCATAGAAGTTACTGTAGGGACACTAAATCACAGTGAAACAAAATCATTTAAACACTGCATTTTAAGATGGAAACACAGGGAGATGGATCACACTCAAGCAGAGCCCTGATGAAAGTCTATGACTCATCTCCTTTGGTCAAGTAACACGGATCCGAGATAACAACTTCCCTGCAGGTGCTTGGGCATTTCCACCGCTTGGGCTGGGGCAAAATGGTTACCTATACCTTTCTATTCTGATATCTATGAAAAATGAGATAAAAATTACTTTAAAAATATAATGAATAAAATGTACATGTGAAAAGCTTGAATTTATTTCAGAGAATGAAGAAAGTAAATTTGAGAACACATTTATGATTTCCAAGAGAATTCTGAGAGAAGAGTGGGAAGGTGTTCTCTCAAACATAAGGCAAAGAACATCAGAGGAAAAGGAGATTCTAAGAGATTATCCAGTATATTCTCTGCCCACAGGGGACGGGCAAGCCTTTCAATCCACAAGAGCTATTGTCTACGTTTGTGTTTTTAAACTGCAGGCTTTGGAGTCAGTTAAGAAAGCAATTCAGTGAGTCATGACGTCAATTTCCTTTTAAATGAAAGAGAATGGAATCTAATAGAAAACACCAGGTTGCATCTCATGCAGCAAGAGTAAGCACTGAGCTTGATGTATAACTGTGTGTGTGTGTGTGTGTGTGTGTGTGTGTGTGTGTGTGTGTGTGTTCGCTGATGACACAATACACCATTTCATATGGTGAGATGAATCAAGAAAGTCTGACGAACACTCTTCTAGAAAACTCTTCTAGGGTTCTGTATTTAACACATACTAAACATACTCAGGGATACAGACCCTTTTCCTCATTCTCATGCTAAAATTAAACAGAATATTAGAACTGGAAGGAACAAATTAACAGCATGCAAATGAGTGAACTGATAACAAGACAGTAGAGACAACTGAATGAGACAGAGGAGCTTTGGGCTTTTTCTAAAGCCTTCCGCTTCATGATAACTAAGGATTCCTGGCTATTTCTTTTCCTTGTGGGAGCACTAGATACGGTACCTGCGCAATAATTACTTGTCCAGTGATCCTTTAGATCCTTTAGAAGTGGTAACACTTATCAAGCAGCGTGACTGTTGCCTTTTCAATAATGTCAGTCTCCTGCATTTATAGAAGCTCCTTGAAGTCTGGGCTAATGTGTGGTTCACTGATAACCCCAATTCTATGACAGTGCCTGGTAAGTAGTAGGTGTTCAATAAATTGTGGTTGGATTGAACTAAAATGCATCCAAAGGCAATCAAGATCTGGTTCTAGTAACCATTTGTCACCTGAACCCCCTTTGCAAGAAAAAATCAAGTTCAGTAAATTGAGCAAAAGATACCCTAATTGGGAAAAAACAACAATAACAACAAAACTCTGAACTTAAGTTTCCAGGGAGCAAATCACTCTTGGCCCAGAGGTCAAGTAAGTTCAAAGGACTTGTTTCATGCCCTTGTATTAGAATAAGAGCCACTTGAAATATTACAGGCTTTTTAGGATGTCAAGCTTGGACCTACTTTTTGGATCTAATCTGGCCCCTGGGGACACAAAGAAGAAGCTTCTTCTAGTCTGGACAGCTTCAGGGCAACAACCACTCTGAATCTGAAGCTGCTGTGTTATTGCGGAGGTCCTGTCCACATTGCTAACTGAAGCAGGCAGGATGTCCAGAGGGCCGGAGACAGAGGGCTGAATTTGGAGAACCTGTCGACTGACCAAGTAAATCAACAGTGGAGCAAGGCCTGGTTTGCTTCCCTACAAGAATCCCCGGCTGAGGAGAATTGAGACCCAGCAGGGAAGTAGTCATTTGTCTTCCTCAACCCTCCGGTAGCTCTTGTCTTATCTCCATGCCTCAGTGTCCAACCCCAACTCCGAATATGCAGCTGTTTGAGCTCATTAAGGATGCTCTGCTTATGAGGATGCAAGGGGGATGGTGCTGGTCACCAGCATAGACTCCTTGGAAAGGCATATGGTGAGTTCTCACTGAGGGGGATCAGTGAAAGATGCCCTTAACTGAAGGATCAATTCAAATTCAAATTCAATTCCAATTACAACTCAAAGGAGAGCTCACTAGCCACTACTCTTCTTCTCAGCCAGGTGAATATCTCAACAGTGATTTCCAATAGAAAGTCCTCTCTATCCAGGACACAGATGAGTATTAAAAGAAGAGATAAATGGCCTCTCCCTGCTGCCATCCCGAAACAGTGGCCCTACCCTTTGTGCGTTCTGTTCCTATACGCAGTAAAATCTCAGCTTTCTGTGGATGAGGAAGGCAAGGAACAGAATAACCCTGTCTGCAGAGCAGGAATCCAGACCTTTATTTTAGCAAAAAAACCAGTTACAACTTTCACCCCACACCCGGTCTCTATCCCAGGCTCCCTCTGACCATCTGCCATCTCATGCTGAAGGAATATAAATCATCCTTGGGTTAACCTGAGCAGAATGTAATCAAGAGGGCAAGTTGGCTTGCGGCCAGAGGAGCAAGAGAAAGGCTGCATATCATGTACTCCAAAATCAAGCAGGAACAAAATTTGAGTCATATATATATATTCTTAGATACTTAGTTTGTATTCTTAGTTTGAATCTCACGTCTAACATCCATGTTACCTAACCTCTCCCTGCCTCAGTTTCCTAAGAAATCATATGTAAAGGATTAAAGATGTCCACAATTCCTAGCAGTACCTGGCAATCTACATAAATTATTGTGAGGATTACAGTATTGCCAAATGGATCAGCGTACAGGTTTTGGGCTCAGAGGGACTCCAGGATGCTGGCTCCATGGACCTCATCCACTGTGAGGCCTTGGGAGAGTTCCCTAACCTCTCTGAGTTTTCACTGGCTCATCTACAAAATGGGGATAATGGGGTGCCTTGGGGGCTCAGTTGGTTAAGCGCGTCCGATTCTTGATCTCAGCTCAGGTCGTGATCTCACAGTTCGTGGGATCGAGTCCCTAGTTTGGCTGTGCGCTGACAGAGTGGAGCCTGCTTCGGATTTTCTCTCTCAAATAAATAAACATGTTTTAAAAATGGGGATAATAAAATCACTTCATAGGGTTACCATAAGGCTAAAATGAGAATACATATGTAAAATGCCTGCACAGACTAGATGACAGTAAATGATGGCTATTACTATGATGGCTTGTCCCTTCAGAGAGGTGGACCTATCCCCAGTAAAGAGCTGTTATGTAGCTACCTCAGGCAATCAGATGAATCCTTCAAAGGCCACTGATGCTCAAAATGCCAAAATACCAACATGTCTCCCTATGACCCCATTCCTCCTCCCACATCCCCTAGTACAGTGGGTGGCACACAGGCTTCCTTGTCACCCAAGTGAGAAATCCCGCAGTCCCCATCCACTCTTCCCTCTCCCCCGACAGCAAACCCACCATCTATTGATTCTACTTCTTGAATGAGTCAACTCCATTTGCTTCTCTGCACGTGCCCTCCACTACGTCAGTTCAGGGCCCCATCAACCTGCCCCTGGATAGCATGTCTCCAACCTCATCTCGCTGCCCCAGCCATCCCCCTTCAGTCACTCCCCAAGCAGCAATGACAGCCATCTTTCTACAGTTCAAATACAACTGTGCCTCTCTCCTGCTTTACACCCCTTTGCTGGCTCCCTGAAATAAAGCCCAAGTCCCTTAACGTGGCTCCCAGAGCCTGCCATGATCTGCCCACGGCTTAGCTCCCTCCCGGCCTCATCTCTCCCTGTGGCCCTTCTTGTTTTGTGTGCTTCGGCCATGCTAAAGGGGAAACACTGGCAATTCTACAAATGAATCATGCTCTCTCTCAACAGGGATGCTCTCTCTCTCTCAACACAGCATGAGTTTTCCCCTCTGCTTAGGACACTCCTTTGTCCCTTCTCCTCTGCAGTCTTTAGGTTTCAGCTTAGGTATCATTTCTTCCAGAAAGTCTTACTGCCACTGGAACACTGACTTGGATACCTCTTGCACTGTATGCAGGTATCTGCTCATTTGTGCATCTCCTCTAGTAGCCTGGGAGCCCCTTGAAGACAAAACCCATTTTTGTCATTGAAATACTCCAAGTGCCTAAGACAGCAGCTGGCACAAAACAGGCACTGAAATATTTGTTTGTAGGATAGACGCTAGCAACCGACCTTGCTCTGAGGAGCAATCTCTCCCTGGTTGAAGGTAGCAGTGGCACTGAGCTTTCCGGTAGCTTAAGCCCACCCTGGGCACCAGAGGTATATGTCCAGCAAAAGCAACACACTTACCTAGAATAGCCACCACCTCATCATCCTGGATCACCTCCAGGGAGCCGGAGACCACGAAGCAGAGGCTGTCAACACTCTCTCCTGCATGGTAGATAAGGTCCCCTGGGGCGCAGTGCACTGTCTGAAACTCCATGGCCAGTGCCCGCAGGCAGCCGTCACTGGCCAACCGGAAAGCTGGGTGCTCCTTGAACACCTTGCGATTCAGGTGCACGCAGATGTCAGCTCTCATGTCCTTGGGGCAGATCTGCAGAACCTGGCCGGGCACAGGAACAAACAGAGTCAGGGTCCTCATTGTGGTCTACATCCCGTTGCCCCTCAGGACTCCAGGGGTGGAAGTAACCCCCACCGGGCTAGACTGCCCTCTTCAATGCACTGGTGGACAGGACAGCCACAGTCCCTATGCTCATGGAGCTTACACTCTTGTGGGAGAGATAAGCAGTGACCACAAAAATCCGTGCTAAATGCTCAGAAGAAGGGCTGGAGAGTCAGGGCTAGGAGTACATGGGACTCTCTCTCTCTCTCTCTCTCTCTCTCTCTCTCTCTCTCTCTTTTTTTAATTTAATTTTATTTATTTTAATTTTATTTAAAAACGTTTTTTAATGTTTATTTATTTTTGAGAGAGAGAGACAGAGTGTGAGTGGGAGAGGGGCAGAGAGAGAGGGAGAAACAGAATCCAAAGCAGGCTCCAGGCTCTGAGCTGTCAGCACAGAGCCCGACACAGGGCTCAAACCCATGAACCATGAGATCATGACCTGAGCTGAAGTCAGACACTTAACTGACTGAGCCACCCAGGCACTCCTATATGGGACTCTTTAGATCCATATTTGGGGAAGGCTTCTCTGAGGAGGGGGCATTTAAGCTGGTACCTGCAACATATGTCAGAGGGAACCATGTGAAAGAGAACATTTCAGCAGAAAGGCAAAGGCTGTGGGGGGACCCAAGCAATAACCGATGTGAAAGATGTGAAAATGTGAAAGGGGGGCAACTGGTAGGAGATGAGATTTCAGGAGAATGCCAAGTGTGCATGAAGAGAATTTAGATTATGAAAAGCCTTTGATTTCATTCTGAGCGTGATGGGGACACACTGGAGGATTATTATGACACGCGGGGGAGTGACAAGATGGAACTATATTTTAAGATGGAGTCACAGGGCCCTGACCAAGGGGTGGCAAGGATGGAGCTATGGAATTGAGTTAGGCCACTGCTGCAAGCATCCTGGTGAGAAATAAGGAGACCTGAACTGGGGTGCTAGCTGGGAAGCCAGTGAGCAGTGGTCTAATTCAGAATGTATTTTGGAGACAGAACTGACACTACTGATGGACTGAATATGGGTGTGGCTTAGAGAAATAAAGTAATAATCAGTAAGCACTTAATGCGTGCCAGGCATTGCTAAGTGCTTTAAAGTCACTCATTCGTTTCATACTTATTTATTGAGCACTTATTATATGCCAAGAATCATTCTAGGCTCTGAGGATGTAGTGGTGAACAATACAGACAAAAATCCTTGCCCTTGTGTAACTTACCACCTGGTGAGAAGAGACAAATAATAACCAAATAAGTAAAATCCAGCAACGATTTTACATTTTTAAGTGTTACATGCACTTAGTAGCTAATTTAATCCTCACATAACCCTATGATGTGAGTGCAAGTATTATATCATCATACAGACAAGGAAACTGAGGCACAGGGGAGATAAATAATCTCCCCAAAGTTACATAGTTGGAAAATGGCAGAGCTGGGCTCTCTAACTAGGTAGTCTGAGTCCACAGCTTAGTTTAGATACTAACCACTCCTTATATCGCGTAGCTGCCCAAACTAAATGCACTTGTAATTTGACTCTTAGCATCTAGAAAGTCAAGACAGAAGGGGAACTATAAGAGGTCATATGGGTCTTCTCTTTCGAGAAAGGAAAATTTTTCAGCCTTTTCTAGGGGGAGAAATAGTTCCCTGGACCAAATTTTGTAAGAAAACACTGCATGGCTCCTTACATAGCAAGCATTAAGTAACACAATAGGATGCCTTCAAATGGACTTTTCCAGAAAAATTTAGGAGTGTTCTGTTTTTGTTTTTTTCTTTAGGAGTGTTCTTAAAATAATCCTTTCTCCCATCCTAGCCTAGTGAACAAAGCTGGGGGCATAAAATCAAACACGTTCAGTGAAGACATTCCCTTGGGGTGCCTGCACCCCTCCCTGCTTCCCTGCTTTCTCTGCACCCATGTGCCTCTGTGGCTGGCGCTCCCCTTGGAATCTGGAAATTTCTCAGCCTCCTTCAAAACTCTGTCCAAGTCTCACCATGCCCATGACAATTTTGCTCATACCCCATCCTGTCAGGTGCCCCTGCACTCTGCGTGGAAGTGAGGCAGTGGACAGAGGAGGT
The DNA here is from genome assembly GCF_024362965.1 of Panthera pardus. Taxonomy (NCBI): domain Eukaryota; kingdom Metazoa; phylum Chordata; class Mammalia; order Carnivora; family Felidae; genus Panthera; species Panthera pardus. The sequence goes on from NW_026526777.1 coordinate 36,808,340, forward strand.
CAAACAGTTGAAATCCCAGCTCCTTCCCCTCCAAGTGACCTAACTGCTCTACCCTTCAGTTTCTCCCATAAAATGCATATTGGCTTGTGAGGATGAAATGAAATTACATCTACTGGTAATTTCCCCAGGGATAGCGCGGGACCCAGGAAGGGACTCCATACATGCTCTGTGCACCTCTTCCTTCTTGCTCTTGGGTGGCTGGATGCTGAGAAAATAAGCAGGATCTCTGAGACAGGGACAGAGCACAGACTGAGGCAGAGGAAAATTCAGACTGCCAAGGCTTAGAATGAACGCTTGCTAAGTATTTCCCTCCTTGAGGCTCATTAAAAACAAGACTCCTGTTAAATGCAGATTTAATTTGGATCCTCTTTTCCCCAAGCAGAACACCAGGGAGTGAAGAACACTTGCATGTCATGTCAAAACTGTGCTCAGGAGTTCAAAGCCAAGATTTATTCTCCAGGTGACTTCACCTGTAAATATTTGGTTTCCCCTGGGCTGGGCTTTGCTGGCAGAGGCTGCAAGTGAAAGAGCCCTTGGAATGGAGACAATGTTTTATTCATGAGGACTGCTCCCGGAGCCACTGGAAAGCACGTGTGAGGAGGAGAGGGAGCCCAGGAGTAGAGAAATTCGGACAGTCATGGCCATCAGATATCTCCATCATTCTTCTGTTGGTTCTACACTGGACAGGTTAGAGGGGTCCTAAATACTCCTCTCTGAGCTGAATGCTTCTCAGCTGGAGACCCCTTCCTGGGCACCTTCCTTTCTGTTTGGTTCTTAGGACACACCATCCCTGCTGGTTCCTGAGGGCCTCAAAGGCCAATGGGAAATGTCGCCACGGAGGCTCATGGGACCTCCCCAGGCTGGACAGGACAGATACATGGTTGAGAGAACAGACTTTAAGGTCAGGCAGACCTGGATTCAATTCCTGACTTTAACATTTACTATTTGTGTGAACTTGAAGCAATACTTAGTTTCTTTTCCCAAGTCTTCATTTTTGAACATGAGTAAGGAATTCTGAAGATTCCATGAGCTGGTGTGTGGAAAGTCCTGGTACAATGCCTGACACACACAAGTGCTCAGTGCATGTGAGCTCATGTTTCTGATTTTGTTACCACAGCAGAGCAACAGGTCAGCCTGAGAGAGCCTCTGAAGTCCAGAAGGTCATAGCCAAAGGGGCCTTAGAGGTTGGCCTTAGTATTAAAAGGCATCTAGTTTCATGTGTTACAGACATGGAAACTGAAGCTCAGAGGGACAGGTGACATGTTCACGGTCACCAGCTAATTACTGATCAAACTAGAGGAGCCCAGCACTGCCACCCTCCCACCCCCCACCCCCACATACCCCTAGACTTCTGTGGTCATCACTGACCATTCTGACTCAGGATGGAGGGGAGGGGAACCAGGGACAGGCTTGGGACCACAAGACTGGACCCCTCCCCAAAAGTCGTCCACCAAAAGCCTCCGCCAGGAAGAGGGGGTACCCAGGCCAGGCTGGGCTCTGCAGTGAGTTGCCACAGTATTCCCTCTTCACCTAGAGCAGGACCTGCTGCAAATCCCAAAGCCTGCCAGGAAAGGGAGATGGCAGGGAGGGGCAGGGCAAATGCTGACTAGGCGCCATCTCCCATGGGTAGCCACCCAGCCCAGCCCTGCAGTCGGGTGGGGAAGGGCTTCTTTCCAGACAACCAGATTTACAAAGCCATCCTGGCCCCTGGGAAAGGAGCCCCAGGGCTGAGAGATCAAAGTTCCTTTCTGCTCCATCAGCTGCCAGGCACCCACAGAACCTACGTGCCTCGTTGAATGAGGCAAAAACAACAGGCGCAGTTAGGGCAGGTGGTTGGCAAAGCCAGAGACTAAGACCTGCCCGGCTGATTCTCTGCCTAGGTGAGAAATGAGGGCAACTCCATCTGGACTCATCTTCTTATCCTTCTTCCCTCCAGTACAGTTTTAAATTAAAAAAAAAAAAAAAAAGTAAGAGTAGGAAAAGCTTCCAAGTCAGACAAAAATTGGATTCAAACTCTGACTTTGCCATTGTTAACTCTACGACCAGAGGCAGTTAACAAGACTAATTGGGCCTCTGTGTCCTCATCTCTTGGGTAGAAATAACAGTAGGTCCCTCCCAGAGTTGCTGTAGAGCATAACTGACACATGAATGCAGGGCCAGGCACACGGAAACCGTGGTAAATACTTGTTTGTTTGTTTTTTTAATGTTTATTTATTTTTGAGAGAGAGACAGACAGACAGACAGAGAGACAGAGCATGAGTGGGGGAGGGGCAGAGAGAGAGGGAGACAGAATCCTAAGCAGACTCCAGGCTCTGAGCTGTCAGCACAGAGCCTGATGCAGGGCTCGAACTCACAAGCTGTGAGATCGTGACCTGAGCTAAAGTCGGACACTCAAGCGACTGAGCCACCCAGGCACCCCTCTTTTTTTTTTCTTAAAGGTAGGATTCCCTCCCAGCACAGAGCCCAACATGGGGCTTAAACTCATGACCCTGAGATCAAGGCCTGACCTGAGATCAAAAGTCGGATGCTTAGTCATCCGACTTAGGCTCAGGTTATGATCTCATGGTTCGTAGGTTTGAGCCCCACGTCAGGCTCTGTGCTGCCAGCTGAGAGCCTGGAGCCTGCTTCAGATTCTGTCTCCCTCTCTCTCTGCCCCTCCCCTGCTCATGCCCTGTCTCTCAAAAATGAATAAATGTTAAAAAAGATAATAAAAACAAACAAACAAAAAGAGTCGAATGCTTAACTAACTGAACTACCCGGGCGCCCCATTAAGTATCTGTTCTTAATGTGTGTTCAAGGCATGGTAGCTGGTGCTATGGTGGTATGCTTATTATGTTGCTGTTGTGATTATGGCAGATCTTCAACAAAACCGAACGATCATTCCTTTTAAGTTGGAAGCCGTTCAATTGAGTTCAAGGTTTCCTTTCAAACGGTCAACTCTCAACTAACTATTCTAACGGAGGAAGAGCAGGAGCAAGGATAGCTGATCCAAAGCCAGTTGAATTTGGCTTTGAATGTGTTATATTTCTGCAACAGCATTATATTTCTGTTTTTCTTATTCTAACAATGAAAGGAATCAGAATTCCCCAAGCCCTTAGAGATTAGCAGTAAAAAGAGAAGTGTGGTTGAAAATACTGAGAAGCAGAGAAAAATGGACATAGGATTACATTTTTGCTTATAGAAATATACACAGGAGATAATTCCTAAATGAATAGAAACCCACCGTACCTTTTCTGTATTCTTCCCAGCCACCAAATTTTCTTCACTTTATTGAAATACATCTAGAATCATGCAACTCGTAGAGAAAAATAAGGATTTACTGTTGTTTCCATTTTCCAGATAGGAAAACAGATACCTTAGCCTTAGAGAGATGTCTGATGTTCTGCTCAAGCCAACGACTACTAAGGCGCAAGCCCTTCGTAAGTATTCCCCAGACTCATCTGATGAATAGGATCACCTGGGCACTTGTTAAAGATGCAGATTTCTCCTCAAACCTTCCCCTCCACCAAATTCTGATTTCATACATCTGGGATAGAGGCTGGGAATCTGTTTTTAATGACCACGAATCACAGGATTCTCATCAGAGCTGAGACTGCAGTGAGGCAACAGTCTCGAGCTAAAAACTCAGTAATCAAGATAAATTATAGTTTAATACAATATCTCAAAAAATCAGAATTCATGCAAAAAAAATCCACGATGAACAAAATATCAAAAATTTGAATAAAGATAGAATCAGTGGCAGTGCTGTGCCATCTCGGAGCCCGAGGCTAAAGGAAAAGTAGTCACAACGATTACCTCACTCTGGATGGCCCTAAGTCTTATCATCATATAAGTTAGACTTCCAGTTCCTCTCTTATCTAAGAGATACATGCTGTCTTTCTAGTTTCTTAAATAAAGGCTCCGAATCTCTTAATTGCTGGTCTTTGAGCAAAGCTGAGCTGGAAGCCATCAAAACCTCTGGAGGTAGGATGTGGGAACCCCAAATTACCCAAATGAATTCTGATGCACAGCCAGGTTAGAGAACCACTGCCCTAGGAGTGCCTCAGGTCTCTCTGGGAAAGCCAACACACAGGGCCTACCTGAGCTTGTCACCCTCCTTACCTTCTCTGTGTCGATGCCTCTGGACATGGACCAGGTAGACACGATATAATCCATGACTCGCTCACTCAAGCCCTTTGGCACCTGGTAGAGCTTCAGGAAGTCCCGAACGCTGTTGAGCATCTCATGGTACCGGTTGGTGTTGGCGTACATCTGCTGGAAAATGGTCGTCACATTCCCAAAGATGGTGGCATAGAGAAGTGCTGAAGCAGGAAGACAAGAGACAACACATGAGTGGTCCTTGAACCAGGCCCCAAGAATGCTCAACTTGTCCAGAGCAGGCCAATGGCCAGACCTGCCCCCAACCTAGGGCAGACTGTCCTGACCTTTGCAGAAGAACCTCAAAAAGTTTGAGCCATGCCTAAGGCCACCAGTCAAATATGTTATTCTGTATCAGCCCAATTCCTAACTTACTGGCAAGTAATCTTCTTCAAGCTCCTCTTGTGCCAAGTACTACGCTACCTGCCGAGGACAGGATGGTGAATGAAACATTTAGTCTTGGCTTTCACACAGGAAACAATGTAGTGCAAGGACAGACCCCGAATCCATCATCACAAACAATTAAATAACAGCAAGTCTGCCAAGCAATGAAGGATGTTCTTTATAGCTTTGCTTCACACTTATTGTTAAGGTACATGTAAATATAATAATCCACTGTGATACGGCTCCTGGGGAAAATAGCACGGCTTTCACATGGCGAGAATAAAATCAGGTCTCCTCTGAGATACAAGTACATACCATGTGCTCCTACTGCTCCCCCTACATTGGTGTCAGGAAAGAGGACAATTACATCATCACCAAACCCCACCTTCTGCCTCTAACTCCCATTTGCCCTTGAAGGCTGAGCTCAAGTGCCACCACTTCCAGTAAGCCTCCCCATGAAGGTGACCATGACTCCCCAGGCATATTTCTACACAGCTGGAAATAGTATATAAACCATTTTGCAACTATATGCTTCTTTCTTTCCTTGTGCCTGTATGGGTTGCTTGAAGGCTGGACCCATCTTTTTCTTGCTATTGTATCCCCGGGAGCTACCACTATGCCAGTACCCGATAAGTATCTGTCAAATTATTTTTTAAAACTTAATAAATACTTATTTGTGAAGTTCACACATGTTTTTGCTCTGCTTTTTTAAAAAAAAATTGAGTTATTGTTGACATATAATAAACTGAACATTTAAAGTATACAATCTGATAAGTTTTGACATATGTATACACCCATAAAACCATCACCACAATCAAATTAGTGAACATTTCCATCACTTCCCAAAAAGTTGGGTCATGGACCTTTATAATCCTTCCCATTCCCAAGTGATTGCTGATATTTTCTGTCACCATAAATTAGCTTGCATTCTCAAGAATTTTCTATAAATGTTATCATACAATATATACTCTTTTTAAACATTTTATTTAGATATAATTCATAACCCTAAAATACACCCACTTAAAGTATACAATTCAATGGCTGTTATTTACAGAGTTGTGCAATCACTGTATCTATGTTTAGAATATTTTCATCCCCCTCCCAAAGAAACGCCATACCCATTATCAGTCATTCCACATTTCCCTCCCAATCCCCTAGCCCTAGACAACCAGTAATCTGCTTTCTGTTTGTATAGATTTGCCTACTCTGGACCTCTCAAATAAATTAAATCATACAAGATATGAACTTATGTGGCTGGTTCCTTTCATTTAACACAGTGTTTACAAAGTTCATCCATGTTGCAACATGTATTGGTACTTCATTCCTTTTTATTGTTGAATAAATAATATTCAAGGATATTGACAAGCCATATTTCATTTATCCATTCATCAGTTCATGGGCATCCAGGTCATTCACTTTTTGGCTATTATAAATAATGCTGTTATGAACACTCATGTACAAGTTTTTGCATGAACATATTTTCAATTCTCTTGGGCATATAGCTAGGGGTGGAATTGCTGGGTTATCTGGTAACTATGTTTAACATTTTGAGGAACTCTTTTCCCTGCTGCACTGTGTTCCAGTTCCAACAGCAGTGTATGAGAGTTCCAAATGTCTTGTTTTGCTTTGTTAGAAAGAGAGAACACGAGCAGGGGGAGAGGGGCAAAAGGAGAAAGAGAATCTTAAGCAGCCTCCAGGAGCCCATCATGGTGCTTGATCCCATGACCCTAGGATCATGACCTGAGCTGAAATCAACAGTTGAACGTTTAAGTGACTGAGCCACCCAGGTGCCCCATGTGTCTTTTTGATTACTGCCATCCTAGTGAGTGAGAATTGCTATCTCATTGTAGTTTTCATGTGCATTTCCCTGATGGCTAATGACCTGAGCATCTTTTCATATGGTTACTGGTCATTCTTATCTGCTCTTTAAAGAAAATGTCCACTTAAATCTTGCCTGTTTCTCAATTGGGTTGTTTGTCTTTTTATTATTGAGTTGTAAGTGTTCTTTATATATTTTGGATACAAATCCTTTATCAGATATATGATTTGCAAGTATTTTCTCACACCATGTGGGTTGTCTTTTCATTTTCTTGATGGCATTGTTTGCAGCATAAAAGTATTTAGTTTTGACGTAGTCCATTTTGTCTATATTTTTCTTTTGTACTATTTTTTTACTAGTTTCTTACACTCTGCATAATTATCTTGAGATTCATCCATATTGTTCATTATGAATACCTCATTCCTCTTTGTAAGAAAAAAAAAACAGTTTATTTTTAAATAATTATAAATTCACAGAAAGCTGTAAAGATACAGTACAGAGAGATCTTGTATACCCCTCACCCAGTTTCCCCACTGGTGACATCTCATGGAACTAGAGCACAATGTCAAAACCAGAAGAGTTACACTGCCATGAAGTATGCGTAGAATTCTGTGTCATTTTATCACACGTGCCGGTTCATGTAACTAGAACCACACAGAATACAAAAACTGTGCCATCACTGCAGAGACCTCTCTCGTGCTCCCCCTTTATACTCACTCTCTCTGGCAACCACTAATCTCTTCTCCTTTTTTATAATTCTGCCATTTCAAAAACACTATATAAATGGAATCACGTATGTGGCCTTTTGACATTGGCCTTTTACACTTAGCAAAATGCCCTTGAGATGTATCCGTGTTGTTGCATGTATCAATGGTTCCTTCCATTTTATTGATGCCTGCCATCCCATCGCATGGAGGGGCCACAATAATTTCTTTCAAATGATCTTACTCAGGCTTAGCCAAAAACTAAGAGAGGGAAGAGTAGAGAGAAAGGCAGGGATATGGATGTTAGGGAAGGAAATTTTCAGTTAGTCTGTCCACCAGTGCCAGATACGGTTGCCTAAGAAACTGAGGACCAAGTTCTACCTGAAAAGACACAAATGAGGATGGGAAAGAGTGCTGCCAGCTCTAGAAATGTACCAGGGAGTGATACCAATCTGAACAAAAGAAGCTTGATAAAAGCAAAAGTAGTCAAAGCCTGATTAATGCAGACACAGCCTCTGTAAGCTCATAAATAACCTCAGACACAACAGGGTCAGGCCTCCCGCTTCCTGCCTCCTGCATCACCAAGTGTGCTCAAAACTGGCCTCCCAGGGCCTGGGCTAGCTGCCTTGTTCCCAGTGAGTCTGACTCTAACTCAATAAGCCTGTATGGCAGTCCTGGCTCAGCTCTGTTTTCTGGTCCACAATGAACCAAAGGTCATGCATGAAGAGTAAGAGGTGCCTTTCTCGAGATGGCTGCTAGAAAATTAATTTAATTTTGAGCTTAAAAATATAGTTACACCAAATCAATACAGTAAGAATAGCTCTCTTGTCCATAATTTGAGAACAAGGTGCAGGTCTGAGACACCGGCATATGCTGGTCAATTAAGGCAGCAATGCCACATCTATCATTTACAGCCCAGGGCTGCTCTCGTGCCAGTCTGCTTCTGAGACATTCTAGAAGGTTGAAGGTCCTCAGGAGGGCCTTATTACTATCAGAAACATTATTACTATTAAAAATGGATAATTCTGCTCTCAATGCCCCTTCTCTAATTTTATATGAAGTGAGGTTATACATTTTTCATTCACACATTTTATTTATTAATATCTCTCTATAAAGCATTATGCCTTACATACTCACAGCCTAACTGGGAAAGATGACATGTATGTCCAGATTTCACTTGAATAGATATTTGATTGTGATGTGGGAAGAGAAGGGGATTGGAACATCCCTGCATAACAGAACCCCCCAGCTCTGAGGATTCCCTGGATGACTCTAAATGTGAAACAGCTGGGCCCCTCCATGGTGGGAAAGACCTTTCCTAATCCCAAAGCAAAATGCTGATTTGGGTAAGAGCAGTTTTCTTTCTTTCTTTGAGCAGGTTTTTTTTTTTTTAAGTTTATTTATTTTGAGAGCGAGAGCATGTGTGTGTGTGAGCAGGGGAGGGGCACAGAGAGAGGGACAGAGAGAATCCCAAGCCAACTCCATGCTGTCAGCACTGAGCCCAACTCGGGGCTCAATCTCACAAACCATGAGATCATGACTTGAGCTGAAATCAAGAGTCAGACACTTAACCAACTGAGCCACCCAGGCACGCTATCTTTGAGCAGTTTAGAGTTAACACTGTATCATAGCAAGAGCCCTGGGTCCCACCCAAAGAAATAAAAACAGTATTCTCTGGCCCTTAATTACAACTTGCTGGCAAAAATTTTTGTTTCCCTTTTCAAATTTTCATGTTTATTTTTGTATCCATACACATACATATAGGCTAAAGAGTTAAGTGGCCAGAACATCTTTTAAAATCTTTACTCCCCTAGACCTTCTTTCTTTTCACCCACTTTCCTATTCTGCAGACGCACCCATTTTTCCATTGTGTTAGCTGGTTGTTTTGCTGTTGAGGTTCATTGTTGAATGTCATTCTCAAATCACCATGTCCTGATATTTCAGTTTTAGGAATTATCCACTGTCCTCTGAGAATTTAGCTCCTTACCTGTACTCCCCCCCCCCATCTCACATTCCTTTCCCACACCTCTTCCCATGGCCCCATCCTCCAACATAGTTATATCATCATCTTGGTTCCATAATTATCTGTGCTGATATTATTGTAACTAGATGAATGATATTCACAGCAAAGCCATGTAGTATACTCAGGTTACTTTTCCTTTTCTACAGTTTTTTCCTTTTCCCTGTAGCTAATGATATTTTCATCTGCTTAATTTACCTATCTCTAATTTGACTCCAAATTCTACCACAGACAAAGTCTCTTCTTAATATATGAAAATATATTAGTCAGCCTATTAATTTCATTTCCATAAAGAAATCTCACCTGGGGGCACCTGGGTGGCTCAGTAGGTTAAGTGCCTGACTCTTGGTTTTGGCTCAGGTCATGATCTCACGGTTCATGAGTTTGAGCCCTACATTGGGCTTTGCACTGTCAGTGCACAGCCTGCCTAGGATTCTCTCTCTCTGACCCTCCCATGCTCTCTCTCTCTCAAAATAAATAAATAAACTTAGGGAAAAAAAGAAGCTAAAAAAAATCTCTTCTGGAGGCTTCTGAACTGTTCCATCACCAGCCGTGGGTGTCTCTGCCCTAAGCATTCTAGAAGTGGTTTCACTTATTTGGGTTAGGTCCCCTGATTCCTGTATCTCAGATCTTCCACCCTCTTGGTTTACTCACTTTTGTTCGTAGAAGGCATCCTTTAATAGTGTTCTGAGAAAGGTATATGGGAGCAAAAATTTTGAGCCCTAATGTTTACTCTTACACTCAATACCTGAGCTGGGTGTAGAATTCTAGATGAGAAATCATTTCTCTCATTTCTCGATGGAAGCATCTCTCCCTTGTCTTCTCTTTCTGTTGAGAAGTCAAAAGCATTCAGATCCTTTATCCTTCATACTGAACCTGTTTTTTCTGACAAGAAACTATTTTTCCACAATGTTCTGAAAATTCATAATGCTGTGCCTATTGCTGATTGTTGGCTCAGGTCTCATCCATTGTGCTAGGTTTTTAATCTGGAAACTTATGGCCTTCATTTCAACGAAATTTTCTTGGGTTACTTCACTTCCTTCCTCCTTCCTTCCTTCCTTCCTTCCTTCCTTCCTTCCTTCCTTCCTTCCTTCCTTCCTAGACCTGCCTCCAGCAGATCAAACTGAAAGAAAAGAAGAAGAGAAGAGAGGAGAAAAAAGGAGAGAAAAGGAGGGAGAAGAGAGGAGGGGAGGGGAGAGGGGAGGGTAAAGGAGGGGAGGGGAAGGGAAGGGAAGGGCAAAGAAAAAAGTAAACATGGAGGGTGGTGACAGTGGTGGATGGGGTGACAGAAGGATAAGCATAATAAGGACAATTTTTATTTCTAGTCAGTTTTTTTTAATCACTTAAAATAAAATTCTTCACAGTTTCTCAAAAGCCAAGGGAGAAGGAAAATTGAGAGACCGTTCTATTTTATGAACCCAAGACGGAGGGAAACCCTAGTTAGAAGCAACAAATTAAGGGCAATGGAAAAGGAAGTAAAGTAGGTAGTTCAATCTCAAGGATCTTCAGTGGAACAGAAAGAGACACTGCAGGAGTGAGTTTAGAAATAAGAAGTGTGTTTAACAGGTCTCAGGTCCTAAGTTCCTGGTTATTCTTTGTTTATGCTTAACCTGCTCTCTAGCTCCCAGGTCTCCTTAGCACCCCCCCACCCCACCCCATCTAGAGCCACTAGCCACACTGCTTCCCCATCTCTCATCTCTGTGTCTTTGGGACGTCTACTCCAGGGTCTTGAAGCAGAGGCAGGACCTCATCTGCCTGCTAACAAAGGGGAGTGACGATGTGAAGACCCCACCTCTGTATCAGCAGGGCATCCCCGGCATTCTGGGTGGCTGGCTTCTGCAGAGCCATTAGAATGTCACCCACATACTTTTAATAAGCAGTGGGTTAAACAGACTTGTGGGCTTCTCTAGGAAATTGGTCATTACTCACAAAATTACTCCTGTTGGAAAATGTACTTCAACTTCTAATAAACTTACAGAGCATAATTTACTCCTAAATTCAAAAAGGCTAAAAAAGTAATTAAAAAAAAAACTACTTCTGCAGGTATATCAAACCTTAGAGTTAAAGGACTAAAGTCTTTTTTCTTTTTTTAATAATTTAACAATTATTGCTTTCTGTGGATAGTTTATGGGTTTATCCAAACTAACTTTGTTCATACAGGATTCCAAATGATATATTAAAACAGAATTTAAAGAAGACTCTACTCTCATACCCATTCTTGTTTCTATACTCTTGATTCTCAGCAGAAGGTCATTAGGCCTTTGTTAGCTCTTATCACATTGCCACTCCATCTGGCAATGATGGGAACATAGTGGTCATGGAAGATGAATTGATATGGATACAGCTACGACATCTCTGACATCTTTCTTCTCCCCTTTTATGCCGAATACAGGAAAAGACTAAAAGAGCATGGGCTGAATGAATACACAGAGGGAATAAGTATTGATGCAAGAGACAAATCAGGTAAAAACATCATAATTGAAAAGAGAATTCTTAAAAATGGAGGTAGGCTTACAAAGTCATATTGGTAAAAGATTCTCTTGGTCTCATCTTTTTTTTTGTCTAGTTTTATTGAGATATAACTGACATATAACATTTATTAGTTTAAGGTGTATAATAATGATTTGATTTATGTACATATTGAAAAATATGACAGTAAGTTTAGTTATATAGTTAATAGTTTAGTTACATAATTAATTGGGTTATTTCCCTGATGGTTTCTTCCTCTTCATTTTCTACTCTTTCTTCCCAGATCTCCTGTTAATCAGATGCTGGGGCCCTAGATTAATCTAATTTTCTTATTTTTCTCTCTGGTTTCCTATCACTTTATGGGAGACTTCTTCAATTTTTATCTCCTATTCCTTTTATTTAATTTTCATTTACTATCATACTTTTCATTTCCATCAGTTTCTGGTTCTTTAAATGTTGCTTTTAAACAGCAATTCTGTTCTGTTTCATTGACATTAATATCTTATTTTCTGAGGATATCAACAATAGATATAGTTTTCAGTTTTCTTATCCCTGTTTGGTCTTTGTTTCCTCATTTATTTATGTTTGCCTGCCTTTCATATTAGAATATATGGTAATCTTAGATGCCTGCTCATATTTTAGAGGAGGAGTTAAAAAAAAATGATCAAGAGCCTTTGTGTGTATGAGTGGGGTTCAACTGTGAGAATTCATGATAGGGTGACCTGGCTGGAGTTTGTATTGAAGAATCCATGGTGCCATCAACGTTAGGATTGTCCTTTTGCACTTTTCTGAGTTCCTAGAGAAGTCCTCAATCTCTTGTCTGGAGAATGCTCACACCATGTAGCAAACAAGTAGGGAGGTTGAAAGTCTCAGCATTCAGTATATAAACTTCCCCCTAAGCCCTGCTGTCCTGTGGTACCTCTGCCTTCCTATGTCCCTGGTGTCTCCCAGCCCAGAGACTCTCTTTCAAGAATACACAAGGCTTCTGTGAGTGGAGGAGGGGTAGTAACCCAGCTTCACAGAAGAAGGATATCTTGGGGTCTAAATGCTTCCTAAACAAACTTTCAACCAGCCCTATTCTTAACCTTCCTTCACTCTCACTTCTAATGGTACTTATTGCCACTAATGCCTGAGCTTTTGGGGCAGTTCTGCTGGAAAACAAATTATTGTTTAGATATCCCCTCTGTCACCTTACGGTTCATCTCTCTTTGGTCTGCCAAGTCAATAACTGCTTTCTAGCTTTCAAATTTTTGTTATCCTACTCTAGGGCTCTTTATGCTTATGGATTCCAAGCCCTAAAAAGACCTTTCCTTTGTTGTTTCTTTAGAGGGGTTTCAGGAGTGATCAGATAGATGTAAATGTGTGTGCTCAGTTAGCCATGTTTACTGACAATAATACTAATGGTTTGCAAAGGCAATTAGGAATTGCTGGCTTTGGCACAAAGTGACCCCTACAAATTTGAAAATAGTTTCCAAATCTTCAAAGCCAGCAATTCGAGAGCTCAAAGCAATGTAGTAATCATAAAAAACAACACTACCTAAAGAAGGGTACCATCACTATTTGGCAGATAAGGAAACGGAAGTCCAAAATCAGAGAAACAGCATGCAGGGAGGTCAGAACTCAGGGTCTCTCTGACTCCAATGCCATACTCTACTAAATCACCTACTTTCAAGTTTCAGTGTGTGTCCTAATAACCGCAGGGCATTTTATACAGTTCTGAACCCTTGACTCTTCTTGATTTAGTAGGTCTTGGGTGGGCCCTAGAGAATGTATATGTCTAGCAAGTTCCCAGGTGATACTGTTACTGCTGGGAACTTTGAAAAGCACAATACTATGATTTTCTATCCTCTTGTGCGATTCAGGTTTCATTTCAGAATATGGTGTCAAACTCTGTGGACATAAATGTTGGTTTTGATTTGTTCTTCATGATCAAGGCTGGTTACATTATTCACCAATTTCTTTTTTTAGAGTAGGTTTAGACAGACCAAAAGGAAAGAGTTGCTTATCTATAAAAAGCCCACTTCCAGAAAATGGATTATAACATTCTCTCTTTCTTTTTCCTCCCTCCCTCCTTCCTTCTCTCCACCCCTTTTCTTCTTCAACTCTACTCCTACCCTGGCTATCCCACCACCCCCAGATCTCATAGATGCCAACAGGAAAAACCAAGGAAGCAGAAGCCCTTTCCAATCCCTGCTTTTAAACCAGATAGTGCCTCAAATTCAATATCCATTAAGACTATGCCTTACTGCTTATTTTAATGAGACTTAATTTCTTCATTTTTTTTTTGAAGAAAATGACTCTTGTTATATGAATTTCTGTTAGAATAAAACCACCAGTCTTATGATCCTTATTCCCCATTAGCCAGCCATCTGATTAGGATGAGCCACTCATTAAATCATATAGCTGCACTGGTGGGTTGGGGGTAAAAATCATTAACACACACAACACTGGCACTGGGAGCTCAAAGCAGTCCACAGATATCCTTTCACTTCTAAGACAGTAATGAGATACAGCATGTAGAACTGAAAAAAGGCAGAGAAGAGCTCACAAATGGAATCTCCTGGCTTTCTTTGTTAGGAACAGCCCAGCAAATTATGACAGGTGAACCCAGTGACTTCGGCACCGACAATATTATCTGATAAAGGCAGAAGATGGGGTCTTCTGAGTTATACCCTCTTGGGTTCAAATTCCAGCTCAGCGACTTAGAGCTGTGTGGCCCGAGGCAAACTACTTTACTTCTTTTTCCCTCCATTTCCATCAGCCTGACAAAAGACATGACACCTGCTCACTTCCCTGGGTTATCCGGGGGAACGAGGCACTGGGGGAAAGCACCCAGAGTACTGAGTTGGAACAAAGAGATCTTCAATGTTATCGTCTCTTTCAGTTATCGTCCTGGAGTCAAATGTCAGAACGCACACATCAGACAGCATTTTGTTAGGATGGTAACCTGGAACATTAGTCTGAATGGGCACTATTATCTTTTAATTGCATAGATGGACTCAAAATTTATCATTAGAGGAAAATACTGGAGTCCAGAAAGAGATGATGTAAATCAAGTTCATCATGCAAAAACAGAGGCCTTCAAAGGAATCTCAAAAATCCCTCAATGCCAAGAGCTTTGACACATCATCTGAAATACTATTGATTCTGAATGAAGCTATTCAGAGATCAGGAAGGAATGAAGAACCGTAAGCGTGCAGGAAGGCAGAGGGGGTAGGGAGGAAGGCCTGGGAACCAGACTGAAGTCCTCATTCCATATCATCTGGCCCACATGACAGCAACACATCTAATTTTGTTCATGTAGTATTTTTGGTCTTTGCTGCTGTTATTGCTTTTGCTTATTCTAATGTGATAATGATGAGTGGGTGTGAGGATAATGTTTATATTGGCATGGTAACTGGCAACTAAGTTTAAAAATCTTATTTCCTGTGATTTGAAATCCATAGCTATGAATCTATCTCATTGTCTGGAAAGAAATGAGTAGTAACAATGGGAAGATAAAAAAGAAACTGTTATGCTAGCAGATCAACCTGGTGTAGGAGAAACCTGTACTCTGAAGACAAAAAGCCGCAATTTGGAAATCTGGTTCCACTACCAACCTTAGGGTAATCATTCCTCCTCTTTAAATATCTTCATATAGAATGGAGTTAATAATTGCCTTATAGTTTACTTTTTAACAAGTGGGATAATATATAGAAAATGCTTATCAGTACCTGGTACATATCAAATGCTCAACAGATAATAACAATAATTAATAGTAGGACGGTTAAGGACCATCTCCAGAGTCATCATTTCCTGGAAACATTCCTCCATTAACTTAATTATCTGATGTCTTCGTTCAACAAACAAGTATTAACTGAATACTCAGGAGTGTCATGTGCTGTGCTGGGAAGCAACATGGTATAGTAAAAATAACTTGGTCTCTGAAGAGTAAGAACCCTACTGACTCTGCCACTGTCAGGGAGCAAGAATTCCTATCCCCTTCATGGTCCTTCGAGCTGGACCAAGAATCAAATTGACTTGAGACAGATTGACAGGAGAAAATCAAATTTAAAAGCATGCATACAGAGAATCCACATAGACATGGCAATTTCAAAGACAGGCAAAATGAGGTATAGATGTCATCTTGAACTATGGAGAAGGGGGCAGGGGTCTGGGACTCCAGAGGAAAGCTCCTTCACAGGGAGATAAGGAGAGCAGATAATTGGTAATTTGATGTTTCTCCTGCCATATAGATGGATCACGCAGATAAAATTTATCTCTACTAATACCCCTTATTCTGAGAAAGACCCCCAATTTAGATTCTCCTATGCAGTTAAGAGAAGAGCAAAAGCTTCTCTTGAGCCCACAGGGTGTTGATTGTCTTCTTATGCTCAAAATAATATTCAGCCAAAGTGGCTCATATTGGGGTGGCCTGCCCTTGGCCTTGACACCACCAATTCGAGTCATAAGAGCCTCAGGTCCCTTATTCATGAAAGAGAGCATAATCTCCACCCTTCAGATTTCTGTGAAGATTCAGGGAATTAACACAACAAATGCCAACCACAATGCTGGCATGGGGCGGGGGGATCCAAAATAAATCTTAGTTTTCTTTCTTGACCCACCCAGTGTTAACATCCCTCCATTCATCACCCCTGGACTCTGGTCCCCTCAGCTCTTGGCTTTGAGTGGCTCCATCCTACTGTGATATGTAGGCTTGTGCCATTCTTTAAACAGAATACTTTCTGGAGTGCAGGAATTGTGGTGGTCACTTCAGGGACATCTTCCTCTGCATTCAGTGGGTGCTCAGAAATTGGTATTGGCTAACTATTGAAGAAACTGTCCCATAGAGGAGAGTTCCCTCAGGTTCAATAGTGCAAGGTTTATGGTGTCGGTGGGCCTTTTCTACACCCTACAGCCATTTCCTTGACACCAACTGGGTGTCCTACAATTCAACTCCATTCTGAGACTATCTATGGAAGGCAGCATCAGATTCCACAGGCAAAGGGCTCAGCCCCACAAGACTGGCCCCACTTAAGATGTCATTTGCAAGTCCAGATTGCTACATGTACTTCTGACAATGGTTCCCGTGAACCCCTCCTTGGGTTCGAATAATTTGCTAAAGCAGCTGACAGAACTCAGGAAATCTGTTCACTCACTAGATTACTGGTTCAACAGCCAGATGAAGAGATACACAGGGCAAGACCCTGAACAAAGGAGCGTCTGTCCTCCTGGAGTTTGGGGCCTGGCATGGTATTTGGAAGTGTTCTGGTTCACCAACCTGGAAGCTCTCCAAATCCTCTCCTTTTGGGTTCTTATGGAAGCTTCGTTACATAGGCAAGATCGATTAAATCATAGGCCATTGGTGAATGAACTCCATCCCCTCTCCCCTCCCAGGAAGGGCTGGGGGATGGGTAACACAAATGAGGGGGTCAAAGTTCCATCCCTCTAATCACCTGATTAGCTCCCCAGGCAACCAACCCAGATCCTTAAGTGCTTCCAAAAGTCACTTCATTAACATAACAAGGGACACCTTTATTGCTGTCAGCACAGAAATTCCAAGGGTTTTAGGAGCTCTGTGCCAGAAACAGGGAGGAACACCAAATATGTACTTACTATTATAAATCACACAATATACTATTGTAATATCACACAAAGGCTTCACAAAGTGTGGTCTCAAACCACAAGGATCACATGCTTGGGCGGCTGGTAGAAATGCAAATTCTCATGCCCCCTCCAGATCTACTGGATCAAAATCTTGGGGGGTGACAGCCAGGAATTTGTATTTTTTCAAACTCTCCGGGTGATTCTGAGGCATCTTAAAGTTTGAGAAATGCTGCTTTATACCACAGGGATCCTCAATGCTCCACTCCAAGAGGGAGGCTGGTTGGAGGGGGGAAAAATACTGGGCCATATTGAGGAAGCAGGATGAGGCCATGGAGGCAGCTGACCTTACCCCACAAGAAAGAGCAATGGCAGTGAAGCCAGGAGAGAATGAGGGAATAATCCCACAGCTTAGTGGTAACATGACACGTGGGACACTGATGCAAAGGACTACTCGGCTCTGAATGTCCTACCAACTCCACATCCTCATTCCTTCTCAAGCCAGACAGCTATTCCCCTGAGCACAGAAAGATTCCCTGAAACCAGGGAATATAAAACCCTCATACATTCCCTACTTTATAACAAGAAAAGCCTGAAAACTCTCACTTAATATCTTGCTAAGAATAGCACAAACTCCTATACCACGCTGAAACTCTGCTGTGTTGGTGAATGTCACTTAACAAGCAAAATTCTTACAGGAGAGAGAGAAGGTTATTTTCAGCTACTTCTCATCTGTCGAATGAAACAACGGCTCCCACTCCACGGTAACCCATTAACCAAGCAATCTGTACCACCTCATTGCAACCAGTGTTTTAATAGCGCCACAGATGAAAGCACGGCAATTTCCACAGCAATTACTTCCGCAGATGAATCAAGAAGGTCAGACACAGGTTGGAAAGGTCTCCAAATAATTTGCTACTTGTACTTATTTTGTGCTTGCTGAGTTCTTGATTGCAAAGAGACAACCGCTTAGGCACAGTTGCACCTGGCTAACAAGGTAGGCTGGCTTGCAGGTTTGCAAACCCACTGTTTTGCTTTACTTGATAACGAGAGCCCTAAGTTTCTGTTTCTCCAATATGAGTCATCAAAGAGAATCAAATTAACAAAGCCATTTAATAGAACACATAATTTTTAAAGCCATTTAGACAAGTGTGTGTTAACCTTAACTGGGCTCATTTTCCAATAGTCCTTATGTCTACACCTAAAGTTATAAGCTCACAGAAAGCTCAAACTTTCTCTTCTACATCTCAAAACAACTACCTAAAAGAAAATTTTTCAAAAGGCCCTACAATCACCATGGTGAATCAGAATGGAACAGCGCAATGACTGCACAAAATGTCTTTTAAAGAACTGCCTCTTCCAATAGTAGTAATAGAAAGAGATTAAAATCCTTTTCTCCATTGTTGACAAGTCTGGTCTTGGTACTTCTAGCATCTGGTGATTTTCCTCACTGGAAACCAGCCGTGATCTTAGTTGTTCAAAGTCAGAACTGGAATTATTTGGTTGCTAAGTGACACTGTGGGGTCACAGCGCCTCTCTCCACATTGCCTCCAAAGTAATAATTATCCCAAATGGTCATCCCCCACCCAGCTCTCTACCACACAGAATGCCAAGGAGTAGAGAGAGTCGTAAACTCTCATATCGGGCAGGGCTATCCTTTCCTGAGTCAGTGGTCCTAATCTTGACTCTGCAGTCTCATAGCCGTAACACACGTGATTCCACCCCTTTGTGCACAGGAGGCTCAAATATTTACTTAATAAAGAAATTCTAAGAGTCATAATAACAACCGGTACGTGCACAGCTTTTATGATGTGTAAATCACTGTTCTTATCATTTTGCACACATAATTTATCTTAATGGTAGATACTATTATTATCTGCATTTTACAGATGAATCTGAGTCAAGAATGTTTGAGTGATTTGCCCAAAGTCACACATGGTAAGTGGCAGATGAAGGATTCACACGCAGGCAGGCTGGCTTGGGAACCCGTCCTGCCACGGCACCAGACACCTCTCTGAAACAAACGTTGACTGTGTGGACATACGGCTCCAGTGCCCCAACTATACTGACTCATTTAAATCTCTTCACAGCCCTATGAGGAAGGGCTATGGTTAGCCATATTTGCAGATGGGCCACAGAGAGGTTGAGTAACTTGGCCAAGGTCACACAGCTAGTAAGTATGGAGCTGGATTCAAACTCGGACAATCTGGATTACAAAGTCCATGCCCCAAACATTTATACCAGGTTTCTCAGCCTCGGCATCATTGATATTTGGGGCCAGCTAATTCTTTGCTGTGGAAAATTGTCCTTTTTTTACATTAAGATTTTATTTGCAAACCTTCTTTGTTGTACAGAAAGTAAAAATGCTGTTACAGTCTTCATGTAACTGTCAGTGGCCAACCACAATGACCCATGCTACAGCAAGAGTCTTACACAAAGACCCAACAGTGCTCACAGTTTTGTTGGAGTGAAGTCTCCAAGCTTGATGGTGGATTTTGAAGAGGAACCAAAAGGAGGAAGGCAGAACTTGACAGGGACTATCCTTTGGCTCTCTGGGTGGGTGGGTGTCCTGTGGCTGGTATCACAGCCACCCTTTTATTATTATCATTTAAACAGCTACCAGTGAGCAGTCCAACCAATACTGAACAGTTTTTTCCCTGCAGGTCGTTTGGGTCTTCACCATCTTCTCCTTCATCATCAGTTTCTCTTCTCCTCTCTTACCTTTCCTGCTTTCTTACCCGTCTTCCTCCTCATCCTCATCACCTTGTCCATCACGTCCAAAGTCTTCTTCCTTCCCAGTCACTTCATCTTTATCGTCACCCCTTTTCCACCCTCCTCTTCCTCGTCACCCTCTTGGCCATCACACTCCTCCTCCTCACCATCCTTGTCCTCATCTTTCCCTTTGCCCTGATCCCCTTCCTGCACAGCATCCACCTGGGCTTCTGAGCCAGGGGCTTCTTCATCCTCTTGGCCATAGCCATGCAGGTAGGTCAGCTGGGGGAGATAGTCTCTCCCTAGTCATTCAGACTAGTAACCCCAGTTAAACAGATGCGCACTTTTCAGGCAGTCCCGCTTTTTCAGAGTTTCCACAGTGCTGATATTTTGCCGTGTATTGCCACTGTGGTCCAGATGTGTGAGATTTGAAAGGTTTTCTGCTAACTTGTCCAGACCTCCAAAGATGCTATTGTCACTAAGCTCAAGCTTTTTCCATTTAAGTATCTGTTGGAGATCTGAAACTGAAATCAAGCCTGCGTTTATGACACTGAGCAAGTCTAAATTCACAAATTCAGTTGTTCAGCCTCAGTTTTCCCACCATTTGATCTGCCATTGTCGGGGAGAAGTTTTCCAACAGCTGCAGGAGTCTGATTCCTCATCTCCATTGGAGCTTCCTCTTCGCGTCCATGGTTCCCCGCTCCCCACTCTTCACACTTTGCTTTCCGCGGCGGGGTGACAGGCGTCCAGGCCTGCGTGGGGAGGGCCGTCGGACGGTCAGGGGCGGCGGGCAGGCCAGCGGGGCCCGGGGAACCCAGCGACTCCGGCGAGCAGAGAAACGGCGGAGGGAAGGGGGCGGGAGAGCAGCGCTGGTCTCACTACCGCCGCCCCCGGCCACGGGCCGCACTGCTCTTGGAGGCGGGTGGTGGCGGGCTTGCCTTGGCCTCGTGATGCTGCTGCCTTTCTTTGAATAAAAAAACCCCTACCAAATGAGGGAGTCAGACAAGAAGCAAGACTGCATGGATGCGGAAGTCCCTCTGATCTCCAAGAAATGACTATGATTATGGATTATGATTATGGAATTAGACAGAAAAATTGAAATGGATGATAATACACCAGGTCTATTCGTGATGATAAAAACTTGGCCTTTCTCATCTTCTTAGAGACAGAAAGACAATTTTTCCAGCCTAATGGTGACATCCATAATTGACTTTGAGGACTTCTTAGAAGCCCAGATATCTGTCTCCCGCAGAGATTTTGATCAGGTAGAAATCATTTTCCTGCCATAACCCACACCACGAATCCCTGCTGCTTCCCTCCCAGTAAATCTGACACATCATAGCAGTCAGAGCTTTGGACTCACACTGAATACAGGATTAAATGCCAGTTCTGCTACTCACTTGCTGGGTGACTT
The DNA here is from genome assembly GCF_024362965.1 of Panthera pardus. Lineage (NCBI taxonomy): Eukaryota > Metazoa > Chordata > Mammalia > Carnivora > Felidae > Panthera > Panthera pardus. Next base: position 36,829,582 of record NW_026526777.1, read on the forward strand.
TGAGCTAAGCGCTTGATCTCTCTGAGCTCCACTTTCCCCATCTGTACAAAAAGGGGATAAGACCACCCTTGGTGAGGATTAAACGTGATGATGTATATGAAGTGCTCCATGCGGTACCTGCTCAACACATGTCAGTTATTGCTATATTTTTATTATTCAAGATCCAACTCAAAACAGACATAACTCTTCCAGAAGCCTCCCATAACCATCACATCTAACCGCCCCCCCCCTTCTGTTCCCCAATGTAAGTCATGTGTGAAATCAACAATCCTCATGTGGGCCCTGCCTACCTCCAACCATCGTGACCATGATTCTCTTTTTTTAATGTTTAGTTTTGAGAGAGAGAGAGAGAGCGAGAGAGCGCGCGCACAAGCAGGGGAGGGGCAGAGAGAGAGAGGGAGACACAGAATGTGAAGCAGGCTCCAGGCTCTAAGCTGTCAGCACGGAGCCCAACACCAGGGTCAAACCCACAAACCACGAGATCATGACCCGAGCTGAAGTCGTCCGTTTAATCAGCTGAACCACCCAGGCACCCCATGACCATGATTCTCAATCAGGAGGCATATTAGAATCATCAAAAGAGCTTTTTTAAAAATTACATTTTCCTAGGTTTAGTTATGCTCAGGGGTGAAGTGGGGTGAGAAGAGGTTTAGCAGGTACGTTTTTTAAAACTTCCCATGATTCTTATAGGCACCATTATCTAACTCCCATCTGTGAGCCTCAGGATTAGTCTGCAAGTAACCGCTGGATGCCTTGTTTTGAAAAAGTCTGGCTATGTTCAACTATTGTAAAAATGTTAAGGAAAAGAGTATGATGCCTTTATGAAACAGAATATAAAAGAACAGGCTTAGCCAAGAAAGTACTTCATGCTAACTGCGTACTGATGATTAAAAAAATAAAAGAGGCGGTGTAGTTAATTGAAGAAATTAGTAACTAAGTTGATAAATGAACTTTTTTCTAGTTGAGAAGAAATAATCACAGGCTAGATTCAGATTTTACAGAGAGTAGGAAAAAGGTGGTTTTATGATTTTTTTTCTTTTCTCACTTGAAAGAGGAAAGATTAAGAAATAGTATGTAGAGAAAAAGGTAATTTTAGGCCTTGAAATTAGCAAGGTCATTATTTTTCATGAAGAGAGATGGCTAAGTATGTGTGTGTGTGTGGGGGGGGGGGGAGCGGCCAAATGTCAGGAGGAAGAAACAGAGCCTCACTGGAGCTTTGAACAGCCAAGCCTTGAGTGTCTGCCATGATGCCTTGGACAAGCCAAGGGCCCTGGGCGTCTTGCCCTGAATCACTGGGGCTGCAAAACAGTCAAAATTACCCTGAGGGGAGAGAGAAAAATAAAAATGAAGCTAAGCAGTGGTGGATATGTTGAGTTTAGGGAGGAATAAACAACATCCAACCTCTATTTAGCTGTTTGATAAGGTATGTACCTACCTTGATAAATTTGTCCAAAAAATAGCAATCAGAAATCACTAGATTCTAGTCTTCTGTTGATAGTGTTGTTATTAAGAGAAAAGGCCGGAGTGGTAAACTCCTCTGGATTTCTGATTCAGCTTCACCATACCATTACCACTGAACAGTGGACTTGGTGCTAGCTATCAGGGACTGGAAGACCAGTGCTTAGCAAAACATAATTGGCTTTGTGATAAGAGAAGAAACCATCCCCAGAGAATTCTTCTGGAGAGGCAAAGCTGAGGATAGAAGGAAGCATGTGGGAAGGTGTTCCAGACCATGGAAACAACATCTCCAAAGGTACAGAAGGCAAGGACAAGGACAATGTGGGCTAGAGGTCAGTTGAGGTTATTTAGCTGTGATAGAAGTACCTGGAAACAAAGTCTGCATTTAACTGACTCCATTTGGGGAACTGAGGGAAGAAAGCCCTCCTGCATGAGAAACTGCCAGAACTTGGTCTTGAATTAGTCTGGTAAGTGAGGAAGGGGGCAGGGAAATGGAAAAGTCCAGGCGAAGGGAATAGTATGGCCAAGGCTGGACCGTTGAGAGAACAAATCTCATCTAACGAACCACGAGTCTCTCAGCATAGCTGGTTCCTAGAACTCAAGGACGGTGGTGGGGCAACCCTGAGAGAGGAAGTTGGGTTGTAACAAGACCCCCACATCATGCAAGGCGTCCCTCGGTTTTATCCTGCAGGCAGTGAAGCTCCTTATTTATGCCTGGTCTCTTCACCTTTGGGCACAACACAGGTGTGGCAACCTCAACCAGCATCCCAAGATGCAGATGCCGCTCCGCTCACAGGTTCCAGGGGAAAGGTCAGAGCGGCCCGCCAACTGGGTGCTCATTCTGACAGGTGGCTTAAGGCCAAGGGAGACACTAACCACCTCGGTATTTCTTTTTTTTTCTTTTTTTCCCCAATATATGAAATTTATTGTCAAATTAGTTTCCATACAACACCCAGTGCTCATCCCAAAAGGTGCCCTCCTCAATACCCATCACCCACCCTCCCCTCCCGCCCCCCATCAACCTTCAGTTTGTTCTCAGTTTTTAAGAGTCTCTTATGCTTTGGCTCTCTTCCACTCTAACCTCTTTTTTTTTTTCCTTCCCCTCCCCCATGGGTTTCTTTTAAGTTTCTCAGGATCCACATAAGAGTGAAACCATATGGTATCTGTCTTTCTCTGTATGGCTTATTTCACTTAGCATCACACTCTCCAGTTCCATCCACATTGCTACAAAGGGCCATATTTCATTCTTTCTCATTGCCACATAGTACTCCATTGTGTATATAAACCACAATTTCTTTATCCATTCATCAGTTGATGGACATTTAGGCTCTTTCCATAATTTGGCTATTGTTGAGAGTGCTGCTATAAACATTGGGGTACAAGTGCCCCTATGCATCAGTACTCCTGTATCCCTTGGGTAAATTCCTAGCAGTGCTATTGCTGGGTCATAGGGTAGGTCTATTTTTAATTTTCTGAAGAACCTCCACACTATTTTCCAGAGTGGCTGCACCAATTTGCATTCCCACCAACAGTGCAAGAGGGTTCCCGTTTCTCCACATCCTCTCCAGCATCTATAGTCTCCTGATTTGTTCATTTTGGCCATTCTGGCGTGAGGTGATATGAGTGTGGTTTTGATTTGTATTTCCCTGATAAGGAGTGACGTTGAGCATCTTTTCATGTGTCTGTTGGCCATCCGGATGTCTTCTTTAGAGAAGTGTCTATTCATGTTTTCTGCCCATTTCTTCACTGGGTTATTTGTTTTTCGGGTGTGGAGTTTGGTGAGCTCTTTATAGATTTTGGATACTAGCCCTTTGTCCGATATGTCATTTGCAAATATCTTTTCCCATTCCGTTGGTTGCCTTTTAGCTTTGTTGGTTGTTTCCTTTGCTGTGCAGAAGCTTTTTATCTTCATAAGGTCCTGGTAGTTCATTTTTGCTTTTAATTCCCTTGCCTTTGGGGATGTGTCAAGTAAGAAATTGCTACGACTGAGGTCAGAGAGGTCTTTTCCTGCTTTCTCCTCTAGGGTTTTGATCCACCTTGGTATTTCTGAGTGATCCACTGGTATCACCATACCTTTCAAGCTGCTAATTTGCTTTGCCTAGACACAGTATCAAATTACATTAATTCTGATGCAAAATTAGCAAAATTTTCTCTAGCAAAAGTTTTCAAATTGTCATAGCTTCTGTAGCTTTTGAAATATTTTTCAACCTAACTCAGCACACAGGGTGGAGTCTCGGAAAGATGGTTTCATTGACTGGGGTCTACAATTTATACATGCACCAGTAAATGGAAGACCAGAAGTAGACTCTCATGCAGCATACACACAGGGGCAGAGATCCTGATTCCATGACAGCCCTCTATTTCTCTTCTGAAATTTAGAATTCAACTCCACTCAGAGAGGCTCTTTCTGAGCCAGTCAATCCTCTGGATGCCTCCCTGAATCTGAAAGAAGAATGCAGAAAACCTGAGAAGTGACAGGCTTGGTTGGCCCTGGGAAGGTCACTGTGACAGTGCCATCAATATGAGGAGGAAAAGGAAGTTCTGAGGGGCCCAAGCTTATAGAAGGAGCAGATTAATACTCTCTACTCTGCCCTGAGAGGCATGATTAAAACCCTGGGCTGCTCCCCAGTGGGGTTCACAGGCAGTCTCTGGGGGGAGAAAGAAGGAGAGCCTCTGAGGGGGAAGGAGTATTTTACCACTGACATTTAGAAGTGCCAGCCCATGGTGTGATAGAAATAGTCCAACTTTCAGTTGACATTGTAATATTTTTAAATTCTCTACTAACAGTGCATTAGTGTGGACCATCCCCACCCCCATCTTGCACTTGGGCCAGTCCTGCTCCTCCTGGTCTCGTTACAACAAGTGGGCTGAGGTGTCAGAATGATAAAAGTGAGCCCCATTTGGTATGTGGTAGTTTAATTGGCAGCAGTATATACTCTGCTGCTTAGAAACTGTAGGCCGTGTGCCCTCTTTGGAACCAAAAGCAGTTCAACTATTAATGCGAAACTGAATGGGCTTTCAGATAGTCGCTTCAAACTAATGGCCAAACTCATCACTTTGTTCATTCATTTATTCCGCAAACATTTACTGTCTCCCTGGTGATAGGTGTGGTGCTAGCACTGAGATACGATGCCTGATAAGACCAATGTTTACATGAGTAGACAAATGAGACTCGGTGTGGTCAGCATGCAATCTAGATTGGGGGAAGTGGTGGGGGAGGGGGGGACGTGGAGGTGGGCAGGGTGTGCAGCATGTCCAGAGAGGAGTTTTGAGGGATAAATGGAGTTGAGGGTATGGTAGTGGAATGGTAAAGGAAGACTCCCAAGCAAAAGCAACTGGTTTAGCCCTGGGGCACAGGGTATGGATGGGGGGCAGTGAGAGAGGAGACTGGAAAGGTGCACAGGGGCCAGGTCTGAAGCCCTACATCATGCTAAGATGCTTGGATTTGCACAAATCAAGACTTGCTCCCCAAACTGCTAGCATGTTTCCACTCCTAGCAGTGGACATTTTCAGAGCTTCATTATATATAATGAGGGTACAGGGGTACCTGAGTGGTTCAGTAGGTTGAGTGTCCAACTTTGGCCTAGGTCATGATTTTGCAGTTTATGAGTTCAAGCCCTACATCTGGCTCTGTGCTGTCAGCTCAGAGCCTACAGCCTGCTTCAGATTCTGTATCTCCTTCTCTCTCTCTCTGCCCCTCCCCCAATCACACTCTGCCCCCCTCTCTCTCAAAAAATAAACATTAAAAAAAATTTTTTTTAATTTAAAATCATTGGTTTAAGAGTGCCTGGGTGGCTCAGTTGGCTAAGTGTCCAACTTCGACTCAGGTCATGATCTCACCATTCCCGAGTTTGAGCCTCACGTTGGGCTCTGTGCTGACAGCTCTGAGCCTGGAGCCTGTTTTGGATTCTATCTCCCTCTCTCTCTGCCCCTCCCCCCATTTGCACTCTGTCTCTCTCAAAAATAAATGAACATAAAAAATATGCATGTAACATATACGGGCCCTGCCCTTTGCTGAAGAATTTACACATACTCAGTTATTTCCACCATTTAAGTCTTACTGCTTTGGTTAAATCCTAGCAGGGTAATGAAGTCACTGCAGATAAATCAGCCAATCAGTAAAGAACATGTATTTGAACGCCCAACATCCACACCTACCAGCTCTCCTCTGCCTTATCAGTCCTGTCACACAGGCTGAACATTTTGGTCTCATTTCTGCATACCCCTTCCCTAACCCTTCTTAATTCAGTTACACATGTGTCCATCTTCTCCATTCCATTCCTGCCGTTACTCCTGGTGGGCAGAGCATTCCCTTCTCGAAGGACCCGAGCCCTCGTCCTCTGTCCAGGCCCTCCCAGACCACCTCAAATCCTGCTTCGACACAGCAGTGGCCACATTTTGAACGTGCCTGTGCACGCTTGTCTCCCATTTCCCGCTCTCATGCACCACGCCTCAGACAACCTTGCATGTACCCTGATTCGGGATTGGTTCCGTGGACATGAACCTGTGCAGTCATGTAGCCTCTGTCCTTAGAAGGCCCCCTGCTTGGGTGAGTCCTGTGCTGCCCATCTTGAAATTCTTAATGGCTTTTGAACAAAGGGCCTCACATTTTCATTCTGCGTTGGGGTGCCACAAATACATTGCCGACATTGCCTACTTTACATCCCCATCTTTACTCATGTTCTCCACACTGAGAGAATCTTAGCTGACTGATCCTGCCTATTAGAACCTGATCCCTCTGTCAAAGCCCAGCTCAAATGCCAACAAGTCTTTGTCAGCTCAAGCCTGAGGTAGGCTCTCCCCTGGGCTCCCAACATACTTCGCCTTTACTTCTGCTTTAGCACTTGTCACACATAATGTGACACACACAATGTGTCACACACAACCTTACGAGGTAGTTATCTGCAAACGTGCCTCCTTCCCTCACAAAAGAAAAGCAAGCTTCTCTGGGATGGGGTTGGCAGGTGTATTCTTTCACCTCTTTTGCTCCTCAGTGCCTGGCACAGAGTAAACCCTCAACTCATTATTGATGAACTGAATTTCACTCTCCAGAATAACCCAGTGGTTTCTTGCCACCAGTGTCTCTTCTTCCCGTGAGCTGCTCCTGGCCCAGCCAAGTTCCAGTGACTGTGCCCATGGTAACGTTTGGCCATCTCAGAAACTATGTTAATGTAAGAATGGGCACCAGGCAGGCAATTACTTTAGGTGAGTGAAATGGCTCTGTAACTAGGAATGCACCCGAAGAGCAGTCTGAGTGAAAAGGAGAAAAAAAAACAAACAAACCCAAATTTGTAAGTTCACAGCCCAGCAAAATTTTCCACAAAAGAGAACTGATTTCCAGTTGTGTATCAAATTGTTCCTGAAGTAACTGGTATGTCCAAGAAGTTTCCTGAGGTTGAAGACTTCCGCCAAAAAAGTAGCCAGGGGAGCTCAGCTTCAGTATTTTCCCCGAAGGACCATACTGCCTGAAGAAAAGTCCCAACTGTGACATGGACGGTCCCTGAAATTCTCTTACAACACATCTTAATCCAGTTACATCTGTTTCTTGCTCAAAAGCCTTCCAACACTCTTCTTACTGGAGAACAGAGCCCAAACACCTTAGTAAAAAATCGCCAACATTTACTGAGTGCTTTCTTTGTGCCAAGTACTATACAGGTTTGTACAGAGCTGATTTCATTGAATCCTAACAGACCTAGATAACAGGCACTATTTTTATCCCTATTGCAAATACCTGAAAACTGAGACACCGAGAGGTTAAGTAGCCCCAAATCAAACAGGAACCAAGTGCTAGAGTGAAGATTTGAACTAGGAGATCCGAGGCCGGAGCACTTTATCACTGCCCTGGCACTTGGCTACCCAGGCAGCTCCATCCCTCGCACCTCTCTGCTGTCTCCTCTCAGGCCCCTCACTGAAGCCCCTCTGGGCTTTGTTCAGTGTGCCGATTGTGCCCTGTTCCCCTCAGTTAGGCTCTGAGCCTCTGTTCCCAGCATGTCCTTTATTCCAGTGAATGTGACCCCTACGACTCGGGTCTCAAATTTGAGTCTTAGGACTCCTTTCTACTCTTAAAACATTGAGGACAACAAAGAGCTTTTGTTTATGCAGATTATATCTATTACTCTTTACCATGTTAGAACTTAAATCTGAGAACATTTTACAATATTTATCCACTTAAAAATAATAATACACTCACTATATGTTAACACACCTAACATCTTTTACAAAAATAGCAATACTGTCCAAAAAATAAAAAAGTTAGTAAGAAGAGTGTTACTGCTTTATGTTTTTATAAATCTTTTTAATGTCTGGCTTAATAGATGACAGCTAGATTTTTATACCTGCTGCCCTCAGCCTGAAGCGATATATTGGTCTGGTTGAAGCATATGAAGAAAATCCAGTCTCACACAGATATGTAGTTGGGACAGGGAGAAATATTTTAACAGACCTCTCAGACAACTAAGGACATTCTTCCTTCATATTATACTGATATTCAACAAGCAGTAGTTTCTTAGAGCCTAATGTGGAATCTGAAATCATATCAATGAACTTTTCATATTGTGTTACATTAATACATTGGTCTATCTTGCACTTTGAATGGATTTCGTACCCAGGTATGATGTGTTCATTAAGTTATGCTGATCTTCCAAAAGACAACACATTCCATCAAGTAATATCAAAAGAAATCACATTCATTAATATCACCATCAGTTGCATCAAACAGACTTTAGTGTTGGAAACTGTCAAACTCACGATGGCAGTTACCAGTTTTCCATAATTCTAATTTTTGCCTGAAAGCTTTAGTTTTATAATTGGCAACAAATACTGTCAGTTGTTTCCCTTGAAGCGATGGGCTCACCTCATTGATTTTCATGAAACTGTCTGCCAAATACCCCAGTTTGGAAAGCCACACTTTGTCAGTTATTCTTTCAAGTAAAAATGGTAATGAAAACAGCAGGAAAGGACATGGCTATTTCAGCTTGGAATTCAATTGCGCAAATGCCTTTCCTTGGAACAACCATAATATTCCAGTACGCCCAAGTGCTTTACGTACACTTCTCTTTTTGTTTCACAGAATATTAAAATATATACTCCAGGGTCAAGATTTAATCAATTTAACTATTCTTATCACTTCATCAAGGGCATTCTTAAGTGAAACTAGACTTTTTTTTTTTTTTAACAAGTGCCTGGCAGGGTCTCCTGGGTAGCTCAGTCAGCTAAGTGTCTGACTTCAGGTCATGATCTTATGGTTTGTGAGTTTGAGCCCTGCATCAGGCTCCAGGCAGACAGCTCAGAGTCTGAAGTCTGCTTCGGATTCTGTGTCTCCCTTTCTCTCTGCCCTCCCCTGCTTGCACTCTGTCTCTCTCTCTCCCTCTCAAAAATAAACATTAAAAAAAATTTTTTAATGAAAGTTAACAAGTGCCTAGCAGTGAATAATATAATCACAATTAATACAGTTTGGGACTTCCTTGATTCATGCCAAGGTGCTGGCTATTTAACACACCATTGGTTTTGTACCATCAGTGCACATATCAACACAGTAAAAGAGGCAAATAATGTCTTCACATTATTACCTAAACGGTTTTGAACTCGCAACCTCATTGAAAAGCTCTTGGGGACCCCAAGGATACAAAGATCCTGCTTTGAGAACGGTTGCCCTACATATCTTTTTAGAGCCAATGCTCTAAAATGCTACTTCCCTGAAGAGTTTTACCACCTCGCCTTCTGAGCCACCACTGTAATTTGTACAAATTTCTGGCATAGTACTTACAACGTTTTATGACACATAGTTAACTATATCATCTCCCCCCCCTCCCAACTATAAGTTTCTTTTTTTTTTATTTTTATTTATTTATTTATTTTTTTTAATATATGAAATTTACTGTCAAATTGGTTTCCATACAACACCCAGTGCTCATCCCAAAAGGTGCCCTCCTCAATACCCATCACCCACCCTGCCCTCCCTCCCACCCCCATCAACCCTCAGTTTGTTCTCAGTTTTTAACAGTTCAACTATAAGTTTCTTTAGACAGAAACTGTCTTATTTATCTCTGAATATCAAGCCATTAACAGTTCAAGGCATGGAGAAAGCGTTTGATAAACACTGCTGAATGGATGAATAATTTGTACGATTGTGTTTTCTAATGATGGTTTTAACAGTATGTCCCATCACACATACCCTTCTATAATCTTGACACATGCCCATCAATAGGTCTGTTCCCCTCTCTTTAAACCTGGTAGGCTTTTGTGATGGCATCAACCTTTAGAGCATGGTAGGAAAGATGTCACTTGACTTCTGAGGCTAGGTCTTTAAAGTGCCATCCATTTCTGCCTTGATCTCTGGGGACACTCACACTTGGACTCCAGCCATTATACCAGGAGGAAGTCCAAACAGACTGTGGAGAGGCCAACATGGAAAGCAACCTGGGTCCCTGGCTCAAAGCCCCAGCTGGGTTCCCAGCCTGCACACAGGAACCCACGTGAGTGAGCCATCTTAAAAAAGGATCATCTAGTCCCCACTTGAGCTGAGTCTACCGACAACATATGGAACAGAAATGAGACACCATGATGAACCACTGACCAGCTACAGATTTATGAGCAAAAAACTAACTAAATAAATAAATAATAAATTGCTACTGTTTGAAATCACTACATTTGGGGGGTAATTTATTATGCAGCAACAGACGTTCAATATACTTTATATTTGAGCTATCCTCCTTACCAAACTGTCAGGTCAGAGAAGGCAGAAACTATGATATACTTACCCCAGTATTCCCTACCACATTAGCACAGGGCTGTGCACATTGTAATGCTCAAAACATATGTGTTGACCTGAAGTCAGTACTTATTTTTGATGCCACATATCCAATGGGATAAAATATATCTCATTTCCCCAGGATACAGATACTACCATACCCGTTAGGAAATGACATGAAATGTAAAACACAAGCCATAAAACCCTGGTCTCCTATTTTCCCCCATGAATTAGGCTACAGAAGGATTTTAAACAGTCATTACTAGATAAATGTCTTCCTGCCTACCTCCTCGCCAGCTCAGATGAGAAATGTGAGGTAGCCAGTCAGGAAGTCAGACAACGGAGGCCAGAGAAGACAAGGCAGATAGAGAAAATGTTGGCATGTATTTACTTTTATAACTTGCTATTTTTGTGAATGTTTCCATTTTTAATGGAACTTTGCTTCATTTATAGCTTAACATTATTAGCTAAATTAAGAAAGAAAAAATTGTATCATGTATTTTTAGTTCTAATTTAAGACCGTAAATGAAATTTCACAGCACTTGTTTGTTTGTTTCAAGAAAAGACATACTTTGGCTGAATGCATCAGTAGAAGTGAATCAAATAATGGCAGTGGAAGTGATTCCAAAGAAATGGAAACCAAGAAGTTCATGCCAGTTTTATTTGGAAATACTATTCCTCATACACTAAGTTTGGGTTTGTAGCCATGTTTGAGGGTGGCATGCTAAACCCCCAAGTGTGTTACTGGCAGAGATGTTCTAAGTAATGACACCTCCAAAACTTCTTGGGTAGGGTTTACTTACACAAGTTAAAAAAAAAATAAGCTCAAAATCAGTGGAATTATTTGAAATAAAAGAGTACATTGCCTTAGAAAGCCACAGAAGCAGATGTTCAAATTTTTACCTATTAACACTCTGCAGCCTTCTAATAAAAATAGCACTTTTGGTTGCTGAGGCAAAAAACCACACGCAATCAATAAATGTAAAAATCTGCATCAGAGGTATTTACTTGGAAATGTCGGGTGAATCTGTGGTTAAGAAGGTAGGCTCCACTACCACTTCCAAATGATATCACAGAGTAACATACCAGGCTAATGATACAGAAGACCAACTCATAGACCAAAGAAAGCAAGCAAAGTATTTCCCATTATAACCTGTTGAGTGCACTGATGCTGCTAAGACCTAAGACCGCAATCTTTCAAGTACGTGGATGATTTGAACATGATGGTGATATGAAGAACGAATCCTGTTTTGTTTTGTTTTTTTCCATGCTCATTGCCAAAAGATAGTACTCGCTCTCAAAAGTATAAAGTTAAGAAAAATTACATTGTCAACAGATGTGCTTTGGAGTTCAAGTTTTGTGTAGAGTATGTTCTGATAGCACAGCTAAAAAGATAAGAAAACATTCTGGAATTACCCAGTTAATAAATTTGCACCAGAGTGTAAATTAATGCATTGCTGCCTTTGATGAGAAAGACTTACTTCAGAAATAAGTCAGCTAAAAGAAATACTGTATTTGGTGATGCAGTAAAAATTGTAAATTACATAAAGGTAAATACATTAAGTTCATGATTACTCTGAATAAATTATTGAGAAGGAAGCTAATAATAACCAACAGCATTGCATGTTGATGTTTGACAGTTACCAAGGGGAAAAGTTTTGTCAATAATGTCTTAAGCACAGAAAGAATTCTTGGTGTTTTGCCATCTTGGTCTCAACTTTACAAAGATGTAAATAACACATCCAAACTTGTTTCTTTGTCTGTCCTTGTTACTTTAATGATTCTAACACCTCCATGTAAAGGAGAAACATGTTTTTTAATGACAGGTAAGACTGAAGACCAAAAACAAAATGTGGACACTTAAAACAACAATTTCCATAGTTTACAACATGTTCCAGAATTTAACAAGTATCAGTGAAGGAGGAGATGATGTTGATATAGCATATCTGAAAAAAGTTATCACCAAATATTTTCTGAATTTGAGTGTTTTGAATTTATTTTTTTAAGTTTATATATATACAATTCTGTGGATTCATTTTTTCATCAAAAGATAATTTAAATTTAACATTTTTGGAACTGGCTACTGATGAAGAACTGAAGATGAATTTAGACACACAACACCACTTGCTTTGTTTCAGATAAAAATTACAAATGAATATTCTGAGCAATGCTAAATTAGCTAGAGTCTCTTTTTTTATTCCTGTGAATGTTATATCAGACCACCCAAAGAACCTGTATGTTAATCCTACCACCCTAAGGAGAAACGCAAGGGCCAGATCCTAAATGACCCTGAATGCCCTTCATAACATACCTAGGAACATAAGCCACATACACTTCCATGAAGGCCTTTCTTTCCTGTCTCCAGACCCTGTAGGAAGATGTTCTATTCTTTCAAGCTGGGAACAGTTTTATTCCACTCTTCAGTAATAATGGTTCTTGTTCATTGTTATTCAGAAAGTCATTGCAAATCATTTCTGAAAGTGCCTGCTCTTGAACAAAGGGGTTTAGCTGAGGATGGCTCAGAGGATTAGCTGTCGCAGTCCTATAAGATGTGGACTCTACCTGGGAGTGGAGCCCCACAGATCTCTGACATGGATGAGTAGTTCCCAGAACTACGTATCAGAAAGGATCATCTAGTTGCCAACAACCTACTTTAATTCAGCATGCTTCTGTTGTGTGCCTAAACCATGGCTTGTGTCCTTGATGCACTCCGTTTGGGCTTCATCATCTATCCCCCGAGAACAGCATTATTGTCAATCCAACCTAGATTCAATAAATTAACAAGCAAGAAGCAAGCTCATCTATGCGTGGTGTTCATTCAAAGTGTGCATATAGGCGTTTAATAGAAGGAATTGCTTTTTCACTCATAACTTTGTTTAATTATGATTGTGGAATGACAAAAGTACAAGTGTAATAGGAATTTTCTATATTAATCACCAGCGTGTGCATGTCAAATAAAAGATGTGCACCGTGTTTGTAATTTCTTTCTTTTTCTGTTTGTTCTGAATATGTTTACTGAACTAAAAGTTTATGTCTGTTGAATCTAATTTAAAAATTGGGGCTTGTATTTTATTCATCTTTTTAAAATTTAATTTTTCCAAATTGAACTTACTATATTTTGACAAAAGTATTAGTCTGAGAGGGATTGGGTATTTTAAGAAATCAAAAACTAGTTCTTTATCACAGATACCTTGAGAAGCACTGAACTAGCAAACTGACAAGAGCACATATGCTTCTCATTTTTTATTTGTGGAGACTCTCCAGACCCATGATCAGTAGGTGTGTTCTGAGCTGTTTTCTACTTGCAACGATGGGTTTCTGGGAGCCTCCAATACCCCTTCTCCTACACCCATATCCCTATGCTCATGACTTCACAACGCAGTTCCCGGTGGAGTGAGTAATGCTGTCCATAAAGAATAAGGTAAAAATAATAAGGATGGAACCTCACATCAGCCCAACTCATTTTAGACAATAAAACCAACTAGAAAAGAGTGGAAAAGGTCAAACAATGTAGAGGTCATGGCATCTCATCCCTCCTGGGAAGAACTTGAAGATTACTTTTTCTTTTCTTTCTTTTTCAAGGGAGCACAGTCATCGAAAGAAAAAGCTGACAACCTCTAGTTCAGCTTTCAGGATTTCAGTTGAGAATATCTAGGAAGTATTTTTCCTCTCACCATGAAATTATCTGCTACAGCAATTCTGCAGTCACTCTGAATACATACAAACTAAAATGACTTCTGCTCTGAAAGTTACATTTCCAAATGACGACGTGCAGAAAGCAGCGTTGCAAAATGTGCCTTTGTGTGCAGAGCCCAGTGAGCAATTACCTATCCCTCCTGACCATGCTGTGTAGGCACAGAGCCGAGGCAGCTCCTTCGCCAAGTCTGCCCAGGGCCTGCAGAGTTGGCACGTGGCAACTCAGAGTCTGGTTGGGAAACACATTCACCATCAAAGAGCTCATTTCTTAAACCTGGAGAGAATATAAATTTACCTTCTCCAATTTCATAAATATAATTCCAACCTTTTAAAAATATCCATTTGCAAAACGCTTCATGACTATCTAATCTCTCCCTATCTTGTAATTCTGTCATGCAACACACATTAACAAGTACTACTAATTTTCAAGGGTTTGGGTGGAGAACCCGGAAGATCAAAGATGAGTAAGACAATTTCTATGCTAAAGGCACTTTTGGTACATAGCAAACAGGTCATTATTTCAATACCTTATGTTTGTACATTACAGCTCACATTTGAATATCTCAACTGAAATAGGCAGGGAATAATTACTGCCATTTTCCCAAAGAGAAACTGTAAAGGAGGACATATTAAATTATCTTCTTACATTCACACCACAAGGGTATGATTCAGACCACAGTGGTGGCTAAAAGCATGACTTTGGATCAGATATATCTGCTTTCACAAACCAGTGCCAATGGTCATCACCTTAGCTGGTTATTTTGGATGAATTAGCCCTTTTCACTTTCTTATCTATAAAATGGAGATAAGTAACACCTGCCTCAATAGGCTCTTGGAGGATTAACTGAGAAAATGTTCGTGAAGATGGGAAGAGCTCAGTAAGTGATGAGTTATCACTATTCCATCAAGAGTCCCTGTTAAGTCCCCACTTCCATGGACTACAATGTGCAGAAAATAACAGACATGGGAACTCACAATGTAATACGAGGAGAAATAGGCAAAGGACGTAACATGATAAAACAAAATCCACAGATCAGGAACTAATTAAGACTGCCTCCTCAATGTTTTCATAATAACATCTAGATCTCAGCACTTATGGAATACACTATCCTTAACACCTAGATCTCAGAGCATTTATGGAATATGCTAGCATTGTCAGGATCTCTGGATACCCCACTCCCACCTCTTACCAGTACATTATGAACTCCAGGTAATTTTTATTATTTTGCTAAATCCTTAGTTATTTACTATACAAGTACTGACAGATCATGGAGTCAGGGAATGAGTGTGCCAAAGACATAGCCATGGTTCTTGCCTTGGGGACCTGCCATGATGGAGGCACTCAACAAAGTGTGCTGAATTAAAGTAGGTTGTTCATGCTTAGATTACTCTTTCAGGGATTCTCCTGTTATCTTTCTTTTGTTAATGTCTAATTTCATTCCATTGTGGTATGACAGCAGACACTGTATGATTTCTATTCTTTTAAATTTGTTACTATGTGTGTTATGGCCAGAATGTGGTCTGTCTTGGTGAATGTTCTATGTGAGCTGGAGAAGAATGTATATTCTGCCATTGTTGGATAAAGTAGTCTACAGATGTCAATCATATCCAGTTGACTGATGGTATTGTTGAGTTCAACTTTGTCCTTACTGATTTTCTGCCTGCTAGCTCTGTCCATTTTCGTTACAGGGGTGTAGAATTTGTCAATTATGACAGTGGATTCATCTATTTCTCCTTGCAGTTCTGTTTCTGCCTCAGAGTTTGATGCTCTGTTGTTAGGCACATGCACATTAAGGTTGTTATATCTTCTTGAAGAATTGACCTCTTTATCATTATGTAATGCCCAAGACCATCCTTTCTAAATATGGGCTTTGGAAACTACTCATCTATGTCAAAGATCTGCAGGGATCCATTCCCAGGTAGAGTCCACATCTTTTAGGACAGTGACAGTTAATCTTCTGAGCCGTCCTCAGCTAAACCATTTGTTCAACAGCAGGCACTTTCAGAAATGATTTGCAGTGACTTTCTGAATAATGAACAAGAATCATTATTACTGAAGAGTGGAATAAAACTGTTCCCAGCATGAAAGAATAGAATATCCTCCTACAGGGTCTGGAAAATAAAGGTCTTCATGGAAGTGTATGTGGCTTATGTTCCTAGGTATATTATGAAGGGCATTTAAAGTCACTTAGGATCTGCCCCCTGCGTTTCTCCTTAGTGTGGTGGTACTGACACACAGGGCTCTCTGGGTAGTCTGATTCAATAAGAACCCTAGTCTAAGGAGAGAATGAGCTATCAGTAGAGGGAAGTAGGGAAGGAAGGCCCATTTAGCCTCTCCTCTATGGTTCTGACAATTCAACTCTGACAGCAAACTGCAGTTCTCCCTCAGTAAAGAAAAGCCCTGCAGCTAACTAGACCAATGGTCTTCAGAAGGCATTCAGTGTATATCTTTGTTACCCAACCAAACATGTCCCAGTGTTAAGTTTCACTTCCTATGTACTTTCCCTAAAGTGGTAGGAACAATGTCTTTCTTACAAAATTCCTAGGGCTATAACAATGCCCTTTATAGGTTGGTACCCTAAGTGGCTTCATGTGACCATTAATGTTGTTCCCCTAAAGTCTGTTTTCAACAGAGCAGCCAGACTGACCTCCTAAAACTTAAGTCAGATCACATTCCTACAACTCTTCATCTTACTCAGAATAAAAGCCAAAGTCCTCATGATGACCAAGAAGTCCTCATAATGACCTAGGAGCCTCTATGATGACCTTCTGTCTGTCCCCTCTCATCTCTCCAACCTCATTCCTCCACCCTGGCATCCTTGCTGTTTCCTGAAGACATTCTCCTGCCTTAGGGCCTTTGCAAGGGTTATTACATACACAAGAAGGCTCTTTACCAAAATAACTGTACTGTGAACTCTGTACCACTTTTAAGTCTTTGTTCAATGGTACTTTTTCCAAAAGGTTTCACAAAGAGGGTGTACCATTACAACCCATTCATAATGCCTCCCTTTGGTGCTTCCAACTTTCCTTACCAAACTCTGTGATCCCCACCCTTCAACCCTCACAGCACTTACTGCTGTCTAGCAAGCGCATAAAATATTTGGTTTATCAATCAAACACTCATATAGCCCTTATCATGTGCCAAGGGTTGTTCTAAGCTCTTTGGAAATAACTAATTTAATACCATTATTGTAGGTATTGTTTATTGTCTCACTCTCCCCACTAACATATCAGTTTCATAGGGACAGGAATCATCATTTTATCCACTAATATATCTGCGGTGCCTAGCACATCCTGGGTGCTTAATAAATATTTGTTAATAAATTAATGATTCTCCCACTAGTTCTTTTCACAGAATCATCCCTGTGTTTCCTTTAAATATCTCAAGTTCTGTGATTTCTCTCCCTTTGTATGGGCCATTCCCACCACCTGGAATGCTATTTCCCCTCATCCATACCACAAACTCCTTCTCATCCTTTAGTTTGATTTAAGCATCACTGCCCCTGAGAACTTCCTCTTGACTGTGTGCAGACATAGTTAAGAGGTCCTTCCTCACTGTAGCCACATCAAACCAAGGGTACTTTCCTGAAGAAACTTAGTTCTGACAAATAAATGCACCCATGCTTGCCTTGAAGAGACATTTCTTTGGAGGGTCAGGGCACAGAAATAATACCTAAGCTTCAAGCACAGGGTGAGTTGGAATATGTCAACGATATGTCAATGATAAAACACTTGCCTAGAGTGTATTTTCACACCATCCATTGGACAAGAGTAAACCAGATTCTGTGTTGAATAAGAGGAGAAAGAAAGAAGAGAGACCAGCTATACATCATTCAAAGGAGCAAATTAAAGGACATTAAAGATAAACAACTAAGGTTAAAAAAAAAAAAGTAGACAATGATTTCCCATTGATTCCCAATGATTTCTCCTCTGATAATCTCAGGCAGTTTGGGAGTGTCATTTAAGAAGTACAAAAGACCAATAAACCTGCCCAGCCTTGACCAGAATTAAGATTCTTATACAAGGCAACACCATCAAGCTTCAATTAAGGAATATGCTCAGGTAACCAACCCTGGTTTTAGATTTCCAGAAATAATTCTGAGTTATCAGGTAGTCTCTTTAAAAGCTACTAAAGAACTTTATAAATACCTATTAATTATGGTTCCTTAATTCTCTGTAAGTTTGACCAAGCATTTGAGGAAGGATGACTTTGCCATAAAAATACCCTACAAATACAGACCTCTCCAAATTCATAGGTGAACTATTTGCTTTGTGGCTTATCCAAAGAAATTATTGTTGCCAACTTTTAATTGATGATTCACTCTGCTTAAATTCAAGTATTTGAATATACAGGACCCTGGACAATTCAAGCCTATGCAGGGTTAGAAGACAATGCCTTTTCATTATCCCCAACCATCATCCATCCAAATTTATATTCAGAAAATATATCTCCATTTTGGCACTTCCAGAAATAAGTTATTTCTAGGCATAATTTCATTGAGAAATAAGCTTTTAATATGCTTTATAAATCACCAGCTTTCCCAAGGAGGGTTCAAATCAGATTATGACAGAATTGAGAGAGGGAAGTGAGATTAGTCTCAGTCAGATGATCAAGTACTTTCTATGACCAAACAAAAGGAAGTGGCAGAGAGCTCTAACAGATGCCTGAGTGGGCTGGGTGGGTTGTGGCTTAGGGGCTGAAATGGATAGACAGACAAAGTCTGCTAGCTGGGAAGCTGCAAAACTCACCTATTCATCCTTCCTGCTACAGTAACCTTGACAAGGGTCACCAAGAGTCAATATTTCCCCTCTTAGGGCTTTAAGACACAGAACATATGAATACAAGGGAAGGGAAGCAAAAATAATATAAAAACAGGGAGGGGGACAAAACATAAAAGATTCTTAAATATGGAGAACAAACAGACAGTTACTGGAGGGTTGTAGGAGGGGAAATGGGCTAAATGGGTAAGGGGCATTAAGGAATCTACTCCTGAAATCATTGTTGCACTATATGCTAAATAACTTGGGTGTAAATTTAAAAAATTAAAACTAAAATCAAAAATAAATTTAAAAAAATATTTCCCCTCTTAGAGAACTTCCTACCCTGCTTCTTACGTTACTGACCGAACTCAATTGTTGGAAAAACTTCCTCTCCAGTTCTTCTCCATTGGGCATAACTATACCTTCTAGAGATATGCAAGATGAATCCATTCTTTCTCTTACATGAAATTCTTCAGGTATTTAAAACTGCAGCATCTAATAAAAGTTTCCGCAGTGATGGAAACTACTATATCTGTGACTGGCCAATATGGTAACTAGTAGCTCCATGTGGCTACTCAGCTCTTGGAAGGTGTAGGTGTAACTGAGGAACTAGTCTTTAAATTTTTATCTAATTTTAAGTAATTTAAATTGAAATAGCTACATGTGGTTAGTGACTATCATATTGAAAAGTAAACATTTTAAAACATTTTTCATGATCTCTTTACCAAACATCTTCCCTTCTCCAGGTAAATGCTCTTGTTTGTTCAATAGTTTTTCAAATAAAATGGCTTCCAGATCCTTCTCCACGCATCCAGTCCTCTCTGGATATGTCCTGATTTGCCAACTTCCTAGGAATTCCCAGGAACTCCAGGAAAGGTCTGCCCAAAAGACCATAGCCTCTTATCCGACCCTTCTCAGATGTTTGATAATCCTCTCCTTAAACCTAACCTAGCCTATACATTTTTGGCATGTGCTAGACACTCTGTAAATATTTAAAGTTCAAATGAATATTCCAAGTATCTTGATATAATCTAAGGAGTTCACTTTCCCAATTCAGAGTCTTCTCACATCTACTTTTTTTTCTCCCTTGGTTACAATTTTTTGTTGTTGTTGGCTTTGAGGATTTGTGGCTCTTAATTACATCAGATATTCCTACATTAAAATTATGTAAAAACAAATGAAAAACTCAAACATAAGTATTTTTAAGGACAACCAGCATTACTCGGTCTCCCTCTAGAAGATAACAAGAAATAACCTTCTGAAAAGATAATAATCATTATCTGAAGGAGAAATAACATTTCTAGGTAAGTACCTCCCTTCAGAGATTACAACTGACATTAACCAAAGTGAGAGAAAGTTCAATCCTCACTGCTTAGTAGGCGGAACCTTTTCTTCTCATTCACTCAGCCCTGGAAGCCACCTCAGAGGGGGCTGCAGATTTCATTACATTCACTTAAATGTCTTATATATTACACAGAAAATCAAACATCAGCAAATTATAGTCAACATATTCTTTAGGCAAACTATTTAATGGGTGCTGCTTTTCTCAAAAAAAAAAAAGTATGTATAAGTTGAATTTGAGGAATTTAAATCATTTCTTTATCATCTTTGCAGATTTCTCTTCTAAGAGCCAGCAGATACCTAAACATCTTGGCCTTCAGTTTTTCTTCTCTTTACTCTAGATTGTTAATGATCTGTAAACAATCCCTGGGAAGCACTACGAGAGGACTATTTTTAGGAATTTGGATAAATACACTTACTCGCAAAGACCTTTTCCAAAGTGAATAATCACACTTCACAGAGCTGACAATTACTAAATACGTTGTGTTTATAAATCCAACCTCTCGAGTTGGGCACAACTTCACAACTATTTTACTGGACAGAAAAAATTCATTGCAGGGGCATCTGGGTGGCTCAATCAGTTAAGCGTCTTATTCTTGATCTCAGCTCAGGTCTTGATCTCAGGGTTTTGAGTTTAAGCCCCACATCAGGCTCCATGCTAGCAGTGGAGTCTGCTTAAAAAAATTAAATTAAATTAAAATTTTAATTTAATTTAATTTAAAAATTTTTTAAAAGAAAGAATTCACTCCAGTGCCACCTTGCATGGCTGACAGTGAGCCCCTCACCTCACCTGCTGATGAACTTCTGTATATGAGTGGTAAAGTCTTCTAGAACAGAAGGGGAGAAATGGCTGATTATCTTCAACAGAGCGCCTAAAAACTCACATCCATAGAATTCCCTTGGATTCTTCTAATAAAGTAATTCTTTACCAAATTTCATACAAATTCTTTTTGTGAGTGCTCAAGACAAATAAATGACTACAATTTCACATGTAGGCACAAACAGGCTGAGGTCTCTTTCCTCTCTAAGCCTTTCAGTAACCCTGAAAAATCTTTAGGACAGAGTTCAGCCTCTTATTCCACAAAGTCAAGTAGTAATTTTAACACAGTTAAAGCATGAAGGCCACGAAACACACTCACGTGAGCCAGAACTCCATTATAATCAAATCTTAACCAGAACAATATACTGCATGAATTCAAGGAAAGCATACCTCCTTAACACCCTTTCAAAGAAATCTTTTTATCTAAATGATAATTACCTCTGATTTAGGGTCTTTGTAGGCATTTACTGCTAGGTGCAAGATTTTCTTCCACTCAATGCTGAAGAATGGTTTATAAGAACTTGGGAGGAGGGAAGTGGGGGTAGGCAGAAGAAGGGCCAAATCCCCCTCTTCTTGGTAGACAGGAGGGCCCAAAAAGTGGTGGAGCACTAGAGACCATAAAAACAAAACCAACAAGTCCTGGTGAAAAACCACATGTAACTTAAGAGAAATTGATCAAAGTGAATGGTTAAAGGGAAAATATTGCTATTCTTAAGTAGTGATTTTCACAGTCCCTTTATTTGGAGGTACGGATGGGATGACAAAGAGAACGACTGGACACGGCTTCAGGACCCCAAATTTGGATCTGGCTTCAACAAGAGCAGCTCTTTGTATAAAAACTTGATTTCTATGTTGGGCTTCCATGTAGGCTTTGTATTTAAGATAAAGAGATTCTGAAAGCCTCTGAACTAAATGACCATCTCCCACAGAATTTATAGGAAACAGCACAGGGTTTCACTTATAATGTAGAGGGTAGGTACATACTTAGGAACATAGACAATAAAACAACAGATGCTATTTTTAATCTCTAATTACTTGTGTTGAGGTCTCATTTATTTCTAAGAGATGGCACAGAAGTTGTGTAACATAATAAGAGTAAATAATGAGTCTGCCAGGAAATTACCTTAAGTCCCAGAAGAAGGCTGATGCCCTTTGGCAGAGTCCAAGTGGAGTCATACAAAATTCTCATCCATCAACATCCCTCAATTTATTGTAGCATGGAAGAATTTTCCTCCCTCGCCCTTCCTTTCCAACAACCCCTTCTTCCTACTATTTCTCAAAAAGGACTCTAGACTATAGCTATACTAAACTTGAAGAACACATCCCAGCCAGAACACATCCCAGCCAGGCATAGTACAGCAAAAACAAAGATAAGAAAGATACACTGCTGCCCCCAAGGAGCTGAGGTCTCAGAGGAGAGACAATACATGAATCACAGGTCAGAAAGGCAAAGAAAGGCAAAACTACAAAGACGAGGGATGAAAGTTTGGTGACAACACAGACAGCCAGGCAGACAAGCTGGCTGCTGAAGGCAACAAATAAATCAATTAAGCGTATCCTGGGGAGATAGGAAAAGCTTGACTCACTGCCTCTCCCTGAGGTCAGGACCCTCATCATTTCTTATCTAGACAATTCTCATAGCCTCCTAAGTGGGTCTCCCTGCCTCCAAGCTTAATTCTTTATTCTAGCCCATCCTCTACAACACCTGCTTAAAATCCTTCAGTGATACCCAGCCAACTGCAGAAGTCAACACTGCTTAGCATGACTTATGGTGTTCTTTGTGATTTAAATTTTGTTCATCTCTCTGACTTCTTTCCTTCTAAACCCAAGGTCACACAGAAGTTTCTTGGTGGTACCCAAAGACTCCATGTTTTCAAATATATCTGGGTCTTTGTACAAGGTGTTTCTTCTGTCCAGAACATCTTCCTGGTCTCAATCTGACTAACTCCCATTCTTTCCTAGAGACTCAGTTCCCCTACAAAGCTTTTCTGGACAGTCCCTAGGTTGGGTTAGCCACCTGTCCCCTATGTTCCCCCAAACACCCTGTGCTTAGCCCTATTAGAACATTTATCATACTGCTTGCATTTGTCACTGTGTTTTTATCTGTATAACCCCCCAAACTCAGATTGTGAATTCTTAAGGGCAGGAAGTTTATTATCTTTGTATCACTAAAGGTTACCCCAGCACCTGGAACACAATAGGGAATTAGTGAATGCTTTGAGCCCACTAAAATATTGACCTAGAGCCCTATTACATGGGAGGGAGAAACCAATAAAAGGAAAAGGAAAAAACAAGTTAAATTTTATTCTGTTACTTCAGACTGGGGAACCAGAATCAAGTCACTTAATTGCTCTGAAACTCAGGATTCTTACATGACACTGAGGATTAAAAGGCCACATAGGACACTGGAAAGTTCAAGAACTTTGGAATCAGCCATACCTAGAAATGAATCCTTTGCCTTAGTCCTCACTGGCAATGCAATTTTGGGGAAATGATTTAGTCCCTTGATGCCTTCGTTTACACATCTGAAAATGGGGATAACAATAGCATGTAATCAATAAAGTGATTGAGAGGATTCATTGAGCTAGTGCCTGGAAAGCATTTAGAAGAGTGTCCTTCACATAGTCAGCAATTAGTAAATGACAGATATTGTTATTGTTGCTATTACTGCCTTTTGAAAATGTTTTATAATAGCTAAAGAGATGTCTATGATATTAAAAATAACATTTTCAAAAATCTTTTTAGGTTTACAGTAAGGAAAGTCCCTTGAGAGCTATAAGAAAATAACTATGTAGAATTAGACTCCAGTTTTAAAGTAGCAGTCTACTTAATTTCATTGAGAAATATCCTGATATCTTTTAAAACTCAGAAGACTTCAAAGAAAATATTTTGTATTCACAGTAGAAGAAATTGCCCTGGCACTTGTAGGCTGGATTCGATCTTCCCTAGCACAAATGAAGAATCAGGGGACAGCCAGTCTAAAGGAAGATCTACCTGGAATAAAGGCCCTGGACCCATGAATAAGCTAACCAGGGCTGGGACAGGGAGGGGTGTGCGTGTGTGTGTGTGTTCTGATGTTTTCTGAAAAGTGTCTCTAGGAAATGTCTGAACACATATCTTTCTCAGTCTGTGACAACATGAGTCATGGATAGATGTCTCTCGTCCATAGCGTTCACTGCATTAGGGCACTTGCCTTTCAGTAAAGGCACTGTACACACTGCAGAGAGTGGCTCGGGAGTTTTTCTTCCACAAAAAGCAGCCTAGATCACAAACAAAAAATAAGAAACAAGATACCCAGTAGGTAATCTCCAGAGTATTTCCAATCTTTGAGAGGGTTAAATGAAGGGCCAGGGAAAGAAAATATATTACAAAGGACAAGAGAAAAAAAAAGGGGGGGGGGACCCCATACCATGAAAACCAGAACTGGCTGTTGCCATTTCACACAATCGTTTCTAAACACACCCCAGGCAAGGCAGGAGGGACACTCAGGTATAAGGAGGCTCTCCCCTGCACCCCATCAGAAAGGACAACATGGAAATAATAATATCATACCAGGTGGGCCTGTGATGAGATATTGGGAAGAAGTTGCTTCCAGCAATTTGCAAAATCAAGTTTGGAGTCTTCTCCAGAGATGCTGAAGAGAAAGTTAAGGCTCTGTTTTCAAGAGATGATGTAGAGGCCAGGGGATGGTCGGGGCCAATACCCAGAGTTCTCTGTGAAACTATCATTTCAGACACAAAAGGCCCCTTAGGTCTCCTAAACTTATAGCCGCCTCCCTGTTACAGTTTAAATAACAAAACTTATAGAAATCACAAGCTCACCCAAACCATCAGGAGGAAGGATGCCATGGTTTACACCACTGGTAAGCCCACTTCTAATGAGGACAAACTCATGGTTTTGAATCCTGTGTTGGTCTGTTACCTTTCTCCCCATAAATGGACACCAGGACAGCTGTCCTGCAAATGTGGGCCAGTAAATAAGGAGCTCAGGCAAAACGGCATTAGCATCTGCAAAAATCTGTCCTTGCTACTTAAAAAACAGTTCAAAATCTGGACCCCCAAAATGGTTAGTCAGTAATGGACAAACACATGGGGCTGTTTCCTGTTAAATACCATTTAAGTATGTAAAAGATTCATTAGTTTATGCCTCATCCTCCTCCCAGCTATGCTCATCTCCATTAGTTACCTGCACATCTGACTGTCCTCTACTACAAGGGAGCCATGGTGGTTCAATATCATATTAACACTGTAACGGACCAGCTTCGAAGGCCCCCTGTAAAACCTAAGACTAGAAGCTCCCAGCTGGTTTCTTCCAGCCCAAAGCTTCTGGGATCCTCTGCACTGTAAAGAGAGCCATCAGGGAACAGGGAATGTAGTTTATCCTCCCAGAACAGTGAAGTTGACTTTTAGAATATCAGTCAGGCTGGGAAAAATAATAATAAATTGTGAGATGGTGACTTTACTCCCCTCTAAAGCTAGATCAAATGTAAATGTTCTTAAAAACCACTGAATAAACTTGCCTATTTCTTTCCACCACCCACTGTGAAAACCTAACCAAGCCTTCTTAGGCATAGGGAAAAGGTAACAGGGCCATGAAGATCCAGAAGATTGAATCCATGCTGGAAGAGTAGCTGCTAACATGAATTGAAGAACCCCAAGAATTCTACAATCTCTTCTCTTACTTTAATATGGGGCAGCTGCCCCCTAGTAGGCTTTTCCCCTGTATGGATCAAGACGCTTTTTCTCCTAAGAACCAATGAATCTACAAGTACAAGCAACCTTAGTGTGTTGCAAATACTACTAGAATATAAGCCCATGGTGCAGGAAGGAGGTGCATGGACAAGGACTTTCAAATCCCCCAGGGTTTAAATTGGATACAACATGAACTCCTTCTTTAACAAATTTCTCCAAAGAACCAACTTGTCCCTGCTGAGTGTTCTAATTCCACTTACTGCAGGCTGGCTACGGATGCTGAACCAACATGTGCCTACTCAGTAAATCTAACATACTTGCAGCTTTGGCTTTGTCCCCACCAGCTCTGGATTTCCCATTTGCTCCATTAGCCAAAGATAGCACGAGGGCACAAGAGCACGTTGTTTTCTCTCCTACCATGACCGGGAAGCTTACCTATAGAACACAAAGACCTTAATTATCTAGATAAGACACTAAATTATTTCTTGAAAATAATAACACTCTACAGCATTCCACCTTAATAAAGCCCAAAATATAAAAAGTGTTATCTAAAAAAACTGAACTCATCATTTAGAGACAAGAAGAGGATTTTTCTAGGTTGGCAGATGAACAAAGAACACAGATGGTGAGGGACTGAGCTAACAAATGGACATGATGAAAACTACCTATTATACTCTAACCAAAGGTACAATGCTTTAATGAGGTGACTCCTCAGGGAGGCGGGGGTGGGGGGGAATCCAAATTCAACTAACATTTACTGAGTGGTCACTAAAGTGTCAGGCGCAGGGGTAGCACCTTTAATCATGATATTTATTACTCATACCACCCTTGTATAGTGTTACTGGTTGTTTTTTTGTTTTTTTTTTTAATTTTAGGTGACAAAATAGCTGGAGTTTAAGTAAGACAGGATGAAAAACCCCTCAGTGATGATGCGATTGGTAACTATGAATGTAAGAACTCTAAGGAGTGCTGTTTCCCAGCTGGGGATGGTTGCCCCATGACCCACATTCCCTCATTCATTATATATATTAGCAAGTCAATAAGCCACAGTTAAGGAGAAAGTAGTTTTTCCTCTAAAATGCCATAAATGAAACAAATAAGGAATGTAGCCTGCAAAATATTCAAAATCACCCACTATGGACCCATCACTTGGATCTGCAGAAGGTAGGAAGAGCTCTCTTAGAAGAAGCGAGAAAAAGGGATGATATAACAGTGCATCAACTGTCTGGTGCAAAGCTCTGCTTCTTCTCAGGCTGAATTAATGTGCTTCCAAGAAATGTGTGAGTGGCATTTCTAGACCACTGGACCATTCTGAAAGACCATTAATGGTGCTAACAGTGCTTGGTGCTCCATGATGCTGAGCAATCACCTTCAGGAAATGGACCCCTTGGAGCATCCTGTTGTATAATTTATTAGGAAACCAACCACTAATATGCTTGCCTCTTTAGAAGGTGGAAGGACCAAGCTAGCCATTTGACAAATGTTTATGCTCTCCCTATTCTTGGTGAACACTGATCTTTCTATTCTGTAACTGTACTCTGGTAATGTTATTAGTAAGTCTTGGGGTTGGAATTCTTTTGTTTCTGCAATAAAGTCTTCCAGCACCTGACATACTAGAGATGAACTGCCCTTCAGTGGATATTATTTGACCTCTATGCATTCTTATATCTTGGCCCACGTTAAGGTAGTCCTGGAGAGGTCATGGCTAATAAAAAATAACCAAATGACAGCGTTTACCAGAGAGTAACAAGATGACATTCATTTAATACATGTGTGTGTATGAAAAAGTACTGCATTAATATTCACATTTACTATCAGGAATGGAAGGCAACTATTTACTATCTGTAATCACATTTTGTTTTAGGAGCACATTTACCATGACGTCACCTAGTTTATCCCCTTTTAAAAGCATGGACATATTAAGGAGGCAAGTTGCCTCCCGCTTCTACCTCACGTACAGCCCTCCTTCAGAAACAGCTACCTTGTCCAAGTGAGGAGCAATTGACTCAGAGTAAGTAAGGAATAATAAGGATTTGGCAGTTCAGTATGGCTCACTGTAAGTATATCATCTAGAAAACTGTTTTCTCAACAGGTAACGATTTAGTGATGAGACCACATAGAAGGACTTCTGTTAAACCCATTTTTATCAACCCCTTCAGCAGAACCTGATGCTTTTAGGGATTTTCAGCAAGCCAAGTTGCAATTCCTTTTTTTTTTTTCTTTCTTTGCTTCAGCTGGCTTTTTTTTTGTTAAAATTAACCTGCTGGACCGAGGGGAAAAATGCTTTGGTGATAATACAAGACAGAGAATGTGTAAATTCCTACCCTGTGCCTGGCATAAAATTGGCATTGAAATATAAGTTTCCTCCTTTCTCCCATCTCTCACCTTGCATATAGGTTGTTTTCTTATTTACTTTGCTAATTTATAAAATAAATGGGAATGGGAAGGCTTACAAAGCACGTGTGTGGACTAGCAAATGTAGGCACTGGCTTGACATGGAGAAGGAGTCTAAAAACCACTGGAGTTACCATCATTGATTTTCCAAACTGTGTCTCTACGTGTTTGATTCAATTCAACAAACATTTATAAGCACTTTTGATATGCCAATACTGTGCTGAGCATAAAAGGATGAGAGAATATGGACCCTGCCCCACGTGCTCATAAAACCACAGGGAAGCAGCTTGCAGATGCACATTTGGAGGGATGCAGGGAAGAAAAATGAGTGAATGCCTACTCTCCAGGACAGAGTTTAATTAATATAATTGGAGCATAATGAGACTAACTGTCACATGCAAATATTGCCAATTAACCCACAAATGTCCAATTTTCCCACAAATTTAAAAATTGCAGCCTTTTTTACTATGGAAGAAAGGCAAAGACAGTGTCAACAAGAAAGGCCAGTTCTTTCCATATTTTTATGTGGGAAAGTCAAAAGATATCCCTGCCCCTTGAAACTCTCCATGATATAGGTACTAGATTTCAAAGCAAAGTGACAAAGTCTCCTCCTTTACGTGCAGAGTAACACCCAACCCAAAAGCTAAAATGGACTATTGCTCATGTCATGGCTGATAAGGAAATGTGGGGAACAGCAAAGAAGCACAATGAATGCCTCCATTAAGTAGGCTCAAGGTACTACCACTGTAAATCGTAATCACTGGTTAGAAGTGAGGTTTCATTATGATCATTAGTGCCTATCAGGAAATTATAATATACTTAAATTAAATTTCACCTCTTAACATCTCCCACCTAAATTATGTCAAGTTTTCATGCAATAATCTTGTAACCCATGAACCTATCCCTCCTTTTTCCATTTTTTAGAGGTTTTTTAGTATCTCCCTGGTGATTAAGATGACCAGAAACAAAGCTAGATCAAATGTAGCAATTCCCCAAGATCCAACAGTACAGATCAGGGATGAAGAGTGGAAGAATGAATAACAGACTGGGCCAAACTCTGGGAGGTAACAGTCCTTGAAGATGAACAATAGTTACGATTGATGGGGAATCTCAACCTGAAGTACATTAAAAGTTGGTAATGTCCACCTACGTGTTTAAGAATTGTTGAGTCAGGAATGTCAGGGAGCTATAATTTCTTGGAAGGCAGAGGCCTCATCTTAGGAGTCTTAATACCTTCTACTTAGACTTAGCAAGGTACCTTTACAGGCAGTAGATCTCAATAAATATCTGTTGAATTACATTACTCAATGCATGACTTCTCCTGCCTATTATTTTACACCTAAGAAGATGATTTGACATAGAGAGTTTAGGGCATAAACAATATAAATAATCCAAGGCTTATGTCTCTCATTGGCTTATTGGTCATACGACTGCTTTCTCTTGACCCATGTCTTAATAAATTCAATTCAAAACAATAAGCATTTGAGTTGAGTTCTGTCAAGACTCAATAGTCCATATTAACCACCCAGGTCCTGGACCATTAATGCAAGAGTGATTTGCAGACATCCCACCATATTAGTCTGCTCGGGATGTCACAATAAATACCAAAGACTGGGTGGCTTAAACAAGAGAAATTAATTTTCTCACAATTATGGAGGTTGGAAAGTCCAAGATCAAAGTCCAGCAACTTTAGTTTCTGGTGAGATCTCTCTTCTTTGTTTACAGACAGCCATCTCCTTACTGTGTGCTCACATGGCCTTTCTCAGTGCATATGTACAGAGAGAGAGGACAAGAGTCTGGCCTTTTTATAAGGCCACCAATCACATCATATTAGGACCCCCCATCCTTGTGACCCCATTTAACCCTAATTACTTCATAAAAGTACAATTTCCAAATATAATCACATTGGATATTAGAATTTCTATACATGAATTTCAGAAGGATGCAATCAAGTCCATAGCATTCTTTCTCTGCCACCACCCCCCCCAATTTATTTGCTTCTGGCATGCAAAATACATTAATTCCATCCCCAAAGTCCCTACAGTCTTAACTTAATCCAGCATCAACTCTAAAGTCTTAAGTCCAAAGTCTTGTCTAAACATCACATAGGTCCAACCTAGGAAGGCAAATTAGCTTTTAAGTCCCATGAATAATCCTTTTTGGTTCAACACTCTGCCCCAAGGCCCACTGGGATGGCAGTTCCCAGTTAACCTCACAAGTTGTTCCCCTGAGGCTTTTTGCCAAGCCAGGGTCCCACCCCAAGGCTTCAGGCAGAGGCTGTCTGGCTTGGTAAAACTCAGGCGTTGGCCCTGATGATCTCTGAACTGCTTGTGGAGTCACTTTCCCTCTTGAAGAGCAGTACATCTTTGCTGTTGAATAGCTTTCTTGTCCTGTCCTGTCAAATCCAAGAAGTCTGACAGCTTCCATCATTTTGCCCCATCTCTGTCCCCATTGGTTCAAACACACAGTGTTTCTGCATAATCCCATAAATTCTTTACTCAGTGATAGTCCAGACATACCCTTGATGTTCTAGGTAGAACATACTATCTTATTTTTTGCAATATGGATAGGCTGAGCATTTCCCAAATCTTCAAGTTCTGATTCCTTTTTGCATTACAATTTCTTCTTTATTTAATCTCTCTCCTTTTGCATTTTACTATAAGCAGTCAGGAGGAAAAAAAACAGTTCTTCAACACTTTGCTTAGAAATCTCCTCAGCTTGGGGTGCCTGGGTGGCTCAGTCGGTTGGACGTCCGACTTCGCTTCAGGTCATGATCTTGCGGTCCGTGAGTTCGAGCCTCACGTCGGGCTCTGTGCTGACAGCTCAGAGCCTGGAGCCTGTTTCAGATTCTGTGTCTCCCTCTCTCTGACCCTTCCCCGTTCATGCTCTGTCTCTGTCTCAAAAATAAATAAACGTTAAAAAAAAAAGTAAAAAAGAAAAAAGAAATCTCCTCAGCTAAATATCCAGTCATTGCTTGGAAGTTCTAACTTCCACAAAACACTAGAACATAGTTCAGTCAACTTGTTGCCATTTATAGCAAGGAATGCCTTTTCTCCAATTTCCAATAACATGTTTCTCATTTCTGTCTGAGACCTCACCAGAAATGCACTTAACATCCATATTTCTAATAAGCACCTCAAAATTCTTCCAGCCTCTACCTGGTTCCAAAGCTACTTCCATATTTTTATACTTTTGTCACAGAAAGACTCCATTCCTCAATACCAAAATCTGTATTGATCAGGGTTCTCAAGAGAAATAGAACCAATGGAAGACAGAGATAAAGACATTTATTATAAGGATTAGCTCACACAATTATAGAGGCTAAGAAGTGCCACGATTTGCAGTCAACAAGCTGGTGACCCAGGAGAGCCAGTACATAGTTCAGCCTGAGTCTGAAAGCCTAGGAACCAGAAGAGCTGATGGTGTCAGTTTCAGTATGAAAGCTGGCAAGCTCAAGACCACCAAGAGCCAATTTTTCAGTTCTAGTCCAAAGGCAAGAAAAAGACCAATGGGTGGAGGGGGAGAAGAAGAACAAAAGAAAAAAGAAGACCAATGTCCCAGCTCAATAGTCAGATAAAGAAGTCCTTCTTATTCATGACAGAGTCAACATTTTGTTCTATTTAGGCCATCCACACTGAGGAGGGCCATCTGCTTTACTCAGTCTACTAATTCAAAGGTTAATTTCATCCAAAATCACCCCCACAGACACACCTAGAATGTTGTCTGACCAAATACATGGCCACCCAGGGGCCCAGTCAAATTGATGCATTAAACTGATGTATTAAAATTAACCATCACATCCACTTCCATGAATTCCCTAATAACTAACATTCTTGGCCTCCTATAATAAGCCCCATAGCTAGAGTTGTTTTTGCAGTGATGGAAATTAATTTGTATTGAGCACTCAGGACCATCTTCTCTGCCCCACCTTGTGAATAACAGCATACATCTGTGAGGTGGATGGTCAGTCTATAGCCATGTGGCATTTTTCTCTATGAAAAGTTAATTAGGTCCTTATGAGGTCCAAGCATGAAATTCTGACTTCATAATAAAATACTACACTATAAAATACTGATTCCTTCATTGCATGTGCAGAGCACATTGCTAGGTGTTACAGAGATTACAAAGATGAGCAGTTCGGAGTTTCAAACCTTAAAGAACTTACAGTTTATAGGGGAGAGAAATACACACAAGTAATTACAATTCAAGGCAGAGGGAAATTGAGAGAAAAAAAATCTTTAAGTAGCATGTTAAAAGGCAATGCAAGATTACTTCCAGATGGGAGGTTACCAACTGTTTACCAACTGTTTCTTTAAAGATGTGGGCATTGGAGTCAGGTCTTAAACATATATATACATATATGTGTGTATTGTATGTGAGTGTGTGTATTGTGTACACATGTTAAAATATACCTATACTTGTACAGAATTCTATAAAAATTCTACTACATGGATACAATTCAGAATTAAAATGATATAATTAGAATGAAAAATAATATGGTGTCTGCTGAAAGCTTGACAACTCCACTTAGGTGAAGAGCATGAGGTTTCATTCTGATCTGTATTGCCTCCCTGGAGGGTTTGAACCAGAATAGAGTTCCTTAAACCATGGTTTTAAGCCTAAGCCCTTTGATCAAACAACATTTTAGATAGAAGTTCAATATGTAAAACAATTAAGAATGGCTCATTAGATGGGAAGGGAAGGGAGCCCCACCTGCCCTGCACATTCCTCCAACTTGCCAAAGACCCTTGGTCTTCGCAAATCCCAAGATGGAACCCCACCCTCCCACCCCACCCCCCGCGAGATGATCACCAAGTCCTTTCCTGCTGTCACTGTCTGTGATTCAAGTCTAAGTCTCTATGGAACAGTGAGTGCATGGTCTAGAAGGAAGAGCATGCTGTGTGAGACTTGGAATCCTCCCTGGGAGTATTTCCTGTAGTTGGGGAAGGAAAGCTAAACACATGTGAGAAGAAGGAAAGCAAAGCATTTGTCGAAATGCCCACCCCAGGAAGAAGGGCTTTCAGAAAAGGAAGAAAGTCAAGGAAGACATTAGCAGCAAGGAGGCAAAGCAAGTCATTTATTTTTATCTAAAAGACTTTGGATCAGTGTTAAACTCAGAACCCAGAGGTAAAATGCTGAATCCAAAGCAGGATCCAGAGATGGGCAGGCATATCACCTCTCCTAAAGCTCTGCTAGCTCAGCCTTGGCAAAGCAGGGGCTCCTGAGGGATTTCAGGACACCAGCTCAGGCCTGATGCAGCAGCCCCAATGGCAAGCCAAGAGGCAGAACAATGCCACTCTAATATCAGTGATTTACAATGAGTCAAAACCACAACAGCCTTTCATAGAAGGAAAGGGAACATGGGCTCTGTTTGTCAGCATCCAGGGGCAGATCAAAGCCCACTTTCTAGAAGTTGTTCCAGATGTCTCTTCCATCTCTATAGAGAGAGCTGACCTCCAGTAGCCATGTTCCCAGTGTCTCTTCTTTCACACACAAAGAGGTCATTTTAGACCAGGAAGAGAGAGGCACCTCTCTGCCTCCAACACCTGCCAAATCAACCTTCTTGCTCACCTCAAGAGCTGTTCAAAACCAGCCTTCCTGGCCCATGCATTTCCATAAGACTAAACCATGTGCTTTCTGCTCTGGGACACAGTAAAAAGAGTCAACCCAGACCTCTCTCTGGTCATAGTGCTGCCAGCCTTTGGAGAGCTGTGCCTCTTGAGCCCAAGAAGTTCCCAATTAATAGAAGATACCTTGTCTTCTCAGTCTGATGTACCTCATTCAGTACTTTCTCTACTCCTGAACTATGATATAACTCTTATGGCTGAAAGAGTCTGTTTCTGTCAGTATAACAATGAAGCAAGAAAGCTATGCTTCTTTATTTTTAATGCTTCTTTATTTATTTTGAGAGAGAGCGAGAGAGAGCAAGAGTGAGCACACGTGAGCAGGGGAGGGCCAGAGAGAATGGGAGAGAGAAAAGCCAAGCAGACTCTGCTCTATCAGCACAGAGCCCGGCGCAAGACTGGATTGTGACCTGAGCCAAAACCGAGAGTCAGACACTGAACTGACTGAATCACCCAGGTGCCCAAAACTACGTTTCTAAGGAAAAGTCAAAAACTGAACTTTAAAGTGAAGTGAGCATTGGATTTGATAATAGGGTACAAGAGTAGACTCCTAACTGCCACTTACTAGGTGGGTGACCTTGAAAAGTCACATCACCTCTCCACCCCTCAGTTACATCAACTGGGGATTATAATACCTACTCCAAACATCCGTAAATATTTACTGAGTGTCTGCTTACTATGTGCCAGGAAGCATGCTGAATGCTAAGGATACCCTGGTGAATAAACTTTGCCTTTGTTCTCACACAGCTTGAAGACTCATGGGGGAAAAAGAAACCACATCAGTAAACAAATATATAATTTCAAATTTGAAGTGTTCAAAGAATAAAAACAGTATGTTTAGGAAGAAAGCAAGATGGGATGGGTGGTAGACTTTCTTCCAGCTGGGGAGTGAAGGAAGCAGCTTTAAGGGGAGGCATGCATGAGGGGTGAGGAAAAGCCTGCTAAGGAAACTGGAAAAGGGGACTTCCAGGCCAAAGGAATATCACAGCCAAAGGCCCAGAGGGGTAGAAGAGCTCAGCATGCTCAAGAACTCAAAAGAGCTCAGGTGTTCGGAGCTGGGACTGTGGGAAACAAGAGGAGACTGTAAGACAGAAGCTGGAGAATGGCTGACCAAGAGGTTATCCACTGAGCATACAGTAGGCCCTCAATTAACATGGGCTCCATATAAATGCTTTGTTTGGCTGATAGAGTCCATTTTAATACATAATCGAAGTGATTTTTAAGGCTCCTTCTATTTCAATGATTCTAGTCCACAAATTGCTAAGGAAAGAAAAAAATCTAGGACTCCCTTGTCCTTTGTAAAACACACAATTAACAGAACCCTTGTGGAAAGGGAATTCTACCCTTAGAAATCTCATCCACTAGCTCATCCACTCAAAGTAAGGATTCACTATTTAAATGCAATTCAAGCAAACATGCTCAGCCCAAGGGAGGCAATAAATCCTTCTACAGCTACAAATGTCTGGCAAGGTTAACATCATTTCATGGTTCCCTTTCTTTCATGAATAAACACTAGCCTCACACATCAAGAAAAAATGCTGGAATTTCTTAGGTGTCTCATTAAAAAGACCCACAGAATCAAAAGCAATTTAGAAAATTCCAGGTACAACTACACCATTTGTTTATGCTAAAAAAAAACCAAAAAGTGTGGTGGGGGGGAGGTTCACAGCCACATCTCATCTGAGTGACGTGTCCTCTTTTGGGGATCCATGTCTTCTCTTCTTTCTCTGGTTTCAACATTTCCATCATTCATTGGCTCTCCTAGTGCCAATCAGGAATGAATGCAGGGCCACTGAAAAAGCAGGATAAAATACCACTAAGATGTTCCTTTTGCCAGGGTTACTGTCCCTCAGTTGCGATAGAAAGTTTGGAGTGAAGCACAGCTAGATGCAACACCCCGCTCTGCCACTCACTGGCCACATCAACTTTTGTCCCTTTCCGAGTCTTCCTTTTCTGCCAGCCAAAGGCAACACCTAGCTGGCAGGGCCTCTGTGGCCTAGAAGAGATCATATATAAAGGCTCTAGCCCAGTGTATGGAGCACAATAGGCATGAAATAACAAAAAGCAGCTCTGGAAGGGGGCTCAAGATTGGGATGTGGCAAAGCCATTGCTGGCAGGACTGCTCCCTAGAGGCCTGACCACTGAGACAGATGACAAAGAGAGAGAGGTGGAGTTCACCATGACAGACCCACCACCACTGAGCCCACTAGACACAAATCCTCCAGTGGACCTCAAACCTCCAAGGGGACTCTGTTCTACTGGAGAACAAGAGGACCAAGGGCCCCTGGTTGGGCAAGGGCTTCCCAGAGCATCCAGGGACCAGAGCATCCCATAGAGCCCAGACTCAGCCTAATGGGGTAGAACTACACAGAGAATATTTGCCTTTAAGAGCTTAAAAACCTACCACCGTCCCTAGCTCTGCATCACAGAAACACAATTTGGGAGAGATTTCTTGGGTTTTGCCAGATGAGCCCATTATTAGTTATTCTTGTCTGATCAATGTTCTTGTCTAAATTTTGCCTACAGACCCAACCATCCTGCTTAAGGTCAGCCCAACTGTCTTTTGCTTCTTGTAAAGCAGTTCAATTCATTTTCTTGGAAACTGGTAAATCTGAATCAGGCAACATTTCAATATCCCTAGAAATAAAAGGGCTTATCTAGTTAAAAAATTAGACCAAAGACTTATCTATTGATGTAATGTGTCTGACATTCCTGATAAGTTTTTAACACATAGGTAAAATAACCCAGGATCAAAAATCATGTTATTCCAGAAATATGTTACCTCCCATTTTTGACTTTCTGTGAAGTAGGAAAAATTCAGCAAATGATCAATTATCAGAACAGAGGAGCCTTTCTATTTGGAATCCACACATTAATTTAAAATCCATAAATCTTATTTTATACAATAATGGATTCTCTTCCCAATCTCTATTTATTGTCAAATCATAAGAAGAAAGATTTTACTTCATTTCACAAAATAACAAAAATAGAAGGAGGACCCCCTCCACTTAAAAATGAAGACATCAACGCTCAGAGAACAATGTGCCTCAGACAATTTATCCAGTCTAAGAGGAGGGAAGAATGGTCACTGCCAGATTCCAGTATGGTCAAAAACAAAAAAGGGAAAATAGACCTGGACAATCTACAACCACAGCAGACTGAAAAGGAATATGACAGAGCTTATGTCAGAGAAGCCTGGGGACCAGGCTGTCAACTAGTGGCTGTCTACCAGTCACAACCAATGACAACTGAGTACATCATCTACCTGGACCGGCCCATCAAGGTCCAAGTTACACCTCACATTAGCCAAAACAAATATGAGCATAGGGAATCGAGCAATTGTCCTTAGCCCTGGCTTTCGTATCATGACAACCCCTAGGAGATTTTTAGCTAATGCTAAAAATGCCTGGGGCTCACCCCTCAGCTTGCCCTTTGCAATTTATTTCTCTTGAAAAATCTGCCCTCCTGATTCCTTCTGACCTGACCCCACCTGGACACAAATGCTTACTGATGAAGGAGAAAGGGTAAAGGTACCAGTGTGGGAAAGTTCTGGAAGCCTCCTCTCCAGAGCATCATCTAAAGTTTATCCACCTGAAATTGGTCCACAGGCCAGTGACATCACGAGCCATGGGCAAAGGCACACACTGAAAGTCAGAGGAAGGACCACAGTAAAGAGGGATAGAAATTATAACAAGGGGATAAAGACTCTGACTCTTTCACACAATGTTTAAAACAAATATTTTAAAAGAAAAGAAATGTGAACTCACTCTTTCTCAAACCTCTCTCACTATCTCCTGTAAGCTTTTGCCAGAGTTGATTCCTCACCCCCAAAATAATACCTCTCCTGTGGTGGCCAATGGCTCCACCAAAGGTGTGAGAACTGTGGCCATGGCTACAGGCCCCATCTGGGGAGAAGTAAGCCCAGGCTCTGGATTTCTGCCAATTTTTAAGGACGCGACCTTGACTATTTTCTTCCTTTTTAGGCTGGGAACTAAACATAAGACATAGAGCAAGTAAGGGTATCAAGAATATTGTTTAGCTTGGAGAGCTAGAAGCTGCCCCATTAGCACCATGGAGAGCAAGCCCAGTCTCAGTGAATCTTCTGGGATATTCAGGTCCCCTACCTTCCCCACCTACCTGCTGGTTTTCTAGAACAGAGCCTCATAGGACTCAGTGGGGAAAGCCGGCAATGCTTTCACACATGGTCTAAGGGGCTGGGCTCTACTGTAATCTACTCTTCCCCTTAGCGCTTTTCCCCCCAGTGATTCATTCTACCTGCCAGTACTTGAACTGTAGTTAGATAGCTCATTTATTTTCAAAGAATAAATTCACACACACACACACACACACACACACACAAAGAATAAATTCACAAGCTTTAAAAGAAAAAAATCAAGCAATTCGCTTACTCTTAACTGCGATTTGGTTGGCAGGTGATCTCATGCCTCAGGCAATGGTGCCGATGTTCTGGAAGCATTTTCTCACCCTTATCATCAAGATCCTTTCAAGTGTTCCTCCTTATTGAATCTTGAGTTCTCAACTGAGCTTGTTACACAGAGCAAGAGTTCCAAACCCTTTGGGTAGCTGCCATCCAAAACCCTACTTGCCATATTTAGCTAGAATCAAAATTTTTCATTGCACTCATTCTTAGTATGAGTACCATCCACTCTTTAGAGACACTTGCTGTGAGAGGCGTTCCATGTAGCCTTCACAAACCAAGCCCGACTGGCATGATCTCCACCCCTATTTCTCTAAGAGAGCCAGAAACACCCCCTTAAAGTAACTGAATGTCTGTTGCTCCTTTGCTCTTTGAATGGGTATTCACAGAAAAACTATGCTGCCCATCTTCCACCTCAGACCTGTTTTCCCCACTGACCTCAGGGGTGAGGTGGTGAGAAAAAACTAAGCAGGAGGAAACTCTTAAGTCACTGAAACAGACAGAGGGTCTTTGCCTGGCCTCTTCCTCCTTCCCCAGCTTTGCCAGCCACGTGGACAAGTCACCCATTTGGTGACTCACTATAGCATATTAACGTCTTTCTCTTACAGGCTTTGCAGTAATGACTAGACACTCACCCACTATCCAACCCCCTGGTAGAACTTTCCACCAAGAAGTGGAATTGTTCTTAGCCAGGGGAGCACATCAGAACTCTGGGTGGGTCTTTTTAAAAAGTACTCATACTTATAGCTGGTGTTCACTCTGGAGATGCTCACCCAGTACCTCTAATAATAAGGTCTTGAATCTAAACTTTGCATCATAGGTCATTTGGATGCCCTCTCAGTTGAGAAACCCTCGAACAGAGCCTGTATTAGTTTGCTAGGGTCACCATGACAAAGGACCATGGACTGAGTGGTGTAAACAACAAACATTTATTTCTTCACAGTTCTGGGGGCTAGAGGTCTAAGATCAAGGTGTCGGCAGGGTTGGTTTCTTCTGAGGTCTCTTTCCTTGGCTTGTAGATGGATTAACACGTATCTTCACTTGGTTGTCCCTCTGTGTGAGTCTGTGTCCTAATTTTCTCCTCTTATAAGGAAACCCATCATATTAGATTAGGGCCACCTGAATGACCTCACTTTAATTCATTATCTCCTTTAAAGACCTTATCTCCAAATATAGTCACATTCTGAAATACTAGGTGTTAGGATTCAACAAATGAGTTTAAATCTTCTTTTTTAATGTTTATTTAATTTTGAGACAGAGAGCAGGCGGCGGTGGTTGGCGGGGGGGGGGGGGAGTGCAGAGAGAGGGAGACTCAAAATCTGAAGCAGTCTCCAGGCTCTGAGCTGTCAGCACAGAGCCTGATGTGAGGCTTGAACTCACAAACTGTGAGATCATGACGTGAGCCAAAGTTGGACATTTAACTGAGCTACTCAAGTGCCCCCAACATATGACTCTTAAGGGGACACAATTCAGTCCATAGCAGAGCCTTCCATTCAAAGTATGGTCTACAGGCCAGAAGCTGCACCATCACCTGGGAGCACTGTGGAAATGCAGACACAGGAGCTTCATGCCAGTCCTACGTATTAGAAGCTGCATGTCAATAAGATCCCCGGGTGATCTGTACATACACTGACATCTGAGAAGCACTGGTTTACAGTACATTTGGGTCAATAGGTAACTAGTCACACCAATAAATACATTTAATATTGTTTATAATAAAAGGCTTTACTTAAAAGAATTTCTAGCATGTAGAAGCAGAAAAAAAAAAAAAAAAAAAAAAAGGAATAAACAAGGGGCCTGATGCCTCATCAGCAGCCCAGAAATCACACCATGAGGATGGATGCCTATTTTGTTTACACATGAAGGCAGACCTTGGGATGAAACCAAGTCATATGACCCAGAGAGTTGAGCCTAAGATCAAGAAGCTTGTCTTGGATAGTTTCATTAGAGACAGATTGATAAGTGTTCCTTCATGCTTTACTCAAAACAGACATCCATGAGTACACATTTATGTGACAGGTACTGTGCTAGGCATTGGGCAAACAAGTAGAAAAAAGAAAGACCCAGCCTCTGCTCTTGTGGAAATACAACATTAAAGAAACACTCAGGGGATGTGAAGGAGAGGTCCTTATCCCCGCCTAGGGAGGCTTCAGCTCACTGTTGATTGGCCAAACCTCAACAATGGTGATTCCCTGGGCAAGAAAACCAAATGCTAACTGGAATCTGCCCTGTCCTGGCAGGCGGGAGAAGGAACTTTTAGGGCATGCAAGTTGCATTAGGCTGTGAGGACTTAAATTGGAAGATTCACAAATGAAACAGTCAGCATTACTTATTTCCTGAAAAAGTAAAAAATGGCCAAGAGAACTTCCTTGAATCCACGAAAAGCTTCCAAAAAGGAAGCTTTCTATGTCTGGATCTGCCAAGGGGCAGAGAGACCTGGTCTGATTTAACTGGTGAGCCTATCCATGCATCCACTGAGCACATGCTCTTTACCAAGGACAGTCCTGGGCAGATACTATCCCCCCTGCAGGGCTGTGCATGCCAGGTCTGGACCAAGTATTTTCACATGGCAGCTTGTTAATTTAGTCGTCACAGACATGCTGCAAGGTAGTTTATTATCCCATTTTGTATCTAAAACCCAACTCAGACTTTCAATAACTTGCCCAAGGTCATGTAGTTTTTAAGCACAGAAACAGTATCAAGTCCAGATCTCAATCTGTTAACAACTTACTCAAACTCAAAGATGCTAACCTTTGCAGGCATTGTGATGCAAACAAAATGATCCTGGGTTCTAGGGTAGTGGGAACACGGTTATTTTGTTTTGTTTTGCTTTTTTGTTTTTTGTTTTTTTAGAAGGCAGCCTTTTATCAAAAATTGTTCATTTGACACCTAAATGTTCACGGTGTACACATAATGCCATAGTTAAGCCTTGTAACTCATAAATGCTATTTCTCTTGCTGATAAAGGCATTTTATATAATAAGGAAAGAGTTTAGAAAAATGCTATATCTCCAGATGGGATGGAAGCTATGTGTGTGGGCTGCCTTGCTGGTCCCTCCTTGGTCCCCTCCACCCCTGTCACATTTCCCAGAGGGGGAAAAGGAAGGCACAGCTCAGAATCTCTGTTTTTCAAAGTGGGAAAAGGCCCCTCTCTTACTTTGCCCCAACTCCTTAAAATAGATACTTTTTATTTTGAAATGTAACCTAGATTGTAGGACAAAGCACAATCAAATGAGATGATCCTCATTTTGACCCTCATTGTTATTCTCCCTGTCAGGCAGCTAGGTGATGGATGGATAAGCTAAGTATGAATCAAAAAGTATGATGAAGGCCAGCTTTAGTGTTTTTTTAATGTATTTATACTAACGAAATTCAATGGGGGAAAGAACTATTGTCAACGAATGGAGCTGGGACTACTAGATATCCACACACCAAAGAATGATGTCCAACCCTTTCCTCATACCACACACAAAAATTAATTAAAATGGATCACAGACCTATGAGAGCTAAAACCATGAAATTCTTCAAATATATATGTAAGAGTATATATTTATGGCCTTGAGTTAGGCAAAGCCTTCTTAATTATGCCACCAAAAACACACACGCAAAAAAAAAAAAAAAAAAAAAACAAACAAACAAAAAAAACCAGATAAATTGGATTATATGAGAAAACTTTTGTGCTGCAAAAGATACCATCAAACAAGTGAAAACACAACCACAGAATGGAAGAAAACATTTGTAAATCATAAATCCGATAAGGGATTTGTATCCAGACTATAAAGAACTCTTAAAACTCAATAATAAAAAGACAACTTAATTACAAAATAAGCAAAGGAAATGAATAGACATTTCTCCAGAGAAGATATACAGATGGTCAATAAACACATGAAAAGTTGCTCAACATCATTCGTCATCAGGGAAATGCAATCAAAACCATGATGACATCCACCACCTCACACAACAAGGTGATAACCAAAAAGACAAGGGTCGGTGATGATGCGAAAACACCAGAACCCTTGTCAAATGCTGGTAGGAATGCAGAAATGGTTTGGAAAACAGTTTGACAGTTCCTCAAAATGTTGAATATAGTTACCACTGGCCGAGCAATTTCACTCCTAGGTATGGACCCAAGAGAAATGGAAACATGTCCATGAAGAAACTTGTACGTGAATGTTCATAGCAGCACTATTCATAAGAGCCAAAAAAGTAGAAATAACTTGTGTGTCCATCACATAATGAAAGGATAAATAAGATATGATATATCCATACAATGGAATACTATTCAGCAGTAAAAAGAAATGAATTACTGGGATATGCTACAATATAGATGAACTTTGAAAAAAAGTATTCTAAGTGAAACAAGCCAGTCAGAAAAGTCACATATTGTATGATTTAATTTGTATGAAGTTTCCAAAATAGGCAAGCCTATACATATACAGAGAGAAGGTATATTAGTGACAGTCCTACTAATGCAATTAGGGCTAAGGGATGTGGGGAGACATAGGAAGTGCAAATGGGTATGGGGTTTCTTTTTGAGATTATGAAAATAAAATTGATAGTAGTGATGCTTTCACAACTCAGGGAATACACTAAAAACCACTAAGCTATAAAATTTAAATGTGTGAGTTACATATATATATATATATATATATATGTTTTTATTTCAATAAAGTATATATATCCATGTGTATATATATGCATATATGTAATATGCATACACATACATACATACATATAAAAGTTTCATAGAAAAGCTAGGCAATGTCAAAAATGAAACGAACCACCTCCAGGAGCTCTGCTTCAGCCTAGCATATGGGGCTGTGCGCCAGAGGTAGACTGAAAAGCAACTAGATGATGCTAATTTTTTAAAAACAACTTTATCAAGGTATAATTTAGGTGTGACAAAATGTTCCCACTTGAAGTTTACAGCTTGATGAGTTTTGACAAATGTAACCACCAACACAATCAAGATACAGAACATTTTAATTACAGTACCAAAAAGTTCCCTCAAACATCTTTATCTGTGCCCCAGTGCCCAGCTGCAGGCAACCAGCTATCTTTTTTACCTCACTGTAAGTTAGCTTTGCCTTTTCTATAATTTCATATAAATCATACATTGTGTACTATTTCAGATCTGGCTTTTTTTAAACTCAGTGTAATATATTTGATATTTAACCATGCTTTGTGTATGTCTAGTTCATTGCTTTTTTATTGTTGATAGTATTACATCATATGAATATACTACAATTTGTTTATTCATCTGCTTATGAACATTTGGGATTTTCCTGATTTGATTTGTTATAAACATTAATGTCTAAGTTTCTGTGTGGACATATGTTTTCATTGCTCTTTGATAAATGCACAGAAGTGGAAACACTGGGTCTTACTGTAACTTCATGCTTAACTTTATAAGAAATTGCCTGATTTCCAAAATGTTAATACCATTTTGCACACCCACCACCAGCAAGGCTCAAGTCTTTTTAATTTTAGTCTGGTGGGTATCTCATTGTGGCTTTAAATTGCATTTCCTTGATATCTAATTAAATGGAGCATCTTTTCATGTGCTTTCTGTCCATTCATATATCTGCTTTTGTGAAGTGTCTGTCTAAATTGCCTATTTAAAAAACTGAATTGATTTATTTCATTACTGAGTTGTATGAGTTCTTTATATATTCTAGATTCAAATCCTTTATCAGTTATTTTATCCTAGTCTGTGGCTAGAAATTTCATTTTCTTAACGGTGTCTTTCTTGATAGTGTTTTTGATGAAGTCTCATGTATCCATTCTTTCTTCTATGTTTCAAACTACTTTCTGTATCCTAAGAAATCTTTGCCTACTTGAAGGTTACAAAAATGCCCTGATTTCTAGGGGTTTTAATTTTTATCTATTTCAAGTTAATTTTTATGCCTGGTGTGATGGGAGGGTTCATTTTCAAATATGAATAACAAGTTTTCCAGCACCATTTGTTGAAAAGATTACTTCCCCATTGAAACACTCTTAGCACCTTTCCCAACCCACAAGGATTCCTCATGTTTCCTTTTTATAGCCACTTCACTCCCACCCTCCCCCCCTTTCTCCCTCCCTTAAGCCCT
Organism: Panthera pardus; assembly: GCF_024362965.1. Taxonomy (NCBI): domain Eukaryota; kingdom Metazoa; phylum Chordata; class Mammalia; order Carnivora; family Felidae; genus Panthera; species Panthera pardus. The sequence goes on from NW_026526777.1 coordinate 36,873,645, forward strand.
GGCATCCACTAGTCTGTTCTCCATTTCTATAATTTTGTCATTTCAGAAATGTTATATAAATGGAGTCATAAAATATATACCCTCTTCAGGCTGTGTTTTCTTGGTTTTTGTTTGTTTGTTTGTTTTGTATTTACCCACACATGATGCTCTTCCTCCATTTGTGTAGATCTAAGTTTCATTGATATTATCCACCTTGCATTTCAGGTCTGCTGGTGAAAAATTTTGGCAATTTTTGCTCCTTTGAAAAAGTTTTTATCTCATATTTATTTTTGAAGGATATTTTTACTGTATATAAAGTCCAAGGTTAATAGCTTATTTTGTTGTGCTTTTGCTTCAACACTTTAAAGATACCATGCCATCTGCTTTTGGCTTAAAAGTTTCTGACAAGAAGCATGTGGTCATTGTTAACCTTCGTTCTTCCATATGTAATGTGTCTCTGTATGCAATATTTTCTTGCACAGTCCTAAAATTTCTCCTTATAAATTGTTTTCAGTAATTTGATCTAAATTCAATTGGCGTGCTTTTATTTTGTGTTTATCCTACTTGGGGACTGTTGAGCTGCTTGGATATGTGATTTTATCATTTTCACAAAATTTAGAAAGCTTTTAGCTTTAATTCCTTTTATTTTTTTACCTTTCTCCCTTTTTGGGATTCCAATCACATGGATATTTATAATAGCTGTTTTAAAGACCTGTCTGCTAATTCTTTCTTCTCTGTTATTTTGGGTCTGCTGCTATTAACTGGTCTTTCTCCTAATTATAGGTCACTTTTTTTTCTTTTTTTGCTTTAATTCATATGCTTAGTAATTTTGGATTACATGATGGAAATTGTGCCTTTTATGTTATTAAATGCTGGATTTTGTTGTCTTCTTTAATAAAGACTTGGATTGTATTCTGTCAGGCAGTTAATTTATTTGCATATCAGCTTAATCCTTTTCTAAGCTTTATTAAAATATTATTAAGTAGAGTTTATTCTAGGACTCGTTTAGTCCTATTACTGAGCTGTGACTCTCTTGGGATCTCTTTTGGAATGCCCTCAATGTTCATCAAGGATCTTCCACTCTGCTTGGCTAGAACTCAAGTTTCTACTAACTGTGTATTATCTCTAGGAATCATTCACCTTACAGGTATCTAGTCATCCTTTGCCTGCCTCATGAAGTTTTACCTTATAGTTAGTATTTAGCTATAAATTCAAAAAGACCTCTATGTAGATCCTGAGCATCTTCTACAAGCACATTCCAGCTACCCTAGCCTCTCCAAATTCCTATTTCTTTTTTTTTTTAATTTTTAATGTTTATTTTTGATAGAGAGCGAGAGAGAGAGAGAGAGAGAGAGAGAGAGAGCATGAGGGCAGGGGAGGGGCAGAGAGAGACGGAGACACAGAATTTGAACCAGGATCCAGGCTCCATGCTGTCAGCAGAGCCCAACACGGGGCTCGAACTCACAAGCCATGAAATCATGACCTGAGTTGAAGTCGAACACTTAACCAACTGAGCCACCCAGGTGCCCCAACCAAATTCCTATATCTCCTCAGCTCAGCAATATCTCCATGGTCTGCTTGGTGATCCAGAAAGTGCCCCAGACAGAAAGCTGGAACTTTCATAGGGCTTACTGAATTTGCTTCCCTTCTTTGAGGAGTCACAGAACTGTACTTCCTGTTGCCTAGTATCTATAAAGGGTTGTTTCAAAGATTTTGTCTGGTTTTCCAGTTGTATGTGGTAGGAGAGCAAGTCTAGTCCCAGTTATTCTTTGTATACAGAAGAGGTAACTGGTGTCATGAAAAGATCCAGTGTTGTCCCTCCTCCCCCACGTAAAACTGTCTCTGTGGTATTCAATATCCAAGACTTGGTTTGGGCTTGATGGTCTTCTCTTAAACAGAAACTGTGGGCTCCCCAACACCACAGCTGAGATGAAAATGCACAGGGTACTCTCCCAGCCAAAATTCTCAGCTCTTTTCCCAACGGGAGCAGTGTCACCCAGCTGCCCTCCCCCAATCCCTATTTTAAATATACTCATATCTCTGCTCACAGCTGCAGCCTCTGTTAGCTATCTAGCTTTTCCTCTTATCCTGGTCCCAGAATCATATTAGTCATATCTCATTAGTGGACATGTCAAATCTCAAATCTTAGTCCTTTTCTTTCTATCTCTTGTCAAATTGATCATTTCTGACAGAGAGGAATGAGAATTGGTCTATTACAGAGTGGCCCTTTTTAATATCCCCCTGCTCCTCCATGGTATTTATACATTCTTCCTACTTTAGTTGCCTCTTTCTCTCCTTACTCAGGTTACTTTATTCCCCTAACTCAATACACTGCATCATTGTGAGATCATCAGGTTTGAGGGTACATAACCACCTTCACTTCAACTCATCACTCCTCCACACCCATCCTTCCTTAGGATGAATAACACTGCCTTTGGTTCCTAGTAACAGCTCTGCTGCTTATTAACTGGGTAGTCCTAGGAAATTTACTTTCTTCCTTTGAGACTGTGTCCATACTTTGGAATTGGGATAATACATTCTGTGTATCTCTTAAAGTTATCTTAAGGATTAAGCAAGATCATCCATGGAAAATACTGTGCCTGGACCATAATAAAAGCTTAATAAATTTAGCTATGATGACAGCAGTGATGATTAAAGCTAATTCTTCCATGTACTCTACATACCACCCCTCTGCCTGACCTGATGATTACAATTCTTCCCTATCAAACAGCTTCTTCAATCTCCCTTCATTTCCCTTCTAAACTTTACCAGATATCCCCTATTAAAAAAAAAAAGGCAGTGTATTTTCTTCTCTTCCCAGCTCTTCATAAACACAGCTTCTCAACTCTATGACTCTACTGCCACCTTATTCTTAACTCCCTTTAATCCAGCTTTTATCCCCAACACTTCAAACTTCTCTAAAATTCACCAAAGACCAGTGAGCCACATTAAGTGGCCTATTAGTTCTTGCCTTTTCTGTAGCACCTGGCGGCATTGCCCATTCTCTCATTGTTTGGCTACCATAACCACTGAATTGTCCTTTTTCACTTCTTACCTGGTATAGGTTGAATCGCTGGTCTTACTCCTTCATTCTCCTGAGCTATATTATTATCCATACCCACAAAATGGCCTTATGGTTGGTTTAATGAAATTGTCTCCTCCTTGACTTTGGATTTGACTATGTGACTTTACTTGAAAAAATGAGATATCAGAAAGTGTACCATGAACAAAGACTTGAAATGTGCTCAGGTAGGTGGGATCTCCTTCTTGTGCCCCGACCTGTTGCCATGAAAAGGATACACCACCGGTTCAAGGATATAAAAAGAAAAGAGAATCCAAAAGTAATATAGAAAATGAAGAAGCATTCCTCCAGATACAGAATATGGTAAATGATCACAGAGATTTATAATCATTAAAGACTTAAAGCAAAGAATTTAAAACATTCAAGTAGACCAATCACCACAAGAGACACTAGAGAGCAGTAAAAAGTTTAGATAAAATATTAGTCAATAGAACTCAGGTAAGTGAAATTGGGAGCCCCTGATTCATTTTTTTAAAGCTTCCAGGTGATTCTAATGTGTAGCCAGGCTTAAGAGTCACTGGTCTAAGGAAGTTGGGATGATTTTATTCCCCAGGCTGGGGAGCAGATTAGTCCTCAGCACATAATGCAATTCTGGCCAGTGAGGCACAAAAGAGTCTGTTGAGGGTGGACGTGGAAACTTCTGGGAAAAGTTTCCTCACTTTTAAAAAGATTCAAAGAAAAAAGGTTGTCTTCTTCTTCTGCTGGGCACTGTAGTACCTGTACGTGAGTCCTGGAACTGTGGCAGAAGGTAACAGCAATGTGGAAGACGGCACAGCAGGAAGATGGAAAAATCTGATGTTGCCTTTGAGCCACTGAATTAAACAGCGTTGAAGATGCTCTACATCAGGGCATCTTATAATGTGAGATAATACATTTTCCTAATGTTTATTTAAGGCGATTGGAGTTAGAGATTTCTATTTATAGCTGAAAGCATCCTAACTGAATATCAAGTAGGAATTATCCTGGAAATGTAAGAATTGACCAATATGAGAAAAGCTAGCAGAGTGCCACACTTTCATCCATTTATACCAGAAGAACTCTCCCAAAGGTCCTGTGGAAGCATGAACAAGATTATTCATCACAGCACTATTTGTGGTATCAAGCCATGGGAGGTAACCTAAGTCCCCATTACCAGGGGAGAAGTAAAATGTAGTTTTGTATAAATTGCATTCTGTGCAGAATCACATCAGTAGTAATATAGTTCTATCATATTACTTTAAAACATTAATGAACTAAAAGATTTCTATATATTTATATATAGCAGCATAGATAGAATGCCAAAGACCACGGAGTTGAAGGAGACAAAAAGAAACCATGACATTCACAGCACAGTACCTTTTATGTAAATTAAACACACATACATATACCTCTACATACACACAATGCTCCAGTGTATATTTCCCAGTACACACATATCTCTAAATATACAAATAGAAGGTAAAATAGTGAGTTAAAGGGAATAATAATGATAATTTAAGAAGAGGGTCTTGACAGACCAAGGCTGTGAGTGTTCCATACTCTGGGGAGTTTACGAGCAACTCAATTCTCTATACCTAAGATAAGGGGAAGAAGGGAAAGAGGAGGGGGAACAAGGGAGGGAAGAGGAGGGAAAGAAGGAAGGAAGGGAGGGAATGTAATTCACCACCTCAACAGATTGAGATAAAATATATATTCTTCTCAAGAGATTCTTCTGAAGTATTCAATAAAACTTACTATCAATTACTTTTAAGAAGCCAAGATTAAAGAAGTTGTGGTTTAACCTGTAAAGAACCAAGACTTAACATTATTCTCAGTAGTGAATAAAGTAGGGGAACTTTAAAAGCTTTTCCTTTAAAGTCAAGGACAAAGAAAATGAGCCTACTATGACTACTACTATTGAATATTATACTCAATATCCTAAAAATTTAGTAACAACAAAGAGTGATAATGATTTAAAAAATAAGAGTTAAAATTGTAGGTATAGGTTATGTATTTATCTATGTATGAAATACAAAAGAACCATCAGAAAAAAAAAAACTAGTAGAACTGATAGGAGAGTTCAGGAAGGTTGCTGGATGTAAAATCTGCAAGCAAAAGTCAACAGGGGAGTAAGAATACACTTATCGCTGTTAAGTAATATATGGAAGTGTTGACTCACTATAATGTACACCTGAAACTAATATAACACTGGATGTTAACTACACTGGAATTAAAGTTTTTAAAAATTGACAGCATTATTTGAGAAGCAATAATCAATTAGAAAGCATAATAAAAAGAGAGAGAGAAAGAGAGACCATTCACAATGGAAGCAGTGTAAAACATCTAGGAATAAACCTAAATACACAGAACATTTATGGAGAAAATTATCCAATCTATAGCATAAGAAATTTTTTTAATGCTTGAGTAAATGGAGAAATAAATCATTAATTATGATAAGAATCAACATTATTAAAATCTTAATTCTTCCCTAATTGCTATAAAGGTGATTCCAAGCAAATTCCCAAGAGTTTTTAGAGCACTTTAACTGATTTTAAAATTTCAATGCAAGAATAACAGTACATGAATAATTAAGATAATTTTTTAAAAGAAGAGCAAAGAAGAAAACTGACCTACTGGTTAAAATGTATTAAACATCTATATTAAATTAGATGTCAATAGAGTGATAGGCTAAACCAAGAAAGCAGGATTGGTAGATCAGATTAAAAAGCTCTGAAACATCTGTTTGGCATCTCACACTTAACAAGTCCAAAACTAAACCCCTCATCTATCCCTCCCCTCCCCCACCCCCATCCTAAACCTATTCTTCCCCCATCTTCCCTTTGCAGTTGACAGACACTCCTTGGAATCTGGTTGTTTAACATAGTAGAAAAGTGTTTTCTGTCCATTTCTCTAGGATTTAATTCTTTGCTCCTCCATTGATGGGTATGGGCCATGACATGTTCCCTGAAACTATACTGAAATGGCCAGGGGTACCTGGGACTAGGGGAAAGATGGAAATCTTTTCATTGCTCTTCTCCTCACATGTACAGAGTTCCCTGAGGCTTCTCCGTCTCTGTGGGGCCATCAGTTTTACGGGTGGCTCTCAAGAGCCACAAAAATGCGGCAGCATTAATGTCCACAAATTAAAGAGGGAAACCAGTACAATCCCTATTCTTTCAAGGAGCACTTCTGTATGGGGCTGTGAAGGACATCTAGTTTTTTCAAGGAATCCCTTGGTGTCCTTGTTGTCATTTAGCACCATAACACCCCTCTAAGTCCATGGCCAAATGCAGGCATAATTTGCTCTGCCTCCAGCAAGTCACGGTAAAAATCAACTCAAAATGGATTAAGTACATTAAGCTTGCCTGCTCCACCTCTCCTTCCCCAGCATTTAAGCCTTAGCTCTGGGCTTGAGTTAACCAGCTCCAAGGTGATTTGGTGATTTTTCTTTCTTGACGAAAATCTAAGTCAACTTAGGGTGTTAGGGTGTGGCTTTTCCCCTGAATTAAAAACAAAACAAAACAAAAACAAAAACAAAAAACAGCACCACCACCACCACCACGCCTGATTTCCACAGTTCACCAGTCAGGATAAATGACTTCCTTGCGGAAAGTGTTATTTGCTACTGGAGGGAGAAAGCTGCTTCTAGAAGTTTAGAAGCATCCCTAATTTTTTTTTTGAAGTTTGTTTATTTATTTTGAGAGAGAGAGAGAGAGCCAGAGAGCGGGAGAGAGAGAATCTGACAGCACAGAACCTGACATGGGGCTGGAACCCACAAACCACAAGACCATGACCTGAGCCAAACCAAGAATCAGACACTCAACTGACTAAGCCACCCAGGCACCCCTAGAAGCACCCCAAATTAAGGGTATACTTATCTAGTCATTTGTGTGGAGAAGAGGGAGCAGGGGCAGGAGTAGGAGCATAGGGAGGAGCAGAAGATGGGGCTGCAGAGTCTGAAGAAGATTCTGGGCGCAGCCCTGTGGGGAGTCTCACTGGTGCATAAGTCAGCCAGGAAAGTGGCTCTGAGGTACAGCTCCCAGGTGGGAAGGAATGAAACTACAACTTGAGGAGCTGGGTAGGCCACGGAAGTCTTTAGTTAGCAGGGCACATGATGTCCCATTTCCCACACTTGCATCCCTCCATCAGAGTCCACCAGCTCCATCAGCAATGCTACCGATAACTCCCAAAAGTTCACCCGCTACCACCCAAAACTTCCTCCCTAAATCTGCCCTCGTTTTCTCAATGCACTATTCCATACAAATTCTTCAATCCTTCTGTTCTGCAAATAACTGAACAACTCCTGTTGTGTGTGTATCGCTGTATTACCATCTGAGGAAAACATAAAAGATATCTACACCACCGGGACTAGTTATGACTTAATTAATTTTCTGTTTTCTCCATTAGAACATAAGCTCCAAGATGGCAGGGACCTTGTCTGTCTTACCCATCGCTGTATTCCCAACAAGACACTTATCTGGAACACAGGTGGTACCAAGTGGATTAATGAATGAATAATCCCTTTCATCCTGTCATTAACAATATAAGCCAAACATACAAATGAACAGAAATTAATTACATGAATAAATAATGAAGTCACTTAATTATCTTCCTGAATTATAAATCTGGCACATGAATTCACTACCGAACTAAATTATTTCTATGTGTTGGCCATCTTTGGATTTTATGAAGCCACCAGCTAAAAGAACTTCCTTAAGTATTGTTTTTTTTTAAAAAAAAAGATGGGGGTCTTTTTTTAAAAAGATGGGGCTCTTGAGTGGCTCAGTCGGTTAAGCATCCAACTTCGCCTCAGGTCATGATCTCACAGTTTGTGAGTTCGAGCCCCATGTAGGGCTCTGTGCTGACAGTTCAGAGCCTGGAACCTGCTTTGGATTCTGTGTCTCCCTCTCTCTCTGCCCCTCTGCCACTTGCCCTCTGTCTCTCACATTGTCTCAAAAACAAATAAACATTAAAAAAAAATTTAAAAAGATGGGGGTGCCTGGATGGCTTAGTTGGTTGAGCAACAACTTTTGATTTTGGCTCAGGTCACGATCTCAAATTAATAAGATACAGCCCTGCATTGGGCTCTGCACTAACAACACTGAGCCTGCTTGGGATTCTCTTCTTTCCCTTCTCTCACTGCCCCTCCCCTGCTTGCTCTCTCACTCTCAAAATAAATAAACTTAAATAAATAAATAAATAAATAAATAAATAAATAAATAAATAAATATAAAAAGGTGTCTAAAAGAGGTGGTTTTCACAGACATGTGTAGTCATGGGTACACATATCAAATATACAAGCAATATTTCTATGAAATAGTGATTCTCATGTGGGTGTAAGTTAAACTCCAATCAAGGGAGAAGAAATCAGGACAGATTCAGAGAAAGCTTCTGAAGGAACCACCTTCCCTCACCACCCACAAACACTTCTAACCTCATTCCCCAGATCTCCAGATCCAAAGTAGCCCTCAAAGGAGTATACTTGTCCTGATGAGCACCGGGTGATGTACGCAATTGTTGAAATCATTACACTGTACACCTGAAACTAATGTAACACTGTATGTGAGCTAGCTGGAATTAAAATAAAAACTTAAAAAGCCAAAAAAAAATAGCCCTCAAGAATCTCAAGGGCTCAGACCCACGCCTGCAGATGCTGAAGCAGCTCAAATGGCAAACCCACTGGCCCCTCTCTTATTCCAAAGCATGGAACATTCAAGATTAGAAGAAGAACTTGCTGGCTCCTGTGTGCTATGAGTCAGAGAAGTTTTTGGTGTACTTGTGAGCAGTCAGGAGGAGGAGGAAAATACAAACATAAGAAAGATGAGGAGTAGGAGGGAAAAAATCATTCCCATTTCTGGCTGAATGTGCTTGCTGGAAAATGGCTGAGGTGTTTCCCTTTGTTTGGAAAGAAGAAATCAATGCTTGCATCTAAACTCCCCTCTAATTAGAAGCCACATCAGGCAGACTCTCTAAACCTTTTCAGCCCTGAAAAGAAAAAGCATCACCACATTATCACTCTACAAAATGGAGTCATTAATACCCTGTAAAACATAGAAACTGTGAAAAAAGGCTGTGAAGCATGCAGCCACCAGCATTTAGCAGGAATGCATTTTGGAAGAATAAAGTACTAAGCTCCAGTTGCAATGGTGGGGGTTAAAATGAATAAATCCTGCCCTAAAAAATGAAGTCACCTAATTTTCTTCCTAAATTATAAATCTCATAGACCAGAAACAAGCGCTGGGTATGAAGTTAGGGGGAGGGAACGTTTAGAAAGACTTTCATTTGGAGGTCTCCTCAGAGGAATGAATGTAAATGAATTCAGTCATAGACGGTAAGCTCGGTGCCTCAGAGAAGTGAATCGGTGCTAATGAAGACAAAGGGTGCCATCAGGGATTTGCTTCCAAAGGAGAAGAGCACAGATTTCCTGGCCATCATGTGTGAGGCTAACCTAGTCAGCCTGCCTAATGCATTCCATCACTCCATCACTCCATCACTGGAGGGACCACACCAAATCTGGGAGTGAAGGAGTTTCTCTACAAACCCACTGTCAGCACTGGAAAGACACAAAGCACACATCCTAAAGATGTTTGGCCCTCCTCCCGGACAAGGCACAATGTACTTCATGTCCTGTTCTGGACGGCACGGGGATTCTAGAATCAATCAGAAGTTAGGTTTGCTCCTGAGTCCACCACTTACTAGCTGTGCAACCTTGAACAAGCTGCTAAATCTCTTTTCAGCCCAGCCAACCTGACTTCAAGTGCACATAAAATTATATTGCATACTGCATAGTGTTGTTTAGAGCATTAAAGAGGACCATGAGAAAGCCTTTGTAATACACACACACACACACACACTATATAAATCACAGGTTTCTGATGCTCTGTCTTGAGCAGCCCCCTTTCATCAATTCCAAGCAAGTCTGGTGGAGTTTGGCCCACTGAGGAAAAGGAAACAGGCAAAACCTACTACAGGGTCTGAAATGCAAGAGGTTCAATAGGAATGTATTGCACTGCTAAATGGCCGTTGAACAAGGTTCATCAAAGGATTAAACATAGATGGTTAAACCAAGGGCCTGGGTTACATATGGTCTGATGCAAGCCTCCTCCTCCCAGCCCGAGATCTAGACAATGATTCATCAGCCCCTTTGGCTCTGCAGCCACTAACAGCCCTAAGCCATGCCCCTAGCTGCCCATGTCATGGAGAGAAAAAGAACTAGAAGCAGCAAAGAGAGGGCAGAGACACAATGCCTGTGTTGCATTCACAGGCACTTGCATGCATAGAGCCAGGCCCGTTACCTTTTGAAAAGGAAAGAGCCCTCAGCAAGCTTCACTCTAACTCTGGGAAAGGACCATGTATGCCATCTTTGGTTCCAAGAGCAAGTCCAATAATATGGTGTCTACACGAAAGGCAGCCTCCTACTCAAAAGCCTCTTGAGAGGGCTTCTCTCCTCTACATAAACAATTAGCACCTGCAGAGCATCTGAGGGTTTACAAAGCACTCCTGCATCTATTACATTGTGAGCCTCAAGCATCCTGAGGTAGGCAGAGAATTTCTTTCTAGCTCTACTATATAGATGGAAGAACCCAAAGGTCAAAGAGACTGTTTTTGCCCAAGGGCACACAACTAGTAAGTCATAAGTCATGGACCAAGGCCTTCAACCCCTGACCTGCCTTCAGGTTCTGGGCTATTCTCTCCTCAACCTCAGGGGCACTCCGACTGTTGGTGGGAGAAGAGGAGCAGGAGCCAGGAAACCTGCCTGCCACACTCCACCCCCGTCCCCCTCCACAGGCCTGGCCTGGAGCCATGCCAGCCTCACTCCCCCACCAACACTGCGCTTGGTAAGAGGAGTTGGATGTGTGCTCACAGATTGCCCTGCTCTCTGGCAGGCATTCATGCCGGTTTGTATCACAGTTTCTGAGCTGAGACTTCATGGCATTTTCAGATGAGTGTTCTTCCATCCCTTCTAGAGGAGATACTAGGCAGAGGGGAAGAGGTCAGACACTGGCCTATTGTGAGTGAGCTTCATTCTTTCAGGACCAGCTTGAGGCCAAAAATAAACTCTCACCATAAAACCCTGCCCTCACCCCCAGTCACACTTACCATTCCCTGAATGCCTGAAATGCATCGGCAAACCAGGCTCACAGCTTCTGCAAACACAGTACCCTCTGCAAGATGTAGCCTTTCTCTACTTTTCTGCTTGAGGATTTGCTTATTCTTGCTGTTAGAAATGTTCAAATGACACCTCATTCCTTCTTTCAGTCACTCACTCATGCAAACAATAGCAAAGCCTCCCTTGACTCACAGGGGCTCACCACACCCACCAATGGCTCTGCCAATCATGCCTCCATCCCAGAACTGGTTACCATGTATTTTTTTTTCTTTAAAAAATACATTTCATTATTTTAAAAAATGTATGAGCCAATTTAAAAATAATGTTAAGTAAATAATAATACATGTTGAACTTGGATATGACAGAAAGGGGTCCAGAAATGACTAACATCTTGGGAAACAAAGTAGAATCTACTACTACTCCCTGGTCACCAATGGTGTCTTAATGATTTTGCTCAGAAGTGTCTCCAGACAGAGCCCTTTCTGTCTTATCATCACTATCATGTCTTAGTTCAGAATTCTGATCCACCCAATAAGCGTTTGTTAGTCAATGACTATCCGCCAGTTATCAGCACATGGTCTCAGCCTTCAAGGAGCTTGTTAAGTTCCTAGAGAAGTTAGATAAGTGAACAGACCATTGTAATACAGTATGATGAATGCAGTATAAGGGCTCATCACAGAGTACTTTGGGAGGGACGCAGACTCCAGCCTCAGAGGTTGGGGAAAGATGGTGGTCATCTGTGCTGAGTCTTGAAGGACTGGTAGAAGGGAGTCAGCAAAAGAAGAAAAGAAAGCTCAGAGGGGCAACCATTTCTGGTGCTTTTAGTTCTTTATGTAGATCCATAATCCACCCAGTACCATTTTCTTTTTTTTTTCTTTTTTTTTTACCATTTTCTTTTTTGTCTGAAGGACTTCTGTGTACATTTTTTTCATAGTACTGGTTTATTGGTGAGAAATATTTTTAGATTTAGTATGTCTGAAATGTCTTCATTTTATTTTTTAATTTTGAAAGATATTTAGCTGGACATAGAATTTTAGGTTGACAGTGTTTGTATCTTTCCCTCCTCTCCTCCCTCCCTCCCTGCTTTCCTTCCTTACTTTTTTTTTTTTCCACTAATTTAAAGGTGATGCTCCATTGTCTTCTGTTTGCATTGTTTTCAGGGAGAAATCTGGTATTTTTATTCCTCAGTATATAGAACGTATTTCCACCCCCTCCTCTGGTTGCTTTAAAGATTTTCTTTGTATCACTGATTTTTGAGCAATATGATAATGATGTGCCTTGGCATAGGGCTTTTGTCCCCCCATGTTTCTCGTGTTTAGGGCTCTCTGGGTACTTGGATTGGTAAATTCACAGTTTTTATCAACTTTGGAATTTTTTCAGACATTATTTCTTCAAATATTATTTCTGTTCCCTCCTCTCTTTCAAGGACTCCAATTACATGTATATTAGCCCCTTGAAGTTGTGCCATAGTTCACTGATAATATGCTCATTTTTTAAAAATTCTTTTCTTTCTATGGGTTTCATTTTGTGTAGTTTTTATTGCTAGATCTTCTAGTTCATTAATCTTTCCTTCTGTAATATCTAGTGTCTGCTTCTACCATTAATCCTATCCACTGTATTTGTTTAACTTCAGACATTATTCTTTTCATCTCTAGAAGCTTAATTTAGATAAAAAAAAATCTTCCATGTACCTATTTAGCTTTTGGAACACATACAATATAGTTATAATAACTAACTTAATTATTTTGCTAGATGTAATTCTAACATCTGTATTAGTTCTGGATTAATTTTGATTAATTGATTAATCAAAAATCAATTGATTAGTTAATTAATCAATTAATTGATTTTTGATTAATTGATTTTTCTCCTTCATCATGCGTTGTATTTGCCTCGCTTTGTTGTATAGCTGGTAATTTTTTTATTGAATGTCAGTCTTTGGGAATTTGACCTTTTTTGGGTGCTGGATATTTCTGTATTCCTACAAATATTTTTGAGCTTTGTTCCAGGAAATGGTTAAGTTAGTTGGAAACGGTTTGATCCTTAGAGGTCTTGCTTTTGAGATTTGTTATGTGGGACCAGAACAGTGTTTAGTCTAAACCTGGTTATTCCCCACAAGGAAAGACCCTCCTGAGAACTCAACCCAGTGCCTATGCATCCAGACTGGCTGGTGGGAATAGGCATTATTACCAGCCCCATGTGAGCACATTTTTCTTAATCCTTTTGCATGGTTCTTTCCCTAGACTTGGGTAGTCTTTTCATTCACATACAGTGATTAGTGGTCTATTGAAAACTCAAGGGGACACTCTCTACATATCCCCAGAGTTCTCTGTCTGCATAGCCTCTCCGGTTTGCTGCTCTATTCTGTAAAATCCTGCTGCCTGTCCTCAGGGCTGAGCTCCTCCTCCTGGACTCACAGCTTCAAAATTGTTCTAAGGCAATAATCTGGGGCCGTCACAGTGCTTGCCTCTTTTATTTTATGTGTCTTAGAGATCATTGTCCTTCATTGTTTGATGCCCAGTATCTTGAAAGGCATTGTTTCATATGTTTTGTCTGGTTGTTTTGTTTTGTTTTCAAGCAGGAGGCTAAATCTAGTTTCTGTTACTCCATCTTGGCCCAATCAACTGCACAATATTTTAACAGTGGGTTTATTTGTCTATCTTCTCATTGGACTTGGAGCTCCTTAAATGTAGAGCCCATGCTTTATTCACCTTCAAACCTTCATACATGCCTGCTACACAGGGCAGATGCAACAATAATTGGCCAAGGCTAAAAGAGTATCACAGATACCATTGCTTTGACCACAATGGGAGCACTGGCAAGAAGGATCCACTGTATAATTACAGCATCGTGGGGCTGAAGAAGAACATACAGGTCGTCCATTTTATCCCTTTAAAAAACATGAAGTTCTGCAAAACATCCCTAACAAGGCACCAGGAGATACAGTGTTTAGGTAAGGAAAGAAGATGAGAGATGAGGTACCTTGTTTCATCTGTATGTGGGATGCTTTGCAATAGAAGGCTTCTTTGGCTCATAATAATCTCCCTACATATACCCATTACCTATATGGGTTTGGAGACAAAGACGTCAGGACCACCAAACACAGGGAAGGGACAAAAGTTGAGAGCAGAAAAAAGGGCAGAGGTGGTATCAGAGAAGAGGCATGCCCCAAACAAAAGATAAAGACTCCGTGGAGGAGAGAGTATTGAAAAAGAAGAAGGGCAGGGGCTCCATATTTCCCCAGTTTCATATTCTTCCTTTGTTCTCACATTGTACTAACTTAGCAGGAGACCATCTCTGTGCCTTCGTTTTCCAACCCAACCAAGTCATATGCAGGCACAGGCATGCATCATGCACACAGACCCTAAACCATATCACGTGTCTGAGATTAATATAGACAGATCACCAAACAAGCAATCTTACAGTAATTTTGCAGACAGCCACCAGAGATTCTGGGTGACATAAGAGGTCAACAATTGTTATCAGTATTGCTTATCCAGACTAGGGTATGTGAGAAGTAACTTAATGTGAACTACTACAAGGAACTTCTATACTAACAATCTCCATGAATCATCCTCATCCCCAGACCTTAGTGGAGAGAGGACATGCTCCTTTATTTTAAATATAGGAACTAAAATCCAAAATGATTAAATGACAAAGTCCAGAACTGGTTTTCCCAGTCCTTAATTCGAAGATCTTAGCTTCAATCATACTAGATCATTGGTAACTGATGAAGCTGGTGTCACCAATGTATGGGATATTTTTTAAATGTTATCTAACAAACCCCCACCATGGAAAATATAAGCCCCAGAGAAAAACTGGCTAGTAAGCAGGCTGTGGTCTGTTACCTTCAAACCCTGCTAAGCAGTACAGGGTAAAGTTGTGAGAGACATGAGCTCAAAGACTACCGCAAAAATAACTGGAGGTTTTCTCTTGTTTTTCTTGTCCCCGCCATGGATAGACTGGCTGAGGAGCTGAATCCAGTCAGCAAGTAGACAGAATAAGGAAAGAATAGTGTCCTGCACCCTAAACAGCACCTACATCTCTGAAGAACTGAGTTTATTTTACATATGAACCAAGGATATATGGTTAAAAATGGAAGCCTTTTCCAGAAAGCCATGTGAAACCTGCCTAGCAACCTGAAACAGGGACATTCTGAATTCCTGGTGCCCAGCAACCCAGAGTAAAGTTCAACTTTCTCGAGGAGAATTCATGCTGACCTGATACACAAAGAAAGATAAGAATGAAGGACGGAAGGGGATGAAGAGAACAGGGAAGGAGAGAGGAGAAAGAACAGGAACAAAAGAGAAAAAGAAAGGAATAGAAGAAAAAGGGAAAAACTAGGCTTTGCTTTCCTATTCCTATTACCCCATGGAGGGGTTGTGGATAACTAAACAATTATAAAATCCTATCTTTTTTCTGGGTCCTTCCAGCAAGTACACAGCAATAGAATAGTATCTCCCAACAGCATGTCCCCACAGCATTTCTTTTTTTTGTTTGTTTGTTTGTTTTTTAATTTTTTTAACGTTTATTTATTTTTGAGACAGAGAGAGACAGACCATGAACAGGGGAGGGTCAGAGAGAGAGGGAGACACAGAATCTGAAATGGGCTCCAGGCTCTGAGCAGTCAGCACAGAGCCTGACGCGGGGCTCGAACTCACGGGCCGCGAGATCATGACCTGAGCCGAAGTCGGACGCTTAACTGACTGAGCCACCCAGGCGCCCCCCCCCACAGCATTTCTAAACAAGTTTATTTGGTTTTGGCAAACAAACCCTTGCCTGTGACCCATCCACACTTTTAAATGGGGTGGTCTTCTTCAGAAAGAAGCAGTCCATGGTCCTAGGGCTTTGCCCCATCATGATGGGATCAGAAATGAGCTCTCCCTAAGCCAGCACCAGGAGGACTAACAGCTAGATGGCTCAAAAGCAACCTAGCATAGAGGACAGACAGGGTTGGTCCTCAGGTGACTGAAGGGCCATTTGAGAAAGGTCAGTCAGGTGTGCTTCCTTCAGCAGAAAACAGAAGTGGAACACCTCTCACCTGGGAGCAGGACATGGCACTGAACAGACTGAACACAAACTGGGTAAGCAAGAAAGACTGAGGGGTGTTTGGCTTAAAAATCTTTAAAACTAAGGCAAATAATTAGCCCTTCTGAGTGGGTTAGTTATAATCTTTTTTTTTAATCTTTATTTTTGAGCGTGCGCACGAGAGAGAGACAGAGCGTGAGCAGGGGAGGAACAGAGAGAGGAGACACAGAATCCGAAGCAGGCTCCAGGCTCCGAGCTGTCAGCACAGAGCCCAATGCAGGGCTCAAACCCACAAACTGCGAGATCAGAACGTGAGCCGAAGTTGGACGCTTAACTGACTGAGCCACTCAGGTGCCCCTGGTTGGTTATAATATTATCTGGAGACAGATTAGACAGTATCCACTTTAGAGACTGCCCTCATCTGGAACACTCCACAGGACCCTGCACGGGTGGGCAAGAAAGTCAACAGTTTTCTACCAGATGTGATGATGACTGCCCCCCGCCCCCAGTCCTATGTCCCAGGGCTTGCACAGATTCCTAGAGAAAAGGAAACCAGGCGAGAACCCTACTATGATTTCCTAATGAGACAAGACAATTTACTGAGATACTAATTCGGATTCTTCATTGTTCTTGCTATGGTTTTCTCTTCCCTACTCCAAGTAAGTGTGTGGGGAGCTCTGTGTGCTCACCTGTCTTTGCAGGTATATGGGAGAGGGCAGCATGCTTGGAAGGGCAAAGCAAAACCTGCCTTCAGACACCTTTTCCTGGGCTTTTGTTTCCTGCCATTCTGAGTACTTTTAGGGTGTCAGTTACAGACAGAACCTAGAAAGAAGCAGGGAGAGAGAGCTAACGCTCTAATACCAGAGGGTACACAAGTCTGCAGGCTCTAGGAAGAACAAGTTTCCTCACAGGGCTGGGGAGATGGTAGAAGCCCCTGGAAGGGCCTGGTGGAAGGGGCTGGATGGTGATTAGCCAGGACCACCTTTCAGCTGCCTCTTCCAGTAACATCTAGCTTAGACTAATGCCTTTCTAAAGACCTCTGAGGCATTATGTTTTTTTCTCTCTGTGAACTACATTATACTGAAAAACACTCAAAATAAGCCCATCATTGGCAAAGACTTGGCAATCTCCTTCGTTAAACAGATGTGTTTGTAGTAGCCATCTCTTCTTTTAAAAAAAAAAATTTTTTTAATGTTTATTTATTTTTGAGACAGAGAGAAACAGAGCATGAATGGGGGAGGGTCAGAGAGAGGGAGACACAGAATGTGAAACAGGCTCCAGGCTCTGAGCCGTCAGCACAGAGCCCGACGCGGGGCTCGAACTCACGGACCACGAGATCATGACCTGAGCCGAAGTCGGCCGCTTAACCGACTGAGCCACCCAGGCGCCCCGCCATCTCTTCTTGTCCATGCATCTGACCTGCCTGCTGATTGTCACTTGTTGGTAACATCAGAACACCAGTTTCTAAGTAGGACAGTATCTCCTCGGACAGATGGAATATGTCCTCCAACCAAACCATTCATCTGGCAAGGGTAGAAAATGCATCCTCTACTTCTTTTACACAAAGCAATAAATATTTATAAACCTCGGCCCCATGGAAGGCACAGAAATATTTATAGGCATGGTTGTGCCTCTTGTGCCAAACAATCTTGAAGAAACAACACAACCTGCAAGTGAGTGGTGAATGCAGATAGTATTGGCTTAAACCCATGGGGGTTCAGAGGAGGGGGGTTCAGTGATGCCCCAGGAGTGAGCTGGCAGAACTGAGTATCCACGGCAAGCCAGGCCCCATGCCAGGTGTGTGGCATCATGATCTCATTTAGAACTACACGACTCCCTGAGGACAGTCCTGGCAACTGCCTTTTACAGATGGGGCAACCATTGCCTCATGGTAAATGAACTTAGAATTTTAGCCAGGTCTGACTCCAGAGCTGTTTGTTTGTTTTATTGTTTCATTTATTTATTTATTGTTTCAGGAGTCGAATTTAGTGATTCATCACTTATATATGGACTCCAGAGTTCATGCTCTTTCTCCTACATCCATGGTCAACACCCAGGAGAGAATCCCAGCATTGACATTCAGGAGTGGGTTATTAGAACCTGGACTCAAGTGGAGACAGAAAAAATGGAGAAGATAAAAGTGAAAGAAGGCTCTTCTGAGAGTTATCAACCAGCCTGCATGCTGAAGAAGGAGAAAAGAATGAACTGAAGATGCTCAGGTTTTGAGATTCTCACAGCACCTTGTGGGGCTCAGTCAGCTCACAAAGGTTTTCAATCTCATTGATTTCCTCCTCAGATTAGCCCCAAATATCTGACCATGATCCTAATTTTTGGAACCCAATACCTAGAACAGCAGTTCCCAAAATGTGGCCAGGAGCCAATGAGAATCTCTGAGACCCTTTCAGAGGGTCCTTAAGTTCAGAATTATTCTCATAATAATACTAAGCCATTGATTTTCTTTTTCACCCTCAATCTCTCACAAGTTTCCAGGGGTTATGTGGTCTGTGATCACGCAATGGACTGCAAAGGCAGATATGAGAATCCAGCTGTCATTTACTAAGACAGGAGTAAAGAGATTTGCAAAGATGTACAACAATACTATCCTTGACACTAAATGTTTTCTGTTTTGTTTTAGAAAATATAGTTATACGCAACATGCAATGGGGGTTTGTTATTTTTTAAATGACTTAACAAAATATGTCATTTAAAAATTTTTCAGTTTTAATTTCTAAAACAATAAGTATTAATAGATATAACTTATACAAACAAAAGCTCTTTGGTATTTTGATAATTTTTAAGATTATAAAGGAGTCAGGGCACCTGGATGGCTCAGTTAGTTAAGCATCCAATTCTGGATTTTGGCTCAGGTGATGATCTCTCATGGTTTATGAGAAGAGCCCCACATCAGGCTCAGTGCTCGCTCTCTCTCTCTCACTTGCTCTCAAAATAAATAAATATATTTTTTAAAAGATTATAAAGGAGTCAGGGCACCTGGGTGTCTCAGTCAGTTGAGACTTCAGCTCTTGATTTCAGCCCAGGTCATGATCTCACAGTTGTGGGATCAAGCCCCATGTCAGGTTCCATGCTAAGTGTGGATTCTCTCTCTCTTTCTCTCTGCTTCTGCCCCTCTTCCCCACTTGTTCTCTCTCTCTCTAAAAAAAGTAAAAATAAAAAAAACAAGATTATAAAGGAGTCTTGAACCCAAAAGTTTGAGAGCCATGTAAACGATGTAACGAATAATGGTAGACACACTTAAAATGTATTTGTGTCTAATCATCACTAATTGGTGGGCCAGATATGGCCCTAAGCAGTTTGTATTTGTGATCTCACTGGTTCCTCACAACATTTTAGAGTAAGAAACTTGTCCCCTTTGTGCAGGTCAGGAAAATGAGGCACAGAGAGGTTGAGTCACTTGCCTAAGGTCATGCAGCTATTTGGTGGGCAGAAGAACACAAGCCCATGTCTTAAGCCCATGCCAAACCCAAATGCTAGGGCCCAGGCTGCTAATGGCTATCCTGCTCTTACAAAACCAATACTGCAAAGATGTTATATGTTAAGGATAGTTTAAAAAACAAACGAAACAAAACAAAACAAAACCATGGGCATAGTAGAACTAGAGAAGCCCCACTGTGAAGGAGAAAACTTTAGGATAAAGGGGTAGTAAATGATGCATATATGATAAATAAATGATGAGTGAATAATATGATTCTTTAATCCTAAACATGTATTATCTGCCAGGTGCTGTCTGCTGCCTCAAGAATACAGCAGTAAACAAGACAGACTCTTCCTTCCCTTTAAGGAGCTTACAGAGAAGGGGGCAGACTTTAAACAAGTAATTACACAAACATAAAGCAGTTCAAAAACACAGAGATGTCTGGATGGGAATGGAGCTTGCTCAGAGCAGTCCCCATTCATAACACACTGAGAGAGGCAGGAGGGCCACATCGGGGAGGGCAGGCACCCATCTGGCACAAACCACACCTGGTCCTCCTGTCAGAGCCTGGCTGGGGCTGTTTGCACAGTGAGCCTGAGCAGAAGCGCATTAGAAGTTCCTTTATTTTTTTCAGCTACAGACATCTCTGGACTATTGAATCTAGATAAGCCAAGATTACTGTTTCATTTGAAAGGACAAATATGTTTTGTGAGGCCTGGTGGGCTAGGGAAGTCTGTGGGAGGTGTGAAGCACTTGGGTATGTTTGGTCTGTTCACAGAATTTCTGGAACAGGACTCTGGGTAGAAGCAGGAATAATAACTAGGCCGGTGGGTGGTATTGAGGTGGGTTTGATGCAATTAGCCACACTCCTAGTTTTGGTGTGCAAACACTGGGCCAAGGTCATGAGGGAGTGAGGAGAGGTGTGAATGGCTCACGCAAACTGCCTCTCCGCGGGACTAATAGAAGGGCCACGGACATCTTCGCAGGCAATGATTAAAGGAACAACGGGGTTCCCTCATCAATGTGCTTAATCACAGATGGTTCCTTGTTTGCTATCCCCATCATCCTTTTCCTGAACCTGGCCAGATAGAAAGGGGCCCAGCTTCAGTACCCTGTTACACATGGCTCACTCCGCCTATATAAAAATGAAACACACACACCACCTCCAAGACCTTTGGTGGGAAGCTGGATATAACAGTATATACTCAGTTAACACCCTGATCTAACTGGGATGCTATAAGCCAGTTGCTCCAAGATTTCTATCTCTGGGTCAAAACTCCCTCTTTAGCCCCAGTCCATAAGTCAACTCTACTACATCTCCTGGATAGCTCAAACTCAACATATCTGAACCCAAACTCATGATCCACCCTTAAATAACACCCCATCCTCACTTCAAGACCTGGGCCTCCTCCACCAACCCAGCCCCAGGTAAGGCACTAGTCTCCCAACTAGTCTAACTAGTTCAACTCGTCAACTAATCTTACAACCTCCACTCCCACCCCTTCCACAGCCAATCCATCACCTGCTTCTGTTGGTTCCACCTCCAAAGTTTACCCAAGGTCTTCCCACTTCTCTCCATCTTCACTGCCACTACTATCATCAGAGCCTACCTCAGCTCTCACCTGGACAACCACAATGCCCTACTTACAGGATTTGGCATGCATTCCACCCTCAGCCTCCAATTCAATCCCTGCATGGCAGCAGGTGGTTGGGTTCGGCGGCCAGCTCTGGGATGGTAGTAAGAGGGAAAAGCAAGAAGTAGGGGTCAAATCAAGAGGCTCTTATCGTATTCCTATGAGCTGTGAAGGGGGCCAGGATCAGGGTGTGGTAACAAGACCCTAAAGGAGTATATAGACACCAAGTTCAAGGGGATGCAACTTTCCAGGCTCTCCATGGAGGAAATGATGCAGAAGAGGAGAGAAAAGGACTAGGGGCAGAAGCTTGGTACCTGGGAGTATGGTGGTATTACTAAGAGAGTTAAGGAAGTCAGGAAGAAGAGGTGCTTTGGGGGTTTAGAGCAACCCTGTTGATCCTGAGATAGTGGAGAACAGTCTCACACACTGTCTTATGCCCCATTTATGTGTTTTATGTGAAGGGATCTAACAGTCACTCAGATGACGAGCTGCCTGGGGCTAGGACCACATCTCCTATGGCTTGGAATCTCTGACCTCCAAAGGCCAGTGCTTATTTTCAAAATACCTTTTCCTGCCTCTTTTGTATAGCTTCAAACATTACAACATCCCAGCCCAGGTCTCCTGGGCCCATTTGTCTTACACACTGGCATTCCTTGGCTGTGAGCTATCCATATCTGCTAGCTGCCTAGTGTAAATGTCGTCTAAGCCCATAAATGAGGTCTTTCCAAGCAAGTAGGACTCCTGACTCTTCCTCTTCTGGCTGCTTAAGGTCCATGGTACATCTCCACTGGCCAGATGGACAGACAAGAAGTGTCTGTCCCCATATCTGAATTACACAGAGCTTTCTTTCAGACTCACATCAGATACTACACGGTCCACGAATCCATCTCTGCTTGCCCAGTAATGATAACAGACCTGTGGGGAGCACACTAGCGTGAACACAGTATTCTCAAAGGCTTGCTCTTGCAGTCGTAGAAGAAGTATCTTCCTGAGAGTCACTTCTCATTTTCTAAACTCTAGCCCTTACTCCAGAGACCTTCTTGCAGCATGGATCACACCCACTTTGATTTAGAGTTGTCTGCTGAGCCCCCAGATTACAAACTCCTAAAAGGCAGACTCTGAGAATGATCCACCTCCAGGATCCCCACAGTCTGGCCCAATGCCTGGAACACAGGGCTCCATGCATATATGAACAACAAAGAAATGAAAAAGGCACAGTCCACATAGCTCTCCGTGTAAATTTTAAAACCCGAGTAATGCTTAGAGGCTTGGAACCAATGCTGTCAGGTAGATAAAATGACACTACAATACAAACAAAAATCGTTAAGAGGAGCACACCACAGGGCGATTACTCGAGGCTCCCTTAATGCCCCTGCTGACGGCACCAGCGAGGCTGAGCAGCCATGCAGAGGAGGCATGCCGAGTCCCCCAGGAGCCAGGGTCCTCTCCCCCTACCCCCTCCAAGGACAGAAGGGCACTAATTTGACCTCCTAGGCACTGGGGAGCAACCAACTCCAAAACAAACACCAACAAGGACCCAACAAGATGACACAAAGAGAAAGGGAAAGAGCAGAGTGTTTGCAGTCCCAGGGGCCATGGAGCCATGCCAGGTGCTTCTACTACCTGTGTTAGTAGGTACCCCAGTTGGGCCGAAGAACACCACTGCTCCCATCTGGCTCACAGCAACTGGATCCCAACAGCTCACAAGACACGGCCAAAGCCAGAATTAATCAATCCAACCAGCCCCCTGCTCCGTGGCCTCCCTGGTCTTGGACTGCTGGAAGGGCATTCACCATGGTTACTGAGTTTCAGAAACAGGCCAACACACAGCGCCCACCCCATTGTCCCCCTCTCCTCACACTGGAAGAGACAATTCCAGAGCAAACCCAACAATTTCCATTTCTTTCTCTCTTTTTTTAATGTTTATTTATTTTTGAGAGAGAGCGAGTGGAGGAGGGGCAGAAAGAGAGAGGGGGACAGAGGATCCAAAGCGGGCTCTGTGCCAACAGCAGACAGCCGGATACAGAGCTCGATCTCACAAACCGCAAGATCAGTACTTGAGCTGAAGTCGGACACTCAAACGACTGAGCCATCCTGGCGCCCCAAACCATTTCTATTTCTAGTGATTCCAAGGAAGCTGTGAGTTTAGGGCATCAGGGTTAGGGGTGAGAGAAAGAGGTTCAGAAAAAAAGGCATCCACTGAGTACTTTTATCCAGGCCAAAGGCAGCCAGCGCCTCGGTTATGTAAAGGAGACTGAGAAGGGAGGGGCCTCTCCCCAGAAGTGGTTTCTTTCACAACTAACAAAGGATAAGAGGCCCCGCTGGCAGGTTGGTTTCAGAGCCAAGGATTTGAAGGCTGCTGGGAGAGGCTTCCCAGGTGAGAGGTTTCAAGCCCCCGTGGTGGTTTTGGAGCTTGTGGCCAAGTAAGGCACACCTGTCAACTGTGAGCAGAGCAGCAGGATCCAAGACCTGACTGCGAGGAGGGCAACAGTATCCTTCAACAATCCAGGGAAGCTGCTGGGAAACATTTCTGCAGCCCAGAATCAAAGACTTGTCTAGGAAGAGGAGAATGACGGACAGCAGTGGGGAAGGAAAGGAGCCAGAGGGAAGGAATGTGGCGCTTGGGAATGGGAATGGGTAAGAGTGTGGTCGTTCCCACAAGGAAGGAGGAGAGGAGCCTGAGTAGGAGGAGGAAGTGGGTAAAGATACAAATGTGGGGCCAGCCTGGATCACTTTCAGCAAAGTCCGGTGGCCCCAAATGAGAAAAACGTGGGTTGTGATTTTAGGAGAACAAACATCAAAGCACTTAGACTTCCAAACCCCAGGCTTCTGGAGGACAGTGGGAAGCCTTCCCTTTTCCAAACACCACCGTGTTACAGCCGGCGCTGAGGGCTGGCCTCTCCGAGGAGGTTGGGTACCTTCCAAAGTGCACACGTGGGTGGCCCAGAGGAGTGGGATGAGGTTAGGGGTGGGGGGTCTAGCAAGACTGTGATGAACAGTCCCTGAGGAAACATCAACCAGGACCAAATGGACCAGTGAGAGGAGGGGGAGGGGTGGAAAAGGGTGCCTCCCTCCCACCCCCAACAGCCCCTTCAACCAGGAGCGGTCTCTCCCCAGGTCTGCAGAGCAAACAAAATCTACACATGGTGCTTGGCTGGAGAGGGATCTGACCAGTTTTTTCTTTAGTAAAATAATCTCATAAAGACAGAGCAATTCTTCAGCTTTGCCCCAAAGGAGCTCAAGCAAAGGGCACTGCAGGAAAAAGAGAAAAAACAAAGACGCTGTTCTGCTGCTGACCGTGGCATCTCTGCCACTGGGTGCCCCCGGGCCCTTGCACACAGCAGTTGTGGGAGGGAGGCTGAGAGGGAAGTCTTGGCTCCAGCAGACGTGCTCATTCATCATCGCTCCTGGCCAGCCCGTCTGTTTCCCACTGGCGCTGCCCAGCCGCCCACAGACCCTCCATATGGCTCAAAGTGGTGCTTTTGGGCATTGTTAAAATGCCGCATCTATCTACCTGTCTGGCTGGGAAGGAAGCCCACGGTGAGGCAGCAGTGCAGCGGCACACTCTGTCCTCAACCCCAGGCAGGGACATTGCCAAGAGCTGTCCATTGACTTTCTTAATATTTCTGGAATCCTTCCATCTCTCCCCATCCTCACTATCACTGCTTTAGCTCAGATCGTTATCATTTCTCCACTAAAATAATACTGAAGTTTCCTATCTGTTGTTTCTGCATCTAGGCTTTCGCTCCCATCCATTCTCTCATGGTAAAATTCCCTGCTGAAAATCTCTGGACAGCTCCACCTGCCCTCTGGCAAAAGTGTGAGCTCTGATCCCATGAGACCCTGCAAAATTAGCCCCTACTTTCTGCTGGAGCCTTGATGCTTGCTAGTTGCTCTCTCTCCCTATGTTCCAGCCATGTGAATTCAGTTCATTCTCTTCAAATGCACCATGTTGTTTGGACTGCCTCCATGTGCTCCCATCTCCAAATTTTTTTTTTAACCTGGCTAACTCCAGTCAGCCTTCAGGGCACAGTAAACACCCATTTCTCCTTGACTCCAAAGACCGGATTAGGAAACCTCTACCCACATCTTCTCTTAGAAACACACTCACCAACAACCACGGAACTTCTCCCACTGCATTGCAACTGCCTGTGTTCTTGTCTGTCCCCCTGCTACTGTCACCTCCTTGCAACGTTTTTACTGTTTCATTTATTCTCAGCATCTAACTGCTCAATCTTCTGTCAAATGAATGACAGTAAATCATCAACCTCTCTGAGAAGATTCAGAAGGGATGATGTCAAGCCTATGGAGGCACAACTAGGCAAAAGGACTTATCTTTACTAGGGTAGCTCAGAAATATTGCCTCCACCCACTGTATGCACCGATAGTGGACACAGTAGGTATTTCCTACATCAGCAAATAGCAACATTTTTTTATCAATATGTAGGCTCAGTGCAAAGACAGGTCTATTGGCTACCTGGAAAATACCTACCATATGTCTTGTACACAGTAGGCATTAAATAAAAGTTTAGGAAGGGGTGCCTGAGTGGCTCAGTTGGTTAGGCGTCCAACTCTCGGTTGGACCAGGTCATGATCTTGAGGTTTTGTGAGTTCAGACCCTGCATGGGATTCTCTCTCTCTCCCCCTCTCTCTGCCCCTCATCCACTCATGTTGTCTCTGTATCTCTCAAATAAATAAACTTAAAAAAAAGTTTAGGAAAAAATGGAATGCTACATAACCAAGAGATTAAACTCTGTTCACCTTCTCACTGAAATAAGAGACCTCAAGTCAACCCTTAAGGTTTTCACTGAAGTCCTCTCTGGAAAGATCTGGCCCAAAGTTACACAGCAGATCTCAAATGTACCCCACGCATCTATTCTCAGGAAGGCAGAGATGAGGGTTACTTGTCTTGTCTCCAGGTGGAGAAACACAGAGACAAGGAAAAGTGCTCCTTGGGAGTAGACACCGAACCAGGCCCTCCAAGTGCTTGTTCTCTTCTCATCCCCACCCCAAAGAGGGAGCACAGCTGAGCCAAGACACCCAACCTCTGAGAACAGTGAGTGGCAGTCATCGGGGAAAGGGCTATGGCACGTTAGGGGTTCTCATGTTCTCTGATCTCCTCATGTACCTGGCCAGGGAACATGCACTTCCAAGTCCAATTCCTGGCCTCATGGAATATCAGCAGGCAGCTAATATGCATAATTAAGGTCATTAAATTATGAATGTGAGAACATTCGACTGGAGGATATTTAAATAATGAGATAACAGCTTTGCAAGAAGCCTGATTAATGGAGAAAGCAACAGCTGAGTAAGCCCTGCAGAAAGGTGATGTCACAGAAGCTTGCCCACAATGTAGAAGGAGAGCATCGTTCCTCTCCCCAGACCTCCCCTCTCCCCAGCCTACCATCCAGGGCCTCCATCTCTAGTGGCTTGCAGCTGTGGAGGGAGGCCTGATAAACTGAGGGGAAGGTGGGAAGAAAATTCTTTGGTGCACTGCACTTAATTTATCCCAAAGGCCAGTGGCATGAATAAGTGAGCCATGCCTGCCATTTCATAACAAGAGATGGCTCTGGAACTGGGCTGCATGGCAATGGGCCACATTCTCCCACTTCACAGGCCTCTGTACCAATTTTGAGAGAGGGGCTGGGGTCAGACAACATCCAGATAGTGCTCACGGGGCAACACCCACATCTTTATCTAGGGTAGGGATAGAAAGGAGAAGGAAAAGGGAAAATACTAACAGTGATTAATAACTCCAGCACTTATTTATTTGGAACTTATTACATGCCAGGCCCCGTGTCAGGGATTTCACAGACACTATGTCCTCACAACCACTCTGCCAAGTAAACATCATCAGCTTCATTTTGCAGATGAAGAAATGAGCTCAGAGGGTAGCCTCGGCTTTGAGAACTTCTCAAAGCCACAAAGGGAGTGAGTAGCTAAGGGAAGGCAAGGTGAATCGGAGAACATCTCTACGGCCTATTTTCATCAGAGGGTCTACCCCACCTGGTCCTCTCTCACAACTCCCTACACCTTCAGCCCTTTAGAGAGGCAGAAGCAGGGGTACAGGATCCGCAGAGCAGGAAGAAAGCTTGACTGTACCGCAGAGATCTTGGGCATAGGGTAGGTCTTCCACACTCACTGACTTAGGTAAGTATCTGCAGTTGGAATCTGTGAAACCCAGCTCCTCCACTTCCTAGCTGATTTGAGACAAATGATGTATCACCTTCTGTGCCTCTGTTTTCATCTCTATAAAGTGGGGGTGATGGTAATAGTCCCATCTCATAGGGTTGTGGTGGTTAAATAAGTCCATACGAGTTCAGAGTACCTGGCCCATAAGAAGTATTCAATAAATCCTAGTGCCTAATATCATTGGCAATACTGCCATTATCCCGACTGCCCCAAACACAGAAAAGCAAGACATCTTGGTACTGATGAGCTTCTATACACAGAGCACCAGGAGACTGACTATTCCCTCAGACAGGCCAGGACCTAAATGGCCAATGCAGATACCTCCCCAAAGCAGAGTCCATTATTCAGCCTTCCGTTCCTGACATGTGGCCCTAAGTCCACAGAACTGAGACTTTTGCTAACAATAAACTGTCCAAATTGACAGCTGTGAGCAAGAGAACTCTGTGTGAGCCTCATGTCTTTCATCGCAGTGAAAAAAGAACAAGGTAAAACTGGCCCAGCCTTCCCTTGTTCTCAGTGGGGCTCCCAAAGGGGCAGCTGTGGGGTGCTAAGGGAACACCTCAGAAGACTTAGGTGTGAGCTCTGGTAGCCGTGCCACGTCAGGGAAACCAGTCTGAGTCTCGCTTCCTCAACTGTGTTACTATGAGGATTAAATGGCATAATGTGTACAATACACTCCGTTTGTTGCAAAGCATCATAGCAACGCAGGGAACTAGAATTAATATTTTCATTCTCCCTTAATCAAGTGCACCTGCTCCAATGTAAGCTCTTACTTCCCTCAAATCAGACCTCACCTGCACACTCATCATACTCACACTTTGGTGTTCTCTCTCTCTTTCTCTCAGCTGGTTTCAGGGTCTCAGGGGAGCAGCTGGCTGCAGGGAACAATGTGCATGACAAATGCATAGTCAGGTCTGAACTCCCGGAGTCAGAAGTTGTGGGTGCTATTTTCAGCTGGGCTGGTTGTGGAAAGGTCAGCATGTGACCTCATGTGAGTTCTCTCCCTGCCCCAAGCCTCGTGCTTGGCTTCCAAGCCTCAGGAGTAGACAGTTCCCTAGGGCTGCGCTGACTGTGAAAAGCAGGTCAGGGGTTTAACATGTGGTGAGCAGCAGCCATTTTTGGCTTCCAGAGCATCATGGAGGTCACGGTGCAGGGGGACCGGATGACAAGATGCTACCAGGTCAGGTATCACTGTTCAACACCACATGCTTCCTGGACCCAGACTCAGGTAACACTCAGGAATGCCCACTGGAGGACAGTGCTGATTCTCATTCCCCACAACAACAGTCTTGGCTCTAGCTCTTAGCAGTATCCCAGAAAAATGAAGAGATTTTCATCATCATTTCCCAGGACTTCCTTCACTACACAGAAATAAGAGACATCCAGTGAAATTCACAAAGCAGTATTTCCTATCTATAATAAAGTTGTGGGTGGTTATTAATTCTGTGCCTTCCCTCATATTCACTCTAATACCCTCACTGATCCATTAGGAAGTTCCCCTGCAAGTTTCTGAAGTAGGAGGAGAAGAGGGGTTCTAGAGCATGCACTGCTTTTATATGATGTGACATGAAGGAATGATCGGGCCAGAACACCATCAGACAGATGATGTGCTGATCAAAGTCATGGATAACTTTAGGCCAGGGAGGCAATAACCAAGAGGATAGATTAAAGATCACCATCCTTTGGGTGCCTAGGTGGCTCAGTCAATTAAGTGGCCAACTCTTGATTTCAGCTCAGGTTGTGATCTCACAGTTGTGAGACTGAGCCCCACGTCAGGCTCTGCCCTAACAGTGCAAAGCCTGCTTGGGATTCTCTCTCTCTCTCTCTCTCTCTCTCTCTCTCTCTCTCTCTCTCTCCCTCTCTCTACCCATCCCTCCTTCAGCATGCCCTCTCTCTCTCTCAAAAATAAATAAACATTAAAGAAAAGGTCGCCATCCTTTAACATGGCAAGAGGAATAAACAACAACAACAAAAACAGGTAATTGGGACTTTCATAAAATTAAAAAGTTTGTGCAAAGGACGCCATCAAGAAAATGAAAAGGCAACCTACAGAATGGAAGAAAATATTTACAAATCATATATCTAACAATCAAAAAATCATAAAGATAAATCCAAAACCATAACTTGGCCAAAACTATGTCGAAGCACATGGGGGCAAAAGGCTGGAATCTATTTACATATGAGGCCCCAGGAGCCATTCCGATGAGAGTGGTGCAGGGAACTAATGGCTGCTTCCCAGATAAGACGGGTAAGTAGCCAGGGAACAATAGCCCTCCTAGTGCCAAGAAGTTGTAGCCAATGGGGAAGGATTCACCCTACCAGCAGTCACAGAGTGGAGTCTCAAAAGCCAACTTTTTCTTGGCTTACCAGGAATGACCTTTGTCTACAAACACTGGGATAGGGTGAGACCCTGTGAGAGCAGGAAAGGGAGAATACAGCAGTACACGGTGTCTTCTAACCCAAACTCAAGAAGCTGAACCAAGAGTCAGATAAAAGTGTTCTCTAACTGGCAGCATGATATAATCCTGTTGTGTGCTGGTGCCAGAGTTTAGCACAGGTAGGAGGAGGGCATCTCACCCCCACTGTAGTGAAGTACAAGCTTCTGCATGTCTTTGTGGGAGACACAGAACAAGTAACATCAGCACTTTCATAGAGAAAGTCCATAGCCCAGCAGGGTGGGGTTCACAACTGGAGAACCACAGGGTAAGTGACAGCACTGGATAGGGAAGGAAAGTGAATACGACCAGGTGGAAGGAGATGGTCACTCCTGAGTCAACATGAGATATCACTAATACCCCTGAAACCATAAACCAGGTTCTAATGATCTTGCTTGAAGTGACAGAAAAAGGAATTGTTTTCTTCCTACTACTATGACTTTGTTCCGTGACTATATTCCCAGATTGGCACAGCTAAGGGAAATGGGGAAACACATCTGGAGAAATGTCAAATCACAGACTTGGATCCAAAAAGCCAACTGGAAAAGCAGAAGATGGTAGAAACACTGTTCATAGGAGAGCCTATGTAATAACTTAAGACTCTAGCTGTGTGCCAGTGAATCTTAATCAACAGCATGATGTAGTAGTCAAAAAAAAAAAAAAAACCAAATTTGAATTAAGAGCAATTAAGAGAGATGTAGAGATATGGTAAGGAGTGATGGAAAGTACTCGAACCTTAACGGATTGGGATTTGGGGAGACTTAAGTCCTTTTCTTGCTCTGCCACTAACTAGGTGAGCCACTTCTCTCTGGGCCTCATCTTTTTATCTTCACAGTGATGCTGTCAGGACAGGTGGTCTCTAAGACCCCTACTAGTTCTGATGCTCTTTCAATCCATAAATGTGATTTCAAAATGAGAGAAGCAATAGTTCTACTCCCTTTGGGACCAAACCACAGACAGAAAGCAGTTTACTCCTGGGCCCCTCATGAGAGACACATGGATAAAGGGGAGAGAAAAGAAGATCATCACCAAAAACTTCTCAGAACCACATGGAAGAAGCTGGCCATGGAGCCTCAAGGCAGACATAATCATTCTCAAATATCTGAACCCCTACTGTAGGAAAGGAAAGCTAGTTTGTCCCACGAAGTCCCAGGAGGCAAAAGCCAAGAAAAGGGGGTGGAATCCACAGGGAGGGAATTTTAGCTTTATATGAAAGGGAAATTCTCACCCTTGAGCTTCCCTGGAAATGGAATGGTCTCACTCCAGATGCTGTTTAAACTTGAGGGAAGGGATTCAAGGATCTAATGCCACCTTGATGACATCCTGAGGTCACTCTCAATTCCAAAATGCTGTGAGTGCCCCTGATCTAATTGGAGACCTAGTTAATCATCACGGAAAAAGAATGGCTGATTATTCATCTGTCTATTCACCATTTCTAAGTGGTTGGCATGTAGTAGGGGTTTAACAAATGTTTGTGGAAAGGAGGGAGACAAAGAAGAAAAGATGGAAGGCCTGAACCACATGTTCCGCCATACGTCCAAAAAATCCTCTGCTAAGAAATCCTGCCTCCCTTCCACTTAAGGCACTGGATAGCAGCCAAGGTCTCCGGTGTAGGCCTATGAATACAGCTCAGTGTAATTAAATACCTGAGTTCCCAGGAGGGCTCGGATCAAACGACAATCAGGAGAGAACCTGTGGCTTCTGCCACTTCCTCACCTTCCTGCTTGCTGCCTACCAAGGCTAGACTGACAGAGTCCCACAGCCCGAGAGAGCCCCACTGCATATTGTCTCTGCAGAGCAGGGGTCAGTCTGCTGTTCTCTATTAAGATGCACATATGTGCCTTGCTTTATAAGGACCCTTTAGAGTTTACTGTTGTTACCCCACTGGGTGCCTTCTGCTTCCCTCATACCTACCCCAGGGAGCTCTGAGAGGGGGGCCTGGCCCTCAGTTATGCGGTGAGGGTAAGGAAGATGGATCCCTCCCCTGCTCTGGCTTTGCCATCACGCCCATTCCAGCCCAGCCCAGCTCCTCTCTGCATCCCCACAGAAGAACAAAGGGTCACCCTCCTGAACACAGTTGGCTCTACAAGCAGGGCACCCACAGCTCTGCAGAAATCGCTGGTGATTTTTCACGTATTTTATTTTCTTTCTAAGCCTCCAGCTCTTTCATTTTGTTCTTCGTACCAAGACCTCTCTCCCTGCCAAGCTTTCTTGTGGCAACAGTGGGTTTTTATCACCATGTAACTATGATTCAGAGCCAGACCTCTAGCTCATGAGAGCTAAAATTATTCTCTCTCATACACACAGAGGACCACAATGGGGAAAAGTGAAAATGGAAACATTTTTCGAGTCTGCAAAGTCACTACCCGGTGAGGATTTGCAGAGTTGGCCCTGACAGCTAGCTCCTTGCTTGTGGCGTCCTCGCTAGGAAATTTTCATCTAGATACTTAGTTCCGTGAGCAAATCCTCATCAGGCACTTCTGTATGCAGAGCCCTGCACTGTCCCTATTCCGTCACCAACTGTGCACACCTCCTCCAGTCTCTAAAACCCCAGCCAACACCTACCAGAGTCCCTTGCTGAGCTGCTGAACAAACAGTACAGACCAAGGGTGCTGGAAGAATGGCATCAACATCAACCAACAGGCCATCTGTGGCTCTGGGCTTAGCACCAAGCAGAAACAAAGGTTCCAAAAGGGAAGAACTTTTACTGTCCTGTATGCCACTGAATTTCCATTTTGCAGATGAAGAAACAGGCTCAGGAATTAAGTAGCTTGTTCCCTTGACTCTTAAGTAATGGAGTCAGGATTCATAGCCATGCTCAGGTCTTCTGTGCCCATGGACTATCTACATTATAATGACTTTAGAAATGAAAATGATCTTCCTGACCCAATGTCAACTGCACACACAGCTTAACTAGTTTCGTTGGCAATGGAAATGGCTTTCAGAAACCATCCTCATTTCCGAGTTGGTCTCCTCTCTAAGCAGCATTGATTGAAAAGGGGGCTGCCCAGGAAAAGGGGACAGGCTTTGAAGCTGAGCAGTATCGTGACTGTGGCATCTTTAGCTTAACAAACTGAGCAAGTTAATCCAGAAATCACTAATAATGTCCTCCAAGTAAAAAAGATAACAAAGTCTGCATTGCAATGACATTTCTAAATGGCACACCAAAACACTGAGATCTGGGTGTTCAAGAAATTCAGTAAATTAGCCCCACTACAACTCATGGCCATCCCTGTCTCTTGGCACATGATGGATAGTTGGAGGTGGTCACCAAGAACTAGCCCACCACAGGAAGGAGACTGAGGTGCTGAAAAGCCAAGAGGCACAGAGTGGGGACTTGGTCCCTCTTGGATCAGCACATATTTCTTTTTGCTGTCCTATTTCACAGGAAGGGGTGGTGGCTGCTTTCTTGGCAGCCTTCCGCTCCAGGCTATGTCACTGATATCCTCAGGGCCATCCTCCCTTGGCGACAGTGACTGGGGTAGCAATACAGATGATGGAGAGACAATGAGCTTGGGGGCCAGAGATCTGGGTTTGATTTCTTACTCCACCAGTCACAAGAGGTTGAGTCAGGGGAACATACCTGACTGCTCTGAGCTTCCTCACCCGCGAAACTGGGATAAGAACACCAGCAACCCGGGAGTGTTAGGAGAGTTCATGACAAATTCATATGAAGTGTTCTATACACAGCACATCATGGTTAGCTTATTGTTAGCACTATTCTTACCTGTCCATCTTTATAAGCCCTGACAATCCTATTATTCGCTGGTCAGTAAATTTTTTCTTCTTTAATGTCACTCTCATCTCCACTTTACAAAAAAAAAAAAAAAAAAAAAAAAAAAAAATCACTGCCCTCCCAGAGATCTGGAAGCAAGAGGCTCTACTTCTATTTCACAAACATCTACAGTCGTTACAACCCCACCCTTCCTTATCTGTGGCTTCAGTAACCCATGGTCAGTCACAGTCTGGAAGTAGATGACCCTTCCTCTGTCTACTGTCAGAAGGTTGATAGTAGTTCAACAGTATGTCATAATGCCTCTGTCATTCACCCCACTTCATCTCAGCAACAGACATTTCCTCATCCCATGTCATCACAAGAACAAGGATGATATGAACCCAGTGCAGTAAGACATTTGACAGAGAGACCACATCCACATAACTTTCATTTACAATCTAGTGTTATAATTGTTCTATTTTATTATTAGTTGTTGTCAATCTCTTACTGTGCCTAATTTATAAATTAAGCTTTTTCATAGGTTTATATGGGAAAAACAGTATACATAGGTTCGGTACCATCTGCAGTTTAAGGCATCCACTGGGGGTCATGGAATGTGTCTTCCACAGATGACAGGGAGTGGGGACTACTGTCCTACTTTCCATCTTCACACAGTCTCTCCGGTTTGCAATTGTATTTCCCAAGCTAAATTATAAGCAAATTGAGGAAGGTATGATGTCTTCCCAAGGCTCTTCCCAAACGAGCGGGGCATAGACTCTCTGTCCTCCCGCTTGACCCCTGCCTGGGTGAGGTGCCCCTGCCCATGTTCCCATAACAACCTATCCTTTCCTTAGCAGAGACTCACCTCACTTCACCGCGACTTCTTATATACTCATCTGGCTCCCCAGCAGACCATGAGCAACAGGAGGGCAGAGCCTGCTTTGGACTCATTCACTGCTTCGTTCTCAGAATTTACACAGTGCCTGGCATGTGGCAGACACTCAAAAACCATTTGTTAAGTGAACAAAGGGCTACTCAGGTAAACCGCTGATTGACCGGGGTTGGGGGGAATTGGCAGGTCAATCTAACATTTGTTTTCTCAGGGACCATACTTCATATTTCCCTGGTGGGCTTTCCTCCTCTCAGGTTTTAGAGAAGGAGGGGGAAAATGATTTTCTCCTCTGTGTGATTTCTCTCTGGCTGTCTGTAGTCATCAGCCTATCAGTGGAGAGCCACATTGAATAAAGGCTTTATAAAAAGCAGCCCTACTCCTGAAATCATTGTTGCACTGTATGCTAACTTGGATGTAAATTTAAAAAATAAATTGAATTAAATTTTTTTAAAAAAGCAGCCCAAGAGGTGTGAACTTGATGAATCAAATTCCTTTGCTGAAAATAGAATGGAAGCCTTACCCATTCTTCACCCACCGTCACTTCTTCTTATCAAGCTTTGAGGGCATCCCATCAAGGGGCCAGCTGTCATAACCTGTGGCCGTGCCTACCAGTACCAACGGCTACCATGGAGATCTGCAAAAAGGGGAAGCGCTGAGCCAAGGGCGATGACCCAGGCTTGAGCCCAGCTCTGCTTCTGACTGGCTGTGTGACCTTCAGCAAGTGACTCCACAATTTCCTTATCCAAAAATTGGAGAGAATGCTACCTGTTCTGTGGAACATTGAGAGTTTCAAAGGCAACAAAAGACATAGAAGCAACAGCTCCACATGATAATATTCACTTGAATGGAAACTGTATTTTGAAAAAGAAAAAGAAGTTTTGTGAATGACATGGGTATCTGTAAGATCAAGAACAATAGGCCTCATCCAGTTGGCTTCCCATTGGCAGAATTCCCTGACATCTCAAGACTTTTATTGTAAATTCTTCTGCCCAGTGCGGTAGTCCCGCTATGAATGAGGATAATGTCTTCCCACAACACACATACTCAGATATTTTGTCACTGTGATTGTAACTCAAAATAATAGGGAAGGATTCCAAGGAAAGCACCCCCTCTCTGGAATCCTTCCACTGCCCCTTCTCTCCCCAGCTCTTTCTCCTGTCTCCCAACACCACACATACCACAGAGAACATTTTCTGCTCCCATATTCCAAAATAATCAGCAAAAGAAGCAACAAAACGAAGTGAAACTTTGATGTCAGATAAAACTGGGTTCAAAACTCAATTAAGCTGCCTCTTAACCTGTGATCTCGTTATGTCAGGTCTCTGAACCTAAGTATTCTTAGCTGCAAAACAGGGATAATAACGCCCACTTATGAGGTTACTGATTAAGGTAAAGTTCCCAACATGACACCTGGCACATTCCGGGTGCCCAGTGCACCTGTGTTTCTAGCCCCTGCTCTCCTTCTCCAGGGAAGGAGAAGCCCCTTCTCTCACTCCTCATGGCATTATTTCCTGCCCAGTGAAGATCCCGCCAGTCAGATCTGGACAGAGATGCCTGGGAGGCTTTCCAACCATACATAATACCTTTCTCCATTTTTAAGAGCTTCTTCTAACTTGCTCTGAAGTCAGGACAAATTTTCTTTTTAAAGAGCTTTATAGCTAAAGAAACTCACATCCAGGTGTGTGTATTTTAGTGACCTGTACCTTAAACAGTGCAATACACCTGATATTCCATGCAAGGTCAAATTCTCTTAAAGTACAGCGCACCTGAATAACTAATAAATGGCTGAGACATATTGTTTGGAGAGCCCTAGAAATGTGCAGAAGAGGGGGACAGGAGGACTAGGGAGAGAACTACCATTGTTTGAACACCCCATGTGAGAAGCACTGTGCTAGGTATGCTGCAACGTTTCAATGTCTCACCTCCAAACTTGGTCATGTAGGGTCTGGGGTCTCCATTTTTGGTTGAGGCAAGTGCCAAAAGTGAAGGCACTAATCAGGAGTAGAGGTGGGTCTGAAAGCCAGAAGTGCCCGGCTCCAAAGCTCATGTTCTTTCCCAGGTTCAACAGCATGTGCCCCGGCACAAAGGAGAAAAGGGAAGGCCCAGGAGACCCACAGGCCCTGCCTTCCAGAAGCTCAAAGCTTCAGAGGAGTTAACAAAATATAGATGAGGCAAGACAGATAACTAGGAAGTCACAAGAATATTTAAAGAGCAGTACATTCTAAGTGCAAGCTAATAAACCCAAAGTAGAGTCCATTAGCCCTAAGAGCATGAAGACAACCAATGGTTGAAAACCAGGAGGGAGTAGCCAGAGAGTTTTCTGGAGGAGAGGAAAAAGGCAAGTAGAAGACAGAAAGCAGCTTGATACTCATGTGAACTGCACAGTGGCAGGCAGAAATAAAAAAAATCAGGTTCTAGAGAAAAAAATAAACTGATTTGCTGGCTAGGAATAAACCTCTAAGAATAGATTAGAAAAGAATAGTTTCTTTTCCCATAGCATTCTGGATAGTACTCCATTTCCCAAATAAACATAAACCAAAGGTGAAACTAAACAGCACTTCCATGTTCCTGAGAAGGGAGCTGCAATTATTATTTTCTTTTTTTCTGAGAATAGGAAAGAAAAATTAACTGGGAAGAGCAAGAAATAATAGCTATTACTAACAACGATAAAATCCCGACATCTGAAAGTAAAATTTCCAGCTCTTTCGAAGAGCTATCATACATCATTATGTCATTAGTTCTCACTTATACTAAGTGAGATAATAAGGAGAGCCTCTTACCCCTAATCCACAGAAATTAAAGGGTACAACCCAAAGCACAGAGCTGATCCAGGACTTGAACCAAAGTCTCTCAACCAGCTATTCAGGGATGAAGCTCCAACAGGGTGTGCCTGTAATGTTTGCTGGGGTCAACTGAAGGGAGATGAGAAGAGGGAGGAAAGCTGAGGCAGACAGACACTGCTTCGCTCTCCAACAGCTGTTCTCTTTGTCTGTATTACTGTGTTTCCACCTGACCACGTGACCACCCAGAATAGACTACATTTCCCAACCTCCTTTGCAGCTAGGTGTGGCCAGGTTACCAAGTTCCAGCCGATGTGATATGAACAAAAATAATATGGTACAACTTTCTAGTCTTTCCCTTCCCCTTCTTTCTGCTTTCTGAAAAATAACATATGGCTGAAGCCAGAACAGCCATATGGAATCCAGATATAGAAGGCATGTGCTGTAGACACCAGAGAAGCCTGGGTCTCTAATGGTTGCAGAGCAGCCAGACCAACCCTAAACTTTTAGGAAACATATCCCTTGTTGATGCTACCAGTACTCTCTGTCTCTGTCCAGCAGCAGAATCCATATCCTAACTAATAAAGCTTTGCCAATGGCACTAAAGACCACTTCCAAAACTCTAGAGGCTCCTCGATTGTTCAGAATCAACAAAGCCATAAATATTTATTAAGAGTCTACTATGTGTTTAAAGTCTCCTAAGAGTATATTTACAGCCTCCTGGGGGAGGAGCACCATATCATTTTTGAAAAACCACGTTATTGGTATAGAATGCAAAAAAGCATATTCAACAAAAGTGAAATGGAAAGAAACAAGAAATGTTTGAAAAAGATCATGAAGGAGGCAGGGAAAGTCTCTATTTGCTTGCAAATAACAATTTAAGCGGAAAGGAAGCCACAAAGCATACTGGAGGTGGGTGAGGTAGTGGGCTCAAATGTCCAGGTGTGCAGGTTACTAGTGTCCCTTCCCCAGGAGAGAAGGTGATGTCTGGAAGCCAGCTAGTCTCGGGTATCCCCTGGGCTAAGGGGGGACTTGACTAAAACAATGACCAGGACGAGATCTGGCACAGCAGAAGAACCAGAAGGAGGGCTGATGTGGACTAAATAGACACTTATAGGGTCCCTCCAGCACTGACATTCTGCTCTGGTTTTAAGGAGCTGAGGTGGGGGAGGACAGGCAAGAGAGAAACGAATCCAAAGAAACAGGTGTGCGGTGCTGAGGTAGGAGACGGATGTTCAGCTTTAGGGGTGGAATGTGTCTGGGGTAGGAGTACAATGTCTAGACCCTCTGCCATTATCAGAGAGGAAGGAAATGAATGTGGCTTAATTATAATGACAGGATGACAGCAATGACATTATGAGGAGAGAATCAGAAAAGTGCAAAGCCCATATTAGGAAAATGGGAACTGTCTCCTCACCATCAAATTCTCCCTGGAGAGCTCCCAAGACAGGGTCGTGTCCCTAGCCTGAGACGTCCCAGATAAAGAGACTCTTTCCTTCTGGCAGTCCTTCTTTGTGGGATCCTTGGGAGGCCTGGGCAAGGTTTGGCCCACAGTGGTGGCTCCATCTCCAGGCCTTCGTCCCTGGCTGGTGGGGGATGGGACCTGTCTCTGTCCTTCCCACTGCCCCCACCCCCTTCAGACTCTCTGCAAGTGCCATCCATAGCACGCAGATCTTAGCACACAGCTCCGGGTCTGTTGGGGAGGCACTCAGCATATGCCTGTTGAATGGGAACATTCTCTCCCAGGTGTCACACAGAGGGCTAGGGTGGCCTTCTGCTCATCTCAGCATCACCAGCACACAGGAGATGTGCAAGATATAAGGAGCCGCCTCACCACACCTCAGGGTGAGCCTTTGCAAGGGACCAAAGACCCACATGAGGAGGTCAGGGAGATCAGGGTGGGGGCTGGCCTAGCCCCTGGTCCAGGTTAAGATGTCAGAATGGAAGTGAGACATCATAGATCACCTATATCCACAGCCTAATCACAAACAAACTCATTTATTTATATTTTTATTTAGATTCAGGTTAGTTAACGTACAGTGTAGTACTGGTTTCAGGAGTAGAACCTAATGATTCATTTCTTACATATGATACCCAGTGCTCATCCCAACAAGTGCCCTCCTCAACGCTCATCGTCCATTTAGCCCATCCCCCACCCACCTCCATCCAGCAACCCTCAGTTTGTTCTCTATAGTTAAGAGTCTCTTAGGGTTTGCCTCCCTCTCTGTTTTTATCATATTTTATTTTTCGTTCCCTTCTCCTATGCTCATCTGTTTTGTTTCTTTTTTTTAAATATAATTTATCGTCAAGTTGGCTAACATATGGTGTATACAGTGTGCTCTTGGTTTTGGGGGTAGATTCCCTGATTCATCGCTTACATGCAACACCCAGTGCTCTTCCCAACAAGTGCCCTCCTCAATGCCCATCACGCATTTCCCCCCTCTCCTCCGCCCTTCCATCAACCCTCAGTTTCTTCTCTGTATTTGAGATCTTCTTAAATTCCACATATATTTGTCTTCTCTGATTGACTTAGTTCATTTAGCATATTAGTGATAAAAAAATGAAATTTTGCCATTTGCAACATGGATAGAACTAGACTGTATTATGCAAAAACTCATTTTAGCCAATAGTTT
This sequence comes from Panthera pardus, assembly GCF_024362965.1. NCBI lineage: Eukaryota > Metazoa > Chordata > Mammalia > Carnivora > Felidae > Panthera > Panthera pardus. The sequence goes on from NW_026526777.1 coordinate 36,913,513, forward strand.
TCACCTCTTCCTATTACAACTTTTCATCAGAATTTAGAAAGGTGGGCAAGCTTGAAAATAGTTTTCCTACTTTTGCTGACATTCTCTGGGGAACTGGCCAAGTTATCATGAGATACTCAGTGCCAGAGAGCAGAGAGGAGACACAACAGGAGGCTTCTGGATAACCTATATTATAGCTAACACAATGCCACAGAATAGCCAAAAAATATTACCAGCACATGTAAAATTCAACACAAAGAGGAAAAATTCACAAAGTAACCATTACTTCAAAAGTGCACTGGCTTTTGTGTCTCTACTCCTTAGGGACTGCTGGGCCTGAGTGCCAGAGTGACTAGAAAGGGAGAGAGGTATGACCCCTTGGCACAAATGCAGGCTGTGGGCAATGTTCCCTACCACCAGTGAGCCCAGCTCTGGCATCGGTCCAATCCTGTGAGCCAGCAGTAAGGATGAAAGTGTGCACATGTGTGCACACAGGCAAAGCAAGGTAAAAGAGGGCCCATAAATCCAAGAAGACATCAGCAGTTGTCCTGAACAAAGGTTGTTCAGAATGTGAGTTTACAAGGATAATTACCACCACATTACACAGAGCACAATAGCTTTGCTGTTAGCACCACAATTTGTCAGACGTGTCACGTGGAAAGCAGAACAGCTGTAACTGTTAGTGACAGGTTGATGAAAAATGGCTGACTTCCAAAGCACCTGGTCCCACAAGTCTGTATCGTAATCTTGTTCTTAAATTAAAACAACAACAAGCATACAAAAACTTTCCACTGCAGAAACTGTTGACCTGTTAAAATTTATGGAGAGAATTTTCAAGGCGTTGCTGTGCTGGTCTCTGTTCTCAGCCCACACGACCACAGGTGGCCTCCATGGGAAGAACCTAGCATTTAATTCAGAGGGGCTTGGATCCAAATCCTGTCTCTCCTGCTTACCAGCCCCATGTTCTGGGGAAAGAAGTTACCTTTTCTTTTTTCTTGTTAATTTTTTTAATGTTTATTTATTTTTGAGAAAGAAAGAGACAGAGAGACAGAGCATTAGTGGGGGAGGGGCAGAGAGAGAGGGAGACACAGAGTCACAGAGCTATCAGCACACAGCCCGATGCAGGGCTCGAACCCACAAACCATGAGATCATGACCTGAGCCAAAGTCGGACACTTACCCAACTGAGCCACCCAGGTGACCCAAGAAGTTACCTTTTCTGAGTTCATTCCATACAAGATGGAGATAATAATCTCTAAAGTACAAAGTTGTTACGAGCAGGAGAAATCACGGATGGAGCACTTATCACAGCACCTGGCAAATAACAAGTGTTCCGGAAATAGGATTACAGTTAAGTAGACTTGCCTACTTAAACATCACACTTGGTTGCATAATGCAGAGGTGACTACCTGTGTATTATTACACTTCTTAAAAAAAGAAATGGGAAGATCGTAAAACTCTGAGAAGGTAAGGGAAAGAAAAGAGGTGATAATAATTGAGGTTTCCCTCAGAGACTATACCCAGGAAATTACGCTTTTCCTAAAAGAACAATTTTGGAAACACAAACTGCTTATCTTCGCTTTCTTTTTTCTTTTCTTCCAGGAAAAAAGTTGCAATGAAGTCTCTTCATATCTGAAAGCCTTTGGCGAGCCCATGACACGGGGCCCATTTTCTAACTGACCACTCTTAACAAATTTTCTGTAATTGATATAATGAGGTATTTCATTTGACAAAATGTCTCATCTCCCCCTCTTAGAGACAGAAATTAGGCCCACAACATGGCTGGCACATCTTGTTGCTTACCTGGTGCCCCCAAGCTCACAAAAACGCTGCAAGCACTACCTAGAAAACTTGTACTAGTAAGGCTGAAATAATCTTAGAAGAGCCGAGGTCTTAAATCCTTTTATACGACATGAGAAAGCACCTCAAGTTCTAATTAAGCTAAAGCAATTAGCCACCCACAGATACTTAATGCTGCTTCCCATGGCCAGGCAATCATCTCTATTAAGACCCGTATTAAAGTAAGACACAAACCCAAAAGCTCGATCAGCACACACTTCCCACAAATCAATTACCCCTAGACACATTCAGTAAATACTCAGAGGCCAGCTCTGTGCCTTGCAGAGAGGGCCTGTATGGAAGAACTGCATCAGACATGACGAGGTGGTTGCAGAAAAGGAAGGGGCAAGCAGCACATGTGACCATTTGGGGTAACAAAACCCACTTGCTGCATCCCTGGTGGGTTTCCTGGTTTCCTGGTTGGTATAGAAATTAATGTGTCTACTCCACTTGGAAGGAGTACATCAAGCAAAACAGCCTCTGCCTGGTGTGACCAGACTCCGGTCCACACTGACAATTCATGGGAGGACTGTCCTCTCCCATGTCGCCATTTGTCATGGAAGTGCCAACAGGGTACACTCGGCAAGTTAGTGCAAGCCATCTGAATACATAATGCTTTCCCCAGCCCAGTTAGGTCTACTTCCCCCTAAGACTCCCTTCAGTGAAGGCAGTTCATTGTTTCCAGCCCAAGGCTGTTCCCAGACCAGCCACTGGCAACAGCTATGTGATGGTCAATAGATAACTGACAGGTATTTAAACACCCTCCTCAAGAACTGGGGTTGTTTCTGGTTTTCAGTCCAGTCAAGTAGTCCAATAACCCATCACTACTGAACTGAACAGGAGCCTTTCTAACCTGTGGGGTTTTATGGGGATTTGGGAAATTTCTTAACCATCAAGCAGATATCAAAAATGTATGAAAAGTAGGGGGGGAGCCAAGATGGAGGAACAGCATGGAAGCTTTTTGTGTCTTACGTCCAGGAAATACAGCCAGACCAACACTAAACCATCCTGCACACCTAGAAAACTGATTGGAGGATTAACACAACAATCTGCACAACCTGAACCACAGAATTCAGCAGGTACATGGCACGGAGAGGTGAACTTGGGGACTGAAGAGCCGCGGTTGGCAGGGAACAGCTTTTGAGGGGGGAGAGATGACAAAGACATGGTGGGGAGGGAGAATACGGGTAAAGCACCCCTACCCAAAAGCAGCTAGAGGGAACTAAACTAAAAAGGGAGAAAGAAGAAAGGAGAGGGTTTAAATTCCATTAAAACTGTAAACAAGGGGAGCACAGAGTCTGAAACTCTGCAGCTCAATACCTGGCGGTGCTCTGGTGGGAAGGGCGAATCCCCAGGAGCAGAGTGGGGTCCAGGAGGTTCCTGGGCCACACAGGGAATAGCAGCAGTTCCATGGCTGTAAGGACATTTGGTAGAAACTATTGAGGACCCCTGGTCCCAGCAGACCCAGAGAACGCCCACGTTTGCTGGTGTTGAAACAAGGTCGTTAAGGGTGAAGCCTGGTTCCAGATGTGTGTTGTGATTTTCCATAATCCCTGAAACGCTGGTGCTATACTATCTCATGAACTTTTTCTGGGGTGGGCTGGCACCTGGTCACAGTCTCGGGGCACCGGCAACAGCAGGGTCCAGCAAGTGTTCCTGGGTGCAGCCGACATTTGACCATTGCTTGGTGAGACACCAAGACCCTCCTGCAGAGGGGCAGAATGGTTCAAAGCTGCAGTCCTTCAGAAGTAAGGGGCTGGGAAAAACAGTCACATCTGAGACAAAACTAGGGACAGAGGTACTTCCTGGGGCTTAGTCATGGACAGTGAAAAAGTGGGGAGTGGACGAAAGCTGAAACAGAGGACGGGTGCACGATTGTTGATGGGGGAGAACAGAGTTCCGATACTAGAGACTAGATAGCTGGGTGACGCCATTTTCACTGCTCCACACCTGCGCATATGCACCTAGGAGCGCCACAACACTCCACCCCAGTAGGCTAGCAGTGCCATCAACTGGAGAACGGAGCCATTACACTTATCCCCACCCAACTGGGCCAACCTTGCTCTTCAAGAACACAAGTCTCACCGCCGGCATAGTTATGGACTAAAAAGCACTTCATAGTCTGACTTCTACAGGAAAACAAAGTAATTTCAGTCGTATTTAAATCTTTTAGCAGGTCCATCTATTCAATTTTTTTTTCCTCTTTTTAACTTCTTTTCTTTTTCATGAATACAGAAAGAGAAAAAAATCATTTTTATTTTCAATTTTTATCAAAAATATTTTTAATTTTTTTACTATATTTTTTACTTTTATGTAAGTTTTTTCAAATTCTACTTTACTTCCATCATTTTTAGTCCACCGATTCCCTCTTTTTTCTTTTTTCTTTTTCATTTCATTTCTTTTTCATGAACACAGCAAGAGAATTCATTTTTACTTTTAATCCTTAAAAATATTTTTACTTTTTTCTACTATATTCTTCAATTTTGTGTAAATTTTTTTCAAATTCTGTTTTACTTCCATCATTTCATTTTAGTCTACTTCAGTGCATTCATTTTTTTCAAATTCTCAAATGATTTCCTTTTTTTCCCCTTTTTTCTCTAATCTATCAAACCACTTTCAACACACAGACCAAAACATACCTAGGATCTAGCATCATTTATTCAATTTTGTGTGTGTGTGTGTGTGTGTGTGTGTGTTTAACTTTTTAATTTTAATATTTTTTAATTTTAATTTTTTAATTTTAATTTTTATACCTCATTAATTCCTTTTCTCCCTTCACAATGATGAAAAGAAGGAACTCATCCCAAAAGAAAGAGCACGAAGAAACAACAGCCAGGGACTTAACCAACACAGATACAAGCAAGATGTCTGAAACAGAATTTAGAATCACAATAGTAAGAATACTAGCTGGAGTCGAAAATAGACTAGAATCCTTTTCTGCGGAGATAAAAGAAGTAAATACTAGTTGGGATGAAATAAAAAATGCTAAAACTAAGCTGCAATCACGGATGGATGCCACAGCGGCAAGGATGGATGAGGCAGAACACAGAATCAGCGATATAGAGGACAAACTTATGGAGAATAATGAAGCAGAAAAAAAGAGGGAAATTAAGGCAAAGGAGCACGATTTAAGAATTAGAGAAATCAGTGACTCATTAAAAAGGAACAACATCAGAATCATAGGGGTCCCAGAAGAGGAAGAGAGACAAACAGGAGTAGAAGGGTTGTGTGAGCAAATCATAGTGGAAAACTCTCCTAACCTGGGCAAAAACACAGGCATCAAAATCCAGGAAGCACAGAGGACCCCCATTAGAGTCAACAAAAACCAACCATCAACAAGGCACATCATAGTCAAATGCAGAAAATACTCAGGCAAGGAGAGAATCATGAAAACAGCAAGGGAAAAAAAAGTCCCTAACCTACAAGGGAAGATAGATCAGGTTTGCAGCAGACCTATCCACAGAAACAAAGGAGGCCAGAAAGGAAAGGCAGGATATATTCAATGTGCTGAGTCAGAAAAATATGCACCCAAGAATTCTTTATCCAGCAAGGCTGTCATTCAGAATGGAAGAAGACATAAAAAGTTTCCCAGACAAACAAAAATTAAAGGAGTTTGTGACCACTAAACCAGCCCTGCAAGAAATCTTAAGGGGGACTTTCTGAGGGGAGAAAAGATTAATTAATTAATTAATTAATACCAAAAGAAACAAAGATTAGAAAGGACCAGAGAACACCAACAGAAACTCCAACTCTACAAGCATCATAATGGCAATAAATTCATATATTTCAGTACTCACTCTAAATGTCAATGGACTCAATGCTCCAATCAAAAGACATAGGGTAACAGAATGGATAACAAAACAAGATCCATCTATATGCTGTTTACAAGAGACCAACTTTAGACCTAAAGACACCTTCAGATTGAACGTAAGGGGATGGAGAACCATCTATCATGCTAATGGTCAACAAAAGAAAGCCAGAGAAGCCATACTTATATCAGACAATCTAGACTTTAAAATAAAGACTGTATCAATAGATGCAGAAGGGCATTATATCATAATCAAGGGGTCTATCCACCAAGAAGACCTAACAATTGTAAACATTTATGTCCCAAATGTGATAGCACCCAAATATATAAATCAATTAAGCATAAACATAAAGAAACTCATCGATAGTAACACCATAATAGGAGGAGATTTCAACACCCCACCCAAAGCAATAGACAGATCATCTAATCAAAGAATCAACAAGGAAACAATGGCTTTGAATGACACACTGGACTAGGTGGACTTAACAGATATATTCAGAACATTTCATCCTAAAGCAGAATATACATTCTTCTCCAGTGCACATGGAAAGTTCTCTAGAATAGACCAAACACTGGGACACAAATCAGCACTAAGTAAGTACAAAAAAGACTGAGATCATACTGTGCATATTTTCAGACCACAACGCTATGAAACTTAAAATCATCCACAAGAAAAAATTTGGAAAGGTAACAAATACTTGGAGACTGAAGAACATCCTACTAAAGAATGAATGGGCTAACCAAGAAGTTAAAGAGGAAATTAAAAAGTATATGGAAGCCAATGAAAATGATAACACCACAACCCAAAACCTCTGGGACACAGCAAAGGCGGTCATAAGAGGAAAGTATATAGCAATCCGGCCTTCCTAAAGAAGGAAGAAAGATCTCAGATAAACAACCTAACCTTATGCCTTAAAAAGCTGAAAAAAGAACAGCAAATAAAACCCAAAACCTGCAGAAGACAGGAAATAATAAAGATGAGAGCAGAAATTAATGCTATCGAAACCAAAAAAATCAGTAGAACAGATCAATGAAACCAGAAGCTGATTCTTTGAAAGAATTAACAAAATTGATAAACCACTAGCCAGTTTGATCAAAAAGAAAAAGGAAAGGACCCAAATAAATAAAATCAAGAATGAAAGAGGAGAGATCACTACAAACACAGAAGAAATAAAAACAATAATAAAAGAATATAATGAGCAATTATATGCCAATAAAATGGGCAATCTGGAAGAAATGGAGAAATTCCTAGAAACACATACACTACCAAAACTGAAACAGGAAATAATAGAAATTTGAACAGACCCATAACCAGTAAGGAACACAAACTAGTAATCAAAAATCTCCCCCCCAAAAATACAAATCAAAACCACACTCAGATATCACCTCACGCCAGTCAGAGTGACCAAAATGAACACATCAGGAGACTATAGATGCTGGAGAGGATGTGGAGAAACAGGAGCCCTCTTGCACTGTTGGTGGGAATGCAAACTGGTGCAGCCACTCTGGAAAATAGTGTGGAGGTTCCTCAAAAAATTAAAAATAGACCTACCCTATGACCCAGCAATAGCACTGCTAGGAATTTACCCAAGGGATACAGGAGTACTGACGCACAGGGGCACTTGTACCCCAATGTTTATTGCAGCTCTTTCAACAATAGCCAAATTATGGAAAGAGTCTAAATGTCCATCAACTGATGAATGGATAAAGAAATTGTGGTTTATATACACAAGGGAGTACTACGTGGCAATGAGAAAGAATGAAATACAGTCCTTTGTAGCAACATGGATGGAACTGGAGAGTGTTATGCTAAGTGAAATAAGCCATACAGAGAAAGACAGATACCATATGTTTTCACTCTTATGTGGATCCTGAGAAACTTAAAAGAAACCCATGGGGGAGGGGAAGGAAAAAAAAAAAAAAGAGGTTAGAGTGGAAGAGAGCCAAAGCATAAGAGACTGTTAAAAACTGAGAACAAACTGAGGGTTGATGGGGGGTGGGAGGGAGGGGAGGGTGGGTGATGGGTATTGAGGAGGGCACCTTTTGGGATGAGCACTGGGTGTTGTATGGAAACCAATTTGACAATAAATTTCATATATTGAAAAAAAAAACTCCCAAAAAACAATGGATTTCTAGGGGAATTCTACCAAACATTTAAGGAAGAGTTAACACCTATTCTCTTGAAACTGTTCCAAAAAATAGAAATGGAAGGAAAACGTCCAAAGTCTTTCTATGAAGCCAGCATTACCTTGATTCCAAAACCAGACAGAGATCCCACTAAAAAGGAGAACTATAGACCAATTTCCCTGATGAACATGGATGCAAAACTCCTCAACAAGATACTAGCCACTGATCCAACAATACACTAAAAAAATTATTCACCACGACCAAGTGGGGTTTATACCTGGGATGCAGGGCTGGTTCAATAAACGCAAAACAACTAACGTAATTCATCACATCAATAAAAGAAAGGACAAGAACCATATGATCCTCTCAATAGATGCAGAGAAAACATTTGACAAAATGTAGCATCCTTTCTTGATAAAAACCCTCAAGAAAGTAGGGATAGCAGGAGCATACCTCGAGATCATAAAAGCCACATATGAATGACCCAATGCTAGTATCATCCTCAATGGGGAAAAACTGACAGCTTTCCCCCTAAGGTCAGGAACAAGACAGGGACGTCCACTCTCACCACTGTTATTAAACATAGTATTGAAAGTCTTAGCCACTGCAATCAGACAACACAAAGAAATAAAAGGCACCCATATTGGCCAGGAGGAGCTCAAACTTTCACTCTTTGCAGATGACATGCTACTCTACAAGGAAAACCCAAAAGATTCCACCAAAAAACTGCTAGAATTGATTCATGAATTCAGCAAAGTTGCAGGATATAAAATCAACACACAGAAATCGGTTGCATTCCTATACACCAACAATGAAGTGACAGAAAGAGAAATCAAGGAATCGATCCCATTTACAATTGCACCAAAAAGCATAGAATACCTAGGAACAAATCTAACCAATGAGGTGAAAAATCTATACACTGAAAACTATAGAAAGTTTACGAAAGAAATTGAAGAAGACACAAAAAAGTGAAAAAAGATTCCATGCTCCTGGATAGGAAGAACATTGTTAAAATGTTGATACAACCCAAAGAAATCTACATATTCAATGCAATCCCTATCAAAATAACACCAGCATTCTTCACAGAGCTAGAACAAATAATCCTAAAATTTTTATGGAAGCAGAAAAGACCCCAAATAGCCAAAGAAATCTTGAGAAAGAAAACCAAGGCAGGAGGCATCATAATCCCAGACTTCAAACTATACTACAAGGCTGTAATCATCAAGACAGTATGGTACCGGCCCAAGAACAGACACTCAGATCAATGGAACAGAATAGAGAACCCAGAAATGGACCCACAAACGTATGGCCAACTAATCTTTGACAAAGCAGGAAAGAATATCCAATGGAATAAAGACAGTCTCTTCAGCAAGTGGTGCTGGGAAAACTGGACAGCGACATGCAGAAGAATGAACCTGGACCACTTTCTTACACCATACACAAAAAGAAACTCAAAATGGATGAAAGAACTAAATGTAAGACAGCAAGCCATCAAAATCCTTGAGGAGAAAGCAAGCAAAAAACCTCTTTGATCTTAGCCGCAGCAACTTCTTACTCAACATGTCTCCAGAGGCAAGGGAAACAAAAGCAAAAATGAACTACTGGGACCTCATCAAAATAAAAAGCTTCTGCACAGCAAAGGAAACAATCAGCAAAACTAAAAGGCAACTGACAAATGGGAGAAGATATTTGCAAATGACATATCAGATAAAGGGTTGGTATCCAAAATCTATAAAGAACTTAACAACTCAACACCCAAAAAACAAATAATCCAGTGAAGAAATGGGCAAAAGACATGAATAGACACTTCTCCACAGAAGACATCCAGATGGCCAACCGACACATGAAAAAATGCTCAACTTCACTCATCATCAGGGAAATACAAATCAAAACCACAATGAGATACCACTTTACACCTGTCAGAATGGCCAACATGAACAAGTCAGGCAACAACAGATGTTGGCGAGGATTCGGAGAAAGATCTCTTTTGCATTGTTGGTGGCAATGCAAGCTGGTGCAGCCACTCTGGAAAACAGTATGGAGGTTCCTCAAAAAACTAAAAATAGAACTACGCTACAAGCCAGCAATTGCACTATTAGGCATTTATCCAAGGGTACAGGTGTGCTGTTTCAAAGGGACACATGCACCCCCATGTTTATAGCAGTACTATCAACAATAGCCCAAGTATGGAAAGAGCCCAAATGTCCATTGATGGATGAATGGATAAAGAAGATGTGGTATATATATACAAGGGGGTATCACTCAGCAATCAAAAAGAATGAAATCTGGCCATTTGCAGCTACATGGTTGGGACTGGAGAGTATTATGCTAAGTGAAATTAGTCAGAGAAAGACAAAAATCCTATGACTTCACTCATATGAGGACTTCAAGAGGCAAAACAGATGAACATAAGGGAAGGGAAACAAAAATAATATAAAAACAGGGAGGGGGACAAAACAGAAGAGACTCATACATATGGAGAACAAACTGAGAGTTACTGGAGGGGTTGTGGGAAGGGGGATGGGCTAAATGGGTAAGGGGCATTAAGGAATCTACTCCTGAAATCATTGTTGCACTATATGCTACATGTAGCCATAAAAAATAAAAATAAAAATTATAAATATAAATATAAAAAATAAAAATAAATATAAAATAAAAAATATAAATATAAATATAAAATATAATAAATAATAAATATAAAAATACATATAAAAATACATATAAAATACATATAAAATATATTATAAATTATTATAAAATTATTAAAATATATTATTAAATTATTTATTTCTATTTATATTTATATATATTCATATGTATATATTTATATTTAATATATATTATTAATATATTGTAAATATATTATTAAAATATATTATAAAATTATTATAAAATATAAAATAAAAATATAAAATAAATATAAAAATAAATATAAAATAAATAAAAAATAAATATAAATATAAAATATAATAAATAAATATAATATGTAAATATAATTATATATAATATAAATAATATAAATATATATAATAAATATAAATATAAAAAATAAATATAAAAAATAAAAATGTAAAAAATAAAATAAAAATAAAAATTAAAAATTAAATAAATAAATAACATTACAAGAAACATTTTTTTAACTAAATAAAAGATGGCACTGGGGTACCTGGGCGGCTTAGTCAGTTGAGCATCCAAATCTTGATTTTGGCTCAGGTCATGATCCCATGGTTTGTAAGGTCAAGCCCTGCTTTGGGCTCTGTGCTGACAGTACGGAGCCTGCTTGGGATTCTCTCTCCCTCTCTCTGCCTCACCCCCAGTTGTTTTCTGTCTCTTTTTCTCTCTCAAATAAATAAACTTTAAAAAAAAATAGTATTCCAGAGGCTTGGGAAGGCTTGCGGCGGCTGGGCTTACCACGTCCTGCTGATCACTTATATTCCACCCACATCTGCCTAAATAACCAAGAAAACCACCAGAAGACTAGCAGAACGGACTCTCCAGAGCCAAGCATAGACAAGAGGCCCATGGAAGAGGGTAGGAAGGGCGGAGAGGTGGTGCGTGCTACATGGACTGGCGGGAGGGAGCCGGGGCGGTGGAGGGACAGCCTGCCCAGCAAGGCAGAGCCCCCGAGTCTTGCTTGCAAAAGCGGAGGGGCCAGATGGAGTGAGTTCTGACAGCCAGTGGGACTTAACATCTGGAATGTTATAAGTCAACAGCTCTGCTCAGAGAGCGGGAGGGCGAGAGGACACCAGGAGGGAGAGGTGTTGAGCCCCAGAAGATAGAGCTCAGCTTGGCGGGGAACAAAGGTGCTGGCTAGCGCCATCTCCCTCTCCCATCCCCCAACTGAAACCCCAAAGGGATTTCCCAGCACCAGTTCCCAGTACCGAACTTGCTTGCACGGTGCAAACACCCAACACTGTGCTTCTGTGGATCCATCCCTCCAACAGATCTGCCTGCCTCCCTTCCAGTGCTGCAGGGCCCCTCCCACAGGGGACCACCGATGGCAAAGCAAGCTAAGGCTGCCCCTCCAGCCCCTGTGCACCTTGTGGATCTACCCTAGCTAATACACCAGATCCCATCAAAGCAGTGCCACAAGCCTGGCAGTGTGCAAGTAGCCCAGACAGGGGCCACACCATTCCACAGTGAGTCCTGCCCCTGGGAGAGGGGAAGATAAGGTTCACACCAGTCTGACTGTGGCCCCAGTGGTGGGCTGGGGACAGACATCAGGTCTGATTGTGGCCCCGCCCACCAACACAAGTTACTCCAGACAGCACAGGGGAAGTGCCCCGAAGTTCTGTGTCACCCCAGGGACTATCCAAAATGACGAAACAGACGAATTCTCCCCAAAAGAAACTCTAGGAAGTAGTGACAGCTAACGAATTGATCAAAAACAATTTAAGCAATATAACGGAACAAGAATTTAGAATAATACTCATAAAATTAATTGCTAGGCTTGAAAAAAGTATAGAGGACAGCAGAGAATCTATTGCAACAGAGATCAAGGGACTAAGAAATAGTCATGAGGAGCTTAAAAATGCTATAAATGAGGTACAAAATAAAATGCAGGTGACCACAGCTCGGATTGAAGAGGCAGAGGAGAGAATAGGTGAATTAGAAGATAAAATTATGGAGAAAAGAGGAAGCTGAGAAAAAGAGAGATAAAAAAATCCAGGAGTATGAGGGGAGAATTAGAAAACTAAGTAATGCAATCAAATGGAACAATACCCGTATCATAGGAATTCCAGAAGAGGAAGAGAGAGAGAAAGGGGCTGAAGGTGTACTTGAACAAATCATAGCTGAGACCTCCCCTGATCTGGGGAAGGAAAAAGGCATTGAAATCAAAGAGGCACAGAGAACTCCCTTCAGACATAACTTGAATCAATCTTCTGCACAACATATCATAGTGAAACTGGCAAAATACAAGAATAAAGAGAAAATTCTGAAAGCAGCTAGGGATAAACATGCTCTAACATATGAAGGTAGACCAATAAGACTAGTGATGGATCTATCTGCTGAAACTTGGCAGGCCAGAAAGGAATGGCAGGAAATCTTCAATGTGATGAACAGAAAAAATATGCACCCGAGAATCCTTTATCCAGCAATTCTATCATTTAGAACAGAAGGAGAGATAAAGGTCTTCCCAAACAAACAAAAACTGAAGGAATTCATCACCACTAAACCAGCCCTACAAGAGATCCTAAGGGGGATCCTGTAAGACAAAGTACCAGAGACATCACTACAAGCCTGAAACCTACAGACATCACAATGACTCTAAACCTGTATCTTTCTATAACAACACTGAATGTAAATGGACTAAATGCTCCAACCAAAAGACATAGGGTATCAGAATGGATAAAAAAACAAGACCCATCTATTTGCTGTCTACAAGAGACTCATTTTAGACCTGAGGACACCTTCATATTTAAAGTGAGGGGATGGAGAACTATCTATCATGCTACTGGAACTCAAAAGAAAGCTGGAGTAGCCATACTTATATCAGACAAACTAGACTTTCAATTAAAGGCCGTAACAAGAGATGAAGAAGGACATTATATAATAATTACAGGGTCTATCCATCAGGAAGAGCTAACAATTATAAATGTCTATGTGCCGAATACGGGAGCCCCCAAATATATAAAACAATTAATCACAAACATAAGCAACCTTATTGATAAGAATGTGGTAATTGCAGGGGACTTTAATACTCCACTTACAACCATGGATAGATCATCTAGACACAGGATCAATAAAGAAACAAGGGCTCTGAATAATACATTGGATCAGATGGACTTGACAGATATGTTTAGAACTCTGCATCCCAAAGCAACACAATATAGTTTCTTCTCAAGTGCACATGGAACATTCTCCAAGATAGATCACATACTGGGTCACAAAACAGCCCTTCATAAGTTTACAAGAATTGAAATTATACCATGCATATTTTCAGACCACAATGCTATGAAGCTTGAAATCAACCACAGGAAAAAGTCTGGAAAACCTCCAAAAGCATGGAGGTTAAAGAGCACCCTACTAAAGAATGAATGGGTCAACCAGGCAATTAGAGAAAAAATTAAAAAATATATGGAAACAAATGAAAATGAAAATACAATAATCCAAATGCTTTGGAATGCAGCAAAGGCAGTCCTGAGAGGAAAATACACTGCAATCCAGGCCTATCTCAAGAAACAAGAAAAATCCCAAATACAAAATCTAACAGTACGCCTAAAGGAAATAGAAGCAGAACAGCAAAGACACCTCAAACCCAGCAGAAGAAGAGAAATAATAAAGATCAGAGCAGAAATAAACAATATAGAATCTAAAAAAACTGTAGAGCAGATCAACGAAACCAAGAGTTGGTTTTTTGAAAAAATAAACAAAATTGATAAACCTCTAGCCAGGCTTCTCAAAAAGTAAAAGGAGATGACCCAAATAGATAAAATCATGAATGAAAATGGAATTATTACAACCAATCCCTCAGAAAAACAAGCAATTATCAGGGAATACTATCAAAATTATATGCCAACAAACTGGACAACCTGGAAGAAAATAGACAAATTCCTAAGCACCCACACACTTCCAAAACTCAAACAGGAAGAAATAGAAAACTTGAACAGACCCATAACCAGCAAAGAAATGGAATCAGCTATCAAAAATCTCCCAACAAATAAGAGTCCAGGACCAGATGGCTTCCCAGGGGAGTTCTACCAGACATTTAAAGCAGAGATAATACCTATCCTTCTCAAGCTGTTCCAAAAAATAGAAAGGGAAGGAAAACTTCCAGACTCATTCAATGAAGCCAGCATTACTTTGATTCCTAAACCAGACAGAAACCCAGCAAAAAAAGAGAACTACAGGCCAATATCCCTGATGAATATGGATGCAAAAATTCTCAATAAGATACTAGCAAATCGAATTCAACGGCATATAAAAAGAATTATTCACCATGATCAAGTGGGATTCATTCCTGGGATGCAGGGCTGGTTCAACATTCGCAAATCAATCAACGTAATACATCACATTAACAAAAAAAAAGAGAAGAACCTATGATCCTATCAATCGATGCAGAAAAGGCCTTTGACAAAATCCAGCACCCTTTCTTAATAAAAACCCTTGAGAAAGTCGGGATAGAAGGAACATACTTAAAGATCATAAAAGCCATTTATGAAAAGCCCACAGCTAACATCATCCTCAACGGGGAAAAACTGAGAGCTTTTTCCCTGAGATCAGGAACACGACAGGGATGCCCACTCTCACCGCTGTTGTTTAACACAGTATTAGAAGTTCTAGCATCAGCAATCAGACAACAAAAGGAAATCAAAGGCATCAAAATTGGCAAAGATGAAGTCAAGCTTTCACTTTTTGCAGATGACATGATATTACACGTGGAAAACCTGATAGACTCCACCAAAAGTCTGCTAGGACTGATACATGAATTCAGCAAAGTCACAGGATACAAAATCAATGTACAGAAATCAGTTGCATTCTTATACACTAATAATGAAGCAACAGAAAGACAAATAAAGAAACTGATCCCATTCACAATTGCACCAAGAAGCATAAAATACCTAGGAATAAACCTAACCAAAGATGTAAAAGATCTGTATGCTGAAAATTATAGAAAACTTATGAAGGAAATTGAAGAAGATATAAAGAAATGGAAAACATTCCGTGCTCATGGATTGGAAGAATAAATATTGTTAAAAGGTCAATACTAACCAAAGCTATCTACACATTCAATGTAATCCCAATCAAAATTGCACCAGCATTCTTCTCGAAACTAGAACAAGCAATCCTAAAATTTGTATGGAACCACAAAAGGCCCCGAATAGCCAAAGTAATTTTGAAGAAGAAGATGAAAGCAGGAGGCATCACAATCCCAGACTTGAGCCTCTACTACAAAGCTGTCATCATCAAGACAGCATGGTATTGGCACAAAAACATACACATAGACCAATGGAATAGAATAGAAACCCCAGAATTAGACTCACAAAAGTATAGCCAACTAATCTTTGACAAAGCAGAAAACAATATCCAATGGAAAAAAGACAGTCTCTTTAACAAATGGTGCTGGGAGAACTGGACAGCAACATGCAGAAGGATGAAACTAGACACTTTCTTACACCATTCACAAAAACAAACTCAAAATGGATAAAGGACCTGAATGTGAGACAGGAAACCATCAAAACCCTAGAGGAGAAAGCAAGAAAAAAACCTCTCTGACCTCACCCACAGCAATTTCTTACTTGACACATCCCCAAAGGCAAGGGAATTAAAAGCAAAAATGAACTATTGGGACCTCATGAAGATAAAAAGCTTCTGCACAGCAAAGGAAACAATCAACAAAACTAAAAAGCAACCAACAGAATGGGAAAAGATATTTGCAAATGACATATTGGACAAGGGGCTAGTATCCAAAATCTATAAAGAGCTCACCAAACTCCACACCTGAAAAACAAATAACCCAGTGAAGAAATGGGCAGAAGACATGAATAGACACTTTTCCAAGGAAGACATCCAGATGGCCAACAGGCACATGAAAAGATGCTCAACGTCGCTCCTCATCAGGGAAATACAAATCAAAACCACACTCAGATACCACCTCACGCCAGTCAGAGTGGCTAAAATGAACAAATCAGGAGACTATAGATGCTGGCAAGGATGTGGAGAAACGGGAACCCTCTTTCACTGTTAGTGGGAATACAAAGTGGTGCAGCCGCTCTAGAAAACAGTGTGGAGGTTCCTCAACAAATTAAAAATACATCTACCCTATGACCCAGCAATAGCACTGCTAGGAATTTACCCAAGGGATACAGGAGTACTGATGCACAGGGGCACTTGTACCCCAATGTTTATAGCAGCTCTTTCAACAATAGCCAAATTATGGAAAGAGCCTAAATGTCCATCAACTGATGAATGGATAAAGAAGTTGTGGTTTATATACACAATGGGATACTACTTGGCAATGAGAAAGAATAAAATATGGCCTTTTGTAGCAACGTGGATGGAACTGGAGAGTGTTATGCTAAGTGATATAAGTCATACAGAGAAAGACAGATACCATATGTTTTCACTCTTATGTGGATCCTGAGAAACTTAACAGAAGACCATGGGGGAGGGGAAGGAAAAAAAAAGGTTAGAGAGGGAGGGAGCCAAAACATAAAAGACTCTTAAAAACTTAGAACAAACTGAGGGTTGATGGGGGGGTGAGAGGGAGGGGAGGGAGGGTGATGGGTATTGAAGAGGGCACCTGTTGGGATGAGCACTGTGTGTTGTATGGAAACCAATTTGACAATAAATTTCATATTTAAAAAAAATTTTAAAAATATTCCTAGGAGCATTAAATTAAATTTTTCATTAAAAATATCCAAAAGAAACATGAAATTAATTATAATGGGATATTTTATTTAACCCCCTATATAAAAATATCATTTTGACATATAATAAATATAAAAGATAATTAATGAGATAGCTAACATTCTTTTTTTCCATATATTCTTTCTCTGGTACCATAAGGGACTGTGCAGACCTAGAGCTGTATTTAAACAGACGTGGAAAGACTTTTCACAATTCACTGTTCTATGAACAAGCAGGTTACCAAGTTGTATATGATGATTTCATTCTAACTTTATTAGGTAATAGTTATTTCTGAGAAGTAGAATTTCATTGGTCTCGATTTTCTACATGTGCCCTTTAATATTTTCTAAATATCTTTGCAGCAAACATGCAATGCTTTAATTATCAGGAAAATTTTAAAGCTCATCTCAAAAAAAAAAAAAAAAAAAGAACAGAATGTGGCTTATTTTAAGTCATTACACCCTGATCCTGTGAGCGTTGTAGCCATCACCCTATTTCCAACCAATAGAAGTTATGGTGAAACAGGATGTCCCCTGCCCATCCCCCACCCAGCCCCAGCAACTGTCATACTTACAGCCAATCATCATGATGGCCACTGCAAAGATTTTCTCGATGTCTGTGGATGGGGCAATGTTTCCAAAGCCCACGCTGGTAAGGCTGGTCATAGTGAAATACAATGAGGAGATATAGACGGAATTCTTGCTGGGACCACCTTCCCACTTCCCTGAGCCAGATCCATTGAACTGGTAAGGGGTGCCAATGTCCATCGCCAGTTGGTAGAGCCAGCTGTTGTTGCGGATGGTCTTGGTGTCTTCATCAAAGATCTCGTAGTCCCCAATGCTGTACCAGATGCAGGCCATCCAGTGAGCAGCCAGCCCAAACACACACACCAGCAGCACCAGCACAGCGGCTCCGTATTCAATGTAGTGGTCCAGCTTACGGGCCACTCGCCCAAGACGTAGCAGCCGGACAACCTTCAGTGAGCTGAATAGGCTGCTGATGCCCTGGGAGAAGAGGAGCAGAGCATGAGGGCCAAGAACTAAAGATACTACTACTCCTTCCCTCCTCCCTGCCTGGGCTGTTTCCTTCAGCATGGTGTATTTCCACAAGATGAAATATTGTGCAACCCTTTAAAAAATGTTTTAATGTAATTCATGATATGGAGAAATGCTCATACATATTTGTACAGTTATGCATGATACAATTTGAATTTTATTCCAAGATATATGAATTTCCATTTGCTTTTTCCTACTTCCATTAAAAAGCAGATTAAAAAAAAAAAGACAAGCAAGACAAATAAAATTAGATTTTTATTCTAATTATATTATGATAAGTATACAAATATATATGAGCATATTTCATACCACTACTATTTTAAAACAATTTTAAGGGTTATATAATATTTCATTTTAAGTAATATGAAATATTTTAAGAGTTGTATAATATTTATTTCATATTGTATAATATTTCATTCTAATTATACTGTACATAAGTGTACAAGTATTTATGTATTCAATAAATGGCTAGGGAACACACATAGAAAAGTAAGATATTAATAGTTGTTACTGCTGCATTGTTGAGTTATGGAATTACAGAATATTTTTTGTTATATTTGTATATATTTTTGTTACATCTAAATATACTTAATTTCTAAAATTGAAATTGTTACTTTTACAGTTAGAAAAAATATGTATTTAAAAAACAGTTTTAAAAAGATAAAAATGTATTAAAGACACAATTGAGAAGAATAAAAAGCTAAGATTCTGTTTTCTCAGGAGAGTTACAAATTTTTGGAAACTACATCACTCCCATCAGGCCAGGGATTATACAATCAGACACCATATATTCAAACACAATCAAGGAATCTCCAAGCTACAAGGAAGCTTCCAATTTCACCTGATCAAGCCTCCTATCATCCTGTGGACCCTGGCAGTGCATGTCTAGTCTCCAAATAGTGGTTCTCCAAGGGAATAGCAGTAGTGGAAAGAACACCAGAGTAGAAATCTGGAAAACAGGTCTGAGACTGAAGTAAACCACTAACTTGCTATATGAATTTGGACAAGTCAATTGGCTCTCTCATCCAATTGCCTCTCTCATCCCAATGAGGGAAGTGGACTAGAGGAAATGTAACATTATAGAAGCCACTGCATTCAAAATCCCCAAATTCCTATAGCTTTTCCTACTTCCATGAAAAAGGAAATAAACAAGCAAACAAAATAGAGACATCTCTTTGCACCACAACCGCAGTCTCCCTCACACAGCAAAAATCCAACAGCAGGATGATGTCCTTCACCAAGCAGAATGAATGACTTTTCACCATTCTAAACACTGGACAGTTTCCAGGTCACTGCTAGTCTCTCTTGCTCCCTGTTCCCTTAATAACAACCCCCAAGGGTCAGGTTATGTCACAGACAGAAGGAAAATGTGTAAATGCTTTCTGATGACCTGTTGTCAGAGGCTCACCAAGGCTGCTTCCTCTTCCTGGACATCTCCCAGCCTCTTCCCATCTTGGTGGGTCTTTGAGACTGGTTCTCATCAATGGATGTGAGGTGAAGTGTGTACCATTTCCAGGTCAAGGCAGTTAAAAGGAAGTATGCTTTCTCTTCCCTTTGACATACCTTCCAGATGAGACTAGTGTGACCCTGAAGCCAAGTAATAAAGATGGTGGACATGCAGCATGGAAGAAGCCTGGGTCCCTGAAAGACTATGTGGAACACCCTCTCCTTCCCAATCAATCTGAATCATATTATGATGTGAATGAAAAAAGAAACCTCTGAAACAAGCCACCAAAACTCTGGAGGATATTTGGTACAGTAGATACTATTAGCCTTCCCTGATACGTGAACACACAAACTGTATGTAGCATAGCCTTGTCCATAAAGACCACAAATCAGGCTGCCACACAAATTACTTTTGTTGAGGTGAGAGTGGGGAAGATGGGATTTATTGCACCTTTATTTTATTTTATTTTTTTTGGTTTGGCTTTTTTATTTTTTTTTCAAATTTTTATTTAAATTCTAGTTAGTATTGCACCTTTTAAAAAATAAATAACAGTTTTGGAGCCATAAAACTTACTATAGAAATAAGCACTTCTTGCCCAACATACATCAGCAAATAAGTAATAATGGATTTTTCTAAGCCAAGAGACTACATCCCCAGGGTCAGCTATCCAAATTGCTAACTCTGACAAAATTTACTTTTGGCATGTCCAGTACTCATCCCCTGGGTTCCCTTTTCCCTCCACGTGCTTTCCTCAAAAACCTGCCATGCAGAAAAGGCCAAGAAACCCCTCCCCCCCCATTAAGGTACAAACGACTTCTGAGAGTAAATGGATATCCTCTCTCCAGAGGGCATCTGCATTTTAACAGAGGGAAACTAACCTCCAATAGTAGAATTAAAAGTACCTACAGCCTGAATGAAGGAGCTATTCTGGGAGGCAAAGGAGCCTTTCTGATGACTCAGAAACCAAACACATGTAAGCAGCCACCTACTCTCCACCTGTTCATAAAGAGGTTACTGAGATCATCTTTCAACAGCAGATCAACCATGAAGCAGAACTTATTACCCAGGGCAAAACTGCCTTGTCATTTTTCCCCACTCAGATTCAATTCAAAGCAACATTTAAGGAGAACCTACTATGTACTCCTTGTGCTAATACCACAGGGAAAAGATTAAAATGATGCTGTCTTTGTCTTCCTGTTCACTGTTATGGCCGCAGTGCCTGGCATGGGGAAGAGGCTTGATAGGAAGAAAGAGGAGAGGAAGTAAGAGCATAGTAACTAGTGCAAGAGGCAAGATACAATACTTCTATCTCACAGTCACAGAACCTGATTGCTGAGAGGGAGAACAGATGTCATCCAGTCTAGCCCTCCAAGTCCAGGGATGCCTTCTAGAGCTCCCTAAGGAATGGTCATTCAGCTTCTCCTTGAACTCCCCCCTTAACCACTTCACATCTCTAAGATCCCATTCTGGCAGTCATTCATGGACATGAATGACTGTGCTCCCATGACCCTTCGTATCTCCCTCTGCTCCCTCCTCCGTTCTCCCTCCCCTCCCAATGGCCACACAACACATGCAACCACACTACCCAAAGGCCTGCTCTTCTATAGCCTTACACCCCAGATGTCTTGAGCTTCCCGCATGGTGGATGCACACTTCCATCTCCGTGCCTGCTCGGACTAGTCCCTTAGCCCAGAATGCCCTGTTCTTCCCTTTCTACCAGCCGGTATACTAGTTATCCTTCAGGTCTGCCACTGCCTTTACCCTAAAGCCTTCCATGTCTACCCTGGACTCACAACCAGTTGCTCACCCCTCTGTGTGTCCACGGTATTCTGTATCCATTACCAACTGAACACGTTGCCTTGGCCCTATAGTTTCCCCAACCACAGTAGGCACTCCATCTTCTGAAGACAGAAGTCATTTGCTATTCACTTTAGAAGCTTCCTGTATTGGGCTAAATAGTGTCCCCACCAAATTCATGTCTTTCCCAGAACCTCAGAATGTGACCTTATTTGGGAAACAACCCCTTATTTGGGAAAGGGGTTGTTGTAGGTATAGGTGGTTAAGATGAGGTCACATTAATTTGGGAAAGGGGTTGTTGTAGGTATAGGTGGTTAAGATGAGGTCACATTAAACCTTATAAAAAAAGAAGAGCTGGACATACAGAGAGAAAACCAGGTGGTTTTTTTGTTTGTTTGTTTGTTTTTGTTTTTGTTTTTGTTTTTGTTTTTTACCAATGCAGAGATTGGAGTGATGTGTCTTCAAGCCAGAGAATGCCAAAGATTACCAGCAAAACCAGAAGCTAAGAGAAAGGAATGGAACAGATTCTCTCCTAGAGCCTTCAGAGAGAACACAGCCCTATTGAAACTTTGACTTCAGATTTCTAGTTTCCAAACTGTGGAAGAATAATTTCTATTGTATTAAACCACTCAGTTTGTGGTAATTTGTCATAGCTGCCCTGGAAGACTAACATACCTACACAGGATCTAAAGCCAGCAGCTTCTCAGAAAAGGTCTGAAACATTTTCTAAATTGAATTGAAGAGTTTGGATTATTAAGGAATTCTTTCTCATTTTAAGAGGTCTCCAGAACAATATAAAATAAACACTTCCTCATCGTGTTATTGATCTGTATACGCTGATACTCTATTACACGGTTTTGTGTAAGTTGTCTGCTATTATATGAATTCTAGCTATTTAAAATCATTTCAAACTATTAGTTTGTGTGGTTTTTTTTCCTTATTTGCTTCAAGTTCTAGATGGGATAAACAGAATACTCTAAAATTTTTTTTAATTTTGGTATGCTAAAAACATGATAGCACCATATGGTAGAGAATCACATTTCCCCAGGAGTTTCTTGTATCAGAAAGCCTATCTCACATTCCAGATTGTACCAGAAAGTTCTTTATCACAACCTTAAAATTATGAAGAACCAAGACTTTCAAGCTGAACTAACATGGATGAAGGGATGGTGAGAACCCATGTCATCCTCATCACCAAAGGCCAACAACTATGACTACAAGGAAGACTTCTGAAACCTCAATAAACTCAGCTGTAGTGATATTGATGCAATTCAGATTGAAATGGACATTTGGCAATTATCTTATTCAGACAGTATGTGAACTATCAAGTTTTACCTATTTACCCAGACTAAATAAATCATTTTGTTAACTTGAGCTATCTATACGTTACTTTCTCAATTAGCCAGATTCATCAACTTTTGGTTCATATTTTCGTCTGCCATATGTATTGATATAACACTGTCACAGACTAATGACAATGTGCTATTGAAAAGATCTACCCAGTCTTTCAGGTCCTTGAATAATTTCCCTGGGGTGGTGACATGATGGCATCCATAACAGATTCTGCAGGCAAACTTGATTTTTTTATTGTGTTCAACCACACATGATTACTCTCCTCCTGCAATCTCCTGCAGCTAAAGGCCTTCTTCACATGTTTCCCTGCGAGTCTTCTGGAAACCATTCCCAGCCTCAGGACACCTGGATGGCTCAGTCAGTTAAGCATGACTCTTGATTTTGGCTCAGGTCACGATCTCATCATTGAGGAGATCCAACCCCATGTCAGGCTCAGGGCTGACAGCATGGAGCCTGCTTAGGATTCATTCTCTCTCTCTCTCTCTCTCTCTCTCTCTCTCTCTCTGCCCCCATTCCTCTCCCTCTCTCTCAAATAAATAAACATTAAAAAAAAAAACTCCCAGCCTCAACAACCTCCTGGATTTTTCCTACCATCTTCTTGCTTTAGTTGAAGCCAGTTCTCCCTGAGCACCCTGCTTTTCCCTTACATCCTGGAGTTCAGAGCAGGGAATTTTCAATCTCCACACTTCCATCTTCCAAACAAGAGTTGGCTGGCACTCCAAAAAAACAAAACAAAACAAAACAAAATCCCCTCCTTTAAGATTCATGCTATCTAGCAAAAACACCTCCTCATTACAGCCATCTGATTATTGATGGCTACCATCTGTTGAATGCTTACAAATATGCCATAATTTAACTTAATCTTTCACTAATTATCCCACTTATCAACCTTGTCCTTTCATCCCTTAAATCTCTGCACCTGGATTTTCAGCCTATCTCCTGCTATCAGCCTGGGAACCTTCAATGTCCATGAAGAAAAATTATTCAACACTCCAGCCTCTCTATTCCCAGTGACCTTCACCTCCTCTTCACATTCTGAGCCTAGTCATCATTGGAAACCACTCCCTCTCTGAAATCTTACACACCCAGCATTCAACATGATGATTACGTGCTTTCTTCTGTTGCTCCACTCTCTCCTTTATCCCCATCCAACCCAATCTACTCTTTGGCTTCTCTTTGATATTTGTATCTTTTCCAACCATCAACTCTCTAGATTTCACTTCTTTTCCCATCATAGTAGACCCTGTTACATCACTTCCATCACTTCCATCTCCCTACCAACCAACAAGCTCTCTTCTTGCCCTCCTGCTGAATCTGGTACTGCATGGGATCCAACAGCGGGGGCCTAGCTATCATTTCCATTCTCATTTGGGTCCCTCGACTTTCCTAACCCATCCTTTTTCTCTTCCTTGAACAACCCTTTCTCCACTTCACACCAAAAGATATTCCAAATCTTCACTACTCTTTTCAAAATCCCACCTGACCTGTGCCATTCTCATTCTAAGCCAACGTTATTTCCCCACACACAAAGAAAGTAGAGGCTGTTAGTATCAACTCTCCCTCTACATCCCATCTCCACAAATACAAGTATGTGCTTTTGCACGTCCTTCCACACTGCACCAAAACCTATTCCTCCACCCGCTCACAGGCATCATTCCATCAACTATCCACACTTCTCTCTCTTCTCTTTGTCTTCAAACCTCCCTTTCAAAGACTAATTTCTCTTAGACTAGATCATACCACTGTTTCAAGACCTACGCACCTTTCCAGATATAACTCCCCTCCCCTTCCTAATATTCCTTCCTTCTAACCATAATCAACACACAATTTCCTCATTTCCCCCTCATTTCTCAATCCACTGCATTCAGACATCCATTCCCACCACTTGTCAGAAATTTACTATCTTGAAGATCACCAGTTACCTTCTAATTGTTATACCCTACAGCATTTGACATTTGTAATGGACATTTAACATTATTCATGGCCACACAGTGTCTAACCTGTCTTCCTGAATTTAAGGAATCACCACCTTACAAAGTAGAACTTCTTTCACACCCCAGAAGCTGAAGATCACAAATCTTCTTTCTCCAACCCTTGCTGCAGCTAAAGTGTGGGCACATAACCTAGAATCTACCACCAGAGACACCCACCCCCATCACTGAATAGTATCTAATGGAGAACTGTGCAGGACCCCTTTTGCAAGAGCATGGCAGCATCACCCATTCCCAGAGGTAGCAGGTGGTGGTTCTGGAATTGGTGCCCAGGGTCCAGTGATGGTGGTTATCGATCCTGCACATTGCAAGTCCACGTCCAATAGCAGCAGTGGCATATTGACAGCACCAGTTCTAGAATATGGTTTTGCCAGATAGCCTCCAAATATCTTCTGGGTCTTCCCAAAAATTCTGTGAGTACCTAACAACCTTTCAATAAACTTTTTTCCCTTATATTTGCCAGACTTGAGCCCCGAGTAAACCATGTGGAAGGGACTGTTCTCCCTTGATTCCCACAATAACTCTATTCCTAATTAGATATCTAATATTAGACATTTAATAATTATTAAAAAGGCATTGCTCTGGGCCTTTTTCTCTTCTCCACCTACTCCTTTCCCTGACAGCTGAATCCATTAACGTGGCTTTAACCACCATATCTATACATTAATAACCTATAAGTCCATCCTTCCAAACTAGACATTTCTCCCAACTGTAAGACCCCTATGAGCTTTTCACTGGGACATCCCATGAGTTCTTGAGTTTGACACATGTAGCCTTCAGCCCATCTCCTACAACCCAATGTGGAGAATGTGTCCTAGGTCTACAGTCTCCCAAGTAGACAACTAGGTGTTATCTTCTCAGTTGGCTATACAAACTTTTCTTAACTAAATGTTCTTTTTAAAGAGGTGATATTAAGGTACATCAGTATTCCAATGAATAATTTTGCTGCCATTTGTATAAAAATAGAAAATAAGCATATTTTCTTGTCTATGCATATAACATCTCTGGAAGTAAAGATAAGATACTGAAAACACTAACTGTCCCAGGGAGGGAGATTCTTTACTGTATATACCCTTTTGAATGTTATACCATGTAAATTATGTTTTTTCAAATTTTTAAAAAATCAAGTTATAAAAACAATTAAATATAATTTAGGGGCACCTGGGTGGCTCTGTTGGTTAAGTGTCCTACTCTTAATTTTGGTTCAGGTCATGATCTCACAGTTTGTGAGTTTAAGCTCCATATTGGGCTTTGTGCTGACAGCACATAGCCTGCTTGGTACTCCCTTTCTCTCTGCCCTTCCCTGCTTGCTCTGTATATCTCTCTCAAAATAGCTAAAAATAAACTTTAAAAAAAT
The DNA here is from genome assembly GCF_024362965.1 of Panthera pardus. Taxonomy (NCBI): domain Eukaryota; kingdom Metazoa; phylum Chordata; class Mammalia; order Carnivora; family Felidae; genus Panthera; species Panthera pardus. The sequence continues at coordinate 36,939,616 of NW_026526777.1, forward strand.
GTGACACAACCCTGCTTAGAGCCCCTCAATGGCTCCCACTGCCTTCTAGATAAAATTCCATTTCTTTCGCAAACAAAATCCTTTGTAATTTGGTCCCCCAACAGCCTTGCCTCACACTGCCTCCTTTCCAGGCACCTTCTGTTTTGGTCATATCAAATTATTTGTGGTTCAACAATCACACTGTGGCTTCATGCCTTCGCATGTACCATTCCCTCTGTCTCAAACACTATTTCCCTGGCTGTCTGCCTAGGAAACACCCATTCTTAAAGACCTTTCTCACCACCCCAGTGACAGGATGAGTCATATATCCTTAGCAAGTATACAAGACATTTGCCTTTTAAAATAAGTGTTAGAGTGAACCCAAACTTATTCCAATAATAGTACTATTCTCTCATCTGAGTTCCCATCTGCTTTCCTGACCTATAGAGAAAGGGGTGTAGATACAGTAGCACCCTCGAAACTGTGAATCAGATGTCACACACAGAAAACGAATCCTCTGTGTGTGGCTGTGATGGTTAATTTTCTGTCTCAATATGACTGGGACACAGGGTGTCCATATATTTGGTCAAACATTATGCTGGGTGAGTCGGTGAGGACGTTTCTAGAGTGAGATTAACATTTGAATCCATACACTGAATAAAACGGACTGACCTCCCTAGTGTGAGGGGCCCCCTCCAATCTACGGAAGGCCTGAATAAAACAAAAAGTTGGGTAAGGGAGAATTCACACTCCCTGCCTGACTGTTTTCAAGCTGGGACATCAAATCTTCTCCTGCACTCACACTAGAACTTACACCCCCACCTCCCCTGAGTCTCTAGCTTGCAGATGGCAGCTTATGGGACTTCTCGGCCTCCAAAATCTTTGACAGTGTTAGCAGAAAAAAGGTCAAGAATGGTAAGCCTAAGACTCAACAGAGCATCATCTCTCTGTGATGCCTCCCCCTGATACACACAGGCAGAGTTCAACATGCCCTCTACTAGATTCCCATGACTGGTCCTTGATTCATTCTTTCAACAAACACTTATTGAGCACTTTAATATGGGGCACACATGATTTCCATCACTAATAACAGATCAGCGGCCAACTAGACCAAAATCCTCACCTTTCTGGAATTCAATTCGGAAAGATAGACAATAGAATAAATAAGTATGGGGCGCCTGGGTGGCGCAGTCGGTTAAGCATCCGACTTCAGCCAGGTCACGATCTCGCGGTCCGTGAGTTCGAGCCCCGCGTCAGGCTCTGGGCTGATGGCTCGGAGCCTGGAGCCTGTTTCCGATTCTGTGTCTCCCTCTCTCTCTGCCCCTCCCCCGTTCATGCTCTGTCTCTCTCTGTCCCAAAAATAAATAAAAAACGTTGAAAAAAAAAAAGAATAAATAAGTAAAATAAATGGTATGTCATAAGAAAAAAAAGATGAAAAATTAAGTGGGAAATGAATATAAAAAGTAACAGGAAAAGGGGGTGATGTTCAGCATCAAATAGGGTTGTGAAGGAAAACTTCCCTGAGATCTTGGCATTTAAGTAAAGGCCCAGTGGAGATGAGAATGTGGGCCAGAGAGTATCTAAGGGACACATGTTCCGGATAGAAGGATCAGCAGGTACAAATGTCCTGAGGCAGGAATGTCACAATGTCTTTATATTAGGCCGACAGCCCTTTGAGGTCAGGAAGCACACCTTTAGTAAGAGTACTAATTAACATTGGTTGAGTCCTTACTAAGTGCCAGGCACATTAAGGACTTTGCAAGGATTGCCTCACTTAATCCTCACAACTTTGGGAGGTAAGTATATTATACACCCAATGCACAGATGAAGACACTGTTTTCATTTGTCCAGTATCACACAGGTAAAAAGTGGTGGAGCTAGAATTAGAAGGCTGATCAACTGACTCCTAAGTGGATGCCCTTAACTCCTTGCTCTAAGTTCCCATCTTTAAAGTGCTAGCTCCTCACAGTTGTTCAATACACGTTTATTAACGGAAACGTATGCTGATGCTTCCTTACGACAAGAACTCATGAGGGTCGCAAACCTAGTGGTCTGGTGTGAGGATTTACAACCTTATTAACAGAGCTTGGTTTGTTTGTTGTCTGTTTTAAAAACAGAGATGATTTTGGGGCCTGGGTGGCTGATTCAATCAGACATCCGACTGTTGATGTCAGCTCGGGTCATGATCTAGTGAGACTGAGCGCCACATGGGGCTCCGGGCTGACAGCGTGGAGCCTGCTTGAATCCAGATTCTCTCTCTCCCCCTCTGTCTTTGCCCCTCTCCTGCTTGCTCATGCATTCTCTCTCTCTCTCTCTCTCTCTCTCTCTCTCTCTCTCTCTCAAAATAAATAAACTTAAAACAACAACAAGAACAACAACATATATGACTTTAAGAAGAAATGTTCCACGATGATCCCACCACTCTGGGCACTACAGACCCATCTCAACTACAAGCAATAAATTGGCTTACCAGATCTTATTGGAAGTTACTCACTGAAGCTTAAATATAATTTGCTTCCCTTTCATTGCTTCAACATTTCACTTTAGGCTTGTTTAATTCAACAATCACTTCCTGAAAACCTAGTGCAGGAAGATACAGCCAAGAGCCACCAGTGGCACAAAAACAAACATGGAACACCCTGTCCTCATGATGCCTACCATGGGGCCACAGAGAAAATAGCTTGTAAATGACCACAGTGCAGCAGCAAACACAGGTCAGCTTCCACCATAAAGGCTGAACTACCACAAGGGCTGTGGCTGTGCATGAAGGGAATGGTTTTCTACTTACCAGGTCTATGGACCATACTCAGGAGGAGGATGTGGTTACTGAGTTTAAGGGGAGCCTTCTAACCAGAAATGGGATAGCCTGCAACCCTCCCTTTGTTTAATCCAAGAATGTATCCAAAAGACACATCTGCAGATTCCACAGAAAACAATCATTGAAGGAAGTTTAGAAATATCACTTGAAACCATTCACGTTCCTTTTGTTGACAATTCAAACCTTGAAATAAACTGTGTATTCAGTTGCGATATTAAACCATTGGCTCTTTTTCTTCCTAGAGGCACCGAAAATTGAAAGCTATCACTGGTCAAATAAAATCCTAGGTATACAGAATAGAGAATCTGCTTTTGTCACGCCATGTCTTGGTCTTTCTCAGAATATTTATCTCAGGTTTTCTTCTTCCAAGGAAGTGAAGTGAATCCAAGTAGCCTAGATTACACTTTCTCTCCTACCAAAAGAGGCAATAAATACATGTTGTACCTGCAGCTCTGACATTTCTGCAGAACTTAGTCATTCATTAATTAGCCCTTAATTCGCTTTAGCCTGATCTGATTTTAAATTCTCAGAGCCAACACCACATTAGGGTCTGGTGTAGGTGAAAATCCAGTGACTTTCTTGAGGGCTGTGTACATAGAAATGTGGGGCACTGGGGACTAAGGAGGGCATGGGTCCCTGCTTGGCCAGAGCTCTTGATATGGAACAGCGCTGACATTATAAAAGCATCGCCTCAAAGAGTAGCATGTGAGCATGCAGCTGTGACCTCCTGACTACATGTGATAACACTTTCTTTAATGGTGAGGGAGGTGGAGATCATTCCCCATGCAGTCTAATTTGGCTTTAAAAAACACACTCCTGGGGTGCCTGGGTGGCTCAGTCGGTTGAGCGTCTGACTTCAGCTCAGGTCATGATCTCAGTCTGTGAGTTCGAGCCCCACGTTGGGCTCTGTGCTGATAGCTCAGAGCCTGGAGCCTGCTTTGGATTCTGTGTCTCCCTCTCTCTCTGCCCCTCCCCTGCTCATCTCTGTCTCAAAAATAAATAAAACTATTTTAAATAAATAAATAAATAACACACTCCTGGGGCGCCTGGGTGGCTCAGTCAGTTAAGCCTCTGACTTCGGCTCAGGTCAGGATCTCAGTCTGTGAGTTCGAGCCCCACGTTGGGCTCTGTGCTGATAGCTCAGAGCCTGGAGCCTGCTTTGGATTCTGTGTCTCCCTCTCTCTCTGCCCCTCCCCTGCTCATGCTCTGTCTCTCTCTGTCTCAAAAATAAATAAAACTATTTTAAATAAATAGATAAATAAATAAACACACTCCTGGGGCGCCTGGGTGGCTCAGTCAGTTAAGCCTCTGACTTCGGCTCAGGTCAGGATCTCACAGTTGGTGAGTTTGAGTCCCACATCGGGATATGTGCTGTCAGTACACAGCCTGCTTCAGATCCCCTGTCCCCTTCTCTCCACCCCTCCTCCGTTTGTGCTCACTCTCTCAAAAATAAATAAAAAGATTTAAAAGAATGAAAATAAAAAAATAAAAAAATAAAAACCACTCTCCCTCCCTCCTCAGACATAATCCACTTCTGCTTCACTGTCACCCAAAACGAAGCTTCCAATCAGAAGGTGGAAGTCCCCAGACACTATAAAGGAGCCCTTAAATGTTTCCTGACAAACACTGGAATTTGTGGTATGGCCTTGAGGCCTCCGGTGGGGTGGTGAGGAAGGAAGGCTCAAGCAGCTGGTTTGGACGTGTAAAATGCGCCCCAGAATCTGGGATCTTGGTATACAGCAAGCTGCAGGCCAGCAGCCCAGCCACCTGGGTTGTATCTGTGAGAACTGGGGCGGGTGCAAGGTGTCCCCAGTGCTCAAGGACTAGCTTGCTGAAATGGGCAAACAGCACTGGGCGCCACTTCTGAGGGACCACCGGGGACATCAAAGCATGGTGCCTGGAGCAGGCCATGGGGGTTGGCTTAGCCCCAGGGCACAGTGTGTGACTGACATACTGGGTACTGAGAAAAGGACAGGGAGAAACAGAAGACTCTCAGGAAGACTGCATGCTCGTAACTTAAGGGACCTGTAGGTTAAGTGTAATAAGGACCCCTTATTACCCACTACTATTAGTCATTCATTAATTAGCCCTTAATTTGCTTTAGACTAATCTGATTTTAAATTCTCAGAGCTAATGTAGTGTCAGTGCTTTACCTCTAATATTATTCATGGGTTTTAACATTTTATTTATTTTTGAGAGACAGAGCACGAATGGGGGAGGGGCAGAGAGAGAGGGGCAGAGAGAGAGAGACACAGAATCTGAAGCAGGCTCCACGCTCTGAGCTGTCAGCACAGAGCCCGACACAGGGCTCAAACTCACGGACCTCAAGATCATGACCTGAGCTGAAGCCAAACACTTAACTGACTGAGTCACCCAGGCACCCCTCATGTTATTCATGGTTTTAATTGTGCCCCATCTTCACAAAAAATTTAAAGCCCTTGAGGGCTATTCTTCTTTGCAGCCTTACCAGTGAACAGTGATAGGACCACTAATCATTCTAGACTCTTTCATTCTGTGAAGCAACTCGCATACACAGAGTTCTATCCTCCTACCATCTGGCCCTCTGAGGATAAGTCTCTGTAGGAATGTTCTAAGGAAAAATTATGGCTCCTTTAAGAGGCTTCTGGTAAATATAGAGTTTTAAACTTTCTGGAAGCAGGCAGAAGTAAGAATAGTCACCATTCTATATGGTTAAAATAATCAGTAACTACAACTTTTGAGACTAAGAGAAGCCATAGAGAAGAGAAATTGTCTTCTCATTAGGAAAGAAAAAAAAAAAAGGCCACCATGAGAAGTCCCAAAGCATCTGCACACCCAAAGCCACGTGTGGGACTTGGGCTTGGAACCAGGCCTTTGCCTCTGGTACGGTTCTTACTACTTCCATGACCCCAGCGGGTCGCCCAACCTTTCTGAACTTCATTTCATCACCTGTCAAGTGGGGGAAATGCATTTACACAGGGTTAATGTTCACAAAAGTATTTGTAGTTATTTGAGAGGTGGTCACCTTGCTCCCCTTCAGCTATAAAAATCCAGCCAAAAAAAAAAAAAAAAAAGAGAGAGAGAGAGAGAAAGAGAGAGAAACTCTCTGCTCTCAGTAAAAAAGAAAAAGATCTGAAATGCAGAAAGAAGTCACCACTAAGTGAGAATTAATAAAGAGGTAAAATAATGGCCCCTCCCTGAAAAGTTGAGATCAACCAGTCAAGGGCATTTTCCCAAATCACCACATAAGGTGAAGGAAAGCAGGCAGGTGTCCTGGCTTTGTACTTCTGGACATGCAGAGTTCCAGGGGTACATGAAAGTTGGGCTCACTTCATAAGGACAGGAAAGGCCAAGGATACCTGGAAAACTAACAGAATACAATGTATACCTAGGTATTTGGATTTCTAAACTCACTTTAAAAGACCTATCACTTCTCTGACTACCATGATTAGAAATTATTAAAATAACAAACATGCTACTTAGAATTTATTTCGATGGAAAAGTTGGAACACAGACCCTGACCAGTCAACCCCATCCTGCTTCCTGCTAAGTAACAGCAAACAATCACAGCCATGATTTATTAAGCATCTGCAATATGGCAAGCTACCCTAACTCTTAGCCTTATATACACCAACTCACTTAATTCTTATAACTATTCTATAGGATAAACAATTTAATTCTCCCCATTTTATGTGAATGTATGCATTTTTTATGAACTGATGGATAAGAGCCACAAAGGATGATGTATGTTGATTACAATCAGATTTTTAAAAACAATGAAATCAGACCCTTCAATGGCTGTTCCAAAGACATAAACCAGCTTACTATTCTCCTCCATTCACTCGGGAAGTCCTCCCCCAAAGCCAAGCTGGCCATAGTAGGAGAGACGGATGATTCCCACCTTCTCTTCAAGCAGTGGGTAGGCTGTGTGTATGTACAGCAAGCAGCATGAAACAGCATGAAACAGCAACAAACAAAAGCAGTACTAGGATGAAAAGATGATGCTCCTAAAGACCAATACCTAAAGACCAATGCCTAAAGACCAATACCATGGAAAAGCTTAGACTTGGACCATGCTGTCTTTGGACAGACTAAGGATCCTGGACTCTTGCAAGGTGACCTGCAGACAGGAGGGATGGCATCCTAGGACTTCCCAGGGCAGCACCTCATGTATGTTCCACGGGGACTCCATTGATGTGGGTTTCCCACACGTAACAGGTCCAGGGACAGCAAGCTGGCTATATGATCAACAGCAAGCTATTGATTATTCCAATTACTTCACCTCAGATGTGAAACAAAATGGGCACTAAGAGACTCCCAAGACTCTCAGCCCTACCCCAGATGAGGCCTCTGAGGCCCAGAGAGGGGGGACAGGCTGACCCAAAGGACAATGGCCAAGCTGGGGCTCTTCTGAAGGGCTCTCAACCCTCACCTGGTTCACAGAACTATAATGAGGCTACAGCAAAATAATTCACAGGGGCGTCTGTTAGAAAGTTAAAATCAAAAGCTCTACAAATGAGTGCTGCTGGTAGTGGTGGCATTATGTACAAATGGTTTTTAAAGTCATGATGCACTTACAGACAATAATTAAAATCCCTTCCTGGTGGCACGAGGACACAGACCCATCTTTGTACAGAACAGAGCTCTCAGCTGCAAAGCCCTCCATGCAGACAGAGCCGCAGCGCCCCAGACCACAAAGCAGATGGCCAGAGGAGGCTGCCAAAGGATGGGACTGCAGAATGGCCCAGATGTACATGGAGGGCTGAGGACATGAGCCTCGGCTCAGGAGTCCCGGCATCACAGAACTTTGGGACCCCAGGGATCACGGAGCTGTAACACGTGTCAGAATTTCATTCCTTTCTATGGATGAATAATATTCCATTGTGTGTATATAACCCACTCCCCCCCCCCCCGCCCCAGTTTTACAGAGACATAGTTGACATTCAGCACTGTATAAGTTTAGGGTGTAGAGCATGATGATCTGTCTTGCTTTGGTACCATGAAATGATGGCCACAGTAAGTCTGGTTAATATCCATTATCTCAGTTTGTTCTCAGCTTTTAGGAGTCTCTTATGTTTTGGCTCCCTCCCTCTCTAACCATTTTTTTTGGGGGGTATGGGGGGTGGAAGGGAGGGATGGGTGGGTGATGGGTATTGAGGAGGGCACCTGTTGGGATGAGCACTGGGTGTTGTATGGAAACCAATTTGACAATAAATTTCATAATAAAAATAAATTTGTATATCTGTACTCTTAAAAAAAAATCCATCATCTCATATAGATTAAAAATTTTTTTCCTTGTGATAAAAACTCTTAGGATTTATTCTCTTAGCGACTTTCCTATACCTTATACAGCAGTGCTAGCTATAGCCATCATGTTGTACATATCTTATAACTACAAGTCTGTGCCTTTTGGCCACCTTCCTCCTGTTCCCCCTCCCCCAAGCCCCACTTCTGGTAACCACAAATCTAGTCTTTTTTTTCCCATGAGGCTGGGTTTTTACACCTTTGTTTAATATTCCACATGTAAGTGATATCATACAATACTTATTTTTTTCTGTGTGACTTGCTTCACTTACCAGAATGCACTCAAGGTCCATCCATGTTGTCACAAGTGACAGTTATTTGCTTTTTTTTAATGGCTGAACAGTATTTCACTGTATATATATGTGCCACAATTCCTTTACCCATTTGTCTGTCTACGGACACTTAGGTTGTTTCCGTGTCTCGGCTGTCATAAATAATGCTGCGATGGTCATGGGGGTGCAGGTATCTGTTCAAGTTAGTATTTTCATTTCCTTTAGAGACATACCCAGGAGTGGAACTGTTGGATCATAGGGTAGTTCTATTTTTTTAAGTTTATTTATTTATTTTGAGAGAGAGAGAGAGGGAGAGAGAGAATCACAAGCAGGCGCTGCACTGCCAGCCCTGAGCCCGATATGGGGCTTGATTTCAGGAACCCTGAGATGACGACCTGAGCCGAAATCAAGAGTCAGACGCTTAATTGATGGAGCCACCCAGGCGCCCTGGGTAGTTCTGTTTTTAAGTTTTTCAGAAACCTCCACACTGTTTTCCATAGTGGTTGCAGCAGTTTTAGCCACATTTTGTTTCTCCATTCACCTGTGGATAGACCCTTGAGGTGTTTCCCCTGTGCCACTGTGAATAATGCTGCTTATGAATCAGTGCACGAATATCTGTTTTGAGTCTCTGAGGATGTGGTAATTTAAAAAATGTTTTGTTTTTAACAAACTCTTGCACAGCATTTAGCACATGCCAGGCACTGCATGTTATAAGCACAAGCTCATTTAATTCTCATAAATCCTATAAGGTAGGAACCACTATTCTCCCCATTTTATAGAGGAGAAACTGAGGCACAGAAAGGTTAAGTAACTTGCTCAAGATTACAAAGTGAGCCAAGTGTCCTAGCTGGATTCTAACCAGGCCGGCTGGCTCAGGGTGACTGGGAGGACAGGGCAGGGACGAGAGTTATACTAAACGGGTCTGCCAATGACTTTCACTCCGGACAAAAGCTGAAGTCCTCATAGTGGCCTCAAGACCCACATATTCTGCACTGCTCTCTCTCCTGCTTCAGGACATCTCCACCCTTATTTCCTACCACTGCCCTCGCCTTAAGTCACAGAGAACTTTTGTTGTTCCTCAGGCATGTCAGGTAGGCTCACACCTCAGAGCCTCCGTGCTTGCTTTTCCTTTGCCGGGGACACCTGTACCCCAACACCCCCAATATCCCTCATTCACCAAGGGGCCATTTCCCAAATGTTACCTTCTCAAGCAACACCTTCTCTGATGCCCCTCTGATACCCCTCACGATGCCCAGCCCAACATACCCATCCTATCTACTTTCCTTATTTCATTTTTCTCCAGAGCAGTTATCAGATTTAACATACTATAGGCTTTACATTTTGTTTGTTGATTGCCCCACATACTAGAATATATACACAAAGCCGAGGCGCACTGCTATATCCTCAGCACCTAGAACATTGGAGCAGGCCCTCCATAATGATTCGGTGAATGAATGACTACATAGCACCCACCCAGCAGTTAACAGCTTACAAAGCTCTTCCAGGAATATTATTCCAGTTGGTTTTCATAAAATAACAGAAAATGTCTTAATGCAATCATACCATCAAGGTCAGGCTTTATGTGTCCCACTGGTCTGGAAGCACATTCCTGGTAGCCTGAGGTGTGGCTTGTACTTTGGTGGGGGGGCGGGGGGGCGGGGAGGGGGGGGGATTAGGGAGCACCAACCAGAAAATAGCCAGAGAATACCCAGTCCAGTCCTGGAAGCACACCAGCCTGCCTCAGGGAGGGCAAGATGTCCTGCCCGTAACTAGTAAAAAGCCCGGAGGCAAAACCATGTTTCAGAATCAGAAATCCTTCTCCATTGCATCACTCTGTGACCAAAACTAGGGCACTGTTTTTTGAGGCACAGAATCATGGAGACACTCCTGGTTTTAGAAACCCCTGTATTACTCATCCAGCTTTACATGCAGAAACCCACAGCGCTGCCTTCTCTGCAGCATCTACTACAGCCCTAAGGGAGATCTCACAATAAACAGCAAAGCATCATGTCCCTGGATTTGGGTCGCATACTCCACCTGGACTATTCCCATTCACCTGCCCAAAACTTCCACTTAGAGTCAATAAAAACCAACTCAAACAATAGCTCTTCAAGGAATCCTGGTCTGAATCTGCCTGTTCCTCCACCCCACCCACCCTTGCTCCAGATCAATCTTTTCCTGAATTCCCATAGCATTTTGTACCATTATTATTACATTCATCGTGTCCTACCTTTTACAAAGTTTTTGCTGTATATCCTGATCTCTTACTACATATAGGAACCCTTTCTAGGCAAAAGAACGTTTTGCTTTCTCCTTGATATGTCCCTGAGACCTCCAGCACAGTCCTCACACAGAGCAGGCGCACAGTAATTGATTCCTGAATGAACAAATGATCAGCTATTGACAGGAACATGACAAACTTTGGCTAATACCCTACCCTTACTTTCAGGCTTGGATTTCTGCAAGAGCCCCCCACCCCAACCCCGGGTTCTCTGACTGAATGTGACCTCCACATTTCTATCACCTTACACTATTTTTATCAAATTACTCTCTTCTACACAAAAACCCATTTGTTGGCACTGTAAACTGATTGCCTCCTTGAGAATGCAACACCTTCAAATCATGTCAAGAATCTTCAAAGATGCTTATGCTTTGTCCAGTAATCCTTTTACTGGACCTTAACAGTGGGGAGGAAAATCTAAAAGACAAAACACCCATTCCAGGAACCTAGATGTCATCTTGGATGACATCAGGGTCTTCCTTCTCCCTGATCCCCCACATGAAGTAACCATGGAGTCCTATTCATGTTTCCTCCAGTGGTTTCTGGAACCAGCGCACCTTTTCCCATCCACACAGACACACTCGTCTCCCACCTGGATTGCTGCACCAGCCACCCCAATTGGCCCCTTGCCTCTGGCTTACCCCTACCTAATTTATCCTCTGTGCTGCGACTCAATCATTCTCTCCAAAAAGGCAGTTCTGCTCGCAATCCTCCTCTGTTTAGACTCTTCTGTGCCCTATGATCTAGCTTATGCTCCCCAGTGGGGCACACAAGGCCCTCGTGATTGGGCCCCACCCTGCTCCTCCTGCCTTCCCTCTCCCCACCTTCTCACACACCTACGCTCTGGCCATGGCAAACAACGTGAATCCCTTCGATGTGCCAGGTATGTCTCACCAACCTGTCCTTCACATAGGCTGGTCCCTGGGCCTGAAATTACATCTGGTCCCACTGTCCCCTCCCTCCAATCTCCCCTTTTTCACCTGACCAACTCCCTACTCCTGCATTTTAAGACTCTTCTCTGAGCTCCCAGCCAGACCAGCCTTCTCCTAAGCATCCAGCAGGCATCCCTGTTGTACTCAGCACTGGGGAACATCATGGCCAGCTTGCCCATCCTCTCTCTGTCCTACACGTGACTGTTAGTTTCCGGAAGGCCGGGACTCCATCGATTCCAACACCAAATGCCCAAAACCTACCAGCCCTCTGGCACTAACAGGCACCCCACAAATAACTGCTAAGTAACTGTGGAAATTAGTTCATCCTCTGAGCGGGCAGCTTCTGAACAAGGGTAGACCACCTTTTATCCCCTCTACTTACAGCTCAATCCCTACCTCATTCATACCACTGGCGCTCTCTGCTGAAAAGCAGATGACAGGACAAATCTAAATTCTTCCCTTAAAATAAATGAAAGACAAAACAAGTCATATACATGATGTTCACTAAGACATTACTGGTAAAAGGGAAGAACTGGGGACAATTTACATATCCAACAATAGAAGAATAATTAAAAATAATTTACATCAATTTGGGGGGAAATTACACAATTATCAGGAAGCAATATTATAAACTGAAATGAGTAAGGGATTTGGAGTCAAAAATCCTGGCTTTACCTGCTTGCTATCTTTGTGACCTTGATCACTTAATCACTATGACCATTCTGTGAAATGGGAGCACTCCCTCTTATCACAGGGGCACTAATAGTAAAACAAGAAAATGGATATAAGGCACTTTTTACATGTTAAAGCACGATACAAGTTCAAATTATAATTATGATGGCTATTACAGGAAAATGTTTAGGATAAAGGGAGAAAACCTGTGTGCAAAACTGTGTACAACTATGTAAACTATGTGTACATTTAGATAAAAACTAAAAGGAAACAGGCAGAAACAAAGAAGTTATTGAGGTCAACACTGAAATACCACCTCACACCAGTCAGAGTGGCTAAAATGAACAAATCAGGAGACTATAGATGCTGATGAGGATGTGGAGAAACGGGAACCCTCTTGCACTGTTGGTGGGAATGCAAACTGGTGCAGCCACTCTGGAAAGCAGTGTGGAGGTTCCTCAGAAAATTAAAAATAGACCTACCCTATGACCCAGCAACAGCACTGCTAGGAACTTACCCAAGGGGTACAGGAGTGCTGATGCATAGGGGCACTTGTACCCCAATGTTTATAGCAGCACTCTCAACAATAGCCAAATTATGGAAAGAGCCTAAATGTCCATCAACTGATGAATGGATAAAGAAGATGTGGTTTATATATACAGTGGAATACTACTTGGCAATGAGGAAGAATGAAATCTGGCAACATTTGCAGCAATATGGATGGAACTGGAAGGTATTATGCTGAGTGAAATAAGTCAGGCAGAGAAAGATAGATACCATATGTTTTCACTCAAATGTGGATCCTGAGAAACTTAACAGAGAACCAAGGGGGAAAAAAAAGTTACAGAGAGGGAAGGAGGCAAACCATAAGAGACTCTTGAATTACAGAGAACAAACTGAAGGTTGATGGGGGGTGGGGGAGAGGGGAAAGTGGGTGATGGGCATCGAGGAGGGCAGTTGTTGAGATGTGCACTGGGTGTTGTACGGAAACCAATTTGACAATAAATTATATTTAATGTATAAAAAAAGAAATTATTGGGTTAGGGCAGGGGTCACTAAACATTTTCTGTCAAGGGCCACATAAGTTTTGTGGGCCATCCAGCCTCAACTACTCAACTCTGCCCACTGCAGCCCAGAGCAGCCACAGACAATATGTAAATGAATGAATGTACCTGTGTTCTAATACAACTTTATTTATGCACACTCAAATTTGAATTTCATGTCATTTCGTATGTCACAAAGTTATTCTTCTCGCTTGAATGTTTTCCACCATTTAAAAATGTAAAAACTGGGGCGCCTGGGTGGCTCAGTCGGTTACGTGTCCAACTTCGGCTCAGGTCATGATCTTGCAGTCCGTGAGTTCGAGCCCCACATTGGCTCTGTGCTGACAGCTCAGAGCCTGGTGCCTGTTTCAGATTCTGTGTCTCCCTCTCTCTCTGACCCTCCCCCCTTCATGCTGTGTCTCTCTCTGTCTCAAATAAACGTTATTTCTTTTTTTAATGTAAAAACTATTATTAACTCATGGGCCATACAAAAACAGATGGTAGGTTGGATTTGACCTACAGGCTACAGTTTGCTAACCCCTGGGTTACGATGATGTATAGTAAACAATTTTCTTTCCTTATAATTGTCTTTAATGTTGTCCCATGATTTTTACATCTAAAGGGGGAAAAAAGAAGATGCCATGCATTCCCCCGGGTCTCCTAGAGCCATTTAAAACTGACCAAGCTCAGCACTGGGTATTGTATGGAAACCAATTTGACAATACATTTCATAATAAAAAATAAATTAATTAAAATTAAAAATAAATAAATAAATAAATAAATAAATAAATAAAATAAATAAATAAAATAAAACTGACCAAGCTCAGATTCACACATAAACCTGCTGGCCCTTACTTCCTCTGCAAACTCATGTCCCATACAAGCTGCCATAGGCCCAGGAGTCTGGCCTCACCTCTCCTTGGAGATGCCAGTACATGACGTGCATCTCTCAACTTTTGCATTTCAAGTTCTCTTCTAATGTCTTCACCCTGACAGCCCAAATCTGACCATTTTCCTGAAGACCACATTCTAGACTCACCTTTTCCAAGGAGTCTCCCCTAACAGACCTCAACCCAAATAGCTCACTCCTTTGCTTCATTAAGCGATGTGAAAATAGAATTTTTATACTGTTTCCAATTGTTACATCATAATACATGTTCTCTTTTCCAACAAGATAGCAAGATCAAGGTCAGAGACCAATGCCTTCTGCTACTTTTCTATCTCCTACGGCACCTCCCAGGCTGCTATACACACAGCAGCACTTCACAAATGCTAGCTGAGTGTAAGCCGTTAGAAGAGACCCAGCCAATGAACAGGGTGGGGTGTGCTAGCAGATGGTCCAGGTTTCTGCTGTTGATTTTAGTAATGATATGGTTAGTGCTCTCTGCAGATTTGCCACCATGAGCCATATTGCCCATTACGATTGTTCATCTGGTCATTATTTTGACACATTCCAAGCTGCTGCAAAAGTAATTATATTCTGTGCACAGAACCGCTCGCCACAATTATAGGTCTTAGCCATGACATGATGAGATAACATTCATTATATAGAGATGCTATGAATCAATCCCTCAGGTATAGGGAAGATTTTTAAAAGGAAGAATGGTAAACCAACAATGGGAATGAAGCCTTCTTTAATCAAACACAGTATTCTTCTGAAACCAGAAGTCAGGGAGGAGAAGATTATCAAGCCACACAGACACAAGAGAACAAGAATAAAAACAGGTGTATAAGTAGGAGGTGAATTTCTTCTTGTGCACACACTCCTTGCTCCAGCAAACAGAACCCCTTGTTGTTCTCTCTCCAGAGCACCACCTACTGCTCAGTAGGGGGAGGGCAAGTGAGACGCAGACGATTTCCTCACTTCTCAGCTCAAAGGTCTCAAGGGCAGGCCCTAAATGTGTCCACTCCCTTGTACAGCCACCGTTTATTGAGACTCATAACTCACACACCAAATATTATGCTAAGTGCTTTACATGCATCACATCTTCATCCCCATAACTCCACGAAGCAGGTACTTTCATCCTCATTTCTTTTTTTTTTTTTTATTTTTTTTTAACGTTTATTTATTTTTGAGACAGAGAGAGACAGAGCATGAATGGGGGAGGGTCAGAGAGAAGGAGACACAGAATCCAAAACAGGCTCCAGGATCTGAGCTGTCAGCACAGAGCCTGATGTGGGGCTCGAACTCACAGACTACGAGATCATGACCTGAGCCAAAGTCGGCCGCTTAACCGACTGAGCCACCCAGGCGCCCCTCATCCTCATTTCAATAAATATGTAGGAACAGACAACAAACAATGATGTGAGAGATTTATTTACCGAGCGGTCCCTCGTGCCAGGCACTGTGCAAAGTCCTGGGGACTCAATGTTAAGCAAATCATGTAAGTTCAACCTTCATGGAGCTTACTCTTCTAGTGAGAGAGACAAAAAATAAGGGAAAAAAGTTTAACAAGATAATATCCCTATAAAGTGCTATAAAGGCTGTAAATGAGTTAAATGGGTAAAGGACCATTTTTAACGAAAAGTGGGAGGAAGAGAAGTTGCCCCCAGATAGGCTCAGCCTAAACATGCAGTGAGGATCTCTGCATTCAAACAGCACACTCAGGGGGTCCGGGAAGTAGGCTGTTCTTTTCTCAGGGCTGTTACAGAAACCCCACGAGGGGTAGACCCCATTTGCAGGGCTGCAATGCATAAAGGGGGGGACACAGAAGCCTGTGTGCATCCAGGAAACCAGACAAACGTACACAGGAAAGTACAGAAAGGGTTTGTAGAGCATGGGATCCAGTGGAAAAAAGTGAAATGGAGACACCCCTGTTAATGTCTGTCAAAGAGAATGTTCTCCATACTTGAAGAGCATTTGAACCTGCTATACACGTGATTTATATAATAGGGCGGGGTGTCTGCTACATCTAGTAACTTGTTGGTGTAAGCTTCTTGGCAGAAGCAGTTTCTTTCCAGATATTCTGCTTGTCACAGTTCTAGGGGTGAATGGGATAAGCTTTCCCTGGGCATAGAGAAATGTATCAGCAATGGGATAAAATCCAGTAGAATATGCTTTTTCTGTACTGGAGTAATTTTATTAAAATATCAAAGTATTATTAAAACTATTGACCAGCAATTGTATTTAAAAAAAAAAAAAAAAAGGGCTGGCTGTTCAGGGAAAGAACAAAAGTAGCACAGCTACTCAGTACAGGCAGATTCACTCCTAACTGAACTCGGGCCACCCACCCTGCACTCCCTTAACTGGAATCAGCTATATGCCGGACATTGGTGTCTTAGTCTTCCTACTCGTGCCTTTACCTCTTCTCACTCCCGGCACCCACTCCCAGGGCTGTATCTGAGAATTTGCACTTCACAGGGTTGTACTAACTCTTATCTCTGACCACCAAACCCCTTCCAGCTCTTTCACACCTTTACTCCTGTTTCATTAGTCCTTGAAATGCATCAAATACACCCTACCTCTTTCCATTTTCCCTAGTCCATGCTCTTTGAATGTTTCCTTCCTCATGCAGCCTAGACCTCATTTATCCATTTGTCCATTCAACAGATATTCATGAAGTCTTTACTATACGCAGGTGTGACCTAAGCATGGCGATATAGGGGACATTAAGACTGGTCACTGAATGTTATGCTAAGTGAAATAAGTCATACAGAGAAAGACAGATACCATATGTTTTCACTCTTATGCGGATCCTGAGAAACTTAACAGAAGACCATGTGGGAGAGGAAGGGGAAAAAAAAAGTTAGAGAGGGAGAGAGTCAAACCATAAGAGACTCTTAAAAACTGAGAATAAACTGAGGGTTGATGGGGGGTGGGAGGGAGGGTTGGGTAGGTGATGGGCACTGAGGAGGGCACCTGTTGGGATGAGCACTGGCTGTTGTATGGAAACCAATTTGACAAGAAATTTCATATTAAAAAACAACAAACAAAACAAAACAAAAACATTTAAAAATAAAAATTAATAGGAAAAAAAAAAGACTGGTCACTTGTTTATGGAGCTTATAGCTTTGTGGAGGAGACAAACTAACATCCACAGTACAGGGAGGGGATGAGAACACACTGATATCTGAGCTAGAACAGAGATTCAAGTTAAGCATTCCCCTCACCCTTGAACAATCATCTTTAACATTCAATCCTTTGTCTTTCTCCTCCATGCTCCCAAAAGTCCATGAACCTTGGATATTTGGAATCAACCCAAAGATTCACTCTTAGAGACAAATCAGACAAACATGCCAACTATTCTTACTGTAAACTTATAGTTTCTAATCTCAGGACCAATTGTTCTTACTGTAAACTTATGGTTTCCAATCTCAGCCTAGCTTAGAGCTAAGTCTGCCATGTCCAGTTGTTCAGGCCACCTACTTCACAACCCTCCAGAGTACCACTCACATACAATATTATGAGAAAGCTGGTGCTTCTAGTCTTGTGCAATATTTAAGCCACACAACCATATGCAATGGCCCTAACTATAGCAATAATGTTACGTGGTTTTGTTTGTCTGTTTGTTTCTTTAATATGCTATTATAGCTATTCTAAACTTCTGTACCAAATTTCAAAAGTTAACCCAGCTCTTATTTGACCCAGATAATCAAAATTATCAAATACCAACTCCCTCAGATTCCTTCTCTCACACCTACTATCTCTACTCCTATCTAGAGCTGGAGCCACCTTTGCTTCTTTATTCTAGAGGCTTAGAGAAAAAAGTGAGCCTTCTGTATGTCAAGGCTGAGCCCTCCCACTTTGCTCTGGATTCCCCAAGTCAGAGAACTCTATGACTTTCCCATCTCTAACCTCCATTTCCTTCTGTATATAAACAAATCTTTCCCTCCCTCCAGGGTCAGACTAGTCTCTGGAAATTCAAGTTCTCACCCAAGGTCTCCACCTCCTCAGCAGTCACGCAGAACCCAGGGCAAGCTGGCATCCACCTTCAGTGCGCCCGCTTGGGCTCACCACATGATTTCTATCAGGTCTACCAGTAGGAGATTTTTAGCCCCATGTATTTGATCTCTTTGCAGTATGTACTACTGTTGACAATCACGTCTTTCTTAAAATTCTCCCCTCCTGGCTTCTTGACAACTCCCTCTTGGTTCTTCTCCTAATTCTCTGGCAATCTGTTGCATGCCTCCCTTTCTATTTCCACAGCGCTCACCTCCTCTTGCCTGGATTACTCCAACAGCACTTCAGCTGGTCTCCCTGGCTCCAGTGCAACCCCCTTCGATCTAGACTCCTTAAGGGAGAAATAAATGTAGGACTCTTTCTAACACTCTAATCCTATCTCCTGTCTCCTGCCTGCATGAAATACTTCAGTGACTTCCCAGTGTCTATATAAGTAAAGTTCAAGTCCCACAGATGGCATTCAAGGCCCTCTCCAACCTGGCACCTGTTAATCTCCTACGTCTTCTCTCTTCCTACTGACCTCCTCTACTCCCAGTTCCAGATATATTACTAGCGGTTTTCCTTTTGTGCCATGCTTTCTCTTGCCTTCAAAATTTAGCCTAAAAGGCTCTCTCTGCCAAGAATGTTCTTCACTACCAATAGCATTTTGTTAAATCTATTATTTAATTTTCACATACATAAAATTATTGTTTAAGTATACATATGTTACATAAAAACAACAAGCCCAAGACCCAATCTAAGAACTGGAGCATTACCAATTCTGTTGCATCTACCTGTGCACCCCTTCCCAACCTTCTCCAGAGGGAACTACCATCATAAATTTTGGATTATTTATTCTCCTGAAATACACAAAGATTTACTGAGGCATAAATGGCATTTTCTGCATAACCATCAAACCATCACTGTAATCAAGATAATGAACATATTCACCACCCCAGTAGTATTCTATTGCCTGAATGTACCACAATTTGCTAACGCAAGGCCTGTCCATAGATTTTAGGATTGTCCAATTAAATAAAACACAAATAAAGCTACCAAAAAGATTTGTGTACAAGTCTTTATACGGTCATACGCTGCCTCTTCTCTTTGGCAAGTGATAGTCGAATAGCTGGCCCACATAATAGGCATACACTGAACCTTTTAAGAAACCTCCGAACCAGTTTCCAAAATGATTGTTCTAACTTACATGCCTACCAGCAGCATATGAGAGAGCTCCAGTCCCTCCACACCCTCATCAATACTCGGTACAGTCAGTCTTTCGTTTTAGCCATTCTAGATATGTAGTGATAGCTCACTGCACTTTTCCTTGTGTTTCCTGATAATTAATGATGTGAGCACCTTTTCCTGTGCTAATTTGCCATCTTTATGTGTGCTCTGATCAAGTGTCTGTTAAAATCCTTTGCTCACATGTATTGGGTGTTTGTTTTCTTATTTTTGAGTTTTAAGAGCTCTTTCTACATTTTGGCACAAATCCTTTATTAGATATGTGACTTGCAAAAACATCTTCCCCATATGTGGCTTTTCATTCTCTCAACAGCATCTTTCAAAAGTGGAATTGTTTTTCAGTGGTTTTTTTTCTTTTTTTGTGTGTGTCTGTCTGTTATCTAATAGATAACTTCCATTAGAATGTCCTTAAGATGATGAATCTTTTCTTCTATAATTTCCAATCTACTGCTAAGCCCATCCAGCATATTTTCCACTTTAGATATAGTAGTTTTTGATGTGAGAAACAAAGGCAAAAGAACAAATTAAATTTCCTTACAACTTACAGTTCATTGACAAGTCTTTGAAACAGGCAGAGTGACCTTCCTCTAGGAGTTCAGCTGCCTTGATGATGACACTTTGCTAAGGGCAAAAGGGAATCTTACCTTAACATCATCCCAACCCCCCAGGATCCTGTAAGTCTACTTTAACATATAGAAATTCCTTTTGAAACTTCCTTTATTGCTACCCGCCCCCCCCACACACACACCCAAGATATATGTTGGCAATCATACTCCAAGCTTATGACCCCCAGATATATATATATATCTATATCTTCATATATATATATATATATGATATCATATATGATATCATATATATATCTTCATATATATATATCTTCATATATATATATATATATATACATGAAGGGTCTCATGACTTGAGTTTTTACTAAACAGTAATAAATGACCTTTTCCTAACAGCAGCTAGCCCCTCAAGGTCCTGGAAACCTTGCTTCCAAAATACCTTAGAGACTTACACTATCTCTAACCCCCTTCCCCAACCTGAAGGTATATAATCAGTCACTCTTCACAACCCCAGTGCAGCTCTGCCCATGGGTCCTGTCCCCGTGCTTTAATGAAACCACCATTTTGCACCAAAGGTGTCTCAAGAATTCTTTGGAGCCTTTGGCTTCAAATTCTTTGGAATTCTCCAAATTTTTTGGAGGCATTGGCTCTAAGCCCCAACATTTTCCACATCAGCTTTCATCTCTAGAAGTTTGATATGGGTTTTTTTTTATATATATATATATATCTTTCATGACTCCACTTAACATTCTAAGTCTTTTCTCTTGTTTCTTGAACATACGGAATACAATTATACTAATTGCTTTCATGCCTTGTCTCCTAATTTTATCCTCTGTATCATTTATAAGTTAGTTTTGATTGATTATTTCCCCATTTCTTTGCATGACTGGTAATTTTTTATTTGATGCCAGACACTGTGAATTCACCTCACTGGATGCTGGATGTTTTTGTATTCCTATAAATACTACTGAGCTTTGTTCTAGGAGACCATTACATCACTTAGATATTCTTTGATCTCTTCAGGTCTTGCTTTTAAGATTTGCTACACAAGACCAGAGCAGTGTTTATGCCAGGGTTAATTCTCACTCTCTCTCTCTCTCTCTCTCTCTCTCGCTCTCTCCACTTTTAACAAGTATATGGAGTCCTAAATAATATGTTACTTAGTTTTGAGTTCTTGAGCATTATGAACATAATAAATACACCTTGTGAATTTCTCCTCAGTTTTTTATTTGATTTTGCTAAGCATTATATTTCTAAGATTCAGGTATTCTACTGCTTATAAATAACTGAAGTTTATTCATTTTTACCACCTAAGAACATCCCATGGGGTAAATGTACAACAACATCTTTACCTATATTCCCAATGATGGAGCTTTGGGTTGTCTCAGATTTTAAGTCTTAGAAACAATGCTTCTGAACATGTCCCTTAATGAATCTTTGCAAGAGATTCTAGGGATTCTGGGATTTTAGGAGTAGGACTGCTGGATTTTATACTGTCCCATCACATTATTGCCACTTGATGTTATAAAACCTCTCAAATTTTGTAAGCTACTGAGTATGTAAGAGTATCTTCTTGCAGTGTTTCTTTAATTTCTTTCATTACAAATGAGGCAGAGCATCACTTGCTATGTTGTTGACCATTTGTGTTTCCTCTTCTGCGTAATGCCTATTCATGTGTGTTTCCTATTAATTTCACTAGGCATTTTACCATTTTCTTATTGCTTTGCTGAACTTTTAAAAATACATGTTCTGGGAATTTATACTTTAATGATTATAAGTTTTGGAAATACCTTCTCTGGACTAGTAACCTGTCTTTTCATTTTTCTCATGCTATCTTTGCCAAACAAAAATGCTTAATTTTATTACAGCCAAACACCTCAAACTTTTATGATTAGCCTTTTCAGCAATGGCTTTAACAAACCCTTTGCTATCAAAGGAGATAGGGGTTTTTCTAGATTCACTTCTAAAAGTTTGAAAGTTTTGCCTTTCACATTTAAGTCAACAATTTATATGGAGTTTATGTGTGGTATAAGAAAAAAACACTATCATTTTACCCATACAAATAATCAAATATCCAAGAACCAATTATTTCCCCAGGACCATGCAATGCCACCTTTGTTTATTACCAGATTCCCATATGTGTGGGCCTCCATCTATTTGGTTCCATCAATTTGTCTATCCTGCATCAAATTATACTGTCCCAATCACTATGTTGTTATAAAGAAAGTCTGGATATCTGCTAGAGGATATCCTCCCATTTAATTTTTCTTCTTTTGTCCCTTCCTAATCTTTACACTGTTTATTTTTTCTTTTTCTCTTATCCTATTGGTAAGGATTCCCAGTACAATGCTGATTTGAAGCTGTGATCATGAGCATCATTGTTCCTGATTTTAAGGAAAATGCTTCTAAAATATCCTCATTAGAAGGATGTTAACAGAGGTTTCTTAGTAAATACTCTTTACCAGATTAAGGACATTAATCATAAATGGTACTGACTTCTAAGAAATTGCCATTTCTGTATCTTTAAGATAATTATATTGGTTACCTCCATCTGTTCATATATTAAATTCATAAATTTTCTAATATTGAACTGCCTGTGCATTCCTAAAACAAACCCCACTTAGTTACAACATATTACCTTTTCTGTATAGTATGGCACTTTATTTACTTTGTTATGAATTTGCATCCATATTCATGAGTGAGTTTGGCCTATAATTGTACTTTTCCTACCTCACCATACTTGTGTGTTTTGGTATTGTGAACTTAACTTGCCTTACAGAGTGAATTAGGAATATTCCTCCTTATTCTATTCTCTCAGCAACTTTACCTAAGACTACCGACTACCATGATATCTATCTTGAAAATTTGGTAGGATTAATCTATAAGATCACCTGGTGTTAGTATTTTCTTTATTAGAAGTTTATTAAATACCACTTCAATTATTAATAGTTATAAGAGAAGTTAAGTTTTCTATATTTTTTAATTGAGTCCCTTTTAAATCCCCACATGCCCACCCCACCCCCAGAATCTTATTTTATCTAAGTTTTCAAACATATTGCTAGAAGTCCTTAAGTTTCTCTTACTCTTCTCTGAATTTCTGTTATATCTGTACAAATGCCTTATTTTTGCTCCTTTATTTGTGCCTTCTCTTATTTTCTGAATTAATCTCAGAAAAGTTCTGTCAATTTTGTGTGTCTCTTCAAAGAACCAACTTTTGACATGGATGAGCCTGCCTTTGTATATTTTCCAATACTTCTGCTTTTAACTTTATATGTTCTTTCTACTTTTTAAAGATTTATTCAGTTGTTTTTTACCATCTTGAGTGCTTACATCATTATTTTTTTATTCTTTCCTATTTACTAATAGAACCATTTAATATTTTAAATTGCCATCTAAGCAATATTGTAGCTTCATTCTACAGTTTAATATATGGTACTTTTCCCATCTAATAGGCCTAAATATTTTCTGATCTTTGACCCATAACTTATTCAGAGCATTGCATACTTGAGCACCAGCTCAAATGAGCTCAAATGAGCAATTATTAAATTTTCAGGAAATTTGAAAGAGAGTTATTAAACACAGATATTATTAAAAATAAAGTTAGGGGCGCCTGGGTGGCTCAGTCAGTTAAGCGTCCAACTTCGGCTCAAGTTGTGATCTCGCAGTCTGTGAGTTCGAGCCCCACGTCAGGCTCTGTGCTAACAGCTCAGAGCCTGGAGCCTGCTTCAGATTCTGTGTCCCCCTCTCCCACTAGCACTCTATCTCTTTCTCTCAAAAATAAATAAACATTAAAAAATTTTTAATAAAATAAAATTACACAAACTTAAAACTAAATGAATTATATTTAAAGCAAAGGTAATACATACTCAAACACATTACTTTCTATCTTTATCCCACTTTAGTATTATCCATGCTCTTGAGGTCATTTATTGTGTCAGGATGGTGAAAATATTATATAATGATATGCCACTGTGCATCTCTTCCCAAGTGACATTCAGCGACCTCAGATTGGTAGCCTGAAATCAGTTATGGAAGAAGTATTTGTACCATAGAAATTAGTAAACTCTACAAATCAGGATGTTTTTTTCTTCTAGAGAACAAGTTGTTAAATATTTACACACTTTATAATTATTTTCTAGTATATAATATTTTATAACTTAAAGGAACTTTAAAATGCTATATCATATACTGAAGGAAATGGTGGGTTTAGTGTCCATCAAATCCATTAGCGGGTCTTTAACAAATAGATGTGATAATGAGCACATAGTAGTTCAACCTCAGGGTCAAGGGAACACACAAAGAAGACCCAGTAGGCTTTAAAAATCTACTTGGGTTCAAATGTCTGTGACCTCACGTAGGCATTCTGTTTACACTCCATGGGCTTATGCTCCTTCCCCAACTACAAAGCAGAGATTTTTTTCTATTTTTCCGAAACACCACTCACAAAATTCTAATAATAACGTCATTTTTGAATAGTGCTTGATGGATTACAAAGCATTTTTATGTACAGTATCGCTTAATGCTAGCAAAGACCCCATGAGGTAGGTAGTATCAGAAGACTGCCTCTCATTTTGGTGTCCAAGATGTATGGACCAGATTGTTTCCTCGTAGCTTCTGTCAATTTAGACTCTGATTCTGTCCTGCTCCACTTTTGTAATTTCAGACCAAGGAGTTGTGTGATCTTTTTGTCACTCCTCATCTAGAAAACCCTCCGTCTTTTTAATGATTTTCAGCTGTCCTAAAGTTAAAGTAAAAGCCTTTTTAAAAAGGCTTATTTATACACTGGGAGAAAAGAAATGATAAAACCCTGCTTTTAACAAGGAAGCTGTCAAAACTGGCAAGCTAGTTTGCTTTCTGGTGAAGACAGTCCTTGAAAGAGTCAGTAAAATGAGAAATTGATTATTTTTAATTCTTTTCTCACTGCAGTAGAAAATCATCATTAGGGCAACAATCATTTCAGTTACAGAACACCAGGAAATGGTGTTTGCTACACTGGGAAAGGTCTGTATCTGCCAGGCAAAGTGCATTAAAGTCAATGGAAGGCTGAAGTACCTTGGATCTAGGTGGTTCTTCAAGCAACAGGAAAATTGCACCCTAAAATCTTCAGGAAAACCTATGGAACAAATTCTTTCTACAGTCTGGCTATGATTTGAGTTTTGTCTCACCTCTCTCCTCCTGTTCACTGCCAAACTCCTAAGGACAATTATACTGGCTGCCTGCCTCTTATCTACTTAGCCCTCTACTCCTTGACACCAGGGACCACCATCTACTGCCATGTGCTCTCTAGCATGTCACAGTGATGCCTACTCATCAACTTCCATGACTTCCTCAGGCTCTAGCACCCACATCTATATGGTTTCCACATCTACCCTTCGAACTTCTATATACCCATTTCATTCTAAACCTTTGGACATCTCAACATGGAAATCACAGTGGCACTTCCCAAAAGGGAAATGATATTAACTGAATACCTTTATTTCAGGTACATACTCAATAACATAACAAAACATGAGATTACTATCTTTGCCTGTGGCCCCTAGACCTCTTTTCTTTTTCTATTAACAGAATCACCATCTTCCAAGAGAGAAATTTATTGACCACAGAGATTCTTTTCTCTACCAACCCCATATCCTAACCAATCACTGAATCATGCCAATTGAATCTATAAAACAAAACTCCTAACCATCCATCCTTCCATCCATCCATCCCTCCTTTTCTCTTCAAATAGAAATGTCTCCAGTTAGTATAATACCCTCCAGTTCCATCCACGTAGCTACAACTAGTTACAACTACGTGGATGGAACTGGAGGGTATTATGCTAAGTGAAATTAGTCAGAGAAAGACAAAAATCATGACTTCACTCATATGAGGACTTTAAGAGACAAAATAGATGAACATAAGGAAAGGGAAACAAAAATAATATAAAAACAGGGAGGGGGACAAAACAGAAGAGACTCATAAATATGGAGAACAAACTGAGGGTTGCTGGAGGGGTTGTGGGAGGGGGGACGGGCTAAATGGGTAAGGGGCATTAAGGAATCTACTCCTGAAATCATTGTTGCACTATATGCTAACTAACTTGGATGTAAATTTTAAAAAACAAAAAATAAAATTTAAATAAATAAACAAATAAATAAATAAATGAAAAAAATTTTTAAAAAGTGATACAAATATAAATGTCTCCAATACCATTTGTCACTATTTTTCTTCCCTCATGGTGCCATATTTGTTTTATTTTGACAATTTTACAGCAAGAGTAATGGAATTTTTAAAAAGGTAAAAAGAGTCAACTCTACACAGTTAACACTCCCTTCCAGTGTGGGCCTGGAATACAAAACTTTACACAATTTAATTATAGCTAACATATAATTTTAAAGACTATTTTCTTTGATTATGAGAATACTATACGTATCTTCATATCATAGCTATTTCTAAATGAAAATATCATATTTCATCTAAATGATGTATTAACCATTTCTCTATTATGAAACTACGAGTTGCTTCTGGTGTTACGCATTTAGAAAGAATGCTTCAAGGAACATTCCATGCACATAGTATATTTTTCTTCCTTTGAATTATTCCAAAAAAAAAAAATATTTTTAAGAGTGAGTGAAGTCCAGACATTTACATTAATATATATTTTTCATACCATCTATTGCTACATTACTTTCCTAAAGACTCACAGTTTTCAAAACATGACTTTCCCATTCTCACCACAATCTCCCAAGAAATCAGCACCATTTTGGGGTAAGTATGCAGTTAAATGATCACTAGTATATGTATAAGGCTGTGTGAAAGCATCACCATAATCCAGCATGTCGTACATTTCCAATATCCTCCAAAAATGCATTCATTCACCAGCTGGACGTTTGGGTGGTCTCCAGATTTTCCACTATGATGAAAATTGCTACCATGAACATTTGCATACATGTTTTTGTGTGGACATACACTTTCATATACCATAGGTAGATACCTAGGAGTGAAATTTCTCAGTTGGGTGGGAAATTTATGTTTAACTTTTTAGAAACTGCCCAACTATTTTTAAAGTGGCCGCACCATTTGATGGGGCGCCTGGGTGGCTAGGTAGGTTAAGTGTCTTTTAATTTCAGCTCAGGTCACGATCTCAAAGTTCATGAGTGTGAACCCCACATCGGGATCTGCACTGATGCAGAGCCTGCTTGGGAGTCTCTCTCTGCCCCTCCCCCACTTGAGCACATGTGCTCTCAAAATAATAAACTTAAAAAGTAAATAAATAAAGTGGTTACCTCATTTGATATTCCTCACCAGCAATGGATGAGAGTTCCAGTTTCATCACATTGTCATCAACATTTGATATTGTCTTTGTTATTATGGTGGGTAAATAGATATACAATAAAACTTTGGATTGCGAGTAACTTGTTCTACAAGTGTTCCACAAGATGAGCAGACATTTCTAATAAATTTTAACTTCATAAATGAGCAATGTCTTGTAATACAAGTAGTATGTGATGCCACACGTCACATGATCACAACTGAGCCAGTGGTTCTTCTCTTGCACGCACACTGCGGGATTATGGGTAATCCTCGCCCATGCTCAGATGCTCAGGTCTCAGGCTGCAGTGTTTGGCAGAAATCACTGATTTTTCAGAACATTGGAAGGTGCCCACAACTGGCACTAGCGTATTTTTTGTCACTTCAAAGCACCTATGGACAGTCCTTTGCTTTTCCATACAAGAGTAAGCTTAGGAATGCTTTGCTTCATTCTAGGTCAGGCTGCCTGCAGCTATAGACCCTTTCCTCTGCTGCCTAGTTGCCAGTTACATTAAATACAGTATATGACAAGAGTTAATTAATACTGTACTGTAGTTGACATCCGTGCGAGCACATACAATGGCCCCCATTGAGAAAGATTCTATTTAGCCAACAGATAGCAGTGATTCTGTTAGTGAGAGTGAAAGTCATCCTACACAATAACCCTCTTCTCTTTTGTCTCCCTCACACCAGCCACGAAGGTTTTCAAAGGTAAGTTCAGGTTAATTTGGTTATTTTTTCTTTATATTTTGTATTTTATTTATTATTTTGTATTATATTACAGTATTGTAATTATTTTTATATGAATATTTTTGGGTTGTGGAACAAATAATCTGAGTTTCCATTACTTCTCATGGGGAAATTCGCTTTGATATACAAGTGCTTTGGATTACAAGCATGTTTCCGGAACAAATTATGCTTGCAAACCAAGGTTTTACTGTACTTTACTTTTGCTTTTAATATATATTTCCCTAATGATTAAAGATGTTAAGGATCTTTAGTCAAAGGCAAAAAAATTAAAAACAAATAAAATAAATAAGTCACAGGACAAAAAGAAAAGGACCTTTAGTCATGCTAACAGCCATTTGTAATGATGAAAAATCTATTCAAATCTTTTGCCCATCCTGAGAGTGGGGCTTAAAAAACACAGATTTATCCTTTCACACTTCTGGAGGTCAAAAGTCTGAAATCAGTCTCACTGCACTACAGTCAAGGTGTTGGCACAGCTGGTTCCTTCTGGAGGCTCCAGGGGAGAATCTGATTCCTTAACTTTTCAGCTTCTCATGATCGCCCCATTCCTTGGCTTGTGGCCACTTCCTCCATTTTCACATCTCAACACTCCAGTCTCCGCTTCTGTTATCACCTCACCTTCTCCTCTCCTGCCATTCCATCTCCCTCTTCCTCCTCTTATAAGGACACGTGTGATCACATTTAGGGCCTTCCTGGACAATCCAGGATAATTCCCACATCTCAAGATCTTTAATTTACTCACATTTGCAAAGCTCCTTTTACCATATAAGGCAACATTCACAGGTTCCAGGGATTAGGACAGAGATATCTTTGGGGCCCTTATTCAGCTGACCACGTAGGTCAAGTGTCTGGCACATAGTTAACACTCATTAAATAGCAACTCTCATTCCTTTGCATCTGCCTTCTAGGCTGGGGGTGGGGGGGTCACATACTCACTCCCTTGTGGAAGAGAGTTCCCAGCAGGGCTGAAGGCTCTTCTTTGAGAAGGGGAGAATGGTCGCTATAAAATGTGATCTGCTAGAGGTCACCTTCATGGCCTAGGGGTTTCAGGCTGGGTTTCCAAGGGGAAGTTCTCAAAGGCCTGAGGAAGTTCTTTTGCCCATTTTTACTTGGATGGTTTAGCAACTACTGAATTATAATAAGAGTTCTTCATATATTCTGGATACAAATATTTTAATGGTTATATGGTTTGCAAATATTTTCTCCCAGTCTGTGGCTTATATTTTCACTTTCTTACTGGTATCTCTTGAAATACAAGTGTTTTAATTCTGATAAAGTTAAATTTATCCATTTCTTTCCTTCATTGTATTGTGCTTTTGGTATTTTATCTAAGAATTCTTTGCCTAACCCAAGGTGATGAGATTTTCTCCAATGTTTTCTTCTAGAACTTTTATAGTTGTAGCTTTTACATTTAGATCTATGATTCATTTTGAGTTAAATTTGGTGTATGGTGTGAGGAAGGGATAAAGATGCCTAACTGTCTTGGCACCAGCTGTGGAACACACTATCCTTCTCCCACAGTGAATTATTTTAGCCCCTTTGTAGAAAGTCAGCTGATCACAAATGTAAATGTTTATTTCTAGATTCCCAATTCTGTTCTACTGATTTATATGTTTTTTCTTGTGCTAATTCCATACTTTGTTTTTTTTTAATTTTTCAACTTTATTTGAGAGAGAGAGAGAGAGCACAGGCACATGTATGAGCAGGGGAAAGGGACAGAGGGAGAGAATCTTAAGCAGGCTCCACACTCGGCATGGACTGCAACACAGGGCTTGATCTTATGACTGTGAGATCATGACCTGAACCAAAATCAAGAGCTGGATGCTTAACAAACTGAGCCACCCAGGTACCCCATACGTTCTTGATTATTGTGGCATTATAGTAAGTTTTGAAATCAATTAGTGTAAGCCCTCCAACTTTTATTCTTTTCAATGCTGTTGTAAATAGAATCATTCTCTTAATTTAATTTTTTGGATTTTTTTTTCCGAGAAAACAGAATAGAATTGGGAATAGAATTGAGTTTTGTATACTGATCTTGTATTCTGTTACCTTGTTTAAACTTCCTTATTAGTTCTTGGTCATTTGTATTCTCCTTGGAATATTCTATATAAAGAATCATTTACTCTGCAAATAAAGACAATAGTACTTTTTTCTCTCCAATTTGGATGACTACAGCTCCTTCCTTGCTTTCTTTTTTCCTTCTTTCCTTCCTCCTTCATTCTTTTGTGGTTTTTTTTTTCTTTCAAATATTAGGGATAAAACATTCAGTTTTTCACCATTGTATTTCATAGCTGCTCTTTATCAGGTTGAGAGAGCTCCTTTCTATTCCTGGTGTGCTAAGAGTGTTTATCATGGATAGGTGTTGGGCTTTTATTAATGTTTTTTCTACATTTAAGATGATCATGCAACCTTTGCCTTTATTACATTAACTAATTTTGGGGTGTTAAAACAACCAGGCATTCCAGGGATAAATCCCACTTACTCATGGTGAATGATTCTTTTTATATATTGCCAGATTTGGTTTGCTAATACTGTGTTGTTTTATGTCTATGTTCCTAAGATATTGGTCTATTCTTTTATTTCTTATACTGTCTGTCTTTGTTATCAGAACACTACTAGTTCTAGAGATAAAGTGTTCTCTATTTGATGTGTTACCTCTTCCTCTGTTCTTAAAAGAGTTCATGCTATTATTGTCATATCACATCTGAATATGTTACACACTCAACAATATATGATTATAATTATTGCTTTATACAATCTTGTCTTTTAAGGAAGTTAAGAGAAGAAATGATAAAAAGATATACTTAAAAGTTTTTTTTTTAAAGCACACATATTTGGGGCGCCTGGGTGGCTCAGTCGGCTAAGTGTCTGACTTCGGCTCAAGTCATGATCTTGCGGCTCGTGAGTTTAAGCCCCACGTCGGGCTCTGTGCTGACAGCTCAGAGCCTGGAGCCTGTTTCAGATTCTGTGTCTCCCTCTCTCTCTCTGACCCTCCCCCCCGTTCATGCTCTGTCCCTCTCTGTCTCAAAAGTAAATAAACGTTAAAAAAAATTTAAAAAAACACACACACACATATTTGCCATTTCTGATGCCCTTATTTTCTTCCTGGGGATTTAAGCTAAACCTAATCATTTCCTTTTCATTGCAAAGGACTTCATTTATATGTCTTGAAAGGCATGTGTGCTAGCAACCAATTCTCTCGGCCTTTGTTTATTGGGAACATCTTTATTTTATTTACATTTGTGAAGGATAGTTTTGATGGGTATAGGATTCCTGGATACAGGATTCTTTGTTAAATTTGGTTGACCAATGAGTAAATCATTTCATAGCTTTCTGGCCTCCATTATTTCAGATGAGAAGTCTAACTTTAATTGTATCAATGAGTCCATTACTAATTTTCTCTTGCAGCTTCCATAATTTTCACTTTGGCTTTTGTCCCATTCATTTTTCTTCATCGTTTTCTCTCTTTTCAGATTAGATAATTTCTCTTGACCTATCTTCAAATTCACTTATTGTTTCTTTTGCCATCTTAGATCTGCTGCTTAGTTCCTCCAGTAACTTTTTTTTATTTCAATTATACTTTTCAACTCCAGAATCATGATTTAATTCTGTTTCATAATTTCTGGCTCTTTACTTGTTGAGTCATTGCTGTCATACTATCCTTTAATTCTTTAAATATAGCTTTGTTTACATCTTTGAACATGTATATACCTACTTTGAAGTCTTGGTCTGCTAAATCCAATATCTAGGGACATTGAGAGGAAGATTCTACTAGCTGCTTTTTTTTTTTTCCTGAGTATGGATCACACTTTACTGTTTATTTGTATGCCTCATGTTTTGTTGAAAACGGGACATTATAGATAATACAACCATAGTAGGTTATTGCTATTTGTTTTGTTTTTTTGTTTAGTAACTTGCCTCAGGTAAATCTGTGAAATCTATCTCCCTCACTGTATATACTCATGATGTCTCTGCTGAGTTGTGTTTCTTAACTATCATTATTCTTGTTTTTATTTTTAAGGCTGGACTCTTCATGTTCACTCCTGTGTCTACATAGCTTTGGTAGTCAGTCAGAGGATGGGATCAAACACCTCAAGCCTATAAGGTTTCCATCCTCTGCCAGTGAATCTATTTATAAGTAGGAGAGCGAAGTGAAATAAGTCAGTCAGAGAAAGACAGATAACATATGTTTTCACTCATATGTGGAACTTGAGAAACTCAACAGAAGACCATAGAGGAAGGGAAGGGAAAAAAATAGTTACAAACAGAGAGGGAGGGAGGCAAACCATAAGAGACTCTTAAATACAGAGAACTGAGGGTTGATTGCGGCGGGGGGGGGGGGGGGTGATGGGCATTGAAGAGGGCACTTGTTGGGATGAGCATTGGGTGCTGTATGTAAGCGATGAACCACAGGAATCTACCCCCAAAACCAAGAGCACACTGTACACACTGTATGTTAGCCAATTTGACAATAAATTATATTTTAAAAAAATTCAAGCTGTTTTAAGTCTGCCTAGTATTTTGTTTGCTGCTGGCTTTTAGTGTCTTCTCTGCATGTGCAAACAGCCTCAAGGTTGTCCAGAAATATGTGGATAGTTTGGGCCCTCTCTGGTCTTTGCTGCACTTCAGTTGGGGACATTTTGCCCTAATCACAACTGCAACCTCAAGCTCTAGCTAGAGATAGTGACCTTCCCCATTTACCCCACCACAGAGATTGTCACTTCCACTGATAACACTGGTGGGTGCGGGCATCATGAGTCACTCCAAATCAAGTGAATCCCCTCTGACTGAAGCAGTACAACTGCTGGTCCTCACAGCCTGTCTTGCAGGGCAGACCTCTATGCCAACTGAGCGGTGGGGGAAGGGGGGTACAACAGGTGCCCCAAGCAAACAGACCACACACGGCCACTGTTCTTACCTGAAGTTCTGTAGGGGCTCTTTTTATGTATAAATGTTTCTCAGATGATTATATAATTTAGGTCAATTTCTAGAGTACTGAAATTGTTATTTTCACTAATTTCATCAAGCTTTAGAGTTACTTTTTAGGGAGAAGATGTGACCACCTCCTCATTTAAGCATTGCTAGTCCATATTTGAAATTTCTTATTGTTTCATTTACTATTTTTAATTATTAGAAATTCAAACATGTTCTTGTTTGTTTATATTTTCCACCAAGTGAATTTTCCATTCTTCTTTTTTGCTCCCCCTCATCTTGATATTTCTCTCATTTCTGTGAACATACTGTAGGTGTTAAACTTTTGCCTATATATTTGGTGTATTAACCTCAATTATTTTTCTTATGTTGTTTTTATAATTTTTCCTCAGAAGTTTTTATTTCAAGCTCTACAGTGTTTTCTGGTGCTTCAAGCCTGAGAAAATTGCCCAGTTACACTCTACTAAAACCAGTTACAGTGGCATCTCAACTAATCCTCCCATCTCCCATCTCCCAGCCCACTCTGTACACAGTACTTTTCTTAAGTAAACAAGCCATTCATTTAGTGTTTAATGAATCAAATTACTTTAACAGAAAACTAATGCTAAGAGGAGGCCATATTAATTAGTGAGATCCAAATTAAATAATGTAATGCAGTTTTATTATATTTATTGCACTATCTTTGGCTTCTGATAAAGTAACATCAGGTGGTTCTGGCAGAACACTTATTAATAAACAGACTTTTTTAATTTGGCACCAATATTAACATATCACAAAATGCTAAATTATTTCAAGAATTTGGAATAAATATGCTCTGTCCTCCTCTGTCCATCTCTTCCATCTCAATTACCCTTGAAATGGTTCCTTCATGGTTGGCAAGCTTTAATCCAGGCTTTGTCCGAAACAACTGTTAAATGAGCATAGCCTGAAATTGGAAGCTAGACAAGGCACATGAGCTCAAAAGTAAACCTGGTCCCCAGAATGCAGGTCAAGACATGCCAAGGTAGCCATAATGGACAGGACAGACTGAAGGCTATAGGTTGGAGAT
Source organism: Panthera pardus (assembly GCF_024362965.1). NCBI lineage: Eukaryota > Metazoa > Chordata > Mammalia > Carnivora > Felidae > Panthera > Panthera pardus. Next base: position 36,973,609 of record NW_026526777.1, read on the forward strand.
CACCTTCTATAATTGGTGCTCACACGAATCTACCCTCTAACAGGGATTTCTACCTCAAGTAATCTTCCCATAACAAATTCACGCCAACATGCGAGTTATAAGCAGCCTGTTGTTAAGAGCCCAACATCCCTACAGAAGCATACTGATGACAGATGACAAAGAAACAGTTTGTACAAATAGGTGGGTCAGCAGGAAGCTCAGAGAAAAGAAAAGGAAAGAATAATATGGACTGTCTTATGATACAATCCAAGACTGAAAGAAATTGTCCATTGTAGCTGAATTGTCTAGTCTTGAGAAAAATATAAGCAGTAATAGGCACAGAGAGTCCCTCCAGTTCTCTACTCTGATCCTAAATCCTATATAGGGTGATAGCACCCAATATATATTAAGAAGCAACATAAGAAACCTGAGAACAGTCATTACAATGTAGTAGGTAACTGTGTATGTATGTGCATGTGTATATACATATATATACACACACACTTGTATGTAGCATATAAATATACTGTACATACAAGTGTGTGTGTATACATATGACAAGACACTGTGACCTACATTTCACATATGAAGATATGGAGGCTTAGTTATGAATGTTACTCTGGTCAACTGGCTCCAGAACCTATGCATTTTCCACTATGACCACTTTTAAAATCTTTATTGGGTATCTTGAAACCAGGGAGAAAGCTCGATGAATATCCCATAATACGGACTCATCCTTTTCTCTAAGTAATCCTTTGGCTTTCTGGAAAAAAATCCTTTTCATGAGTCGGGTAACAGATACTAGAGCCGCTCAGATAAGGCCACTCAAGACTTTTCCCCATCCAGGCAGACAGTGCTTACAGCATATTTAGACAAGATGGAAACAGGCAGGGAGTCTAACCCATGTCTTATTCTACACATTGACCATGATGGGCTGATATGCCATGGAACTGACTGCCCAAAAGAAAGCGGAGTTTTAGAGATGTCATCACTGCAGAAACTACAACAAGTCCAAAGGACTCCTCAGTCCATGAATGAGTCATAGAAGAAACAACAACAACAAAATGAATCATCCCTTATCACACCATAGCTGTACGAAGAAAATCACCAGCATGAAAAAAAAAGGCAGTGTTTGTCTTTCTTAATGATTGAGTAGGAGTGACTGTGTAGCTGTCCCAAGTGAATCAGGTCCCTAATACAGGGGAATTTTTTTCCATATAAAAATCTTTCAGCTTTCTAGCTATAAATACTCCCTCAGTTATAAATGGCATAATCTGAAACCAGGTTCTTCCCCGTCTAATTGTTTTCAAATTGTGCAAAGTCCATCTATACCGTCAAAGTGAAGCAGAAATGGGGCCAGCTTTCCAGTGACCCAAGCAAAGTATACTGGGAAACTTCCTGAGCTTTTTTCCCCCATACCAGAATTATCCCCTTTGCTCCAGCATCCTCTTCCATTTCCCACTTAGTTCTAGAAGTGAAGACTGTTTGGGGACACAGTAAAGAACTCATAATTTCAAGGTCAGATGGGGAAGTAAAGGCAAAGGAGAACACAGATATGTGGACAGATGCATGTGCAAACATGTATATAAATCTGGTGCGTAGGTTGGAGAGGAGGTACAGTTTAAAAGAAGAGGTCAAAAAGTTCATATTAACCACAGAGAAAATCTCAGGAACCAATCAGGCAAGAATTAGAGAACTGGTCTAGGGGTCAGGAAATCTGGTCTTCAGTTCCACCAGCCATAAGACTTTGAATAAGTCCATTGCTCCTGACCTCTGTCCCCCTTTTCCATAAAATTCTCAACAACCACATAAGAATGTTGAGAACAGAATTAAATAACAGATAGGAAAAGGATGTGAAAAGTAATAAAAACCTTTATTATTGCAAGATAGGCTGAGAACTGTTTAAAAATTCAGATGAAATTAAAATAAACTAAGCAACGTGAGCCAGCTTTATCGCAATAAGCTATCACCTGGGAAATCCACCTCCTGGTCATGGGATAAATATTTAGAAGTAACACATTTGAAAGTGCTGCCTCCAAGACATAATAAATGATCATAATGATTAATTTGGATCGGATTCTGTGAAAACAGACCTATAAGCCCTCTACACAAATATCTGTTTAATATATGAATTTCAGCAGGGAAGAAGTGCCCATGTTCCAGTAGAGTGAAAGCGAAGACAATCAGATTCTTACTCTAGAAGAAAACCAAAATAAAATGGAAGCTATGCTTCATGCTGTGCTGTCTGCTCAATATTAGACTTGACAACATTTAATAAAGCAAGAAAATGTCCTTCACCGCAATGGCAGCGCTGCCCAATGAGCTGTGTGTGTCTCTATCATGCCCCAGAGACTGACATGCTTAGTAGGATGAAAATAAGAGATGGTCAATGCATGTCCTTAGGTTTGAGCTACAACCAGGAGAGAGACAGAATAAGTGTGGCAAGGTGTCCAATAGGAAATGAAAACTAGGTAGCTCTGTTTCTTTCCTTTTTTTCTTTTTTAAAAGAATAGTATTACTGGAAAAGGTGGCTTTTCCAGGAATGAGTTGGATCAAGCAATGGCACTTTCACATCCTCTGTCACTGCCCCTGTGATCATGGGCCAGCCCACCAGTGGTAAAAGAAAACATAGTTGGGGCCAAGCTTTGTATTATTTCAACGCACCTGCCCCACACAAGTGCCACACTACTAAACTCAGGACTGTTATAGATGTTAGCTTGTACTGTAGGTAAATTTTTTTTGATGAACTTCCAATATGTTTATGAAGCAAAAATAAAGGTAAAAGACACCAAGTATTCATTGTGATCATAAATACACATCAAGGGGTGCCTGAGCAGCTCAGTCGGTTAAGCAACCGACTCTAGATTTTAGCTCAGGTCATGATCTCGCCATTCATGAAATTAAGGCCCCCGTTGGGCTCTGCGCTGACAGTGCATGGAGACTGCTTCTGATTCTTCCTCTCCCTCTCTCTCTGCCCCTCCCCCACTTGTGCTTGCTCTCTCTCAAAACAAATAATAAATTAAAAAAAAAAAAAAAAGAAATACACATCACAACCAGTCTGCGAATTTTCTTATTATTAGCCATGAGCTGAGATTTGCTGCCCAGCTGGGAAATACACAAACCCAGTATTAGAGCCTATCCATATGGGTATTTAAATACTGGGTTGATTTTGAGATTTAGGTAGCCAGTTACAATAGTGCTGCCTTCAAGGGCACATCCTCCAAAATATGGACTGAACCAAGCCATAGACCTCATATGCCCTAGTGCCTCTTAAAATGAGGCTATTAATAAAGGTTTGTTTTGATGTTGAGGAACAAAAATGAAAGAGCTGCAAACTAACTAGAATGTAGAGTATATGTAGCACTTCAGGTGACTGAAAACAGCCAGAGTGCCCAAATGCTGTGAAAACCACTGGGTAACTAGGAGACCCTGTAGGTGTCAAGATACCTGTGCCTGGAGAAAGCTCCATCCTTACCTGAGAAATCTTTGGTAATTACCTCAAGAACCACTTATTCGGTTTTCCACTCACACATGTTACTATTTAGTTTTTCTAAGAGGTACTTTGTAACTAGCTCAGTTTACTTCTAAGGCTTCTAAGTGCTTTCTCTTTCCCAGCCCCCACTATCTCTTCTATGCCACTGCAGAAAAGCTGCCATGTTATAAACACACGGCCCCACTCCGCATATCCAGCTGCCTGGGAAAATACGCAAGCTTATCTATATTTAATGTGTCTTTCCTGCTGAAACTTCAGGGTGCACATCTCCCCCACCACATCTAATAAGCATGATGGATTATATTCGATTTAGCTAATGCAACCTGTAACGAATTATATAGCAGCATCCTCAAATCAGACTGGAGGTACAGCCTTGTCAAAGGACCCTTTATAAACAGGCTGTTTCTGGAGGTTTACACAGCAAGTATGGGTGAATACAATTGTAAATATGAGAGGACGGTATAATGACTAAGCTGTCAACCCTAGGAAGGAGCTCGGAGTCCTAACTACTCAGGGAGGGAAGACTGTGCATCCTTGAACAAATGAAGAAGAATGAATATTACAACATTCCAGAGGGGCCAGCTGGCCGATAACTCATGTTATACTAAGGGTTATACTAGGGGTATCTGGCAGCCAGTAGGGTGCTCACAGGTCAAGAAAAGACTCACAGTAACCTGGACAAGCTGCTGTCTCACCATTCCAAGTGTGCCCTGGACAAGATACCCCCTCTAGACCTTAGGTCCCCCAGCAGGAAGACGGAGGCGGTGGCAAGGCTTGGTGGAAAGAACATGGATTCAGCAGTAAGACAAGTCTGGTTTCTAAACCCTGGGATGGGGCCTCTATGAAAAAGTTATTGAAGCTTTCTAAACTTTGGTTTACTCATCAGCCAAGACAAAAAAAATTGACAACTACCTTGCACAGTTGTAGGGATTCAGTGATGTTTGTGAAGCACTGACACAGGTGGGAACACATTTTAGGAATTCAGTAAATGACAACTGTTACTGGACCCAAGAGCAATATTCCATCCGTTCTGATGATGAGAATCAAAAATGATATTTCATATGGAAAAAATGTAAAGTGCTAAAGCATTACAATATGGAGTGTATGTATTTCTTTAGAACTCCACAATAACCTGGACAACATATACTTTGTTATACCAACAGGGATTACGGCAAAACAGGTAAGATAACCATGTGGGATGCTCCCCAAAGGCCCTTCCTTTGGCCCCTACTGGATAAGAGGATGTAAAATTAATCCCCCACACTGGAGTTAAAGTCGAGGATGTATATACCTCCATCAAAAGGGTACCCCAAATTCAAAGCCTCCACCATCCCACCTTTCTTTTTTTTAATTAATTTATTTTGAGAGAGAGAGAGAGAGAGAGAGAGACTGAGCATAATCAGGGGAGGGGCAGAGACAGAGAGAGAGAGAGGGAGACAGAGAATCCCAAGCAGGCTCTAAGCTGTCAATGCAGAGAACATGGGGCTTGAACTCATGAACCATGAGATCATGACCTGAGCCGAAATCAAGTCAGTCGCTCAACCGACTAAGCCACCCAGGTGCCCCCACAATCCCACCTTTCAAGACTCATCTCCCACTCCCTCCCCCACACACTATGTTCCAGCTCCTACAGGGCAGCTCCCTGTGCTCTGAACACACCATGCAGGTTCTACCTCCAGGCTTTGGCTATGCTACTTGCTCAGGCTAGAGGGTCCCTCTTCACTCCTGTCTCCTGATCCTAGTTTTCCCCTGGTTAAAACTTCCTAAACTTTGGCATTCCTAACTACTCTTTTTTTTTTTTTTTAACGTTTATTTATTTTTGAGACAGAGAGAGGCAGAGCATGAACAGGGGAGGGGCAGAGAGAGAGGGAGACACAGAATCTGAAACAGGCTCCAGGCTCTGAGCTGTCAGCACAGAGCCCGACGCGGGGCTCAAACTCACGGACTGTGAGATCATGACCTGAGCCGAAGTCGGACGCTTAACCGACCGAGCCACCCAGGCGCCCCATTCCTAACTACTCTTAAAGAAGGGTCAGCTTCAAGACATGTTTCTCCAGTGACCCTCAACAAAGCCAAGGCAGTCCTTTAAAATAACCACCTTTTATACTGGGAACCTTCTATTTCCACCTGTGTTTCCTCTGAAAAGTTGTAAAATGTAAACATTTTTATATGTTTTCTACATTTTAAACTCTACTTTGTAAACTATGACTCAAGGAAGAATATTATCAATATTAGCACAACCATGTCAACAAGTAACAAAAATAGGCTAAGCCCCCCTCCCCCCCCCCCCCCAAACCACCCAGAGATGTTATGACGCTGAAGTCCTGAATCATTCCAGCCATGGCAGTGAGGAAAATCTGCTTGGTCACAGTGTCATCTGTCAAAACAAGCCTACTCCCTCAAGGCATGGCCCATCTGCCCCCTCCTCCATGAAGTGTCCCATCATGCCCATTTAACGACTTCCTTGGGCTCTCAGAGCACTTTGCAAGTACCTAGGCATCCCTGCATTCACTAACCTAACCTGTCAGGTGCATTTAGCATATGTAAGAGGTTGGGGGAGTGGGGACACCAAAGTTTCAAGTCCTCCCTAATACAGCCACTCTTAGCCTCAATCTCCTCTCTTATAAAATGGGAGTAAGTCTCCTTCATTGAATTGTGAAAATAAAACAAAATTAGATGATAAGCATCAAGCAGTTAGCCCAGTACATGCCCAGCACGTAATAAGTGCCCAATAAACAGGAGCTATTTTTTATGGTATAATTATTATCACCACTACAGCATAAAGAGGTGTGTGTCACAGACCAATGCATGAAGAACAAAGGGAACAAGAACTTGTTCTGTTTTGTTTGCATACTTTGCTGCTCTAGAGCTTAGTACTTGTTTGTTGATTCAAATTTGGGGTGATTGTGCAGCCTTTAAGAACCCAGAGAAGGCATGGCTGTGAGAGAGGAGGACACCCCAAGGAACCGGTCAACATCTAAAGACATCCCAAGAGCCAGGAAAACAGGGAGCACACAGCTAAGGCCTAGAACATCGGTGAGGCCACTAACAGCCCATCAGGAAAGTTTCCAATGGTCCGAGATGACTCCAAATGCTAGTCAGGGATGGCCACAGAAGAACCAGCTGAGGAGAATGTTAAAAATATGAGTTTCAGGAACTCAGAATCAGCATACTGGGGTGGAGCTTGAGAATATGTATTTTCAACAGGCAACCTAGGTAATTTTAATGTGCAATCAAGTTGTACCCAGAACCAGAAAATGGAGTGAGCCCTAAGCATGGCTATTCTGGTCTGGCCTTTAGACCTCTAATGCAAAATCTCTGCAAAATCTCTCCCGCATTTGGGGGCCTCTCACTTTTAGCCAAGGCTCCACGAAGGGTGGCGTGTGAATGGTCATCAGGTGGTTCAAGCCCATGTGCTCAGGAATAAAGAAGAGCTTCCCAACAGCAATACTTCCCAGGGCCAACTATCTTCATGAGGAAAGTAATCATCACTCTTTTGGATCATTTCCTGAGCAAACAGAAACAATAATAGCAGTCCTAGTTCCTAAGTGCTAGCGATGTGCCAGGGACTGCACCCATTCACACATGTTACCTAATTTAATGCCCATGACACCCTGAAAGACAGACACTGCCCTCATTAAAGATAAGAACACCAAAGTTAAGAGAGGATAACTAATGTGCCCAAGGTCACATAGCTAGTCAGTGACAGAGTCAGGCAGGCAATTGGTTATTTCATCATGAAAGTTACATTGTTTGACCAAGTGACAATTCTATCTTCCAGTCTCTGGCTATCCCTTTCCTGTAGACTTGGCTCAAAACCCTCAGCCTGAAGAAATTTTATTTCCTCTAAAATTCCCAAAGAATTTAACACAGAGCTCTATTATTTGTGCTGTTCAGTCAATGGTGAATAAATAGAGGCATGTTTCTGTCATTCTTTTCTCAAAGAGCACAAAACACATTCATATTTACTCTCTCATCTGCTCTAGTGGTTGCTTTAAAAAACAAAACAAAACAAAACACTTTTATTGGAATAAGACATAAAGAAGGGTTTCTGTAAAACATTTAAAATGACATTATTTACAAGGCCCCATTCTTTCCTCCAAGTGTTGCAATGCTTTTTGTTGCTTTTTCTATTCAAATAGAAGCTTTTCATTTATACACGTCCCTTTCAAAGAACTCTGGTTATACAAAAATGTAACTAAAAAAGGTAAGTCTCTTCTATTGCTTAGTACTCTTTGTTTCCCTTTTCTTTCTTTATGTTTCCTTTTAATGAGGTTCCATCTCTCTTTCCTACATAGCCCCACATCCACCTGGCAATCTGTTTACAACACACCTAAATCTGTATTCACTATTTGCACCACTTCCGCTGGTCCATCTTTGGACCACTGTGAGGAAGACAGCCCATCTCTGGTGACACCCTCCATGTCTCTGGGGCAGGCCATGCTTTAGGAAACTCCACAGCAGGCCCCCACCCCACAAGGCCGTGGTCTGACAGTGAACACACACCCCTCTTTCTCCCCAAAGGTCACGAGAGACCACTGCCTACCACTATTCCCACAATTACAATTATTTTGATTTGTTACTTTGCTTAATATGAAAACATGTAACAAATAACAAGAGGCACAAAAGTCAAAAGATTTCAAGCAGGCTAGTGGGAGAAATAATATTTGTAAGGGACTTTTCTTGACCATCTCATATCTCTCTATGGGGGAGTTTCTCATTCAACCTAAGACAAATGCTTCCCCTATGCTCTAAATCAAATACGTGGACAGTGACATTCAGGCCATCAATTAATATGCATTGAGCACCATTCTTGCCTTTAAAAACTTCCAACATATTAAAAAGGTAAAAGCACATTCAAAGGGGCTCATGCACCCCAGTGTTTATAGCAGCACTATCAACAATAGCCAAAGTATGGAAAGAGCCCAGATGTCCATCGATGGATGAACAGATAAAGAAGATGTGGTATATACATACAATGGAGTATTACTCGGCAATCAAAAAGAATGAAATCTTGCCATTTGCAACTACATGGATGGAACTGGAGGGTATTATGCTAAGCTAAGTTAGTCATAGAAAGACAAATATCATATGACTTTACTCATATGAGGACTTTAAGATACAAAATAGATGAACATAAGGGAAGGAAAGCAAAACTAATATAAAAACAGGGTGGGGGACAAAACATAAGAGACTCTTATATATGGAGAACAAACAGAGGGTTACTGGAGGGGTTGTGGGAGGAGGGTGGGCTAAATGGGTAAGGGGCATTAAGGAATCTACTCCTGAAATCACTGTTGCACTATATGCTAACTAACTTGGATGTAATTTTAAAAATAAATAAATAAATGGAAAAAGAGAAAAAAAGAAGGTAACAGCACAGACACACAGAAACTACTACTTCTTAAAAACTACTACTTCTTAAAGGAAGGCTTAGCCTTGAGTTCTTACAAAGGCCTTGGCCATCAGACAGACAATGCTCTCTTGCCTCCCTACACCCTGAAATACACCTAATCCTCAAACCTTATGTCTTATCCACAGAGCTTTCCTGTGCTTGGGGAAATAACACTAGACACCAATTCTCTGAGAAGGTGTAATCTCAAAAGCCCTTAGTGTAGCTTCCACATCCTTCAGACTCCCTTTTTGTATATGTGGCCATGGATGCTGTTGTTGGTTTGGGCTGGATAATTCCAATAGAAGCCACAATCATCTAAATGGGGCCCCCAGGCTGCAATGAACTCAAAGTTAAACACGTAATCATCCAAATATTCCATAATTCTGGAACCTCCTCAAATGGGAAGACAAGATTTGCTCTGCCTCTCACAAGCAATGTACTTTCCAATAATGGCACCAACCTCCCTGTGTCTCAGACTCCATCAACAGTAAGGTGGTAGTACACACAAAACCTGCATTTATGGGTAGATGGGGAGTTATTGTTTAATAGGCACAGAGTTTTAGTCTTGCAAAGTGAAAAGAATTCTGTGGGTGAATGGTAGTGTTGAGACCAAGACAATGAGTAATATCCTACCACCACTGAACTGGACACTTAAAAATGGTCCAGGTAGTAAATTTTATGTTCTATGTATTTACCATGATTAAAAAATTGTTAATATTCTAGGGGCGCCTGGGTGGCTCAGTCGGTTAAGCGTCCGACTTCGGCTCGGGTCATGATCTCGTGGTCCGTGAGTTCGAGCCCCGCATCGGGCTTGACAGCTCAGAGCCTGGACCCTGTTTCAGATTCTGTGTCTCCCTCTCTCTCTGGCCTTCCCCCCGTTCATGCTCTGCTCTCTCTGTCTCAAAAATAAATAAATATTAAAAAAATTTTTTTTAAATTGTTAATATTCTAAACTTGATTTTGGTGACAGTTGCCCAACTCTGGAAATATACTAAAACCCACTGAGTTGTACACTTTAAATGGGTGAATTGTGTGGTATCTGAATTGTATCTCAACTAACTTATTACAAAAGGGGAAAAAAGAAATCAAATGGGCATTCTAGAAACAAATCTATATTTTAAATCAACCAAACCTATATTTTAAATTAATCAGATAGATTTAACAGCAGACTGATTATAGCAGAAATAGGATTAGTGAATTCGAATATAGGTCAATAAAAATTAGTCAACCTGTGGGGCACCTGGGTGGCTCAGTCAGTTAAGCGTCTGACTCTGGCTCAGGTCATAATCTCACGGTTCGTGAGTTCGAGCCCCACGTCAGGCTCTGTGCTGACAGCTCAGAGCCTGGAGCCTGCTTCAGATTCTGTGTCTCCCTCTGTCTCTGACCCTCCCCCCATTCATGCTCTGTCTCTGTCTCAAAAATAAATAAACATTAAAAAAATTTAAAAAAAAAAAATTAGTCAACCTGAATCATAGATGGAAAAGAGAATGAAGAACAGAACAGAACACAAGAAACATATGAAATATGTTTATATAACTGGAGTCCTAGAAGGAAAGAAAAAAGAGGATGCAGAAGTACTCTATAAAATAAATAAGAGCAAAGATTTTTCCAAAAATTATCAAAGCCATCAATCCACAAACTCAAGAATCTCAGCAAATCTGAAGCAAGATAAACAAACAACAACAAATCTGACCCAGGAACTTAACAGTCAAAATTTAAAAATAAAAAAATAAAGAAGAAATTTTAAAAGATGCAGAGGAAAATAAGACACATCATGTTCAGGAGAAAAACAAAAGAATGGCATCTGAATTCTCATCAGAAGTAATAACATATTTAAATTGTTAATAGGTTTAAAAAGAAAAAAGGAAACCTATGACTTTATACCTTGAGAAAATAATCCAAAATAAGATGCATTCAAACAAATGATTTTAAAAGTTCATCACCAAAAGGGGCACCTGGGTGGCTCAATTGGTTGACCATCCGACTTCAGCCCAGGTCACGATCTCACTATTGTGAGTTCAAGCCCTGCTCTGTGCTGACAGCTCAGAGCCTGGAGCCTTCTTCTGATTCTGTGTCTCCCTCTCTCTCTGCCCCTCCCCTGCTCATGTTCTGTCTCTCTCTGTCTCAAAAATAAATAAATACATTAAAAAAAATCAAAAGTTCATCACCAAAAGAACAGCACTGGGAAAAAGAATGAAAGGAGATGCTCAGGCTGTAAGAAATTGATCCCCCTCCCCCCAAGAAATACAAAACTAAAAAGAAGATATATTAATATTATTAATATAATTATATTAATAATATAATTAATAATGTATTAATATTATATATTAATAAATACAAAAGAATATTGGCTACTTAGGGGTGACTGGGTGGCTCAGTTGGTTAAGTGTCCGACTTTGGCTCAAGTCATGATCTCACAGTTCATGAGTTCGAGACCCACGTTGGGCTCTACGCTGACAGCTCGGAGCCTGCAGCCTGCTTCAGATTCTGTGTCTCTGTCTCTCTCTGCCCCTCCCCTCCTTTCACTCTGTCTCTCTCTCAAAAATAAATTAACATTAAAAAATTTTTTTTCAACAAAAAAATAATATTGGCTATTTAAAACAATAATGGTAACAAAGACCTGTGGGTTTATAACAAAAATAGCACAAAGGGTAAAAAGGAGGTTAAATAGAATTAAACTATTGTGAAGATATCTTATGTAGTTTGTAAAGGGGTAAAAGTACTAACTGAATAGCTTTCAATATGTGGAGAATCCAGCTGTAATCTCTAGGGAGAGCACTGAAGGAATAATAAAAATATATACAACTAAAAAACTAAGGAAATTAAATGGAATAATAAACAAATACTTAATTCATACAAAGAAGCTTGGGAAAAAAAAGAAATAGGAACCACAAAACAAGTATGGGAAAGAGAAAATAAACAGCAAGATGACAAACTAAAACACAGTGATAGCAACAACTATGATAAAAGTAAGTAGACTAAATATTCCAATTATAAGACAACTGTTGATAGACCAGATCTTCAACAAATAAAAAAGACTCAATCCTTTGCTATTTACAAGAGATTTTTTTTAAATATGGCCACAAGACTATACACAAATAATCCTAAAGACTCCACCAAAACAACTATTAGAACTGATAAATGAATTCCGTAAAGTTGCAGGATACAAAATTAATATACAGAAATCTGTTGTGTTTTTTTTTTAAATACTAATAACAAATTAGCAGAAAGCAAAATTAAGATAACAATTCCATTTACAATTGCACCAAAAAGAATAAAATACCTGGGAACAAACTTAACCAAGAAGGTGAAAGACCTGTATTCTGAAAACTATAAAATTTGATGAAAGAGATTAAAGACAACACAGACAAGTGGAAAAATATTCCATGATCATGAATTGGAGGAACTGTTAAGATGTCCATACTACTCAAAGTTATCAACAGATTCAATCCAACCCCTATCAAAATACCGATAGCATTTTTCACAGAACTGGACCAAATAATCCTAAAAATTGTATGGAACCAAAAAAGACCCTGAATAGACAAAGCAATTTTGAGAAAGAACAACAAAGCTGGAGGCATCACAATCACAGATTTTTAAAATATATTACAAAGCTATAATAATCAAAACAGTACAGTACTGGTACAAAAACAGACACACAAATCAATGGAACAGAATAGAGAGTCCCGTATATAAACCCATGCTTATATGGTCAATTAATCTATGACAAAAAAGGAAATAATACACAGTAGGAAAAAGACAGTATATGGTACCGGGAAAACTGGACAGCTACATGCAAAAGAATGTATGTAGACCACTTTCTTACACCATACACAAAAAAACTCAATATGGATTAAAGATCTAAGCAAGACATGAAACCATAAAAGTCCTAGGAGAAAACACAGGCAATAATCTGTTTGACATCAACCTTGGCAACATTTTTCTAGATATGTCTCTTTAGGCAAGGGGGAAAAAGCAAATATAAACTATTGGGACTACATCAACAATAAAAAGCTTTTGCACCGTGGAAGAATACCATTAATAAAATGAAAAGGCAACGTACTGAGTGGAGAAGATAAAGCAAATGATATATCTAATTAAGGGTTAATAGCTAAAATATATAAAGAACTTATACAACTCAACACCAATAAGTAAATAAATAAATAAATAATCCAATTTAAAAAATGGACATAGAACCTAAATAGACATTATTCCAAACAAGAAACATCGATGGCCAACAGACACATGAAAATATGCTCAACATCACTAATCATCAGGGAAATGGAAATCAAAACCACTGTGAGATATCACCTCACATCTGTCAGAATGGCTACTATCAAAAAGAAATAACAAGTGTTGGCCAAGATGTGGAGAAAAAGGAACATTTAGGCACTGTTTGCAGTAATGTAAATTGGTGCAGCCACTGTGGAAAACAGTATGGAGGTTCCTCCAAAAATAAAAAGTAGAAATATCCTGAAATGCAGTAATTCTACTACTGGGTATTTACCCAAAGAAAACAGAAACGTTAATTCAAAAAGATATATGTATCCCTATGTTTATGGCAGCATTATTTACAATAGCCAAATTATGGAAACAGCCCAAGTGTCTACCGACAGATGAATAGATAAGTGGTATACACACACACACTTACTGGAATATTACTCAGCCATGAAAACAATGAAATCTTGCCATTTGTAACAAGCTGGGTAGATCCAGAAAGTAAAATGCTAAGTGAAATAAGTCAGTCAGAGAAAGACAAATACTGTATGATTTCACTTATATGTGGAATCTACATAACAAAACAAACGAACAAACAAAAAAGCATAAACAGACCCATAAATATAGGGAACAAACCGATGGTGCCAGAGGGAAGGGTGCGAGGGTACAGGAAAACAATGGGTGAAGGGGAGTAGGAGGTACAGGCTTCCAGTTATGGAATGAATAAATCACAGGAATAAAAGGTACAGCGTAGGGCATATAGTCAACGTTATTGCCATAGTCTTGTATAGTAGCTACAGTTGTAGTTAGCACAGCACACAGAGCTATCCAATCACTATGTTGTACACCTGAAACTAATGTAACATTGTTTGTCAACTATACTTCAGTAAATAAGGCACAGGAAATGTAAAGAAAAGAAATGGAAAAAGGCATGCCATGCAGACACTATCCAAAAGAAAGTTGGGTGTCTATGCTAACCTCAAAGTAGGCTTAAATGCAATAAGATAAAAACAGGAATATTTAATAACAACAAAAGAACTCATTCAACAAGAAGAAAAAGCAGTCCTACCTGTGTATACATCTAGTAACATAGCTCCAAAATATACAAAGCAAAAATTCATAGAAATAAAAAAATTCCATAATTAAAGTTAAAGATTGTATATACCCCTTTCTCAGTAACTCACAGAACAAGTAGACAAAATAATTAGTAATACAGACAATTTTTAAAACTCTATTTACAACACAAGAAACAACAGGTGCTGGCAAGGATGTGCTGTTGGGTGGGTATGCAAACTGGTGCAGCCACTCTAGAGAACAATGTGGAGTTTCCTCAAAAAACTAAAAATAGAACTACCCTATGATCCAGAAATTACACTATTAGGTATTTACCCAAGCATACAAAAATGCAGATTTGAAGGGATACATGCACCCTAATGTTTATACAGCAGCCTTATCAATGATAAGCAAACTGTGGAGAGAGCCCAATGTCCATCAACCGATGAATGGATAAAGATGTGGTATATATACACAATGGAAAATTACTCAGCCACCAAAAAGAAAGAAATATTGCCATTTGCAACAACATGGATGGAGCCAGAATGCATTATGCTAAGTGACATGAGTAAATCAGAGGAAGACAAATACCATATGATTTCACTCATATGTGAAATTTAAGAAACAAAACAGATGAATCCATGGGAAGGGGTGGGAGAAGAGGAGAGAAGGATACAAACCACAATGTTTGTTTAATGACAGACTCTTTTTTTTTTTTTTTTTAAATTTTTTTTTTCAACGTTTATTTATTTTTGGGACAGAGAGAGACAGAGCATGAACGGGGGAGGGACAGAGAGAGGGAGACACAGAATCGGAAACAGGCTCCAGGCTCCGAGCCATCAGCCCAGAGCCTGACGCGGGGCTCGAACTCACGGACCGTGAGATCGTGACCTGGCTGAAGTCGGACGCTTAACCGACTGCGCCACCCAGGCGCCCCAATGACAGACTCTTAATGATAGAGAACAGACTGAGGGTTAATGGAGGGAGGTATGTGGGAGATGGGCTAGATGGGTAATGGGTATTAAGGAGGGCACTTGTGATGAGCACTGGGTATTATATGTTAAGTGATGAATCACTAAATTCCACTCCTGCAATCAATATTGCACTGTATGCTGGCTAACTAAAATTTAAATTAAAAAATATATATCTACCTGGCCTAATTAGTCTATAGAGAATAAACACTCAACAATTTCAAAATATATATTTTTGGCAATTTCATATAGAATATTTACCAAAATAGACCAGATACTAAACCATGAAGCAAGTCTCAACAAAATTCAAGGATTGAAATCATATAGTGTACTTTCTTACCACTAAGAAATTAATCTAGAAATCAGTAATAAAATGGTAAGTAGAAAATTATCAAAAGATTGAAAATTAAGCAACACACTTTGAAACAAAAGAAATAAGAAGTGTTTTGAACTGAATAATGAGATTATGACAAGTCAAAATTTCTGGGATGATCTTAAAAGGTCTTTAGAGATAAAATAGCCTTAGGGGTTCCTGGGGGGCTCAGTCAGTTAAGCCTCCAATTTCAGTCAGGTCATGTTCTCACAGTTCATGAGTTCGAGCCCCACATCGGGCTCTGTGCTTACAGCCTTGAGCCTGGAGCCTGCTTCAGATTCTGTGTCTCCCTCTCTGTCTGGCATGCATGCGCTCTCGCTCTCTCTTTCTCTCTCTCTCAAAAATAAACATTAAAAAAATTTGAATAGCTTTAAGTTCACATATTAAATCTTTGCTTGAATAATCCATAATTCCATCCCAGTAACCTGGTTGGGGGGGAGGCTAATCCTAATAAACTAAATGCCCCAGAAAAGTAGAAGAAAATATACAAATAAGAGCAAAAATCAATGAAATATAAAGCAGACAATTAATTAACAAAGCCAAAAGTTGGTTCTTTGAAAAGATTAATGTAATTGAGAAAACTCTACCAAAACTTATTAAGATGAACAGAGAGATGACACAAATGACCAATGAATAATAAAGGAAATCACTATAGATCCAACATTTCTTTAAAATTGAGCGCCTGGGTGGCTCAGTCGGTTGAGCGTCCAACTTTGGCTCAAGTCTTAATCTCACGGTTGATGAGTTCGAGCTCCACTCTGTGCTGACAGCTCAGAGCCTGGAACCTGCTTGGGATTCTCTCTTTCTCTCTCTCCGCCCCTCCCCTGCTCATGCTCTGTCTCTCTGTCTCAAAAATAAAATGAACATTTAAAAAAGTTTTTTTAAATAACCATAAATTATGTGTAATTTCTTGCCAGTACATTTGACACACTAGAAGAAATGGGCAAATCTTTAACAATGCAAACCTGACATGAGAAAAAAAAAATACCTGAATGGTCCTATATTCCTATATATCTGGAAAGTCTCATCTTACAAATTCTTTCATAGAATAGTGGAAGAAGATACACTTCCCTGCATATACCTGACAAGGATATCACGAGGAAAAAATTATTAGAGGCCAACACTTCTCATGAACATAAATGCAAAATCCCTAAATAAAATATTAGAAAATCATTTACAGTTATAAAAAAGTACAATACATCATGACCAACTAGGATTTATTCCAGACTGCAGGGTTAATTCAACACTCAAAAGTCAATCAATCGGGGTGCCTGGGTGGCTGAGTCAGTTGAGTGTCCAACTTCAGTTCAGGTCATGATCTCGTGGTTCATGAGTTGGAGCCCCACATGGGGCTCGCTGTTGTCAGCACAGAGCCCGCTTCAGATCCTCTGTCCCTCTCTCTCTCTGCCCTTCCCCTCCCCCCCCCACACACACACACTCTCTCTCTCTCTCAAAAATAAAAATAAGTCAACCAACATAATTGATTAATAAGTTAATAACTAATAAATTAATAAATTAAATTAAAGGAAGAAATTAATAAATAATATTATTAAATTAAAGGAGGAAAAAACATTATTTCAATAAAGACAGAAAAATTATTTGGTGAAATTTAAAACCCATTGATGATAAAAATTCTCAGAAAACCAGGAATATAAGAGACGGTCCTTAATCTAACAAAGAGTATATTTATAAACAACTAACGTCAATAATATACTTAATGGCGAAACACTGAACATATTCCCCCTGAGATGAAAGGCAAGAGAAGGATGTCTGCTATAGCCACTTCCATTCAACATTATATTATAGATCCTAGCAAAGACTAAGTCAAAAAGTAATAATAATACTAAAAGTATAAAGACGTTGCAGAGAAAAAAGGGTAAAGTAGTTTTTATTCACAAAGACATGATCGTACATGTAAAAACTTCTAAGTAACCTATAAAATATTCAAATTAATAAGCAAATTTGGTAACTCTGCTGCAAAGTCAATAAACAAAAAACACTTTAAACCAGCAAAAAGCAATTAGGAAATGAAAATTTTAAAAGTCCCATTTACAGAGTGCTGAAGACACTAGGTGTCTAGGAATAAGTTTAACAACATCAACAAAAAAAGAATAGCAACAAAATATTGCTAAGAATATTTTGCTAATATATTGCTAATTAAAAAAGACCTAAATTAAAGGATATTCTATGGTCAACATTTGGAAAACTTAATATGAAGACTTCCATTCTCTCCAAATTGGTCGAAAATCCCAACAGGTTTTTTTGGGTTGGAGCGGAAACTGGCAAGCCAACTCTAAAATTTATATGGATGTGCAAAGGACCTAAAATAGACATAGCAATCTTGAAGCAAAAGAACACAGGTAACTGATTTTAATACTTACTGTCAGGCCATGCTAATTAACACAGTGCGGTATCGACCTAAGAACTGACAAACCAATGGAACATGGTAACAGAGTCCAACAATAAACCCCCACATGCAGTCACTTGATTTGTGAGCAAGGCTCAGAGTAGGGGTGGAGGTGATAGCCAGACTTCAATGGGTTAGGGGAACAAATGACCTGCCCTGGAAGGCAGTGCCTGGAGAAACACAGTAGGCACCCCAAGTGTGCTAAGGGTGGGTCTACATGGATGGATTCTCCAGTCATGCTGAGGCACTGGAGCACAGCCTGGAGGAGCCAGAGAACTGGGTCCAATCAGGATTCGGGGTGGGGGCTTGGCCAGGTATTGGGGTGAGGGCCAGAGGAATGGGAGATCTGGGGCAGGGAGGTGGTGGTTGCTTCAGTGCAGGGGTGGAGGGAACAGCCTGACAGCTTTGGGTTCAAGGGAACTACAGGAGGGGAGATGTGATATTTCCCTCTCCCTCTCACCTGGATACACCTTCAACATCAAAGATTGAGTGTCTGGGTGGCTCAGTAGGTTAAGCATCCAATTCTTGGTTTCACGATCTCAGGATTTGTGACTTCGAGCCCCGCATCGGGCTCACGCTGGCAGGGCAAAGCCTGCTTGAGCATCTCTGCCTCCCTTTCTCTCTGCCCCACCCCTGCTCGAGCTCTCTCTCTCACAATATAAATAAATAAACATTAAAAAAAATCAAAGTCAGATCATGTTACACATCTAATGAAAACCCTTAACGGTTTCTTCTTGACCACATGATAAAATGTAAGCTCCTTGGAAGGCCTCCAGGATTCTGTCACTGGATCTTGCCTCCCTCTCACTACTCCTCCCTCCCCCAGTGCCAACTCTGCTTTGGCACAGTGAATGCCTTGCTCAGCCCTAACAGCAAACTCCTCTGCATATGCTCTCTCCTCTTCCAAGAACACCCTCCTTATTCCTCACCAATCTAACCCCAGCCATCTCCTCCAGGAAGCCTTCCTGGATCCTCTCACTAGGCTAAGTACTCCCCAGTTGTAAGCCACAACACCCTGAGTTGACCCCTAGAATAGCACCTCTCGCATTCTCTGCCGGCGTCAATCACCTGTGGCCCCCATCAGGCTGCAAGCTCTTTGAAGAGTTGTATTCCCATCCCTGATCACCCAAGTCAATAAGATTCTTTAAAGAAGGAACAACCCTAAAGAGGTACCAAGAAAAGCTGGTGGAGAATTAAAAGAGAAATAGAACTTGGAGTTGGCCAGAACAGAGCCTAGGGGAGAACAGTTAGAAAGCAGAGGGAAATGAGGCATGGTAGTAGTTGAGTCTATGTTGCTCCAAGGATCTCCACAGTCCTTTATGAGCTCTGAGCACAAGTTAGGAAGAAGGCTGATTTTAAAAATAAATAAAAAATAAGAGGGAAAGATCTAGGCTGGATTCCCCTCACGGGTAAGATGGAGGAGACAACAACAACACGGGTAACATCACTGCCATCAGACCTTGGCCCCTGGCCACTGCTGTGAGCTGGCAAAAGAGAAACATGCCTATCAGCAGTACTTCGTGCCCATAACAAGACATGTACATGAAAACTATAGTGTGTCTGCTCCTGTCCTCTTTTGTTTTGCCAAAATTGGATGTACAAATAGCACAAAAATAAAAGAAATGCCAAGGAAAAGCATATGAAACGTGAGGCTAGTATAGCACGTTTGCTTTCCTGTCAGACATAACAACTTGTGTTAAATTAAACACTGTCAGTGTTTATCCAGGAGATACCACAGGCTGCTGAGACATGTCAGTCTGCCTGCCAGGGTCTCAGCTCCTGTCTACTCTCGGTGTCCAAGGGACCCACAGGAAGAGGAAATCCCAGGACAAAGCCTGCACTGATCAGGCTTGAATAACCAATGGTTTTCAGTATCTTTTTTAATTGCTCTTACTGAATAAATTATGGTACATCCACTCAACAAAATATTGCTCACCAACGAAAAGAAATGAGCTTTCAAGCCACGAAAAGACATGAAGAAACCTTACATACATATTACTAAGTGAAAGCAGCATACCATATGATTCCAACTATATGACATTCTTAAAAAGCAAAATTATGGAGACGGTAAAAAGGTCAGTGGTTGCCAGGGATTAGGGAGGAGGGCAGGATGAACAGGTGGAGCAAAGAGATGTTTAGGGCAGTGAAACATTATGTATGATACATAATGATGGAGCCATGTCAAACCCTTAGAATGTGCTCTACACAGAATGAGTCCTAGAGTCAACTATGAACTTCAGCTAATAATAATGTATCAACATTGGCTATCACCAATGTCAGCACTGATGCAAGACGGTGACAACAGGGGAAACTGTGGTCTCTGCATTTTTTGTTCCATTTTTCTATAAACCTAAAACTGCTCTGAAAAAGACTTAATTTTTTTTAATTGCTACTACAAGCCATAGATATGGCCTCTATTGCTGGGACTCTAGGAAAGGAAATCCCAGGTCATCTCATAACTTCCGGCTGACCTCACAGGAGTCACCTGTGTGAAAATTAAACTGGTGTCCATCCACCTAAATAAAAGCCACAGGTTAGGACTGACAACCACCAATTTACAGGCTGAGAACACATGGGGGTCCAATTTGCTGTCAGCATCAGTGAAAGCCTGAAAGCGCCAGGAACAGTGAACCTAGGGGAACTTAGAAAGGAGTCCATCTGCCAAGGAGAGAGAAGCAGGGCAGATGACCGACCGCTGGAGTCACTTGTGACCTTCACACTCACTGTCCAGCCCTGCACATGTGGACCAGCAACCTCCACTTAGGGTCGCCCATGCTGACCGCTCAAACCTCTCACCTGTCCGTGGTGTAGGAGGGAAGCAGAAGTGGCCATGCTGGGGAATGATTCAGAAAGGGAGACTTGGGCACCGACATGCACAGCTTGGTTCACTCTGGCTCCAATTCTGTGACAAGGCAGCATGACCTGCCTGGGGAAAAGTGCAAGCCTAGAAGTCAGAGACTGAATGAAGCCCCATTTCACTACCTGGGTGGCCTGGTCCTTTCCCCTCATCAGCAAAGCCAGGATAATAGGTGCCCTAGATCCATAAAGTTAAAGCTGGGATGGACCCAGCTTGCAGGTGACACAAACAGAGTCCAGGAAGAGTAAACGCTTGCACAAGTTTGCACAGCTGGGTAGCAGAGGAACTCCTGACTGACAAACTGCCTTCCTCGTAGTTCACTGCAGTTTGTGCATGGCCACAGGAGAGTTAGAATAAAGATAATCTGTATGAAATGTTTTGGAAAGTTAAACACACTAGCTAAAGGGAAGCTGTTGTCCATACTATTTATCTTTTCACTCCTCAGTCCTGTTCTGCTCTAAGGGGAACATCTCCTGTGAGAGAGGGCTCTTGGCAAGGGTCAGCTATGTCACCGGCACCAGCTGGTGGTGCTGCCATCCCAAGTTACAGAGCCAGGGATGGAGGAAGCTCTTGGCCCCAGAACTGTGACCTGCGAGGTAGCCTGATTGGCTGCATTCTCCCCCTGTGCACTCCAATGGCAGTAGGCAATAAGGCTTCCTGGGGAAAGGGAATATGTTTTGTGAAGAATAATTCCGTCTCTAATCCATGAAGCACGCCAGGCCAGTAATCCACTAAGCGCTTGAGAGAGACCCATTTGGCTTTTGCTTCAGCATACCCACTGAAGCGTCGGTTCGCCCCATTTCCAGACCTTTTGTGCTCCCACCAGTTTAACTAATGTGCAAACATATTCCCAAACAGCCTCCAAAACAGATTATTACCAACAGACTGGACAATGACGCAAATGGAGGCCATCTCCATAAGTGAAACAAGTTGAGTCAAAAGGGATCATTTGTGTGGCTTAAATCATGGAGGTGGGCGACATCCACAGGACTGGATTCACAATGGCTGGCATTAGCAATTTAACCTGGTTCTTTCTTGACCCAAGCCTTGGGTGGGTCTAGTCCTTTCACTTCAAGAGCCCCCATCCCACCCCCACACCCCAGTCCCCCCCACCCCACCCCGACACACACAGATGGTAAAGCCACCACCGCACATTCCTCTTCTTTGGTGGTCCCCACTGGGATACAGTTCCATTGGTATAATTAGGAAGACACCAGAGAGAATTCAGCTCCATGTATTTTTTATGAGAAATGCGTCAGTATGTTTTTTTCTCCTCACACTCCCCCAAAGAAAGGGACTAGAGCAGAGGGAGTTGCAAACTTAGATCAGCAACTCCACGATACAGTGAGTGCGAGAAGACAGCAGGCAGCGGATGGGAAACCGCTGAGTCATTAATCAGAATTTTCTTATCCAGCGTAATCCAGGTTCAACAGTTGGGATACCTTTCATGCCCTCCCCAACCTCCTCTAAACCACCCCCACCACCGCCGCCCCGCAAACTTCCATTCCCACTAAATTAATGGTGTCTTTCAACAAAAGGCCTATGCCTGGGAAACCATGCTGGGTCTGTCCCTCAGAGAGTGCCTCAACTGCCCATCTCATCACCAAAACAGTTGCTTTGCGGGGAATACAGATGTACCCACTCCTCATATGCAGTGCCCAACTTCCCCACCACCACAACCAGGCCAAGGGGTGAGCCACCGACTTTGGAAGCTTCTTGGTCAGTTTGGACTCAACTATGCCCATCAATGTTTTGTTCCTATTTTATCCATTCTTTCACTATTAAGAATAGAAAAGAGTTGGGACGCCTGGGTGGCTCAGTCGGTTAAGTGTCCGACTTCAGCTCAGGTCATGATCTCACAGTTTGTGGGTTTGAGCCCTTCATCAGGCTCTGTGCTAACAGCTCAGAGCCTGTAGCCTGTTTCAGTCTCTGTCTCTGTGTCTCTCTGCCCCTCCCCTACTTGCGCTCTGTCTCTCTGTCTCTAAAATAAATAAACATGTAAAAAAATATATAAGAATATAGAGGAGTCAGAAGGGGACTCAATATTGCTGTAACCATATGATTTGCTGGATCCTCTTGAGTGAGTCATATTCTCCAAGTCTGTTCCCTTATTTGTGAGTTAAGAGGGTTGAACTGGATGACCTTCGTGGTCCTCCTGGGCTCTGAGTCCTCCTCCCATCCCACCTTCCTCCCACCCCCACTGCAAGTAGGAGGTCAAAGTGCTGGGCTTCTTGTTTTTTTATCATGAGCTCCTAGAGGTAAAATGAACACAGGTGAGATTTTACAACTCCTCAAACTCACTTTGCAGCTAGTAGGGAACTCAAATATTACACTGCACAGAGGCCATGCCTTCAGGCAGGAAAGGTAGCCATAGATAGGAAATATAGCTAGGAATAGATAGGAAAACTGTGATCCAGAGAAGCTAAATGTCTTGCACGAAGTCCAGCTTTTTTTGCTTTTTTTTTCCTTCTGTTTTTTTTTGAGAGAGAGAGAGAAAGAGAGCAGGGAGGGGCAGGGAGAGACAGGGAGAGAATCCCAAGCAGGCTCTGTGTGTGTGGAGCCCAAAGCGGAGCTTGAACTCACAAACCTTGAGATCATGGCCTGAACCGAAATCAGAAGTCAGATGCTTAACCACCAAGCCACCCAGGTGCCCCTGGAAAGTCCCAGCTGTCCTAACAGGTGATACCAAGAGGCCCAGGAGCCAAATCTTCAGTTTCCTAGTGCTGACTTCCCCCAGACCACAACGGATGTTATGAGAAGGCATTATTTTGGGTATCAGCCAAAGCTTGAAAAGAAATCACTAAATACAAAATCAAGTCTTTATGGAAGCAAATCATAGCTATAGCCCCTTAATACTCATATTATTATTTATGACCAAGAGATGGTAGTGAGAGCTTTGATGCTAAACCCTTTCCAACTAGAAAGCTACGGGTAACTGGCATTTTCCTTATCAGCCAATCTACTTAGTGACTATGGAAATCAGAAACCATGTCAGGGGCACTCACGATTGATGGCAAAGGACTTCCAACCTGACATACAGAGCTTGAGGAGAAGCCCTGCTTTGCTAACCGACGAGGTAATCTTGACACATTTACAAATGTGTTTATGGCTCTGCCAATGTTTAACAAGAACCTGCAGAAGCCAAAGAACTGTTCTATTTATCTGCAATTTTTCAATGCTATTGCTCTAAATAGCAAATGGTTTATTTTTAAAACTCGAGAGGTTCTTTTTTTAAGTTAAATTTCATTTCCCATATGTGTAGGAGAAGCTCTTTTAGGCTGAAGTCATTCAGTTATCTGAGCCAAAATGATAATACTTTCCTCACTAACATAAAATCTAGAAATGTGCTCACAGAGAAAAATATCATTCCCAACGTGTACTCAAATTCACACTGAAGAATCCCAACATTCACTTCAGGGACAATTTCATTCTTGTAAATGATCAGCCTCACTCATCCAATACAGCTACAAAATCCACACAGCCACCCAGAGCATTAGTCATTGGGATTTCAAAGTACATTAAAACACACCACACAGATAAAAGCAGAGGTTGTTCTGGGTTTAGAGAATCTCCACATCAGTTCCTGGAGAGAGAAGTGGTAGATAGCTGGGTTCTCAAAGAGAAAAGGGCTGGAGTCCTCACCCATTACTGACACTGATCTGAAGGCTGAGAGGTATCATTATGCCACCAGCAAGTCACAGAGTCACTGGCCAGGCCCTGTGGTCTTGGCAGGGAGCTGGCTGTTCCTTCCAGTTACCTCAAGACTAGTCCCATTAGCTCTTTAGCCCAGAGAGTGAATCTTGCCTCAACTCAGTCTCCAGATGGCTTCCTGAATTACCCACCCAGGTAACACCCTAGCCAGACTGAGATTTCTAGGACCCTCGGTAATCTGAGGCAGTGAGGGCCCACTGCTACATGATGCTGAAGATTTACCAGATGAACTACTTGATCTTTAATGCATTTGGAGGATCAAGTAGGCAGCAGGAAAAAGAAAGAACAACTCCCATGTAACACTTAACCTGGATAAGAATCTGCATTTTCCTTTGCGATGACTTGATATCCTTGCTTTTTCAAAGGAGAAAATCACCTGAACCAGGCCAGTGGCCACTTCCTTGTGCAACTCGTCCCAGGCACCCATTCATTGACTGTTTGAGCATGTCCTAATTCCAATACACTTAAAGAGCATTTTTCTCTTCATCCCCTCCATTGCCTGCAGGACTAACAATCCAAAGCAGCGTAATCCAGCAATAGCACTACTCCTCTTAGTCACAGGGCGAACTTGACCGTAGCCTGACTCCCTCGGCAAATGTATGCAAGGGAGAGTATGGACCGCTGAATTCCAGTGGTCATTGCCAAGTAACAAGTCATTCTTTTCCAACATTTACAAAAAAAAAAAAAAAAAAAAAAAAAGCAAGCAAACCTGGGGGTTAAATTGCATCCCTGTTGCCAGGAGTTAATTAGTTATGCAACAGCCAAAGGTCAGCAGCAGATGATACAAAAATCCCCACAATTAGAATAATCAGTAAGTAGGCATTCAGCAATTGCATACCAAGTGAAAGATTCACCAATGCAGTGGCAATGCATGCCTGCTTCTGCAGCCCCACCCCCCCTGAGCCAGTGGCTTGCACTCCACGTAAAATAAGAAGGAAGCTTCTGGTCTCTTCCACATCCATTCATGGACATGCAGGGCCTCCAAACCTCCAAAGGACAAAAACAGCAGGCGAGGATATCTATCAAGCATGCTCCCTCTGTTCCAGACATTAGCCATGCTAGTTCCCACCCATGTAATTACTCTTCTGTTGACCACCCACATTTATTCAGCTTTCAAGACATGACAACAAGGTCTGAGATTTGAGGCATGTACCTGACTCTCTCTCCCCTCCAGGGGTGGTGGAATCTGATCAGCAAAACCAATCTTCCCTGGATCACCCATAAAGGCACTAACCTCATCCACGTTCTCAAAAGCGTTGATGACATCATATGGCAAACAGGACAGAAGGTCAATCACAAACCACGTCTTCAGGTAGTTCATGCGGATGAGTTTGGGGTCAGAAATCACCTCCCCAGCTGGTCCAACAAAAGTAGTATGAAAATTCAGCACAATGTCCACCAAAAAGATCACATCCACGATGCTATCCACAACCAGCCAGGCCACGTTGTTCTGCCTGGTTTTAAAGGAGACATTGTAAGGGACCAGGATAGCTGTGTAGAAGGTTAAGATCAAGATGATCCAATCCCACGTGGTCTTAAAAACACAGTAATGTAAGATGATGTGAGGGGGAGTCTTTGGTGCCTCTTGCTTGTACTGGGGAAGGATGTCTGAGCCCAGCTGTAGAACCTGTACAGAAAAACATGATCAAGAGAGAACTAAGTTAGGATTTCATTGCAAGCATCTGACCAATCAGCATCTGTCACTATTAAATGCTCATGAGACTCCAGATGGATCGTTAGGAGCAAAAACAGGTACTAGAGAGGGTGCCTGGGTGGCTCAGTCAGTTGAGTCTCCAACTCTTGATTTCGGCTCAGGTCATGATTTTGCAGTTCGTGAAACCAAGTCCCACGTCTGGCTCTGCACTGGGCATGGAGCCTG
This sequence comes from Panthera pardus, assembly GCF_024362965.1. Classification (NCBI taxonomy): domain Eukaryota; kingdom Metazoa; phylum Chordata; class Mammalia; order Carnivora; family Felidae; genus Panthera; species Panthera pardus. The sequence continues at coordinate 36,999,945 of NW_026526777.1, forward strand.
CTTAAGATACTCTCTCTCCCTCTTCCTCTGCCCCTCCCCTCACACTAACTCTCTTTAAAAAAAGGCGGGGGGGGGGGGGGTACTAGAGGAGTATGAGAGAATCGAAGTGAACATTATAATATAATCATGAGGAAACAATGAAAATCTATTATTTGGCTTCCTGTGAGCCAAGCATTGTACTAAGTACCTCACATACATTTATTATCTCACTTAATTCTAAACACAACCCTGTATTGTTGGCTAATTATTATTCCAATGCAACAAGTCAGAAACTGAGGCTGAAGACGATTAAGCAACTTTACTCAACAAATATTCACCGTTCTGTGCCAGGAACTTTCCTAGATGCTGGATGTACAGCAATGAAGGAAACAGTGTGATGCCTGCTCTCGTGGAGCTGGGACTAGTAGACAAATCAAGATAACTTCAAATTGTGATAAGAGCTAACTAAGAGGAAGGGGTAGGGACATGGTGACTGGATAGAATATGACATAAAGAGAAGGGGAGGAACAGCATTTGAACTGAAACTATTAATGACAACCAGAAACCATCTATTCAAACTTGTATGAAAAACTATCTGAGGCAGAGATAATAACTAGCAAATAACCCCAGGGGGGGACAAGCTTGATGTTTTCAGGCAAAAAGGGAAGTCTGGCGTGACCAAAGCCGACTGGATGATGGGAAAGGGATGCCAGATGAGCTCAGAGGGGGAGCGGAAACCAGACCACACAGGACCTAGTGGGCCATGAGGAGGGACTGGACTTCATTCCCAGTATGTCTGAGTGGAACTGGAGAGGTTTAACAAAAGACATTAATCTGGTGCGTGTTTTTAAAAGATCACCCTGGCTACTATGTAGATAATGAATTGAGGCAGAGGATTAGAGCAAAGAACAGACTCAGGGAACTTGTTATAACAGCCTGGGAAAGAGATGAGGTGATGGGGTAAAGTAGTCTGATTTTTTTACATATTTTTTACATAAAACCAGCTGATGACGTGCTTATGGTCAGAAAGGAAAGGAAAGGGAGCAGTGGAAAGTACCACTACTCTGTCCCAAAACCCAGCATGGTGGCTGGCCCAGAGTAGGCAAGCACTACAGGATGGTTTTTAAGTGGATGACTGAACTTCAAGGTCATACAGCTAGCAAAAGATGGAACCAAGCCCCAGACTAGGTCTAGCTGGATTAGAAACACATGCTGTTTCACATCAAGGTTACATTTCCCTAAATAATAGGCTTTTGCAGAAGCAGACTCAGTGAAGGATGAAGTCCAGAGAAGCTCAGCTCCAAGAAAGTATCACAGATGGGTTTCACACTCAGTAGCCAGCTTTCAGAGGCCAGGCCAAGCTGGAAGGGACCCTCACCCCCTACCCCCAGCTGCTCCTCTGTGCCACCTACAGGTTCTTATAAACCTCTAGGTGAAACTTCCTCTTGTGTCATGAGAACTTGTTTTTTCCCCTAGAGGATAAAGAGCCCTTAGTGAATATAAAATAATCTGAATATCCTTGTCTCCTCTATGGTTGGCTCCAGGCCTTAAAAGGCAAGTGAAAGAAAGCCAGAAATCTATAGAGTGCCCAGTGTACATCTTTGGGTACGGGAACTGTTTCCACCCCTCCCCCCGATGCACATAGCCCTTCTAGGCTTGGGATTTTAACTTCTCTTCCCATGGAAAGGAATTTATACAAGTGTGGTTAAGGAAGCTTGAGCCCTGAAACCACAGAGGAGGAAAAGAGAGAGACCTATAAGAATAAAGCAAATAAAAATAAATTGTAAGGGACTTTCACTTCCAGAAAGATAAAGTAGACACACTTTTTCTACTCCTCCTCTAAGTACAGCTAAACATCTTGGACATTACATTTAACACAAATTTAAGACTCTGAAAGAGGAAAAAAGCAAAAAACTGCCTAGGCATAACAGAGATGTGTTCTCTGGGTTTTCTTTGTGCCTCATGTATTCCCAGACTTAAAGCTAAAGAAGCCAAGAACCTGGAAAGACCAATGGATGCAGACAAAAAAACGTTCCAACAAAAGCCCACTCTCTATAGTGACAAGAATGGGAAAGGGGCAGCCTCCCGAGACAGAAAATTGTTAGATAATAACCACTCTACCATAGGCAAGCAGCACAGTAAAATGGGTGGCCCCATAACTACCCAGGCCAGCAAAGGCTACTAGGAAGCTAGATTTCCCCCATCTCAAAGTTGTAATGAAGCACTCAACCTCCTCCTTTTTCTCCTCCTCCCTATGGGGCTAGTGCTGGAAAAGGCCCAGTAGGAAGCCTGGATTTCCATGTCCACCCAGCAGTAATGAAGCCACCTCTGCCCACAAGACAGGGAGGTATCAGTGTAAGTTCAATGGGCAACAGAATTCTCACCCCGACCCAGAGATAACAAGCAGCACCCCTAGGTGTCAATAGAGGCTGGGTTAAAAACCTAAACTTCTACCCCAACCTGGTAGAAATGAGGGGATACCTCCCCCTTCTTCTGCCATATTCAGGTCAAAGGAAGCCACCTAAAACAAAAGCTTAAATAAGATCCAGAGTTCCAAACATAAAATTTCCAAAATGCCCATTTCTACCAAAAATCGCTTGTTATGCCAAGAAATAGGTAAATATCAAATGAATGAAAAATAACCAATAGGTGCCAACATCAAGATGACAGAGATGTCAGAAATATCTGATGAAGATTTTTAAACAGCCATCCTAAAAATGCTTGGACAGGCAATTACAAACATGCTTGAAGCAAATGAAAAAAAAAAAAAAATAGAAAGTGTCAGAAATAGCAAAAGAGTAGAAAGTCCCAGCAAAGAAAGAGAAGATATAAAGATGAACCAAATATCAATTTTAGAACCAAAAATGCAATAACCAATGTAAACATTTCAGTAGATACGTTCAACAGCAAAATGGAGGGGAAAGAGGAAACAATCAGTGAAACTTGAAGAGGAAACAATAGAAATTACCCAATCTGAACAACAGAGACAGAAAAGTGTCTTACATAATGATAAAAGGGTCAATTCATAAGGACATAGAAACCCTGATGTGTATATACCAGACAGCTCTGGATATATGAATATGTGCGAAGCAAAAACTGGTAGAACTGAAAGGGGAAACGGTCCAGTCCACACACTTCTCTCACAATCTTTGATAGAACAACCAGACCAGACAGAAAATTAGCAAGGATATAGCATAACCCAACAACATCATCAACCAACAGAATTTAGTCGATATTTATAAAACACTCCACCCACCAAGAGCAGAATGCTCTTTTAGGAGGATGAAAAGACACACTATGACCTAGAGAAGATTTTTTGCAAACCACATACCCCACAAAGAAATAGTATCTAGAATATATGATGTATAATGTATAATCTCAAAACTCAACAATAAAAAAAAACAAACAATCCAATCAGAAAATGAGGAAAAGGCATGAAGGGACATTTCCTCCAAGAGCATATACAGATGGCAGACAAGCCCATGAAAAGATGTGCCATCTGGGAAATGCAAATTAATATAATGATAAGCTATCAATACTCACCTATGAGAATGGCTGAACTAGAAAAGAGTGACAACACCAAAGGCTGGTGAGAATGCAGATAAACTGGAGCACTCGTATACTGTCAGTGTCAACATCAAATGGTACAACCACTCCAGAAAGAATTCTGCAGTTAAACCAAATATGCAACTGCCGTATGACCCAGCAATTACAATCCTGGGCATTTATCCCATTAAAATGAAAACTTACGCTCACACAAAAACCTGTACACGAATATTTACAGAGCATTATTCCTAATGGCTAAAAACTGGAAAGAACCCAGATGTCCTTCAACAGATAAATGGTTAGGTACACCACAGTACATCCACACTACAGAAAATACTCAGCAATATAAGGGTACAAACTATTGATACATGCAGTGAGCTGGACTGAAAAAAACAATCCCCAAAGATAAGGTACTACATGATTCCATTCACACAAGATCCTTGAAAGGACAAAATTGTACCAAAAGAGAACAAATTAATGGTTGCCAAGGGCTTACGGAGGGCATGAGGGCAGAAAGGAAGTGAGTGTAGCTATACAAAAGCAACACAAGGCTTTCTTGTGGCAGTGGAATATTCTGTATCTTGACTGTACCAATGTCAGTATCTTGGCTATGATATTGTTCTATAGTTTTGCAGGAAGCTGCCATCCAGGGAAACTGAGGTAGAGCCCATGGGATCTCTATGTATTATTTCTTCCATGTGGAAGCTATAGTTATCTCAAAATAAGAAGTTTAATTTTACAAAGTCAATGAATATAGATGAATTACAAGCATTGTAAAGAAGAGGTCCTGGGCATTCAGCTAAGGGAAAGGCAGGGGAAAGGTAGGTGACTTAATTAGTGGTTTATTGTATTGTTTGCAAAATACAGTCTGGGTGATAAGACTATTGAGCAAGAACTTAAAGGAATCCACAAGTAAGCAGCCACCTGCTGACGGTACAGCAAAGTTGCCTGGAGCTCCAGGATTCTTGGTAACAAGCCCTCAGGAGGAAATGCCTTTTTAGAGAAAAATGGCTGTTCCTGTGACACTTTAATATAATCCATAATTATTTCTAAGTGGATTCCCAACCTTTCCGGGACACTATGAAGCCCTGCTTGAATGAGGCCTGAGTCAACAGTGTCTTCATACCTCCCCCAAACACCAGGTTGACCGCAGATTCTGCCCCCCGCTTCTATTCCTGTATCATGTGTTCAAAGGGGATTGACTGAGGTGTGAAGCTAGACGTGGAGGGTTGTTGGGGACTCGAATTCAGTTTCTCTCTTCCATCTCTGAGATGTAGCCTTTCACACTGAAACCATGGGGTAACTGCATTCTGGGAGTAGACTCAGATGTTAGGATATTTGATCGGAATAAATGTGACACTCTTTTCCAAATCTTTATGCTAAAGGCTACAAATGATTCCCAGAAGGTCAAGCTTTTGTAGTTTGGTGATCCTATATATTTTACTCTCATGTTAACTCTTTAGCAATTACCTATAGAAAATGGAAGGTGGAGGGGCGCCTGGGTGGCTCAGTCGGTTAAGCGTCCAACACTTGATTTCTACTCAGGTCATGATCTCACTGCTGTGAGATCGAGCCCCACATCAGGCTCCGTGCTGACAGCATGGAGCCTGCTTGGAATTCTCTCTCCCTCTCCCTTTGCCCCTCCACCACTTGCACGTGCACACATACATGCTCTCTCTCAAAAAAAAGAAAAAAAGAAAACATAAGGTGGAAATATCCATGAAGCAACTTTTTCATGATAACCTATATTCTTAAGAAAAGTTTCCTGATCAAAAGAATATTTTGCATCCATTTAACTACCTGACTCCAACAGTCTTTTCAGAGTCCAGTGGCAAAGGACTAATTATGCATGTTGATCAGAAAGATTCCTGTGAGACTGGCCTACCTCCCCCCTCAGAAGTGTGTTTGGAAATGGATTCAGACCAGGCACCACTCTGATGAGCTCCAGGACTGTCATCCTCAGGAGAAAAAGCTTTCTCAGAGTCATTCAGAATATCATTATCTGGGAAAGGGTTAGGGTCCTCCCAAGGGAGGAAGTCTTCGAGTTCAGATTCAAAAGAGATGGGATGCCCACCTTGTGTCCAGCCATAAGAGGCTTGCCTTATGTTAGATGTTCAGTGACACTTCCAAAGCTTTGCAGAGGAACAGCTTCCCCAGACGTGAGGACACAATGACCTGGTGAGGCGGTCCCAGGGACCATAGCAGCCAGTCATCTTCCCCACCTCTTTTCTGCATTTGTCAGCATGAACACGAGCTTCTAGTTTCTTTCATTTGATTCGTTTCGTACAGTAGAAGCTTCCAAAGCAGAGGTCTGGAAGCCCCTTCAAAATGCGCTTCCAAGAGCAGGCTTGTGTCTGTCCTATCTGCCCAATCAGACCAGGAGTCCCCCAAATGCAGATACTACTTCACCAAGTGTCACACTCTCCCTGTGCCTCCTCCCCCTACAACACCCAGTCCCAGGCTCTGCCCACCGGAAAGGCTCATTACAGGCCATTACTGATGATGCCAAAGAATGCTCATCTCAAACACTGATTCTGGAGTTAGGGCTTTTCCCTAGATGAAGAAGAGGCACATCTGTCTGGCTGTCACATTTCTCCAGTGCTTTTAGTTCCAAAATCCTCTATTGGATTTTTGAATCCCCGTAATCACCCTGTGAGGGGGTTCTACAGATGGGAAAACAGAGGCTCAGAGAGACAAAGTGACTCACCCTGAGTCATACCAGGGCTGAGTAAGCAGAGAGCTAGGAGCGCAAGCCAGGCTGCCAACTCCGAGCCTTCAAGTGTGTTCACTAATCTGTTTGTACAGTCTGAAATACCCTTCGCAGCACAGTGACATACGTCATCACATCTCACACAACCTCCTGAGAGGGGAAGGCCGGTGTTTTTCTTATTTTACAAATTGGGAAAATAGGCCCAGAAGGCAAAAGGGCTTGCTCACAATCATACTGCAGATGACCAAGCCCAGTTTCCTAATTCAATGCTTTTCTTCTGTCGTAGGACCCTTGAAAACTACAGCTTTTCCACAAGGCCTCTGCATGATGGCAACACGTCACCCTGTCATCTTATGAACCCAGCTTCTGGTCGAAAGCAACATCCCCCAGTGTAGACCTTCTCTAGGCCTTCCCAGTTAAAGTCCCAAACCAGCCACACTGGCCAGAGCCTATCTCCCTGAAGACCATATGCCATGGTCCCCAAGCCACGCCTAGCTAGATTAAGAAAGAAGCGGGACCAAGCCACCTCACCCGGAAACCCTCTGTGTCAAAAGATGGTCACCACACAAAGTGATTCCTACTGAAGTAGATTAGAAATTAGAGCATCTCAAGTGCTGCCCTCTGCTATGCCTCACTCCCAGCTCATGTTTTTCCCTTGTGAATCAAGGAAAAAATCAGGGAAGTCAATCTTCGCTTCATTACTGATGAGCCTCAGGCAAAGCGAGGTCCCCATGCCTCAGTTTCCTCTACTGAAAAATGAAGCTAATACCACTTATTCCAGATAGATACTGTGAAGGTCAAGCAAAAATAGAGATATAGATATGGGTGTACATGTATGAATTTTTCTTGTAAATAGGTAAGCAGTATCCAAACACTAGTATTTTTGTACAAATAAAGGAAAAGATTGCTTCAGGATCTTTTCATGTGTCTGTTGGTTATCTGCATGTCTTCTTTGGAAAAATGTCTATCATGTCCTCTGCCCATTTTTAATGGGATTATTTGTGGGGGTTTTTGGTGTTGACTTATATAACTTCTTTATATATTTTGGATATTAACTCCTTATTGGATAGATCATTTGCAAATATCTTCTCCCATTCAGGAGATCCTGGGTGAAAATCAGGAAGACTCCAGCAATCAGCTCATGAAGTACATCCTGTTTGCCTAACAGCCTTGGCTTCCTCAAAGACCAAGAATGACAGAACTAAAATGGCCTTGTAAGAAAGGAAGACTGATAAAATACATTTATTTGGGGGGAAAAAAGGCAAAATAAAATGGCCTCAGAGATCCCATCAATTCTATGGACTCTTATGGAAACAACCATGAACACCTGGACACCAAAGTCACCCATGAGGATCCAAAGATCCCACAGTTTAGAGGAAAAGAGAAGGGGTGCCTGGATGGCTCAGTCGATAAAGCATCCAACTTCAGCTCAGGTCATGATCTCACGGTCTGTGGGTTGAAGTCCCACGTCGGGCTCTGTGCTGACAGCTCAGACCCTGGAGCCTGCTTTGGATTCTGTGTCTCCCTCTCTCTATGCCCCTCCCCTACTTATACACTGTCTCTCTGTCTCTCTCAAAAATATATAAACATTAAAAAAATTTTTTTTGAGTTTCTATGCCAGAGACCTTGGCATTCCTTTATTTTTTTAAATATGAAATTTATCATCAAACTGGTTTCCTATACAACATCCAGTGCCCATCCCAACAACATTAAAAAATTTTTGAAGAGAAAAGAGATGTGCAACCAAACTACTAAAATATAATACAAAAGTGGTAAGAGATGCATGTATAAAAGTACTTCAGGAGCAGAGGAAAAGAGGCAATGAACTGACTTAGGTAGTCAGGAAAAGCTTAGACGTGAGGTGATTGCCAAGACCTCCCTTGAAGGATGGGCCATGGACAGACAAAACGCAGGCAGGGCATTTTCAGCACCCAGTGTACACAAGGCTTATGTAGAGGAAGTGGGGTAAAAGCTGAGTGTGGGAGAAGCCTGGTGTGGCTGAGGCCTAGAAGTGGTTTGCATTTTGTTGTCATTTTGTGTTTTGATGGGGTGACGTGTCTACAGAAGACAAAATTGGAAAATGATGCTAAATATAAGGGAAGAGGAAGGCAAACCTTGATGTGCCCTTTACGTCAAGGTAAGAATTTTAAGTAAGGGAGGTTCATAATCAACTGCTGTGTGCGAAGGTACTCCAGCATCCGGGTGACAGAAGGAGAAGAGGCAAGCCTGGATGCACAGGGAGGCCTGCTATGAGGTACCACAGAATTCCAGGAAAGAGATGATGCGGGCTGAATAGGGAGGAGCAGTGGACAAGATCATGGGCAAACTGTAAAGTCTTCCTGTCCTGGGACACTGAAGACCTGGCCAATCCACCATGGCCAGGATGGGTCCTAACAAGGGTCAGAGGAGCGAACAGCCTAAAGACTGCCATCTCCTGGAGGGTGGCAGCCATCATCTCCCGGGAGGATGGCAGCAGAAGGGCCCAGGGTCAGACACAGGGAACTTCCTCTTTCACAGTGGCCCCAACGTACTCAACGATTCACCAACCAAACTGGCTTCACTGATCATTTAAGGACACAGGACAACCCACAAACACCACCATCCCATCATCCACCACGACTCTCTCAAACATCCTTCCCCTGTGGGCAAAGAGAAACCCTAGCCCTCAGAACCCCTTACTCCAGGCAAACGCGCCACCCCCCCCCCGTGCCCCGCCCACTTCCCTAACACAGACTCTGTTTCTATTTAGAAACGATTTTGGTTTTTATGACTACAGAGTGAGGACAAACTCAGTCCCCGCCAGAAAATGTACAAAGGAAATGGGAGAGCAGGATGTTAACGAAGCTGAGAATGATGCTCCAGTTACAAAATAAAGCCTGATTTGGGGTTTCAAACACTCCAAGCTAAACAACTGTTTAATTCCTGTCATAAACACCCTTCTCCATAAACCAGACAGGTGTTATTTTTAGAACTTTTTCCATGATGTCCTTGTTCTTTCATGGAAGAGATAAAGGCAGTGGGAAGCAGTTAAAAGTATTAACCCATATACTTTATGTCATGGTCCAGTACCAAGCCCCACAAAATGTAATAGGGTAACGATCTGGGTTTCCTCTTACTCTTCTTACTTCTTACTCTTCTTACTTCTACTCTGGTTTCTGCTGAGAAATTCTTTTAACTTTGTATTTTGAAATCTTTATCCAAATTTTTTTAATTCAGGTTTTGAGAATAAGTGATGAGGACGAATGACAGTAATATTGCCATCCCACCAAATCAGCAAGAAATAGTATTCCACTACCATGGCCAAGACAGACAAGGGAGGAGGCAGTTAATGTGAAAGGGAATTGACATTTAGTGAGGACCTACTAAGTGTGAAGCACTGAATGAGGTTCTTGCTTCCTTCTTCTTTCATTCATTTAATGAACATTTTACCAAGCACTTACTATTACGTTTGATGGCACGGATGTAGAATAAATAAGAGAGACAATGCCCCTGCCTTCACACACCTTCCATCCACCAGAAGAGGCAAATATTCAACGACAGCATTCCCGGCGGCATGAGTGCTCAACACGGAAATTGCACATGGCAAGGAGAGGGACTGAGGAGGTTGAGCTGGCGTTGAGTGGGGCAGGGACCGTTGGGAAGGTGTGATGTCTACTTGGAGACTTGAGGAATGGATAGGAACTAGCCCAGCCAGAGAAGGAGCAAGAACTTGCAGGCAGAGGAAGGGCACATTCCAAGTCCCAGAGGCAAGAGAGTTTGACCGGTGTGAGTGCCACCTGGCCGACAACGCTCAGAGAGAGCCGGGGCAGCCAGATAAGGCTGGAGAGAGATGAGCTGGATTTTGTAAGTCATTACATAAATTTTAAATTCACCCAAAGAAGTGGCGAGATGACATTAAAGGATTTTTAAGCAGGAAGCGATAAGATCCCTTTTTGTCGTAAAGCATCACAAATCCTTACTACCATCCTTCGGGGCAGGTAGTATCCTTATTTCATCAGATGAGGAAAGATAAGTGAGGTGAAGTAACTTTCAGAAAGTCACACAGCTGGAATGTAGTGGAGTTTTGGATGAGAATTCAGGTCAGTCTGACTCCAAATCCTCTTCTCATTCTACTATCTCATCTTATCTCTTAAGAGGAAAGAAGGAAAGAGAGAGAAAAATAAAGAGGGAGGGAGGGGGAAGGATGGGGAGAGGGAGAAGGAGAGGGAGAGAGAGAGGGAAAGGAGAAAAGAAAAAAACTACAGAAAATCCTTAAGCATCATTTCACATGATCATTTATAACTTTTTACCAAAATCAAATGTATGGGTGATCCCTGGTATAACTGATCACTTGCTTTTTCCCCTGCCTGTCTTGAATAAACAGTTTATTAAAATATAATAAACCATACACAAAATGATACACCAAGGAGAAAAGCTGAGAGTCCTCCCCCAAGCACAAGACGCCAGTCGTCAGACAAGAGAGGGCTGGTCAGAAGGAGCCCCATGGACCGGGAGTGCCCACGGAGCGATGCTGGCCTTCAGAGCTGGAAGGCAACGGCAAGGCCATTAGTCCATCCTTATTTCCCAAGCTCACATTCAAAATACCATCAAGTGGTCATCCAAATACCTCCGGTAATGACCAACTTACTACCTACAAGCACACTGAGACAGTTCTATTTAAAATGACTCTTTTCAAGAGGCAAAATTAGCCCAAAACCCTGTAGCAGAAGCTTCTGTTGTCAAAGTTAGACTCCTCTCCAAGACAGGAGAGTATCATGTAGCAGCGAGGCATCACTGGAGCGTGTCACTCTTCCCTGAGTCTGAAGAGTCAAATGAAGTCGACACCTAGAAAGCAAAAAAGTGAAGCAGGAAATCCCAATTTCAAGGTACATACAGTCTGCTTCCAGGAAAAAGGATAACCCTTTGCTCCCATACATATTGGCAGCCTCCACCGGTGATTCCGGCCTGTGAGACTGGAAAACTAGGAACCATGACAGACTCATCCTGGACCTGGTACCTGCCTCTGCAGCAGGCAGTGCCTCTGAGCGTCACTTGTGAATGCAGACAGCAAGCGTGGCTGTGCATATGTGCAGTAAGTAAACTTCAGTTCTCTGCATCTCTGTCCAGCTGCCCAGGCTGCTGGCTGGTTCTTCACCAGCTCATGCAGTTCAGGCACGTTGTACTGATGGGTGGCTGGGGCAGCATCCCTGACCATGTAAGGCAGGCATCCTCTATATTTATCCTATCAAATCCCTGTGCAGTACATAAAAAAGTAAGTGCTCCTCCTTTAAAAATTAATGAAAATGTTGGGGTGCCTGGGTGGCTCAGTGGGTTAAACATCCAACTATTGATTTCAGCTCAGGTCATGATCTCATGGTTCATGGGTTTGAGCCCCACATCAGGCTCTGCACTGACAGCATGGAGCCTGCTTGGGGTTCTCTCTCCCTCTCTTTCTGCCCCTCCCTCACTTGTGCTCACTCTCTCTCCCTCTCAAAATAAATAAATAAACTTAAAAAAAATTTAATGAATTTAAATATTAAAACTTTAGACTGAGTAAAGCAATCAGTAGCACCACATGCAGTAATGGGGACAGAAGAAAGTGGCACACGGGGTTAGACAGGCAGCATAAATGGGTACAACCTTGTCATGTGAACTCTGGCAGTTTCTACCAAGTTTTAAATGTTTGCACCCTCTGTCTCCTTAATCGTACTTCTAGGAACCTGTCATATTCACATGAACGCAAGTATTTACAGAGCCAACAGTCAATAGAGTGAACTAAGCAAATACGGCAAACTTCCAGTTATACCAAACATGCTGAGATGCTGTTTAAAAATTAAACATTTAAAAAGAAATCGTAAAGTTCAAAATCTCAGGTATCGGAAGCGAAACAGGAGCACAAAACCAAAGAGGCCAGTAGGAGCTGAAACCAAACAGCCTAGGTGTTTTTTTGGAAGCGGGGTTATCAGAAGAGGGGGCACGCTGTAGAGGACAGGAGGGGGTCACACAGGCTCTGGCTGGGGTGACAAAGGGCTGCCCTGACAGAGAAACACAGAACAAAAGACCTCCACCACATATAAAAGGAACCTGGACACGTGTCTGGAACTTTGGGGAGAAAAAGCGTTATGTGTGACAAATCAAAACCCCAAACGTATGCCATACACAAGGGTGGAGCCGGAATTCACACTGTGCACACGGTTGGAAGCCCCAGGGCTAAAACTTTCACAGAAAAGCTGGTCTGAACCCTGGGGAAACTTTATGATATATGGTACAGGCACACTCAACCACCATATCCAGATGCCTCCACAACTGGGGACCCAACAGACTCCCACCAAAAACCTCTAGCTGTAGATAAGCTCGAGAGAAAATTAAATGGTAAGAGAGAAGATTTTAAAGTATGCCTACATGTTTAATGCAATAAAAAAAGAAAGAAATGTTAGCAGAACTGAATTTAAAAATGGGCAAGAGACATGAATAAGCTTTTTACCCAATAAGCTTGTAGTTGGAAACAAGCTCAAGAAAAGATGTTCAGCATCTTGAGCCATTTACTAAAATGCAAACTAAGACCACGATGAGCTATCACGATACATTCATTAGTGTGAAAAATGAGAAAGAGTGGCAATATCAAATGCTGGCAAGGATGTAGAGAAACCGCATTGCTGGTAGGAAGATGAAGTGATATAACCAACTGCAATTGGCAAATAGTTTGGCAGCTCCTTCCAAAACTAAATATACACTTACATGCATACACACACACACACACACACACACACGAATGCATGTAAAAACTGGTAAAGCCCATATATAATCTTTAATTTAAGTAACGCAATTCTTATTCTACACATGTCGATTTCCTGGTTTTGCTATTGTAGGACAGTTATATAAGATGTTACCATTGAGGGAGGTTGGGTGAAAGGAACCACTCTCCATACTAGTTTTTCAACTTCCTGTGAATCTGTAATTCTTTCAAATAAAAAGCTTTCAAAAATCAATGTTGGGTGTAAAATGCAAGTTATAAAATATCACAGTATGATATCATTTGTACAAATATATTTTTAAAATACACACAATCATACCATATGTGCTTTATGGTTAAATACATAAGTGATAAAAATATTAAAACACCAGTAGTAAGGAGATATACAATTTCAGGATAATGACTACCTCTAGGAATAAGTTTAAAGAGGACCTCAACTTTATCTTTAATATTTTAATTTTCACAAAAGAATCTGAACTGAGAAACTGTCAACATTCACTATATAGATTGTATAATAAAAGAAGGCTTGTTAAATTACTCTTTACCTCTCTGTTTAAAAGATTTCTATTTTAAAACCAAAAATATACATACAAGGAGGTTCACCGAAGTATTATCTATAATAGCCAAAAATTGGTAACTGTATAAATACCCGTCAAGGGAAGATAGCTAAATAGATCTGGATATAGTCACGAAGTGGAAGACAAAAGAACCAGTAAAAATGAAGGCGGGGGCACCTGGGTGGTGCAGTTGCTTAAGGTTCCAACTTTGGCTCAGGTCATGATCTCAGGGTTAGTGAGTTCAAGCCCCACATCCGGCTCTGACAGCTCAGAGCCTGGAGCCTGTTTCAGATTCTGTGTTTCCCTCTCTCTCCGCCCCTCCCCCATTCTCTCTCTCAAAAATAAATAAGCGTCAAAAAAATTTTTTTAAAGGGGAAAAAAAAAGAATGAAGGGCATATGTACTGTTAGGGAAATATCCCAAATACACGAGTAAGTAGGGGGAAAAAAGCACAATGGAAAATAATTTGTATGCTAGGACCACATTTTTGTTTAAAAAATCACTATAAATATATACAAACATTGTAATAAAACTCATATACTGTTTAAAAATGGTTACTTCCAAGAAATAGTGGACATTTCACTTCTTACTTTATATACCTCTCTTTTAAAATCTGATAAAGAACCTGTTTTATTTCTGAAAACTGAAATTTTTTCCTTACTGAGATGTAATTGACGTATAACATATTAGTCTCAGATATACAACATAATGATCTGATATGTGTATAGTTGTGAAATGATCACTATACAGTTACAAATTTTTCTTCTGATGAGAACTTTTAACATCTACTGTCTTACCAATTTTCAAATACGCAATACAGTATTGTTAACTACAGCCACCGTGCTGTATGTTACATCCCCCTAACTTACTCATTTTATAAGTGTAAGTTTGTACACTTTTGAACCCCTTCCCCCATTTCTCCCACCCCCAACTTAGCAACCATCAACTATTCTCTGTATTTATGACTTCAGGTTTTTTTGTTTGCCTGTTTGTTTTTAGATTCCACATATAAGTAAGATCATACACTATTTGCCCTTCCTCTGTCTGATTTATTTCACTTAGCACTGTACTCAATGTCCATCCATCTTGTCCCAAAGTTCCTTTTTTGAGGAACTTTTAAAAAAAAATTTTTTTTTGTAGTGTTTATTTTTGAGAGAGAGAGAGCGTGCACACAAGTGGGGGAGGAGCAGGGAGAGAGGGAGACACAGAATCCAACGCAGGCTCCAGGCTCTGAGCTGTCAGCACAGCTCACAAGCTGTGAGATCACGACCTGAGCCAAAGTCAGATGCCCAACTGACTGAGCCACCCAGGCGCCCCTTGAGAACTTTTTAAATAAAGATGTAAAGAACCAAAAATGAAAATTTAATATTAAGTTAATACCGTTGAGCATTTACTATATGCCAAAGTGTTTGCATTGAGAACCTACTCTGAACAAATCTGTGGGTACATATTATTCTCGTTTGAACTCACTCCCTCCACTTGAAGAGAAGGAAGAGGAGGAAATGGGAGCTCTTAGAGGTGAAATGACTTGCCTGAACTCTCACAACTGAGTAAGTTGCTCAGTGGGTTGGAACCTGCAATGCTACTTCAGCCCATCACTGCGATCACTGGCGTGGAGAACAGCAGAACACGTGCCATGTACCAAGTGTCCTTACGGTGAGATGGTGAGAATCAGGAGCTGGGCCACGCACCCCCCGGGCACATGGCTGAATGATGTGCCCGTCACGATGGCATATCTACATTATATCCTGAGCTGGCTCGCTCACAGGGAAGCACTGAAAGAGGACGTGACAGGGAAAGGTGCTTTCCCCTCCATGTCTTCCCCACAGCCGTTCCAGACAGAGAGGCTGGCATGGCGGCAGAATGCTCCAAGATGGACCAAACCCCAGCAGGGTCAGCCCTGTGTGAAAACCGCAGTGCGGGCCCAGAAAACCGCCAGAGGATTAGCAGAAGGGAGTCTCCGGAGTCAAGCGCAGACTAGAGGCCCACGGAAGAGGGTAGGAAGGGAGGCGAGGCGGTGCGCGCTCCACGGACTGGCGGGAGGGAGCTGGGGCGGAGGGGCGGCTCGCCGGCCAAGCAGAGCCCCCGAGTCTGGCTGGCAAAAGCGGAGGGGCCGGACGGACTGTGTTCCGACAGCAAGCGCGACTTAGCGTCTGGGAGGTCATAAGTTAACATCTCTGCTCGGAAAGCGGGAAGGCTGGAGGACAAAGGGAGGGAGAGCTGCTGAGCCCCCGGACGGCAGAGCTCAGCTTGGCGGGGAACAAAGGCGCCAGCGCCATCTCCCCCGCCCATCCCCCAGCCAAAATCCCAAAGGGAACCAGTTCCTGCCAGGGAACTTGCTCGCTCCGCGCAAACACCCAACTCTGTGCTTCTGCGGAGCCAAACCTCCGGCAGCGGATCTGACTCCCTCCCGCTGCCACAGGGCTCCTCCTGAAGTGGATCACCTAAGGAGAAGCGAGCTAAGCCTGCCCCTCCAGCCCCCGTGCACCTTGCCTACCCACCCCAGCTAATACGCCAGATCCCCAGCAACACAAGCCTGGCAGTGTGCAAGTAGCCCAGACGGGACACGCCACCCCACAGTGAATCCCGCCCCTAGGAGAGGGGAAGAGAAGGCACACACCAGTCTGACTGTGGCCCCAGCAGTGGGCTGGGGGCAGACATCGGGTCGGACTGCGGCCCCGCCCACTAACTCCAGTTATACACCACAGCACAGGGGAAGTGCACTGCAGGTCCTCACCACGCCAGGGACTCTCCAAAATGACCAAACGGAAGAATTCCCCTCAGAAGAATCTCCAGGAAATAACAACAGCTAATGAACTGATCAAAAAGGATTTAAATAATATAACAGAAAGTGAATTTAGAATAATAGTCATAAAATTAATCGCTGGGCTTGAAAACAGTATACAGGACAGCAGACAATCTCTTGCCATAAAGATCGAGGGACTAAGGAACAGTCACGAGGAGTTGAAAAACGCTTTAAACGAAATGCAAAACAAAATGGAAACCACGATGGCTCGGCTTGAAGAGGCAGAGGAGAGAATAGGTGAACTAGAAGATAAAGTTATGGAAAAAGAGGAAGCTGAAAGAGAGATAAAAAAATCCAGGAGTATGAGGGGAAAATTAGAGAACTAAGTGATACACTAAAAAAAAATAATATACGCATAATTGGTATCCCAGAGGAGGAA
The DNA here is from genome assembly GCF_024362965.1 of Panthera pardus. NCBI lineage: Eukaryota > Metazoa > Chordata > Mammalia > Carnivora > Felidae > Panthera > Panthera pardus. Next base: position 37,016,654 of record NW_026526777.1, read on the forward strand.
GAGAGAGGGAAAGGTGCTGAAGGGGTACTTGAACAAATTATAGCTGAGAACTTCCCTGAACTGGGGAAGGAAAAAGGCATTGAAATCCAAGAGGCACAGAGAACTCCCTTCAGACGTAACTTGAATCGATCTTCTGCACGACATATCATAGTGAAACTGGCAAAATACAAGGATAAAGAGAAAATTCTGAAAGCAGCAAGGGATAAACGTGCCCTCACATATAAAGGGAGACCTATAAGACTCGTGACTGATCTCTCCTTTGAAACTTGGCAGGCCAGAAAGGCTTGGCACGATATCTACAGTGTGCTAAACAGAAAAAATATGCAGCCAAGAATCCTTTATCCAGCAAGTCTGTCATTTAGAATAGAAGGAGAGATAAAGGTCTTCCCAAACAAACAAAAACTGAAGGAATTTGTCACCACGAAACCAGCCCTACAAGAGATCCTAAGGGGGATCCTGTGAGACAAAGTACCAGAGACATCACTACAAGCATAAAACATACAGACATCACAATGATTCTAAACCCATATCTTTCTATAATAACACTGAATGTAAATGGATTAAATGCGCCAACTAAAAGACATAGGGTATCAGAATGGATAAAAAAACAAGACCCATCTATTTGCTGTCTACAAGAGACTCATTTTAGATCTGAGGACACCTTTAGATTGAGAGTGAGGGGATGGAGAACTATTTATCATGCTCCTGGAAGCCAAAAGAAAGCTGGAGTAGCCATACTTATATCAGACAAACTAGACTTTAAATTAAAGGCTGTAACAAGAGATGAAGAAGGGCATTATATAATAATCACAGGGTCTATCCACCAGGAAGAGCTAACTATTATAAATGTCTATGCGCCAAATACCCGAGCCCCCAGATATATAAAACAATTACTCATAAACATAAGCAACCTTATTGATAAGAATGTGGTCATTGCAGGGGACTTTAACACCCCACTTACAGAAATGGATAGATCATCTAGACACACAGTCAATAAAGAAACAAGGGCCCTGAATGATACATTGGATCAGATGGACTTGACAGATATATTTAGAACTCTGCATCCCAAAGCAACAGAATATACTTTCTTCTCGAGTGCACATGGAACATTCTCCAAGATAGATCATATACTGGGTCACAAAACAGCCCTTCATAAGTTTACAAGAATTGAAATTATACCATGCATACTTTCAGACCACAATGCTATGAAGCTTGAAATCAACCACAGGAAAAAGTCTGGAAAACCTCCAAAAGCATGGAGGTTAAAGAACACCCTACTAACGAATGAGTGGGTCAACCAGGCAATTAGAGAAGAAATTAAAATATATATGGAAACAAACGAAAATGAAAATACAACAATCCAAACGCTTTGGGATGCAGCGAAGGCAGTCCTGAGAGGAAAATACATTGCAATCCAGGCCTATCTCCAGAAACAAGAAAAATCCCAAATACAAAACCTAACAGCACACCTAAAGGAAATAGAAGCCGAACAGCAAAGGCAGCCTAAACCCAGCAGAAGAAGAGAAATAATAAAGATCAGAGCAGAAATAAACAATATAGAATCTAAAAAAACTGTAGAGCAGATCAACGAAACCAAGAGTTGGTTTTTTGAAAAAATAAACAAAATTGACAAACCTCTAGCCAGGCTTCTCAAAAAGAAAAGGGAGATGACCCAAATAGATAAAATCATGAATGAAAATGGAATGATTACAACCAATCCCTCAGAGATACAAACAATTATCAGGGAATACTATGAAAAATTATATGCCAGCAAATTGGACAACCTGGAAGAAATGGACAAATTTCTAAACACCCACACTCTTCCAAAACTCAATCAGGAGGAAATAGAAAGCTTGAACAGACCCATAACCAGCGAAGAAATTGAATCGGTTATCAAAAATCTCCCAACAAATAAGAGTCCAGGACCAGATGGCTTCCCAGGGGAGTTCTACCAGACATTTAAAGCAGAGATAATACCTATCCTTCTCAAGCTATTCCAAGAAATAGAAAGGGAAGGAAAACTTCCAGACTCATTCTATGAAGCCAGTATTACTTTGATTCCTAAACCAGACAGAGACCCAGTAAAAAAAGAGAACTACAGGCCAATATCCCTGATGAATATGGATGCAAAAATTCTTAATAAGATACTAGCAAATCGAATTCAACAGCATATAAAAAGAATTATTCACCATGATCAAGTGGGATTCATTCCTGGGATGCAGGGCTGGTTCAACATTCGCAAATCGATCAACGTGATACATCACATTAACAAAAAAAAAGAGAAGAACCATATGATCCTGTCAATCGATGCAAAAAAGGCCTTTGACAAAATCCAGCACCCTTTCTTAATAAAAACCCTTGAGAAAGTCGGGATAGAAGGAACATACTTAAAGATCATAAAGGCCATTTATGAAAAGCCCACAGCTAACATCATCCTCAACGGGGAAAAACTGAGAGCTTTTTCCCTGAGATCAGGAACACGACAGGGATGCCCACTCTCACTGCTGTTGTTTAACATAGTGCTGGAAGTTCTAGCATCAGCAATCAGACAACAAAAGGAAATCAAAGGCATCAAAATTGGCAAAGATGAAGTCAAGCTTTCGCTTTTTGCAGATGACATGATATTATACATGGAAAATCCGATAGACTCCACCAAAAGTCTGCTAGAACTGATACATGAATTCAGCAAAGTTGCAGGATACAAAATCAATGTGCAGAAATCAGTTGCATTCTTATACACTAACAATGAAGCAACAGAAAGACAAATGAAGAAACTGATCCCATTCACAATTGCACCAAGAAGTATAAAATACCTAGGAATAAATCTAACCAAAGATGTAAAAGATCTGTATGCTGAAAACTATAGAAAGCTTATGCAGGTAATTGAAGAAGATATAAAGAAATGGAAAGACATTCCCTGCTCATGGATTGGAAGAATAAATATTGTCAAAATGTCAATACTACCCAAAGCTATCTACACATTCAATGCAATCCCAATCAAAATTGCACCAGCATTCTTCTCGAAACTAGAACAAGCAATCCTAAAATTCATATGGAACCACAAAAGGCCCCGAATAGCCAAAGTAATTTTGAAGAAGAAGACCAAAGCAGGAGGCATCACAATCCCAGACTTTAGCCTCTACTACAAAGCTGTAATCATCAAGACAGCATGGTATTGGCATAAAAACAGACACATAGACCAATGGAATAGAATAGAAACCCCAGAACTAGACCCACAAACGTATGGCCAACTCATCTTTGACAAAGCAGGAAAGAACATCCAATGGAAAAAAGACAGTCTCTTTAACAAATGGTGCTGGGAGAACTGGACAGCAACATGCAGAAGGTTGAAACTAGACCACTTTCTCACACCATTCACAAAAATAAACTCAAAATGGATAAAGGACCTGAATGTGAGACTAGAAACCATCAAAACCTTAGAGGAGAAAGCAGGAAAAGACCTCTCTGACCTCAGCCGTAGCAATCTCTTACTCGGCACATCCCCAAAGGCAAGGGAATTAAAAGCAAAAGTGAATTACTGGGACCTTATGAAGATAAAAAGCTTCTGCACAGCAAAGGAAACAACCAACAAAACTAAAAGGCAAGCAACGGAATGGGAAAAGATATTTGCAAATGACACATCGGACAAAGGGCTAGTATCCAAAATCTATAAAGAGCTCATCAAACTCCACACCTGAAAAACAATTAACCCAGTGAAGAAATGGGCAGAAAACATGAATAGACACTTCTCTAAAGAAGACATCCGGATGGCCAACAGGCACATGAAAAGATGTTCAACGTCGCTCCTTATCAGGGAAATACAAATCAAAACCACACTCAGATACCACCTCACGCCAGTCAGAGTGGCCAAAATGAAGAAATCAGGAGACTATAGATGCTGGAGAGGATGTGGAGAAACAGGAACCCTCTTGCACTGTTGGTGGGAATGCAAATTGGTGCAGCCGCTCTGGAAAGCAGTGTGGAGGTTCCTCAGAAAATTAAAAATAGACCTACCCTATGACCCAGCAATAGCACTGCTAGGAATTTATCCAAGGGATACAGGAGTACTGATGCATAGGGGCACCTGTACCCCAATGTTTATAGCGGCACTCTCAACAATAGCCAAATTATGGAAAGAGCCTAAATGTCCATCAACTGATGAATGGATAAAGAAATTGTGGTTTATATACACAATGGAATACTACGTGGCAATGAGAAAAAATGAAATATGGCCTTTTGTAGCAACATGGATGGAACTGGAGAGTGTGATGCTAAGTGAAATAAGCCATACAGAGAAAGACAGATACCATATGGTTTCACTCTTATGTGGATCCTGAGAAACATAACAGAAACCCATGGGGGAGGGGAAGGAAGAAGAAGAAGAAAAAAAAAAGAGGTTAGAGTGGGAGAGAGCCAAAGCATAAGAGACTGTTAAAAACTGAGAACAAACTGAGGGTTGATGGGGGGTGGGAGGGAGGGGAGGGTGGGGGATGGGTATTGAGGAGGGCACCTTTTGGGATGAGCACTGGGTGTTGTATGGAAACCAATTTGACAGTAAATTTCATATATTAAAAAATAAAAAAAAATAAAAAAAAAATAAAAAAAAAAAGAAAACCGCAGTGCGGAATCCTCTAAGCAGGAGTGATGCCCTTCCATACACTGACTGTGCCTCTCCTCCCTATTAAGGCAGAAAGCATTACAGTGTGGTAGCGAACTCTGAAACACAACCCCTCAGATCCCACTTCCAGAAAGGATTCTCTGCCCAGCTGCAGGTGCAGTTAGTGGACAGCCCCCTGTTAGCTTCCTCAGGGACAGAAACCTGAACTTTCCACTGAGGCACCTGCCACTGACTGAGCAAGACGGTGGCTGAGAGGCCTGGCCCTTGTGCCCTGTATGGGACCCCCCTGCCAGGCCCAGCAGGCCATCCCTGCTACAAAGCTCCGGTCAGGCTGCAGAGCCTCTACCAGATCTGCACTGTGGTCTGATGCCCTCCTCCCCCAGTGCTGCTTCCTCCCCCTTCTCCTTCATAGATGTTACTCAGCATGTGTACCCCACAGAACTCAACCCTTGACAAGGGTCCTCTGGCCTGACTCACGCACGAAGATCTGAAAATAAACTGGCCCGCTAAAAGAACAGGTGCTCATACCCCCTACTGCCAGGTGACCATGAGCAAGTTTGTGACCTTCCCTATGCCCCAGTTTCCACCTCTGTAAAACTGCTCCAAGTTGTTTAGAGGATTAAAGACAAGAAGCCCAGAACATAGCATACAGTAAGTGCCTCCTTCTTTCCTACGATCAGTCCAGGAGGGAGATATTGAGGAGTAAGGTGAGCACTAAAGCCAGACTGCCTGAGCTCAGGAAAGCAGTCTAACAGGGAAATGAGGTGGCCTTGAAAATAACGCATGCAATCCACACAAAAGCAAAACTGCTATTCCCAGTCCACTTGGGCTTTGTGTCCACACCTTCCCAGAAGTGGGAGAGGTCTGCAGTATCCACACTCGTAATCACCATTTGGCCAGTGGCCCCTACCAGTGAGAAAACTGAGCAGGAAACTGGCAACAGGCCATGAGCAGGGAACACATTTTCTCTGTTTAAAACTTACCTGCCAACTTCCACTTCAGAATGGAAACTGTCACTCCATCATAACAACAAGTAAAAATGCTGAACAAACTGAAAAATCTACAATTCTTAGATCCATCCAAGAAGCGAAACTTCACAGCAAAGTGCTGTACCAAAATTGGAGAAGAGGGCAGGTGAATAAAAGAAATAACAACTTTCCATGAGCAGAAGCCTGCACAAAAACTAGTGCCGGATGGGGAAATCTAAGCTGCATGTGGCTCAGTGTGACCAAGTCTGAGAGTTACAAGTTCCAGGGGGAGCCACTCATGGTTTTGAGAGCTTGACCTCCAGGACCTGTAGCCATCCTCACAGTGAAAATCAAAGAAAAATATACTCTCATGCTTCTTGAAGAGGAGGAGAAAAGTAACCATACTGAAATACATGAGAGCATTCTATTCTTCTTAAAAAAAAAAAAAAAAAAAGTCTGCCCTCAGGAGAAACTATTGAACCAGAACCTAATTAATGTATTAGGTTTTGTGGAGCCTCTCTGATAGGGGGGTGGGGATATCCAATTCTGGGCCCCTCTATGCATTTTGTCTGGCCTAAGTAGGGAATATACTGAGAGACATTCGTGAAATTCACATTCCAGGGGGCATAAGCTCCTTAGAACAGCTAATTATAGGACTATAAATGCTGCTTCTCCCCTGACACCTCACTCCCACACCACTAAGGGCCTATTTATTTACCCAAGTGCCTTTTACCCAGCACGTCAAGTTCAGCTTTCAAAACACTGCAAGCCATACCAAAAGCCAAAAAACAGTCTAAAGACACAGTGCAGCATCAGAACCAGACCCAGGTATGATAGGGGCATTGGAATTATCAGACCAGGAATTAACACAACCATGATTAATATGCGAAGGCCTCTAATGGAAAACGTAACATGCAAGAACAGATGGGTTATGTAAGAAAAGAGATGGAAATTCTAAGAAAGAACCAAAAAGAAATACTAGATATCAAAAACACTCTTAACAGAAATGAAGAATGCCTTTGATGAGCTCATTAGCAGACTGAACACAGCTGAGGAAAGAATCTCTGAGCTTGAGGATTTAATAGAAGCCTCCAAAACCGAAAGCAAAGAGAAAAAGGACCAAATAAAACAATATCCAGGGACTGTGGGACAGCTGCAAAAGGTATAACATAGGTGTAACGGAGACACCAGAAGGGGAAGAAAGAGAGAAACAGAAAAAATATTTGAAGCAATAATGACTATTTCCCCCAAATTCATATCAGATGCCAAATCCCAGTTTCAGGAAGCTCACAGAACACAAACAGAATATAGGACCATTAAATAAACAGACAACACACACAGGCATACATCATACTCAAACTGCAGGAAATCAAAGGTAAAAAAAAAAATCCTGAAAGAAGCCAGAGGCAAAATATACCTAACCTATAAGGAGCCGAGATAAGAAGTATATCTAACTTCTCCTCAGAAACATAAGCAAAAAGAGAGCAGACTAAAATATTTAGAGTTGAGAGAAGAACAAACAAACAAACAAATAATCACCAGTCTAGAATTCTGTACCCTATAAAATGATCTTTAAAAAGTGAAGGAGATGGGCACCTTTGTGGCTCAGTCAGTTAAACATCCTACCCTTTATCTTGGCTCAGGTCATGATCTCACAGTTCATGAGTTCGAGACCTGCATCCGGCTCCGTGCTGACAGCTTGGAGCCTGGAGCCTGCTTGGGATTCTGTGCCTCCCTCTGTCTCTGCCCCTTCCCCCTTGTACTCTGTCTCTCTCTCTCTCTCTCAAAAATAAGTAATCATTAAAAAAAAATTTTTTAATGATTTTTTTAATGAACACAGAACTTACATTTGTGGGATGCAGTGAAAGTAGTGCTTAGAGGAAGATTTACAGCATTGAACGCATATATGAGAAGAGAAGAAAGATCAAAAATCAATAATCTAAGTTTCTAGCTTAGGAAACTAAAAAAAAAGAGGAGTGAGTTAAACCCAAAGTAAATAGGAGAAAATAAATAATAAACATTAGGGCAGAAATCAATGAATTGGAAACAGAAAACCATTTGAGTAAATCAACAAAATCCAAATCTGGTTCTTGGTAAAGATACAATCCATAAGCCTCTAGCCAGGCTAACTAAAATTTACTGTTCCCTGGGATGGGACCCAGATGTCTGCTTCATATTGCCAGTCAATGAGCAAGTGCTTCTGCCAGACAGGTCGACAAAAACACTACATCATTTCCTTTCTGTCATCAATTCAATCAATTAAAAAAAAAAAAACAAACCCACTACTGATAAGCTATATACTATGTGCCTGGCACTGTTTTAAGTACTTGGGATGTATTGATGAGTAACAAACAGAATAAATGAATAAGCTGTATGGTACATTATAAGGGACTAAGTGGAGAAAAAGAGCAGGAGAGAATTAGGAGTTATGAGTATTTCCATTTTCGTACAAATGTGTGTGTGTATATAGTACATACATACGCATATATATGTATATATACATATATTAAGCAAATACTCTATTTTCTTCCCTCTCTTGCCCCCTATCAACAAACATAAGATGTATTAATACTAGTTTACACCTGAGTATTTAAGTGACAGAGTATCAAGGGGAAGAGTGAACATCACCCAAGGATTTCGCGTCCTCTTCTGTGGGAAGAGCTGCCATGTTTTTGGTTATATGCAGGATAAGGGGAGCATGTTAAGTGGAAGTATGACTTTGTTACTGTCTTTATTGGGAGATTAAGTATGGTTTAAGTAAATGTGTATGACAAGCTGACAAGGCATGGACTGTAATTGTTAGTATTATGTGTCAACTTGGCTAGGCCATGGTACCCAGTTATTTGATCAAACACGAATCTAAGCATTCCAGTGAAGGAATTTTGTAGATGTGATAGCTACAATAAGCCGACTTCCAGGAAAGCAGAGTATACCCTATAATCTGGGCGGGCCCTGCCTAATCAGTTGAAAGGCCTTAAGAGCAGAACTGCAGGAGAAGAAATACCATCTGTGGACTTTGGCATCAGATCCATCCAAGAGTTTTTCCCAGTTGGCCAAGCTGCCCTACAAATTTTAGACTTGCCTAGCCAGCCCCCACAATCACATAAACCAATTCCTTGCAATAAATCTCTTAACATACAAATATCCTAGTGGTTCTGTTTCTCTGGTAGAACCCTGATTCAGGGAGCCACCCAGAAAAAATGACATTTGAGCAAAGACTTGGAGTTGGTGAAGGAACTGCCCCGCAGATATCTGCGAGAAGAGCAGGCGAGGTGTGTGCAAGGAACGGCAAGCAGAGTGGCTAAGAGTCAGCAAGGCAGAGAACAGCCCCAAAGGAGGTTGTTTTATTAACCAAAAGACCCAACAAGGAAAGTGCAGGCTGTGAACAAAAGGTCTCCTTTATTATTCTTCCTGTCTTATACTAAGCCCACATCATGACCAAAAACTATGCTTCCAAATGCCTCTCCTTCTCTAACATGACACAAGTGAATCCTCCCACTCCCACTATTGGCCAAAGCTTTGGGATGCCGCAAGGAGATCTGTAGTTAACACATCTGACACTCAGTGCACTTGTGCGCAGCACCCCTGTGAGCCACACCATGCTGGCAGTTTCTCTCTTAGGAGTCCAGGAGCCAGGAGTCAGGCCAGAAAGGGTCCTGGCATCGGAGCAAGGGTCAAGAGCTGAGTGGCCACCACCAGGCAGAGAGACAACATACACAGTCATCTCTGGCTAAAATGAAAGCTTGCTGTGTGCAGGGTATAATGCTCTTATCTGGTCCACCAGGCTGAGTGGAAAGAATGAGGACCAGACACCATCAAAGGCAGATAATAAGTGATTTGGATGCCAGAGTCCAGTAATTTGGGTGCATTAAGTCCAGGCATCCCAGCTGCTCATTTGTCCCAGTAAAAGGGAGAATACCACCTGTCACAGGTTTTCCTTACTACAAAGGTTACCAGAACAACAAGAATTTCAGGTACATGTATTAACCTGGAAAGATGTTCATGATTATAGAAAGGGAAGAAAAGGTAACACGACCGTATCAAATATACACATTGATTCTTAGATACATCTGAACTTCATAAATATTAACATGAAAAATGTATTTATTAGGCTTTAGGAAAGACAATATATGCAAAGAAAAGAGTTAAAGAATGTATACAAAAATTATAATAAAGCTATGTGGTTAGTGAGATTACAGGTTGTTGTTTTTTTCTTTTTGCTTCTGTACCTTTTTTTTCCCCTCTAATAATATGTATTGCTTGAATAACAAAATTGTTTATGGTTTAGAAGTAAAAACCCCTTCATGTCTATAGCACTTCTAGTTCTTTCTCTACTCCCTCAAAAAAAGTGAACTGACACCTGTAACCTCAATATGTTAGAACAGAGCTGTCTGCAGGCCCCTTTTACATATGGGAAAGTACAAAGCTCAAAGCAATTAGGTCACTTTCCCAAAGTCACTCATTATGGTGTGCAGCCCAGCCAACACATGAGTGTGAGGGTCCTGAAAGTCCATTCCAAACCACACACTTGCTTTGTGGCATTTTCTCAGTCCCAGGGATCCCAGGGAAGTGCGGTTTAAGACGAGCTGGCCCCTTGCCCTTACCTCAGCCAGGCGGGAATGCTTGTGGACGTTCTCGCCTTTCTGCACGCTGGGAGCCAGCTGCTGCAGGACCCCCCTGCTGCTCGTCAGTGCTCTGGTCAGCCGAGCAAACTTCCCCCAGCCTGGAGCATGTAGAGGAGAGAAAGGACAGCTTCAACCATGTCCTGAAGATCATGGACATTCACACCACAAGTTAAGCTGTCAGAAGCACATACACCCATTGTCCTCCTGGGCTCCCATGAATCATTCTGTATTCCTCCCAGCCCAGACTCGCTGCTCAAAAAAGCACCTAGACAAATTTGTGTTGCAATTTACTCTTCCCCTTTCACATTATCCTAATCATAGCTTTGTGACAGGTTTTAGTACTGTTTTACAAATAGGAAAACTGGGGCACAGAGTGCTCAGATGACTACAGAGTCCAGAACCCAGATGTTTCCATTCTATCTCAAGGCTTTTCTGCCAGATAATGCCAGGCAATTGAGATATTTCTCAGACTTTGGGCTCAAGCTGCCCCCAACCCCCACGTAGTCTGATCTAGTAGAGACCAAGCAGGTTCCAAGTGTTATGTGGACAAGCCAGTTAAATGGCTATCCCATGCAATGCATTCTCCAAAGCCAGGGGAATGAGAAATGAATCTAATCCCTTTTGGGGGGGGGGGGGGGGGGTGAAGCACAGGCATATTTTAGTCTGCTCTGGGATGGGGGAAGGACAGTTGGTGACAGGTTCCTCCAAATAACAAGAATCCCAAAGAACCGAACTTGGAGCAAAAAAATCTGGACACAAGTCCCGTTTCTGCCTCCAGCTTGCTTTGTGATCACCAACCAGTCATTTAAATTGCTTAAGCCTTATCTGTAAAGTGGAAATTAAAATACTCTAGCTGCCTAAAGGCAGGGTGCATTTGTCCGGTAAAACAAAGGGGCTAAGTTTAGTGGGCTCAGGTTAGGAGACTGAAACAGAGGCTGTCTGGAGGCCTCCTTGGCACTCTGGACCAGCTCCTCCAGGAAAAGTAAAATACTGATCTTTTTCCAATCCAGCCCCCTCCACAACGCAGAATCTAAGACATATGAGTGATCTTTACTGCATTTAATTATCTCCAAAGACAACTGTCCATTCCAATACCCAGCAACCCAACTCATCTGCATCCAGGTTATGACCATGGCAATTGCCTCAAGAGACCCATGAAACCCTGGCAGTGTTCTCAAGACCAACCTTGGGGTTGAGGTGCTCCAAAGACCTAGACGTGGAGTAGATAGCAAGTAAACAGAGCACCTGGCTCTTTTTACATGGCAGCTAAAAACAGGACTAGGTGATGTTTTTTGGTTTTTATCCCTTAGTGTTTGGCAGTATTCAACACCTTGCAGCAGACCTCAGTTCTGCCAAATTCTACCCTGGAGCACCTTTCCAAGATAGACTTGGAATCCAGAGGAATGAAGTTAAGCAGCAGAATGGCCCTTTTTTTTGCACCTTTAAGAATCATGATCTGGATAAATTTTTGTCAACATGGAAAGAATAGCAAATCAGTGCTTTATTATCTTATTCCAGAAGTTCTAGGTTTAATAAAAGACAGTGGCATTTTCATCCATCCTGATGCCATTAAGCAGAGAAATAGGACTGCTGGAGTCAGCTTGAAAAGAGACACATGGTAGTCAGGCAGTAGGGGTCCCATTAATGTTAACAGGAGGGGATGGCCCAGACTCTGCAGGGGTTTCACATCTCCCCCAAATGTACCATTTATGAAGATGCTCACTGGAATCTGCTTTTGTGAGCTGTCAACCAGAATTTTTTAAGTCTCTTTCAGAGTTAGGCTCTCTTTCAGCTCCAAACAAAATTGGAATTGAATTCTACAATGATTTTCAAGAACAGAAAGTATAATTTTCAATCAGGCAAAACATAGTTGGGCATGCAGACATCAACGAGGGTTCTGCAACACCCCCCCCCAACCTAACCCACAACCTACCCTTCCACTACCATCACTACTACCACCACCATGACCCATACTCTGGGACCAATGATAAGAAGGAGGTGGCAGGACAGATACCCCAGACCCTGCCTGGCAGGAAGCTCAGGGTCCTGGTCTATCTAGCACAAGGGATGAAAAGAAAGATCCCTGGACCTCTAGGCATTTCCCCAGGCTCAGGCTAGCCCTGAAACCTTTCTAAGAATGTGGCTCTTAAAGGAGTTGGCTCTCGGCTACCTCAGTGGACAGCATGGGAAGATGAGTGGGTGTTGGATGGGGAAACGGACAGGCAGTGTGAAATTCTCCATCACATCTCTACCAGGACGGCCAGGCTCTGCCTGTTCTGATGGAAGGAAATAAGTTCTCCCTCAAGTTCCACCCCATGTTCTTTCTGAACTACAGATACTTTCTAGTAGGAATCATTGCCTGCCCAGATGAAAAAACTTCATTCATTCATGTATTAATTCATAAACATAATTGCTATATACCAGGCATAGTGCTAGGTACTAGAGATACTAAGATAAATAAGATACAGACTCTGGCTTCAAAGAGCATGCGCTCTAGTAGGGAAGACTGGCAAATAAATTTTAAAAGCCATGACATAAGCCATGACTTAGCTCATTAGCTAAGTTCTGTAACAGAGATGAGTATAGGATGCTATGGTCAAGACTGTCCAGAGAAGGCATATCTATCTAATCCAGGCTTGGGAGGCTTCCCAGAAGGGGTAACACTAGGACAAATTTTGAAAGATGAGTAGGAGTTAAAAACAAGAAGGAAAAGATAGACATTGCACACAGAAGGAACAGCACCTACAAAAGCGAAAATCATAAAATAGGGTAACATGTCAGTGAAGAGTAAGACATCCCAAATGCCATGACTGGTAGAGAGGAGGGGGGTGTAGACAGTGGCTTGAAGTGATGTTAAAGTGGTTGTCAGGGGCCAGATGGAGAAGAACTTTGGTGATAACAACTTAGATAGCAAACTGAGAAATATGAACTTCATTCTGAAACCCATAGGGAACCAGGGAGGAGTTCAAATATAGTAGGGAGGAGGAAACACTCTGATTTCACTTTAGAAAGACAGAATGGTGGGCGCCTGGGTGGCTCAGCCAGTTGAGCGTCCGACTTTGGTTCAGGTCATGATCTCACAGTTCATAGGTTTGAGATCCACATCTAGGGTGGCACCGACAATGCAGAGCTTGCTTCAGATTCTCTCTCTCCCTCTCTGCCCCTATCCCACTTGCACTTTCTCTCTCTCAAGAATAAATAAATAAACATGAAGAAGAGGAAGAAGAAGAAGAAGAAGAAGGAGGAGGAGGAGGAGGAGGAGGAGGAGGAGGAGGAGGAGGAAGAAGAGGAGGAGGAGAAGAAGGAGAAGGAGAAGGAGAAGGAGAAGGAGAAGGAGAAGGAGAAGAAGAAGAAGAAGAGAAGGAGAAGAAGGAGAAGAAAAAGAAGGAGAAGGGGAAGAAGAAGAAGAAGAGGAGGAAGAAGAAGAAAAAAGACAAAAGACAGAATGGTAATGTGAATAGTAGATTTTAAAAAACAAGGTTGATAGGGGTGCCTGGGTGGCTCAGTCAGTTAAGCATCTGACTTCAGCTCATGTCATGATCTCACAGTTCATGAGTTTGAGCCCCATGTCAGGCTCTGTGCTAACAGCTCAGAGCCTAGAGCCTGCTTCAGATTGTCTCTCTCTCTCTCTCTCTCTCTCTCTGCCCCTCCCCAGCTCATGCTCTCAATCTCTCTCTCTCTCTCTCTCTCTCTCTCTCTCTCTCTCCCTCTCTCTCAAGAATAAATAAACATGAAGAAGAGGAAGAGGAAGAAGAAGAAGAAGGGGGAGGGGGAGGAAGAGGAGGAGGAGAAGAAGGAGAAGAAAAAGAAGAAGAAGAAGAAGAAGAAGAAGAAGAAGAAGAAGAAGAAGAAGAGAAGAAGGAGAAGAAGGAGAAGAAAAAGAAGGAGAAGGGGAAGAAGAAGAAGAGGAGGAAGAAGAAGAAAAAAGACAAAAGACAGAATGGTAATGTGAATAGATTTTAAAAAACAAGGTTGATAGGGGTGCCTGGGTGGCTCAGTCAGTTAAGCATCTGACTTCAGCTCATGTCATGATCTCGCAGTTCATGAGTTTGAGCCCCACGTCAGGCTCTGTGCTAACAGCTCAGAGCCTAGAGCCTGCTTCAGATTCTCTCTCTCCTCTCTCTCTCTCTCTCTCTCAAAAATAAATAAAACCTTTAAAAAAATAAAAAACAAGGTTGATAGATAAAAGACCAGTTAGGACCCCAGGCAAGAGACTCTGCATGCCTGGACAATACTGTAGCAATCCAGGCAGCCTCTGGGTTCCCAATTTGGGTGACTAGGGTGAGAGCCATGCAATGAGATTAAAAACACATAAGAGGAGCAAATGGATTTTATGGAAGATACCTTGTATAATTTGGACCAAAGCCATCAGGAGAAACATTCCTGAAAACAACGGAGCTCCTGTTGTCCAAAAGGCCAAATGGGAGGAGACAACCCAATGAGAACCTAGCTCAAGACAATCTTCCTTGGGGGAAGTCCAATGGTCATTTTCCACGAGGAAACTAAGGGAACATTTCCGGGATCCTGCCCTACCACCAGCAGAACAGCTCACTCCTTCCTTTGTACACTCCCCTCTGCTTCAGGCAGACCTCTAGCTCTTCAGCACACACACTTCCTGTGTGTTTTTGGGGTGAGAGGGGGTGGGCAGGAAGGGAAGAGGAGGCATGATGGGAGAAGAAGGATAGAAGAAAGGGAACACAATATGTAATCCAGCAATCAGCTAAAAAGCACTTACTAGGTCTTTTCTCCATGCTTAGTACAGACAACTATTTCCCCCTTCCTTGACCACACGATGGCTACTGGTTTCAACTGGGGTAAGCCCCCCACTAGGCTTCTTTAGCCCACAAAGCCCTGTGTTTCCCTAGGCCAGAAGAAGAGATGACTCTGGGATGAAATGAAATTCCAGCTCGTCCAAGGAGAAGTCCAGGGATACAAGAAAAGACAGACATATAGGCTCCTCCCCTGGGAAATCATGCCAAGTCACTTTGAGTAGAAGTTGAAGAGGAGATGGCTGTAAGGTGTCCTGACCTCGGTGGGGAGGCTGCGAGGCCAAGCTTGCCCTAATCTGCAGAGTCACAGATTCTCTTACAGGAGCTGGTGCCATAACCCAACATACACAAGAGCACAGAAGACACTGAGGACCAAGATGGACAGTCAGTGTGGACACTGCCCAAGTACCCTCAAGTCTTCCTCCCCTGGTCTTTTCCCTATCACTATAGAAACAACCAAAAATCTAGGGTGGCTTCTTCAAGGAGCAGCCACTAAATCATCACCTTTCCATCATCCTAAGGGCAGAGGGATAAAATGTTAATACTGAAGGGGCCAAAGGCACCTGTGGCTGGTATCCACTGCCCGGTTTCTTTCCCAAGAGTGCCTCATGAATATCCCACAGGAAGACATACGGACAGATCAGCAGTTACAGCAGCTTGCCAGAGGCCTCACCCCTGAATATTCTCAATCTTTGGCCTTTGAAAATCTCCTCTGGAGTTTTACATTCCTTTACTTTATCTGAATCTGGCTCAAGTTTAACTATGTAGCACTAAATCTGTGGGTCTCTGAAAATGAATCCGCTCCTTCAGTGTGAGACTATTTGGTGGAGTAAGAGACAAAACAAGAGGGGTAATCCATCCTCATCCTCTGGGGAGCAATGCAGAGAGCAAACCCTGAGCCTTACCATCGAATTCTTCTCTACCCACTTGCCCAAGCCTCCCAGCTGAGAAGCGAGAATAGGACAGAGAAAAATGTCCTGCAGCCCCACTACCAATTATCCATAATAACAGAAAAGTGAGAGATTCAATTCTCATTTCAGCCAAGAATTCCCACCTACTCTGTCATTCTGACTTCAAATACATATACACACACCCCAGAGCTGCTACCAAACAGCAAACCTAGCTCGACTTGCATTTTCTGTCCAAAGGAAGGTCCTGTGGACACCTTTTGTCAGAGAGCAAAGGAAGTAGTCAAAAGATGGACAGAAAAGAGATAAGGAAGTCCAGGGGCCCAGATCATTCATAAAAAGGAGATTGAGAACTGATACACTAAAGGAAAGGGGGTCTGGGGTGGCCCAATCACTCGCCAAAGGGGAGTTACATTGTGTCAGATGCTAAAATAGTCCACTGAAGATTACCCTGTGTGTTTACCACTTTGTGGAGTGTTTCTGGGAAAATGTTAGGCACCAAGTGGCTTTCTCGTGTCACTACTGGATGCACTTATCCCACTCCCAAGCCCCAAAGTTAGAGAAAATAAAGTCACTTTAAAGACAATTTGAGCACAGTTGACTAAAAAGAAGACTAATCTGATGTTGGGAAACATCTTGTGCTGCTATGCCAAAGAGCAATTATCTGGGGATTTCTGGGGTTTGGGATAATCCACCCTTCCATTCCATCTCAAAAGTGAATTCTAAACAAGCCTGGGTCAGCAAGACTTCTGAGACTCTTATTGCTGACTGAGGTGCTGTACTGAAAACCCAGTTGGACCTGCCAGAACCTCTCAATGTGAGAGCACATCCAAGAAGAAATGTCAAGTCAGGAGAACAACCCAGCTACACAGCAACGCGTTTTCCTAGATTTGATCCTTGCAGCCAGAATTTCAGTTTATAGACTTACAACTAACAAGGCCTGGAGAACTGTCATGCTTTTCTATCGTAAACGGACTAATATAAAATTTGACCTTGTCCCAAGTGGACTACCAAATCAACGTCAGCCAGGGCCACAGTGACATAAAAGTGGGAGTGTCTAAACATACCCATCATGGCATTTAAAATGTACAGGCTTACAAAGTCACGTCTTGGAGGAGACATTAAGGATGATCCACTAGCAGCGTTCCTGCCAGGAGCACTAAGGTGGGTGCGTGTGCACGTACCAAAACTCTCATCAGCGAGGAAATGCATCATTGAGGCAGGTTAAGTGAAGTAGAGCATTTTTTACTCCTGGAAAATAAACCTAGGTGAGCCTCACCGCGTCACTGTTTTTATCTCTTCTTTCACGTTTCATAAGAACCAAATGCAGACACCCAGGTGGCACATTCTCTGTTGGGTATGTCTTTCCTACTAAACAATACTTGCACGTCACCCAAAAATGTTCCAGTGGTGGTGAAACGCAAGTGTGCTGACTCAACCAAACCACGTTACTTCAAAGATTTAAGAGAAAACTTGCAAAAGCAAATGTCAAAATATCTGACTGCCTTTAAAACAGGATCTATGAGTTTATTCAGTTAAAAAAAGCCAATGGCATTTCTGGAGGACAGAAGGGTGACCCTTAATCATGAGTGAGTCTATCACCGTGTAATCCCTGTTGCACTGAGGAATCTTCAAGTCAGAAACTAGGAATCAGGGAATCACAGATCTGCAGGAGAAAAAGGAGACTGCAGGAGGCTGAGGAACTGGCCGAGAAACTTGACATCTGCAGTCGTCTTAAAATCAAAAGGCAGGCTGAAATCGATTTACTGGGTTATCGTTATCAGTTTAAAAAAATAGGATGCACTGGTCTACACAGGACTGTGCTCTGAACTCTGTAAATGTGAGCATCCACATGTGCTAGAGGATTCAGCACCCACATAATGCTTTTTCTTTCCTCCTCTAAGGCACATTTTAACAATCACAATTTTGTCAGTTTCACTCTTGCCCGGGCCCTTCTAGCATCTCTCTGCTGCATCTTGGGAAACCACAAGGAGCAGAGTTCTCAGAGAGAGCTGGAAAATCAACCACAGAGCCAAGAAGCACTGCAAAAAAGAAGAGCTGACGGCCTCCTGACTGTCTCGCGTGCATGCGGGAAGACGGATGGAAGAGAGGGCTGTGACACCCCCTAATCCCAAACCTCTGGGAATCACAAGCCATCTTTTGTACATCTGATTAGTGGAACCTCTTCAAGCATATACATGTTGTATAAATCCTGAGCCATTTCCTTCCTTGGCCCCCAGTATTATTCAAACAATACGTGCATGTGATATGGCTGAAGTGAGCACTAAAATCTGTGGTCACAAGCTGATCAAACGACCCATATGGAAAGGCTACTCAAGACCCTGGCCTCATTAATACCATGTTTCCGATGAATTCACCAGCCACAGACATAGCTCCATCAACCACAGAGGGAGAGATGTCAGTCAAATCTAACAAAGTTTATATACAAGTAAGATGAATGTGGCCATGGACTGCCTCATTTACATGACTGAGATCTGTCCTGGGAACACCTACAAAGACTCCGCTGATACCAAAGGTGCCCAACTACCTTCTTCTGTCTAACCTTTACTGGAAAGAGTTAAGCTACAAAAGGTATAAAATTGATTCAAATGCTTTCCTAAACAAAGTTTTTTTTTCCTCCTCCCCTTCTCCCGCTTAATACATTCCAGAATGATACAGTGCTTTACCCAACACAAATCTGAGTTTAAATCTTGATCTTTGTGCAGAGATTGCCTTGGCAACCTCAAATTCTCCATAATGGGAGACACACCACAGGGGGGGAAAAAAGGCATAAATGTTTTTGTACAAATCAGAATTACAAACCTTTACATGAATCATCCTCAATGGGCTGTTTGAAAGCTGTTATGTCACTGAAAGTGCAAAGAAATAAAACCACTTTATCCTGTTCATTTCGAATTGGAGCAATTTTCACAAAGAACCACACAGGTGTCCCTGAAAGAGACATCAAAAGGTCGGTCAGTAATTTTCATTTTCACGTGAGGGGCTATGGAATAAAGACTTGGAAATGAATAGGTACACATATTAATTCATTTTTGAATGGTCTCATTCCTTTAGGTGCTGGGATATCATACCATTAATTCCTCTTCTTGCTGGAATAAAAAACTTTCATGGTGACTATTTGGCAGGGATTTTCTTTAGTTCAAATAATTTTGTAAGTGTAGATCTCTTAACCCTTGCAAAATGATTAGAAAATGGGTCAAGAACCTCCTGATCTTACAGAAGGAACTAAGGTACAGAAGCCTACATACTTGCCTTAGACCATGAAGTGGACAAGTAAACAGTAGGGACCAACAATGGGCATTGCCAACCATAGACAGCAGACCACGCAAACTCCAATTTCCATTGCTAAAAGGCCCTACTGTCAAAATCCAGTTTGGGAATCCATCAGTTTGACTCACATGCTCAATCAACCATGGGCCAAAAAGGTATATTTCTAAGTCTCTCTCCCAAAAATAAATATCCAAAAGGTCCAATACAATGGGGCAGGTGACAACGCACTGAAGAAGGAGAACCACCACGATGATTCTCCCAGCATAGGCTCCCTCAAAAAGGAGGTTTCTAGGTGGCTTTAGGCTGTGATTATATTAGTGCTTTAGGAAGCTCAACAAATGTGTTTTAACTTCCAATCCTTATTCCTGAGTGAAAATGGGGGATAAATGATATCTTCCAAAGCACTGCCCTAATCTACACAAGGAGAAGGTGGGTGGACATATAGAGGTGGGTGGACTATAGAGGACATCACAGCAAGCCACACCAATCAACTCTCTGATGCAAAAATTAATGAGACACAAAGAAATGGTAGGTTCTTCCCTACCTAGTTCTCATACCCCAGGTCCTTAAACAGCATCTGGGAAATAATAACTATTGGCCGAATTTTGCATAACTGGGATAAAACTTTACATGCTATTTTATAACCATTTTCAAGTTAAAATACAATAAGTATTTCTCCATGTTAAGAATTAGAGAAGGCATGGTGTTCAGCATTCTACATATATTATTTTATTTTAAGAAGATAACAAGCAAACAACTCACTGAATCTTGGAGATGGAAATAAACCCCCAAGAGGTACCTGGGTCTCTGCTGGCAATCACAGCAAACTCTATCCTATGACATGGACAGAGAGATGTCTCTGATTGAGATTAGCTTTACAAAACTGGCTATACCACTTATTCATATGGAAGTATAAATAACCATAAAATATACAAACAGGCAGCAAATAGATCATATGGGAATATATTTTCTTTAAATCCTGATATTATCTATGTAATCATCCATAGTTAATTTTAATCCTCTGTCCATTTTCCCTTTCCTTAATTTTTGGCTGCCTGTTTCTGGATGCTTATAGAAGACAAATAGTTATAAGGTCACCCTAAGAAAAATGTGTTTCAAAAGAAAAATCCACCATACAAAAATCACATACAGCATTCCAAAATCAAGAAGAATATGGCCTTCGAAACCCCTACTGTTTTTGAAAGGTCTCTGTTACTATTCCTCCCAGTCCCCTGCTCAGAACCTGTGGGTTTTAAACCATTTTCAATTAAGCAACAGAAACCTCAGAATAAAGTGTCACATCAAGTGAACTTA
Organism: Panthera pardus; assembly: GCF_024362965.1. Taxonomy (NCBI): domain Eukaryota; kingdom Metazoa; phylum Chordata; class Mammalia; order Carnivora; family Felidae; genus Panthera; species Panthera pardus. The sequence continues at coordinate 37,037,147 of NW_026526777.1, forward strand.
TACACCCACAGCTCTCCATTATATCCTAGCTGGTAAGACAAAAAGCAAACAAATCAAAAAACCATTTTCTTTCTGCTCTAAAAAAAAAACAAAAAACAAAAAAAACTTAAGCAAGTTTTTTCAGATGGTAAACCAGAAAACAATGTGAATTTATCAAACCAGTAAGGAATCAGATGAGAGCCCCCCCCCCGCCCAACTCGTGAGGTCTAACCCCAGAAGCCTCAATCTTGCTGGAATCCTTGGAACCACGGCCTTCCCAGCCACCACCTATGGGCCATCCACTACACTGTGTCAGCTGGGCCTAATGCCTGTGAACTTTTCCAGTTGGGACTGTGCCATCTAATCTTTATATTCCATTTATGACTCTTGGGATTGATGACGTTAGCCCATATCAACCAGATCATGAGAGCCCCACTGTATTAGTCATGCTGGGAGGACTTTTTCATTTTGCTAGAGTTCAAGCTCATCTTGGACTCTCCCCATTTCTACATGTCAATCTGTTTAAGGCTGTGTGCTTTTCTCCACCAAACCGTGCCCAATGCTTCCTCCAGAAATGTTCCCTGAGTAAACACATGCTATCCTGATCATTTCTTTTCAGTAAATAAATATGAATCTCATACCAAAACTTCCCATAGTCAGTATTCACTGCCTTAGAGTTCATCTCAAGCTGATCAGTTGGGCTTGTTGAGAGAGGAAACCTATTCCCCGATCCGGTGTTTCCTCGTGGAGAGACATCTTTCAAAGGAACTCTTGAGTCTTTTCCCTGGGTTGGTAATTTTGGGGTCAAGAACTGGATATGTTAGCTCACCCACTTCTCCACATCTGCATTCTTAGAGATGAATCTGCATTCTTTTCTGTATTCCCATTCTATAGATGGAAGGGGAGAAGTCAAAAAGGCAGGGGATGACTGGTAGAAGCCTGTGGTTCTCCAGTGCTGCCTGTGTTAGGTGGGTAAGTCTGTCTGATTCTAGAATTCACTTTTAGAAACTTTACTTGAACACAGACATCAACTACATTCTCTAGGATCAGCTTTACTTGTCTTAAAAGTGATATTTTAACCTCCATTTGCCTGATTCCTGTATCTCTCTTGATTGGTTCTGATCACAGGCAGGGAAAGAAAGTGCTATGAGTTGGCCCCCTTCCAACTTTAACAATTGAGGACTCTTCCCTTAATCCGACCATAATCCACTCTGGAGGAAGATATCTGAAATACTGCCGCTGTCTTATCACCCTGCACCCCTATTTAAGTGGCATCTAGTGCAATGCTTTCATAGGATCCCATTAGGCCATTACGTGGCTCAACTCCAGGAGGCACCATTCTAGAGTTGTGAAAACCAACAACCTTGGAAGGGTAGGAACTCTAAGAATGCCTGCTGAGTTTCAAAGAAATAAGTCCTACTTCCAGTGTCTTCACAGTCATTCAGAACTCTCTCCCAAATTATCATTCCCTACAAAATCTAGGAAAGCAAGCAGAATGGGCTTAAATTTTTATTTCTGAAATTCTTTCAAAAGAGAACATGAGTCCCACCTAGGTGGCACAGAACAGTAATTCCAACCTTTTAATCATAAAAGCAAAGCATTTTTGACTAGTGAAACATTACTCTAAGTCTCAATATATGAAACAGTTGCTTCAAGTGAACATAGGCTGTCCAGACGCTGGAGCCCCACTCAGTTTCTCTTCCATCCCTCTGGATGCCCCCAAGGATATTCAGGAGCTTCCCAGAGGCAGAGGCCAGGGATCTCTCCTAGAGCCCAGATTCTGGAGTAGGATTCTTTCCACCAAGATAAAGAGAAGCAATGCATGCACGAAATTCACATATACAGTCACAAAATCAGGAAGATAAGGTTAATCAGGAAAATTCTGCCTCTGCACCCAAGTGGCTACAGTGGAAAAATTGAGAAAAGCAAGTATTTGATGTCCTGTTTCTGTAAAAGGACAAAGGGTGAATAATAAATAAAGGAAGATCAATGCACAAATCTAGGAAAAACACAGCAAAGGCTGATGGCAAAGGCAGCTGCTGCTGGGACAGCAGGTCTTTCCTGGCTGAAAGTGCAAGTGGAAGGGCAGCCCCGGGGTAGGCCCCTCCTCCTGGTCACTCTGTGATTCTCATCCTTTACTAGCTCCCTTGGGTCATGGAGTAATGAACCTGACAACTTGACCTGGCTATAGTGATTCTCAACCCCAGAAGTCAGATAACAAAACAGCAAGGTTCAGATGTACAAGGGACTTTTTGGCCTCCATCAGGCTTCCTCCTACCCTGGGCCTCCTCCCAGGTACTCTCTGTAATCAGGCAGCCAGGCCATATTCAACAGCAACAGAATTGACCAAGCCACTATCACCGGCTCATGGGAATGGCTGCATGAGCCATTCAGATAGATCCAGAAACTAGACCAGGGCATGGCAGCTGCCCCAGGAAACAGACCAATTGGTCTCAGGTCACCTTCACTGAGATAAAAAACAAATACAGAGAGTATGAGAGAACACCAGGGGGAAGCAGTGGCTACTGGCCATTAGAACATCTGATTGGGGATTCCCAAGCCCAGGGTTTGAGCCCTATCTCTTAGTTTATTGTACACTTTGGCCATGTCACCTTAACCTCTTAGAATTGGTTTCCTCATTTGCAAAGTAGGGATAATAGAATTACTTTAGATTCAGTAAACCTATACACATGTCTGATACGTTCCTCCCTTCCTTTTAAATTCTTTGCTGGTAAGATTGAAATGTTCAATCTCACCTCACAGAGGTGTTTGGATGACTCAAAAGAGAATGTATCTCAAGGTGTTTAATGAAACTCCAAAGCTGCCTCTACCTGTTCTGAGAAAGAGGGCCACTCTCAAACATGAGGGAAAAGCTAGAAAAATCAATGCTTAAGCCTCACTATAATTCAAATTTGATTGAAGAGCAAAACACAAAGCCTAAATAAATGGAGAGAGTTACATTGTTTGTAGATGAGAAAATTCAATTTTGTAAGATGTCAAACCTCCCTGTTTAATATATAAATTTAATGGAATTTCAATCAGAATCTCAGTTGTTCTTTTTTTGTTTGTTTTTCTCGGAGTTGATGAATTGAAATTCAATTCAAGTAGAAAAATAAAGCAGAAGAAGGGCCAAGAAATCTTTGAAATTTTTTGAAAGAAAAATAGTGACAAGGACCATCTACCACAGCTGACCCTTGAACAAAACAGGTTTGAGTTGCGCACATCGACTTATACCCCAATTTTTTTTCTGTAAATGTATTTTTTTGGTAAATGTATTTTCTCTTCATTATGATTTTTTGTAACATTTTCTTTTCTCTAGCTTACTTTAAAAATACAGTGTATAAGACATATAACATTCAAAATATGTTTTAACTATTTATGTTATTCATAAGGCTTCCAATCAACTATAGGCTATTAATAGTCAAGAAATCTTTGAACATAAAACATTCGAAATATGTTTTAACTATTTATGTTATTGATAAGGCTTCCAGTCAACTATAGGCTATTAGTAGTTAAGTTTTTGGTGAGTCAAAAGTTACACCCAGGGGCACCTGGGTGGCTCAGTCAGTTAAGCCTCCAACTCTTGATTTTGGCTCAGGTCATGATCTCATGGTTTGTAAGACTGAGCGCCTTGTCGGGCTCTGTGCTGATGCTGTGGAGCCTGCTTGGGATTCTCTCTTTCCCTGTCTCTCTCTGTCCCTCCCACGTGCTCTCTCTCTCTCTCTCTCTCTAAATGAATAAATAAGCTTAAAAAAAAAAAGACCCAAGGAATTGACAAAATCTTTTTTTAAAAAAAAAAGTTATACTCACACTTGCGAGACAGTTTGGTACCCCTAACCCCACGTTGTTCAAAGGTCAACTGCACAGGAACTAAGAGCCATGGGCACTGGCTTTAAAACAACATCATTCATTGAATTCATTGAGTGCTTACAGTGGAGCCCATTGTGGTTTATGTCTCATAGCCCCACCATGAGATGGATTGCGACTACATTATCTCCCAATTTTAAACATGGGGAACCCAAGTGGGAGAGCATTTTAATCAAACTCACATAGCTAATAAGTTACAAAAGGACTCCTGGAAAAGGTGAGGAGAGAAACAAGCCCATGAATGTGTGAGAATCTAGCATAGAAGAAAAGAACACTTCAGGGTCCCTGGGTGGTTCAGTTGGTTAAGCGTCCAACTCTTGATTTCAGCTCACGTCACAATCTCACAGTTCATGAGATCAAGCCCCACACGGGGCTCTGTGCTGACATCATGGAGACTGGGATTCTCTCTCTCCCTCTGTCTCTGCCCCTCCCTCGCATGCATATTCTCTCTCTCTCTCTCTCTCTCTCTCAAAATAAATAAATACACAAAAAAAGGAAAGGACATTTGAAATTAGAAGGGAAGAGCTGAATTCTTTAGTACATAGAACTGAGACAACTGAATAAGCAATGTGGAAAATAAATTGAGATTGCTACGTCACGTAATACATAAAAATACATATTTAATGTTTAAATTTAAAATTTTTTAAATGTTTATTTTTTGAGAGATAGAGAAAGAGTGTGAGCAGGGGAGGAGCAGAGAAAGGGAGACACAGAATTTGAAGCAGGCTCCAGGCTCTGAGCTGAGCTGTCAGCACAGAGCCCAATGCAGGGCTCAAACTCATGGACCATGAGATCATGACCTGAGCCAAAGTTGGACGCTTAACCGACTGAGCCACCCAGGCGCCCTAATGTTTTAAATATTCTAACATAGCTATAAAGGTACCAGAAGGAAAAAAGGAAGAATATTTTTATCATTTAGGTAAGGAAAAGAGCTTCCTAAACATATATAAAGCTCCATATAAAGCTTTATATATAAACACACATAAAGAACCATAAAGGAAAATAGTGACATAAATTCATTTTACTTATAAAAGGTATAAAAAATATAATTAAAAAGAAAACATGTTTAAATAAGAAAAATATTTTTCAACATTGAATCAATATCCCTTACATATAAAGAGCTCCTAGCACTGAATAAATGAAAGACAATCCATTAGAAAACTAGGCAAAATATGATGGTTTTTCTATTAGATTTCTCCACAACTAGATTGTAACCTCCTTAAAGGCAGAGTCAGTTTCTTATACCTGGATCTCTTTGGCTCAAACCCATAGGCCTACAGTAGGTAATCAATAAGTATTTGGCTGGCAACTTCTCCCTGCTGGCTTGGCACAACCACAGTAAGAAGCCTTTTCCTCAGCTTCTCTAATGGAGAAGCTGATCTAGAAGTCTCAAACATGAGGCCACCTGCCACACCACAAATTGTGAGGTCAGTCACATGCTGTGGAGAGTTACCCAGAGTGTCCTGCTTTCACTCAGAGCTCATACTTCATGATTTTCTTGTTTGAAAAATGGAAAAACTATGTGACTAGCACAAGAGCGAACCCCCAAATATTTACTGAATGAGTTCATTAATGATTGTCATTGATGTAACAAAATTATCCAACATACTGTGAATGAGTGAAGTAACAATACAAAACACATAGCACTACTAAAATGACTGGGTTTGCTCATCAGGCTGGCCAACAGATAGAAAGAAATCTTTCAAATAATCCATCCTTGAAGATATTTAATAGTATTCCACACATTCATTCCAAAGCACACCAGGAAGCCTTTTGCTAATTACTCCCAATTCCTAAAAAGGAGGACAAACATTAATGCTTATCAACAGAAGATTCTTTCTACAAGGCTGTCCTTGCAAATACTAGTAAAGAATGAGAGAGAGGGAAAAAAAGCAACTCATTACGAGTTTACTAAAAAAGCCAATAAGAAAATCACCAGAATTAAATAGAATATATGAGCAAAGAAACTGAACAATTAACAAAGAAATGATCATTTTAAATGGAAGATAAATAGGAAAAAATACTTCAGTCTCACTAGCATTAAAAATACTCATTAAACAAAAAAAATTTAATTGTAGGCAATTTGATAAATTGAAAGTTATACTGCAGTGCTGGTGTAGTACAATGAGTCAGACTCAAAATCTGCAAGTGAACTTGGGAATGGGTTCAATTCTGAAACACTGTTTGGCAAAGTGTCTCAGGAACCTTAGTTCACATTCTCTGACAGTGTAATTCTTAACTTCTAGGAAATATTTCAGAATGTCAATAAATACCTTTACATGAAGATACCCACTTTGGCACTGTGTTTAATAAAGTTTAGAGCCTCATAAATATCCAACAATGGAAGAAGTATTAACGAAATTCTTTTCTAAATTATATTTATGGGGAATTTTAATGAGGATATTTTTATGATAAAAGATTGATGTATGTATGACTTCAAGTTGTACACACATCAGAGGCGCCTGGGTGGGTCTGTCAGTTCAGCTTCCGACTCTTGATTTCGGCTCCTGTCATGATCCCACAGCCCCCTGTTGTGCTCCACGCTGGGTGTAGAGCCTGCTTGAGATTCTCTCTCTCCCTCTGCCCCTCCCCCAATTCATGCACGCGAAAGAAAGAAAGAAAGAAAGAAAGAAAGAAAGAAAGAAAGAAAGAAAGAAAGAAAGAAAGAAAGAAAGAAAGAATACACATCAAAATCTCAATTATGTATCATGTGCAAGAAAAACCTAAACACACCAAAACGTTAATAGCATAGTAGTATTTCTCTGAGTCTTTGGGGCAATTGTTTTTCTTCATATCTTCATGTGTTTCTCATAGTAAAAATGATTCAATTTAAAAATCAGAGAAACAAAATATAAATTCTTCTAGATGATGACATTTCACAGCTAAAAATCTCAACAGGGGTGACTTTTCTCCCGTGGGATTCTACACTGCTTTAAAATGCTGAGAGTTTCAGTCTATTGAACCAGACATTTTGTCTCCTCCCTCCTCTCCTCCCGCCCATTTCTGTTCAGTCTGCTCCTTGAGGGCATCACTGGTCAGTTCAGCCCCACGCTGCTCCCACCTCGGCTCTGATACCCTCTCTCTGAATCAAATGCTTCTTTTACTCATCTGCTTCTTGGTAACTACCAAGCCCTTTCAAAGTCACTCAACAAACATTCACAGAGCACCTCTTTTAACTGCGCTCTCTGCTACATACTGGGCACGTTCTACCTCAGGTCAGAAGTAGAGTTTCTGACAGGAAACGCGGTGCTTCCCACTTCCTGGGCACCACCCGGGGCCAAGCAGACAGAGGGGAGAGCCAGTCAGTGGGCACCAATGATGAAGTCCCCACACTCAGTCCTCCCCAGTCCTGGAGGAGACATCCTTGGATCTCTCTCCTTCATAACTGCCTCTTCCTCCCTCCCCCAGCAGGCCGCAACCATCTCGTCAAGGGAGGGGACGTATCATTCCTAAGTGGGTCCCCGACCTCCAGTTTCCTATGCTCCATTCCATCTCCCCCACTCTACTGGAGTCATCTTTATAAAATGTAAATCTGCTTATATATTTAACGCCCCTCATCCCCATCCTCTTTCTCAACCAGTGTTCTTAAGGCGAATTCTAAACTCTATAATGTGCCTATGTTCCTGGTCCCTCCAAACCTCTCCAGCCTCAATGGTTACCCCTTTTCAGTGTATATGTTTATGTAATTACTCCATGAGTTTGGGGGGAGCATTTGCTGTGTGTCAGGCACTGTGCTGGGTGCAGGGGATCCAGCCGTGCAGGAGACACACCCTGTAGGCATGGAGGTCAGTTTTCACTATAGCTGCCCTCTGTCCTGGCTGTGCAGCATGTGATACGTGCACAGCAGTACTGGCATCACCTAGGAGCAGAGGCTCAGACCCTTTCACAGGCCTACTGACCACAACTAGCACTGCAGTGTGCAGGTGGTTTCTTATGCATGTCAAAGTCTGAGAAGCCCTGCTTCGGGTCTCTTGAAACTTCAGTGGTTGCTCTCACCACATGCCTTTCATCAGCCCTGGCTACTCTTTGCCCTTCCCTCTGCCTAACTCCCACCCTCCCTCAGTTTCTGCATGATTTCCTGTCTGCTAGGAAGACTTCCTTCCCTGCCCTCCTAAGTTAGGGTTCAGTGACCTCCTCCAAATGGTGTCACCATCAAAACACACACACACACACACACACACACACACACACACACACACACACTTAGGAAGTAAGTATTTTTTTTCAACTTTTTTTTTTTTTTTTTTTTTTTTTTTGGGACAGAGAGAGACAGAGCATGAACGGGGGAGGGGCAGAGAGAGAGGGATACACAGAATCGGAAACAGGCTCCAGGCTCCGAGCCATCAGCCTAGAGCCCGACGCGGGGCTGGAACTCACGGACCGCGAGATCGTGACCTGGCTGAAGTCGGACGCTTAACCGACTGCGCCACCCAGGCGCCCCAGGAAGTAAGTATTTAAAAAAAAGGAGGGGGGCACCTGGGTGGCTCAGTTCATTGAGCATCCGACTTTGGCTCAGGTCATGATCTCACAGTTCGTGGGTTCGAGCCCCACATCAGGCTCACTGCTGTCAGCCTGTCAGCACAGAGCCCACTTCAGATCCTCTCTCCCTCTCTCTCTATTCCTTCCCCACTTGCACTCACCCCAAGATAAATGAATATTAAAAACAAACAAACAACAACAAAAAACCACTTAGGGCTTCGTACCGTCTGTTGTACAGGCAGAGGCTGTGTCTGTCTTTTCATAACCACATCCCTAGCATAAAGCCTGTGTCTGACATAGAGTAGCAGGTCAATAAAAAAGCGGTTAAAAAAAAAAAAAAGCACAGAATTCAGTGCAAATATAAAATTCCCAGGCTAAATAAATAATTTAAAGTTTCTAAATTCCTTAGGACAGGATGGGATTGGGGGGGGGGGGGGGGGAAGGGCTGGTGAACAGGTTCCTAGGAAGAAACCACCACTATCTGCATTTCATGCTGCATGTTTTAGATACAGGCCTAGCCTTTTATGGAACTCCCCACTGGCCCTCTAGACATTTTTGTATAAATCAGAAAGAGAAGCTCCTCCCTCAGCACAGATGTAACGCTAGGCTAGGGTGCACGGAGGATTCAGCACACAAACCACAAGCTGGTTTCCAGTTGCCACCCCCTCCCCCCATATAGGGTGTAGCCTGCACAACCATATATGGTGGCCCTGCCTTGTACCCACAGTGAGATAGTCCCAGTCTTGGAAGAATGGCCTTGGAACAAGTACTGGAAACCAGGTCCTGGCTCCACATGACCCTGAGAAAGGAATTTAACTTCTTATACAATGGATATCCATAACATCAGCCATGCCTACTGTATGGGGCTTAGAGAATCAACATTTTAAAATAGAGTGGAATCATACTTTCTACAGAGTCTATTTTCCGAAGTCAAAGGGTAAGGTAAAAATTTCAAATGACCAAATTACTCTTGAAAATTCCTTACCACCACTCAGGAAGTAAAGTCCCATGCTAGGCTGACGTGCCCCGCTGGAGACGGGCACGCAGCTGTCAATAAGCCTACCACAACCTGAAAGGAGGGAAGAGATGCTCATTCCTTGGTAGAACAATAGTTGAACTAATTGGCACACATATGTGGGCCATGTCTACCTGAAGTATAGAGTCACCCTCAGTGCAATGAGATGCTCGCAATACAAGGCCTTCAGCCCGGGAGGCAGCTGAGGGAACAGCAAGCGTCCCCCCTCCCATTGCATACCCCCTCTGGAGTACATACCCCCTGACGGGGCTAGCAAGTGAAATCACTGACTCCATTTAAAGTAAGTTCCCCTTTCTCTCCTTTCTGTGCCAAACACATATAATTTGAACAAGTTAAATGCATAGTCTAACGAAGGTTGAAAACTCTGAAGCAAAATATAAATGCAAAGCATTATTTTTGTGACACACCTACCCAATTGGTATTCTGTGTCAAGGGGAAATCCACACTGTTCCGTACGAAAGGCTCCCAGTGTGGAAAACCTTGAACTGACTCCATTAGCTCAGGGCACATGTGCAGAGGAGAAGGCCAGTGTGCTCCTGTAAGAGCTCGTGCTTTGGGTTGTGTTCCCCATCAGCACAGAGCCATTCACAGTCTTCACCCCGCTCCTCTCCTGCCTAATAGCGAGGTAGGAACAAGACCTACTGGCTGAAAGAGGGAGATGGAACAAGGAGCCACATTAGCATCAAAGCTACAGGCACAACCCTCTTGGATTCATTGATGCCCTGAGGCAGTCTCTCAGATCAGCACCAGCACAGGCCACCAAACAAACAGTCCTCTCAGCTGACTGGTCCAACACTTGCAGAACTGAAGAAAAGTCCCAGCACCTTCCAGATAAAAGCAACATGTGCCCTTTGCTTTCCAGAGCAAAATGCATCACTCTGAATGCCACCAAAATAAACACTTATCTTCATGTGCTATCTGGGCCACGCGGGAAACATTGTATTGAACCTATGACCTACCATTCAATCCTACATAAAGAACAGAATGCTTTACAGACAAAATCGTTTTTTAAAAACAAAAGCAAAGTACTATTTAACATCTCTGCAGCTCTGCTATGACCACATGCCCCACGTTTCCATACTTCTAACATAGCTAATCCCCATTCAACAGGAAACCTCCTAAGAGAAAAGCAAGTTTTAAGCTGTGTATGGCTATTGATGTAAATTCTTCATTAATACACTTTGAGGAAGTATCGTAGCAAAAACAAATACATATTAACACCCCACTGTGAATATTAACACTGTCTCTGATGGAAAGCTGGGGTCATCAGGAGAAGAACTCTATTCAGAAACTGTATTTTTTTTAATGTTTTATTTATTTTTGAGAGAGAAGGAGAATGTGAGCAGAGCAAGGGCTGAGAGTGAGAGGGACAAGGATCCAAAGCAGGCTCTGTGCTGAGAGCAGAGAGCCCGACACAGGGCTTGAACTCACGAACTGTGAGATCACGACCTGAGCTGAAGTTGGGACACTCAACCCCTTCAGCCTCCCCTATTCAGAAACTCTTTTTTTTTTTTTTTAATTCCAATATAGTTAAACATACAATGTTATATTAGTTTCAGGCATACAACATAGTAACTCAACAATTCTCTATATTACTCAGTGCTCATCAAGATAAGTGTACTCTTAATCCCCTTCACCTAATAGGGCATCTGATGGTGTTACCTACTGTGCTAGGTACTACGGAAGACAAATACAAAGAGGATCTGGCCAGAGTCACTGTCCCACGTCTTCCTTTCCCCCAGGAAGGCTTAAAGTCTACAAGTGCCTTGAGCCAACAGCTCACCATACAGGAAAAACACCAACTTGGCAGAAAAAGAGATCAAGAAGTCTTAATTGGTCGGTGACAAGTTCAAATGTTCCATAAGGATCAGGGTAACTCGGCAATCCAAACCTTTTATTCAAAACAGACACAACAGCCTCAGGTAACAACACTCAGCTGATGGAGGAAAAGAAAATGCAAGACAGTAACAAAGGAATAGGACCTCTTTTACTATCCCAAGTGCATAAATAAAGGTATGGTTCAGGATGGTCTTAATACTCACTGTTCTTCTTGTACATCAAAATTTCAAAGGAATTCATCTCATAGTTCTCAAATGTTTGTCGAACCTTTTCAATTGTGTCTTTATCAGTCAGCTCCCCATACATGAAACTGCAAATCAACCAAAAAGCTGAAGTTAGTTCCACAAATACTGACTATTGTACCATCATATGTTAAATATGTTTCCTATACCCAGCACTGTGATATGTGAAATGAACACACACACATACACACACACACAAATGGAAACATTCATTCAATCAAGAAAGCTTCACTAATTCAACTGTGACTGGCACTCTACCACTGCCCCCCAAAAATGAACAGTATAATAAGGAAGACACCCAGAAAAGTGTGGATCAGGAAACAGTATGACCAACACTTTTGGAATTACAGAATACAGGCACAGAGTGGTCAGTGAAGGCTTCCCAGGGTAGAGGCATATGAAATCTAAAGAGCAGGTAGAAATTAATGAGAAGAGGAAGGGAAAAAACATTCCAGGTAAAAGAAGAGCATATGCAAAGGCACAGAGGTTAAGAGTGAGGTTAATTCTGGAACCTGAATGTAGTTCAGTTCAGTGTGACTGGAATATACACAAGGTGGGGAGATTTCACAACAGATAACATAGAAATAAAAGCACAGACCAAATCATGAAGGAGCACATGGCATTACAAGCCATGTGAAGTCATTTAAACTTTATCTTGAAAGCAATGGGGTGGAGGGAGCAAACACTGGGAGGTTTGAAGCAAGACAGTTCCATAATCAGATTTACATTTTAGAAATACAACTCAGCGAAACTTCCCAGGAAAGATGGCAGAATAAATGTGGGCCATATATTTTTCCTCTTCTAATTCCCAACAAAATAAACAAAAGAATGGGAAAAGAATCACGGAAATTCATCAGCCAAAAAATTGCACCAAAGGGTGCAATTTGATGCTCTAAACATTAAGGCAGAGCTGAGGAAAGAAACAGAAGATTCAGCCACTGTCTGTGAAGCTCTGTTTCCTACCCACCCCACCCCAGCCCACCCCCAAAAAAGCACCAGGTTTAAAAAATTGAAATGATAAAATCCTGTAACTCTTAGTACTGCTCACACTTGGAGAAAAGTAGACTAAGGCGGGGTGGGGGTGGTGGAGATAAGTAACATGGAAGAAAATTAGAGAAAACCTCTAGGTAGTAGATATTCCTACCGACTAATACTGGTTCTTAGCAGAGGCCCGAAAACTGCCAGGACTGTCCATTTTCCTGGGCACCACCATGAATATGGTCTGAAGACCAAGATTTGTCCCTCTAGGAATAAGACACACCCCAACTAGGTGGAGTAAACCATGGCACGGGACACTAACAAAATGGAAGAGGACAAAAGCCATCTCTCAATGGGGCAGGAAAAGCCACTCCTGACCACCTCAGGCCTGCATGTGACCAGAAAAGAAGGACACCAACGCCCAGCCTCTGAATCTCGGGTAATGTGGAAGCAGTGGCGTGTGTTCCTAAACAATCCCATCTTCCAAAATTGTGCACGCGGAATGCAATCCAACTTTCTCTTGATGCCTTGAATCACAGAATCTTAGAATTTCAGAGCTACAAAGAACCTCAGAGGCAACCATCAACTCCAATGCTTCGCTTGGCCTCATACTGGAACAGCCTTGAGCTTACTGTAGGCTTCTGCTTGCCAGCACTCTATAAAAAAAAATGTGTCCTAGCTGTTGACTTTATAAATTCTGTGTCACTTGTGTTATTATGTCCCTTCCCAGCCCACTGAGAGACATTATTATCTATGGTTCACCTTGTGCTTCTCTCATGCAGCACTCTGCTTTTCATCTATGAATCAGGAAAACAGACAACCGAGCTTGTTGAATTACCTTTAAAAAGATGGCTAGATCAAGACTAAATTAGCCCTGCCTGAGAACAAGAAGACTTCTCCTAGGAGGTAAAAACGGAGCTCTGGGACCATCTTATATAGCCAGTTGCCTTTTTAGCTTTCTGCCACTTTCTCTGAGTTAATTTGCTAGATAAGTGACCCCCATTTACGTGACATGATGGTATACATGCTGGCAGTTTCCTTCACAAGGTAAAATGAATCCCTGTAAAATGGAGACTTGAAATAAGTGAAGTGCCATAATTACTTCCAGCTTCCATCAGTCTTATGTACTGTAATATAATGGTAGCCATAAGTTTCCTTTACCTGGACATTAGATTTCATATGCCTACAATGCAAGAAATAAGCAAAAGAGGTTCCTGAGCCATTAGGAATACAGTGAGCACAAAGGCATGTTTACTTTATTGTTAGGGAGGGGACACTTTCAGAGAATTAAATACGTTTCCTACAGTTGTGCATAAAAAAGTTGGCTAACTTAAGTGTCTGATTATAGCCAATAAGAAGCAAGAAAGGGAAGGAAACGTTGCTTCAGTCACACCAAAAAGTGAAGCTAACTCTCCCAATTTGTTCCTATTGTATATGTGTATATACCGATGTAGACGCAGATATGGATGTAGATGCTTATGAGGAGAACCACAAATATAACAGAATTTTATGGCAGTATTTAAGAGTCATAATTTCCAAATCTTTGAGGGAAGAAGGGGAATCTTACATTTCCCATTTCCCAGACCCAAAACACCTAAAATATAAGAAAATGGTATTTTCAAAGCATTTAATACTCTTCACCAAACTAGTTACATGGCTGATTTAATACCATCAAAATGCAAACCAAAGACTATGCCTGTGTCAGACAGGTTTTGCCACCCTTCAGAGAGGAGTTGCTTTCTTGATCTGGCAGGTCTGGGAAAACGATTCCACTTAATGCAAACACCACTGAAGACAGAAGACTCCGAAGAAGGCAAGGAGTGAGAGAAGCCCAAGGCTGTGCTGAGCCAAGACCTTGCCAGGGCAGTGCAGGGGGGCGTCTGGCACGGCCAGGGACAGGCTCTACTCTGCTTGCTCTGCTCTGCTCCACACCGTGAAGGTGCTTTAAAAGAGTGTTTCTAGCACCACAGCTCAAGGGTACAGCCTGGTTAGCAACCCGGTCAAATGCATAGGCTATGTGCACTGTTAGCATCATTTGCCTCTGTCTTTGAGGTTGTGACCGGAGATGTGACAGAATGATTCAGAAGGCAACAAAATCCTAGCTCTCTTCCCCTTTTCTGGTGAAAAGCCCTATGAACAAAGTCCTTGTTTCCAACATCATAGTGATTCTTCTCAAATAGTCATGTATTTTTTTAAATTAATTTAATCATTGGGATGTCTGGGTGGCTCAATCAGCTAAGTGTCTGACCCTTGGTTTCAGCCCAGGTCATGATCTCACAATTCGTGCTGACAGCACAGAGCTTGCTTGAGATTCTCTCAATCTATCTATCTCTCTCTAAATAAATAAATAAATAAATCTTAAAAAATTAATTTACTCATCTAAAATTTTATTTCATTTTCATTTAATTTTATTTAATCATCTTTCAAATCATGTAACATCTCACAAACTTTTGAATTCCTGTTTTATAAAGAAAATGACTTTCCTGAGTTTTTCTAGCACCCCTCCCCCACACCTCAGTGACTTCAAGTCCCTCATTTTGTACAGACCATGCTTTAAGGCTTCTTGGATTTCCCAGCATATTGCGTGAACTAGAGGTAATATTACCATAAACATTCCCGTATAAACATTAAATGAGAGAAAGGCAAATCCCACACCAAGTAAGCCATTTTTATTTTTCCAGAAAATACCAGGATAGACTGGTCAACAGAACAACCCCAAACATAAATACCTGCAGGTACTGCTTTTTTGCATCACTTCCGCCCTGTGATAGCCAGACAGCTTGCAAAATCCATCATTGCTGTACACGATAGGCCAGTCCACTATCTGGGCATTCCCCAACACAAAATTAGTATCTGTTAAGAAAAAAAAAAAAAGAAGGAGAAAAGAAAAGAAAAGAAAAGGGCATATGAGGCAAGACATTAGTTGAGATTCAATGAGGATATAAATAATGTCAACCAATCCAGGTATCTTTACTTCCCTCTAAAACAGTCTCTTCGACAGGAAAATGGCCCTGTGCAGAATACGAAAGAACAGTCCTTTAGAGCTGAATATTTGGAATCCAAATGCTAATGTTATTATAGTCCAAGAAGAAGTTAGCCAAGGAAGCATACTTAACCAACCAACCGATGAATCTTGCAGAGATCCAGTGATTCCCAGGAGATACATTCAAGTTCTAACTAATCTCAATGAATGTACACTGGTACTATGGAGCAAGAGAGAACATAAAAGGAATTTCTTCTGGGCTCCATCTAGCATCTTAGCCTTATCAGTCTTTTAGCCAAAAGCTACACGTTGGCCTTGTTGACCCTGAGTAGCATTTACCCATCCTAAGAGGAGACAGTCTTCTTAGGAGGCAGAGGAAGAGAGACAGAGGATTGCCTCGAGAAGCACACCAGATAGCCCTCCTCTTGGTAAGGAAGTGACTAGACACCCCCCCCCATACTAGAGCCTTGCAGAACCTGATCAAGAGGCTCGAGATGGCAAAAGGTTTCTTGCTGATTTTGAGATTTTTGTAGCAGCAGACGCCACGTGTCAGAGCTCTTTCACTGACCACCAGCCCACGTTCACTTCAGATGCAGGGATGAAGTCAGCAGGTATGGCTGCTCAGTGGGTTCTCATCACTTCCCACATTTCTGAAAATCAAAAGCCTTCAGTATTTTCTGTGCTCTATCAACTGTCCCTTTTTTTCTCTTCAAGACCTTAAATTAAGCAAATAACATCCAGAATTTAAATATAATCATTTTTAGCTTGGCTCTCTCCTCTCCACAGAATACTTACCCCTTCCTCAAGAAAAGAAAGAACATGCACAAACCCTTCTTTATTGTAAACTGATGGGGGTTTGTTTGTGTATGTGTACTGGATAGAGTGAAACAGTAGTGACATATAATGTCTTCATTTAATTGGGAGGTTAATTTTGTTCTAGTACAGCATTTATTATTTATTCACAACATGGGTAACCATCCTTCCTATCTATGTGGGGAGGAGTGGAGGAATGAAAGGGAGGAGAAATAACTAAATACAGTAATCTACTTTTGAGAATGTTTTCATCTATTTAAAAGGAACATAAAACACAACTTTCATGAAGTTAATCTATAAACCTGTTAAATTTATAAATAAGCTTTTATTGAAAATCTACAACCAGTCTTTCCCCGTCTCTCCCATATAGTCATGAATACTTGTTGAGTGCCCACTAGGTACCAACCACCTTATAAGACCCTGGAGATATCCAGCCTGATGCGATATGGTCCATGCACTCCAGGAACTTATCAGGACAAGAAGATGTGCACAACCAACTGAAGAAAGCAGTAACAAACTGATTAACTCCAAGGTAGGCAAAGAATTGTGTCTCAGAGGGGTCATATATGAACTTGTTCTAGTCTGGAAAGATGAGTAAGACTCATTCAAACATTGTGAATGCCTAACATGTATGATACAAAAACAATATTTAGAGAAATGAAAATATGATGCCTGCCTTTGGTAAGGCTGTGGGAGGAAGGGAACATTCCAGGCTGAGAAGCAACATGAGCAAAGGTCTGACAGCATGGAACACATAAACACAGGTGTAGACAAACAAAGGTCAGTCAGGAAGATTGGAGAATGAGCCCAAATACCAGACTGGGATGGGTCTTGACTGTCAAAGATTTTCGACTTTGTCCTGGGGACAGAATAACTCTTTATATGTTGGTCTTTTCTTCCCGAATAATTCACATTTCTTGAAAAGAACAACTAAGCCTTTAAAAAAAGCACAACATTCACTAAATCACCCCTGAGTATATATGAAGTCCAGTCAGTTTAACTATCTCTCTTGTTGAGTAAAATTGTCAGTAATTTCCTTCAAAGACTTAGAGCAGTTGAAGAAAACTGAGTGAGCTTTTCCATGGCTAGTGCCCCACTAAAGCTATGTGTTAAGAGGGAATAAGAGCCAGTTATAGATAATAATTGACTGCTTGTGTTTATTTTCTCTCATCTCTAGGCACCATTAAAATAAAATTAAATGAATTAAAAAGGTAAAAATCCACAAAAATTAGAGGAAAAGAAAACAGAAAAAAAATGACTATGGAAGAAGCAGAAATAATACAGGAAACAAAAAGAACTTTAAAAAAAAAAAAGATCCCCAATTAGCATCCTTAGAGAGATTCAAGAGATATTACATCCATAAAACAAGAACAGGATGACAAAGAAAAAAAAATAAGAGAACATGTAAGACCTCCTGTAAATTAAAAGTGAGTAATTAAAAATTCAATGTAAATGTTAGAAGATAAAGTCTTGCAGAGAGTAGCACAGAAAAACACAAGAAATATTTTTTAAAAAAATAAGACACCCTGATGAACAGGGATGCAAAATTCCTCAACAAGATATTAGCCAACCAGATCCAACAATACATTTAAAAAATTATTCACCACGACCAAGCAGGATTTATACCTGGGATGCAGGGCTGGTTCAATATCCACAAAACAATTAACATGATTCATCACATCAATAAAAGAAAGGACAAGAAATATGATCCTCTCAATAGATGCAGAGAAAGCATTTGATAAAATACAGCATCCTTTCTTGATAAAAACCCTGAAGAAAGTAGGGATAAAAGGAGGATAGCTCGAGATCATAAAAGCCATATATGAACAACCCAACACTAATATCATCCTCAATGGGGAAAAACTGAGAGCTTTCCCCCTAAGGTCAGGAACAAGACAGGGATGTCCACTCTCACCACTGTTATTCAACATAGTATTGGAAGTCTTAGCCTCTGCAATCAGACAACACAAAGAAATAAAAGGCATTCAAATCAGCCAGGAGGAAGTCAAACCTTCACTCTTCACAGATGACATGGAACTCTACAAGGAAAACCCAAAAGATTCCACCAAAAAACTGCTAGAACTGATCCATGAATTCAGCAAAGTTGCAGGATATAAAATCAATGCACAGAAATCAGTTGCATTCCTATACACCAACAATGAAACAGAAATCAAGGAATCGATCCCATTTACAGTTGCACAAAAAAAAAACCCATAAAATACCTAGGAACAAATCTAACCAAAGAGGTGAAAAATCTATACACTGAAAACTATAGAAAGCTTACGAAAGAAATTGAAGAAGACACAAAAAAAATGGAAAAAGATTCCATGCTCCTGGATAGGAAGAACAAATATTGTTAAAATGTCGATACTACCCAAAGCAATCTACATATTCAATACAATCCCTATCAAAGTAACACCAGCATTCTTCACAGAGCTAGAACAAATGATCCTAAAATGTGTATGGAACCAGAAAAGACCCCAAATAGCCAAAGCGATCTTGAAAAAGAAAACCAAGGCAGGAGGCATCACAATCCCAGACTTCAAGCTGTACTACAAAGCTGTAATCATCAAGACAGTATGGTACTGGCCCAAGAACAAACACTCAGATCAATGGAACAGAATAGAGAACCCAGAAATGGACCCACAAACGTATGGCCAACTAATCTTTGACAAAGCAGGAAAGGATATCCAATGGAATAAAGACAGTCTCTTCAGCAAGTGGTGCTGGGAAAACTGGACAGCGACATGCAGAAGAATGAACCTGGACCACTTTCTTACACCGTACACAAAAAGAAACTCAAAATGGAATGAAGACCTCAATGTAAGACAGGAAGCCATCAAAATCCTAGAGGAGAAAGCAGGCAAAAACCTCCTTGATCTTGGCCGCAGCAACTTCTTACTCAACACGTCTCCAGAGGCAAGGGAAACAAAAGCAAAAATGAACTACTGGGACCTCATCAAAATAAAAAGCTTTTGAACAGCAAAGGAAACAATCAGCAAAACTAAAAGGCAACCAACGGAATGGGAGAAGATATTTGCAAATCACATATCAGATAAAGAGTTGGTATCCAAAATCTATAAAGAAGTTATCAAACTCAACACCCAAAAAACAAATAATCCAGTGAAGAAATGGGCAAAAGACACGAATAGACACTTCTCCAAAGACATCCAGATGGCCAACCGACACATGAAAAAATGCTCAGCATCACTCATCATCAGGGAAATACAAATCAAAACCACAGTGAGATACCACCTTACACCTGTCAGAATGGCCAACATGAACAACTCAGGCAACAACAGATGTTGACAAGGAATCGGAGAAAGAGGATCTCTTTTGCATTGTTGGTGGGAATGCAAACTGGTGCAGCCACTGTGGAAAACAGTATGGAGCTTCCTCAAAAAAATAAAAATAGAACTACCCTATGACCCAGCAATTGCACTACTAGGCATTTATCCACGGGATACAGGTATGCTGTTTCAAAGGGACACATGCACCCCCATGTTTATAGCAGCACTATCAACAATAGCCAAAGTATGGAAAGAGCCCAAATGTCCATCGATGGATGAATGGACAAAGAAGATGTGGTGTGTATATGTATTATTCCGCAATCAAAAAGTATGAAATCTTGCCATTTGCAACTACGTGGCTGGAACTGGAGGGTATTATGCTAAGTGAAATTAGTCAGAGAAAGACAAAAATCCTATGACTTCACTCATATGAGGACTTTAAGAGACAAAACAGATGAACATAAGGGAAGGGAAACAAAAATAATATAAAAACAGGAAGGGGGACAAAACAGAAGAGACTCATAAATATGAAGAACAAACTGAGGGTTACTGGAGGGGTTGTGGGAGGGGGGATGGGCTAAATGGGTAAGGAGCATTAAGGAATCTACTACTGAAATCATTGTTGCACTATATGCTAACTAATGTGGATGTAAATTTTAAAAAAGAAAAAAGAAAATAAAAAAGAAATAAGACAGAGAGGACCAATCCAAGAGGAACAATTTGACTCCTAACAGGAACAGCAGAAAGAACAACATGAGAAAAAGCCAGAGACATTTTTTTTTAATTAAAACAATCAAATGTAGAATAAAGATATTCAGATGTGCAAAGAGCTAGGAAAGTTATTTCTCACATATTCTTCCTCAGGAAGTTACTTGGGGATGTGTATCAGCAAAGTGAAGGAGTAAGGAAAGAAGACAACATGTGAACTAGAAGGAAGAGTGGCTCTAAATACAGAAAGCAGGAAGGAAGCTAATAGAAAGATTTAGCACAGAATCGTTCAGAGAACAGAAGTTCCAGAAGGGTTATCTAGGGAAAGAGGAAGTCAGGTTCTGATAACTTTCTTGATCACCTGAAACAACATAAAAAGTCAATATGGTTATTATAATTTGGGGAAGAGAGGCAGGAAAAATTAGAAGCATCAAAGAAAACAAAAGCTGTGCAAGAAAGGAAACCAAATCACACTATGTCATTATCACTCTCACAACAGTGTAAACACCTTATTAATATCCAATATTTAAAACCAACATATGGTCAAGGCATGAAATACTTAACTATAAGTATCTGAATATAACTGTATCAATTCCAACACTGTGAAAATGCAAATGATAAGTTGAGAGAGAGAAGTGAGAACAATCATGGGATGGTGTCTAGTGGTGACATGATAAAAAAGAAAGGTATATAGGAGCGCCTGGGTGGCTCTGTCAGTTAAGTGTCTAAGTCTTGAATTTGGCTCAAGTCATGATCCCAGGGTCATGGGATCCAACCCCAAGTTGGGCTCCATGCTAGGTATGGAGCCAGCTTGAGATTTTCTCTCTCTCTGCCCCTCCCCTGCTCATACTCATTTTCTCTCCTTCTGTCAAGAAAGAAAGAAAGAAAGAAAGAAAGAAAGAAAGAAAGAAAGAAAGAAAGAAAGAAAGAAAGAAAGAAGAAAGAGAGAGGAAGGAAGAGGAAGAAAGAGAGGGAGGAAGGAAGAAAGAGAGGGAGGAAGGAAGAAAGAGAGGGAGGAAGGAAGAGAGGAAGGAAGGAAGGAAGGAAGGAAGGAAGGAAGGAAGGAAGGAAGGAAGATTTTCCTTAAAGTTGCAAAGATAACCAATAAAGGAGTAAAATAATTGTATTAGGAGAAAAGGGTAGAAAGTAAATAAAGTGAGATAAAAACTCAGCTAAATTAACTGAAGTCAACAGCTAATAGCTAAAAGTGATAAATCTAGAAATAGCTGTAATGCATATTATTTAGAGACATGGCAGAAACTATAAGAAGAAACAGCTAAAATTAGAGTATGTGACTTCTGGTGAGCGGGATAGGCAAAGGGACAAGGCATGGGATGATTCTTTTTCTTCATAAGCTCTTCAGTTTGATTTTTTTCAACCAAGAATGTCTATTACTTTGATAAAAATATGTATATTCTTAATTTTTAATGAACTTAATCAGAAAAAATTAACTTATTGATTAATTTTTTTATTTGCTAAAAAATGAGAACAGGATACACTCAAGCTCCAGATATCACTGCAATTTCCCATAACTGCATTCTGGCCATCCCTGAAATGTGCTCACCCTTCCTCAAGCATTTCCATTGTCCCTGGGGTGCAGATAACAGCCTTATCTGGGAAAAACCACGTCTCCTAGTATCTTCTTGGACTTCAGAAAGGAAATAGAAAAATAGGAAGTAGTGTAGGAATAGAAACATCAACCTACTGATCATCCAGTCAGAGGATTTCTCAATCATAGATTTCAAAATTCCAAAATAGTTATCTCTCACTGTTAACCCAAGCAAGAAATTATAGTTGGCAGGGAGCAAGATTCCCTTGTCACTATGTGATAGAAGATTTAGGAATTCCCTCTTTACTGAAGGATGTGGACTGAATGAAGGAAAGAATTCTAGTCCTAGTCACAAAGTCATTTGCCTCCAACAGGAGAGAAATTCTTCCTCCTTCCCCTGCCTCTCCCTTGCACACACGTATATCCTACTATGGTTGGCTGGAAAGGGAGAATATTCTAGATTCCCTTCAATTCCTAAGCTACAAATAATTGACCTGCAAATTGACTTCCAAAATCCAATCTATTTATAAATTGTGGGCTACCTATACAAATAACATCACATGTATCATTAGAAACTAAGAGATTCCACATAGGCAATATTCCAGGTATTAATAATAATATACATTTATTGTTATCTGTGCCAGGCTCTGTACTGAGACTTTATCACATATTAAGGTGGGGTTTTTTAACGATTGTAACAATCTTTGTGAGGTGGTATTAGTTTACTAAAGGAAGTGTCATGGATTTCATCATTTTACTCATGAGTACACTGAGCCTCTGCAGACACAGTCAGTCATAGCAGGTTAGAGTTAGGATTTGAATCCAGGACTTCAAAATCCATGCTTTTAATCATCATATTACATCATCTCTCTCTTACTCCATTAAGTACTAAAATCAGACCATTTCTATGAAAATCTTTGTAACACATTAATAATTTTCCTTCCTATAAAAATACTAAGTATAATGAGACCTTTAATTGATGAGTCAATAATGCCATTATTGTTATCATATATCATGATTCTATCTTGTGATCTACAATGATGTCCTCAGGAAATATTGATGTGGGTAGAAGCAATTGTTTCTCTTCTAAATGTTTGGGTTCTTCTGTCTACTTTTCAATGTTTTGTCTCTTTCCTCACTTGCAAATTATCACTTCCCACTTCTTAAAACATAGTATGCTGACCTATTCTATAACAGCACTCCTTCCACACAGTGATAGAAGAGAAGGGACAGGAGAGGAGGGGACACTTTGTGCCTGGATCCCCATCTGACATCTGTGGAGAGGACACCACACTGGCAACTTAAAGGTGCTGCAGAGTAAACCTGGCTGTATTAGCCTCCTGAGCACTGCCTCGGCTCTTATGGGTCTGGAAAGGATCCAGAAGCTTCCAACTATGCCACTAGTGCTGAAGTTGCATAAGCAGATGGTTATCACAGTGGAGTGAAGCAACCCAGTAGCCAAAGGCTGTGTGTCAAACTGCCCCACTTGGGGGTTCAGGCAAATATCAGAGATGAGCTGCACAGTCAATGGGGGCCTAGATGGGATCAAGTTACATACACACACACACATTTACACACATACACATAACAGACACATATGCACACACATACACATATACACACACACACACACAAGGGAGTATGTGTTGGGTTGAGGCAGGGCATCAAGTTCTGTTGCCTCCACCCCACACACCATCATGGGGAAAAGCAATGGGAAGGGCAGAACTGGATTCTGAGCACAAGAGACTAAGTCACCTAAAAAAGAACAGTTAAGGGGCACCTGGGTGGCTCAGTCGATTAAGCGTCCAACTTCGGCTCAGGTCGTGATTTCATGGTTTATGGCTTCGAGCCCCGCATTGGGCTCTATGCTGACAGCGCGGAGCCTGGAGCCCACTTCGGATTCTGTGTCTCCCCCTCTCTCTGCCCCTCCCCCCTCTCCCTCTTTCTCTCTCAAAAATAATAAACACCTTAAAAAAAGAATAGTTAAAATGGAAGAGCTGGAGATACTACTAACTGGGATATTCATAATCTCCCTTTGCTGTTGAGTGGAGCGGGAGCTTCTGAGGGAGATAAGATTTGTTAAATAAAATAAAGGAGTGGACCTAGGTGGGTCTGAGTCAATTTGCTACCATGCCTCCAGAAGTATGTCTGCAAAAGAGATAGGTTCAGAAAGTGGGAATCCCCTGAAAAAAAGTGCAATAAATTCTGGTGCAAGAACCCCATGACAGCACTTTTGCTTAACCAAGTCTTAATTCCTCCAGGCGGTTGGCTATGTTCCCGCTGGTGAAGAATGCCAAAGAAGAGGGCTCTAGTGAAGTGACATGGACTTTCTAGTCAAATGGAGAGACATGCACTACATATCCAAACATAAATGACTCTGGGATTATTTACTATTTTCCAAGCTGAATATATGAAAATTTATTTCAAAGCCAAACAAAACTTAATTAGGTAAGTATCCCACTGCATGAACAAAACATCAAAAAACAGACTGCCGCAGAACTGGCCCGATCTGGGTATAAGTGATTTGGAGATTGTAAACTGGAAAATGTTGGGATATCTGCCATTCTTCATCAGTGAAAAGGGCATCATCACCTTCAAGACTGCATGTATTAACAGTCACTGGATCATTACTCCATAAGGTAGACAGACACTGGTATTAATCCATTTTTATAGACATTGTACAAAGGCTTAGTAAATCGAAGAAACTTTCCCTAGGTCATATGTCTGGTAGAGCTGGGACTATCTAACACTGTATCAGTGTTCTCCACAGAAACAGAACCAATAGGAGGTGTGTGTGTATGTGTATGTGTGTGCGTATTTATATATGTAAAGAAAGAGGGAAAGATTTATGATAAGGAATTGGCTCATGTGATTATAAAGGCTGACAAGTCCCAAGATCTGCAGTTGGCAAGCTGGAGACCCAAGAGACATAATGGTGTAGTTCCAGTTCAAGTCTAAATGCCTAAGAAACAAGAGAGCTGATGGTGTAGGCCAAGGAAGAGCCAATGTTTCAGTTCAAACCCAAAGGCAGAGAGAAACTAATGTCTCAGCTTAAAAGTAGTCAGACAAAAGGGGAAAGTCAGCCTTTTGTTCTATTCAGGCCTTCACCTTATTAGATGAAACCCACTCACAGTAGGGAGAGCAATCTGCTTTATTCAGTCTACTGATAGAAAAGTTACACTCATCTAAAACCATCGCAGAAACACCCAGAAAAATATTTGACCAAATATCTTGACATATTCTAACCAAGTCAAGTTTACACACAAAAATTAACCATCACAAACACTAAAGCCAATGCTCTTAACTGTATAATGCCCTGCAGTAATCTTTAACAGAAATCAGCAGAACCATAGCTCACAAATTCTGCAGCTCCCTCAAAGTCCTTGGTAGTACTCCAGGACTCTAGATTTGGCAGAATACAGTACCTCTATAAAGCTCTACTTTGATAAATAGCTTTTATGATAAATAGCTTTTTATGATAAATAGCTATTTATCTTTCCATGCCTGGGGCTTCCACTGAGAGAAAGGAGTATCTACCCATCCCCAGAAAGAAGTGTTAAAATGAATACTTTGACCTCCTTCTTCACCCCCCTCATTTATACCTGCCTAAGTAGATTGATCAAGCTATCAATAGGTATCTCAAGGGCAAGGGGAATCCACTCTGAGCATCTTGACCTCTCAGACTTGCCTGTGCCTGGTGTGGTAGGGGAAGCCAGGGCCTGAACTACTTCTCTCAGAACCCATTTGTGGCAGCCCTCTGTTCTGTCATCTCCAGCTTCTTGGCCTAGGAGTAGGTCAGTGACTCATGGTCTAGAGGTCAAAGTCCAGGCTTGAGGAGGGAGACAGGTGTGCAGCATGTTCCCTTGTCCAGTTTAATAGTTATAAATCTGATACTGTATTTTGACCTTCATGTGGCTCCTTCAGAGAGTCTTCACTTGGGTAAAAATCTGGAGGGATAAAGGTTAAAGGCTCTCCAACACATTGACGCAGATCAAGGCTCCAAGAGACCAAAGGTTATGCAGAGGTCATCTGCTTTCCTGCCTCCTGGCACTATCAAACCAATCACTGGTTACAGTCTTCATAAAATACCTACAAAGGAAGAGGCAATACAATCCCTTCCAGAGCATTGCTGGTGCTTTATAAGCCTTTTCACCTTCTCTCTTCTTTTAGTAGGGACCAGCCCCTTACATGTCTCAGGCCCGTGGCTCTGACAACTGGTACGGTCAGTTGAGATTATACTGGTAGCCCCCAATAAACCATGCCTCCTCACATTCATGCCCTTATTTATTATTTAGTTCTCTCATCTTAAATCTGGGTGGGCCTGTGATTTGCTCTGACCAACAGACTGCGGTAGAATGGATGCTATGCCAATCCCAGGCCTACACATTTAAGGTCCAGAAGCATCTGCTTCTGCACTCTTGGGAGCCCTGAGCTGCCAGGTGAGCCGAGAGCTATACATCTGGAGACACCATATGGAGAATCTACAAGCACAGGGCACCAAGTAGGACAGAGGCCATGAGATTAAACAGAGAAGCACCAAGGAACCTCGTCAACAATTAGAACTAATGGGAGAATGGGGAGGGGGTGGGTAAAAGACACCCTATTAATCCACCCTTCCCCAGCAATCCCTAGGGTCCCCAGAGCACCGTCTGAAAGAACAGCCATGGGGACAACCACAAGGTGGGTCCTAGTGGCAGCACTGTCCCTAATGAGCTGTGTGAATGTCACTTCAGATCTAGGGATCTCAGTGGAGGCAAACTAGTTTTCTATGCTTCCGGCAGCAATAAAATCTGACTAAGTAACCAGATTCATAACAAAGAACAAATCAGATGAAGCCTAAGCCTCTACAACCTGCAAATCACCCACCCTTGTGGAGTAATCAACCAGTCATTAACTTGAAATATCACTTCTCTAAATGCTGGACTCTGTAGAGTCTAGGCCACTTTAAAAATAACAGAAACAGAAGATGTGGTATATATATACAATGGAATACTGTTCTGTGATGAAAAAGAATGAATCTTGCCATTTGCAACAATGTGGATGGAACTAGTGTATTATGCTAAGGGAAATAAGTCAGGCAGAGAGAGATATCATATGATTTCACTCATATGTGGAATTTGAGAAATACAACAGATGAACATAGGGGAAAAGAAGCAAAAATAAAATAAAAATAGAGGGGGGCAAGCCATAAGAGACTCTTAAATACAAAGAACAAACTGAGGGTTGCTGGAGGGAGGTGGGTGGGGAATGGGTTAAATGGGTGATGGGCATTAAGCAGGGCGGGGGGCACTTGTTGGGATGAGCACTAGGTGTCATATGTAAGAGATGAATCACTGGGTTCTACCCCTAAAGCCAAGACAACACTGTATGTTAACTAACTTGAGTTTAAATTTAAAAAATAACAGAAACACCTTCTAAACTTAACTAAGTGGAAAGTGATACATTTCGGGTGAACCATGTCGTACCAGGCTTTTTGCTCAGTGAATTGCCTGGTTTTAGAGACATGATATGATATGCCATTTTAATGTAAAAGTATACCATGTTGTCAAGGGAGGCTATAGTAGAAATAAATCACATGTTGGTGGGTCAGTTTATATATACAGGAAATGCCTAAATGTGTCTTTGGAATCTATAAAATCCGGGTAAGACATATGCTTTTGACTGTACGTGATAGCTTCTGCAGATAGAATGTGAGACTTCCAGCCAGCCAGTGGCTCATTCTGAAGCACACAGCCTGTTTCCAAATTCATATTCTCTGAACTGATCAAGTCCCTCCTACACTGTTCAGTAAAACGTGTAGGTTCAACTTGGCTGCCCTTGCCATGATTTATTCATTGGCTCTCATCTAAAGTTCCCTGTGTCTCCCGGTCTTTGATGCAAATTAGCCAGATTCTACTGCCTCCCTCTGATGCCTTTTTACCCCTAAAGGTCTTTAGCTGTAAGAGCAAATGCAGTGAAATGTAAGGTTTCCCAAATTCAACCTTCCTCAGCCCACACAGTTTCCTCCAATTTGTAGAATAAAAACAAATACTCTTAAAATTTGAAAGACACCCCCTCCCACCCAGTGTAAAGTTTCTTCAGCTGATTGGGGCCATGAGCCAAACCACATTGTAGTAAGTAAGATGGGTCAAAATCATTCCAAACTTACCATCTGCCCATAAAGCATAACACAGAAATATTCTAAAGAGAAATTATTAGAAAATTACTTTTCATCATAATTACCACAAGTAACAAAGGAGAAACTAACTAAAGCAATGGCTTAGAAAGGTGACTCAGTCTGGGCAATCACACAGATAAAAGCTACATTCAGCAAGCAGTTCACACAAATGTATTGTTCCCTGTGAACCCTGATTATTTGGAGGCCTGTGGTGTACATTTGACAATATGCTTCTAATAACTAGAGATATTTTTCTTAGAAGGGAACATATCTTCGTGATACTTTCACTGCTACAAGATTACTAAGGCTATCTATCAGTGCTCTTATAAAAAGCAAGTTTGAGTAAAATTATTTTTTTCTTTCTTTTAAAACAATAGAAAAATGATTGAGATAAATGAGAACAAGATATATGTAAGCACTAGACAAAGACGAGAAAATAATAATTTGATTTGCCTGAACCTAAATAAAATCCATACCAGAAATTAATTTTTTTAAAAATTGTTTAATGTTTACTTATTTTTGACAGAGAGAGAGAGAGAGAGAGAGAGAGAGAGAGAGAGAGAGACAGAGCATGAGCAGGGGAGGGGCAGAGAGAGAGGGAGACAGAATCCGAAGCAGGCTCCAGGCTCTGAGCTGTCAGCACAGAGCCGGACGTGGGGCTCGAACTCACAGACCGCGAGATCATGACCTGAGCTGAAGTCGGACACTCAACCAACTGAGCCATCCAGGCGCCCCCAGAAATTAATTTTTTAAAAAAGCAAAAAAAAAAAAAAAAACCCACCCAGATCAAGATTTGGTAATATTTGGGAGAATGGAGAGGAGATGAGAAACAAGGAGTTAGGTCAGGATGATACACTTAAATAAAACATTTAAAATCTTAATCATGTTTAGGCTCCACTGTGTTTTTCAACAATAAAATTCCATGAAAAGGACCCTTCTAAATTGTCAAGGGCCCAATCCTGGTACAATACAAACTGAATTCCCAAGAGATTCGATAGTTACTTGCTTTGCCTCTAATTTTAATATACTTCAAAAATATGTTTTGATTATATCAGTAAGTTACAATGTAATGAGAGCTTTCCATTTCAAGAGCAAACTCAAACTCTGTTTAACTGGGTAGTTGCCCCTAAGTACGTGGTTTCAGAGGCATGACCTCCACCTTCATTCAGCAAATTAAAGGATTTTAAAGCATTAAAAACAGATGAATCAGTTTTATAAGCAGTTTGGAAGGGAATAAAACTGTGTGAGAAATGTAAACTTTTTTACGACTCAATGATAGTTTACTTAATAAACAAGAGGTCAGTGGTATGTTGAATTGCTGTGAACAAATATTTGTTGGTGTCATCAGTTGCTAACAAATGGTACAACAGATTAATCAAGTAGGTGTTTTATAGTCATAATCATTTCTTAATGCACATCTTTACATATTACAGTCACTTTGAACAAAACTCTTTGACCATCAGTAAATAACACACAATAAAAATTCATTCCCAGAACTTAAAAAAAAAAGTGACTCAAAGTAAGCAGTATAGAATATTAAGTAGTACTAGACAAAGATTTTTTAATTAGTTTTACATTCGTCTCCTGTGTTATTTTAAAACTTTCTTGGTAAATGGCTCAGTGAGGCTAAAGTATAGCACCATGGTGGATGGAAGGAATCTCAGAGCAGCCCAGTTCAGCACAACAAATATTTGAGTCCTAAGCATGGCAGGAGTGCAGGGAACACATCTGTCCATTTGAAAGCTCCACCCACCTTCCCTGTCTACGTGTATCTGCCACAGCCCATACATCACAGAACTCCATACCCTTCCCACCACACACCCAGGTCCCAGTCACAGCAGACTAGACTGGGAGTGTACAACTAGCCAAGCAACCCACAGTCAGCACTGGGCCAATAAGATTCTCAGAACAAAACCCAGACACTAAGGCCAAGAGATCTATAGAGTTGACCCCATGCAGCTGGTAAGTAAATGGAGAAAGGAGGTCTTGAGAGAGAAACAAGGCACTCAGATACACAGAAGAGCATCTACTGAGGCATGTGGCAGGAGAACTGGAAAGAGACAGACAAAGGCAGAAATGGATAGATGGAGGCAGAGACTACAGACAAAGAGAGACAGCAAACAAATGGAAAGAGATGACAGCCAGGTAGTGATGAGGACAGATGGCAGAGAGCAACATGGACAGACAGGAATATAGACAAAAGGCCAAGAGCAACAGAGACAGAAAACAGAGACCATCCATGGCAGGCAGCAGTAGGCAGAGATAGGTGGGAAGACAGATGGAGAGAGGAGAGACAGACAGAATGGAAGCGGGGAGGGGGGTGGGAGGAGGGCCAACAGAGAATACAACAGCATGAGCCAGAACTGGAGAATGGGCACCCAAGAGCAAGAGACCTGTAGCAATCCAGGGGTGCCTGGGTGGCTCAACTGGTTAAGTGTCTGACTTTTGACTTCAGCTCAGGTCATGATCTCATGGTTTATGAGTTCAAGCCCTGCATCAGGCTCCATGCTGACAGCATGGAACCTGCTTGGGAGTCTTTCTCTCTGCCTCTCTCTCTTCCTCTGTCTCTCTTAAAATAAATAAACTTAAAAAAAAACAGAGAGAGACCTGTAGCAATACATAAAGAGTGAGAAGAGAATGTAAGGCTGTTGAAAGAACATACAGGAGAGACAGAGGAGACTGAGACCAAGAGCCAGAAGAAGATAGAAAAAGAGAAGAAAACCAGAAAATTCAAAGAGAAGGCATAACTAGAGACAATTAGAAGGTAGGGATTGGAAGTTGGGGGAGAGAAGGATAGTTAATTTGTATACTGGGATCCACAAAATGGTGGCCACCCCAGCGGCCTGGCCCATGTCACAAATCTAAACCTAAGGCAGCCCACACTGGGAACTGCCTATCAAGGACACCTAACACACACCAATTCCAGTCCTCCATCTCAGCTTCAGCTAGCCTACCTTACCCAGAAAACAGGACCTGCTAGCCTCATAAGGAAATTTCTGACCACCTAACCAACAGTAATGCCATGTTTCTGCGTTGTCTAACACTGCATAAAACCCGCTTTTGTCCCAAATCCCTCTGTAAAAGCCTCTGTTGCCTGTGAGGAACTGTACTCCCCCAATCCATGGATTGTTTTCCCTTGAATAAAGGGCATCAAACTCATTACTAAATTGTTTGAGTTTTGGGAAGGAAAACTTCCAGACTCATTCTATGAAGCCAGTATTACTTTGATTCCTAAACCAGACAGAGACCCAGTAAAAAAAGAGAACTACAGGCCAATATCTCTGATGAATATGGATGCAAAAATTCTCAATAAGATACTAGCAAATCGAATTCAACAGCATATAAAAAGAATTATTCACCATGATCAAATGGGATTCATTCCTGGGATGCAGGGCTGGTTCAACATTCGCAAATCGATCAACGTGATACATCACATTAACAAAAAAAAAAGAGAAGAACCATATGATCCTGTCAATCGATGCAGAAAAGGCCTTTGACAAAATCCAGCACCCTTTCTTAATAAAAACCCTTGAGAAAGTCGGGATAGAAGGAACATACTTACACATCATAAAAGCCATTTATGAAAAGCCCACAGCTAACATCATCCTCAACGGGGAAAAACTGAGAGCTTTTTCCCTGAGATCAGGAACACGACAGGGATGCCCACTCTCACCGCTGTTGTTTAACATAGTGCTGGAAGTTCTAGCATCAGCAATCAGACAACAAAAGGAAATCAAAGGCATCAAAATTGGCAAAGATGAAGTCAAGCTTTCGCTTTTTGCAGATGACATGATATTATACATGGAAAATCCGATAGACTCCACCAAAAGTCTGCTAGAACTGATACATGAATTCAGCAAAGTTGCAGGATACAAAATCAATGTGCAGAAATCAGTTGCATTCTTATACACTAACAATGAAGCAACAGAAAGACAAACAAACTGATCCCATTCACAATTGCACCAAGAAGCATAAAATACCTAGGAATAAATCTAACCAAAGATGTAAAAGATCTGTATGCTGAAAACTATAGAAAGCTTATGCAGGTAATTGAAGAAGATATAAAGAAATGGAAAGACATTCCCTGCCCATGGATTGGAAGAATAAATATTGTCAAAATGTCAATACTACCCAAAACTATCTACACATTCAATGCAATCCCAATCAAAATTGCACCAGCATTCTTCTCGAAACTAGAACAAGCAATCCTAAAATTCATATGGAACCACAAAAGGCCCCGAATAGCCAAAGTAATTTTGAAGAAGAAGACCAAAGCAGGAGGCATCACAATCCCAGACTTTAGCCTCTACTACAAAGCTGTCATCATCAAGACAGCATGGTATTGGCATAAAAACAGACACATAGACCAATGGAATAGAATAGAAACCCCAGAACTAGACCCACAAACATATGGCCAACTAATCTTTGACAAAGCAGGAAAGAATATCCAATGGAAAAAAGACAGTCTCTTTAACAAATGGTGCTGGGAGAACTGGACAGCAACATGCAGAAGGTTGAAACTAGACCACTTTCTCACACCATTCACAAAAATAAACTCAAAATGGATAAAGGACCTGAATGTGAGACTAGAAACCATCAAAACCTTAGAGGAGAAAGCAGGAAAAGACCTCTCTGACCTCAGCCGTAGCAATCTCTTACTCGGCACATCCCCAAAGGCAAG
Organism: Panthera pardus; assembly: GCF_024362965.1. Lineage (NCBI taxonomy): Eukaryota > Metazoa > Chordata > Mammalia > Carnivora > Felidae > Panthera > Panthera pardus. The sequence continues at coordinate 37,069,748 of NW_026526777.1, forward strand.
GGAATTAAAAGCAAAAGTGAATTACTGGGACCTTATGAAGATAAAAAGCTTCTGCACAGCAAAGGAAACAACCAACAAAACTAAAAGGCAACCAACGGAATGGGAAAAGATATTTGCAAATGACACATCGGACAAAGGGCTAGCATCCAAAATCTATAAAGAGCTCATCAAACTCCACACCCGAAAAACAAATAACCCAGTGAAGAAATGGGCAGAAAACATGAATAGACACTTCTCTAAAGAAGACATCTGGATGGCCAACAGGCACATGAAAAGATGCTCAACGTCGCTCCTTATCAGGGAAATACAAATCAAAACTACACTCAGATATCACCTCACGCCAGTCAGAGTGGCCAAAATGAACAAATCAGGAGACTATAGATGCTGGAGAGGATGTGGAGAAACAGGAACCCTCTTGCACTGTTGGTGGGAATGCAAATTGGTGCAGCCGCTCTGGAAAGCAGTGTGGAGGTTCCTCAGAAAATTAAAAATAGACCTACCCTATGACCCAGCAATAGCACTGCTAGGAATTTATCCAAGGGATACAGGAGTACTGATGCATAGGGGCACTTGTACCCCAATGTTTATAGCAGCACTCTCAACAATAGCCAAATTATGGAAAGAGCCTAAATGTCCATCAACTGATGAATGGATAAAGAAATTGTGGTTTATATACACAATGGAATACTACGTGGCAATGAGAAAAAATGAAATATGGCCTTTTGTAGCAACGTGGATGGAACTGGAGAGTGTGATGCTAAGTGAAATAAGCCATACAGAGAAAGACAGATACCATATGGTTTCACTCTTATGTGGATCCTGAGAAACGTAACAGAAACCCATGGGGGAGGGGAAGGGAAAAAAAAAAAAAAAAGAGGTTAGAGTGGGAGAGAGCCAAAGCATAAGAGACTGTTAAAAACTGAGAACAAACTGAGGGTTGATGGGGGGTGGGAGGGAAGGCAGGGTGGGTGATGGGTATTGAGGAGGGCACCTTTTGGGATGAGCACTGGGTGTTGTATGGAAACCAATTTGACAGTAAATTTCATATATTAAAAAATAAAAAAATTAAAAATTAAAAAAAAATAAAAAATAAAAAATAAATTGTTTGAGTTTTGCCACTGTCAGGAACAACAGAGAAAAGTGGCACACTCCTTGAAGTCAGGCCAGAGCACAATCCCTGGACAGGCTCGCCAGGTGGGAAAAGTATAAAGTATAATTTTACCTGACAGAAGGAGAATGACTAGAATTGAGGGCCTCCTCTGTCTTCAGAAAGTATCAGTTATCACTTCAGAATGGCAGATTGATCCCACACATGTATTTCCTCGTTCTGGGATGATGGCTTAAAAATTAAAAGAAATATAACAACAATGAAGAGAAGGGAGTTAACAGCAGGCATGAGCTCCATTTCTGGAAGAGGAAAAGTAGATGGAGGGTAACTATGCAGAAGAGGAAACCACAACTTCAAAATTCCAGAGGGATCTGGCCAAGGAGGGGGCTACTAGGGCCAGCAGATCCCTGGAGAGAATCAAGACACTGAAACACAAGCTCCTACCTAAGGCAGGAACACCATGTGAGAGAAACTAGAAAACTAATTGAAAGACTATAGAGAAAAAGACCACTCACCCAATGAACCCTCCTCCATCCACACACCCTAGCACCCAACCATTTACTTTGCAAGTAAAAACAAACAAACAAAAACCGCATGGGGTTATCTCACAATCACTGGTCCTCCAACTGCCACATGCATGGAGCCTCCTGGAGGGCTCAGTTAAACACAGTCACTGGGCCCGTTCCCCAGAGTTTCTGATGCACCAGGTTTGAGGTAGGGCCTGAGAATCTGCACCCTTAACAAATTCCTAGAGATTCCACTATTAGAAATTAACTGAAGACAATTTACTTAGTCTCTTTAAACCTCAGTGTCTGCACCTGTAGAATAGGAATAACTGAAGTACCCACAGAACAAGGGTTATAGTGAGCATTAGAAGAGTCAATGCATGTAAAACCTTCACATACTGCCACACGTGAGAAAGGCGATTTGTCTAAGGTCATGATTATAACCAGTAATTACAATGGGTGCTTATAACTAGTACTACTGCCTTCTGATGTCTCTGATAAACTCCCCCATTTACTTATGGTCTTTCCTGACTTCTGAGCTCATGAAAGTGAGAAAAGATAAAGGAAGGAATATAAAAGTAGCTCTTCAGCCAGTAGGGTGACCAACTTGTCGAGTTGAAAAACAAGGCTACACTGCCTTCAGCAGGCAGAACACAGGGGTTTTTTGTTAAGTTAAAAGAAATATCTGAGCTCACCCCCTCACCAAGTTCACACCCATGATTAAATCTGGTCTGGACATAAAGGTTGAGAAAGTACTTGATCCAGAGAACAAGTAACTGGTTCTATCAGTCAGTTGTGGCATGGAAATAATGGCACACTCAAATAGTTAGAGGAGTGTTTGATAACAAAGCTATTTACAAAGCCATATGGGTGAGGTATGGGCAGTAGCATGCTGGTGAGTCATGGCAAATTATTTATACCATTTGCCAATTTCTGAGGTGCAAATACTCCCAGCATGGTATATTTAAAGCTACCAATGTGAAGTCCCAGAACCTAGAATAGATGCCCATAATCAGATCTTGAAAGGTAGTACCAGCCAGCTGTAGCCTGCCCCAAGAACACCACTAAGGAAAACTTCAGGGACAGCACAGTACCCCCCAAGGTTAGTATTGCTTGGAAACTGTAAGACATTCAGCTCTACCCAAACCCAAAGAGAGCGAGCTGGATATGTAACCTTTAATCAAGGGAAAACAGCAAGGCTATGATATAGGGATGGAGGGAGAATGCTGTAGAGAGGAAACTGGGAGAATAAACACCACAGAATAAATAAATTCTCCCTCCCATCTCCTGGCGGTATGCCCCACAAGCTGAAGCGAGCCAGGAGCCAGAAGGCAAGGGAGCCTACTGACAAAATCCTTACAGGTTGGCCTCGCAGACAGAGAGCAGGTTGGAGAAGAAAAGAGAATGGCCCTAGGGAGGCAAGCAGAAGACAGGCAGTACACGGACTCACAAAGAGGCTCAAAACACAACCTTCATGATAGCAGTGCAGAACTCCAACCAATTCCACACCAATAATGCTGAGAAGACACAAAAGAAAACTAAAACTTAAAAATCTAGTGAGATAAAATAAATACGATCTTACCACTCAAATCAAATTAACTCCATTTTCTTTGCCATGGTTGTGAAGTCCTACTTTAAAATAGAAACCAAACCTAAGCAGGAGCTAAATATCAGTAAAATTTGCCAGTACAGTATCATCTTTGAGATACTGACCCCAGCACTCAAATGTCAGGGCAGGGCGCCTATGTGCTGCTGCTTTCAGAAAAGAAGGAAAGAAGGAGAGGCCATTCTTTACAAAAGCACCCAATGTCATGACAGGACCTTTAAATTTGTTTTAATGTTTATTTATTTTTGAGAGAGAGAGACAGAATGAGCAGGGGAGGGGCAGAGAGAAAGGGAGACACAGAATCCGAAGCAGGCTCCAGGCTCCAAGCTGTCAGCACAGAGCCTGACATGGGGCTCAAACTCATGGACCGTGAGATCATGACCTGAGCCAAGGTCGGACACTCAACCAACTAAGCCACCCAGGCAGGACCTTTAAAAAGACATGAGGGGCGCCTGGGTGGCTCAGTCGGTTAAGCGGCCGACTTCGGCTCAGGTCATGATCTCGCGGTCCATGAGTTCGAGCCCCGCGTCGGACTCTGTGCTGACAGCTCGGAGCCTGGAGCCTGTTTCGGATTCTGTGTCTCCCTCTCTCTGACCCTCCCCTGTTCATGCTCTGTCTCTCCCTGTCTCAAAAATAAATAAAACGTTAAAAAATTTTTTAAAAGATATGAAAAATGATGGTTTGGGAGCACTCTTGGTTAATAATTACATTAATAATTATAGAATTGATTCTGTTAATTTCAGAACATCAGTTTTATGCAACATAGGACTAATCAGAAGATTGTCATTTTAACTATGCAAAATGAACAATCTTAGAATGAGTAAGCAAACGATTACTGGCATAACTGTCTAACATGCAATCGGAAGAATTTCTCGTAGTTTGTCATTAACAGCAGCACATGACTGTTAGAGCAGAGACCCTGAGAACCGAGGAGATGCCGAAGTTGGTCAGGTCGCAGTGTGTTCAGCAAGACTACACATGCACATAGAACAACCAGAGCATCAAACAAATTCCAGCATCTAAGATGTGCTATGTGAAAATTAATAATGGGAAATCCTACTAAAATGGAATGCAGAGGCCAGAAAGGGGAGCTCCCATGCCGAACCACTCAACACCAAGAACTGTCCATTACAGAACCCCAAAGAAGAATCCTCAACAGGAAAGAATCAACAGCTACAGGCCCCAACAGGAAAAGATGTACACTGAATCTCCTAGAAGAATCAACCACCTCAGCAACTCATCCAATGAGAAACCATCATCACCCTGAATTCCTGCCTTTCTCTAATGGATGTTTGTTCAAAACAACCCCTCCCAACTTCCTCCTTCTTCTCCATAAAATAACGTTCCTCTCCTTTGTTGGACTAGCCTATGGTTTCTTCCACAGCCTGCTTGTCCCAAATCATTCTCTGCGATTTCTGAATAAAACGAATTTGCTGATAAAATAACTGTTTTATTTTTAAAGCCAACAGCTGAAAATTCACAATGGGTGAACAACCCAAGACAGCATGCCAAAGAAGTCAGAGCAATGAAATATCCCAAGAAATAAGATTTTTTTTTTTTAGGAAAGCTTCCACCCACCAAAACGAAGCTTCACACATTCTGCAATCTTCTTTAAATTGACTTAAGGCATCTGGTCATCCCACAACCAATCTCACACAAAAAAAATAAATGGCTATAAAAATCTAAGAATAATTTTGGGGTAAGGCATTTATAAAGGAAAAATGCACAGTGTGTGTTCAGTCGACACAACATCTCTTAAATCTTCTGAAGTTCATGTGCATATTGGTCTTTATCATAAATCCCTCAATGAGACCCAATATAAGAAAAGTCTCACTCATTTTGGTATGCTCAGGCTCCCGCACAGTATTGGGCACAAAGGAGGTCCACCATGTTTGTGAGTCTAAACCCATAAGCTAGCCTTTGCTTTTCCTTTTAGTTTATCTGTGATTTTTCATTCCTCCTTCATCTATGCCCTTCCATCATTTTCCATCTTCCATTAAAATAAACATAAATCATTCACTTCCTATTTCCTTCTCACTTCCAGCTCTACTTCTTACATAATCTCTGTCCCCGGGGTTTAGTGCTTCTCTATTTAAGAAAAATGAGTCTGCTAAACACACACATCCACACGCGCGTATGCATGGGTGCACCCTTGCCTGTACCCTTTCTTGCACACAATTCTGATTGTTCCAGTCTTTCATGTCATTTACCATCATGCGTGAGGGAGTTCAGACTGTGAGAACATTTCAACACACAGTAGATACTGATGACTCCCAAAGGACAAGAGCAAGTTTTGTTTTCATTTCAAACTTGTTCATGTGCTTGCTATTAACATAACTCTAAATGACCCTGCTTTGCTAGTTACTAGGTTGTTTGGGCAAAGTCAGTATTGAAGAGAAAAAGGAGAAAATACCAAATTTTGGCAAGAAAAAGGAGTGACAAGAATTCTCCACTGCTGGTGGGACTGTAAATTGATACAAACCCTTCGGGAAATTGCTCGACAGCATCTACCACAGTTAACCATACACACCCCAGCTGTGCATGCATGAGAACTATGTTGCCCGCATGTCCAAAAAGACATGTATGAGGATGCCTGCAGCAGCACCAATAACAAAATCCTGGAAACAACTCAGTTGTTGCTGGAGGAAGCCATTGAGACAACATGACCACTAGGCTGACCTGCAAACTGGACCCAGGTGACTGAAGGCCCCACACCCTCTCCCCTGCCCTTGGGGTATACATTCTGCTCATTGCTCCCACAGTGGGAGCCACTCCAAGCATGTAGCCTTGAGAGACGAAGGGTTTGATACCATGTGGACTGAATACATGACTGACCCCAATTAAGGCCTCTATATAAACTTTTAAGATTCTGGTGGTGGGTGGGGAATCTACCTGTCTTTCAGCTGCCCAAGACAAGCTTCCTAAGTAAGTTCCCTTGCTTACTAAACCTGCCACCTACCCGTCTGGAGTGGCCTGCCTCTTTCTTTGGTACGTCTTTGCTTTCCAGTGTGTGAACCAACACATGTCCATTAACGGCAGAGTGGATAAATAAAACGTATAGTAGGTCATACCATAAAGTATTATGTCACCGTGAAAATGAACCAACGGTACATGTAACCATACAGGTTAATCCCCAACTGACAAAAGAATACATGCGGTAGGGCCCCAGGCATATAAAGCTCAAAAACAGACAAAAAGCAACTGCGGTGTTCAGAAATATAAAACAGGGTGGTCAAATTAGGAGGAAAAGCAAGAAAGTGATCACCATAAAGTCAAGAGATGGCTCTCTTTGGAGAATAAGGGAGTTGGGATCAGGAGGGGTCCCACGGGCCCCCGGGGGCTTCTGGAGAGCTGGCAAGACTCTATTTCTTGACGTAGATGGGGACAGCACAGTATTCACTTTATACAAATGTGCTGAGTTATACAAAATTATCTTATGTGCCTTCCTACTGTGGTATTATACAATGAAAAAGGTTTTAAAAAAAAAAAGGAGAAGAATCAAGACAGGAAAACTGTTATCAAATTACCACCAAAAAAAATTTTTTTTTGGTTTTCTGGTGGAAAAAGGAGCGAAATAGGTCAGTTTTGTTCCATGGGGCAGATCTCAAATGAGTGGTGGCTATAAGAGGACAGAATTGGGTGAGACCAAAGACTAACAACAAGAAAAGAAAGAAGAGGAGAAGGAAAGAGAAAGGAAGGGAAGGGAAAGACAGGGGAGGGAAGGGAAAGGAAGAGAAGGGAAGAGAAGGCAAAACAAGACAAGAGACACTAGTGCTCAATTACAGTTGCTTAAAACAGAACATTCCTGACAAAGTGAGTGTCCCATCACTGAGGGTATTCAAGCACCGGCTGGATAACAACAGAGAGGGATGTTCTGGAGTCTACTCAAACACTGGAAAAAACAGTACTTCAAAAACTAAGATTCTGTGATTCTGGCGTACCTCTTTCTCACGAGGTACAGGTGTGGCCACTTAAGGACACAAAAACAAACCACAGTCCAAATACCCTAAATGTATAAAGCAGACACTGACTTTACAAAAGGGATTCCTTTGGATAAAGAACTAAAATCTTTTTTAAATGTTTGCTTAGAAGCCATTAACAAGCAAAACTAAAGGGAAGGCAAAGATTTGAGAAACTTCAAGGTAAGGTGGGAGAAACCACTGCCAAAGGAAGACTGACCACAAATGCATCTATTCTTTTACAAGAGATTATTGAAATAGAAGGACTTCATAGAAACCGTGGGGTTTGGAAGCTTTATTACCTTCTGTTAAAGCAGAAGCCTTCTCCCTGTTTCCGAGCTGGTATCAGTCACAGGGTTTAACTTTTTGACACTTTCAGAGCAAGACAGCTGAGCCTTGGCTGAAGGTTATCTTAGAGCTCATTACAAGAGGAAACAAGCGCTATTGGGCTGGTAATAATCCAGATTACCATCCATTCCCCCTTTCAGAGCAACAATGTATTTTAACCAGTTTTCTGTTTTATAAATATTACCGTGGCTCAACACATCTATGAGGAGACACAACACTACCCGCGGCTTTCATCCTGTTTGTGTACTAATTATATCAACAACCTGAACCAACTTAACACTATACAAAAACACAGCTGATTTAGCAATCTGTAAATTATACATGTACATAAATCTGTACCAAAATGTGCTGCGTTTCACTCCTGCTAATGTGCACGGATTCTTACTGGCACCTACAATTGTTTGATATAGGTTTCCAAACACTAAAACATATGTTCTGCCTAGAATGGGACCATTTAGGGTAATATTTTTGTAGTTCCCTGGCACTAAGGTCTGCCAGCCTTCCTAAGACAGATCTCCTATTTGCTTCAACAACCATTCTGACAGTAAGTGCCTGCAGATTTAAGCAACCATCAAAAAATATTCTGGAACAACACTTTCCAATCATGAATATAAAGAAAATCAGGCTGGCTTTGCCTATGTGGTAAAAAAAAAATCAATAGAAGAATTTGAAATGATCACCAACATGACCACAAGCAAAACTGGGGAGGAATTGATTATTCCTGCTAACTACTTGTGACTATTCAAAACACAGATAATTATCAAATCTCTCCTTCAAATGGTATTCAGAAAGTATCAGAGAAAGTTAAACTAGATTTTAGTCCCATCAAGACCAGTAAACACCTTAAAAATTATCTTGTGGGGTTTTTTTTCCCTTAAACACAACATCAGGCCTAAATAAGAGCTGCAGCCAGAAAACAGTGTGGAACGGGGTCCAGAAGCTTAGACCAAGATTCACTAGAATGTAACTTTCTAAGGGTAAAGTTGTTTCCCACTTTATCCCCAGTGTTCAATAACTGTGCTCAACAAATCCTTTTTGAATGAACAAACCTGTCACAACCGCTGACTAGTCCCTGATGTGCCTCTGCCTTTTCTAACTCTGCCTTTTACTAACTGTAAGTAAATTACTTAACCAAATGATTCTTAGCTCTTGACACTTGAAAATGGAGGCACTGCACCTCCCCCACTGGCATATGAGGTGATATTTTCTGAAAAGTTATTTAACACTTTATAACTACAGCAGGTGCAGGAATAAGTGCCTGTTACCCTGCCTGTGACTTTAGCTAAACCCCCGAGAAAGGTGAAAATACTGCCTTCCTTAAAACAGAATTAGCTCCTCTTTTGCCTTGTTATTCTGTTTGGATGTGGTAGTGTGGTTATTAGCCAAAATGGATGTTGTTCTTGGTGTTATAACATTTTATTTAATCTCCACTGGGAAATTAAGCTTCTCTAAGATAAAATAATGGTAATACAAGGAAGGTCATTGCATAGTGTAACATAGGAGCATGACACAGGGGTCAAGGGTCTCATCAGCTGTGCCCTTAAATATTTGAGGAGATGTGTTCCCTTCAGTGTCTTCATCTATACAAAGATGGGAAAGAAGAGGCAGAGGACATAGCATCTAATCCTACAGGTTATCATATTCCAGATACCAGATATTCAAATGCCCCAAGACAAAGCCAGTTCTATTACCCATAAGCATATAATGAGAGTTGGGGGTTTTTTTGTTTTGTTTTTGTTTTTTAAGGATAACAATAGTTCCATAGGCAAAGTCATATGGCTGGAGAAACAATGATGCTACAGAAAGGATGAATGATACCCTCCAAAGACCTGCGTCAGGGACTGTGTGCCTGCTCCTTTGAATAAGTCTCTTAATATTCCTAGGACTCCGTTTCATGATCTGTAAAAGAGGAACAGTAATACTGCATAGGATTACTGGGAGAAAATGTTTAATATAGATGGTCAAAAAGTATTGCTATTTAAAGGTAAAATGCTATTTAAATACTGTAATGTCCAAAAAAAAAAAAAATGGCTGGTGGATTTTAGGAGGAGACAATCAATATTTTTAAACAGACTTTTTCCATCACAGTAAAATAAAATAATGCATGTAGATATTGTGATATTTCCAAGAGTCCACATTATTTTTTTCTATTTGTGTTTAGAAATGTGATGAAAGGGATCACTAAAAGCTTAAATCTCACATTTCAAGACCAGAATATTTTCTTCTGAAATCATAGATAATTGTAAAAGTTCACCTGACTTTCCTAAGGTGTTTTTGTCTGTGTGGTTGATGTTGGTTGGTTGGTGGGTTAACTGAAGTCAAACTGTTGGAATCAGTACTAAAATTAAAATGTCAATGCTAAAAATATTCCCAGCTACTTATTCTATTGACATTCTATATATGCTTAGAGAGAAGTGGCTCTAAGAAAATCAACTAAACTAGGGTATTCTGCCTTCTCAGCTCCAAGATTCATTGTGTGTGTGTGTGTGTGTGTGTGTGTGTGTGTGTGTGTGTGTGGTATTAGTTCCACAATTCTTAAGGTCCTCCTACAAGCCCAAGGAACCTTATGACTATTACATGTAAGATTCTGTTACCTCCCTCTCCACTCAAAAACAGAATATGGTACACATTAGACACAAGGTTTCCCCTAATTTAAAGGACACTGCATCTTCACCCCCCCCCCAAAAAAAATGGAATTGTCACTGCTATTTATGAGAAAGTTGGTGTCACTGGCAATAGGGTCCCCAAATCTGCAAAACTATCTCCATGACTCCTCACAGGTCAATAACCATAGCAATCACAGCAAATTAACTTTTTTTTAAAATATGAAACTTATTGTCAAATTGGTTTCCATACAACACCCAGTGCTCATCCCAACAGGTGCCCTCCTCAATGCCCATCACCCACCCTCCCCTCCCTCCCACCCCCCATCAACCCTCAGTTTGTTCTCAGTTTTTAAGAGTCTCTTATGGTTTGCCTCCTTCCCTCTCTAGCCTTTTTTTTTTTCTTCCTACCCCAGCTAATACGCCAGATCCCAGCAAATTAACTCTTAAATAGTGCTTTTATTTAAAACCCCACGAACACCTCCAGCTTTTTTTTTATGACAGAAGAGTTCATTGTGACTATTCATGTAATAACCAGCATCCCCTTGAAGTCCCAGGTAATAGCTGTGACCTTGTTCTAAAAGCCACCTTAGTTAGTTTGAGTGAGGAAGACCTTGAAGGGAAAGGTGACTAACCACAGACTCTTCAATGCCCTTATTCTTACGAGGCACACAATAAATGACCATTTCTAAAATACTTAAATACACAATATGCTATCCTAATTAGCAAGGTTTTCATTGTGAGCTAAACTTAAATCACTTTTTAATAAAGAGCATTTCTTGGGAGCATAAGTCACCTTCCATGCTCTTCCCCTGAACCCCTAACTAAATCCAAATAGAAGCCCATGATTTTAACACAAGCTCCTCCTTAAGGCTCTGAAACTGTCATATTTCCACATTTTTAAAACCTATTTCCTAAGTCAACTCTTCATGTCATCTGCCTCTGGAAGGAAAGGAGTCCCGGAGCCTGTAAAGAGCATCTCCAGACTTGGCCCCTTTCGTTTCAGCCCTTTGATGAACGGGTGCACCGCACCTTCCAGATGCCGAGCTATATACTCTGCAAGTGCTTTAGCCAGGATGCTTTGCTGTGGCTCCTAAAGGAGACATCTGAAATGTATCCCTTTCCATCCCTGCTCTTAGGACTCTCGCCGTCCAGCGCTTCATGCCACTGTCCATCTTAATGCCCCGGAGGGAGAGACAGAGCAGCGGGGAGCACCGGTTTACTGGGTAACGGAGAGATTTACAGGCTTGGTGAGTTTGGGAATTTATAGGTGAGCAAGATTTGTAGGCATAAAACGCTGCTGGGGTTTGGAAGAGAGGAACTATGACAGGTTTGCCCCTGTGACTGCTTGGCCAGCTCTGCAACTATGCGCTCCACTTGTCATCTAAGTCCAGGAAACTCTGCCCCTCGTGAACCTTAACTTAACCTCGAAGAGGGTGGGTGGGTGGGTTAAGAGGTGGAACCGGGTGGCCTGCGGCACGTCCCTAAGTCCCCACGTCCCTACACCTCGGACTTTTCGGCTCCCGGATGGAAGGTGGAGGCAGCCGCCGTCCCCCATCCCTCGGGGGCCGGAACCCGAGTGGCCTTCTCTCCCGCTGGCTCTCCCCCGGGAGAGGCAGCGCCTCGGGTGCAGCCCCGGAGAGCCTGAATAGCCTTCCCTGAGGGGTGGGCAGTACCCACGGGGAACGCGCTGCCGTTCCTGCCGCGTCCGGCTTCCCATCACTTTTCCCAGTACTTTACCCATCAGCTGTCACGCTCTCTGGAGAGGAGACAGAGAAGGCGCGAGAAAGGCCCCAAAGGCGTCCCCAACAGAGCTCTCCTCTTGGGATGGGGGCCCACAGCCCTCGCCCCACCCTGCCCACCTAGCCCAGCCTCCGGGAGGCAGCCCCGGGCGCCCGCGCCGCGGCTCCCAGCAGAGCTCCGGGTTCTGCTGCATCTGCTGGCGCCGAGCGGCGGGAGGCGTCGGCAATCGAGGCACGGATAATAAGCCTGGGTAACCGAAATCCGAATGCACCTCTTACCACTGGACCGCCGGACAATATTCTCCAGAAACGTGTTCTGCGGGGCCACCAGTCCTCTCCTGCCCCCGGCCATGGTCATCCTCCCGGCAGCTTGGGGTCCTGGGGGCGTCCAGCGAGGCTTCTCACGGCAGCAGGGAACTGGGCGCGGGGCCCGCGCGCGATCCCGGCTCGAAGCGCCCCATGCGCCCCGCGGGGACCCGGGCGGCCAGGGGCGGCGGCTCCCTCCGGCTGCCACCCTCGCGCCCTCTTCGCGCCTCCCTCCCTGCCGCCCGCCTCGCTGTGCACTCGCCCGGGGCTCGCCTCGCCGCAGCCGCTTCCGGGTGGGCGGAGGGAGTCGCGGCGCCTGGGCCGGGGCGCCCCCTACCGGGCGTTGCCCCCCGCCGGCCTGCGGGAGAGCGAGCGGGGGGCTCCCGCAGCGGCGGGAAGCGGCGGGCAGTCGTGGGCCGAGGCTGGATTGACAGCGCCACCCTCTGGGCACCGCCGGGAAATGGGTTCGGGTGCGCCTTGGGCTGGTGAAGAGGAGGGCGTTCTGAGCCGCCATCCTGGGTGGATTCACCTGCAACAAGATCACCACGAGCCTTGGGAGAACATGATGCTGTACCCGTCTGCCTTCGCTCTGTTTCAGACTGGAGCCTCTGGGAGCTCCCAGGCTCTTGGAACACTTTCCCGCCTTTCATTAGGGTCTGTTAGCCTTATTTGTGAAAGTTGCCAGTGTTTTACCAGTAGTTAAAGGAGTTGAATTGTAAGAGGTCAGACTTGCAGAGTGGCCAACTGATTGGGCTCCAGAAGAGCTGTCCTGAGGTGTTTTTAAAGATAACCGAAGGCACTAATGCAGGTCCTGGTCGTTTGATAAATTTGCTGAGTGACTGACCTGATTTCTACTCTTATCCAGTGATACTGGGATAGGAGAGTGAGGTGGGCACCTTCCTGAACATTTGACATTAAGTAATAACCACAGCCTGGGCTTGAAGGATGGTCTACACCACACGGAGTGAGGTGCTTGTCTCCACACCTGCCCCTGATATGATGAATAATCACACACACCAAAGGTTTCTGAGCAGGAGCTCACGTTTGCTCACTCTCCTGTGCTCAATTATTTTGGGAGATTTCCACCTGCACATGACCCCTTTCCCCCCAGTGGGTGTGGCCAGAGACTGCCCCACAAAAGCAATGAATTGACAGCTTTCTAGTTAGTTCCAGGCTGGGTCAAGAGTCGAAACACAAGTTTAAGAGGGAAAAGCAGACCCCACAACCTCAATAGTCCGGGTTAACCATCCTGACACATCCTAATGTATTGCAGATACCCTGTCTCCATTTACTGGTCTCAAAGATACAAGAACTGATTCTTGCCCAGCAATGCCTCAGAGTAACTGGGAAGATCAAACATAATGACGCCAAGGGCAGCACTCTAAATTGTAAAGTGCTATACCAAGATGAGCCATCGTCATTCGAGTGACTAAGTAAACTGGGCCATTATGGACATCATCTTGTGTGGACACAAAGTAAACAGATGACAGCCGCTAGCCGAGTGACGTAAGGCTTGCATAGGCTTTGAAATCAAAGTAATGATACACTTCTTGCATAAGATAGCATTCTACCCATCACATTAGTCACCCAACCTACAGCTGTGATTTCTTAAGTCCTAGCTCCGTCTAGTGGTTGTTCTATTACAAATGAGCTAACAAACGGCAGTTGACAAGAACTTATCTGAAATGTATTTGGTGCTGAGCTGTCTCGGTGGTATCTGCTCATTTCATTTGAATAAGGTTCTTAAGGTTATGTTATCTCCTGCACAAACATGCCCAAGGGGAGATTTTTCATGACAATATTAAAAACCTATCAAGCAGCCTCATAATCCTGCTTGTGCAAGGAAGATAAAGAAAAGAATGGGGGAAAACTGTCATAGAGTTAATAAAACTCAGATTTTAATGAGTTCTCATGTTCTGTGACTCCGATAAAAAGGAAACAGATGATATTCATTTGAGGTAAGAGATGTTAAAGGCTTCTACCCGATAAGAAAAAGGAACAAGGAGATCTCTTTCATTTTAATTTTAAATGTACCTACTCTAGTGATTCTCATCTTGCACTACATTCAGGGCATTGGGGGGAGTACCATTTTGAATACTATAAATTTTAGTGGCACACTTGAAGAGATTAAAGGGCCTAAAAGAACACTGAAAAGTCAATAATCTTTAACCCACCATCACTACTCAGTGTGATGATGTCTCACAGTGTCTATGAAAGCCTGTCAAGCCGTTTCCCCATTCTCCTGCCCAACCCTCAACACTGTCTGTGAAAAGAAAGTCACGTTATTTGCCCTGTCCACATTCTCTTTGATGATTCACAGGCCAAGGTTGCAAGTGTTCAGTAAACATACCATCATTTGGGGGCCTGGTTTGACAATACACTATGCCTCTTACCTCTTACTTGGCACCTTCTGTTCCCTATTCTACATTCAGTTCCAGGATCTACTCAGCTTAAAATTCAGTGGTTTATCACTGAAATGTAGGAATCTCAGTTGGAGCAAGCTTTAATCTTACAAATTTGTCAAAATTTGGTGACACATTTGTATAGGATTCACAATATACCAATGTGCTTTGGCAAAGCAGTTGAAAGTTCCTGTATTTTTACATAACAGACAAGGTACTTTTTATTTAAAGGGACAATTTTAAATACCTGTGACCAGAATTCCAATTAAGCTGCCTGTCTCTCCCTCCAGAAAGTGGACTGCTACTGTCTAGAACTTCTACCAAGAAGAATACAGAGTCTAAAATGAAAACTTGTAAACGTTTACTCCAATGTCTCTCGCCTATCCTTCTTAGCAGTTCTCTTCCTGTACTCTGCAGCATTTTGTTTACCCCTCAGTCACAACATGGGTTTATATCTGTATCACACAACAGATGCAGACCTCCTTGAAACAGAGATGAACTTTTCCAATCTTTGTTCTGACAAAAGCAATTGAGCCATGATGTAATTAGCGAGTCCACAAAGGGATTGATAGTGATGGAGGTATGCCACTACAGAGAGAGCATGGAGGTCTGTAGACTGGCTGGGAAGAGTCCAAGAGAAGACAGAAAAATCTCTATGCCCAACAACAAAAAAATCTATCAAATGCAGAGGAAAACAATGCCACACACCAGAGGGGGGAAACAGCATTATGCAAAGACAGAAATTACATTTTTTCCTTTTATTAATACTTTGCGGTATAGGTGGCAGATTTCAGAAAGCCAAGAACCCCTCAAACTTGGGAGAGTCTCCTATGAGTCTTGGAAGGCCTGGGCACCAGAATGGCCAAGCAGGGACACTGCCTCATTACCAAATAATTAGCATCATTAGGAGAAATTATACGCAGAGGTAACTCACTTGCTTTGCCACCATGAGAGAAATATCTAAAAGAGGGGGAATTTGCAGCAAGAGACATTTCAGCTGCTATAACCCAGTGACTGGTTATTGTTCATTATATTTAATTTCTGTAAAAAAAATTCTTTTCTAATAAACTTACAGGAAGAGAAGTGGGCGGGCCATATCCACTAGTAGGACCTGTTCTGTATTATAGATATCTCCCCCTAAGTGCTGGGAGAGGGGAGAGAATCTGCTGCAATCAGAATCATAGCCAATTAATCTATATGACTGGGGGAAAGGATACCCAGATGTGGGTGTTACATTCAACTGTGGCTAACTCAATAGGCATTTATAAATGTTTGTAGAATTGGGTTATGTCCTTCTAAATGCCCAAAGCTAATATCCTTCTTTCTCATTTCCTCTTATCATCAGAGAGCAGGATCTTTTACTGCACGCCCCCTCATGGAAAATAATTAAAAGCCATTTACAACAGTCTCATTTTATTATAACAAACATTTGCTCAGAGATTAGCATATACCAGATGCTGGGATAGATTCTAAGGATGGAAAGGTGGTTATGATTGGCACCTGCCCTCAAGAAGCTCAGAAAACACCTGGGGAGTGCTTTCTTTCTTTATATTTTCTCTTCTTTCAGCTACTTTCCTCTCTGTTGTACACACTAAATCTTGCTTTCTTTGCCAATGAACCATAGTTCAACTTGATCTAATCACTGAAGACTTTTCCATCGCCTCTGAACTGAGAGCTGGCTTTCCTCTAAGGTCTTGAAATCCCACAGATCCCCCTTCTTTGGAGAAAAGTATTCATCTTCCCTGGTCTGTGTACCTAGAAACTAGAAGCTGTGGCGAGAATTTGTCTAATTCCTTACTACAATATCCAAACCACTACTCTTCCACATTCATGTAAACTTTCTCCTTTGAAGGCCATGATCAACAGAAATAACACTCTACTCTTCTTTATTTCTTAAAATAGATTTAGGGGGATTTTTATTTAGTCTTGGAAAAGTTGAGGTGTTTGTGGGACAATGCAAAAAATATTGAGTAGGCAGGTGGATACCCACAGGTAAAGAGCCCAAGAGACACATGTGGGTAGAGCCAGATACTGAAAATCAACAATTTATAGCCTTCAAAGGAGGCAGAAAAGGGAAAATTTGGAAGCAGGGACAACTGTGAGAAGCAGATTTATAGAAGCCCAGAGGGAGAAAGTCTTTAAGTGGGAGAAGTGAAGAATACCATCATATGCTATTTGCTGTAAACACTGGAAAA
This sequence comes from Panthera pardus, assembly GCF_024362965.1. Taxonomy (NCBI): domain Eukaryota; kingdom Metazoa; phylum Chordata; class Mammalia; order Carnivora; family Felidae; genus Panthera; species Panthera pardus. Next base: position 37,086,523 of record NW_026526777.1, read on the forward strand.
TGTCCGCTGGATCTAATGATTAGTGGGTCATTTGAGACCTTAGTAGATACATTTTCAATGGAATAGTGGGGAAGAAACCAAATTGCAATGGGTTTAAAGACTAAGTAGAAACTTGCAATCAAGATGACAGATTGAGCTAAGGAGTAGTGAGTACTGCCTTTCTACACAAAACATAGATATTCCAGGGGGAAAAAAATGTTTTTAAACATATCTTTAATATATTTTCAATCTCAAAAGTAAAAAGGGGGAAATTTCAGTTGTCAAGAATAGGAAGGAATCCATAGCAGTTAGTAGGAATCTAATGGCGGGGGCGGGTGGGGGTGGGGGTGGGGGGGGGGTTGGGCAGGACTTGTAACCCAAAGAGAAATGCACCTGTGGGGCTGCAGTTTTAGTATTTGTGTGAAGATATAAGCTGAGGACACAGTCTCTGTGGACAGTGGGGAAACTGGAACTGGATTTTTGATGGAGCCAGGAGCTTAGAAAATTAGGACCTACCAGCCCTAGTTCTCAGCTTGTCCAGAACATAGGTGGAAACAGCTGATGTTCAGAAATCAGAACCCCTAGACAAAGCATTCACATATGTGGGATGGAATTCTCCCAAGTGCCCTCACAGTGTAGCAACTCTGTGCCAAGAAATTTACATAGAAATCTCACATAGTCCCATAAGAAACCAACAGGAAACTGCTCCCATAGGAAAAACCTATACCAACCAGTACACCTTAAGGTCCAACTGATAAATCTCCCCACAATAGTGAGCATACAGACATAATTACAAATTACACCAAACTGAATTTTCCAGAATTAAATTCTCAAACTGAAAAGGCAGCATAAAGGAAAACAAATCCAGACCTAGACATATTGCAGTAAAACTTCAGAACATAAAAGGAAAAGATAACGTCTTAAAAACTATCATAGGAAAAAATAGATTAGCTGCAAAGAAATGAAAACATGATGCTGCCATTAGAGATCTCAACACGAACAGGAGAGTCAGAAACAATGGAATACATGATGAATTCCCATATATACACAACAAAATGGCTAAAATTAAAAAGACTGACAACACAATATGTTGACAAGAATGTGGAGCCATCAGAACTCTCCTACATTGTTGTGGGAATGTAAAATAATAAAAACCACTCTGGAAAATAGCCTTACAGTTTCTTTTTTAAATCATGCTGTATTATCTTTCATTAAACATAAAGACTTCCAATCACATCACCTAAAGACCATTTTACCCATTGCCCTGTTTGGCCACCAGTCTTTTGTCTCTCTCTTCAGCAATGGTGAGGCAGATACCCTTTCCACAGAGAAGAGAAATTTATGGTTTGTTGCTTTTGCCAATAACAAAATATTGGACAGCCAGGTGGCAAAGCTGCTGCCATTGGCATCTTTCACGTGAACTACATCAAAAGAACCAGGGTATCTCTCTCTGTTGGTGATCACACCAATTCTTCCTAGGTTAGCACCTCCAGTCACCATACAAAGATTACCAGTGTCAAACTTGATGAAATCAGTACTATTTACAGTTTCTAAATCAATCTGAATGCTGTCATTCACCTTGATGAGGGGATCAGGATAGTGGATGGTACGAGCATCATGGGTCTCCAGATGAAGGATTCCTTTTGTCCCCACAAAGATCTTTCTCACTTTGTACAATTTGTACTTGGCCTTCTTGGGTGTAATCTGATGAACAACAAAGCGACTCTTGGTGTCATAGATCAGATAGAAATTCTCCCCAGTCTGCAATCCCTATCAAAATAACATCAGAATTCTTCACAGAGCTAGAACAAACAATCCTAAAATTTGTATGGAACCAGAAAAGACCCCAAATAGCCAAAGCAATCCTGAAAAAGAAAACAAAGCTGGAGGCATCACAAAGCTGGAGGTATTACAAAGCTGTAATCATCAACACAGTATGCTACTGTCACAAAAACAGATACTCAGATCAATGGAACAGAATAGAGAACACAGAAATGGACCCACAAACATATGGCCAACTAATCTTTGAGAAAGCAGGAAAGAATATCCAATGGAATAAAGATAGTCTCTTTAGCAAATGGTGCTAGGAAAACAGAACAGCAACATGCAGAAAAATGAACCTGGACCACTTTCTTACACCATACACAAAAAGAAACTCAAAATGGATGAAAGACTAAACTTAAGACAGGAAGCCATCAAAATCCCAAAGAAGAAAGCAGGCAAAAATCTCTTTGACTTCAGCCACAGCAACTTCTTACTCAACACATTTCTGAAGGCAAGGGAAACAAAAGCAAAAATGAACAATTGGGACCTCATCAAAATAAAAAGCTTTTGCACAGCAAAGGAAACAATCAGCAAAACTAAAAGGCAACCAACGGAATGGGAGAAGATATTTGCAAATCACATATCAGATAAAGGGTTAGTGTCCAAAATCTATAAAGAACATATCAAACTCAACACCCAAAAAACAAATAATCCAGTGAAGAAATGGGCAAAAGACATGAATAGACACTTCTCCAGAGAAGACATCCAGATGGCCAACCAACACATGAAAAAATTCTCAACATCACTCATCATCAGGGAAATACAAATTAAAATAACAATAAGATACCACCTCACACCAGTCAGAATGGCTAAAATTAGCAACTCAGGAAACAACAGATGTTGGTGAGGATGTGGAGAAAGAGGATCTCTTTTGCACTGCTGGTGGGAATGCAAGCTGGTGCACCCACTCTGGAAAACATATGGAGGTTCCTCAAAAAAATAAAAATACAGCTACAACCCACCAATTGCACTACTAGGTATTTATCCAAGGGATACAGGTGTGCTGTTTCAAAGGGGCACATACACCCCAATGTTTATAGCAGCGCTATCAACAATAGCCAGAGTATGGAAAAAGCCCAAATGTCCATCGACAGTTGAATGGATAAAAACGATGTGGTATATATACAATGAGGTATTACTCGGCAATCAAAAAGAATGAAATCTTGCCATTTGCACCTATGTGGATGGAACTAGAGGGTATTATGCTAAGTGAAGTTAGTCAGAGAAAGACAAATATCATATGACTTTACTCGTATGAGGAATCTAAGATACAAAACAGATGACATAAGGAAATGGAAGCAAAAAATAATATAAAAACAAGGAGGGGGACAAAACATAAAAGACTGTTAAATACAGAGAACAAACTGAGGGTTGCTGGAGGGGTTGCAGGAGAGGGGTTGGGCTAAATTGGTAAGGGGCATTAAGGAAGACACTTGTTGGGATAAGCACTGGGTGTTATACATGGGGGATGGATCACTGGAATCTACTCCTGAGATTATTATTGCACTATTTGCTAACTAACTTGGATGTAAATTTTAAAAATTTAAAAAATCATAATAAAAAAAGAAAAAAGAAAGAAATTCTCCCCAATCTTGTCAATGCGAATGACATCCATAAAACCAGCAGGGTAGGTTATATCAGTTTGGACCTTGCCATCAATCTTAATAAAACACTGCATACAGATCTTTACTTGATCTCCTGTTAGGGCATAGTTAAGTCTGTTCCTTAGGAAAATGATGAAAAGAAGACATTCTCTCAGCTTATGAGGATGAGGGGCACACACATGGGTCAGTTTATCCAGCATCCAATGCTTTGGATATACTACATGCTTCAGATGCTTCTTGGGATCACAAGCCATGGCTGCTGTAGGCATGAAAAGAGAACCACCTAGCCTGAGAGTTTCTTACCAAACTAAACATTCACCTACCCTCCAACCCAGGAATTCCACATATGTCAACAAGAAGATTTATTTATATCAGGTTCATTCATAATAATTAAAACCTAAAAACAGCATGTATCCCTCACCACCAGAGTATATACTATGTATGCATACTCATGCAATAGAATAATATTCAGTAATAAAACGAAATGAACTACAGATAAATGGATAAATCTCAAAAACATTATGCTAAGTGAAAAAGTTTTACACAGAAGAGAACATGGTATATGATTTCACTCATACAAAACTCTGGAACAAGCAGATGAAATTATGGTGAAAAAGAAATCAGAACAGTGTTTGTCTCTCAAGGGGGATAGTGGGGATTGCCTGGGAAGGGGCATGATAGAACTTTCTGGAGTGATGTCACTATTCTGTATCTTGAAGAGAGTATAGGTTATACAAGTACATGTATTTGTCATAACTCATAAAATGATACAGTTGAGTTTTATGCATAGTGTATATTTTATTTCAAAAAAGGAACTCTAAACACATACTGAACCCTAGTTAATCATATTCAAAGTGTTTAAAAATGAGGTATATGGATGTCTAGGACTTATTTTGAAGTGCATCAAAAAATAAGATGGATACTAGGGCGCCTGAGTGGCTCAGTCAGTTGAGCATCCAACTTTAGCTCAGGTCATAATCTCACAATTCATGGGTTCAAGCCCCACATCGGACTCTGTCCTGACAGCTCAGAGCCTGAAGCCTGCTTTGGATTCTGTGTCTCCCTCTCTCTGCCCCTCCACTGCTTGCTCTCTCTGTCTCTAGAAAATAAATAAACATTTTTTAAAAATTAAAAAAAAATAAGATGGAAAAATAAATAAATAGATGTAAGATAAAACAAATATAGCACAATGTTAACAAATAAAGAATCTAGGGACATCTGGGTGGCTCAGTTGGTTGAGCATCTGACTTTGGCTCAGGTCATGATCTCGTGGTTTGTGAGTTCGAGCCCCGAGTCGGGCTCTGTGCTGACAGCTCAGAGCCTGAAGCCTGCTTCAGATTCTGTGTCTCCCTCTCTCTGCCCCTCCACCACTGGCACTCTGTCTCTCGCATTGTCTCAAAAATAAATAAACATTTAAAAAATTTTTAAAAAGAATCTGAGTAGTTGGTATATAGTGTTCACTGTACAAGTCTTTCAGTATTTCTATATATTTGAATTATTTTCATATCCATCTGAACTATTAATGTTTAAAAAAGGATAGGGACACCAGGGTGGCTCATTGGTTAAGTGTCTGACTCTTGATTTCAGCTCAGGTCATGATATGATGGTTGTGGGATCAAGCCCCATATCAGGCTCCATGCTGGGAGTGGAATCTGCTTGGAATTCTCTCTCCCTCTGTCCCTGCCCCTCCCTCTCTCATGTGCATGCTCTCTCAAAAAACAAAAAAAAACAAAAAAAAAACAAAAAAACACCACACATTTTTTAAAATAAATAAATAAAAAGAGGATAAAACAAGGCATTTTCAGATATAGAAAGGATAAAACTGATAGACATTTGCTGAAAGAAATGATTAAGAATATACCACAGCAGAAAAGAAAATGAGCTGAAGAGAGAGGTGGAGTACAAGATACGATGGCAAACAGAGATACTGGTAAAAATGTGTTAGTAAACTTAAATAAATATTGACTCCTAAAAATAATGAGGACATTAACAGATAAATTGGAAGAGTGTTAACTGGGGCACCTGGGTGGCTCAGTCAATTAAGCATCTTACTTGGGCTCAGGTCATGATCTTGTGGTTTGTTAGTTCAAGCCCCATATTGGACTCTGCTGTCAGCACAGAGCCTGCTTCAGATCCACTGTCTCTCTCACTCTCTGTTCTTCCCCCACTCCCTGATATCTCTCTCTCTCAGTCTTTAGGTATTGGAACAAAAATGTTACTCTAATCCAATTCTAACATGACTTTTATGAAAAGGTTCTTATATTTCCTCTAACAAAAGATTATAGCATCTAATTAGTACTGTGATAACCCTGCTTAGTTACTTACTGCTGCATAGCAAATTACTTCACAATTTAGAAGCTTAAAACAACCAATATTTATTATCTCACAGTTTACTTGGGTCAAGAATCCAGGGATCTTAGCTGGGTACCTTTGGTATAAGGCTTCTCATGAGACCAATCAAGCTTGTTGGCTGGGACTGAAGTTTCATCTGAAGGTTCAACTGGCAGAGGATTTGCCTCTAAGCCCCCTCACATGGTTTTGGGAAAGATTCAGTTCCTCACTGGCTGTAGGCCAGAAGCATCCTTTAGTCTTTGCCACGTGCTTCTCTAGGGAAGCTCACAACATGGCAGACACTCAGAATGAGGAGTAAGAGAGCACAAGACTGGATACTCAAGATGGAAACCACAGTCTTTTTGTGACCTAATCTCAGAAGTTGCATCCCATCCCCATCATTTGTGCCATATTCTGTTTATTAAAAATTAAGCCCACACTCAAGGGGAGGGGATTGCACAAGAGTATAAATGCCCAGAGGCAGGGATCGTTGTGAACTTTCTTAGAGGCTGCTTACCACATCTACTTTTGACCCTAAACTTCTATCTTTCCAGTTTGACTATTCGACCATTACCCACCACAAACATTCTTCTGTATCTTCTGTATCTTTAGGACATTCAGGCCATTGAACTCCCTATTAGTTAACACTACCACCACTACCATGCTGTTTACTTTCCATGTTACTAGTTTAGATTACCTGGTCTATCCATTTGGTAACTCTCTCACCAGCATCTTTTTTTTTTTTTTAATTTTTTTTTTAACGTTTATTTATTTTTGAGACAGAGAGAGACACAGCGTGAACAGGGGAGGGGCAGAGAGAGAGGGAGACACAGAATCTGAAACAGGCTCCAGGCTCTGAGCTGTCAGCACAGAGCCCCAACGCGGGGCTCGAACCCATGGACCGTGAGATCATGACCTGAGCCGAAGTCGGACGCTTAACCGACTGAGCCACCCAGGCGCCCCTCTCACCAGCATCTTAAAAAAAATTTTTTTAACGTTTTATTTATTTTTGAGACAGAGAGAGACAGAGCATGAACGGGGGAGGGGCAGAGAGAGAGGGAGACACAGAATCTGAAGCAGGCTCCAGGCTCTGAGCCATCAGCCCAGAGCCCAACGCGGGGCTCGAACTCACGGACCGCAAGATCGTGGCCTGAGCTGAAGTCGGACGCTTAACAGACTGAGCCACCCAGGTGCCCCAACTCACCAGCATCTTAAACTCTCCTGCCCCTCTACCCTCTGTCTTTTCATAAATCCAACCCTGGATGAATACATCATCTGTTCCCTCTGTGCCTGCATCTTGCTGGCTAAACCATGCTGCAGGAAATTGTGAAAAAGGCCAGATTCGCATTTCTATCTATACCTTAATGATTTCCTACCCTGCCGGAGCCCTCAGGACGACCTGGCAGTTACCCTGTACGACCTGAGTCAGCTTGCTTGCTATTCGTCACCATTTATAACCTTCTTCCTTCAACCAACACACCCTCATTCTCCCAATTTCAATGGTAAATGACTCCACTTCTCAAAAGACAAAGTCTACCGTAGGGGTTCCTTTGAATTTCTATCACAAAGACCTGTTTAATTTAAAGGCTTCTCATGAGACCAATCAAGCTTGTTGGCTGGGACTGAAGTTTCATCTGAAGTTTCATCTGAATTGCTGCCATTCTCTCATCTATTCCACCTTTTGAAATAGTGCTGAATCCCATCCCTGGCCACCTTCTCAGAAGCTTACCATTATTGATTATATCTTTTCTATCCTATATCTTCATCATCTTCTCTCTACTGAATCCTTCACATACAAATTTTTTTTTAATCCCTGATCCCACTTCCCACTCTATCAACTGCTATCCTAGATTTCTCCCCTTCTTCACTGCTGATCTTTAACAAATTGCCTAAACTCACTACTTCCATTTCCTCCAATCTTATTCTTTCCTCAATCCAATCCATTTCTTTCCCCTCCCGACACTGCTGAAACAGTTCTCCCTAAGGTCACCAGTGACCTCCACATCACTAGAGCCAATGAATATTTTTCACTCTTTGTAGTACTCTATCTCTTTGTGGCATTTGGTGTTTTTGTTTGCTTGTTTGTTTTAAAAATATGGAAGCTTCATGAATTTGTGTGTCATCCTTGCATAGAGGCCATGCTAATCCTCTCTGTGTTGTTCCAGCTTTACTAAAGTGCTGCCAAAGTGAGCACTCTGTGGCATTTGAAACACACTTTTCCCTTGGTTTCTGTGATTCCACATTCCTGATTTTCCTCCTCTGTCTCTGTAGTGGCATTATTTATATTTATGGTGTCCTGGAATCTTCTAAACACATTTCCATATTGTGTTCACTTTCTTCATGATGAGTCCCAACTCCCAAGGCAAAGACCAGGGCCTGCCTTGCCAGCCTCCCTTGTAATCAAGTGTGAGCATGTGATGTTAAGTCCCACTACTTACTGCATCCACATGAGACTTGGAATTAGAAGAAAATGCTGGAAGGAAGGAAATAAGTCAAACTAATTTTGCTTGCATAGGTTATTGTGAGGATTAAAATTTGATAGTATACATAGAGCAATTAGAATACAGCCTGGCACAGTGCCGCACTATGTAAGTGTTAGCTATTATTATTCTGAAAGGAACAGTGGTAGCTCAAATAACCCAAAAACTATTCTAAAAGATTCCTATCATCACCATCTGTCAGCCAAAGATTTTCATCAACTATGAGACACATAAAACCAGCTAGGGACCTGCTACCATGGCTATATTGCTGGTGAAGATCACAGATAGATCAACAAATAGAGAAGCAGACCAAGACGTTTAGCATGAAAGTTGGAAAGTTCAGTGTGATTTCAATCATGGTATCAAATGCTGAATCAATATTTCTGGGGATGGCCAGCTACAAAAGGAATGGCTGAGCTTCACACATGGAATTTTTCCCCTCAGAAATTAAAAGAGGACAGAGTGGGTTAGGGGGAGACACTTTGGACTAGAGGGCAGAAATTAATTCAATGAAACAAAGACAAGGACTCCCCTCTCTCACATCCCCCTAACCCCACCAAGCTATAACTGTAAGTTGTGTAAAACAAGAAGAGCCTTTTTTTATGAATTATTGCTTTGCGAGCAAATTAACCAAGTAATATAGAACAGTATGTGTATAATTTTATATAATCTATATATCTGTAACATATAACACATTATCTGCTTCACTTAGGTGTGATGAGGAGTGAGCAAATTAATAATGTAAAGCAATGTGAACAACGTCTGGCACACATTTGTTTGTTTGTTTGTTTATTTGTTTGTTTGTTTTCAGTCATGTCTTTATGCCCTGCCATTCCCTTTTACTGTTTAAAAATGGTTGGTGCAACGGAATTGCCTGCAGTTCAGGGGTTTGTGACCAGAAAGATGCTGCACAAGAAGAGAAAAAAGAAAAGCCATGAACCCTAGGGGTTTACCTTTGAAGCTAAAATCTCCACTCCCCACTAATCTTTCTAGGAAGCTATAACAGAGGTTCCTTAAGAGAAACGGTGGGCAGAGGCCTTGAGGGTGCCCATTGTTGCATGACAACATACTTAAGGCTGGATCCGCCTGCCACAGCCTGGCTTTCCACCCACTACAGTGCCTACCCCAGGCAGAGCCTTCCTCCCCGGCTGACCCACGCCAGAGAGCCTCAATCCCTACAGCTTTGTGAGCAGCAGATTTTATAGCCTCAACCACACAAATGATTGTCCAACTGTACCCAGAGCAGCCAGGAGAACAGTGTAAGACTTTACTCTCTGTACTTAAATTAACACTAGGCATGATTCAGAATTGAAAATCCAGTGGAGTTACTCAACTCCCAATGGTGCTTGTAAGTCACTGGGGAATCATTGTGACACCGTTTGGATAGCTTTGGTTTGTTTGCATTATATATGACCTTGTTATCACGAGATTTCTCTCTTCACCAGCATGGGATCTACTTACCTCTGCTCTTCAAATGCCACTTTGTTTACTCATTGGCCCTCCTTTTTTGAAAAATACCATCTCAGCATCAACAGGCCCCTTATGTGGCCACCTAATAAGTTACTCAGTAAAGTATCTTTCAGTAAGAACTATATAGAATGAATTATCAGAAGCCTTAATATAATTTACCTCTATAAAGTATTGACTTTTCCAATACAATTCTAAGAGTACTCTTATGTATCATCCCAAGAAGGAAGAAAGTGAAGAAGAACATCAAGAACCCAGAGCACTACAGCTCTCCACATAGTTCACATTCAGGACATAAATGCAGAAATGACCAAAGATGAAAGCCAAAGAGTTGTATCAACCTGTGAGCCAAATGCCAAAGACTAATTCCCTTAATTTTCTGAGAATTGTGAACACTGCTGCAGGCAGCCAAACCTTACTCTTAGAACAAGTGAAAGAATATATAAAGCAGAGGACCACCATTTGTAGAATACGTATGCATAAAAAATGTAACAAATGACAGAAAATGTGGAATTCCTCAAGGTCCCTTTTGTTCTTACGTTCTTTGTTAAGGACAATATTTGAACTGCACTCAACCTTCCAACATCATAAAGAAGAAAGTGAAATCTAAGATACGGAAAAAATATATTAAGAAACCCTATAGCTAGTTCAAGTAGTTCAAGCCTCCAAACCCAGCTGAGTGAAACATTAGAGTAACCAGAAGCGCAAGCACACAAACAGTGGTTTCCTGATTCTTTTCTAAGGAGAAAGAAATAAATTATTTTAAAGACTTTTTTTAGATGTTTATTTATTTTTGAGGGAGAGACAGATACAGAGAGAGACAGAGACAGAGAGACAAAGCATGAGTGGGAGAGGAGCAGAGAGGGAGACACAGAATCTCAAGCGGGCTCCAGGCTCTGAGCTGTCAGCACAGAGTCAGCTGTGGGGCTCGAACTCACAAGCTGTAAGATATGACCTAAGCCAAAGTCGTACACTGAACCGACAGAGCCACCCAGGGGCCCCAAGAAATAAATTATTTTAAAAACCATTGTCTACAGGGCACCTGGGTGGCTCGGTTGGTTAAGCATCCGACTTTGGCTCAGGTCACAATCTCACGGTTCGTGGGTTCGAGCCCCGCGTCAGGCTCTGTGTTGACAGCTCAGAGCCTGGAGCCTGTTTCGGATTCTGTGTCTCCCTCTCTCTCTGCCCCTCCCCCAGTCGTGCTCTGTCTCCCTCTGTCTCAAAAATAAATAAACATTAAAAAAAAATTTTTTTTAATAAAAACCACTGTCTAGCAAGCTAACGATCCAGATCCTGAGCAAACTATAGATAGGTTATTAAATACATGGGTTGAGAGTATGTAGAAAGGAATGAGTTGACCACAAGGAACCAGAGACAGGTAAACCAAATGGGGAAAGAGAGGAGCAGAAGATAGTAGAGGGAGAGAAAGAGACTATAAAGAAAAATTGTGAATTCCTTGGAAATGGACCAAAAGGATTACAGGACGTCTTTAATGAAAACCAAGTCGTTTTTAGCATGTCCTCCAAAGATATCCAGTTCTACGGGGGTCTTCATGCCTTTCATGACCTTTGAGCTACTTACAACTCTGTAATTTGTAGACAACTTACAGAAGTGCAAATTAATTTTGTCCAAAGATGTAGAAATGAATTTTTTTCTGATGGAGCATCAGTTGATTTTCCCCCACCAATGTGAATAAAACAGTTTAGTGTTTATGAAGCAAATTCTTCTCAATATTCCTAATGGCCTGTATGGCCCATATAAGTTTCTGCTCTCTGGACTCTCCTTTGAACCTGTTGTAGCATCTTACTAACTCCTAGATTAATTAATGAGCTGAATAAAATCTTTAATTTTTTTCAAATTTTATATTGTACAAAAGGCATGACTTTCCCTTTAAAAAATATATTTCCTTTTATGGGAGGATGGAAGGGAGTTCCAGGCAGAAGCAGTGACTACTTTTTAAAATATGGAAATGAGGAAAAACATAATGTGTTGACAGCAGAAATAGCGCTTGCACTAGTGGGGAGATGAGGATGGAAAGGTGAGCAAAAATTAGGTCAATGGAAGTGAAAAATGTATTATCTTAACAGTTGGCACCAGAATTTTTCTTAGGGAGGTTACTATAATTTTTTGAGCCAATACTTGGACTGCTGCTTATGACAGACCAAAGAGTGTGAATGTCAGCGGGCACCATGGTAAATATTTTAGAAAGTGGCTAGAGTGATCTTCCTAAAGCAAAGAAAAAAATATATGTTTTAACTTCTAAAAAGGGAGGGTAAGAGAAGAATCAGGGATATGATGTGTAGTTGGAGACCATGTAGGGTAAAAGGCCAGTAATGTTGGAGTAGCTAAAAGGCATTTCAAAAAAGGAATGGCTAATGTTCAATTTGAAGTCATTTGCATTGATGCAGTATAAATCTTTCCAAAATTAGCTTTGTGTCAGCTAATTTTATGGTCAAATTCTAGGGAGCTCCTTAAATGTGTATAGAACTTAAAAACAAGCAGAATTACATATTTGAGTTGCTGTGGAGGCACTACCCACTAAAACCTGAGCCCAGCAGTAGGAGTATTCATGCAAACGATGCAGACACAGAAATCGTGGAGAGAAATACTAGACTTTCCTAGGACTGAGGTGACTTTATTTAGGTGTCAGTGGGTAATAGATCTACAGCTGACATATGGGTTACATAAACCAAAAATAAAGAGTTTCTACTTGGCCTTGGAGATGATAGAGTCACTGAGGTGACTGGCATGGCAAGATAGCTGTGTCTAGAGGTTAGGGAATGACGTGAAAAAAGACAGTCAAGTGCTCAGTTGGGGTTGGGAAGGCAATCCAAGTTGCAAATTACAGAGCATTTTCTAATGGGGACAAGTATTTTACATGGGGGCATTAAAAATAAACTAATTAACCCAGGTCAGAGAGCAGAACTGTGATTGACAAAGGGATGGAGAGAAAGGCCAGGCAGCTGTTCAGATCACCAAGTCATTGTTTCATACTTCTAGTTTCTAGCAGAGAGGGAAAGTCTCAAATTACCTTCCCACATATTGTCAGCATTTAAGAAATCATGTTAATATTAGTGCAGGGGAAAATCAGAAATATGTGAGCTGCTTCCTAGGGAATATTGGCATTTTCCAGAAATGGTTTATGAAAGGACCATCTTTCTTATCAACCACAAACACTTTTTGAAGATCCGCTTACACTAAGACCCAGTCGATCTGGAGCTAGTGCAGAACTGAAGAGCAAAGGAGAAGAAATATATATAATCTCTCCTATTGGAGTTAGGTTGGCTTTGTGGTTGAAAATATGAGCTTTGAAGTCAAGTAGAACCAATTTGAGACCCAGCTCTACCCCATACTGGCTGTATGATCTTAGGCAAGTTATTTAACTTCTCTGTGCCTCTGTTTTCATCTATAAATGAGGATTAATAACAGTAACTTTCTTAAGGGTAGAAGGATTCAACAACACCAATGATAACAAAAGCTAAACACTTAATATTTGCCACACTGTATAAAGCACTGAGTTTGTAGGAACAGGAACTCCTATTCTCCTATTCTATAGTTTAATCTTCTTGGATGGTTCTTTCCCAATCTGGATAATTTCCTCATACATATGTGCCAATCCAGTACTTTGCTAAATACTCAAGGGGGCCTTCTTCAGGCACTAGCCACATTTCTTGTGCTCAATAGACCCATGTGGTTAACAGCTAATGTTTTGAGCAGTACAGATATGGAACATTTCTATCATCACAGAAAGTTCTATTGGAAAGTGTTACTCTAGGGCCCAGACTTGTCTAACTTCAAGCCTATGCTTAGCTTGTCAGTGTGTTAAAATTTATTTTGCATTTAGATCAGCTGGGGATCTTGTCAATCTTCATTTCCAATCTGATGTCAGGTGATCATAATGCTATGGGTTAACAGACAACATTTGAGTAACACTGCAAACGATTAGATATAAGCTTCCATAATTATTAAGTTGGTATGTGTTTCTTTTGCAGGAAAAACATACTGAAACAAAAAATCACCTGACAGAAAAGATCACTGTAACATTTTTTAACCTTTCTTACTTGCTATACTTTGAGTGACTAACTTGCAACTCTAACTTGCAACTCTAACCAGTGCAGGATTGTTCCTTCCAAGGGCCTTCCTGTCCCCTACTTGCCAACACCCCCCAGAAAGCTCAAGGAGTGAATGTGCTTTACCATCAGGGGTCCCAGAACTTTTCCAATGTAGAATTGGGAGAATGGGTCAGGAGAGTAAGAACAGAGTATAGGGTATGGGGAGAGGAAAGATCTCAGTAGAGACCTGAAGGAATTACCCCTTCTAAGAATCAGTTGGTGTGGGGAGCATTACAGGCTAGAGAAATAGAAGGACAAGAGGTGGTGCAGCTTAATACAACAGTGTGAGAGATGTGGGTAGAGATGTGTTAATGAGGTGATTATGTCAGACCTTGTTGGCCCAGTTAAAGGTTTACTCTATCAAAAAGCAACAGAAAGCCACAAAGAATTTTAAAGATAGGAGTCATAGGATTAGAAATGCATTTTATGGAAAGATCATTTCAGATGCAATGAAGAGAATATATTAAATGGCCTAAGCCTGGAGGCAGTGAGACCAGGTGGTGATGGTAATGAAAAATTAGAGAAGTTAGGGGATATTCATACCTTTATAGGAAGTAGAATGAGAGCAGTTCGATCAGGCAGAAAGACATTTCATGTTGGCTATCGAAAAGTCACTTGACTACCTGGGATCTTAATTTTCTCATTAAAAAAAATTTTTTTAACATTTATTTATTTTTGAGAGACAGATCATGAGCAGGAGAGGGGCAGAGAGAGAGGGAGACACAGAATCTGAAGCAGGCTCCAGGATCCGAGCTGTCAGCACAGAGCCTGATGTGGGGCTTGAACCCACAAACCGTGAGATCATGACCTGAGCCAAAGTCAGACGCTTAACCGACTTAGCCACCCAGGTGCCCTGTAATTTTCTCATTTTAGAGAATGGCATCATACCTGGCCCTGCAAAGTACTCCCTCCCTTATCATAAAAATACAAAGCCTATTATGAGCAACATACTCAAGGTAAAGTAAACTTCTGGTATTCCAGAAAATTTTAAATTGTTTAAGATGTATACATTTCATTTTTGTGAAGTGCCTCTCTTCTAAGGAATAAAAGTATTTTATTAACACTGTCTCATAAGCCTTTTGGTTCCCTATGAAGCTGGACTAATCAACACAATAGATTGACTCAATAAAAGGGTCAAACATTCACTGGCCTATTGATAAACTATCCAGAAAGGCAGGGTTCTCCCCTTTGAGAATTTTCCACACCATCAACATTGATAAGCCAAATGCATCCTCTAGGCCACCTTGAAAGATTAAGATTCATGTTTGAGAACTCCAAGGATCCATAAATCAAGAGCACCAGTGAAAAACTATGATTTAGAGTTTACTTGTAAGAAGTACACATGTGTTTTCAGCGTATTATTAGAATAATCACTGATAATATCATATTTTATACATACATTTCCCCTAGATTTTTTTAGTTTGAAATAGCTTTCATGCGTTAATTTTCACGCACTAATATTATCATAATTATCATATCTAAAAATGCAAAGCAATAGATTCTTTTTCTGTTGTTAAAACCGTGTCTTTGTCCTTTCTCCAGAAGATCTATACGTAAACATTTCAATCTTTTAAGCACTCATAAAAAAGTGATTCTGTTTTGAGGATATTCAGTGTCTACATATTTTAATTAAATATCTGTAGAATTCATAGGAACATAAAACAATACCTATCTTTAATACACACACACATGCACAGGTACACACATACACACACATATATGTATACCATTCTAGAAAAAGTAATTAACTTTAGTGGAATATTTGTAATTCTGTCCCCTAAGAGATTAAAGTTTGTTTGAAATCTAGAATTCATATCAGACTGTGAAGTTGGGTTATAGATAAACTCAATGAAGTTTGATAGACCAGAAAGGATACATTTCAAACTCAAAGTCAACTGTAGGGCTAAGAACCTACAATCACTGGGATATCAAACAGCTGAAATTCATTGCAGTATAGTCCAAGTTGCATACTGGAAAAGAGGTGGGAGGTAGATATCACAGAGATTCTAATATGTACGTAATGGTATGCCGTTGTTGTTTTCATTTGCAATTCCCTAATGACATACAATGTTGAGTGTCTTTTTATAAGGTTATTTGCCATCTGCCAAGATCTTTTGCCCATTTAATGGGTTAAGAACCTTATTTTCAGATGAGGAAACTGAGGCACAGAGGGGTTCCACAAGTTGCCCAAGGTTACACAGCTGAGGCTGAACCCAGGCAGGAGGGATCAAAGCCCACAGTTGTAATCACTATCCTGTAATACTTTCCGGATACAGGTTTGGAGCTAAAAAACCTGGGTGTCCAGCTGGCTGTGCGATTTACATGGTTTCTAACCGTGGGTAAATTATTTGATCTTTCCCAGCCTCAGTTTCTTCTTCTGTAATATGAGGAAGACAGTGTTGCTGTTAAGATTAAATGAAACAAAGTAGAGAAAGTGCTGAACTTGTTCTCAGAACATAGCAGCTGCCAATAAATGGTAGCTATTATTAGTCCAACACCACATGAAAGAGTGAGAGAGGCCTGCCTTAGCCACAAGAATTAGCACCTGCCTCAAAACTAAAATAGATCAGTCTGGGCTTTAAATTCTATAGAAACTCAGACATTTCTTCCTGAGGTTTTCATGATCCATTGTCAGCTGATATACCTTGTGCACACAAAGGAATAAAGGGGGCTCCAGTTTCTTAAAAGAAGAATAGAATTTTACTATATTCAATTTCCTTTTCCTGTTCATCTTGTCCTTTTGATGGACCTCCAAAAGAAAAAAAAAAGTCACAGTTGTGTTAACCTTGCAGCTAATGAAGCATGCCTGTAACCAGATGTGCCCTGCTTGCGTCCACTGAAACTAGAATGGTGGCAGAAAAGGCAGACATCCAAGCAATTGCACCCGATGTGCATGAATGACTGTCAGAGAATGCAGGGATCCTCTGAAAGCAGGAGTTGTGAATGTTCTTAAGGCCATATTGCTCAGGGGTTGATTCTCAAACCTGTTTGATCCCCAGAATCTCCTGAGATGCTTTTTTTTTTTTAATTTTTTTTTTAACATTTATTTATTTTTGAGACAGAGAGAGACAGAGCATGAACGGGGGAGGGTCACAGAGAGAGGGAGACACAGAATCTGAAACAGGCTCCAGGCTCTGAGCTGTCAGCACAGAGCCCGACGCGGGGCTCGAACCCACCGACCGCGAGATCGTGACCTGAGCCGAAGTCGGACACTTAACCGACCAAGCCACTCAGGCGCCCCACCTGGGATGCTTTTTAAAAGAATAGATTCCTAAGTGCTCAGCTTAGCCTTAACTGAGTCAGAATCTCCTAGGGGTTGGTGAGGAGAGAAAGTATTCTGATACATGTACCTTTAAAAGTTCTGAGAGGCTCTAGTGATCAGGGAACTGCTGATATAATGTCATTCCCATTTGATGTCTGGGATCCTCCGTGTGTATGTGTGTGTGTGTGTGTGTGTGTGTGTGTGTGAGAGAGAGAGAGAGAGAGAGAGAGAGAGAAGAAGAAGAAGAAGAAGAAGAAGAAGAAGAAGAAGAAGAAGAAGAAGACGACGACGACAGGGAAACAGAGACAGAGAAATCAGGCAAGTGCTGTGGGAAAATGGAACATTATGGGATGTAAGACCTTTACAATTGTACAATTTATTGTACTTTATCAATAAAAGTAGGTGCAAACTGATTCAGAAGTAACTGAAATTGTTTCCTAATGAAAGTGATCAAAAACAAAGCCTACCAGTTCAAAAACGAAAAAGATGCTAAAAGGAACCTAATATTCAGTCCTCTCACTTTATTCTGATGTTGTAGCATCTTTAGAACATCTTTAGATAATGACTCTTAACTAATTTGGATAACTTTTCCCTATGAGAGCTAATGAAGTTGAATAATTTAACTAAATATTTGGAATCAAAATCTAAGTGCTTTCCCTTAGGTTTTTAGGTTTCCAGAACTTTAATGAGTTAATGAGAAATTTGCATTTAGTAAGGCAATAAATAAATTAATTATGCTTGGAAGAAATCCAGTTTCACGGGTTTAAACTATTATTAAAACTCTGCAAATACTTTGATTTTGATTTTTAAAGTTTTATCTTTTGACTTTTATTTATTCATTCAATAAACGTTTTTTAATGTTTATTTATTTTGAGAGAGAAAGCACGTGCATAAGCAAGGGACATGGAGAGGGTGGGGGACAGAGAATCTTAATCAGGCTCTGTGCTGGCAGCAGAGAGCTGGATGCGGGGCTCAAACTCACAAACCATAAGATCATGACCTGAGCTGAAGTCGGATTCTTAACTGACTGAGCCACGCAGTCATCCATCAATAAACTTTTTTGAGAACTATTAATTACTATGGCACACCACTGATCTAGATGGTGTTAGCAAGAAGAGGAGGTCCCCATATAGATAAACAGAGGTGGAAGGGTTGGGGAGTGGCTGGGCTAGGAGAGAAAAGAAACACTATAATGAGCACTTACTCAGTGCCACTCTCATTTATATATGGTATTCTTTGTAATACGATAATCCAACAACATAATTTGATCACTAAGAACTAAAACTAACACATTTCCTAAACCTATGTTAAGCAGTCCTAGAACTAGACACACCTTCCTGTCCCTCTGAAAAGAAGAAAAATGACCTGCTTGCCTGTGGAAAATAAGACTGTGAACCAACTAAAATAGGTTAATTCCAACATTAGCTGCATGCTTGTCTCATTCGGGCCACCAACCCAGTATTGTTATGTCACAGTTTCTCCCCCTCCTCAACTAGTTCTCCACATTACAAGCTATCCAACCTATCTAAATCCTATAAGTATCCTCCCCTGACTTCTCCTGAGATATTACTCTGTCAAGATGATGCTCCCCCTTTCTACAGCAAATCCAATACAAATAGATTTGTTTGATCAATAGGTTTTGTTTTGTTTTCTTTTGTTTTTCTGGTGGCCTTCTGGGGAGTCAACAGTCAATGCCACTCACTATTCTTTGATGAAGAAATTTGCCCAAACTCATCAGCTATTATGATCTACCTTCTTGAAGAGCCAAGTGTTAAATGCAGCTGTAGTCGACTGACTCTGAAATTCCTATTCTCTCCACTGGTGTCCACACTTAGGCATCTGTGCTAGACGAGGTAAAGCAAACACAGGTGTTTACTGTACATTCTCAGATGCTCTCCAGCAAGCAACTTTGAAGGGGATGGCAGCATTAAAAGTGGCAATCCATAAATGCAAGGGAAATTCAAGTCCTTAAATCAAGTCCAGAGATATCTACTGCCATCTGCTCGTCACAGTGACACAGCAGTAAAATGCATAAATAAATGACTCACAGACCATAAGGGAGTTAGTTGCCTAAATGAGTCCCACAAATAGATGCAAGCAAACAAGAACTGAAGTCTCACTACTGACTGATAACAATAATAAAAGCTTAAAATTTTACACATGATCCTTAAAAAAATTATGGAAACCCTCCTCTGTCAAGGCTCATAATCGTATGCTCATAATCATAGAATTTTGGGGCCTAAGCACTGAATAGTTATTGAAAACATAAAATGTCAAATAAAAATGCAACAGTATATCAGTTTCAAATGCATTGAAGATTCTGTGTTGACTTCAAAATGGACCGAGGTGAACAGGGGAGCTTTGCGGGACACGGAGGAGGTAGAGTTTGGTCAGTAGTTCTAGACAGTTTGATTAGTTCTACAAGGAGGTAAAGAGGCAAACATCCTAAAGGCAGAGTCACATGAAAGGAAACAATGAACCATTTGCCAGAAAATATAAAATATGTTCTAGATATGCTGACTAAGGGCTCCCAGCTCAGCCAGTGGGGTTCTAGGCTGAGGTCAGGCCATGGTGGCTACTGACACTCTGCCATTAAGAAGGGTCCAGAGGGACACAGTCTGGGTGGGGGTGCAGGGGAGGGGGTTGGGGCTGGTATAAGAAATTTCCACAGCAGGGAAAGTTTCTGTCACTTTCCTGTAGGGAGTGACATACCATGACATTACCATCATTAACAGTGAAAAATGCAGATTGTACTGTTGATGAATGAGTTAATAACAATGACAACAACAGGTAGCATTTAATACTTTCAGGTAGCATTATTTCATGCCAGGCAGTATTCTATGCACTGTACATATACTAATTCATTTAAAGTTCACCCTGTGAGCACCTATGAAGTAGGCACTGTAATTATCCTTAAACATATGAGGAAATTGAGACATAGGAAGATTAAGTGACTTGTCTAGGTCTAACAGCTAGTAAATGGCAGAGCCAGGATGAACCAATCAATCAACCAATTAATTAACAATCCAACCACTTGTGATGTTCTGTCTTAGTAGGCAGAACACATGCTTTTTTCTGCTCTAATGATGTAAGAAATCTACTCTGTGCTCAGCAGTCTACTTCAGACCTCGGTACTGAGTACTCAGTATTCATATGGATGTAGGCTTCTCCCCTCGCTATATGGGATTTTGTGCTTATATATCAATTACAAGGCAAAACATTTCTTGCGTTTTATCTGCCATTTCACTAGAACAATGGGGATGTCTTACATAAACAGTGCTCTTAAAGTGGCTTCAGGTTAGTTGGCCAAAACTGATTTGTGATTTTCTATTCATGTTCAGAATTATAATTTGTAAATTAAAAATTATAATTCGAGGGGCGCCTGGGTGGCTCAGTCGGTTAAGTGGCCAACTTCGGCTCAGGTCATGATCTCGCGGTCCATGAGTTCAGGCCCCGCGTTGGGCTCTGTGCTGACCGGTCAGAGCCTGGAGCCTGTTTCAGATTCTGTGTCTCCCTCTCTCTCTGACCCTCCCCCGTTAATGCTTTGTCTCTCTCTGTCTCAAAAATAAATAAACGTTAAAAAAAATTATAATTCGAAAGGATTATTTTCAATTTTTTATATTTAGCATATTTTTTTTGTCTTGGAATAATCCCAAACTTACAGAAAAGTTAAGTGGAATTCAAAGACCTTTTCTTCCTGAGGCATTTGAGAATAAATCGCCAGCCTGATGCCCCATCACCCTGTAAGTGCTTTAGTGTGTATTTCCTGCAAATAACATCCTCCCACACTCTGCAATGCAACCATCACAACCACAAAGTTAACACTGACACTACACTCCAGTTTAATCCTCAGACCCCAATTGTCCCATTACTGTCTTTTATAGATCTAGTTCACAGTCACACGTTGCATTGAGATGTTCTGTTTCTAGTCTCCTTCAGACTAGAACAGTTCTGTCTTTCCTTGTCTTTCATGGCCCTGAGACATTTGAAAACGACAGGCCAGTTATTTTATAGAATGTCTCTCAATTTAGAGTTGTCTGATGTTTTCTCCTGATTAAATTCAGGTTCTGCATCTTTGGTGGGAATATTGCAGAAACAATGCTGAGATCTCATTGCATTCCCAGGTGGTGCAGATTTTGATTTGTTCCTTTATAGAGAATGTCAGCTTTAACTATTTGATTTAACTATTTGGTATCTGCCAAGATTCTCCACTGCAAACTTACTCTTCTCTTTATAATTAATAAATATTTTATGTAGAGACACTTTAAAATAATGTGAATATTCCATTCTTCATCAAGTCATCATTTATTAATTTATATTAGCATGAACTTATGACTTCTATTATATTCAATGGGTTACCATCTCTTAGATAATAGATAATATCTTTTTGCTGCTCAAATTGATCAGTAAGATTTCCTTCAAGCTGGCTTCTTTGTGCTTTTGTTGTTGTTGTATTACTTTTTATTTATTTTTTATTGAGGTATAATTAACACATAGCATTATGTTAATTGTAGGTGTACAATACACTGATTTGATATTCATACACATTGTGTATGTGTACACATTGTGTATAAACACACACACACACACACACACACACACACACACACACACACACACACAGTGGCGCCTGGGTGGCTGGGTGCCTGGGCGGCTCAGTCAGTTAAGTGTCCTCCTTCAGCTCAGGTCATGATCTCACAGTTTGTGATTTCGAGCCCCAAGTCGGGCTCTGTGCTGACAGCTCAGAGCTTGGGGCCTGCTTCAGATTCTGTGTCTTCCTCTCTCTCTCTCTGCCCCTCCCTCGCTCACACTCTGTCTCTCTCTCAAAAATAAATAAACATCAAAAAAAATTTTTTATATACACATTTTCTTTTTGTACAGTATTTTCAGTTTTATTTTAAAAATGCACATACAACAAAAATTGTCGTGAGCCATTTCTTGGGTCTACTTGCATTCAGCACTTGCATTTGAGCAGCTTTCTCTGTTTTTACAATCCCGACAAATTCCTTCTATCATTTCAAGCAGTCCTTCTTTGTCCTGCCAGGCCCTGCTTCTGCTAGTTTTTCCAATCTCTCAGGTGTATTTAATGGGTGTGTTTTCAAAGCTTGTTCCAAAAGCTTCTGTTCTGTTGTCCAAGGGGTGAAATCTGTTCATGGACCTTCAAATCGTTCTGAAGGTGTTGCTTGGGACACCATTCCATGCACTTTTTAAATTTTATCAAAATCCTTTTTGTTTGTGTCATCTTTTTTTATGAGGATCAAGTTCTTGAAGACTCTGCTCTACCAATAACATCTTTGGCAGTCCTCTTGACTCCAGAAGAAGGTATGTTCATGTAATTAGCAATAACTTCCCATCCTCACTTTGTTCCACAGGAAAGAGGTTCAATTAAGTAGTAATTGCAAATCATCTTCTGCCTAATTTTTACTGCCATTTCCACTTTGTCAGTTGATTTGTCTGCATTCTTAGATGCTGTCACAGGAGAGCTTCAGATTCCTCTCTTTTCTAATGTGCTCATTTATTTCTTCTCTTTTTTACAGAGCAGATTTTGCTACTTCTTTCGTAGGTGATGTCAGTGTTTCAAACACAGTAAGCTTGCTAGTTCAAGTCAATCACAACATTTTTCCACTTCTTCCATCACTTTAACCTGCTCTGCCTCATTGTCAGAAAAGTGATTCCAGGGGCACCTGGGTAGCTCAGTCGGTTGAGTGTCCAACTCTTGATTTTGGCTCAGGTCATGATCCCAGGGTCCTGGGATCGAACCCCGAATCTGGCTCTGCACTGAGCATGGAACCTACTTAAGATTCTCTCTCTGTCTCTCTCTCTCTGTCTCTCTCTCTCTCTCTGTCTCTCTCTCTCTCTCTCTCTCCCTTCCACCCCCCACCCCTCTCCCCTGCTCTCATGCTCTCAAAAAAAAAAAAAAAAAAAGTGATTCCAGGTCTTATGTGTTTCAAAGTTTTTCCTTTCCTTTTTAATGGCTTTTTTCTGAATAGTTTTTCCTTCTTAGCCAATAATGCTTATTGTCTAACTTCCTCCTCCTCTTTCTCTTTCACTAACCAAGAAGCTTCTAGTTCGGCTTGTCTTTGTTTTTCTTTAGCTTCTTGCCCCTTCCATTGTGCTTCTGCTTTGGCTCTCTTTTCTGCTTCTTTCACAATTTTTTCTTCTTCCTTAAACTTCTTAATCACTGGACCACAGCTATGTGCATTGTCAACTAATGTTCTTACTTTGTTCATTTCTCCTTTTTTTCTTTGTGCCCCGTTGCTCTCTACTGCTTTTCAATCCATCTCCTCTCATCACAACATTCTGCTTTTTCTTTTTCTTCTTCATCTAAATAAGAAAATTCTCTCCAAGAATCAAAATTATACCAGAAAGAACAAAATTCATCAATATCTTCAAATGATGAATTCATAACCCCAGGTTAGGGACATTTTTCTTTTTACTCAATCATCTGGAATTCCTTTGAAACACTGGGGGAAACACTTCAAAGAAAGTGTCCTTTGCTTCACTTTTAGAAGGAATCGAGTTATCAAAAGTAGGATCTACATTGCTGAATGCTTGTCTTTCCACCAGATCAGATAACATTTCGTAAGCCTTAGTTATGCAAGTGAAGTAGTTGTTATCTCCTTCTTTATTGGTTCACCAGCTGCTTTCCATTTGTCTGGGTGATGTTTTAAAATCATTGCTTTATCTTCCAGTCTTTGGGATCAAGTGTTTTCAACAGGAAAACTCTTCTAACTGCAATTCTTCATCTTCTGATCCCTCTGATAACTCTTTCTTATCCTCCAGTTCCTGAAAAGAGGCAGAAGCATTTCTGTTCTCTTAACAAAAAGCTTCAAACCACCTGACAGGGTGTTGAAGCAGAGGTCAGACTGTGGGTGGAGCCCTGGCCATCTGCAGTGCCCAGCAGGAGCAGCAGGAGGGCACCAGGCTACAACACATTTTCTTTATCCATTCGTCCGTAGATGGACACTTAGGTTGCTTCTGTATCTTAATTACTGGAAATAATGCTGCCATGAACTTGGGGGTAAATATATCTTTTCAAGTTAGTGTTCTCATTTTCTTCAAATGCCTAGAAATGGAATTGCTAGATCATATGGTAGTTTTATTCTTAATTTTTTCGAAGAAACTTCATATTGTTTTCCATAGTGGCTGCACCAATTTACATTTCCACCAACTGTGTACAAGAGTTTCCTATTCTCCATACTCTCACTAACATTTCCTGTCTCCTTGATAGTAGCCATTCTAACAGTTGTGGTGATATCTCATTGTGGTTTTGATTTGCACTTCCCTAATGGTTAATGATGTTGAGCAACAGGTATAGGTACATTATACCTTGGCCATCTGTATGTCTTCTTTGGGAAAAATGTATATTCAGATCTCCTCTCCCCACCTTTTTTAAATCAAATTGGTTTCTTCTATTGATTTTTATGCATTCTTTATTTTGGGTATTAGCTGCTCGGTAGGTTTCCTTTTCATTTTGTTGATGGTTTCCTGTGCTGTGCATATATCCTTTTGATATGGGCCTTCATTCTGAGAACAATTTACTCTCTGGCCCAATAGGATGCCCCAAAAGTTTTGACTGAGCCCTGGAATCAGTCATCTCTGGAAAACCCTGATACTTATTTAGTAGAAAATGATATTTAGAAACTTGGATGGAAAGTGAGCTCATTGCTACTGAGGTGGAAAGGGGGTGCTACTGCAAGGCCATCGTGCATACACATGCACATCTATACCCATCTCTTTATTTATTTTATTAATTTAAACTATTATATTTATTGAAATCATGAGTTCACACCAATACAGCCGATTCCAACCTAACACCACAGTGTTCATCCCAGTTTTCTCCCTTTCCACTACATAGTGAAAATCCTGACTCCCATTTTTCTTGATATCTTCATCTTTTTGATTAATCCCCCAGTTTGTAATCCATTTCCCATTATTGCTGCCAGGTGTTCCCTATATAGACGACGTCTTTATTCTGCTCAGGCTTTGAAACCTCATGGCCAGGCTGCACTCCACATGGGCACCCTTCCACCCGGCTTGGGCTCTGACACTCTGCTCTGGGTGCCCTACCATGTGAATGCCCTCCTTACCCAGCGTGGCTCTAACACCCCACCCTGCACTCCCCACAAAGTAGACTGCCTCCTTCTCCCAATGAGGCTCTGACCCCACACCAGACTGAGCCTGGCAAGATGCTCTTGACTGGTTTGGAGGGCTCTGCCTCCCCCCATCACACCACCCACCTCAAGATACCTCCCTTAGGGGCATCTGATTTAATATCTGAGCTTTTTAGAAAGGAGAAAAGAAGCCAACTGAGACATTATCAAATGCTATTTTAAAATATGAGAATCATTCTAGAGGGAAAGAAATCACCAGAAACTTTCATTTAAAACTGCTTGAAGGGGTGTCTGGGTGGCTCAGTCAGCTAAGCATCTGACTCTTGATTTTGGCGCAGGTCAAGATCTCACAGTTATTGAGTTTGAGCCCTGCATCCAGCTCCAAGCCCCGTGTTGACAGTGCAGAGCTGTTTGGGAGCTTTCCCTCTCTCTCTCTCAAAATAAATAAATAAACTTAAAAAAAATTGCTAGAAAAAGATTTTCAGCAAATTAAAGCATTGTTTTTTTAAAATGAATTCTAACCATGAAGAAAATGTTTATTTCCCATGAAGTTCTTATATCAACCAATAAACAAAAATATATTCATTACACCATACTTTGTGAAACTTCCCCTAGCATATACATGGCCCAGTGCAAGAGGACAAATGTAGACTTACAAACCAGCAGAAAAAAAAAATACTTGAAAGTTCTGAGTTATATTAATAAACTTTCAAATAAAATAGGTTCTATCCTTGTACCTTGACAAATTACCTTTCATAACAAATATTTTTAAATGTATGAAATTATGTTGTTTTATATGTCAAAAGTCAGCTAAATATCAGAGATAACTGAATTTAATTATTACTGCATGTCTGGGGTGCTCTGTTGATAAGTCAGTAATAACTGAGGAATAACAAAACAAAGACACACAAAATTCATTAATTACATTTATTCCATGAAATTTACTTTTCTAGTTTTCATCTTAGCAAAACCACTAATTATGTGGTCATAATCAAGATTTTTCATATAATTTGTTTCTACTGTGAGTCATTCCAAATTAGATGGCCTTTCTTGAACCAGAGAAGTTCCTATGTAAGTTTTGTTGTTTGTTTATTTGTTTGCTTTTTACTGATTTGAATTTGGAGAAACTTTGCTGAAACAATAGCAACTAAAGTAAAATCTCTACAGCATTACTTAGATTCAGAAACAAATCATGAATTTTTGTATCATGCTCAAACACTGTAATAAAGCTACATATGAAAAAGTATTGCAATTGCTAAATATTACAAGGTATTTTAATTTCACTGTATATACCATTATCATTTAATAATTTTTATCATCTCTTAAATCAGCATCTATATCTGAGATTTTATATAAAGGATCAATTATAGAGGTGCCTGGGTGGCTCGGTAGGTTGAGTGTCCGACTTTGGCTCAGGTCATGATCTCATGGTTTGTAAGTCCAAGACCCGTGTCAGGCTCTGTGCTGACAGCTTAGAGCCTGGAGCCTGCTTGGGATTCTGTGTCTCCCTCTCTCCCTCCCATCTGCCACTCACACTCTGTCTCTCAAAAGTGAATAAATGTTTAAAAAAAATTAAGAATCAGTTATAACACATGTTATATCTAGACCTAGTACATATCAACTTAAGAGTAATATGAATCATTTAGTATTATACAATCTTTCCCTGATGTCGTGTTCAATGGTTGTAAGCGAGTAAGAAAATGGATGCTAGGCAGTATTGCAACATAACAACTCATTGTGTGAAAATGTATTCATATCATCTGAGACGAAGAAATTGGCAGGTTAGTTAATTAGTTTTCTCTCTTACCTGAGTGCTTCTACTACTCAAATCCTTCCCTCAGAAATGTTTGTTTCTAATGTTTGCAGTGGCACAAACTACAATCTTCAGCACGCAGACACAGTCACTTTTTATTTTGAGGACAGGAACAAGGGATGGAGAGATGAATGGGTTTGTCTCAAGAGGGGTTGTTTAGGATTACAGGTCATGCTGTGCCACAGCTGAGCTCATCTCATGAGTGACACACAGTCCACACATTTATATTTGTGTGTGTGTGTGTGTGTGTGTGTGTGTGTGTGTGTGTGTGTGTGTGTGATAAATGGAGCCCTCTGAGGCATAGGACCCAAGCCAAAGGCCCCTTTGCTGGAGGCTAAGGACAGTAATGCTATGCTGCCTACAGGGTGTTAGGTTCTGTATAAAATAACAGATGAAGTCATAAGACAGGGCCTAGTTTTTCATAAGTTTGAAATCTAAGTGGAGAGCTGCCAGGGGAGAGGGAGGGGTATTAGGATCCATAAAGTGAATAAACACAGTAAGACTGAAAGGTGCCCAAATGTCCAGAAATAGGAGGCACTTTGTACAGATTACACACTGAATCCCCAGAAGTCCCAGACTGTCCCAGGGGCAGGGACTGTCTCAATGGCCATGGAACCATGCAGAGCACGTGGTACAAAATCAATGCACAATAAATGTTGAGGAGGAAAGAAAGGAGCATATGGCCTCTGAATTGATGAACTCGAGCTTCTGATGCTTTAAAAATAAGTTGTCCTCACCTCCAATCTGTCCCCCACTTCTTTCTTTCTCCCACCAGCCCTCTTAATTCTTCTTTACTCCCTCAAAGTCACACGCTTAGAAGTAAATCTTACCCACTTTCTTAGGGTTAAGGCTCCAATGCATATTTGATATGGTCCCTCCCATTTGACTTTATTTTAATTAACATTTACCATGGAGTGTTGTACATTTAACAATTTATATGACCTTAGGGAATTTTTTTCCCCTATACATCCTATGTGATTTCATTTCTGTCGATGAGGTTTCTGACAAGGAAGTGAGGCACGGTAATCCTTAACATCGTTAGAGATGTTTTTTTTACAACAAAGTAACATTCTTGAGATGATTTTCCAGACCTATTAAAAATGAGAAGTCTTAAGCATGCCCAGTAACAAAAAGAAAAAAAATAACTAATGTGGAATGAACCCAAATTGTTCTTCATCTGTTGTGGAACAGAGCTATACATGTACAGTCACTCACAAAAGCACTCGCAGCCATGCTCTAATTCACCCTCTTAAATGCCTGATATTTGACCCTATCTTGGTTAGCTCTGCTTGCTTTAATTATGATCAAAAGCTGGACATTGAGAAATAATCCAGATATTTGTCAAGCACCCACAAAGTTCATGGTACCAGATGAGGTCCTCAGAACATAGTGTACAGAAGAGACGGGCCTATTCTTAAGGAGTTTATAATCTAAGAAGAAAGGAAATAAGAACATACAATTACAGTAACTACAAAATGAATAGGTCAAAAGACTGCATTTCCAAGTTAGAGAATGGGTTGAATCCAAGTTAGAGAACAGGATGAATAAATTCAAGTCTTACCTAAATGCTGGTTTGCACAAAAGCATACACAAAAGGAAAGAAAGAAGCCAACAGAGAACATGATACATTTGACTTAACTTTTTAAAATTAAGGTAAAATTTACTTACAGTGAAATGCATACATCTTAAGTGTACAGTTCAATGGGTTTTAACAAATGTACATACTCCTGTAACAAAATAGCAATTATGATACAGAGTATTTCCATCACCCCAGATAGTTCATTAATATCCATAGTCCCTCTTTCATTCCTCATTTTAGTAATTTGTGTTTTCTCTCCTTTTTTCTTGGTTAGCCAATTTTATTACTTCTTTCAAAAAACCAACTTTTAACTATTTATTATTCCCCATTGTTTGGATATTTCTGTCTTATTGATTTCTGCTCTTTGTTTTTTCCTTGTACTTTTTCTAACTTTGTTTACCTCCTCTTTTTCCAGCTTCTTAAGGTAGAAACTGAGGTCATTGATTTGAGAATTTGCCATGATCTGACATAAGCATTTAAAAAAGATAAAAAATTTCCCCATAACTTTTGAAGTATTTGTTATTATCATTCAGTTTGAAATATTTTCTACTTTCCTCTTTGCTGTTTCCTGACATATGGCTTATAGAGAAATGAGTTGTTTCATTTCCAAATATCTAGAGTTTCTTTAGGTACTTTATTTGTAATTAATTTCTAATTTAATTTCATGCTGTTCTGAGAATATACTCTATAAGATTTCAACCTTTTAAAATTTATAGAGAATTACTTTATGAGCCAGCATATGGTCTAACTTGGCAACCATTCCATATTCACTTTGAAAGAATTCATATTCTGCAGTCGCTGGGTGAAATATGCTATAAATTTCAATTAAGTCAAGTTGGTTGATCTATCTTCTATATTCCTATTGATTTTTGTCTATTTGTTTTATCCACTTGTTACATTAATTGCCGAGAGAGGGATGTTAAAAACTGTGCATTTGTCTATTTCTCCCTTTTGTTCTCTCAATTTTGCTTCATGTATTTTGAAGTTGTATTATTAGGTTTATAGATACTTAGGATTTTTATATTTTCTTGATGAATCAATCCTTTCATCATTATAAAATGTTCCTCTTTTGGGGCGCCTGGGTGACTCAATCAGTTAAGTGTCCGACTTCAGCTCAGGTCATGATCTTGTAATTTGTGAGTTTGAGCCCTGCATCAGGCTCTGTGCTGATAGCTCAAAGCCTGGAGCCTGCTTTGGATTCTCTGTCTCCCACTTTCTCTGATCTGACCCTGCTCACGCTCTGTCTCTCTCTCTCTCTCTTACTCTCAAAAATAAGTAAACATTAAAAAAAAATGTTCCTCTTTATCTCTGGCAATGTTCCTTGAAGTCTACTTTGCATTCTATTAATATAATCACAACTGCTTTCTTATGCTTATTGCCTGCATGATCTCCTTTTTCCTCATTCTTGTACTTTGAACTTATCAGTTTATGTTGAAAGTGCATTCTTCTGTAGACACTTGTCTCTCTCTCTAATCCATTCTGACCATCTTATTTTTTTAATTGCAGTATTTAATCCATTTACAGTGAATATAATTATTGATATCTTTGGGACTGGGTTTACAATCTTGCTTTTAGTTTTCTATATGTCCTATCTATTATTTCTTCTCTCCCTCCTTTCTTTTTTCTTTGGGCTTAAGCAAATATTTTTAATATTACATTTCAATTCTTCTACTTTTTTTTAGCAACACGTCATTGCATTATTTTTAGTGGTTGCTCTAGGGATTACAATATATAATTTTAACTTACTACAATATGTAATTTTTAACTTATTACAGCTTAATTAGGGTTAATATTGTACACATACAATTAAGGGAGTATACTGTACAATTCCATTCCTAGTCCTCCATATTTTTTGGCTTTTTTTTTGTGATATATTTCATTGTTACATATGTTTTAAATCCCACTATGAAGTGTTACTATTTTTTTAAATAATATGTTTTTAAAAGAAATTAATCAGTCTAATGTTTATAATTGGAATCACAGAAGGAGAGAAGAGAGTAAATGGAGCAAAAATTACTTTTCCAAACTGTGAAAAACATGTACTTAGGCATATATTTATCCAAGAAATTTAGTGAACCCCAGGTTGACAAAGACAAAGTACAACATATGCTCTCCCGCACACACACACACACACACACACACACACCCAAGCTGGAGAAAAAGAGATACATTACATGCAGAGGAATAATGATAAGAATGACAGCTAAATTCTCATTAGAAACAATGGAAGCCAGAATTCAATGAACACCTCTTAAAGTGCAGAACAAAAACAAGAAAAAGCTTTTAGCACATAATTCTAAATGCAGCAAAAATATCTTTCAAAAGTAAGGGTGAAGGTTTAGTTTCCCATATTTACAGGGTGATATATTCAAGCAGATCCTTCCACAGATACTGATTATGAAATCTGGACAAAATGTTTTTAAAAAACAACTATTTAAAGGCATTCAAAAGAAACCACGGAAAAGTTTCCACTTGAAAACCCATGACTGAAATATGTAAGAATTATGTTTGGGATGTTTTTGTCTTAAAATATTCTTCCAAACTCCATATATCCAGAAGCAGAAAACTAAAGCCTTACTCATTCAGTGCAACAGAGGGCAGAGTTCAAAGCTGAAAGAGCAGCTAGAAATTTAGAAATGTAATCCTAAAAGGACAAAAGTGTCAAAACCTGAATATTAATCTGCCCATAAACTGACTACTAGTTTATGATTGCATGGGACATACCAATGATACCAATGGGACGATAACAGTTTTAATCCAGTCAAATTAAGTGCTTATTAAAATTAAAAAAACAACAATCCTGGGCGCCTGGGTGGCTCAGTCAGATGAGTGTCCAACTCTTGGTTTTGGCTCAGGTCATGATCCCAGCATCATGGGACTGAGCCCCGCATCAGGCTCCATGCTGGACGTGGAACCTGCTTAAGATTCTCTCTCTCTCTCTCTCTCTCTCTCTCTCTCTCTCCCCTTCTGCCCCTGTCCCCTGCTCATGCTCATTCCCTCTCTCTCCCTTCAAAATAAAATAATAATAATTAATAATAATATTAGCAGAAAATATGAAGATAAGAATGTGATTTGCCTAAGGAAAAAAACCAACAATCTTTAGAAGAATATAAGAATATCCAGTGTTGATACAATGTATTATCTATAGTATTCAGTTTTCAATAAAAAATTACTAGCCTTACAAAAAAAACCCCCAAAAAACAGGAAAGCATGACACATTCAGGGAGAAAGGAAGTCAACATATAGTGATTCCAAGTGGGCCCAATATTATATATAGAAGTCAAAGATTTCAAAGCAGCCATTATAAAGAATTAAAATGTGTTCAAAGAACTAAAGGAAACAGTGGTCTCAATTCTCATACAGATAAAGAATCTCAATAGACATGTGGAAATTATTTTTTAAAAAAGAACAAATACAAATTCTAGAGTGAAAAGTAGAATATAGAAATGGAAATCATTACATATTTGTAATGTCAGACTCAACTTCATATTTGAAAACAGAATCAGTAAACTTTAAGGAGATCAAAAAAATTACTCAATATGAAGAACAATCAGAAAAAAGATTGAAGCATTTTCAAAAACCTGTAGGACAATATAATTGGAGTCTCAAAAGAGAAGAGAGTATGGGACAGAAAAATATTTGATGAGTGTTGGCTGAAAATTTCCCAAATTTAGTAGAAAATATTAATTTCCATATCCAATAAGCTCAACAAACCCCCAAATAGGATAAATACAATGAAAACCACAGCTAGTTAGCACATCAGGGTCAAACTGCTAAAAACCAATAACACTATATGTTAGTTGTACTGGAATTTAAAAAATAAATAAGTTTGAAAACTGATGAAAACCAAAAATAAGGAAAAATCTTAAAACCATATTTTTTCTGGTGTTCTTATTGTCGGCAGTAGGAGAAGAAATCCAAGACTAACTAGTCCAGTAATGGTTGGAAAGGAGAAGTCCTAAACATTTATTTTCAGTCTGGTTCTCCTAAGACCAGATGATTAACTTGTACCCATTCTACTTTTATTTCTGTTATGCTCTACATGTGCCATTACTTATTTTTAGGATTACTCTGTACATCCTATGACTACTACTCCTTTGAACTATCTCTATTAGTCAGCTCAGGCTGCTACAATGATGTTAAGAATCATTGACAGATGGGTATTGAGGAGGGCACCTTTTGGGATGAGCACTGGGTGTTGTATGGAAACCAATTTGACAGTAAATTTCATATATTAAAAAAGAAAAAAAAAAAAGAAAAGAAAAAAAAAAAAAAGAATCATTGACATGGTACTTCCCAACCTTCTCTTCCCCTATTTAGAAGAAAAAATTCTTCTTTTATCAAGGGCCAAAGTTAACATTAAAAATGTTTTTAACCAGACTCATTCTTTCATTTCCAAGGCTGATTTAACAGTGGTAGCCTAAACTGACACTGGAACGAAATTGAAACAATCTAAATCCAAAAGCAAGTTGTATCCATATAATAAATTTGAGTACTATGTTTTAGCTGTATTTCATAAGTGAATATTAAGGTTTTTGAAAGCACTTTACTAGTTCAAATTGAAGGGAATGTGTAGCTGTTTCATAAAACTATTGAATAAATTTGGTCCACAAAAATATTCTCCAAAACAACCTAAAGTAAAGTAATAGCCACTTGGTTAAGTTCTACTCTTTGAGAAGGGAAGGCAGCGTTTTTACCTTGAGCATTATATGGAATATCTTTAGAAGAACTGAAAGGTGTTTTTTTTTTTCTTAAGACATCACCACTTTTAATATAGTGATGAATGGCATCCTGTGAGGGAAGAATAATGGACGGAAAAATTGAGGGAAAGGGCCATGTTGGAACTCGTTAGGACTAGCCACAGAGTGATGGCATTCCCCCAGACCAGAGTCAGCACATTTCAACAGAACCAAATTTTAAATCTGAATTTTGTGTCTTTTGTTTTAATTTATAATTCTAGTCACATTTTTATTTGTTCTGCATTTTCTTCTTGGCAATCCTAATTATTGACACAAGGGACAAATTGGTCAAATTTGTGGCTAGAAAGAATCAGGATGCCTGTACCTGACAGGAATTTGTGCCTACCTTTTACAGCCTGGAGTATAAGACTCTCTCCAAAACCAAGCAAGTGAGAAATTCAAGATGCAATGGGTAGAGATGGAATTTTCCAGCCCTTGAGATGGGCAAGAGAACAAGAAATACATATTCTTGTATGTGTAGTTTAGGTTTATTTATTTTTCTCAGCACACTTTACGCACATGAAATATGAGAGGAAATTTACTCTACTGTGTATCTCTGTAAATTCCAAATTCCTTTGGCTGTAATGCAGAGAAATTTTGAAAACAGGTCCAGATTGTTAATTGCCTGTCAATTTGATTTTGTTCTCCACATTAGACAAATTTGACAAGCTTGTCAGAGAACCTTGTAGCTTCCTCGATTTTCCTCTTCTTCCTCTCTCAAGGAAAGGACGTTTGCATATCCAAACATTCCAAATCTTTTCTACCTCCCCTAACCCCCCAAATTCTGGACATTAGTTTTTTTGTTTGTCTGTTGTTCTATTTTCTTAGCCAGAGTGCAGAGAATAGGCTTATCTCCTCTTCCAATGGGCCTGAGCTCAGCCCACTTGGGAATAAAGCAGTCTCAAAGCCTGGCTGTTAAGAAAGTACAAAGCATAAAAGGAACCAAATCATGTTAAAAAAAATTAAACCTCAGGAACTTATTCTATACCCTCTCTAGGGCATGTACCTGTAGGCTCACTGAGCCAGTACCTGCATGTCTGAAGGAAAACTTGCATTTTGAGGTTAAGGAAGGATGTTTCTAGTGATATGGAGGTTTGTCAACCCTATTAGAAAACCCTCTCCATGGAAGTCAGCCTAATCAAGAATTTCTCAGAACTATTAAATTTCACTTAAAAGTAAATCAGTTCCTCAGCAGGTATATAAATGAACCCCAGGAATCAGGTTCACGTATCTCACGGCTACTTATATCTGAGTCTACACAGTCAAGCCGCATGGCAAGTGTTCGCACTAGTGACATGGGAGCAATATAAAGAGCTAGTCTGCTCGGTCAGGACTTCTGAAAGCCTGTAGACAATCACATAATTGAATTCTTTTCATTTTCATCGTCTGTGTGGAAGAGGGGATGCTGGACAATGTCTACAACATCAGCTTTATCCAAGGGTTTCCGAATGTGAGTGATCATAAAAATTATCCGCGAGCTTTGTGAAAATACTTTCTAAGCCTCACCTCACAGACCTGAGTCAGCAGTAGGGCTTTGAAATTTATATAATTTGAAAAGCTCCCCGGTCAATTAGGGACCAGCTGGGTTTTTGAGAACCACTCCTTTATTTTCCTTATAGAGCAGAAAATAATTATTAAATTAAATTAGGATGATAATATACCAAATTACAACTGAATATCTACTTGACTGAACTCAGTGGTTTTGCATAATAACCAAAATTATGTTGGCAAAGTCAGAAAATTTCTACTTAAGTTATTTAAGGATTCATGGCTGTGTGTATAAAGCCAGCCTGACTCCAGAGGGCTTTCTCTACTTAGACTGCTCTTCTCTCTCCCTACCATCCCATTCATTTGAGGAAATTACTTTATTCCCCAATAAAATACGTTTATTGTTATCGTTGATGATACAAAGCAGTATATGCATGGCAAAAAATTTAAACACATAAAGTAAAAAGAACAAAAAGTAAACATGATTTCCAACATTACCATGTTCAGATAATCCCCATTAATTTTGGATCTATCCTTTC
This sequence comes from Panthera pardus, assembly GCF_024362965.1. Classification (NCBI taxonomy): domain Eukaryota; kingdom Metazoa; phylum Chordata; class Mammalia; order Carnivora; family Felidae; genus Panthera; species Panthera pardus. The sequence continues at coordinate 37,121,854 of NW_026526777.1, forward strand.
ATAAAACTCTTTGTGTACACATAGAAATACATAACGCTAAATAGATATTTATATAACTATTGTAGATTAGATTATTGGTCAGAAATATTAACTCTCTCTCCCGACTCCACTTCCATGAGTAGCGCATACTTCCCAGTCCCCTGACTTTGTCATTCCCTTTGGCCAATATATGACAATGTACCAGTTTCAAGCCTAGGCCTGCTCATGCTTCTCATATCTCTTCTTGACCTCGTGAGATTCTGTTATTCCATAAGAAGAGCCTGCCTAGCCCTCCCACTGATCCCGCTTTGTGCAAAACCTTCTCTGCTGGTCCAGTTAAGCCACAGCTGGAGAAGATAAGTAAATGCTTATTGCTCTTTGTCAATGAGAGGTTGCAACTCTTTTTATACAACTATATATAGGCAATGAAAGAAAAAAATTTTTTTTAATTTTAGAGAGAGACAGCATGCGAATGAGGGAGAGAGGCAGAGAGAGAAAGAGAGAGAATCCAAAGCAGGCTCCGTGCTCAGCGTGGACCCCCATGCGGGGCTTTATCTCACAACCCTGGCACTATGACCTGAGCCAAAATCAAGAGTTGGACACTCAAGTGACTAAGCCACCCAGGTGGCCCTCTCCAAAATTTTCAAAATAATAAATTTTATAGTATTATCCATCCATGCATGAACACCGTATTTTTTTATTTTGTTGTTGATTTTTATTTGCTTGTTTGCTTGCTTTCTACATCTCTGCCACTCTCCTTACCATCCCTCTCCTCCACCCCCCATGTATCCAATATTTCCAATCTATATTGTATCTTTCTATACCTTTTTCCACTTTTATATAATTATTCACAAATATATAAACATATACACAAAGGAGAATTGTCATTGTCTTAAAAAAATAGGATAATATCACAACGGTGATATATCATGAAGGATAAGTACAAGCACATATATATTTCCTTATTAAATAAAAATAAAGTCATCAGGGTGGGCCCTAATCCAATATGACTTGTATCCATATAAGAAGAGAAAATTTGGATACAAATACACAGAGGGAAGACTATGGGAAGACATAGGTGGAAGACAGCCTTCCATAAGCCCAGATGAGAGGCCCAGAAAAAAAACAGCCCTCCAGAACTGTGAGAAAATATATTTCAGTTATTTAAGCCACCCGGTACTTTGTTCTGGCAGCCTTAGCAAACTAATACAGATGGATAGGAGAAATCCATTAAAAGACAGAGGAAAAAGGGCACTTACACACTGCTGTAAGAAATGCGAATTCTAACAGGCTTTTTGGAAAGCAATTTAGCTATTAAAAATTTGTTTCCAGTTATTTTGCCACTACAACAATACAATTAAAACTATATACATGCATTTATCCTCACTGAATAAGCCTTTATTTTTATGGACAAATTCACAAGAGTGGTAATGCTGGCCCCAGATCATAAAAAAGAAGCTTTTCTTGTGGGTTCCCCGGAGTCCTATTCTTCCTGCAATGACTCTATAAAATTGCTGCTCTCAAAATATTTCATTTGCTAAAACTTAAGCAGCATGTTAAGTATGGAAATCACTTCAGAAAATCAACAAAATAAAAGGTAGCACAACTCTGTAACAATGCAGTTTGTATTCATTTCCTATTGTTGCATAACAGATTACCATGAATTCAGTGGCTTAAAGCAACACATATATATTATTTCACAGTTTCTGTGGGTCAGGAGACTTAGGATGGCTTAGCTCAGTCCTCTGCAAGACAGAAGCAAGGTGTTAGCTGGGCTGCGTTCTCATGTGCAGGCTCAACTGGGGGAAGAACTGCTTTTAAATTGATTTGGGCTGTTGGTAGAATTCAGTTCTTTGTGGTTGTAAGACCAGCTTCTTACTGGCTGGAGGCTGGAGGCTGGAGGCCACCTGTAGGACTTTGTCATGTAGGTTTCCCCAACAGTATCATTTCCTTCATCAAGCTAGCAAATAGCCTGTAAAGTGAGTCTGCTAACAAGACAAAGTCTTATATAACATAATCACAGGAGTGGCATTCCATCACCTTTGTCATATTCTACTGGTTAAAAGCAAGTCACAAGTCCTGTCTACATTCAAGGGCAGGGGATTACACAAAGATGCAAACACCAATTGACAGAAATCATGGGAGCCATCTTACAATCTGTCTGCCACACAGATTTGAAACCTTCCTTGTCTGTAAGTGAAGACACACAATCCCTTTTCTTGGTACTCTACTAATCAGACTTATCTGAAGTCAGTGTGCCTGACTCCCCAGATCAAGTCAGTAAAGATATCTGGTATTACTTGCTCCTTTCCTGGATTTCTATGACTTGATGTTCTGTTCACTGGCTTTGTTATGACTAAATTCAAATCAGTGAACATTTGTTGGATATCTTCTAAGTAATCATCTTTCCAGAGGTTGTGAGAGGTCTGACCACTTCCATTTTTTGAGGCTACTATTATAGTGAAAATTTGAAAAAATTTCTAATAAGGGTTACAACATTTTTACATATTTTAAATGGGAATTTTAGAACGAAAAAATACAATATTTGAAATGAAAAATTCCCTAGATAGATTTAATACTGAAATAAAGTTGAGAGCAGAGTCAGTTATTTTCAAGTTAGATCAATAGAAATCTGAAAAAACAGAAAATTTTTGAAAAAACTAACAGAACCTTAGGAATCTGAGGGATGAAATATCAAGATGGCTGACATACAGGCAATTGGAATCCCCAAAATAGAGGAGAGAGAGAAAATGGGGTAGAAAAAATATATGAGGAAATCATGGCAACAAAACATACCACAGTTGATAAAATACATATATTTACAGATTCAAGAAGCTTAGCAAATCCCAATAAGAGTAAACACAGGGGCATCTGGCTGGCTCAGTCAGTAAAGCATGCAACTCTTGTTCTCAGGATTGTGAGTTCAAGCCCCATGTTGGGCATGGAGACTACTTTTAAAAAAAATACAAAGAAAACAATGTCTGAACATATTATAGTCAAACTGGTAAGCAGTTTCTGACATGGGTCCAAATGACTCCAACCTCATGGTATTCATGCCCTGGTGTAATCCATTTCCTTGAGTGCGGCTGAACATTTTGACTTGCTTTTGGTGAATAAAATAGAGAAAACTGATGGGATGTAACTTCCATGATTAGATGACAAAAGTTATGACTTTCCTCTTGGTAGTGTGCACACTCTCTCTCTCTCCCCACCCCAACTGCCACCCCCCCTTCCTCCATACTGCTTGCCTACTTTCACTAAACAGGCTACCATGATGTGAGATGCTCTATGGAGGACCATGTAGCAAGGAACTGAGGGAAACCTCAGGCCAACAGCTCATGAGGTACTGAGACATCTGGCCAACAGCCCATAGGGAACTGAATGTTGGCAACAATCACACACATGAGCTATGTGCACATTCTTCACAATCAAGCCTGAGAAAACTGTAGTTAGCCCATGAGAGACCTATATCAGAGAACCCACGTTCTGAATGTCTGACCCACAGAAACAGTAAGATAATAAATGTGTATTGTTTTAGCTAAGTTTTAGAATAGTTTGTTACACAGCAACAGAGAAGCAAATACTGTTGAACCAAAAATAAAGAGAAAATTGTGAAAGCAGCTCTAAGAAACATTATGTACAAAAGGGAAAATCATTCAATGACTTTGGACTTTTCATCAAAAGCTATGAGGGCCAGAAAACAGTGAACAATAATTTTCAAGTCCTTAAAGAAAAAAACTATTAATTCAGCATGTTGTATCTAGCAAATATATCCTATGAGAATGAAAGAAAACTAAAAAGTTAAAAAAAAATTTTTTTAATGTTTATTTATTTTTGAGAGAGAGAGAGAGAGGGAGAGAGAGACAGACAGAGTGCGAGTGGAGGAGGGGCAGAAAGAGAGGGAGACACAGAATCCAAAGCAGGCTCCAGGCTCTGCGCAGAGCCTGATGAGAGGCTCAAACTCACGAACCATGAGATTATGACCTAAGCTGAAGTCGGACACCCAACCAACTGAGCCACCCAGGTGCCCCATAAAAAGGTGTTTAAATAAAAGTAAACTAGGAGATTTCATTACTACCAGAGTGCATTATAAGAAATGCTAAAGGGAATTCATCAGACTAAAGGGAAGTGACATAAAAGAAAAGCTCAGATCTTCGGGAATGAATTAGAGCCATCAATCAAGAATGGTAAATATCGAATAAATATATATGACTGCTCCTCCTATTTTATTTCAAATAAACATAATTGTTTAAAGAAAAAATTATAAAATTAGTTGTGAAGATTATAATGAATGTGGATGTAATACATATGATAACTAGAGCATAAGGATGGCAGATAGAGGGTTAAATGGACAAATGAAGATTTACACATTATGAGACATGAAACTTTAAATCCAAATATACTGAAAAGCTAATTATGTATATTGTAACTTCTGGAATAAATAGAGATTAGTGCTAAAAATCCAATAAATAAAAATAAAATTTCAAAGGAGATAGAAGGTGAGGAAACTGCAAAACAAAACAAAAAACAAAGGAGACAAAAAGGAAAAAAAATATGAAAAACCAGACTTAAACCAAACTACACCTCTCATTACATTAAATGTTAAGGGACTAAACATTCCAAAAAAGGGGACAACAAATACCAGAATAGATAATCGGAGGGGAAAAGCAGGACTCAACTCAGAAACATATTTAAAATGATGCTTCTTAACTTTTATCCAGCATTTCTGGGTGCTTTTGGCAGAAAGGCTTTCAGGCCCATCATTTTTCTGAACAAGAAATCTGATGTCCTCCTACACTGTGAGTTTACTAGAAAGGGGAAGTAGAATGGCAACAGCTTATATGCACCAAATAATTCTATTCCTGGTTGATAGACAGCCTTCGACAATAAAATAAGAGGAACTTTAGAGGAAAATAATGTCCTGGGCATCTAGACCAGTTGGTGACTTCCAAAAAGGGACATTTTGTGTGCTCTATGCATGTGATCTTTAGATTTAAAATCTTTTTCCTCCTGTTTCTCACTTGACAAAATTTTTGAACATCTTTCTGCCAAACATTGTGCTATAAATTGGAAATACAGAAAGGAACAAAACAGACATAGTCCCCGTCCTTAAGAAGCAGCCTAATTGGGTTAATAAATAATTGTTTAATAATCCTTATGAGAAGTGTTAAGTAAAAATTACCACAAGAGTTAGACTGCAGATTACTTCAGCAGAGATCCTAAGCCTCGTCCATTGGGAACATTCAATTATCTTGGAGAACCAAAAAGAAAGCTTAATTTTGTAGTAATAAACTTCATTCCTCATGCTTTCATCAGTTTTCTGCATTGTGCTAAAATTTTTACTAGAAATTTCTGTGTTTTAGAAATCAGTAACTACATACCACCCTGTACCTATCTGAACAGCCTTTTGCTACAGTATATTCCTTACCTGGGAGCCAGGAACTATGGGCTGATTGATATGAATGTTGGTCACTCTCTATACACTTTTAGTGTGCCATAAACCTACGGCATGTCTTATGGAAGAAATAAAATGGCACATATGCACCAGTCAGGGTCACGTTCAAAAAAGAAAAACCACATATATTATTTCAACAGAGAGAATTTAATCTAAACAATTGTTAGTCATGTGTAAGGAATGGAAAAGGCAAACATGGAAGCTAAGGCCTCACAAAGAAAGTAACCTCAGGAAGCAAGTACCAGTCTTAGGGCTGAGGGAAAACAGAAAAGGGAGACATTGGTATTATTAAAATGTAGAGGTTTGGAAGAAGAGCCCCATGGAGCTGGTACTTAATCCTTTGAGGAAGAACACTGGTCAGGTGGTATTATTTCTCTGCATTTACATTTTCTCTGGTACTGGTATTATGGGAAAAACTGCACACAGAAACCAAACACTGCAACCACTTGTCATTGTCAATGTAAAGAATCATTATTGTCAAAGCCTAACAGGAGGCAGCTGGCAAAGCAAAACTGTGGTTTTCAGAGTCCAGCAACACAAAGCAGAGAATAGAATAATCAACTAGTTAGTAACTGTCATAATGTGACAGAGCCAATCAAAACTGTAGAACTAAAGATAGTGAGAATTTGAGAAGCTGAGAGTAGACTGACCAGCTTATTGAAGGGGAAAAGTGGGCAGGATGAAGTTAGCCAACTTTATGGAGAGAGTAGCCTTTGTTTCCTGCTGTTTACCACTTGGGAACCAGGAGCAAGAGATGCTAAGAATGAGTTAAAAATGCCTATAGGCCATCCCTTACGTATTCATATTAGAGTCTTTTTTTGTTAATTAAGATAATCTCAAATAGGCCATAATGCTTACCTCCCACCCCCAATTTCCCTAACAACATTATCTAAACTTTTTCCTCATAGACATCACTCTATTTAACTGGTACTAAGACTTCCAGGAACCTCAACTCTGGAACATCTGTGAGCCTAATAAAAAACTAAAGCAAATGCAGTAAAAGCCTGAAGCTAGTTTGAAATAGATGTCATTAAAGTTATGCATTTTATCTCTATACAAACAGAGAATATTTAAATTAATACTACATTTAATACTTATCAGGTTTCCCTTGGCAACTGTGCAGGAATGGTTGAGAGAAAGGAAGAGGAAAAAAGTAACATCAATTTGGCAGATTCAAGAAGTTACCATGGAGAAGATAGATGAAACAAAAAGGAAGACAACATCATCACCACGAAAAAAACAGAATAAGAGCATGCAATGTGGAAGCACTCAGTACTACAAACCACAAAATTTCAGAAGCATCACTGAAGGAGAAGACAGCCAAACTGTGAATGAAGACAGTGCAGCAGCCTGGCAATATTCAGGGAAAAGAGTGGTTGAGTTCTACCTGCATCATCCCCCTGAGGCATGTCAGAGAGTGAGAGAGTGCAGGCACGGGGAGAGGAGCAAAGAGAGAGAGAGGATCTTAAGCTGGCTCCATACTCAGCACAGAGCCTGACATGGGACTTGATCCCATAACCCTGGGATCATGACCTGAGCCAAAATTCAACTAACTGAGCCAGTCAGTCACCCCGAGGCATGTCATTTTTATCACCGACTATAACAACCATGGGTCTATTTGCTTACCACTGCATGCTCAATACCTAGAACAAGACAAGCATTCAGTCAATGAATCATGGATAACCATATTGATGCCACATCACAAAAAAGTGTTAAAAATTATGACAAATTTTTTCTAGTGGAAAATGAAATGTATCGATTGCATTTTGAAAAGTCACTACTGGGATAAGCCACTATCTGAGGGCAATAGAAAGTAGGACCATAAGGGTGCCTGGGTAACTCAGTCTGTTAAACATTTGACTTTGGCACAGGTCATGATTTCACCATTCATGAATTCGAGCTCCACACTGGGCTCTGTGCTGACAGCTCAGAGCCTGGAGCCTGCTTCAGATTCTGTGTCTCCTGCTGTCTCTGCCCCTCTCCCACTCTTACTCTTTCTCTCTCTCTCTCAAAAATAAATAAACATTAAAAAAAATTTTTTTTAAGAAAGTAGGACCAGAGAGAGTTATTTACTTCAAGAACAAAAATGCACTGATGCAGACTACTACCCTGATTCTCAATAAGCAAAAAGTGAGAATTGTGTTCAGCATTATTTACTTAAGGAAGAGTTGTATTTCTCCCTCTCAACTAATCTATTTGGAAGCATTTGTTTTGTTGCTATTCAGACTCTTCTGTTGGGATAAATGTAGTGGAAAAATAGACACATAGTGGACATTTATATGAGTGTATCACAAGTGAAGAGAACACAGGAGATGCTTTAAGAAAATCTTTGAAAGTCATCTTCTATTCGGTGTAACCAGAGGATGCTAAAAACTTAAGAGTCTAATAAGTAGCAATTGGAAATATTCTGCTTCTTTTAACCATAAAAGGCTGTATGGGATTTAGACTTTTAATTTTTAAGTATAGCATTAAGATTTTTAAGAGAAGCTCTTGTCAAATTAACACACATCAAGAACAACTATAAAGCTAGATAAAATACAGAAACAAAAAGTCAGTCATTTGAAGATACAGAAGACAGCCAAATAGCCAGACCAGGAAAGTCAAAATCCTAGAAAAGAGGGAAACAAACTGAAAAATATCAGACATTCTCCACAAATTTTTCCGCTCAGGGAATTTGCCATTTTCAAACTAAGAGATAAGGGCACAGCCTAATGCAGTGGCCAAGAGCTTTTAGCACTCTCATGAGGATGGGAATACAAAAATTAAGATTCAAGAGAAGTATGACAGCCAGGATCACAGAAGAGAATCACAGAGAAATTAGTATAATATTCCACAAGGATTTTGCCTCAAGAAAATTTCTGAATCCTAAGACTTTGAGGGAATGGTGTAAGGAAGAAGACCATTAACAGTAAAAAAAAAAAAAAAAAAAAAAAAAAAGCAAACAAACAAAAAACCACACACACACACATGCACACACACCTCAAACTTGTTAAGGTGTCTAAAGGATACATAGAGATTTAGGCAGTCTTATGAAGCTAAACAGACAAAAATAGGAGCTCAGAGTCTGAAATGGAAAAGGAATTCTGGACAGTATGTCAGTTTTCAAGTAGACATTTTTTAAATAACTATACTCTAGGTTAAAGGCTACAACAGTGATATGTCATCCCTCACAAAACTTTAAACCCAGCTTCCAACCATCAAAAAGACTGATAAGAATCAATGTAACCTGTCTCTACTTAAATAAGGGCAAGAAGAAATTTTTAAAAATTTATTTCTCTTTGGAGGAAGATAACATCATCCAGTGCCTCTAAAAGTTTCATATACAATGTCCAGCATTAAATTAAAAAATGTACTGGACCAAATGATTAAAAAGCAAACTAAAAATAAACAGTAGAAATAGATACTCAGATGATTCATTTTTGAAGTTATCATTTTAATAAGTTAAAATAAGTTGATTACATTAATGAATCTACTCCTGAAATCATTGTTGCACTATATGCTAACTTGGATGTAAATTTAAAAAAATAGAGTAAAAAATTTTAAAAATAATAATAAAAAATAAAAAATAAAATAAGTTGATTAATATATCCAAGAATATCAAGGGAATGGTGCAGAAATAGGTAAATACAGAGAATTTTATTAGAGAATTGAAGACATGTAAAAATAAAAATAAAATAAAATACAATTTAAGAAATAAAGTACTATATATATATGTACATATATGTATATATGTATATATATATATATATATATATATATATACGATTAGCAACAAATTAGACATAATAGAAGAGATGATCAGTGAACTAGAAGATAGGTCAGAAGAAATTATACAGATTAAAACAGGTAAAAAGAAAGGAAAATAAAGAAAATTATACAATGGACTTGTAAAACATGGTAAAACAATCAAAATATGCAGTTTCAATGGAGAAGAGAAAGAAAATGGGCAAAAATTGTATTTGAAGAGGCACTGTCTGAGAAATTTTCCAAAATTGTTGAAAGACAATAAGCCACCAATCAAAAAGCTCAAAAAATCTCAAGTAGGACAAATATAAGGAAAATAATATCTAGACATATCAGAATAAAACTGTTGAAATTAGAGAAGAAGGAAGAAAACTTAAAAGCAGAGGAAGAGGGAGAGAGGCATAATTTTAAAGGAGTAACAATAAAAACCAATGGCTGACTCCTCAAAATAAAATATGGAAGACAGAAGACCACGGAATAAAGTTTTTAAATTTTAAGAGAGTAACACCAACCAAAAAAGTTATATCCAGTTAAAATGTCCTTCAAGGCAAACCATAAGAAACTCTTAAAAACTGAGAATAAACTAAGGGTTAATGGGGAGGTGGGAGGGAGGGGAAAGTGGATGATGGGCATTGAGGAGGGCACCTGTTGGGATGAGCACGGTGTGTTGTATGGAAACCAATTTGACAATAAATTTCATATAAAAAAATAAATAAATAAAATAAAAATAAAATGTCCTTCAAAAGTGAAGGTGAAATAAAGACATTTTCAGACACACAAAAACTCCTTAATAAATCCATGTTTATGATGTTTTCTTATTGTTTTCCTCCCTGTCCCATTTTACTTACTGTATTACCAGTTATTATAAAAGGATATAACTCAGAAACAGCCATATGGAAGAGATGCATAGAGCAAGGTTTATGGGAAGGGTACAGAGCTTCCATGATGTCTGGGTGCTCCACTTCTCCCCATTTTCACATGTTTGCCAACCCAGAAGTTTATCAACTCTTGCTGTTCAAGAGTTTTTATAGCACTTAATCAGTAGCTGCCCTTCATTTCCTCTTCCTGGAGGTCAGGGGGTGGGTCTGAAAGTTCCAATACTCTAATCACTTGGTCTTTCTGGTGACCAGCTCCATCTCAAGGCTATCTGGAGACCCCATGTTAAGTTGTCTCATTAGCATAAACTCAAGTGTGCTCAAAAGGATTTCTAATGCATGACAAAAGACTATCCTATCACTCAGGAATTTCCAAGGGTCTTAGGAACTCTGTGCCAGAAACTTGAGACAAAGACCATATACATTTGTTACACCATACTAGCAATGCAGCTACCTCTTACCTATCAGATGAAGCTGTTACTTTAAACTGTGAAGACTGCGTCCATAGGGAGAGCAATGCACTTCATGCCTCTCTCACATACACATTTCTCCAATTCCTTAACCAGAGCTGATATTTATATTCAGTTGGTACCACCAGTGAAGTTGTACTGGTTTCTTATAACTGGAATCTATTTTTATTAGGTTAGCATCTGCTCTGATTGATTGGTGTCTGCCTGAATAATAACTAGAGTCAGATCATTGTCTATAAGTCTATGGTCAGGAAAACAGAAACCACTGCTTTTTGGGCAGGAAAGTATTTATAAAACTTTTGAAAGTGTGGAAGAGGGCAATGGACAGTGAAAGTCATCAGTTATATTTGGAAATCAGAAAGTTTCAGGAATTACATGAAACTGACATCAATCATCTCAACAGCCTGTTACACCAAAACATGGTGTTCAGTAGAAAGCCTAGAAACCACTGCAAAATCTCATACCTGATGTTGCTGAAGACCACACGCCTACCTGCTGAGACTGAGCCATAATGATTTCTACTGTCTTCCACCTTCCACAATCTAGCATGAATAACTCTTACTGTAAGAATCAAAACCCAAACCGTGATGACAAGGGAGTTTAGGAAATGCAGTTTCCAAAATTCTGGCCACTGTAGCATCATACAATGTCTGGAACCTCTAGAGATTCCCTGAGAGCCAATTGCAAACTTAAAACAAGAAGAGAAGGATTACGGTTTCTAATAATTTTAAGATTTTGCTATCTTATGTTGTACAGAAATACGGAGAGTAAGTGTTAAAATGAATTCTAAAGGCATTAGAGCAAGAAAGGAAGAGTATAATTTTAGATGCTCACTGAATTTACTGATATTGATATTGAAATAGACAGGATAGACCAGGTTATGCTGAGGCAACAAACAACTTGAAAATCTCAGTGGTTTTAAAAGTACTTTGTTTAAAAAACAAACATTATTTCTTCTTCACACTACATATCTACTATAGAGCACTAAGGGAAATTTACTCATTAAAGACACTCAAGGACCCATACTGATGGAGACCATCTTGACGCATGATTCCATGTATGCAGAAACAGGAAAAAGATATTATGATGAATCACATGTAGTTCTCAAAACTTCTGCTGAAAGGATACATGTTACTTCAGTTCATAGTTCATTGGCAAAGCAAGCTGCATAGTGTAGGATGAATATCAATATTATTTTGGATTTATCCTGTGCAAACTGCCCTCCAAACTCCTAAATTATGTCCCTCAACATAGGTCCCTTGTCCATAATTATGTCCCTTGACAGTACTATTAAAAAGTTAAGTCAGTTACTGTCTTTGGTGCTAACTGGAAACACTACATTTGAACTGAACTACCTTATATCAGAAGAGATAGGATCCTGGATTGGCAGAGAGCAGGTAGATACACTTAACATCTGAAGTAGCATTGGGAAGGAAGAAGTTCCTGAGAGTCAGGGATATGACAGGATCTGTATAAGAGATTCCAAGTCCACTTTTCTAATCAGCTATATGCATTAGAAGCTCAGGCCTGTTGCATTCATCCAGGTACAGATGGATCCAAGAATTGTGGTCACCCATTTCCTTTCAAGGCAGTGACTTCATCCATTAGTGCATGTCAATGTATTCATTTCCTAGGGCTACTGTAACAAATTACCATAAATTGGATGGTTTAAAACAAGAGATATCTATTCTCTTACAGTACTGAAGGCCAGAAATCCAAAATTAAGATGCCAATGTTTCTAGGGGGGAACCTTCCTTGCCTTTTCCAGCTTCTGGTGTCTTCCAGCAGTCCTTGGCTTATAGACCCATTTTCCAATCCCTGTCTCTGTCTTCACATTGTCTCCATTGTGTCTCTGTGTGTCCAAATCTCTCTCACCTTTCTAATATAAAAGTAGCAGTCATTATATTTAGAACCTACCCTCCAAAACCAGACAAAGACGCTACTAAAAAGGAGTACTACAGACCAATTTCCCTGATGAACATGGATGCAAAAATTCTCAACAAGACACTAGCCAACCAGATCCAAAAATACATTAAAAGAATTATTCTCCAAATCAAGTGGGACTTATTCCTGGGATGCAGGGCTGGTTCAATATCCACATATCAATCAATATGATACATCACATTAATAAAACAAAGGATAAGAACTACATGATCCTCTCAATAGATGCTGAAAAGCATTTGATAAAATACAGCAGCCTTTCTTGATAAAAACCCTCAAGAAAGTAGGGGTAGGGAAAGAAAGTAAGGTAGGGGTAGCCTCAGCAATCAGACAACACAAAGAAATAAAAGGCATTCAAATCAGCCAGGAGGAAGTCAAACCTTCACTCTTCACAGATGACATGGAACTCTACAAGGAAAACCCAAAAGATTCCACCAAAAAACTGCTAGAACTGATCCATGAATTCAGCAAAGTTGCAGGATATAAAATCAACGCACAGAAATCAACTGCATTCCTATACACCAACAATGAAGCGACAGAAAGAGAAATCAAGGAATTGATCCCATTTACAGTTGCACAAAAACCCATAAAATACCTAGGAATAAATCTAACCAAGAGGTGAAAAATCTATACACTGAAAACTATAGAAAGCTTATGAAAGAAATTGAAGAAGACACAAAAAAAATGGAAAAAGATTCCATGCTCCTGGATAGGAAGAATAAATATTGTTAAAATGTTGATACTACCCAAAGCAATCTACATATTCAATACAATCCCTATCAAAGTAACATGAACATTCTTCACAGAGCTAGAACAAATAATCCTAAAATGTGTATGGAACCAGAAAAGACCCCGAATAGCCAAAGCAATCTTGAAAAAGAAAACCAAGGCAGGAGGCATCACAATCCCAGACTTCAAGCTGTACTACAAAGCTGTAATCATCAAGACAGTATGGTACTGGCCCAAGAACAGACACTCAGATCAATGGAACAGAATAGAGAACCCAGAAATGGACCCACAAATGTATGGCCAACTAATCTTTGGCAAAGCAGGAAAGGATATCCAAAGGAATAAGGACAGTCTCCTCAGCAAGTAGTGCTGGGAAAACTTGGCAGTGACATGCAGAAGAATGAACCTGGACCACTTTCTTACACCGTACACAAAAACAAACTCAAAATGGAATGAAGACCTCAATGTAAGACATGAAGCCATCAAAATCCTAGAGGAGAAAGCAGGCAAAAACCTCTTTGACCTCAGCTGCAGCAACTTCTTACTTGACATGTCTCTGGAGGCTAGGAAAACAAAAGCAAAAAAGAACTATTGGGACCTCATCAAAATAAAAAGTTTTTACACAGTGAAAGAAACAGCAAAACTAAAAAGCAACGGAATGGGAAAAGATCTTTGCAAATGACATATCAGATAAAGAGTTAGTATCCAAAATCTATAAAGAATTTATCAAAATCAACACCCAAAAAACAAATAATCCAGTGAAGAAATTGGCAAAAGACATGAATAGACACTTTTCCAAAGACGACATCCAGATGGCTAACAGACACATGAAAAGTGCTCAACATCACTCATCATCAGGAAAATACAAATGAAAACCATGATGGAATACCATCTCACACCTGTCAGAATGGCTAAAATTAACAACTTAGGCAACAACAGATGTTGGTGAGGATGCGGAGAAAGAGGAACACTTTTGCACTATTGATGGGAATGCAACAGCCACTCTGGAAAACAGTATGGACGTTCCTCAAAAAATTAAAAATAGAACTACCCTATGACCCAGCAATTGCACTACTAGGTATTTATCCAAGGGATACAGGTATGGTATTTCGAAGTGGCACATGCACCTCAATGTTTATAGCAGTACTATCAACAATAGCCAAAGTATGGAAAGAGCCCAAATGTCCATCAATGGATGAATGGATAAAGAAGAGGTGATATATATATATATATATATATTTACACACACACACACACTAATGGAATACTACTCAGCAATCAAAATGAATGAAATCTTGCCATCTGTAGCTACGTGGATGGAACTAGAGTCTATTATGCAAAGCAAAATCAGTCGGTCAGAGAAAGACAAATATGACTTCATACATATGTGGAATTTAAGATACAAAACAGATGAACATAAGGGAAGGGAAGCAAAAATAATATAAAAACGGAGAGGGAGACAGACCATAAGAGACTCTTAAATACAGAGAACAAACTGAAGAGTGCTAGAGGGGTGTTGGGTGTGGGGGATGGCTAAATGGGTGAGGGGCATTAAGGAAGATGCTTGATGGGATGAGTACTGGGTGTTATATGTAAGTGATGAATCACTAAATTCTATTGTTGAAATCAGTAATTGTAAAGTTACTTGTCTGAAACTGCTGTCAAACAAATAAGACCACATTTATGTATCCATCGATTTCAGGACTGTTGGTAACCTGGGCATATTTTCCCCCAAATAACCTTGTCTCCTTGTGTCACAAGGCCCAACTCACTTACGTTCACTTCAATGACAGTACCTTTCATAAGAACACCCAAAAATGTATATAGTGAGGATGAGGGATTCTCTTTTATACCAACTATTGGCAGGCACAAGGTGGCTTTCAATTCAGGATGTGTTACATGGACCTTTTTGAAAAGTAAGCCCACTGGCCTAATGAATTTTTCATATTTAGGTGGTTTTAGAGTAAAGCCATCTCCAACAAAGCCGACTTTAGTAACCATCCTCTTCCATGCTTTCTTCTTTCTCTTTCCTGTTCGAATAACTTTTAATACTTCTGTTTCTCCCTGGGCACGAACTTTGAGCAAAGGACTTCCCATTTTGCTGCTTTCTCTTTTCATTTTTGTTTAATCATGTTGGGAAGTACTTTAGCTTGGGACTGTCCCTCCCTGTCCAGTACATATTCAGGTACTGCTCCTTGTGGAGACTTTTCATCATTCTTTTGCTTGGTGTTTCTCTTTTCATGCATCTTGATAGTCTTTTTCATTTGTATTTTCTCAGGATGGCGTTGTTTATGGTGGAACTTAGCTTTCAGACCAATCATCGTTTTTGCCTTCTTTGAATGTTGATGAGCCTCTCAACCTTCTTTCTTTCTCTTTTTCTCATGGTAATCTAAATGATAGCCACAGTGCTTCCGGTGTAACTCAACATGATCATTTTGTGGCTTGGTGATAGCAGCAGAGCCCCCTGGTGCAGCTACAGGGGCGCGAAGAAACTCTCAATTTTCTGGTCTTACAGACCCGCGAGCTCACTCCAAGCAACCCGCAATGGGAAAGAGACAGTTCTAAAACGACCGACTCCAAAGAAAGCATGACACATCAGTTCTGAACCCAGGTTTTTTAGAGAGCTCTCAGGACTTCTTAAGTATTAGGGCTGGAACTGATGTAATTTTTCCATACAGGTCACACAGCCAGCTCAGAGTCAAGGCAAGGAGATATACAGAGCATAAATACTAGCATGTTCATTAGGGCCTATGAAAGCTTCGGCCTACTACACTTGCCTTCCTTCCCACAACTGTGACTGGAGGGATGGGTTAATGGGGTCAAGCTGTCAAAGAACTTTGAGGCTTTAGTGTTAGATAGAGCCATCTAGGATGATGGAAGTTGTTATGAAGAGAAGACATGAGCCAAAATCTTCAAGAATGAGGGGAGTAACCTTAAGATGTGAAGATACAGCAATGAGGATAGTCAGATAGTATCAATTCCAGAGAAAGGAGTGTTACATAAGGATGGAAAAGTGAAGGTCTAGAACATGGATGGCACTAGCAGAATGTTGATTGCTACAGGGCTCTTTTTATGGAAATGTGAGAAGCAGCAGCCTCCATTCAAGTAATCTTTCCAAACTTATTATAAGCAGTATTACTTGTCTTTGCTGCAAAAGGAAGTAAAATACTTTTACAAGGTTTCAGAGAAAGCATTGATCAGAATCCCTCCAAGGACTTAAGAATGCTTCTTTAAGTAATTGTCACATAAGCATGGTAGTGTGGCCCTCAAAGTAGTTAGAGTCTGATTTAGGGAGCAAAACTTGGAAAAGACAACCTAAATACACCAGTAATTGTACTTGGCTTCAGTAAATAGTACTTAAGAAAATAATTAAGTAACTCCAGGCAAATGATATATAAAACAAAACAAAACTCCATAAGGTAGTTGATTAACACACAAAAAGAAACATTTAATTTTTTTAATGTTTGTTTATTTTTGAGAGAGACAGAGACAGAGACAGAGACAGAGCATGAGTGGAGAAGGAGCAGAGACAGAGGGAGACAGAATCTGAAGCAGGCTGTAGGCGCTGAGCTGTCAGCACACAGCCTGATGCGGGGCTCAAACTCACACACTGCAAGATCATGACCTGAGCCAAGGGCAGACACTTAACCGACTGAGCCACCCAGTCGCCCCCAAAAAGAAACATTTAAAAAATTGGCTCCCTTCTCATACATACTCACAGTTTAATATAAAAAACCTTTTTATATTGTAAAAAATGAAAGGTAATATGAGGATCAAAATATAAACTTTTCCTATTAAACATCATTTAGACTTACCAAACCTTTACCAATTAAATGTACTCACCAAAAACTACATGCCTCTTGTCAGCCAAAAACAAAGAACAAAAACAAAAGAAGAAGAGGACACATTCTTCTCGGAGGCTGAATGAACCTCAAAGATAGTGCTGAGCAGGGTCAGGCTATGCACGCTAAGAAAATCAGAAAGAAAAAAGGCAACTTTTAAATACTTGCAAGAAGGAGGCGGTCACATTTATGGGCTGATAAAATGTCTTTCTCCATAGCTGGGTGTCAAAATAGCCGCGACTGGAAGGAAATCCCCACAGAGGAGGGTTTCTCTAGGTGAGAGCCAGGTTTCAGTTAAGCCAAGACTTGAAGGTGAGTTCCCAGTCATAGTTTGAAATTATTCGAGAGTTTGTTTAATCTGTGGACTAGAAGTTCCTAAACATGCAGTGAAGTTATTTGGAAAGAGGTGGGAAGTAAAGTTTAAGACTAGGCCAAGGACAAGAAACTTAGGTGTTGATTAATGACAACAGGGATGAGGGGCCCCTGGATAGCTCAGTTGTTTAGGCAACCGACTTCGGCTTGGGTCATGATCTCGCAGTTTGTGAGTTTTGAACCCCGCGTTGGGCTCTGTGCTGACAGCTCAGAGCCTGGAGCCTGCTTCGGATTCTGTGTCTCCCTCTGTCTCTGCTCCTTCCCCACTCATGCTCTGTCTCTCTCTCTCTCTGCCCCTCCCCTGCTCACGCTCTGTGTCTGTCTCTCAATAATAAATAAACATTTTTTAAAAAATGAAAACAGGGATGAGCAACAAGGTGAGTTTAATCCTTACAGCCTCTCTGAGGATGGCAGGCACCTGACAGGCACCTGGCTCACCATGCAGGCAGGCATCTCCCCAACCCCATCCAGGTCACCATGTAGCACCCCGAGCTTTGGGCACACCTCACTCAGCTTAAACTCCTGTTACTCCCCAGCAGCTCCCATTTCTGTTTACTAGGTGTCTATTCTCCCTGATGACCACAGTTCCTGATCTTCAGAAAAAGGTATTTTGGACATATAACCCATAGTTTTTATATTCTAGATTGCTTTTCTCTAAACGTTAATCATACATTTCTCATGGTGCTTAAAATGCCCTTATAAGAATTTCTCTGCAGATCCAGGATAATTGGCAAAGAAGTCACTGACGGTGGTAGACTATACATAACTTGGGTCTGGATGTTATAGGAGTCCTTTGCAGAATTCCCTTTGCTATTTGAAATGTAAGTTTATTCTATCTGTAAAGGCAAATTCAATTTCAATACAAAAATAGAATTATTTTCTAGGTGCAAACTTACTATCTCTTTGATGCCCCCTACTGTGGTATCCTGTTAACCACAGAAATATATCAAAACCTGGAAGCAATCAGCAAAGTTTTAGGTTTCTAGAAGAATGCCTTTCAAAACCTGGCTCATTCTTCTTAAAACAACAAAAAAAAAATCTTTACTTAGTTCTCTGGGTTATAAAATGTGTGGTTTTTTTGTGAAAAACCCTGCAAAAGAGTTTCAATCAAAAGTCAGAAGCTTGTTAAACCTTTTTTTCTTGAGTCTTAGTGTACAGTACATTAAAATGCATAAGAACAGGCAACAGATGAAGCTTTGTTCTTGAACAACCCCCTGGATGTCTGCAGACTTGATACTTAAAATTACCTTAATTCAAGGTTGGAAAGACTTTCTTCTTGTTTCAAAGCCCTTCCATATCAGCCTCTTACCAACATGTCTTAAGATGATATGATGACAAATGCAATAGAAACCAAGGAGGGTGGGGGTAATTAGCATTTCAAAGCAATTTCTCTTTCTAAAGAGCCTAAAATTTTTAAATAAAATGTTATTTTAAGACAAATTATCAGGGTCTCAAAAATTCTTGACATTGACCAAGAAACTTATTCTCCAAAAATTTGGGGGAAAACTCAGAAAGTGTTCTGACTTCATTTAAAACGTATTATTATTTTAGGGATGCCTGGGTGGCTCAATCAGTTGAACATCTGACTTCAGCTCAAGTCATGGTCTCGTGGGTTGGAGCCCTGCGTCCAGCTCTGCACTGACAGCTCAGAGCCTGGAGCCTGCTTCAGGTTCTGTGTCTCCCTCTCTCTCTCTGCCCCTCCCTTGCCTGCTCTCTCTCTCTCACTCTCTGTATTATTATTATTATTATTATTTTATATGCCTCAGATCCACCAAGATTTTGAAATAAATTTAATCATATAACATTGATTATGGCCGTGCTATACTTCAGAAGAATTTATACAAATGTGGAATGTGGCTCAGTATCTTTGTTGCCACATAATATTAAGATTGTTCTCAATAATAACAATTTTGTGGTTTGTAATACTCCCTTGGCAGTTTTGCCTAGCTTCCCATAAAAAAAAATAAAATTTATTGTTGCCAAAAGTTTAGTGGTATCTTATATAGAAAAGGAATTTTGAAGTAACTTAGTAACTCCCAACTACAAATAAGCTACTTAGCAGTCAGTAGATAGTGGGTTTCTGAGAACTGGAAATATTTTTTTTCTGGTGAGTAGTAAAGCAGTCATTCAAATTTGGATATAAATAGGAAAATGTAGTTTTTTCCAAACCTGAAACTTGTCATATTTTTCTTGGTGGTGAGAGGGAAGGACTAAATATTCTCTACCACTTAAAATAATTTTGAAGCTAATTTTTTTGGTGCTTTCAAAGAAACGCTACAGAGAAAGGTTGCATGATTGAGCTTAATGCTACAATGAGGAAAATGCAAATCAGCAAAGAATACTCCACCTCACTAAAAGCTAGAAATCCAAGTCAGACCTAGGGCAGCATGACGCAGGCTTAGGAACTCTGTTCTGGCCTCATATAAGGACATGTTGGATGTAAAGGATCAGTGTGGGGCCCTATTTCTGCCTGCAATTTAGTGGATTCTCAAGAATTTGTGTGGTTGGAATTGAAATCCTGTTTAGAAAGGTTAACAGATTTAGGATTGTTTCCTCTAGGGAAGAGAAGAAGCAATCTCATGTCTTTAACTATAGTCTTAGATTCTTTTGTGTAGCATTTTACAGTTTACATATTGCTTCCAAATGCATTATCTCATTTTGATCATGACTAAGGTATTCACCAAACAGGTTAGATAAAAACAAAATAAAAATGACTTTCTCTGTTTTTTTAAGGTTTTATTTTAATTCCAGTATAGTTAACACATAGTGTAATATTAGTCTCAGGTGTACAACACAGTGATTCAACATTTCCATACATCACCCAATACTCATTACAACACATGCACTCCTTAATCCCCATCACCTATTTTACCCATCCCCCACCCCCCCGCAACTTCCCTTCTAGTAACCATAACTTTGTTCTCTACAGTTAGAGACTGCTTCTTGATTTCTCTGTCTCTCTCTCTCTTATTTTTTCCCCCTTTGTGTTGTTTCTTAAATCCTACATGTAAGTGAAATCATATGGTATTTGTCTTTTTCTGACTTATATCACTTATTATTATACTCTCTAGCTCCACCCAAGTCATTGCAAATGGCAAGATTTTATTCTTTTTTATGGCTGAGGAATATTCCATTATATATATATATCCATTATGTCCAATAAATATTCCATTATCTATATCTATCTATCTATCTATCTATCTATCACTTCTTCTTTATCCATTCATCTATCTATGGACACTTGAGCTACTTCCATAATTTGGCTATTGTAAATAATGTTGCTAGAAATATAGGGGTGCCTATATCCTTTCAAATTACTGTTTTCCTATTCTTTGACTAAATACCCAGGAATGTGATTATTGAATCATAGGGTAGTTCTATTTTTATTTTTTGAGGAAACTCTGTACAGTTTTCCATAGTGACTGTACCAGTTTGCATTCCCACCAACAGTGCAAGAAGGTTCCTTTTTCTCTGCATCCTCACAAACACTTGTTTCTTGTGTTTTAGATTTTAGCCATTTTGACAATTGTGAAGTGATACCTCATTATAGTTTTGGTTTGCATTTCCCTGATGATGAATGATGTTGAGCATCTTTTTGATGTTGAGATGCTTGCCATTTGTATGTTTTTGGAGAAATGTCTATTTGTGTCTTCTGTACATTTTTTAATTGGATTATTTGTTTTGGGGGGTGTTGAGTTATAGAAGTTCTTTATATACTTTGGATACTAACCTTTTATTGGATATGTCATTTGGAAATATCTTCTCCTATTCAGTAGGTTGTCTTTTAGTTTTGTTGATTATTTCCTTTGCTGTGCAGAGGTTCCTATTTTGAGGTCATCCCAGTGGTTTATTTTTGCTTTTGTTTCCCTTGTCTTAGGAGACATATCTAGAAAAATGTTGCTATGGGCGATGCCAGAGAAATTGCTGCCTGTGTTCTTTTCTAGGATTTTTATAGTTTTAGGTCTTGCATTTAGGTCCTTAATCCATTTTGAGGTTTCTTGGTGTATGGTGTAAGAAAGTGGTCCAGTTTCATTCTTTTGCATGTAGCTGTCCAGTTTTCCCAACACCATTTGTTGAAGAGACTGTCTTTTTTCCATTGCATATTCTTGCCTCCTTTATTGAAGATTAATTGACCATATAGTCATGGGTTTATTTCTGGGCATTCTGTCTCATTCTATTGATCTATGTGTCTATTTTTGTGCCAGTGCCATACTGTTTGGCTTACCACACCTTTGTAGCAAACTTGAAATCTGGAATTGTGATACATCCACCGTTGCTTTTTTTTTTTTTTTTCAAGATTGATTTAGCTATTCAGAGTCCTCTGTGGTTCCATACAAATTTTAGTGTTGTTTGTTCTGATTCTGTGAAAAATGCTGTTGGTATTTTGATAGGGATTGCATTAAACATGTAGATTGCTTTCGGTAGTATGAACATTTAACAAACTTTGTTCTTCCAATCCTTGAGCATGTAATACCTTTCTTTCATCTTTTCAGTTAAGTTTATTCCTACGTATTTTATTATTTTTGGTGCAGTTGTAAATAAGGTTGTTTTCTTAATTTCTCTTTTCTGCTGCTTCATTTTAGGTGTATATAAATGCAACAGATTTCTACACATTGATTTTGTATCCTGTGACCTTACTAAATTCATGTATCAGTTCTAGTAGGTTTTTGTTAGAGTCTTTAGGATTTTCTATATATAGTATCATGTCATCTGCAAATAGTGAAAGTTTTACATCTTCCTTACTAATTTGGATGCCTTTTATTCCTTTCTCTTGTCTGATTGCTGTGCCTAGGACTTCCAGTACCATGTTGAATAAAACTGGTGAGAGCGGACATTCTTGTCTCGTTCCTAGAGGAAACGCTCTGTTTTTTACCATCGGATATGATGTTAGCTGTGGGTTTTTCATATATGGCCTTAGAGGTATGTTTCATCTAAACACTACATTGTTGAAGGTTTTTATCATGAATGGATATTGTACTTTGTCAACTCCTTTTTCTGCATCTATTGAAATGATCATATGGTTTTTATCCTTTTCTTATTGATGTGATGTATCACTTTGATTTATTTGAGAATACTAAACCCCACTTACATCCCAGAGATAAGTCTCACTTGATCTTAGTGGATCTTTTTTTAAAGTAGTCTCCACACCCAACATGTACCCCAATACAGAACTTGAACTCATGACTCCTGAGATCAAGACCTGAAGCTGAAACCAAGAGTCAGACACTCAACCGACTGAGCCACCCAGGCACCCCAGTGGATCATTTTTTAACGTATTTTTGAATTTGGTTTGTTAATATTTTGTTGAGGATTGTTGCAACTACAGATATTGGCTTGAAGTTCTCTTTTTTTGTAATGTCTTTACCTGGTTTTGGTATCAGGATAATGCTGGCCTCATAGAATGAATTTGGAAGTTTTCCTTCCTCTTCTATTTTTTGGACTAGTTTGAGAATAGGTATTAAGTCTTCTTTTTTTTTTTTAATGTTTATTTATTTTTGAGACAGAGAGAGACAGAGCATGAACGGGGTGGGGGGGCAGAGAGAGAGGGAGACACAGAATCTGAAACAGGCTCCAGGCTCTGAGCTGTCAGCACAGAGCCTGACGTGGGGCTCGAACTCACAGACCGCGAGATCGTGACCTGAGTTGAAGTCGGACGCTTAACCGACTGAGCCACCCAGGCGCCCTGTTCTTTAAATGTTTAGTAGAATTCACTTGTGAAGCTGTCTGGCCCTGGACTTTTGTTTGTTGGAAGTTTTTTGATTACTGATTCAATATCATTACTGGTAATCAGTCTGTTCAAATTTTCTAGTTTTTCCTGATTGAGTTTTGGAAGGTTATATGTTTCTAGGAATTTAACCATTTCTTCTAGGTTGCTCAATTTGTTGTCATATAGTTTTTCATAATATTCTGCTATAATCCTTTGTATTTCTGTGATGTCAGTTGTTATTTCTCCTCTTTCATTTCTTTTTTTAATTTTATTTTTTATTTTTTTAAATTTACATCCAAATTAGTTAGCATATAGTGAAACAATGATTTCAGGAGTAGATTCCTTAATGCTCCTTACCCATTTAGCCCATCCCCCCCCACAACCCCTCCAGTAACCCTCAGTTTGTTCTCCATATTTATGAGTCTCTTCTGTTTTGTCCCCCTCCCTGTTTTTATATTATTTTTGTTTCCCTTCCCTTATGTTCATCTGTTTTGTCTCTTAAAGTCCTCATATGAGTGAAGTCATATGATGTTTGTCTTTCTCTGACTGACTAATTTCACTTAGCATAATACCCTCCAGTTCCATCCATGTAGTTGTAAATGGCAAGATTTCATTCTTTTTGATTGCCGAGTAATACTCCATTGTATATATATATACCACATCTTCTTTATCCATTCATCCATCGATGGACATTTGGGCTCTTTCCATACTTTGGCTATTGTTGATAGTGCTGCTATAAACATGGGGGTGCATGTGTCCCTTTGAAACAGTACACCTGGGGCGCCTGGGTGGCGCAGTCGGTTAAGCGTCCGACTTCAGCCAGGTCACGATCTCACGGTCCGTGAGTTCGAGCCCCGCGTCGGGCTCTGGGCTGATGGCTCGGAGCCTGGAGCCTGTTTCCGATTCTGTGTCTCCCTCTCTCTCTGTCCCTCCCCCGTTCATGCTCTGTCTCTCTCTGTCCCAAAAATAAAATAAACGTTGAAAAAAAAAAAATTAAAAAAAAAAAAGAAACAGTACACCTGTATCCCATGGATAAATGCCTAGTAGTGCAATTGCTGGATCATAGGGTAGTTCTATTTTTAGTTTTTTGAGGAACCTCCATACTGTTTTCCAGAGTGGCTGCACCAGCTTGCATTCCCATCTCCTCTTTCATTTCTGATTTTGTTTCTTTGAATCCCCTCTCTCTCTCTTTTGATGATGCTGGCTAAAAGTTTATCAATTTTGTTGTTACTTTCAAAGAACCACCTCCTGGTTTTATTTATCTGTTTTATTGTTTTTTAGTTTCTTTTTGTTTGTTCATTTTGTTTTGTATTGTTTCTATATCATTTATTTCTTCTCTAATCTTTATTATTTCCTTCCTTTTACTGTATTTGGGTTTTGTTGTTGTTGTTGTTGTTCATTTTTTAGATCCTTTAGGTATAAGGTTAGGTTGTTTGAGGTTTTTCTTACTTCTTGAGGAAGGCCTATATTGTTATAAACTTTCCTCTTATAACTGCTTTTGCTGCATCTCAAAGATTTTGGACCATTGTGTTTTCTTTTTCATTTGTCTCCATGTATTTTTTTATTTCCTCTTTGATTTCTTGGTTGACTCATTCATTGTTTAGTAGCATGTTATTAAACCTCTATGTTTTGAGCTTTTCCTAGATTTTTTTCTTGTGGTTGATTTCTAGTTTCAGAACATTGTGGTCAGGAAAGATGCATGGTATGACTGATCTTTTTGAATTTGTTGAGATTTGTTTTGTGGCCTAATATGCGATCTGTTCTGGAGAATGCTCAATGTGCACTTGAAAAGAATGTGTATTCTACTGTTTTAGGATGGAATGTTCTGAATATATTTGTTAGGTCCATCTGGTCCAATGTGTCATTCAAAGCCTCTAATTCCTTGTTGATCTTCTGTTTGCATGATCTATCTATTGATGTAAGTGGGGTGCTATTATTGTATTATTATCAATTACTTCCTTTTTTAAAACCTTATTTATTTATCTTGAGAGAGAAAGAGAGCGCAGAGAAGGGGCAGAGAGAGAATCCCAAGCAGGTTCCATGCTGTCAGTGCAAAGCCCGATGTAGGGCTCAAACTCATGAACTGTGAGATCATGACCTGAGCCAAAATCAAGAGTCTGACATTTAACTGACTGAGCCACCCTGGTACCCCCGATTATTTCCTTTATGTTTGTCATTAACTGCTTTAAATAGTTGGGTGCTTCTTTGTTGGGGGCAGAAATATTTACTATTGTTAAATCTTCTTGCTGGATTGTTCTCTTTATTATTAAATAGTATCCTTCTTTGCCTTTTGTTACCCTCTTTGTTTTGTACTTTGTCAAATACTTTTTCTGCATCTATTGAAATGATCATATGGTTTTTATCCATTTCTTATCGATGTATCACTTGATTTGAGAATGTTGAACAACACTACATCCCAGAGATAAATCCCATTTGATCTTGGTGAATCTTTTTTTTTTTTATTTTGTCCAATATAAGTATTGCTACCCCAGCTTCTTTTAACATCCATTTGCATGATAAATGCTGCTCCATTCCTTCACTTTCAATCTGCATGTGTCTGTAGGTCTGGAATGAATCCTTGTAGGCAGCATGGGGATGGGTCTTATTTTTTATCCATTCTATCACCCTATGTCTTTTCATTGGAGCATTTAGTCCATTTACATTCAAAGTATTATTTACAGGTATGTATTTATTGCCATTTTGTTACTTGTTTTATAGTTGTTTTTGTAGTTTGTTCCTTTCTTTCCTTGCTCTTTTCTCTCATGATTAGTAGGCTTTCTTTAGTGATATACTGGGATCCCTTTCTCTTTATTTTTTGCATTTCTATTACTGGCTTTTGATTGGTGGTTACTATTCTGCATATAGTAGTCTATCTTAAGTTGATGGCTGCTTAAGTTTGAACCCATTTTTTACATTTCTCCTCCCCATATTTAAGTATACAGTGTCATACTTTACATCCTTTTATCCTGTGAGTCCTTTGACTGATTTTTCAGGTATACCTATCTTTACTACTTTTGTGTTTTCTACTTTCCTTATTCTTGATTACGGTCTTTCCTTTTCATTCAGAGTCCCCTTTGACATTTCTTGTAGGGCTAGGTCAGTGGTCATGAATTCCTTTAACTTTTGTTTGTCTGGGAAACTCTTTACCTCTCCTTGTATTCCAAATGATAGCCTTCCTGGATAGAATATTCTGGGCTGTAGATTTTTTCCTTTCAGCCCTTTGAATATTTTCATACCATTCCCTTATGTCCTGCAATGTTTCTGCTGAAAAATCAGCTAACAGCCTTATGGAGTTTCCCTTGTATGTAACTGTTTTCTTCTCTCTTGGTGCTTTTAAAATTCTCTCTTGGAGCACTTGGGTGGTTCATTTGGTCAGGCATCTGACTCTTGATTTTGGCTCAGGTCATGGTTTCACAGTTCATGGGATTGAACCCCACATTGGATTCTGCGCCAATAGTAAGGAGCCTGCTTGGGGTTCTCTCTCTCTCTCTCTCTCTCTGTCTGTCTCTCTCTCTCTGCCCCTCCCCTGCTCACATGTGTATGTGTGCTCTCTCCCTCTCTAAATAAATAACTAAATAAATAAACAAAAAAAACAAATAAATAAACTTAAAAAAAATAAAATTCTCTCCTTACTACTTTTTGTCATTTTAATTACTATGTGTCTTGGTGTGGACCTCCTTGGGTAGATTTTGTTGGGCGTCTCTGTGCCTCCTGGATCCGGATTTCTGTTTCTTTCCCCAGATTCAGGAGGTTTCCAGCTATTATTTCTTCAAATAAACTTTCTGCCCCTCTTTTCTCTTTCTTTTCCTTCTGGAGTCCCTGTAATGTGAATGTTATTACACTTGATGGTATCACTGATTCCCTAAGTCTATTCTCATTTTGCATAATTTTTTTCTCACCTGCTCAGCTTGATTACTTTCCATTACTCTGCCCTCTAGGTCTCTGATTTGTATTTCTGCTTCCTCTAATGTACTATTTATTCCATCTAGTGTATTTTTAATTGCTTTTATTGTGTTCTTCATCTCTGATTGGTTCTTTTTTAATCTCTTTGTTAAGGGTCTTGCTAATGTCCTCCACTCTTTTCTCAAGTCCAGTAAGTATCTTTATGATCATAATTTTAAATTCTCTATCAGACATATTACTTATTTCCATTTTGCTTAGATATCTTGCTGTGATTTTTGTCCGTTTCTTTCATTTTGGACTTATTCTTTGTCTCCACATTTTGTCTAACTCCCTGTGTCTTTTTCTCTATGTTAGGAAAGTCAGCTATGTCTCCTGCTCTTGAAAATAATGGCCTTATTAAGAAGAGGTTCTATAGTGCCCTGCAGTGCAATGTTCCCTGTTTACTGAAATCTGGCTCTTCAGGTGTGTCTCCTATGTGCATGTGCCCTGCTATTGTGGCTCAGCCACATTTTTCTTCAGTCCTGTTATCTGCAGTGGCTCTCGTTGCCTCTTGTGGTCAGTGTTTGGTTCCCTGTGGTGTTAGTGGGCCAGTCTGGAGCTGCCTTGGGTTTGAGTCAGACTAAGCATTTACCAGAGATGTGGTAGCACCAAACTGCAGGGTATTTTCCCAAAGCCCAAAGGCTTTCCTTATTGTGCGAGGCTTGCAGTCAGACCAGTTGTCAGCCTTCAGCACACTGCTGAGGCCTCTGACTGGTGTGTGTGGTTATCTTCCCCTCTCTCCAGGGCAGGAGTCATCTTGGAGTGGTGCTAGGCAGTGAGGGGCTGCTTGCACACTACCAGGTGTGTGGCACCTCCCTTGATGGGCTCTAGCCAAGAACATATTGGAGGGAGCAGATCTGCAATATGCGGGAAGGGGGGGTGTTGGGCAGTGTAGCAGTCCAGCGGTATTAGCAAGGTTTGGGCCACTGGCCCTCTGTGGGAGTGGCCCTGCAATTTCAGGACTGAGGCAGGCTTGGCTGGAGACAAGACTTGACTGAAACACAGCACAAGGCGACAGAGAGGAATAGGGGACTGGTGTTAGCAAGTTAGGTAGTGTCAGCACTAGGGTGGTTCCTATAGGTGGCCATGTGTTTATGCTAGGGGATAAGGGAGGAAATTGGCCCCTGTCTGCTCCTTTATTCCTGGAGAGGTCTCCCAAGGATCTCTGCCCCTTTGGGACATGCTCTGAGATGAGTAAACTACTCTCCCTCCTGTACACCCCAGGCATTTTTCAAACTGCTGCTTCTATGCTGTATCTCCATGGACTATTTTTCGTATTGTCTCTTTAAGGGTGGGGAGTCAGTTTCCTTTTGACTTTCCTGGCTCTCCCAGAGCTGAGCCTGTTGATTCTAAAATCCAGGTTTTAAGTTCTACTGGTTGTAAAAACTCACGAAGTTTGGCCCCTCTGGTTTTCAAAGCCAAATGTTATGGGGATTCATTTTCCTGTGTGGGCTCCTCAGTGTAAGGGTATGTTTCTTTCCTCTTTCCATGCCCACAGTCTCCCTCCCTCCCAGGGATAGTGCTGCAGGTCCATTTAGCTTCCAATCTCCACTCTTCCTACCCTCTCCAATATGGCCTCTTCTCTATATTTAGTTGTGGCATTTGTTCTGCCTTGTCTTCAGGTCATTTTCTGGGTTATTCACTGGTATATTATCTAGTTGTTATCTGTGGAACAAGATGAGCTTAGGGTCCTCCTACTCTGCCATCTTCTTTTTCATTGTTTTTGATTCTAATAAATATTAAGATGTTTAAAGGCCAAGAAGAAGAGGCCAAATGGAAAGGGAGATACTAAAAATACAGAAAAAGTGAAATAGAATAACCTAATGATTAAGATTCCAAGGCTGTGCACATACTGTTCCGCTCTTAACACAGACTCCCTTCCATTTACTCCATCTGGTCATCTACCACTTGTTGTTCAGATCTCAATTCAGAAATCAAGTCCTACAAAAAATCTTACAGAATCCCCACTCTGTGTTTCCAAAGCGGCTGAGGCTTATCCTACCGTATTTAATGGCCTTGTCGGCTTGTTAGACTCCCTCACTAAAGACCAAGTCTAGTTAATCCTTGTAACCCCCAACCTTAGTCAGGGGACTTGGTGCACCCAGTAGTAGGTTCTCAAAGTTTGCTGAATACATACTTTAGAGAGAGAGAGAGAGAGAGAGAGAGAGAGAGAGAGATTTGGCCTTGCAGCCATAAAAACAGGATGGAAACTTGTTTTTCTTGAAGGGAAACACTTCAAACCATCATTTTAGTGGTTTCAACTAAGGTAGGTATACTCATAACTCTGTTATTATATCTGAAGGCTGAAAGAGAAAATATAAAAGGAACTAACTACTCTACAGTTTAAAATAACTAGTAGAGGGGTACCTGGGTGGCTCAGCTGATTGAGTGTTTGACTCTTGGTTTCAGCTCAGGTCATGATCCCAGGGTTGTGGGATCAAGCCCTGCTCCAGGCTCTGCACTGAGTGGAGACTGCTTGGGTTTCTCTCCCTCTCTCTCTCTCTCTCTCTCCCTCTGCCCCTGCCCCTTTCCCCTGCCTTTTCTCTCTCTCTCTCAAATAAAAAATAAGTAGGGGTGCCTGGGTAGCTCAGTTCGTTGAATGTCTGACTCTTGATTTTGGCTCAGGTCATGATCTCACAGTTTGTGGGATCAAGCCCTGTGTCAGGCTCTGCACTCACAACTTGGAGCCTACTTGGGATTCTCTCTCTTCCTCACTCTCTGCCCTGCTCACATGTGTGCACATGCTATGAATAAATAAATAAATAAATAAATAAATAAATAAATAAATAAAATGTTTAAAGTAACTAGTTGATTCCAATAGGGGGCGAGTTGTGGAAGGCAACCCATTTCAAATCAAATGTAATCAGAAAATATGTTCTTCTTTATGGCTTTAGATTTACTGTCCCAGAGAATTAATATTTGTTTTTGGACAATATATTATTATTATTATTATTTTATTTGAAAGAGAGAGAGTGTGTGTATGCACGAGTGAGTGAAAGTGGCAGAGGGAGAGAATTTTAAGTAGGTTCCACACTCAGTGCAAAGCCCAGTGTAGGGCTCAATCCCACAACCATGGGATCATGACCTGAGCCGAAATCAAGAGTTGGACATTGAACTGACTGAGCCATCCAGGTGCCCCGAGGGCAATATATTATGAATACAACATTTATTATTTCACAGTTCATGTGGGTCAGGAATCACAAAATGGCTTGGCTGAGTCCTCTGAGCCAGGGTCTCTCACAAGGCTGCAATCAAAATGTTGGATGGGGCTATACATATCTTCCTTGACTTACAATGGGATCACATCCATATAAATCCATCATAAATTGAAAATGCCATTAAGTTGAACATGCATTTAATACAACCAACTTACCAAACATCATAGCTTAGCCTACCTTCATGCTCAGAACACTTACATTATACTACAGCTGGGCAACATCATCTAGCAGGAAGCCTATTTTATAATAGAGTGTTGAATATATCATGTAATTTATTGACTACTGTACTGAAAGTGAAAACCAGCCTGGTTGTTTGGGTACAGAATGGTTGTCCACCCTCATAATTGCCTGACTGACTGGGAGCTACATCTCACTGCCTCTGCCCAGTGTCATGAAAAAGATCGTACTGTATATTGCCAGCCCCAGAAAAGATTAAAATTCAAAATTTAAAGTATAGTTTCTACTGAGTGTGTGTGTATTGCTTCCATACCATTGTAAAGTGAAAAAATTATAAGTAAGTTGGGGGCTGCCTGCAGTCACCTCAAAGATCAGCTGAAGGAAGAATGTGTTTCCAAGCTCACCCATCTGGTCATTGGCAGGATTTGGCTTCTCCTGGGCTATTGCACTGAAGGCCTCAGTTCTTTGCAGACTGTTGGCCAGAGGCCTCTCTCAGTTCCTTGCCATGTAGGCTTTTCTATAGGGTATCTCACAACATGGCAGCTGGCTTCATCAGAATGAACAAGAGAGAAGAACCAGAGAGAATGTGTGAGCAAGATGGAAGTCACAGTCCTTTCTAACCTAATCTTGGAAGTGACATCTCATCACTTTTGCTGTATTCTATTTGTTAGAACCAAGTCACTGGATCCCACTGACACTCAAGAGGAGGGGATTGTACAAGGGAGTGAATATCAGGATCACAGATCACCAGGAGCCATTTTAGATGGTGACTACCACCACAGTGTATTCATGTTTGTCTCTTCGTGTACAGCAGGAGAGCAACAGTTGTGCAATTTACACTGATAGCTACATCAAAGAAAGGGCCCAACTCACCAGTTCCAACCTATTTTGGACCCATTAGGAGAGCCGGTGTATCAAATCTCCCCACAGCTGTGCACCAAAGCAAAAAGAAAAAGGGGGGAAAAAAAAGTATCTGTGTGATTTGACATCCCTCACCAGGCTCTGAAACTACAGGGCATCATTTCACTCTAAATGATGCAAATTTACAGAATAGTACAAATAGTACAAATGAGGCAAAAAGTATGAATCCAGGGAGCCACCACCATTCTTGGTTTACCAAAAGGTTGATAAAACTTTCACAGGGAAGAATTAAAAAATGAGGCTGATAAGAAGAAAGGTACTATCTTACCCTAATTCACCAGGAAACAGAGCCTGAAACAACAGCTTAAGTATACATTCTTTATTGAGGAGTGTGAACCAGGAGGCAGGATCAAGGGATGTGGGGGAACAGGGAAGACAAAAAAACACTGCAAAGATGCATTATCAAGTTGGACACTACTGTGGGTGATTTACTGTAGGATCCACTGGGGCTTCCAAGGAGTTGCCTGAGATACATCTCCAGGCTGTTAATTAGAGATAAAACGGGGGTAGTATTTATCAGTTGGATCCCATACCCCACTGCTCAAAGATCCCCCCTCCAAAGCCATGAGTTGCATGGCTCAGTACTCCTGAGTTGCATAAGCATGAGAACCACAATCAGTTTCTACACTGTTCTTCACTATGGAATCATCAGACAAAGCCCAGGTGGAGAGTGAGAAGCAAGCTCCATGGGCCTGATGTGAGATATTGCCAGGTTGCACCTAGAGGAAGCTGAAAGGATATGCAGAGAATTGGTTGCCACAGCAGGAGCTGGAATAAAAGATAAGTGAGGCCAAGACACACTGAAATGGTTCACAAGAAGTTTCACAAGAGGTATCTGATACAGAAACAAATCTGAAAGCTGCATAGTCAGTGTAGGTGACTCTAGTTATGGGAATCCCTTTCTGAAAAACCTAAGTTGTTCAACATCTTAGTTTGGGCTTCTTAAAAAGCAAACTCTTGGGTGCAAGGCTTTGGGTGTAGAAAGTTTATTTGTGAGGTGATTCTAAGAAGCACAGAAGAAGACTTGGGAAAAGTGAGACAGAAAATGGAGAAAAGCCAGCAAGTGTGCTTTATTGAGTGGCGTTAATGAGTGGGTTAGCAATGAGTGGTTTTCCATTGTTAATGAGTAGACAACTAGGACTCAATCCCACAGAGAATTTTCTGAGGAACCAGGTGGGACAGCACAGAATCATCCCTGTGGTGGTGAGGTAGCTGGGGCATTTATTCACCCACCCCAATCCCTATTGGTTGAAGATTGGCCCCAAAGGTGTAACTCCCCCTCCACACTTGTGTGTTGCATACCTGCTGTAGCAGAACAACCTCCCATGGGACTGAAGAGACCCTTCAGGCAAAGGAAAAAGACATGGAGGCTTGAGGTAAGAAACTGTGTGTGTGGAAACCATACTCACAGTGAACTTAAGCCCAGGGGGATATGAGGCAGGATACTGACAGTGTTTGCTACAGATAGTTTTCCTTTGGATTCAGGGAGAAGCCCATTCAGTGCAGAGTTTTGGCCTTTTTTCTTCCACATTGCAAATCCACTTTTAAAATTGGCTCAACGCATCAGTAAAGAGACTCATGTGTATTTGCAGTCTAACTGATGATCCTGGATAAACTGGAGTGGTAGTCTTCCTCAGTCTCATGTCTTCCCTGAAGGATACCCTGTCCTAGATTTCCTCTCAGTGACCAGCAGTACAGAAAACAGTGACACACAGCTGACTAGGTACCTCGAAAAGAAACTGAGTAGGCAGCTTAAGGGCAATGTGAGTCCGAACTTCCCCTTGATCTCTACACTGACCTTTGGAAGGGGAGGGAAGGTAGAGGCTTGGACTATAATTTGGTGGCTGAGTGTTAATAGCTTATGGTTGGGGGAGAGGGTTGAAGTCAGAAAAAAAGGTCATCTATTAAAGTGGAGAAGTGAGTAGTACAGATGGAGAAATGAAAACAATGGAGAATATCTGAAATAGCCCTTGTTGGGAATGAGAAAAGGAGTGGACTTTAAACAACAGGATTGTTGGGAGGTATGGCAAGTCATATTGAACTCATGCCAGTCAGTCACCAGACTGGCATTTTGCCCACTGGCTTAATTCTCTTGAGCCAGGCTCAAACCCAGGTACAGATTTATAAAACTGGGTGTCACCTCAGTGTTTTCTCTTGTACTGGGTTACACCATTCAATATAATCTGCCCAACTGGTTATAGATTTTTGCATCTAGTTCACCTGTTAAGTGGAAAAGCATGGGGCTTTAAGTTCCAGGATTATGTTTTTGATCATTCTCTATCTCTCTCTCCCTCTCTCTCTCTCTCTCTCTCTCTCTCTTTCATATGGTTATGAATCCCTAAAAGCAACTGACTATAAATTACTCATCTATGTGTTCCAAATATCTCAAAATTATGATGGGTAAATGTTTATGAAATCCTGATGGAATGAATTTTAAAGACTCTGGGTTTATCAGCTAGTGTCTACAACATCTCTGTTCTTTCAAACTAAGAAACTGTGAAAAAAAAAAATAGAAAAAAACTAAGAACCAGGAAAGCCTTTTCTGGTTTATTAATAAAACAGGAAGAAAAAAGGGGCACCTGGGTGGCTCAGTCAGTTGACTGTCTGACTTCGGCTCAGGTCATGATCTCACTATTGTGAGTTCGAGCCCTGCATCGGGCTCTGTGCTGACAGCTGAGAGCCTGGAGCCTGCTTGGGATTCTGTGTCTCCCTCTCCCTCTGCCCCTCCCCTGCTCGCTATCTCTCTCTCTCTCTCTCAAAAATAAATAAACATTTTTAAAAAAGGAAGAAAAAGAGAAGACTGAGTTAGTCTGAAAACCCAACAACTTAAGACCTTTCTTAAAACACAGCTTTCATTTTATAAGAGAAATTGTTAAAGATGTAAAACATTTGGTTGGTAAAAACAATGTATGCATATTTATATTCCATTCTATTTCACAAGGATTTTATTTTATTTTTTTTATTTTTATTTTTTTCCAACGTTTTTTATTTATTTTTGGGACAGAGAGAGACAGAGCATGAACGGGGGAGGGGCAGAGAGAGAGGGAGACACAGAATCGGAAACAGGCTCCAGGCTCCGAGCCATCAGCCCAGAGCCTGACGCGGGGCTCGAACTCACGGACCGCGAGATCGTGACCTGGCTGAAGTCGGACGCTTAACCGACTGCGCCACCCAGGCGCCCCTCACAAGGATTTTAAATAGCTTTATGTGTGTTTGTAAACAAAATATACAATCATATAAGACAAATTTTGTGTAAAATAGTATTATTCACAGTGAGGTATTAAACCCCAAAGAGTATTCAGTGGTGGATTGGGAGTTCACAAAACCACAAGATAAATATGATACATCTTTCAGAAACAAGAGTGTTACAATGATTTTTCTTCCTGAAGGAGGGTGGGGAAGGAGTAACCTAAGAGGTAGATTGGGGTCGGTTACTATTCTAGGAAAGCAAAGCATAAAAAGGCTGTGATGGTTAATTTTATGTGTCAACTTGACTGGTCCATAGGGTGCCCAGATATTTGGTCAAATATTTTGAGTGTTCCTTTGAAGGTGTTTCTGGGTGAGATTAACATTTAAATCCTTAGACTGAATTAAGCAGGTTGCTCTCTCTAATGTGGGTGAGCCTTGTCCAGTCAGTTGAAAACATAATAAAACAAAAAGGCTGACCCTCCCCTGAGTAAGAGAAGCCTATGTCAGCTAACCACCAACCAATCCAGACACATGAGCAAACCCTGCCAAGAATTAGCCATGACACCCAGCTGAGTCTAGCATAGATCAGCTGACCCTAACCAATATACACCATTGAGCGAAAATAAATGCTTAGTGTTGCATGCCCCTGAGATTTTCTTGTTGTTATAATGCAGAAACAGCTGACTGATACACATTTATGTCTGTCTCTATTGGGTTGACAATATAATCTGTATTGCACTGGGTTATAAAAGGTTTGAAAAGCCACTGGTCTAGTAAAGCACCCCATTTCTCCTTCATTCCTTGCTATTTAATAAGGCTTAAACGAAGTTCCTATCTAGAAGTGGCTTCTTGCAGTAACAGAGAATGAAGGTAAACACAGAGAAAATAGAGCTGAGAGATGAGAAATGAGATGTGTACTTGAGTGTGTGTATGTGTGTGTGTATGTGTGTGTGCATGTGTGTGTGTGCGTGTGTAGGTGTGAGAGAGAGACACAGAGAGAGAGACTTAATAGCAATAAGGGTCCATTGCAAGCCCTGAGAGCCACAAATTTGGCCCATGCTAAATAGAATCACATTATTCTGATAACCAAAAGTAATGAAATCAGATCAAGATGTAGCTAAGAGACCCTGTAACCAGAAGGAAAGGGGGACTAAACATAGTACAGTTGGTAAGTTACTTTTAACAAATCCTGTATATATCCAGTAAATCCAGGTTTCTTCAGGGAACCTGTTTCTTTGTATTGTTACCTCTAGGAATATTGTATTCTAAGTAAAGGAACATTGTATAGATTTGGGGTGCCATTTCCTTGGTCTCTTTCTGAATAAGCTCTTTGATTTTATTTCTAATCTATACATTTAATAATAATAATTAACATCTGAATATTTGCTATGTGCCAGTTACTGGTGTGTGTGTGTGTGTGTGTGTGTGTGTGTGTGTGTGATTAAGGTCTAAGTGCCAAATTTATAGATCATTCTATACATTACATTTAGATTACTATCTCCAGTCTATAAGAATATACATTAGGAGCCCCCTAATTTCATGAGCAGCATTTTTCTAAAACATTTTCAAGTCACTTTCTAGGGTTATTTCCACAAATGAATTTAATGTTAGTTTGTTTCCATTTCAGAGGTTGCCCTATCTAATCTTATCCCCAAATCTTAATTTTTTGTTAATGCTTATTTTATTTTTAAGAGAGACAGAGACAGAGACAGAGCATGACCTGGGAAGGGCAGAGAGAGAGAGGGAGACACAGAATCCAAAGCAGGCTCCAGGTTCTGAGCTGTCAGCACAGAACCTAAAGCAGGGCCCAGACTTACGAACTATGAGATCATGACCTGAGCCATAGTCAGATGCTTAACCAACTGAGCCACTCAGGTGCCCCTAATCTTATCCCCAAATCTTCAAATTAGCTCAGAATTTGGATCCTAGACTGATTTTGGTGAATATGTTCTTTAAACGCCTTTTTCAATTGA
Source organism: Panthera pardus (assembly GCF_024362965.1). Classification (NCBI taxonomy): domain Eukaryota; kingdom Metazoa; phylum Chordata; class Mammalia; order Carnivora; family Felidae; genus Panthera; species Panthera pardus. The sequence continues at coordinate 37,158,388 of NW_026526777.1, forward strand.
AAACAAATTTTGATTTGTGAATTCTATTTTTTGTAATATGTAAAACTTAGGGAAAGAAGTGTGTAAAGAAAGGATAATATGGATTAGGGGCAGAGTTAAGATATAAACTTTAAACTTGTCAGCGTCTAGTCTTCATTTTTTTTTAATTTAGCCAAATAAGTCTTTACCAAATCATATTTGTATGATCTAGAAATTTAGCAAAACTGCTTAAATCACCTTCCCACTTTTAAAAGTCAGGATATGTGTTCAAATATAATTGTCCCAGACACATAAATGTCTATATTATTTTAAAAGGCAGGGAGATTTCATAGTCTCCTTTCATAAACAATTCCAGAATTAAAAAAAAAAAAAATCTTCAGGAAAATGTACTTTACTTCTAACTGCAGGATTCATTCACAAACAAATATTGAGAATCTACTATGCACAGGACTGTACCCAATGCTGAGAATATAAATTAAGACACTATTTTTAAAAATTTTTTTAAATGTTTATTTATTTTTAAGAGAGCATGAGCTGGGGAGGGACAGAGAAGGAGACACAGCATCCCAAGTAGGCTCCAGGCCCGGAGCTGTCAGCACAGAGCCCGACGAGAGGCTTGAACCCAGGAAGCACAGGATCATGACTCTGAGCGGAAGTTGGCCTCTTAAGCCACCCAGGCCCCCTGACACTATTTCTGTTCTTAAAGAGAAATTCTTTTTTTTAATTATTTATTTTTATTTTTTTATTTTTTAATATATGAAATTTACTGTCAAATTGGTTTCCATACAACACCCAGTGCTCATCCCAAAAGGTGCCCTCCTCAATACCCATCACCCACCCTGCCCTCCCTCCCACCCCCCATCAACCCTCAGTTTGTTCTCAGTTTTTAACAGTCTCTTATGCTTTGGAAAGAGAAATTCTTTTTATCATAGGTGCAAATGCCCACAGCTAAGTCATATGCTAAGTAGGAAAGTTAGAATTCAAAAAGTCCACAAAAGGTTCACATAAGCTAAAACAACCAGGTGAAATTAAATGACAATACATTTATATTCATTTGCTCAGGAGGGGAAGGAGGGAAAAGGGGAAATAAACCTCCTGGAGTCTAAGAGAGACAAGCTAAACAATAATAGAGATGACTCCAGATTTAGTAACCATGTGCAGTTATTGCCAATAAAGCTTATTTCAGGATGGATTAATTTTAACGTGTCTTTTGTTGTTTTTTAGTGAGAGCGCGCGCAGCGCAGCGCGCGCTCTCGAGCGGGGGAGGGGCAGAAGGAAAGGGAGAGAATCTCAAGCAGGCTCCACCCCCAGCACAGAGCCAACCAGGAGCTTGATCTCACAACCATGAAATCTTGAAGTGAGCAGAAATAAAATGTCGGATGCTTCACCGACCGAGCCACCTAGCACCCCTGAGATTAATTAATCATAAAAAGGTGCAAAGGGGCCAACGTATTTCCAATTGATTTTGCACCAATTCGACCTCACATGGGGGTGGGGGGGGGGCGGGGAGGGGAGTGTCTTACTTTAAGTATAAACGAGAGCATTTTAATAAGATAATAAAAAAGCTGTTGGATCTGAAAACAGTATCATTGAAGATTTCTCAAAGAGAATAATGCTGTTTAGTCTGAAAAAGAAGCTGAAGTGGGACATGATTGTTCTTTTCAAATATTTAAGAGACTAGTGTGACAGAGCTTGCTAGTTGGCTTTTAGTACCCATTTCCTCCTTTATCCTCAGCACTAGAACCTTGAGTTTTAGTGGAGCACTTTGACATTTCCTAGCCTCCTTTGAAATTAGTGGGCCACGTGACTAAGTTCTGAACATCGATATATCAGCATAAAATTGTATGCGGTCCTTCTAGAAAATCTCCTTAAAGCTAAGGGGTATGCCCTTCTGCCTTTCTTCCTCCTTCCTGGAGTCTAACAGCCATCTTGGATCACAAGGGAAAAAGTGATACTCTAGGAAAGGTGGAGGGCTGAGATAAAAGGAGCCTGGATCGCTGACACCTTCATTGAAGTTGTCATTTCAGCCTAGGACTGCCTACTTCTGGATATCTTTTATATGAAAAGTAAATTTTCATTTTGTTTAAGACAGTTGTTTGGGGGTTTTCTAGATATAGTTAAACCTTGGGTAAAAAAAAAAAAAGAAGAAAAGAGAGAAATAAGAGGTTTTCTAAGATTCAAACATCTTAAAAAATGAAATAATCTACTTTGTGTTGCAGTTTACTGTCTCTGTATCTGTTTAAATGGAGTTTGTAGGAGCAGCTTCAGAAATGGTAAGTATTCCCGGCAGTGAAGAAAAAAAAAAGGGCATTGCCAGACCTCTAAATGTCCTGTCAGCTCTTTAAGATTATATGATCCCACCCCCATCCCACCTTAGGAATCTATGGCTCTCAAAAAACAAAACAAAAACATAAAGCTCCTTCCTGTGGTAAATATGTAAATGTTTGGGCTCTCCCCACCATTGGGCCAATGCTGCACAGCATCATCTCACTCCGTTTTGGCGTTAAACCTATTCTGAGACAGGCACTTCTAAAGTAATAGTGAAAGAGTACAAAAACCAATAAACTTTTCAGCAAAGTTGGTGTCATAAAGAAAATCATTATAAGCCTTGATAGTATGAATAAAATAGGACATCTGTTGATGTTCTTCCTGTGTGCCTAGTTTAGTTGGTGAATTAAGGTGTAGTCCACAATTACCGCCCTGCTTAATTTTTTTTTCTTTTTGTAAAATGAAGACAACATGTCTATCCTCTTTCCATCTTTCCTCTTCCTTTCTACTTTTCAGCTTCTATTAGGTGGAACTTTACTTTTACATTATTTTAAAAATTATACTTATCTTTGTTTTGTCTATTGATTCTTTAAACATTTATTTCCTCAGAACAGTAATACATATACATGGCAAAAGAGACCAACTGTGAATGGAATATACAAATAATAAAATCCCCCTTCCATCTCAGACTGTGACACCCCTTCCCCAACAGTAAAGTTTCTTTATATATACTTTCAGAAATATTCTCAGCATATAAAGGCAGATATATTTACTTGTGTGTTTATTAGAAAGGAGATACATACTGCTATGGTCTGGATATTAGTTTTGTTCAATTCAGCAAACATTTATTAAGCATCTACTATGTACAGAGACCTAGATAACCTTTATTCTCTCTTTTCCTTAGCATAAAGTTCCAGCTGTGTATATCCCTCTGATAATAGGGAAGAAATAGCATTTGGTACTTCAACTTAAAAAATTTTTTTAATGTTTATTCATTTTTGAGAGACAGACAGAGACAGAATGTGAGAAGGGGAGGGGCAGAGAGGGAGGGAGACACAGAATCCCAGGCAGGCTCCAGGCTCTGAGCTGTCAGCCCAGAGCTCAATGTAGGGCTCGAACCTGAGATCATGACCTGAGATAAAGTTGGACGCTCAACTGACTGAGCCACCCAGGCATCCCTGGTACTTCAACTTTTGAAATATTACATATATACATACTCTTGCCTATAACTCTATAGCTACTTGGCTTTAAGATGCTAAGTGTATTTCCGTGTTTTTCTTTTCCATAGGAGTACTTTTCTGGAGTAGGATCATATTACTTGTTCCCATTTCCTTAAAGGACCTCTTTACTTCTCAAACCACTGCAGTTTGGTTCTTCTGCTCATGATCCCAGTAAAACTGCTCTCCAAAATCATTCATGTTCTCTTACTTGTTGAAGCATTGTACACACTGTTGCCTTATCTTAACTGACTTCTCTGCTGTCCTGGTGATCCTGTTTCTATTCAGATCTCTCTATACTTTTGCTTTTAGGAAGTTATACTCTCCGAGTTCTCTTATTTCTGTATTTATGCTTAGTCTCTTTTATGGATTTCTTTTCCTCTTTATAGCCCTTCAACATTGGTGCTCATTTGCTTTCATTCTCAGCTCTTTATACTTCTCATTTTACATCCTCTTCTTGTGAGATCTAGTTAGGTCTCATGACCTCAGTTAGCTACAATCAATTGGTAATAAAACACTTTCTGCACTCCTGATCTTAATTATATATCTAACTGCATGCTGGATATCTCCCCATTGAGAATCCAACATATCTGGAAATGAATTTATTTTCCTTGTCTGTCAAATTGATACACCTTCAGTATCCATCAACTCTGTTGACACAATCCACCCAGACACTGAAGCCAAAATCCTGGCATCAGCTTAGACTCCTCTATCCCCTTTTTATTTCCATATTCAACCAATCCCCAAATTTTGCTAATTTTACTTCCTAAATATTTTCATCAGTCCCCACTTCTATTCATGCTATCACTGCCATAATTTGAAACCTCATAATTTCCTAATTCAACAGCCTAATTGATTTCTTTGCCACATTTAATTTTCACCTAGAATACCAACTGAACTAAATCACTCTCTTGCTTAGATCCCTCTGATACTTTTCCATGGTCTATAAATTGCTTAACCCTTTGAATACTATCAAGGGTTTTATGTGGTTCAGTCCTTGCCTCTCTAGGCTCATTCTGAGTTCACTCCATGCTCCAGGAATACAAAATTATTTGTAGTTTCCTGACATAATTCAAGATCCTTTACATTTCCTACACTAAGATTTTTTTAAAGCAATCTCCACACCCAAATGTGGGGCTCAAACTCACAACCCTGAGATTTAGTCATATGCTCTACCAACTGAGCCAGCTAGGCAATCCCCATACTATTTTCTGGAATCCTCAACATTTTCATGTTTTTTTATGTCCTGCTTAGGAAATAATTTGACTACCCAAAGTTATGAAGACAATAACCCATGGTATTTTCTAAAAGCACTATTGTTTCAGGGCGCCTGGGTGGCTCAGTCGGTTGAGCGTCCGACTTCGGCTCAGGTCACGATCTCACGGTCCGTGAGTTCGAGCCCCGCTTCGGGCTCTCTGCTGACAGCTCAGAGCCTGGAGCCTGTTTCAGATTCTGTGTCTCCCTCTCTCTCTGCCCCTCCCCCGTTCATCCTGTGTCTCTCTCCATCTCAATAATAAATAAACGTTTAAAAAAAATTTGTTTTTTAAAGCACTATTGTTTTACCTTTTATTTTAGGTCCACAATCTATTGAGTTTTGTTTTTTTATTTTAGTATGAGTAGGCATCAAGGTATTTTGTTTTCCACATAGTCAATTGACCTGGCAGCATTGATTAAAGCATCCATTGTTTTCTCCACATTAGTAGGGTCACCTTTGCATAAAATGTTCACGAGTTCTATTTAGTTCCATCCATCTACTTTCTAACACCTGGTAGCATAAATCCTCCAACTTTGTTCTTCCTCCAGATTGTCTTGGCTGTTCTTGATCTGCTGAATTTTCATGTAAGTTTCAACTTGTCAAATGACATACACACAATCTGCTGGGATTCTAATAAGGATCAGACTAAATTTATTGATCAGTTGGAGTGACTGACATTTTTATATTGAGTCTTGCAATCCATGAGCATACTGTATCTAACCAGTTACTTGGGCCTCCTCCAATTTCTCTCAATACTATAATTTTCAGTACATTAAAACCCTGGATTGAGAATAACTTGTTCTGTGAGTGTTCCACAAGGCAAGCAAACATTTCTAATAAATTTTAACTTGATAAACAAGCGACGTCTTGCAATACGAGTAGTAAGAGACACCAAATGTCACATGTTCACAACTGAGCCAATGGTTCTTTTCTCCCTCCCTCTCTCTGCGAGATTGTGGGTGATCATCTCCCATGCTTGGTCACATGAGACGTGGTGTTTGGCAGAAATCAGTGATTTTTCAGAATGTTGTCACAACTGGCACTAGTGAATTTTTTGTCACTTCAAAGCACCTGTGGCTAGTCCTTTGCTTTTCTATATAAGAGTAAGCTAGGAATGCTTTTTTCTAGGTCAGGCTGCCTGCAGATATAGACCCTTTTCTCTGCTGCTTGTCAGTTACATTAAATACAGTAGATGACAAGAGTTTATTAATACTATACTGTAGTCAATATCCGTGCGAGTGTTTACAATGCCCACTCCCCTGAAGAAAAAGGTTCAAAAGAAAGGTGGTAAGAAAGGGATGATTATAGTGGAAGAAGGAAATCATTGAGAAATACGAATGAGGTATGCGAATGGCTGAAACTGTAAGATTTTATAAGAAGTCTATGTCTGCATCTCATCTGCAGCGGAGGAGAAAAAGGCAGAAGAATCCCTCACTTCAAATGAGATTAGGGAGATGTGTAAAATGTGTGAAACGGTGCAAAATTTTGTAGAAAAGCACCACCCGAATAAGGCTGTAGCAGTTAGTGATGAATCTGTTTAACGACAATGTGATGTCACATTTCCACGAAATCCTCCAAAGGAGTCAAAAGCAAGTGTCATTGGATAGGTTCTTCATTTTAGCTGCACAAAACAAAGAAGATTCCATTGCGCCAACAGACAGCAGTGATCCATTAGTGACAGGGGAAGTCGTCCTACACGGTAACCTTCCTCTCTCTTCTCCCTCACACCAGCCATGAAGATTTTCAAAGGTAAGTACAGGTTAATTTTATTTTCCTTTACATTTTGCATTTTCTTTATTTTGTATTATATTGGAGTATTATAATCATTTTAATATGAACATTTTGAGGTTGTGGATTTAATCATCTGAGTTTCCACTATTTCTTATGGGGAAATTCGCTGTTATATACAAGTGCTTTGGATTACAAGCATGTTTCTGGAATGAATTATGCTCGCAAACTAAGGTTTTACTGTATATAGTTCTTATATATCTTTCATTAGGATTTATTCCTTGGTGTCATGGGTTAAATGGTGCCCCCAAAATATCAGGCCCTAATCTGTGGAACCTGTAAATGTTACCTTATTTAGAAGAAGGGTCTCTGCAGATGTGATCAAGTTAAGGCTCCTGATACAAGGAGATGATCCTGGATTATCCAGATGGGTCCTAATGCTATCAGTGTCTTTATGTAATAGAAGAAGAGGAAAATTCACGACACACACAGAAGAGAAAGCAATGTGAAGCTAGAGGCAGAGATTGGAGTGATGTGGCTTCAAACCAAGGAATGCCAGCAGAACTCAGAAACTGGAAACGGCAGGGAACAGATTCTCCCTAAAGCCTCTATAGGGAGTGCAGCCTTGCTGACACCTTGATTTCAGAGTTCTGGTCTCCAGAAATATGACAGGAGTTTTTTTTAAGCCACTGAGTTTGTGGTAATTTGTTACAGCTGTCATAGGAAGCTAATACACTAGGTATTTGATATCTTTGATGCATTTGTATGTTAACCACTTTTAAGATTTCATTTTCTAATTGCTTAGTGCTAGTATTTAAAAATATAATTGATTTATGGGGTGTCTGGGTGGCTCAGTCAGTTAAGCATCTGACTTCGGCTCAGGTCATGATCTCAGGGTTTGAGTTCAAGCCCCGTGTTGGGCTCTGTGCCAACAGCTCAGGGCCTGCAGCCTACTTCGCATTCTGTCCCTTCCTTTCTCTCTCAAAAATAAATTTAAAAAAACATTAAAAAAAAAATATATATATATATAGTTGATTTATATACTGACTGTATCCAGCAATTCACTAAATTTATTATTAATACTAAAGGTTTATAGATTATAACTTTACTTACAGACTATCAAGATTTCTCCAAATAACAGATTTATGTATTTCTTTCCTATCTTTATACATTTTTCCCTTGCCTTTTTGCAATTGCTGGATGTCCAGTACCATAGTTAAGTATTTCCTCTTATATCTTTTGTTTTCTTAATGTCTGTTTTTGAGAGAGAGAGAGAGAGAGAGAGAGAGAGAGAGGGAGAGAGAGAGAGAAAAGACAGAGTGCAAGCAGGTGGGGGCAGAGAAAGAGGGACAGAGAATCCCAAGCAGGCTCCAAGCTGTCAGTGCAGAGCCCAACTCAGGGATTGGTCTCAGGAACTGTGAGATCATGACCTGAGCCAAAATTAAGAGTTGGATGCTCAACCAACTGGACCACCCAGCCGCCCCCTCCTCTTACGATTTTTGGTTTTGGAAGTATGAGAAAGTATCATCTATTCCAAATTTAAACTACAATGAAAATAGTAAAAAAAAAAAAACAACAATTTTTTTTTAAATAAAAAAGCAGCCAAACAAAATAACTAACATTATTCTAGTTAACGAATCGAGAGGCCTTTTCTTAAACCCTTCTCATGATTCTGTATCATTGGGCCTTATTTATTAATGCTTTCTTAAAGCTTTTTTCTTCCTTGATGATACAGACATCCCCAAGATTTTCTTCTTAGGTTTTTCCTTTTTTTAAAATACTGTTCTTGTTAACTGTCGGGAAATCATTTTAAGGCTTATTATTCTTCAGAACCAGGCCAGCTTCAGGTGCTTTCCTTTTCTTCAGGGGCAGAATAGAAAGAAAAGCCCCCATCCCTGAGGTTCTTTTCCTAAGAGTGGAATGCCCTTGTTCTGCCCTCTTTGCTTTACTCAAATAAAGTGTAGAATCTTCCTTAAGGGTTTTACTAATAATTAGAAATAAGTTACAAAAGTCCCCAAATCTTCACCATGTTCTTTCTTTTTAAATTTTTTTTAATGTTTATTCATTTTTGAGAGAGAGAGAGAGAGACAGAGCATGAGCAGGGAAGGGGCAGAGAGAGGGAGACACAGAATCTGAAACAGGCTCCAGGCTCTGAGCTGTCAGCACAGAGGCCAACGTGGGGCTCGAACTCACGGACTATGAGATCATGACCTGAGCTAAAGTCAGACGCTCAACCGACTGAGCCACCCAAGTGCCCCTCTTCACCATGTTTTAATCCTTGACTGTATGCAGAAATTCCTTTCAGTGCAAAAGAGGTTGGAAGGTGTTGCAAAATTGGGGAGTTAGAAAACATGCTGGCCAAAAGGCCTCAGAGCAATATTTATCTTTTGTGAATTCACTTAGTTCAGGGTCCGGCCTTTGCATTACTGGACCATACATGCTGAATCATGTTCATTAGAAGCTTGTGTATAAAAATAAAAATACCAATGTATTAATTTACAGTGAAAAATGTAATTGTCATAGGAAATGGCTATTTATTTCATTTGGCCAAGCCGTTCTTTCATTGTAGAAAAACCACATGGAAAATAAAATAATATTCAGACCTGCACTTATTGAGAAAAGTAAAAGAATAATAGGTTTAGTTGTATGCCTTAATGGAATCACATAAAACTTTGATAGAGCAAACTACCTCCACTATCAGAACAAGATAGGTTTTGTACCTGCTCAGGAGACTTTCCCTTTAGACAGGGATCTTGCCAAATTATTTACTTCCCAGGCTTTTTTTTTGTTTGTTTGTTTCTTGGCTAAATTCCTGATTGAGGCATTCCTGCTTTAGGTATGTTACTGCTTTCAGTGAAGTCTTGGGCTGGCCAGAGAGGCTTATTTCTGCTTTGATCCACTCCGCATTGACCTATAACAGAATTCATACAAGACAATCTTTAAGGGTTTGGAGAAGACCTTACCTATGGATCCCAAATACTGCTTTGCATAGGTTTGCATGCTAGATGTTCACAGGAAGTCCTCAATTCTTACTGCTGAGCAAAAACAGTAAGTAAATGATAAGAGAAGCAAATCATAAATCGCTCCCAATGCCAGACAGCGTGGCACATAGCAGACATCCTCAAATCTAGTAAACGAAATATGCAGTTCCCTATTCCTTCTGGCTAAGCCAATTCAGAAAAGCATTACAGAGCACGTCGCCTGCCAGGCTGGAAACCCTGCCAGAATGCAGCTCTTGCCTCACCTCTACTGGAGGACTCCGCCCTCCCTTAGAGCTCTGCTCCAAGCCCTGACCACGGGTCAGCACGGACTGAGTAAGCACCAACTGGACAAGGCCTCGGTCCTAATTTTATTTCACCACTGACAGCACCCACTTCTAACTGAAAAAACAGCAAGACGAAAAATGGCTAAAAATAAAAAGGTGAGAAGAGAAAACGGGGGAAAGGTTAGAAAAAAAAAAAAAACACCCCAAAACACCTTTTAGCAAAATACAGCTGCACTGGTCAGCAGTGGAAACTCATCTCGGCACCCTCGGTCTCTCTAGGGAGTCAGGCCCCAGTTCCGGGATTCAGAAACAATAACTGCAGCGTCCAGATAACCATGACCGCGTCTGCTACTCAGGCCCACTGGGCCTGGAACTCGCAGGGCGCCCCGCTACACAGTCCGACTCCAGGGCGGGCAAGGGCGCGACACCAGCTCGACGGCGGCGGAGAAGCCGCGAAACCGAGCAGCCGCACCGCCACAGTCTCTCAAGGGGCCCAGGCTCCCGCCGACACCCGCCCGGCCGTCCGGACCCCCAACCCCTCGGAGAGAGGGGGGCCGCTCCTTTGACTCGGGCGCCTCGGGTCGCGGCCGCCCTTTCTCAGACTGGACGCGTTCCTTCCGCCCTAAGAGGGCAAAGAGTCCCACGCCCTCGCGTTTGCCTGCGCCCGCGCGCCAGAGCGCCCCCTAGGAAGGAAGCCCGAGAGGCGGCCGCGCCTCTGCGGCGATTTTATTAGCGCACGGTTGGGGTTGCCCGGGCTGTCGACGAGCCGGGCTTCCCCGCCCCTCCCCCTCTTCCCCTCCGCCCCTCCCCGCCCCGCGGCCGGAACCTCCCTGCGGGGCGGAGTGATACCGGCGGCGGCGTAGAGCGCGGCGCGGCCGACAGGGGCGCCCGGGACTGCGCGGGGCGGGCGGAGGGAGGAGGGGAGAGAGGCGGGGCCGGGGCGGGTTGTTGTGAGGCGACTGCGCTACTGCCGGACCGGGGCGGTTATGGCGGCTCCGTATTAACACCCTCCTCCTCCGCCTCCGCCTCCGCCGCCGCCGCCGCCGCCGTCTCCTCCTTCTCCTCCTCCTCCTCCTCTCCCTCCCGCCCTCACTCGTAAGCCATCTCCCCCTTCACCCTGACGCCTACCCCTTCCCCTCACCTTTCCCCCTCCCCTCTTCTACCATGCCCGGCATGATGGAGAAAGGGCCCGAGTTACTGGGGAAGAACCGATCGGCCAACGGCAGCGCCAAGAGCCCGGCGGGCGGCGGCGGCGGCGGCGGCGGCGCCTCGTCCACCAACGGCGGGCTGCACTACTCGGAGCCCGAGAGCGGCTGCAGCAGCGACGACGAGCACGGTGGTAGCCTCGAACTCCTCCCCGCCAGCCCGCCTGCCCCTCTCCCTCCTCCCCTCCCCCAGCCCCCTCCCCTCGCCGCGCTCCCGCCCTCCCTCCCCTCGGAGCCCGGGCGCTGCGGTAGCCTCGAACTCCCGGTGCAGTGCAGCAGCACCCCCCACGACCCCCGTCCCTCCGCCCTCGACCAATCCTCCGCCCTCGCCACCCCCCCCCGCTCCCCGCCCCCATCCGCTGCCATCTCCCGGAGTGCCCGGAGTTAATATCTTCCCATCCACCCGCCTCTTCTTTCCTCCCTCCAGCAATTTTTATATTTTATTAAGTGTCTCTTCGTTTTTCTTCTTTTCTTTCTTTTCTTTTTCTTTTTCTCTCTCTCTTTTTTTTTCTTTTTGGCATTGCTTTGCAGATGTTGGGATGAGAGTCGGAGCTGAATACCAAGCTCGGATCCCTGAATTTGATCCAGGTAGATATATTTGTTTTAAGCAAAATCCTTTCTCCCCTTTTCTGGGAATGGCTTAGGGTGGAAGGGCGGGCGAGGTAGGGGTCCGGGTGTGCGGTTGGGAGGGGATGCGGGGCTGGGATGGGCAGGCATCTGGCGGGGAGGCTGTCAGGCTTGGCAGGGCTGTGACACAGGGCGTGTGGGCAGATGTGTGCATTGCAAGGTTAACATGGTTCCTTTGGAGGCCACTTGCCCGCTGGTGGCATCGCCTTTCTGCCCCCATGAGCCTGGGGCGAGGTCGGAGAGAGCAGAGGGAGGCGGCCCTCGGCGGATTCGGGGGTCCGGGGCTGGGAAAGGAGCGGCTCCTGGGCCGAGGGCTGGAAGAGAGGGTGTGCGGGCTGCGTGTGGAAGAGCCATGCAAATGTCAATTGCCACACCGCCGGCCCCGGGGAGCGGAGGGCCGCGCTCCGCAAGGGCGGCGGATGCCGGGGGCTGCTGTCATCGGCCGAAGCCGAGGGCGAGCCCTGCCCGACCCGCGCTCACACGGGATTTTCTTTTCTTTTCTTTCTTTTTTTTTTCTTTTTGGCTAGGTGGTGTAGCTTTGGTCGAGACAGCTCTGCGGAGTGTAGGAGCCGCGGAGAGAAAGGGATGGGGGAAGGGGGTGGGGAGAAGCCAGAGGCACACCTCGCCCTCGAGCCAGCCCTGGGAAGTCAGACCACAGGACAGTGGCTGCAGCTGCCAAGGAGACATTTTCTCCCGAGCAGCCAGGTTCCAGCGTCCTCTGCCAACCCAGCTTGCGGGCTCCCTGTCTACTTTTCTCCAAACAGGCTCTCTGGCGGTCACGGGATTTCAGTCTGGACGGGGATTGGGCGAGAGTTCCGCATATGGAGGCGCCCTTGCTGGAGCCTCCCGGAGTGGAGCGGGTTTCCTTCCCCCCACCCCAGACCCTCTTCAGTGCAGGCTTTGGACAGACTTTGAAGGAGCTCTCTCATTTTTTTGTTTTTCTTTTTTGTTTTTCTTTTTTTTTTTCTTCCCTTCTCCCTTACAGTTGATCAGTTTTTTGCCCATTGCCCGCTTATAATAACATTGTGTCGAACTCTCGAGTTCTGTATTAGATATTAATTAATATGGCTTACTTGTATTTTGGGGAGGGGGTATAGCTTGTTTGCTTCATTATAGGGTGTAGATGGGTATTATCGTTCTTCCCCTGCCCATTACGGCAATGCGAACTATTTACCAACCATTTGAAGAGTTTTAGATAGCAGCTCCTCCTGTCCCAGGGGAGAGGATAAAATAATGAGTGTTAAAAGGATTGTCAAAGCAGTCTGTTTTTCAGTAGGTAAAAACAATGATACAAGAGCTCTCACTAGATCTGGGTTGCCTTCTAAATGACATAGCTGTTAATAGATTTTATTCAGAAGCTATCAAATGTGTGTGCTGGTGGGCTTAAATAATTTTAAATGTTTTGTGAAATTAATTTTGTTTATTGATGCAACTAGTAGGTGGATGACACTTTCACATTACTATGCTGCCTCAGGTATTGACATTTGGAAAAAGCATGCTTTGGCTTAAGATACATTGATTTCAGTTCCCAGCTGTTTAATTTTTGTGCTCTGAGCAAGCCAGTGGCCTTCCCTGTTCCTTAGTTTCCTAGCTGTAAAATGGAAATAAAAAAACTTCATGGAATTCTTATAAGGAATACATGACTGGGCATGTGGGAGTTATTCAGTAAAGGTTAAATTTCATAATTAGGAAGAATGATTCTGCATACACTTATACCTTTCTGATTTGGGGCTTTCGTTGGTACTCTGCTTTTTGGGGAAATGATAAACTTACTTACAGATTAGAACTCAACAGTCAGAACTGTTCATAAGTTAATAAACATTTATCTTTTTGCTCCATTAGGTAGGTTTATATTTCATAGACAGCTGTACACAGGTAGATTAGGTGGTCTTGTGTGTAAAACCCAGGCTTCTCGCTGGAACCCATTTATACATGCCATGGCATAGACCACTGTAAAGGTTTTTCTTTTGTTTTGTTTTTTGCTTTTTAGTCATATTTTCAATTTACTTAGGTTACAATTGATACTCTTTATTAGAATAAGGATATATGTCCTATTTTAAAACCTCATCTAGACGTTTTCTCCTTAATCATCTGCAGAAGAATACTGAGCCCAAGGACACAACTAAAACCAGTTATCATTTAAACCTAGGTGGACTTTTCTATGGCCATCGTAAGCAAATCTTGTCAAACATGAAGATTATCAGTTGTTAGATACTTTTTACGAGGAAGTATTGAACCTCTACACCTTTCAACATAGTACCATTGTCTATTTTATTCTGAGTGTTGTACTGTTGTGTGAAGTTTCTACTTCATATCAATTCAATGTAATTCACTGAGAAATTAAAACATTTCATTGGAAAAAGGAAAAGAGATCTTCATTAATTAATGATAGAAATTGAGAAATGGTCATTTCCTGTCTCCTTTTCTCTTCTTCAGAACATCATCTTTAGTCTTGTTAACCACTTCATAGAGTTTATTCACCAGTAACCATGCAAGCTATTTGGAAGAAAAATTCCTTAGCTACCAAGATTATTATGATCAGAATATAGGAAAATTAAAAGAGGATTCGGGTGTGTCTGGAGGATATTTTTATTGGGGGAGATGATAGTGATGGTAGAAATCAAACACAGAATGACTTACTAAAATGGGTATTTTAAAAAATATGAGAAGAAGTGTGATTTAAGTTGGAATTACTGAATATAGGAGATTAGGAATAGTTTATGTTAATTAACAGATCATTGCTAAAAAGACCTTCATAAAAATTTACTAATTGGATTTGATTATTTTCTTAGGTGCCTTTTTTTTTTTTTTTTTTTTTTAGATTTTTCGCTAGGTCTTCCCAACTTTTATTTAGTGCCTCCTGACTATTCATCAATCAAGGAGGAGCAGTTTCCTGTGGTGATTATAGCCTCAAATCGTATTGTATGCCTCTTAGTTAATAGGGCCTAGTGACCTCGATGACCCATCTGATGTATCCAGACCTTTGTTTTCTCATGTGTCAATGGGAGATAATGTTAACTATATCATAAGATTAGGTGAAAATTAATGTCTATAAAGCAGCGGTCTACAGATGTTTTGCTTGTATATCCATAAAAGAATTTTCAAAAAAAATATTTTCTTACATATTTTTGACATCTATCACTTGTTGCTGTGTTTAAATAGTTGAAAAACATTATCTCCAGTGTATTGAAAATATTAACACTTTGAAATAAAGTTGTTATACCTTATTTTAAGTGTATGAGATTAAATTTACTGCAGTAATATGATAATATCTATTTATAAAAAGTATGAAATGGGGCACCTGTGTGGCGCAGTCAGTTAATCTTCCAATTGACCTCAGCCCAGATCTAGATCTCTGTGTCATGAGTTCAAGCCCCGCATTAGGCTCTGCACTTGGTGAGGAGCCTACTTTAAAAAAAAAAGAATGAATAGGCTCACAGTCTGAAAGTTTACATTTTTCCTTCTTATCTTTTACATCGTTTCCGTGCATTTTCCCCACAGGATTTTATATTTTTTTGCTTGAAAGTGCTTTATTGATCTCTACCACTGTAATATGTATTCTTGTGAACCTAAGGTTCTAAGTGTTAAGTCTCTTCTGATTTGAA
The DNA here is from genome assembly GCF_024362965.1 of Panthera pardus. NCBI lineage: Eukaryota > Metazoa > Chordata > Mammalia > Carnivora > Felidae > Panthera > Panthera pardus. The sequence goes on from NW_026526777.1 coordinate 37,173,537, forward strand.
TGATTACAATTATTGTGTAATTGATTGAAATTGTAATAGCTATGATGCCTTGAGTAAAGGAGAGCCTTGCAAACACCCTTTGTTTGGCACTATGGAGGTTTAAGATTTTAGGCAGTATACTCTTGTCAGATGTGGGAGGGGGTGAGAGCTGCTTTTTTAAGTGAGAGAAGGTATTTGTGAAGAGGGTCAGAGTAGAATGAGCATACAGCTTAGACTGCAGGTGAGTTCTTAGGCAGATTTTGTGGGAAAGGGAACATAGGGAAGTTAAAGGGAAAATTGATTCCCATAAAATCTATTTATGCTCATGTACTCCTTGGAAAGTCTTTGTTTATCCCAGTTTGAAGGTGGTGAATTAAATCTATAAATTGTAGAATGTTAAAAAATATTTGGTATGGGGGCACCTGGGTGGCTCAGTCGGTTAAGCATCCGACTTCAGCTCAGGTCATGATCTTGCGGTCCGTGAGTTCGAGCCGGGCGTCGGGCTCTGTGCAGACAGCTCAGAGCCTGGAGCCTGTTTCAGATTCTGTATCTCCCTCTCTCTCTGCCCCTCCCCTGTTCATGTTCTGTCTCTCTCTCTGTCTCAGAAATAAATAAACGTTAAAAAATTTTTAAAAATATATATTTGGTATGTCTTAATATTCTCAGTATTTAAATTCTTATTTTAGAGAGAGAGAGAATGGGGAGGAGTGGCAAAGGGGGAGAGAGAGGGAGAGAGAGAATCTTTAAAAAAAATTTTTTTTAATGTTTATTTTTGAGGGAGACGGCATGAGCGGGGGAGGGGCAGAGAGAGGGGGAGACACAGAATCTGAAGCAGGCTCCGGGCTCCGAGCTGTCAGCGCAGAGCCTGATGCAGGGCTCAAACCCACAAGCCATGAGATCATGACCTGAGCTGAAGTTGGACACTTAACCAACTGAGCCACCCAGGCACCCCTAAAGAGAGAGAGAGAGAATCTTAAGCAGGCTCCATGCTTAGCATGAAGCCTGATGTGAGGCTCAATCCCACAATCCTGGGGTCATGACCTGAGCTGAAATCAAGAGTTGGATGCTCAATCAACTGAGCCACCCAGGCACCCCAGGATTTAAGTTCTTTATATAGACTATGTATCCCAGGATTTCAGTCAAAATCCTTATTTTAAATGTCTTAAATCTGAGAAGAAATAGAAGATTTTTATTTTTGTACCTATTTTGAAATTTCCTATAGATGTCGAAATCCTGGCTTATCAGAATTATACCTTTGGTTTTTAGTTGTTGGTTTTTCCCAGTTGGTCTCATAAATGTACTTTATCAACTGCAGTTAAGGATATCTAAAACATTTCAAAAGGATTAAGTTTTTAAGTGTTTCATGCTTTTAAAAACTGTTTAATAATTTTGTTTTCAGAACTGTCCTGCTACTATATAGTTTTTTTACATGATGGTAGCTTGCTGTCTAGGTTTCTATTTGTTTTTTCATCTCTTTAGAAGATAGGATACTTCTAAGACTGGATTATTTTGTGGTGAGTCAAGTTTGATTCTCAGTATTATTTCTGAGTACCAGACAGTTTGGGGATACAATGTTAAATATTAGTACACATAAAAGAAAAATAACCATTGAGTTTATGTCCTTTTAATATTTTTGTTCACCTTTTATAATGGAAAGGATAAAACTTTATGGGATGCAAAGCATCCTGCGGGGTACATTGTTTTTAATAATACAAGTTACTTTCTCCTCTTCTTTTGTAGGAGAGGAGTCAGGTCTGAGTTGCTAGTCACTTCAGCTATCCAATCTCATTTTCAAGGGGTTGGTGAGAGAAGGCATCAGCTGTTTGTGTTCATTTATGTTGTTATCTGATTGATACGGTGACTAGAACCCGTTTCAGAGATAGAAGGGAACTCAAGAAAGAACTGTTTTCAATAAGCATATACTTATGCTTAGAAATGTCCTAGGTAAAGCTTACTAGATGCTGGGTACTTTGCATACATTAATTCGTAAATTTTTTTTAAGTTTATTTTTGAGAGAGAGAGAGAGAGAACACTAGCAGTGGAGGGGCAGGGAAAGAGAAGGAGAGGTACAGAATCCAAAGTAAGCTCCAGGTTCTGGGCTGTCAGCACAGAGCCCAACATGGGGGCTTGAACCCACAAGCCGTGACATCATGACCTGAGCCAAAGTCAGACGGTTAACTGACTTAGCCACTCAAGTGCCCCATAATTCATTAATGTTTAAATAATACTACGAAGTAGGTACTCTCATCATCGTGGCTTTTTTTTTTTTAATGTTTTATTTATTTTTGAGAGAGAGAGTGCAGGGGGAGGGAGAGGCAGAGAGAGAAGGAGACACAGAATATGAAGCAGGCTCCAGGCTCTGCACTGTCAGCACAGAGCCTGATGTAGGTAGGGCTTGAACTCATACCACGGGATAATGATCTGAGCCAATGTCGGACACTTAACTCACTGAGTCACCCAGGCAACCCTCATTATCCATGTTTTTAAAGAAGAGTTTAAACTGAGGCACAGACAGCATAGATAAATTTCCCCAAGATGATAAAGCTAGGAAGTGGCAGAGGTTGGATTCAAACTTGGAGTCTGGCTGTATAATGGTTACACTCTTAACCATTATGCTAAAATATCTCATTTCCTATGAACATCAATCATCTCTTAAGCCTAGTTGACACATACATGATTGAAAATGGTGAAGTCTAGTTCAAGGGTTAGGAAAAGAACATTGTGAAATGCCTAATTAGGCATTCTCTACTACCAGACATGATTACTCTCCCTTATTAGCACCACCCCCCTACCCCCATATTAGAAGAGCTGTTAGTCCTCACAGTTTGGATGTCAGTTTTTGTCAGATCAGGCCCTTAATTACAGTGCTAAGAATTTTTTTGGAAACTTAACTGTTATTCTTCATAGGGAAAAATACAAAAAAAAAAAGTTTATATCTGTGTAAGGAGAGACATTTCAGGAAGATATTTTAATTAAGATTTTCTTTAATGCAAGAATCAAATGCAAGGAAATATGTTTAAATATTAAGCATGATGTGCTCTTAAGACTTGAGACTTATGGAAACCTTTGTTGCATTCCTTATTCTATTAAGTAGGATTTAAATTATCTTATTGTCATAATCCATTGTGAAAAAGGATCAGTGCCATGTTAAAGATTTGAAATTTAGAATACTCACTAGAAATAGCAGTAGATAAAAGGTTTCTAACACTTAGATAGCATGTCTGTTTTATTTCCATCAAGTGGCTGCCTGTTTTGCTTTTGTGTTTGTATTTTATGTGGTTAGAAATTTAATTTAGATCTTACTTTTGAAGTCTTTTTTTTAAAAAACCTGGAATTTGTTTTCATTGAATATGAATTTTTCATAATGTACTTCTAACTTGCATTTTTGTAAATTTTCAGCTTTTATTTTTGTCCTCTTTTATTAAAGATACTCCTGACAGGGATGCCTGGGTGGCTCAGTTGGGTAAGCATCCAACTTTGGCTCATGTCATGATCTCACAGTTCGTGGGATTGAGCCCCGCGTCAGGCTCTGTGCTGACAGCTCGGAGCCTGGAGCCTGCTTTGGATTCTGTGTCTCCCTGTCTCTGTGCTCTTCCCCTGCTTGCACTCTGTGTGTGTGTGTCTCTCTCTCTCAAAAATGAATAAAGATTTTTTAAAAAACCTTTTTTTGAAGACCTTTATGACAAAATGCAGTAGGTTTTGCTTTTCGATTCACTTGTAATTATGGTTTTTCTACTACTTTGGTAGTGTTCCCTCATTTCAGATTTCTCCATCCTTAATTTTTCCTTACAGTAAAACACATATATTTTTTCAACAATTTTAGCTTCATATATATCACATATATCATTCTCTAACTATAATTTGTTGATTGAATATACAGTAGTGATGTGTAATGATTCTCCAAAAATTGAAAACTACTGAACTATATTAAATTATTGTTGGATAGATAACTTCTCTAGTTTGAGATTGTAGTAGTAGTTCTTTACCCCTGGAAGTGAATGTTGTTTGTTCCAAATATCTTATAACTTTATGAATGATTACAGTTGAACCTGAGAATTCTGTTAATGTTTTATGTGAACAATTTTGGAATTCTTGCCATTAGTGGTGGTAGCTATCAACACCTCATAAAAGTCAGTTATGACATATTCATACACAAGTCTTCAAGTGAGTAGGTGGCAACAATGCTTCATTTCTTGATGGTTTTAATTAACTTGAATGCACCTAGGAATTAGAAGCCAGAAAAAGACCACCAAGTAATTAAAAGACAGAACCCACGGGCATGTACTTGGCATTGGGATAGCTGTGTCAGCCTTACATCCATTCTGTGCTTAATTTACATGCAGTTCCAGTAGAGCTTGATTTTTCTGACTTTTTAGATTATAACAGATTAGAAATAAGAAACAGTAATGGCGTGCATCTACGTTAGAGGTAGACTCTCAGGTTACATTTCAACAGCATTATTAACTTTTACAGTTTTTTACTTTGTTTTCCTCTTACACAGAGTACATACTTTTATAAATATAAACTGTAATAAATGAAGTTAATGCTGAAAAAGAATAGCTGGCAGATTCACAAGGAATAAGACTAAATAAAAACCTTAAAAAGCAGGCATAAGTATTTTTAAATTATGGTAATCTTGGCCCATTTAGATATGGGGCAAAACAGAAATAAGTTACCACCTGATGTATTCTCTAGTTTTTAAAGTCAGAATTGGGGCACCTGGGTGGCTCAGTCAGTTGAGTGCCCAATTCTTGATTTCAGCTCAGGTGATAATCTTGTGGTTTGCGGGATCCAGCCCCCTGTTGGGCTGTCTGCTGACATTGTGGAGCCTGCTTGGGATACTCTCCCTCTCCCTCTGCCCCTTCCCCGCTCATGCTCTCTCTCTCTCAAAAATAAATAAACTTAAAAAAAAAAGTTTTTAATGATCCCTAAGTAATGTACAGAAGATCAAACCAGGTTTATTACCTGCCAAGAATTAGGGCTATATAATGTACTCAAGAAAGTTTTTTTTTTTTTTTTTTAATTTAAAGAGTGTAAACTTTATTGGGGGTAAATTGTAGTGTTTGTGAAATTTTCTTCAATTCCATAAATGAAATATTTAGTATATTTAATGTGAGCCTGTTTTCCTTCTGTTTCCCTGTACTTTCTTTGTCCTTTTGCAGGTACTATACTAAAATAGAGATAAAGCTTGCTTTGTTTATATTTATTTTGAATGTAAATAAAATCCATCATATTTAAAGTAATCAATTTTTTCCCCAGGTGCTACAAAATACACAGATAAAGACAATGGAGGAATGCTTGTATGGTCTCCGTATCACAGTATCCCAGATACCAAATGTAAGTTTTCGGAAATTGAATGTTATGTCCATAGGGATCTATCAACCAATTCAAAATCCAACCTGTATTTGTTTTGGGTTGCTTAGATTCTCGTAAGAAAACGGTTTGCTTTTGTTTTGTTTTGTGTTTTGATGGAGGTTGTTCTATTAGAATGTTTTTCCTTTTGAAAGATAGTGGGTTGATCGTTCCAATTTGTGTCAGTCCCAGGAAGACTGAAAATACCTAGGATCTGATGGCATTGCTGCTTAAATCCTCAAGCAGGGGAGGGAGTTACTATGTAGACATCTGCACAGGCTTTTCCTCAGTATATGGAGCTGTAAAGAAATGCCTTCAAACTTCAAAGACCCCACTATCATTACCATTTTAAAGAGGAAAGGGGAAAGAACTGACTTCAGCAGCCATCAATCAGGTCATCTTTGAGCTCTCCATTTCTGGACGGAGACCTTCTGGATCATTGACCATGCACTTCTTGAATCATGGTGTGGCTTTAGACTTCAATGTGATGTAGCGGACCTGATCCTTTGCGGCACATCAGATATAGGAAACGTGCAGGTAACAAAACTAAGATACCCACCCCTCCATTCAGTTATCATTGAATTTGTTAAAACCCAAACAAAAACCACCACACAGTTATTCTTGCAGCTATAAAATAAGCTTGTCTTTTAAAAATATTTGCTAAATCTTAAAGATGTCCCATGATGGTTTATTTAGTCCCATGAAAATTAATGATGTCTTATATATCATGTGCATAAGGCTAAGCATACTTATTGATGCAATAAGAGAACTAAAAATGGAAGATCGAGTATTATGTTGCATACCTGATAATTCCTATTTGAGAGCTTTGGAATACCAACAAAAAGGTCTAGCTGGTAATCTAGGAGTTACATGCCCTTGAGGCATTCTTAACAGAAAACACAAAATTGTACATTTGGCCTGGGACTGTATACTGAGAAACCTGAAGGAGATTATCAGATTTCTCTGGTTCAGTTCTCATTACAAGCAAAGGTTTTCATTCATAAACTGAGCATCAGGGTATCAATGGCTTTTGCTGTCTTAGCAGTGTTTTATACAATGGTGCATTTCTTAGCAAAGTGGAAAACAAAATTCAGAAAGCCACCATATCCTGATTGTGTGGTATCCATGTAGAATGTCCTAGACTGAACATCTAGTGCAGTGGTTTTCAGCCCTGGAGTCGTTTTGCATTGGAGTCGTTTGGGGGAACTTTTAAAAAACAGTACTGATGTCTAGTCTCTATCTCAAACCAATTAAATCAGAATCTTTAGGGGTGGAGTCTGGACTTACTTTTTAAAAGCTTCCTCACTGATTCTATGCATAGCCCAGGTTGAAAACCACAAGTTAACTGGTATTGGTTAGCCTTCTGTTTATAGAACTGTAAGACATTTTTGTTAAAGTTAATCAGCATGTATTTAGACCTGTCTTGTGTTTTAATGCTATGTGAAGTTCTAAATGAAATATAATATTTGGGTTTTCTGCACCAATATTTGGATCCCTGCACTAGGGAACTATATAGTAGCATCCATAAAAAATAGTTGTTATTCTAACAACATTATTGTTATAATATCTTATTTATATATTAAGCTATATTATATTGACTACTAATAATAGCAAACTCATATAAAGTACCTAAAATTATGTCAGTTGTTATTCTAAGCATTTGATGTATATTAGCTCATTTAATCCTAGGAAGAAGATACTGTTTTAAAGTGAGGAAATTAAGGTACGAAAAGGTCAAGTTAATTGCCTAAAGTCAAAAAGCTAGCAGCAAGGCTGAGAATCAAGCCCTGGTAAACTAGCTGTTCTGGGATCAGAATTCTTAACCTCTGCTTCTCCAAATACACTAAAGGAGAATTTTATATATTAAAAAATATATAATATACTCAAAAAAGGATCAAACAGGAGTGACTATATGGATTTCACATAAAACCGAGTCCTGCTGAATGTGAAATGGCAGATGTCTCAGCAATGAGGCCTTGAAATACCTAGTATATAATCATTGAAGCTGTGCTTATCTAAGTAATTCTGTTGGCTTGATTACATATGGAAGTTGAATGAAAATGGAATATTTAGACACCTTCTATATGGCCTGCAGGAAGAGCTGAAGAAAATTTAGGGATACTGAAGCACACTTAAATGCGTTGTTATTATGTATAGCTGGCAAAACCATACATAAACTGTCCTTTGTACAGTGATCAGAAAGGGGAAGGTAAAGACTTGGGCCAACTCTTACTACAAGGTGGGATCTGAAACAGCTAAGTCTCTTCAAATAAAGATTGCAACAGAAAATGAAGAAATTATCCAATATTTTACATGTATTAGGCTCTATAGACTACATACCAATTGGTCTTTTTTGTACACAAAAATACTTGTGTAATGTCATTGCATTTAGTACATACGTGCTGTATAATCATAGCTATAAATCATAGTAGGTAAAATTTTAAACCAAGTAAGCTTCTAATCCTGTTCCTAGAAGTAAAAGTCTTTTTTTTTTTTTGTAATGACTTCATGGAAAATGAATTCAGCTATTTTTTTTTTACTTTGTTAAAAAATGTAGACCTGAGAAAATGAAGTAAAGAATAATTAATTATATAATATTGTTTCATTGCAGTGGATGAATATATTGCAATTGCAAAAGAGAAACATGGCTACAACGTGGAACAGGTGTGTAGAGAAATGTTCTGATATTAAAGCTTGCCTCAATACTTGCTGAATCCAAAGAATATCTCCTGGTTGTTTCTGTCCTAAGAAAGTGTAGTTGAACCAATTTTGTAGATACCACAAAAGTCCTAGCAAAGTCTGACCTTTCAGAATAAAGGATTTTGCTTTTATAAACACTATTTGTCTCAAGGACTTGAACATTTTTCTTTCATTGTTTCTGTCTGTTACTCTACTGTGAGTTCTAAAAGTATCTGAAAGCCTTTAGGATGACTCTGACAAATGTTTACCAAAAAATGGAATTGTTTGTTTATTTATTTATTTATTTATTTATTTATTTATTTATTGAGTACAGGTAATTTTCTGTGATCTTTTAATCTAAAAGACCTACAAGGTAAACTTTTTATTGAAAGAAATGTTTAAGACTTTTAAATTTTGAATAAAATAATTCATAAAGAACATTTTTAAAAATCAGATAGCTTTAAAAGGACAGGGCTCCTGGGTACCTCAGTCGATTGAGCGTCTGACTCTTGGTTTTGGCTCAGGTCATGGTCTCACGATCTCACGAGATCTCACGATCTCATGGTCCACACTGACATTTCGAGGCCTGCTTGGGATTATCTCTCCCTCTCTCTCTGCCCCTTTCCTGCTCTCTCTGTCTGTCTGTCTCCCAAAATAAAGAAATAAACTTTAAAGAAAATTAAAAAAAATAAAAGATCTATATAGCAGATGGTTCATTATCTCTAATAATGAGGGAATGAAGAATATGAAAAATTAAAAATGAAATAAGAGATTTTTAAATCTCTTCAGCTAATTGTTGGAATGACCTTTATCAGAATTAATAGTAAAACAAATAAATTATTGATAACCTGTATTATTTGAGAACTAACTTTATAGTCTAACATGGTTAAATACTAAGAAATCATTTCTGTGAAATCGAGATGTTTATCTAAATGTAGTTACCTTTTTTATGAATTTTGAAGCCTTTGATTATATATTTTGTTTTTAATTCTTGACTTTTTGTTTAATGTTTGAGGCATTAATCCTTGAAAATGTGACAGCACATATGTTAATTTTCTTATTCATTTTAAAGGAGTATTACCAAAGTACAAAAATTAATTTTAAAACTCATTATTTAAAAAGTTGCTATATCTCTTCTTAAAAAATGAAATGTGTTAGTACCTTATAGTAAAGGTAAAGGTCTGTGACTTACTTTAATCATAGAAGGGAAAGTTGTGCAATAGTTAGAAATTACCCATTTCATGCTTTCTTATGATTTGGTAAACAAGTCATTGGAGTTATTAATATGCCTCATAAAAATTTTTTGTGTATATTATGATAATGAAGAACTTTAAGAAATATATATGGTAAATAATAAGGTTGCAATTGAGGTACTCCTTGGAACTATTGAGCCGGTGATATACTTTTAAAAGGTTAATACTTAAAACATGACTATGTTTTGACTGAGCACTTCTAGTTTTGTGTTATGATTGATAGTTTCATTCCCGTATTTACTAGATATTTTTCCTTATAGCATGTTTTTCTCTACACATTGACAAATGAGTAAATGTGGGTCAGAGTCTTGATATGAGCCTACAAACCTGCTTTAGTAATTATAGTCACTCTCCTCAGCTCACTGTTTTTCCTAGATTATGCAGCAAGTGTGGTATGTAAGAACATTCACTGTTCTGAGGCCCTGTTTTAAAAGAAATAAATAAATGAGGTCTGCTACCTGGGCATCCTTGATTAAAAGCCCCAAACTGTGAGTGTATTTTCAGTTGAAGTATTAGGCTTAAGATTTTAACCTAATTTGTGTTTAACTCTCTTAAGTGTGATGGAACATAAGTCCATTAAAACCAAAGGGGAATGATTTCTCTTCAAAGGCACTTGGCATGTTGTTCTGGCATAAACATAACATTGAGAAGTCCCTTGCTGATCTCCCTAATTTCACTCCCTTTCCGGATGAGTGGACAGTGGAAGATAAAGTCCTGTTTGAACAAGCCTTTAGTTTTCATGGGAAAAGCTTTCACAGGATTCAGCAAATGGTATGGTAATTTTGGTTTTACTGTGTTTCATACCTGAAAGATATCTTATGCTATGATTAAACACTTTCTGATTATTAAATACAAAAAAGTTTTCAGTCTAATTTCCATTTTTAAAAATATCTGACATTTAAAATACCTATATACTTGCTTATGGTCCTATTTTCTACAGCCATTCTAAAGCATGACAGTTAATGTGCTATTTCATTATAAGTCATGTTTTGTTTTGGCTTAAATATATGTGTAATAGAGTTATTAAATGTGCTTGTTCTAGGGAAAAAATCATAATTTCAATTTTATTTTTAAATGTTTCATTTTTTAACATTAGGATTTTATTTTCTAATTTATATTCCTTTGGATATGAAAATCAATTTTTAAAGTTCTGTATTTCAATATTGCACAGGTGCTGTTGCTTTTTTTTAAGGAGAAAAACGCTTTATTTCTATTTTTTAAATTTTTAGTATGGTGTCAAAATAATATAAACCTGAGAAGTTGCTGCATTAATGGATGAATGGATGAAAAATTATATAATGTTTACAAATATATATAAGTGTGTTCCATTAACTGAAGAGAGCCTTTTTGATTGGGAGTGCGTATCCTTGTTTGCTAGGATGACAAATCAGTGCATGATCGTTAGTCATTTTAATACCCAAAGACTTTATTTGGCAGCTAAAGTCTGTTTGTATTATTTATCATCTTAAAACCTGGATTTAAAACAAAATGATTAAAAGAATTCATTGTTAAGAATTGAATAGCTTTTCTTGAAAACATTAATGATAAGTGACAGAAGCCAGATATAAAAGGTCACATATTGTATGATTCCATTTATATGAAAGGTCCAAAATAGGAAAATCCATAGAGATGGGAAGTAGATTACTAGTTGCCAGAGACTGGGATAAGAGAAGACCAAGGAGTAACTGCTAATGGGTATGGGGTTTCTTTTTGAAGTTATGGAAATGTCTGGAATTGAAGAGTGATGGTTGCATAACTTAGCAAATATACTAGAAACCACTGAATTGTAAACTTTAAATGGGTGAATTTCCTGGTATATTAATTATGTATCAATTTAAAAATTCCAATTTATAGAGGAGGGAAAAAGTAACTCTTTAAGGGAAATATGTATGAAATGCTAACATCAGACTGGGGGACATCTAGGTGCATTGTTACCATGTTAGTTTGTGACATTCTTCTCTCCCCTCCCCCCTCAGAACAAATAGGAATAGTCATTCAGAAATGTCAGTGACACAGGTGTGACGGTTTCCTGTGACTGTAACAGCACTTTTTAGTTCTATAATTCATAAAGGTACCCATGAAAATATTTTTCATCTATCACTTTAAGTATCAAAGAATAATATCAGAAATATTATTCATTCTGTTAATCAGTTTATGAATTAAACTTGCTGATATTGACATGATTTTTTTTTCAAGCTTCCAGATAAGACAATTGCTAGCCTTGTAAAATATTACTATTCCTGGAAAAAAACCCGATCTAGGACAAGCTTGATGGATCGCCAGGCTCGTAAACTAGCCAATAGACATAATCAGGGTGACAGGTAGGTTGGATGCTTTTATATAGTTATATTGCTAGGGACATTGGATTGGATTGCTTACATTTCCCAAGGCAGAAAAATTATCACAACACATTGTAAATACTTTTTAACCTTACATTCATGTTTCTGCTCTGACAGGAAGAGTTGAGTGATCAGAAGTCTTAAGAACAAGAACTTTCTGCAACTCTTTCACTGTTAGTCATAGCCAGCAAACTTGCAGCTGAGTTATATTGGAGCTGTGTTTAACTGTACTCATGATAGCTTTCTTTTAGTATTGCTGTATTCAATACATATTTTAGAATACATTAAGAAGTGTATTCTCTAGAACATGGCTTGCCTGAGTACAGTAACCTGAGTAATTGAAATCCACATTATTTCACCACTTTCTGGTGATATAAAATCATTTTGCTTCCTGGTGTTTGTCTTTATCCTCCAACTGGAGAACTGAAATCATGAGTATTATATCAAATTAATATATGTGTTCTCTTTCCCAATGATACTCTTTCTAAATATTTTTCCTATTGGGTCTCTGCTTTTTAGGTAGAAATGTTTGCTAAGATGATTATATGTGCCCAAAAGGATCAATGTTTCCAAATACTACAGAAATTTAAATTATAGAAGCTCATCTTCCCAAAGACAGCTCATGTTTTGTTGGGGAATATTTAGTGAGATTATTGGCAAGGTGTATTGCAATTTGATAAGAGCCCTGGAATAGAATAAAAATGGAATTAAGTTTACTGATCTTTGTTTCTTCTCAGCGATGATGATGTGGAAGAAACACACCCAATGGATGGAAATGATAGTGATTATGATCCAAAAAAAGAAGCCAAGAAAGAGGTAATGATGATCATTAGAGTGCTTATAGTTGTTCTACAAATCCATGCAAAAAAGAATGAATCGTATTTCATGTTAAGGAAAACATTTTTATATAATGGCATAGGAAGTAGTAAGTTTCAGTGTTAGAGGTTTTTGAAAAAAAAAAAAGTAATATCTAGAACTCCTAGTTAGCCAATAGTTTAAATAATTGTTGGCAGGGGGGGACACCTTGTGGCTCGGTCAGTTAAGCATGCCACTCTTGGTTTTGGCTCAGGTCATGATCTTGTGGTGGTGAAATCGAGCCCTGCGTCAGGCTCTGTGCTGGCAGCAAGGAGCCTGGTTGGGATTCTCTCTCTCCTGCTCTCTGCCCCTCCTCTGTGCACACTCTCTTACAATAAGTAAATTAAAAAAAAAAAAATTGCTGGGTTATCTCATCCACTTAGAAGTGTAAAAGCCCTGCCACAATCCCTAGTCTTTAATCCAGAGAAAAGAAAACCACCCTCAGATGATATAATATGAGTATAGTATAGCGTAAAATTACGCTTTCTGGTTTTGTTACACAGTTTTTCTTGAAAATACTTTTTTTGTTCCATGTTATAGCAAATTAGAAATTACAGATCTTTCTCAGTCTATAATGGGGTTACATCCCAATAAACTCATTGTAAGTTGAAAATATTGAAGTCAAAAATGAAATTTAATACACCTGATCTAGCGAATAGTATCCCTTAGCCTAGCCTAACTTAAACATGCTCAGAACATACATTAGCCTACAGTTGGGCAAAATTATCTAGTACAGAGCCTATTTTATAATATAGTGTTGAATATTTCATGTAATTGAATACTGTACCAAAAGGACAAAATAGAATGGCTGTCAGTGAATCAGTTGTTTACCCTCGTGATTGCGTGGGTGGCTGGGAGCTGCAGCTCACTGCCACTGCCCGGCATCACGAGAGAGCATCATACTGCGTATTACTAGCTCGGGAAAAGGAGCATCCGAAGTCCAGTTTTTGTTGAATGCCTGTGGCTTTCACACCATCGTAAAGTTGAAAAATTGTAACTGGAACCATCATAAATTGGGGACTGTCTGTAGTAGTGGTATACTGATAGCAGTGAAACTTAAAAGCGGCCTCAAAGGAAGAGATGGAAGAATCCCCAGCTAGAAAAGCACCCATATTCCTCAAAATGATAATAATGATAACTTAAAGTTACTAAGCAAAGGCTAAATTGTTATACACACTCATTTATAAAAGCAAGGAATTATGTAATGGTACAAAATAGACCCAATATTGAAGGGTAAAAGATTGTGTTATAGACAGTTGTGGAATGGTGAAACTGAAATTGGGAGACAGAATGTGACCTCATCCTGTTTAATGACCCCTATTCCTCTTAAGGAACTCACTGCCGTGGCCTATCCTGGCCCTTGGCCATCATCTTAATTTTTTTTTTTTTTTTAACGTTTATTTATTTTTGAGACAGAGAGAGACAGAGCATGAACGGGGGAGGGTCAGAGAGAGAGGGAGACACAGAATCTGAAACGGGCTCCAGGCTCTGAGCCATCAGCCCAGAGCCCGACGCGGGGCTCGAACTCACGGACCGCGAGATCGTGACCTGGCTGAAGTCGGACGCTTAACCGACTGAGCCACCCAGGCGCCCCCCTTGGCCATCATCTTAAATTCTCATCAGTGACAACTTAAGGATCCTACTCTTGCCTCAATTTGATATGTAACTAATTTTCTTACTACTGCTAAATGTTTTCAAATTACTTGATTCCTTAATTTTTTTCCAAGTCTGCCTTGTTTCCCTGAGCTATAGACCCAAGGATCAACTACTTAAATTGCTCTCTTCCTAGTATCTTTAAGTCCCCATGTCCCTATTTTGCATACCTTCCCTAACCCTGTAAACCCACACTGCTTCATCAGTTGCTGTTCTTGGTCTGAGAGGCACAGCAGGAGAACATGGCACAATCATGTAAATTGTTGCTACTTAGAAAAAATAGCTTCAGGTCTCTGTGTAGTCCTTAATGCCTGTTTTTAACCTCTCAGCCTCCAGGTTTTCCATTGGTAAAATGAAAATAAGAATTGTTCTGGGAATCAGAGAGGTAATATGTATAGAATCACTTAGAGTACCCAGGACATAATAAATCCTGAATAAAAGTTGCTGGTTTTCTGTATACATCATCTACCGCTTCTCCCCCGCCCAAAATCTCAGCAGAGAACTTCACCTACTCCACAGAGAAAATATCAAGCAGGAGCTCCCTTACATTCCAGCAAAGTTTTTGAAGTCAGGGACTGAGTTACATTGTGTATCTTGTATCTCCTAGCACGTTACACAGTACTCATTGTCCACTTCTTTGTCAGTATTTGAGGTGATCAGACTTTAAAAAAAATGTTACAGATCTGTCAGTATGAAATGATATCAGGAACATTTACTGAATGAAGTCTGCCTAAATGCCTGTCTCACACAGTAACAAAGGTCCCTTCCCTTGTGCTATAATTCCATTGCTTGTTTGATCCCGTCTATCCTTTCATGTCACATCTAGAACTTTTCCCATTAGTTATCCCTCTCTATGCCATATTTTCAGCCTTTTCTCTTTTTTTAAAAAATTTTTTTAATGTTTATTTTTGAGAGAGAGAGCGTGAGTGGAGAAGAGGCAGAGAGAGAGGGAGACACAGAATCTGAAGCAGGCTCCAGGCTCTGAGCTGTCAACACAGAGCCCAATGTGGGGCTCGAACTCACGAGCTGTGAGATCATGACCTGAGCTGAATGAACTCTGATGCTCAACCAACTGAGCCACCCAGATGCCCCTCAGCTTTTTCATTGCAGTTCAAAAGTATATCCAGGTCTTCTGTTTAAAAGCATAACTATCTTGGGGTGCCTGGGTGACTCTGTTGGTTGGTTAAGAATCTGACTCTTGATTTCAGCTCAGGTCACAATTTTGAGGTCATGAGATCGAGCCCCACCACAACCACACCCCACATCAGACTCTGTACTGAGTGTGGAGCCTGCTTTGGATTCTCTCTCTCCCTCTCTCTCTCTCTCTCTCTCTCTCTCTCTCTCTCTCTCTCTCTCTCTCTCCTGCTCTTCTCCCCTGCTTGTGTGCACTCGCTCGCTCTCACTAAAGTAAAAAATAATAGAAAAGCATAAGTATCTCTCTACTAGTCTAGAAGAAACTCTCCTCCTTAATACTACTTCACTCTTGACTTTGCTTCAGTCAGGCTTCTGTCTTTTCACTTCACTGAAACTATGGACAGAGGTCATCAGTGACCTAACTGCCATATCCAGTGATTGATTGTTCATTGTATTCTACTTGTGCTTTCTTTATCATTTCAAGTAACTCACCCCTCCCTTCTTCCTGAAAATCTGTTCTTTGATTTTTGTAACACGATTCCGCGATTCTTGTCTACTTTTTAAACTGTTGTGTCTCAATTTTGGTGACTTTTTTTCTTTTTCAGTTACTATTTTAAACTATACTATTCTATACTTTCTCAATTCTGTTTGTTTTGTCATTGTTTTTAATTTTTTTCTTTCAAGTATAAATTTTGTCCTTTTCTTTATGTTGTATGCCATTGCCTTATTTTCAGGTTTTCATCTCTTTGAATTACTGGAATGTTCTGTCTTCTCTCCTTGCTTCCAGACTCTTCCCACCACCCCTTCCAGTCTGTTCTTTAACCCTATTACTGAAGCAATCTTTTGAAAACCAAATTTACTGCTGGCAACCTTTTCATGGCTTTGTAGGATTAGGATAAAACACAAAGCTCTCCAGTGAGGCATTCCCTACCCCACCCCACATATTTCAAATTACTAGCAGTGTTTTTAGATAAGTTTTTTAGTTCCCTGGCTTTTGTCCTGTGGTTATGTTGGTTCTCTCTTTTTCTGGAATTCTCTTTCTTCCCAAACCTGCCTAGCTCTGCTGATAGCTCAGAGCCTGGAACCTGTTTCAGATTCTGTGTCTCCCTCTCTCTCTGCCCCTCCCCCCCACATGCTCTGTCTCTCTCAAAAAATAAACACTTAAAAAAAAATTTTTTTAAAGCGTTCTTTTGGAACAGAGCTTCTCAGGTTTAGCAGGTTTTAATATTGCAACCATAAGGGGCATGTAGAAATTATGGAGGGTTTTCGCTATTACGATGATTGTAGAGCACTGCCGGTATGTGGTGGGAAAGGCATGCCCACCAGCTCTCCTGCAATGCACAGCACAGATTTTTCCCACCAAAATGCCACCAGTGACTTGACGGAGTAAGTAATACCCTAGCAGTATTTGGAATGGAATTATTCTAGGGTATAACCATGTTCAACTTTACTGGGTAATGGCAAACCATTTTCCACATTTGATGTACAGTCAACCCTTGAACAACATGGGTTTTGAACTCTGTGGGTCCACTTACATGCAGATGTTTTCAATAAATCCAGTACTGTAAGGTTTATTTTCTTCATAACATTTTCTTTTTTCTAGCCAAGTTTATTTTAAGAATGCAGTGTATAACATATACAACATACAAAACATGTGTTAATTGTATTGTCAATAAGGCTCTGGTCAACAGTAGGCTATTAGTAGTAGTTAAGGTTTGGGGGAGTTAAAGGTTACATACAGATTTTCGACTACAAGGAAGGTCAGTGCACCCATCCCCTACATTGTTCAAGTTCAGTTGTATTTCTTTTGGGCCATAGGGTACTTATTAGCCACTTGCCAATATGTGACATAATCACTTATAAAATGTTACAGATATGGTAATATGAAATGGTGTTGTCTTCTCAATTTCATCAGATTACTAATGACACTGAATATTTTTCTGTCTATTGTGTCTTTTTTAGAAAAAATGCTATTTGTGTTTGTTTTTTATCTTCTTTTCTGTTGGGTTTTTGTCTTTTAAGACAGAATATGAAAGTTTTCTTTCATATTGAATTCTTTATGTATTTTGGATACTAATCCTTTAGTTAAGCATGTTGCAATATCTTTTAGCAGTTTGTGGTTTATCTTTTAACTCTCTTTACATGTTTTGGTGAACACCTATTTTGTCAGAAGCGTGTAAATATTCAAATTTCAATGTTCGTTTATATTCTTCAAATTTTAAAGTTTTGCTTTTTACACTTAAGTCCTTGATCTGTTAGTAATTTAGTTTTGTTCATGTTGTGAGGTAGAAATCCATTGTTATTTTTGTTTTCTAATATAGAAGTGAGTTTATCTCTTTTAATTGGTCTGCAGTGTCAGCTTTATCATATATGAGGTTTTGTATATACATGGCTGTCTAGTCTGCTCCTCTTGTCACTTAAATATCCCCCGTCCCACAATGTCTTAATTACTATATCTTTATAATAAGTCTTGTTAGCTGATAGATTAAGTCCCACTGCTTGGTGTTCAGATCCTCTGTGTTCCTCTCTCTCTTTTTGCCTCTCCCCTGCTTTTGTGCAGGATCTCAATCTCTCTCAAAACTAAATAAAACAAAAAGAGTAAGTTCTTTGACTTTTGCTCTTGAGGCTTAACAATTCCTAGAAAAGCCATATTAGATATTCCTTTGAATCTACATATAGAAGTGGAGATATACAAATAGGGAGAGATGAAACTTTTGTGTAATTTATTTGTAGATAAGTTTACATTTCCTACAAAGGTATTTATGTTATCTGAAAATGATAGCAGTTTTATTTCTTTTCAATTCTTACCTACCTTTTAATTTCTTCCCTTATTGAACTGGCTAGGTTCACCATTATTATGTTGAAAAGAACATTATGATAACAAATGTTTTTACCTTATTCCTAATTGTAGAGGGCATGGTTTTTATGTTTCAGCATCGACTAGAGTATAATTGAAGGTTTTCGACTTGCTCACATGACTGGTAGTTGATATGCTAGCTGTCAGCTGGCATTCCTCTCTAGCCTGATGGCCCGTGAGTGATCTGAGTGATCTGGCTTTTTACCATGGGCTTGTTTTCTCCAAAGCATTCATCCCAAAAGCACTAAGTGGAAGCTACCCAGCCATTTCTGGCCTAGCCTTGGAAGTTATTCAGCATCACTTCTGTGGGTTATAAGTGAGTTACTGAAGTTGATCCAGAATCGAGGGGAGAGGATATAGATCCCCACTTCTCAGTGACTGGAATGTTGAGAATTTTGATGACATGTTTTGAAACCTCCAGGTTTAGAATATGGGATTTTCAGAAATGTTTTTCCTTATGTGCTTGAGAAGAATATATACCCTTTTGGTTACAGGATTCTGTCTGTGTCTATTAATTGTAGCTTGTCCGTTCTGTGCTTGAAGTCTATGTTCTCTTACTGCTTGCTTCCTTGCTAGCATGGTTTTTGTTATCTGCTTACTGATCAATTAATTGAGAAGTGATGTTTTTGTGATATTTTATGTTTTGAAGCTATTATTAGGTGCATAGAAGTCTAGAATTATTTTATCTTGCTGTTGAATTGAGCCTTTTATCAATATGTAATGACCCTTTCATCTCTTGTAATGTGTTCTGCTTTAAAGATTATTTTGCCTGGTATCTTTCATTTATTAAGTATTTACCTGGTATATCTCTATTATTTTCTTTCAGCATTTCAACAGTGTCCTCTGTGAATCACTGATCTATGTGTATTTTTGTTCTTTCTTGTTCTTACCTTTTGTCTTGTTTTTTCTAGTTTTGTTTCTCTTCCTTCATGGCTTGTTTTTTTGTTTGTTTGTTTGTTTTTTTGGCATTAAGACTGCAATTTCTGTTCCATTTTTTTTAGTCTCTGCTAGTTTGGGATGTTTCTATATTTCTATTCTTATTGTGTACCCTGGAAAATTTTCCTGCATGTTTAACTTGGTGGAGGCTTTTTTGGTTTTTGTTTTTTGAAATAGGCTACACACTCAGTGTGAAGCCCAATGCAGGGCTTGAACTCAAGACCCTGAGATCAAGACCTGGGCTGAGACCAAGAGTCAGACGCTTAACTGACTGAGCCACCCAGACACTCTCCTGCATATTTAACTTAAAATCTAAATTAATGACTTTTTGATTAATACAAGGCCCTTAGAATGCTTTGACTTTATTCACTACCCTCCTCATTTATATGCTATTTTTGTCTAATTTAAGTTACATCTTGTTTTTTAAAATCTCATATAGTTGTTCTTTATTTACATTTATACACGTGTTTAAAATTTACTCATTATTCTTTCTTGAATTTTAGACATTTCTTCAAAAATCATTTCCCCTTGTCCTGAAGTGTATGTATCTTCTACAAGTTAAATTTGTGAGAATCTGTTACTTATAAACACAGTTAGTTTTGGTATGTCTACAATGTCTATATCTCTCTTGTTCTTGAAACCCTGGTTTTGCTGGGATTAGACTCCTAGGTTGACAGTTAATTATTTGAATATAATATTCTACTGCTTCTCATTTCTATTGTTCCTGCAGAGAAGTCTGCTGTCAGGCTAATTATCATTCCTTTGGAGGTAATTTGTCTTTTTCTCTGTCTTTATGGTCTCTTCTTTGTCTTTTTTTTTTTTTTTTTTTTTTAAGTTTATTTTGAGAGAGAGAGAGAGAACACGGGCACGTGTGTGGTATGGGAGAAGGCAGAGAGAGAAATCCCAAGCAGGCTCCACACCACCAGTACGGAGCCTGATGTGGGGCTCAAACTCACACTGTGAGATCATGACCTGAGCTGAAGTCGGATGCTTAACTGACTGAGCCACACAGGCACACGTCTACTTTGTCTTTAACGGTGTTTCACTTTTTTTTTTTTTAATGTTTATTTTTGAGAGAGAGACAGAGTGTGAGCAGGGAGGGTCAGACAGAGAGAGGGAGACATAGATCCAAAGCAGGCTCCAGGCTTTGAGCTGTCAGCACAGAGCTTGACGCGGAGCTCAAACTTGTCAACCGGGTGATCACGACCTGAGTCGAAGTCGGACACTTAACCAACTGAGCCACCCAGGCACCCCAGTGGTGTTTCACTTTAATGTATCTGTGTGGAGCTGGGGTTTTTTGTTGTTGGTGTTTTTGTTGTTTTTTGTTTTGTTTTGTTTTGTTTTGTTTGTTTTTGTTTTTGTTTTTGTTTGTAAACTTGTTTTGGATTCATTGTATTTCCTGAACCCTATGTCTTAAGTTCTGTAAAATTCTCACTGGTTGCCTCTTTGAATATTATGTCTTCCTCATTCTCCCTATTCTTTCCTTTGGGAATCATTTTAATGGACTTTAACATGTCTCTTAACCATCTCATTTTCCATCTTTTTGTCTTTCCATATTTCTGTACTGCATTATGGTCATTTTTACATGTGTGCAGTTGCTGCTGTTCTTCTGAGCTCTGTCTAATTTTCTGAGTTTCTAATCACGGAATTTCTAATCTTCTTTATACTATTTTTTTTTTTTATTTCTAGATGTTCTATTCAGTTCTTTTGCATATCTGCTTAGTCAGTTCTGATAGACTCATAAAAGAATGTTCCATATTTTCAATTCTGTCATTTATTTCTTTACGCACATGTAACACATTGTATTTTCTTTATCCAGTAATTCTAATATCTTCAATCTTTGCAGATCTAATTCTTTTGTTCCGCTGTCTGTCACTCATGGGACTTGTTTGCAGTTTGTGGTTGAGAGCTCATTTTCCTTGGAACATACTTGTGGAAAACTTTTGAGACGTGGGTTTAAAATTCATTCTTCTAAGGGGTACCTGGTTGGCTCAGTTGGTTAAGCATCCGACTCTTGGTTTCAGCTCAGGTCATGATCTCACGGATTTGTGAATTTAAGCTCCACAGCACGGAGCCCACTTGGGATTCTCTTTCTCTCTCTCTCTGCCCTTCCCCCACATGCACATGGATGCTCTCTCTCTCAAAATAAATAAACTTTAAGAAAAAATAAATAAAATGCATTCTTCTAGAGACACTTTGCATTTGTTTTTGCTAAATGTCTGAAGGCCCTACCAACCTGAGGCCCTTTCTTTCTTTCTCTCTCTCTCTTTCTAATTTATTTATTTTTAAGAGAGAGAGAGTGTAAGGGAGGGGCAGAGAGAGAGGGAGACAGAGGATCCAAAGCAGGGTCTGCATCAAGAGCACATAGCCGGATCAGGGCTCAAACTCACAGTGACATCATTACCTGAGCTGAAGTCTGACCCTTAACCAACTGAGCCGCGTAGATGTCCCCCAGTGTGAGACACCTGTTGTCCATTGAAGCATGGGTGTTAGGCAAGTGCCAGCTCCTGTATACTCACTTATCCCCTTGGATTCCTTTTCTAAAGAATTGGAGTATTAAATCTGTTCAGTTGAAATTAGGTGCTATTCAACCTAATGGGCAGTTTCAAATGGATTCCTGTCTCAGAAGCACAGAATGACATTGTATTTTTATGTCACACTTTAAGAATATTGAAAGTAACAATGAAATCCTACTTAACATTTCATGGTCATTATTATTAGGACTGTCTTAACCTCTTCCAAAATACAAATTCACATCATATTTTATTCACAGATAAATAGATTTAGAGTTTAGAAATGTCAAGTTTAAGATAATTCTGTGTTGGGGCACCTGGGTGGCTTAGTCAGTTAAGTGTCCGACTTTGGCTCAGGTCATTATCTCATGGTTCTGAGTTCGAGTCCTGCGTTGGGCTCTGTGCTGACAGCTCAGAGCCTGGAGCCTGCTTCGGATTCTGTGTCCCCCTCTCTCTCTCTGCCCCTCCCCCACTTATGCTCACTCGCTCGCTCTCTCAAAAATAAACAAACATTTAAAAAAATAAGAGGGGTGCCTGGGTGGCTCTGTCGGTTAAGCATCCGACTTCGGCTCAGGTCATGATCTCACGGTTCATGGGTTCGAGCCCCGCGTCGAGCTCTGTGCTGACAGCTCAGAGCCTGGAGCCTGCTTTGGATTCTGTGTCTCCCTCTCTCTCTGCTCCTCCCCCACTCATGCTCTGTCTCTCTCTCTCTCTCTCTCTCAAAAATAAAATAAACATTAAAACAATTTTTTTAAATAAAAAAATAAAAAGATAATTCTGTGTCCTTTTTAATCTTTAGGGGCCTACTTCTCTTTCAACAACTTTAAAGTGAGAATGAAATGTTATTGGCCACTTGTCATAATTCCTAATTTGCTTCTTTTTAATTTCTTAAAATACTTTTGCACTTAATAAGTTATAGCTTTTTTGGCCCTTTATTGCTGAGGGAAATGGTATTCTATTTTGAAGCAAACAAGAATAGTTTAGAGTCCAACTTATTTTTTCATTTGTTCATAGTCCTCTATAGGCCTCTGGGCTGGAAACCAAACATTTTATTGAGTAGATTGGGTCAGGGATGCATTATGTTGTATACTTTTTTTCCCCCCGTTGGTAAGTGCTGCGTGTGTACTCATATGTGATGTAATGGGTTAGAAGTCTTTTTTAGGTGTACTTAGTGCAGCAGATACTTCTAGTAATAGACTGTTTTCAGGTTATTTGTGTGTGAAAACAAAATAACCTGTTACTCTACCTTTATCCTTCTAGGGCAATACTGAACAGCCTGTCCAAACCAGCAAGATTGGACTTGGAAGGAGAGAGTATCAGAGTTTACAACACCGCCATCACTCTCAGCGCTCCAAGTGCCGTCCACCTAAGGGCATGTATTTAACCCAGGAGGATGTGGTAGCAGTTTCCTGTAGTCCCAATGCAGCCAACACCATCCTGCGGCAACTGGACATGGAGCTGATCTCTTTAAAACGTCAGGTATTTCATAAAAATCATTTTTAATGATCCTATCCATTTTGTTTATCCCCTTTTGAAACCTCAGTGAACTTCAGCTCTTTGCACGTTTTCTCAGCTACCTGTTTACATAAGTTTCAGTCTTTAAAATTTACTTTGTTTCCAAATTCAAAGATGCTTCTGTCTATTCTAAATTTGAATCCCAGCATCACTACCTGTTAGCTCTGTGATACTGGGAAATAATAGACTCTCTGAGCTTCAATTTTATATCTATGAAATTGGGGGTAATAATCCTACTTCTCTTGCAAGTTGTTGGGAATTGTTTGAGATTTTACATGTAGGTTGTTGAGCAGCGTCTGGAACATTTTGAATGCTCAGTGAGTACTGGCTGCTCTCACCTCCTCATCATTATTACCAGTGGTAGCAGCCGAGGTATTATAAATGTATTCTCATCATAATTAGGTTAATCATGGTTAAGAGTAAGGATATAGGGTCAGTGAACCTAAATTTTAACCCCACCTACATCGTCTACTTCGTGTGTAACCTTAGGGGAGCTGTTTAACTCTTAACTCAGTTTCTTCATCTTGAAATGTGGATAACAACATGATGCTTGGGAAGAATTAAATAAGAAAATACATGAGAATGCTTACAACAGTGCCTCGCACATAGTATGTACTCAGTTAATGGTTTTCATTAGGTGTCTGGCCTTTCTCGGTCACCTTTTCCTCTTTTTATTTGTCTCCGTTGTTTTCCGTGTCTCTTAGATCTAGGTACTCTTCCAAGTCTGTACTTTCTTGGTCTGTATCAACCATACACTACATGCCAGTGACAGCTGAATCTACTTCTCAGGCTATGACTTTTCTCCCAAGCTCTATATTGCTGTATTTCTAGCTACCTGCTAGGCATCTAATCTATCCCCTAAAGATTTCTTTTCTGTTTTCTGTCTTAGTGAAGCATGAGAATCATCTTTGATTTATCCCTTGCTATTATCACATCCCCCAGTACACACAAACCCAAGTGGTAACCAAGTTGTGTAAGTTTTATCTGAGAAATTTTCTTTAAATCAGTCCCCTCATTTTTAATCCCATCACTACTACCTTTGTTCAGGCCCTTACCACCTCTTATCCAACCCTAACTGTCTTGTTGATTGTCCTTACTATCCACTTCTCTGCAGCTCCATGTTATACATTGCTGTCAGTGTTATCTTCTTAAAATACTTGTATGATCAGAATCATTCATCTTAAAGCTCTTCGTTAATTTCTACTTGCCTTCACGTTACAGCACAGGCAGACAGGAATTTATGTTAAGAAATGTAAAATTAATCATGAGTTAGGAAACCACTGAAGGATTTTAAAGAGAAGTGTGACATGATCTTACTTACATTTTTCAACTGTATCTCTTCGCATCTTTTAAGTAGTTGCCCTAGAGATTACAGTATGCATCTTCAACCTACCATAATCGTCCTAGCTTAAGTATTACAATATGCTTCCTTGGAGTTAATATTATACCACTGTATATAAAATGTAAGAATCTTGCAGCAGTATAGTGTGGGAGCAAGATCGTTTTTCTGTGTCCCAAACATTCAGATTTCTCTCTTTTGACCCTTGTTTTTTCCCCAAACTGCTCTTACATTCCTCTTCTCTTCTCCAACCGACTTCTTGAATAAATATCTACCATATTAGCTTCCTCTGCTTTCTTATCATCACATATTCTCTGACCCATCCCAATCTAATTTCTGCCCCATACACTATCCTAATTCTACCACTGCAAAAGCAATCTCAAGTTTATTTGTTAACAAGTTGCCAGATCTCATGCCCTCTTCTTGGTTCTTATTTCTATTGAATCTATTACTGCTCAATAATATTTGACACTGACAACCACTTCTTCCTTCTTAGACTTCCTTTCCTTTGACTGCTCTGACGCTGGACTCCAATATAGGTAGCATGTTTTTGACTGAATGCTTAGCCTTTAGTTGAACAGTGAATGTATGTAAGACTCCCATCTCCCAAACTACAACACCCCTTCTCCTTAGAGAACTTCTAAAACACTTTGTCTGTAATATTTTTAAAAATGGCTTGAGTGGTCTTAAAGCTGGGGTAGGAGTGGCTGCATCTTTCCAGAAGATGTGGTGGTTCTTGCCTGGGCTGCTTCCTGGCGCTTCTCTTGACTTTGCTTCACGCCCTGGGCACCCCGAGGTTCTTTTGCAACTGCTCTCACCATTGGCAGCCATGATCTCCTTACCGGACACCCAGAGAATTGGAGTGGGATTAACAGGATATGGAGTATTTTTCCTGTTCTTTGGAGTGATTCTCTTATTTGACAAAGCACTACTGGCTATTGGAAATGTTTTATTTGTGACTAGCTTGGCTTTTGCAATTGGTTTACAAAGAACATTCACAGTCTTCTTCCAAAAACATAACATGAAAGCTACAAGATTTTTCCTGGGTGGTATATTTGTTGTCCTTGTTGGTTGGCCCTTCGGTAGGCATGATCTTTGAAATTTATTGATTTTTTTCTTGTTTTCAGGGGTTTCTTTCCTATGGTCACTGGCTTTATTAGAAGAGTGCCAGTCCTTGGGTTCCTCTTGAATTTACATGGAATTAGATCATTTGTTGATAAAGTTGGAGAAAGCAACAATATGGTAGAAAGACAAGTGAATCGGGGATTCATTTAAAATATTGTATTATTTATAAAGTCCTTTGAAGAATATTCAGCACAAAATTAAATTACATGAAATAGCTTGTAATGTTTTTTACAGAAGTTTAAAACTTAGATCCCACCAAGTACCAATAGCAGTTAAAAAGCAATGAAAGCAGTCTTCTAATCAAGTGATCTAAGAAGTCAGCAAGGAAACTGAAGGAGTGAAATCTTTGTTACAATACATATTGAAACTCTTGAGGATGATTTTTATTGTTTTTCTGCAGTGTGGGAAATACAGCCATCATTGGAGAACTGTGGTTCTGTTTCTTTTCTTTTTCTTTTGAAGATGCAGGAGCACCCATAGGCATTTGCTTTTTGGAAATATCCACTGGAATGGCAAAAGTATTTCCAGTTGCATTGTGTCTCTGAAAGTGATAACATGAGTTAGATTGGATTATGTCGTTTTAATGTATTAAAGCCAAGGAAAACCCAGTTTTGATGTATGAAAGTCGTTCGACTTTTTTTTTGGTAACATGGTTAAAATTTTTAAAAAGTGCTCAAAATTTTTTGTTTTTTTATTTTTTGTTTTATTTTTTTAAGTTTATTTTTATTTAGTTTGAGAGAGAGAGAGAGAGAGAGGGAGAGAGAGAATCCCAAGCAGGCTCTGCACGGCCAGCACAGAGCCTGATGTGGACTTGAACCACGAACCATGAGTTCATGACCTGAGCCGAGATCAAGAGGCAGATGCTTAACTGACTGAGCTACCCAGGTGCCCAAGTGCTCAAAATTTTTTTAAATAATGAAGGGATAAAATGTACTCAGTCACCTGTATTTATACTTTATCCTTGACACTACTACTTCACTTATAGCTTATATTTATTGATTTTTATGAAGGACCTTCTTTAAAGCTTTAAACTCCTTTCTTGGTTAGTCCTTTGATGTGTGACGTAGTAAAGGTTTGCACTCTTGGGTTTATAAATTCTACTACTTTTATATCCCAGACCCATCTCCTAGTGTCTAAACGGACTTCTCCCTTACCCACTCCAGTTACCTGTTCGTTTTGCATTCCCTGTCTCAGCACCACGCACACTCACTTATTCAGGCCAGTGACTGGAGTTACCCTTGATTCCTGAGTCTCCCCTGTCAGCTTTTCCCAAGCACATCTTAATTTTGTTTCCAAGTTATTTATTTTATCCGTCTGTGTGCCACCACCATCGCCCCTTCTTTCCTGCTGTGGTAATTGAAGTCCTCAGTATTTCTTCTCTGGCTTGTTAGATTAATTTTCGTCTTCACTCTATCCCCTTCTCCAAATTACAACTGGAATTATTGCTCTAAAAAGACAAATATGGTTACATTTACTCCCTTGCTTAAAAGTTCTTCAGAAAGTTTCCTTTAGTCTTTAGGCAAGATTCAAATTCTTTGTTCTGGCCCAGCCTAACTGCTTTCTTGTCTTTTCTACCTGCTGTTCTGCCTGGAAGGCATTTCCTGCTCCAACCTTATCTCCCTGCTTAATTCTTGTTAATCCTTTAAAACTAAATTTAGGTGTCATCTCCTTTGGAAAATTTACCCTATTTTCCCCACTACCCACACCCACTAACACATATACAAAACACTTACTCCTTTCTCTCTCTTCCTCCAAGTCTAGGTTGGGTGTTTTAGCATTTACTATACTTTTATATTTATCTCCCCACTAATCTATGAAATCTTTAAAGACTGAGACTTTTACATTTTATCTTTGTATGTCTAACATGGCTGACCACATTTGAATGATCTCTGAGGAAAAAATTTCCACAAATCACTTTATAAATATTGTGCAAACTAAAAAAAAGAGCAAACCAAGAAAAAATGTAACCAAATGAGCAAAAAAAAAATCCTAACCCTTAATATTCTAGTAAATGTTAATAATATTTCTAGTAAAATAGTAGTTAAAAACTTGGCATGGTTCAAATTCATGTTCTGCCTCCTAGAGCTGTGGCCTAGGGAAAGTTTCTTGACTTCTCTGTGCCCTACCTTCCTCATCTCTAAAATGGTTACAGTAAAAGTAGAGTCAGTTCTGCTATAAAGCTTGGTTTGAAAACATGAATCTGTTCCAACACAACTGATAACACTAGGAAACAATTTGAGTATAATGTGCATTTTGCATTTGGTTATGTTTGACTTTTGTCAGTGAAAAACTGTACCTTGCTGAGTATGTATCCACACACTTCAGATGTGTACTGTCTCCCTCAGTTCACTGCATATTACGAACCACACACATCCACATGTGGTGTTAAAACTTTGCATCTGATTTCAAATGACCTCCTTCTGCCACTTCCCAGTAACTCACAAGCTGCAACTGTTTTGACACTACCTTCTCTAAGCAACCTCAGGTCTTTTCCAAGGTGAAGTACCATCTATATTGTAGCATTTGTGAATTTCTTTCTTATTTAGAATGCATAAAACTATTATTTTTATGAGGTTCCTTTTTTTTGTCATCGATGAGGTTTTTCAGTGTTGTGTCCCTAACTGTTTCCCCATAAGTCCTGTGGTTTTTTATTGTGCAGCTTTGCGTAGTGGGCTGATTTTTGAGAATGCGTATGTCACGTTATAGCAGAACTGATTATACTTACTTCACAAAATAGTTGAGAATTAAATGATTTATTACATGTGAAGCACCAACAGTGATACTTATGATTATTAAAATTATCATTCTTACTGGAATAATTATTTGATCAAAACATTATGGTAATGAGAAATAGTAATGGAATTTAATTCCTTTATATACCATTTTTCTTATGAGGCGATATTGTTAAAAGATACTCAGATACTATGATTTGTAGACTTTTAGTTTTTTAGATATATATAAAATTAGTTGATACATATATAGTTGATGTGGGTATTAGTTGAATGGCCCCAAGTGTGATAAAGTATAAGTGTTTGTCCTCCTGAAATAAAATTTAAGCAGGTTTTGGTATATATCCTATATCCTTTTCATTTATTGAATATTCATACATTTACCTAAGTATGTGATCTGATTCATACTTTGGGTTATTTTGTTGAAGGTTCAGAATGCTAAGCAAGTAAACAGTGCACTTAAACAGAAAATGGAAGGTGGAATTGAAGAATTCAAACCTCCTGAGGTATGTTATTGAAGAATATATGTGACTAAGTGTGGTGAAACCTTATTCTCTGAATTATCTATCCAGTATTTACTATTTTGGTCACATGCGTTGTTAATACTTTGAAGATGTCATAATGTGGGTAATTTGTCATGTCTCTATTTTGTCATTTAGATAGTTAGTCTTTTGAGACTTGGCTAATGATTTAAGTGAATTCATTTCTTTCCTGCCCTTAGCAATTCATATCAAGCGAAGTAGGGAAAAACAGTTATACAAATAGGCCCAGTGCACTGAGAGTAGAAGGTAATTGAGAAGCAAGCCAGTACATCTCTGGGTCTACAGCAGTATTTGCTCAAGGTGTGTGACTTGGTAATACAACAGGAAAAAGATTACAAGAAAAGGAGCTCATTTAGCAATTGTAATTTTTTATTTTAAGGTATTTGTCTTTTGATTCAGATTTTGTGTTAGGATTTTAGTAGGTGGACTTAATTAACATTCTTGTACTCATACCCCTGAAAATGTGAAATCTAAAAACAAGATATAGATTAACCTTTTTCTCAAGCCTTTCTTGTATTTCGTCTGAAATCTAATATATTTTTGATATTTGTGACAATCATAGGAGTATTTAAATGCCTGTAAAGTCCAATCAAATCTTTCTACAGAAGCTTCTATTTTAAATCTTTTCTCCATTCTCTCTTTTTAAGACTCCTATGCTATGCTTCATATCCTGTACTTGCCTTTCTATGTATGTAATAATCAAATAATCTTATTTGGTCCTAATGTGATGCCCCGTACCCCAACCCCCACGCCCCATCACAGGTTGCCTGAAATATCTACAAATGAAATATGTGTGAGGGGCTGGTGGGGGGAGGGCAGAAAAACAGTGCTTCAGAGCTAATGCACCATATTCTGTCTCATTTGAATCTTTTAGAAAGGAAGAATCATTAGGAATAAAATTGTTTTTGTATTTTTGTTTCAAATGGTCTCTTTCAAGAAGGTTAGGTAATGGAAAAGAATAAGATATATATAGACTAATAAAATATCTCATTCCAAAACCACAGGTTATCCGGCAAACATTCTAGTGACATTTCTATTTATCTAGAAATAGTAATGCAAAGAATACTACTTTATATTATTGTAACAAAAATTATTTTAAGTTTTACACTGAAATTATTTTAATTTTATATTTATGCCTTTAAATGCATAAAAGCCAAAAACTTTAAATGCCTATAATTTCATAACTTAAAATTTAAATTTAAAACATACAGTAGATAGGGGTGCCTGGGTGGCTCAGTCAGTTGGATGTCTAACTGTTGATCTTGGTTCAGGTCATGATCTCATGGTTTCATGGGTTCCAGCCCTGCTTAGGATTCTCTGTCTTCCTCTCTCTCTGCCCATCCCCTACTTGTGCACATGCTCATGTGCGCTCTCTCTCTCTCTGTCTCTCTGAAAATAAATTAACTTAAAAAAATAGCAGATACTGAAAACATGGGAGTACCTTAAAGAATTTTGTCAATAAATTTGAAAATTTAAATAAAACTTAGAAATTCATAGGAAAATCTATCTCACCAAATTGTTTTAAAAAGAAAACCTGATAAAGGAACAATTAACATTTTTTTCATAAGAAAACACCAGGCCCAGACAGTTTTACAGAAAACATCTACCAGATTTTCAAGGAAACTGATTCTGACCTCAGTATTTCCAGAAAATTGAAGGATAACCTCACTCATGAACATTATATAAAGTAAGACATGAAAATGCAATAGCACTTACAACTTTATGCCATCTCATTTGATGCTCATATCAATCCCAAGAAGTAGATGAAGCAAATACTATTATTTTACACGATAAAACTGGGCCTCAAAGAGGTTAATTGGCTTGATCAAAGCCACACATCTAATAAATAGTCAAATTTTGGCTATATTTCAGAATCTTAGAGTTCAGTTGAAGTCCTAGATTAATATCATGCTCCCTCTTACTTTTGAAAGTTTTCATTTAATA
The DNA here is from genome assembly GCF_024362965.1 of Panthera pardus. Lineage (NCBI taxonomy): Eukaryota > Metazoa > Chordata > Mammalia > Carnivora > Felidae > Panthera > Panthera pardus. The sequence goes on from NW_026526777.1 coordinate 37,204,281, forward strand.
ACAAAATTGTATATTGATTCTCACATTTAAATGCAGTTTTGGGGGACGCCTGGGTGGCTCAGTCGGTTAAGCGGCCGACTTCGGCTCAGGTCATGATCTCGCGGTCCGTGAGTTCGAGCCCCGCGTCGGGCTCTGTGCTGACAGCTCAGAGCCTGGAGCCTGTTTCAGATTCTGTGTCTCCCTCTCTCTGACTCTCCCCTGTTCATGCTCTGTCTCTCCCTGTCTCAAAAATAAATAAAATGTTTAAAATAAATAAATGAATAAATAAATAAATAAATAAATGCAGTTTTGGGGTTAGAAGTTATCAAACATTTATTACATCTTTTGGGGTTTTTTTGTAAAAATAATGATAAAATGAAACTACCAAAATCTTAACATTCTATTATCCATAGAGTGAAGTTTGAATATTACTTTGAGGTTGATTTATTGAACTCAGATGACTTGAAAAAATATGTGTATTTTATTATCTAGAAAATACCCAGGATATATTTATATTTATCATATAATTTCTGTTGCTTTGCAGGGGAGAATAACCTGAATAGATACATTTCAAAATACTAGATTAACAGTCACCGTAAACACCTTGAAAAATTAATCTATCCCCTTTTCTTTAGGTTAGTTAATAGGATTTCTACCTAATACCTAACAAAAGAATTTCATTAACCATTGGAACAGTAGGCTACTAAATGATGTAACTCAACGGGAAGTAAACAGTTATTAAGATGCTTTACTTACTCATTTGGTTGTATTTGTTGTTTTCATTTAGGAAAATATTTGGTGAAGAAAGTCCATTCACTCCCATAAGTATTTGTTGATCACCTATTTCATGTAAGGCACTGTTTTAGGCACTGGGGGAAGTGTGTAAGGGAAAGAGGGGACACATTAAAATGAGGAAGAGATGGATTTTTTCATCTGCTTTAAAAAAAACCAAAAAACACCACCTTACCGTCTAGATGTTATAAGACGAAATGATTGAAGTTGTGTGATAGATTTACAAGTAAAATGCTACAGGAAAACAAGTGGTAATATTCATTCTTGCTAGGATAATCAGGAAAGACTTCCTAATGGGAGATGCTTTAGCTGAAGTTTGAAGGATGAATAGGAGTTTTACACATAAAGAAAGGGCAAGTGGAGGGAATAGTATGAACACTGGCTTGGTGTTGAACAGTACATTCAAACTATGTATAAATCCAGTGGGGAAAAACCAGTCAACAGGTATTCCCTGAGCACTTAGGATGTGCTCATTGTAGTGCTGATTACTATTCAGAATCCAGTGGAAGTGTAAAACATAAAACAGTTTTTTCTCATGAAGCATGTTGTCTACTTACGAAGGCAAAGTTGGATGCAGAGGATGAGTAAACATGGTGTATGAGAGAGATATTAACAAGATTGGGTTTCACAGGGACTTCTTTATGATAGAGAGCAGTGGGCAAGGGCAGGAGTATAAAAGTCTGAGAGCTAGGAAGAGAAGTTTGCCTTTTAAATTAAGTCAAATGGGAAGACCAGTAAGTTCCTCCTATAGGAAGGATGTAATGGGAATTTTTAATTTTAGGAAGATTATCTTGGTAGTATTGCATAGGCTAAGTTGGAATCTTTATAGCTGCTAAAATACTAAGCACGTGAGTGATAAAGTAAATGGTAAAAGGAGTTTTGGGTAGGGTCAGGTATTAATTGCAGGAGTGGCCAGCAAGTGATAAATCCAAAGAACATTGCCAAATAGAAATTAATGTATCTATTTGAAACCGTGTAAGAGTGTTGGGAGGAGTGGTGACATGTGGGGTTATGCTTTGACTTGTTTTAGTTGGAGGTAGGTGCGTGGGGACAAGGAGATTAATGAATCCAGGAAGGAAGAAACTTAAAAAAGTGCTTTTTGAAGCTAGAAATTTCCCCATCTGTGGATGCTTTCATGCATAAGTGGGTGACCTCCTTTCATTACAGATATTGGATGGAGTTTTAAGCATTGGATGAAAGGTTTAACTTGGTGACCTTTCCTAATTCTTTCAAGTCAGAGATAGTATGAATCTGCTACTGACAAAAATGGGAAAGATGTGAAGACTGATTTAACAGGGAAAGGATGCAGTGAAGATTCTGAAGGATCTTCTAAGGATGTCATAGATTCTTCTAGAAGGCTCTTTAGGCCTTTTATTAGTTTCATGACTATTATACATTGGATTATTTTAGTTTAGAGTAATGTGTTATTTTTAAAACAACAGCATTTCAGTTGGGGCTTTGCTGTAGAAGTATGTTCTCTGTGCTACTACCTAGCTAGCCACAATTACTACACAGTTTTAGACTGCTAGATATATTCTAGTTGTCCTTTCCCTAAGTTGAATCTCTACCAAAGTTTCTTGAGTTTAAAAGAGAATAGGAAAATCAATAACTTAAAGAAATCCTGTATATTTAAAAAAATTTGACCCTGTTTCTCCTTGTCTTCCCTTTCTTCCACTGCTTCCCTTCTGTCATACACAGACTTTCTAATTCATGCAGTTTCAATCCCCCTCCCTACATTTTTCAACTGAAGCTGCTGCTTAAAGGCTAACACTGGTGCTAGTGACCGAATTCCACAGCTCTCACTCCTTTCCCTGGCCTTTTTCTGAGCCCTTGACATAGATGACAGCCTCTCCTTCTCCCTTTAACTTCTGAGAGGTGATGTTGTCTTTTATAACTATTATGTTCCCATCTCAGCTGTAATTTCCTTTCTGTACATAAATATAAGCATTCTCCCAAGTTTTTATCCTCATTCATTGCTCTTCTCTTTGGAGACAGCATACAAGCTCATCACTTCAAATATTAAAATTATATCATATGTACATATAAATGACACAAACTCAACCACAGATACTCAGCCAAATGAAAAAGAATGTTTAATAATAGCAAGTAGAGTAATGCTGGCAGTCCTGCCTGGACTCCATTTATCAAGCATCTCCCCCAGAGTGAGCAGTTAGGAGGTGGAACTGTGAATCCACTGTTTCTTGAGTCAGCTTCAGCTTCCATGTGCCTCCTGTGTGAGCAGTTTCCTTGACTTGAAGTTCTAGTATTTATGTATGTATTCATGTTGTTCATTCGTTGCTACCCTAAATTTCAACCAAAGGCTTCATCTAGGATTCACTGAAAAACTAATGGTCCGTTTCAGTGCTGAAGGAATACCTGGCCATGTGGACTTACTGAGAGATTGTGTGCCTGTCTCCATTACCACCTTTAAGAATATTTCAAGAGTAATTTGGAATTAAAAGCAAAAATCTTTCTTTAATTCATGGGCTGATTCTAGAACCTTCATCTAAGTAAGCTATGGCTCCATTGTTTTCCCTCAAACTTTTTCCATACCCTTAAAAACTGTGTTTACATGGATGAACCTGTTTTAGCCTCAAGTGGATCCTGAGCTCCACCTGAATGGACATGGCTTAATTACCTCATTGTCAGTGAATCCCCAGTTACTGTCACCATCTTAGCCTTGCCTTCCCACACCTCCCCAGTCAGCAATTCAGAACTTCTTAGGTCCTTAACAGCACCACCCTTCTCCCAGCTGTGTGGGCTTAAAGTCTTATTCTGCTTAGAATCCTCTTTCTCTCCCCTTGTTCCCTCTCCCCCAAGAAACTATTGCTTATTAAATTTAGTGTGAACTCATTAACCTTGATATTTACTGCCCTTCCATAAATGATCCTTACCATATTTTAGTTTAGTTAAATATCACCAACTTTCTAGGATTATTTATTAGTTCTTCCTAATTGTTGATCTGTTGTTGCCTATACGTGATATGCCTTCTCCTCATCTTTGCCTTTCGGAAACTTACTCTGTTCTTAAACCCACCTCAATGTCCAGCCCTTCCAACTTTCCTTCTTTTTTGTTCTAGTCATTGTGACTTTTCCCTCTCAGCTTTAAATTCCCCATATACTCTGAACTTTTAATTTTATTAATAGCTATTTGTGTTTTTCCTGTGTCCTGATTTGCTTATAAACTGAAAATAAGTTTTCATAGTGCGTGTTACTGCTCTTTTATTTTTTGTTCCCTTTTCATTAATGGTACCTTTTCTCCCAGTTTCTGCCTTTCAGGTTTAACAAACATCAGTTAATCAACTTCAACTTCAGTTGGCTCAGGCATTGTGCTAGAGGTTTTTAACATATGTTCTAAACATAGCTTTACAAAAATTTTACATTTATCCTAAATTTAATCTTCAGAACACTTGTAATGTAGTATTACAGGAGATCTTCAGTATCCAGTGTTCATTAATCTGAAGGATTCATGGATAAGCAAATTTGCCAAACAAGAGAATATTCACTGATGAACTAAGCACTTCTAAAATTAGGCCCTGCTCACCAGCTATCCCTCATTAACTCTGGCTGTTATCTTTCCCATCCATCACATCAGCATCCTTCTCTATTACTTCCTTGCTAATCTAATGCAAATACAGCACAAACCAAAATGAAATTATAAACCTTGCAAAAGATGCAAAACTTCATAAAGTCTATGAAAGTACAAGAGAATGGCTTTAATCACTTGCAAAATTGTTAACAGATGGGTATTTAGCAGAGTTAACAATTGAAAAAAGGTTGATGACTCATACGCATTTCAGAGAACAATTTGAGTAGCAAAGAATTAAGGGAGGCCCTTGAAAAAATTGTTGGAAGTTTTCAAAACAGAATTACCTATTATATGCTCATGTTACAAATTTCAAAGCTGGTGAATGTTATGCCATTATACTATTATATGCCAAAAATAAAAAAATAAATAAAAGCATATGAGTGAAACCATTAACTATTTAAAAAATAATTTTCATAAGTTTTAGTTTCATATTTCAGATTAAGTTGTAGTCAACCCTTTATTTTTTTTTACACCATTTATTCTCAAATGCCTGGGCCTTTTAAAAAGGTTCTAGAACAATTATCCTTGGGTACCAAGGACCTCTTTTATCTACCTTTCACAGCCCAGGTGGCATCAGATTGCCACCTCAAATATTAGCTCCTATTCCATTCTTGTTAGCCCTCTTTTGGGGGAACATATGTTTAAAATTTTGAATTTTTCTTTTGTTGTCTCCTTTTGCTTTTCCATTCCTTCCTTCTTTCGTTTTCACACTTTTAAAGTTTGGTTCACTCTTTTCTTATTACTGCTTCTTTATGCTATAGCCCCCTCTTTTTCTTGACCTTTTTGCTGTTCTTTTATTTCATTGCCAGTATCCTAACCTTGAGGCTTATCCACTGTCTGTCTGGCCTTGCCTTGCTATCTCTTTTAATCTCATCACCTGGTATTCAGTGCTCTCTGGTTTAGGTTTGTCCCTCCTTTATTCAGTCTTTTTTTAAACTTTTTTCCTTTCTTCTCTAATAATTTTTTTCTAATTTAAGTTTTTTCTTTTAGTCTTTCTTCTGAATGCTTGCTTTTTATACACCTTCCTCATGGTGAGAAAGTAGATGTACCCAGAACCTCTTTGTACTGTAGAAACTCTTATTGCTAAGACCTTGAGTGAGATAAGACCTAAACACTTGTTCTCAAAGAAAGCATTTCTTTCTGTTTTGCTATCCATCCATGTATCACAGCCTATCCATCCATGTATTACACCAGGACAATTTATCTGGTAGTGTCTTCTGCAAACCTCTGTAGACTGGTGTACTTATTTCTGTCCCTCCTTCTTCTGCCAGAAGTCCTTGTACTAATCAGTGAGTATACACTAATGAAATTTGATTAGGTGTTTAATATTGTAATTTTGTCATAATAAAAATCCTGAACTTGGATTTTTTTTTAAACAAAAATATTGGGAGAAATGTGGGGAGGTCTTGGGGGAAAAATCTGTTCTTATAGTGCGTCACTCTCTGCTTCAGAAAGTAAAAGAAATATTTTAGGAGTTAGGCCTCGTCTCTAGTTCTATATTCATTTGTAACACTGGTTTTGGTGGAGCAAGGTTAGGTTTATTCTAAATATGAAGAGAAAAAATTTTAAAGAGAGTCACAGATCTTCTCTAAAGAAGATTAATTCTCTTAAATGTTTAAAACCAAGCTAAAATTAACACTTGCCATGTGTGGTAGGAACATTGTAGTTGGAAAATGGGTGACTAATAGATTTTCTCAGTTTTAATGCCTCTGACTAGAGTATAAATGTGAATGTTGTTCATGCTCCCAAATTGGTACATTTCACTTTCATTATCTTTTTGTGTGGGTAAAAGGTAACTCAGAATATATTTTTTTAATCCTTATAAAAACAGAATCTACGTAAATCAGAGTTTTAGTAATCTCATGTCTGTGATTTGGTGAAAAGTTAAAAAAAAATAAGCACTTTGGAAAAATGTCTGTCTTCATATCCTCATTAGGAAACTTCTCTTTAATTTTGTAGTCAAATCAGAAAATTAATGCCCGTTGGACCACAGAGGAGCAGCTTCTAGCAGTGCAAGGTATATTAAAGATAAGCAGTTATTGTTGTTAACTATTTAACCTGTCATGAAAGGTGACGACCATAGTTCTTCCCTTTCTTTAGAAATGGATCAAGAAAGAGCTCTTGTGTTTACCACAAACACAAAAATTCCTGATAATCAGGAATTCTGTTTTGTTCTTGTGGATGTGACTTACTGAGCCTATATGCATTTTGGGTCCTGTATAGCATGTAACACATTCTCAGCCTTAACCATGACGGTGATGACAAGCTCAAACAAGTCATATGGTTTCTCTGTGCCTTTGCTTCTGTGTTCCTGCAGTTGGGTTCATTCTTTATATTAGTCATTGATAATTCATCATTAAGAGCATAAACTATTATGTTTCTGGTTTTTCTAATTACTCTGTATAATAGTGTTTCTCTATTTGATAAATGTCAGGTACTGAAAATATTAGTGATACACTTTCAACGTATTGTAACTTGAGATATGTGACACTGAATGATTAGAAACCCAATTTTAAAAATATATATATATATGTAAAACAAAAGAGAGAGTTAAGAGATGCTTTTAAAAATATACATAAAGCATTTTTAAATGCACTATTTATAAGAATGCTTTGTTGAATTATATGACAGAACACTTTTTGTATTATGAATGCCTATCGGCAAATTGGAAGCATTATAAACTTGGATTTTCCCATGTTTGAATTAAGGAAGGACAAACTGTATATTTTTTATTCAGTGTTGTAGCTGTGTTTTGTTTTGTTTTTTTCTTTTCCCTTCAAGATAAACTGTCTGCAGGACTGATTGTGTAATTGTAAGTTTGGTCTATAATTTGGTTTTCCTGGCTGAGCCCTCTTTGTGTTGAGCGCTAATAGTTGCTAGGTCAGTAGCTACTAGCAATTTTTTTTTTTTTATCTAAGAAAGTTGGGCCCTCGTGAAACATATAAGTACTTTAAAAAATATTTCTAGGTATTCAAGCATAGAGAACATATTTAACTCAAAAATGATCTGCAGGTATCATTTGGATATGAGAATAATGTAATTAAAAACTGATTAATAGACAACTCTGCAGTTTGGATTAGAGTGAGTAAGAATTACCTGGCCACTGTGATTAGAAACTGTCACAGGACGGTGCCAACACGGTGATGTCATCCTTCTCTTTGGCCTGTACAGCACAAAATAGTCATTTCATAAACAGAATGCTTGATCCTACGGAGGCAGGGTACTGGACGTGCATTGAGCACATCTATAATTGTGGAACTAAGTTTCTGAATGAGTCAGAACAAAGCTTAATTAGTTTATAATGTTCAGTAGTAGCCAGTTTTAAATTAGAAACTATTTAAAATTCAGATTAAAAAATTAGCAGGAGCACCTGGCTAGCCCATTTGGTAGGTTATGTGACTCTTGATCTCACAGTCATGAGTTCAAACCCCATGTTAGGCGTAGAGCTTACTTTAAAAAAAAATTTTTTTTTCCCCAGAGGCTGCTTCATACTGATTTGGATCTGTGACTTAATAGCTCTAACATAGTTATTTGAGGAGGCATTGTTTTTATTGATGTAAAGCCTGTGTTCTCTGTCCATCCTTGTGTGTGTGTGTGTGTGTGTGTGTGTGTGTGTGCGCGCGTGCGTGCGTGTGCATGTGTGTATAAAGCCTGGAGAATTTAACTCTGATTTCCAGTATTTCAGTTGCTTAAAGGTTAGTATATTAATCCTGTACTCTAGTATAAGAAAATTATCCCAGTAAAGGATTTTCTGAAGAGACTTACTTGGGAAATCTGGGCTGATGTTTCCAAAGCATTCAGGATTTGAAACTGTTCTGCAGCACTGTTTTTAAGTGGTAGAGACCATTGAGTCTTATGGCTGGGCTGGATGTGATGCAGAGCTGCATTCAAGGAAAGGGATAATGGCAAGGTTTACATTTATAGTTTAAGCTATATATTTATGTGGACATTATCTCAGCTTATATATATTAAAAGAATAGTTATGAATATAATCAAACATTTCCCCTCTGCTGAGATATATTCAGTATTGTATTCTTATGCCCATTTGAAAAGTAATCCTTAAATAAATCATACTGATGTAGCAATTTGTACAGAAATATGCATGTCTTAGGATTTTGAAGGTACTCTCTTAATATGTTAATGTCATCGTTTTATTTATTTTAACTCTGTATGTGGAATTTTTGTTTCTCTTTGGGTTTGTTAAGGGTTTTTTTGTTTTTGTTTTTTTTCATTTTGGGTGGTTTTTGTTTCATAAAATAAAATAATATAGAGCTATTTGTGTCCAAAATAGTTATTTTAGGGAAAATTAAAAAGTGCCTTTTTTGCTAATGAGCCCACACGTTTATAAAATTCTTAGAAGTATGTCTTATAAACAGTGTAATCACATAGTAATGTCACCTGAACCTGAGTCTCAGTGTAGGTAAGGTACATAACTGCAGTTTTTTTTTTAACTTTAGAGTTTGCTATTCAGAAGTACCTGTCTTAGCGGGCAGTTGTTTGGGTTTTTTTTTCTCTTTAATCTTTATTTGTGATAAACCTTTAGATGATATTATTCTTATGACTGTTTCAGTTTCACAAAGTAAATCATTTATATTTTGATATTAATAGTTTATAAGCACTTTATTTTTAAGACATTCTGTGTGTATATTCTGATTGGTTACTCATTTGTTAAATGCTTTTTTAAATCTTGCTCATAGTTGACTATTAGAGTGACTTGGAAAGAGAAATTTGTAAATTCTAGTGTCATTTAGTGAGATTTATAATTCTGTTAAATAAACTTATTTGTTGTAACTCTTTTAAAACCACATAAATATATTAAGATCATTTCCTAGGGCTTAAACATATATTTCCCACTTTTTTCTTTTTACCATATACTCATATTGTTGTTAACTAAATACTACCATTTAAATAATAAATATTTAAATAAATAATAAACTATTTTTCCTTCTTTCTCCCTTATTTGGAAGGGGGGAAGTCATGCTCAGACCAAACAAGAATATCTGGTTTATACTTGTGTAATCTATCACTTTACTAAATGTTAATTTTAGTTCTAGCTATGTTAAAACTTGAGTAACATTCTTCAAGAGTCCACAGGTAGGATATTATAAACACCAACTAATTTAAACCTCTAAAAGTACTTGCTTAGAATGGTATTTCTACATTTTCTGTAATCTGTTCCAGCCTTATGTGTCTGTGTTTTCTTACTATAACAAATTAGTTAACATTGAAATTAATTATAGTCTTCACAGTTTGTGTTAATGGAAATATCTCTGTTTATGGCTTGTGTCGTCTACATATAAATATTTTTTCTAATCTATAGTGCTTTTAGAATTATCCTAAAATCAGTCTTGATACTCATATGATAAACATTTCTTAACAAGAATTAAGAAAGGAATTAGATTCTCGGTGTATTTTTTTTCATGTAAAATGGAACAATTATTAGCTGTTTTCAAAAAATAATACGTTTAAATGATAGTACAAACCATTGACTCTTTAAAGTGTGTAGAGGCAGAGCATGGTATTCAATATTTATTTTAGACCTTCTCTTAACTGTGTTAATCATTAGTGCTAAAAAATAATACATCCCCCACCTAAAATATTAGCGCTATTTTAAGGTAAACGACAAGAAATTTTTCCAGTTTTATCAAGATGTCAACTTCAATTTTTAGTGTTTTTTTTTCCATATTGCCTGCCTTCTCTTCTAAAACAGGAAACGACAAAACTGTTCTAGTCAGTTATGCTTTTACACTTAAATGTTACCTTCTCTTCCTGTAGTTTGTATGTTTCATTTGTTTTTAGGAGAAATTAAGTAGCAAGTCTAGAAATTGTCTTTCTAATTTTATCTCATACGTTTTTAAAAAGCTAGAATGGTTCCTAAAGGAGGGGAAAACAGATTTGGCACTTGATTAAAACATAGGGATTGTAACCCAGTACATGAATGATCAAAAGGAAATGGAAATAGGTGATTCATATTTTTCCATCTAAAAAACACCTGTTTGCTTTAGAGAGTTTCTTCTATCATAAGGTATCATAAGAATGGAGACCCAAAAGTATCAGCCCTCTGATGCATGCACTTCAAATAATTGATTCAAAATCTCCAGCATTTTTGTGATAGAATTTAACTTATAACAGGGAAGATTGGAACACAAGATTCAGAAGAGAAAGGGTAGACATTAGAAAGAGAATATATGATTTTGACTTTTAGCCCTCACCTACATGACACCATTCACTGTCCTACTGCTATTTGATATCTTTTTTTTTTTTCACCTTAATATGAATTCTTGAAGGGATTTGCAGGAGGTACAAAGAAGTGCATGTTCCCAAATGGTTTGAGTTTAAAATTAATCTTTTTTTGATAGGAAAGAGCTGTATCCCTGAAGTTTCTGGATGTCACTATGTTCTTATTTCAAAATGGATTTCCTGGTTATACTAAGTATATGCTCACTTTAAGAAATTTTGTTACAAGAAGCAGGAAACAATATTCTGCCTCCCCCAAATTTTACTACCCAGAAGCAGCTTGCCACTGTAATGTTTTGATTTATTTTTTGTAGTCCAAAATCAGATTTTAAAAAATAACTTTTTAAACGTACCAAATACGGTCTCGGGATATCCCTTCTGTCTCAGGAAGAAAAAAAAAGTCTGTAATTTCATGTCGAAAGCTGGGAAACACCATGCTACAAATGCTTCTGAAGTTACAATCTTACTAGCCAAATTAAAAAATATATACGAATATGGTTTTTGGGGGGTGGAATGAAGAATACTGTTTGGAAAATGTGGGCTTTTATAAAATGTAATATCAGTCATATTTTTATATTAATTCCCAAACAGAACTTTAAAAGTGTATGTTAAAGATTCTAAAGTATCATTTGCCAGCATAGGAAGCCAAGTTGTTCACTGTAACTTTCAAATGAACTTTCGAAATTTGACTGAAAATGCTTTTCTTTGTCTTCCTGGGAAATTTACAATTTACATCTTCCAGGATTTTCTAAAATTTCATTCTACTAACCTTTAAAAACTGACTTTTTGCCCTAAAGGTGAGAAGTTTAATTTAAAACCATGGTTCAGATGGACCTAATAAGCCTTTTTCATCTATAGAAAGAGAGAGATTTAATCATTGTGTTTAATTCCCTTGCTGATAAATCAATCAGATGGCCTTGCCTATTATAAATTATGAGAAAAGAATGGACCACCCTTCTTCAAGGTACAAATCGGCACAACAGTAGCTCTGATGTCCTGTGTTGTTAAAGTTAGTTCCTCTGCTTTGACTGCTCCTGCTAGGTTTTCCTCCAGAAGGCTAGCTGGGGATTCTTCTGAAGGAGCTGCCCCATTAAGTCTTCAGCTGGTGTTTCACTAGAGTTTACCTAGTTAATCAGCTACGGTATAAACTTAAGAATTCCACCTTCTAACCAAAATAGGCTGTTGAGCCAGCATCATGGGGAGTGTAAAGGTGATGAAGTTAGCTATATGTGACTCTTGTTTGGGGAAGAAAAAATCAATTCTATTTCCTGAACACTTTCTGTGTACTTAGCATTATATTTCATTGGACAGTACTTCCTAACCTTTCTCACATCATGGCATACAAAAAAAAATACAAAATTTGTCACAACACACTGGGGAAAACAGATGAGACTGCTGTTGTCCAGAAAAGACTGCCAAAGAGCTCTGGCTGTTCCAGAACCTGCCCAGCTGTCCTGCAGGCTGAGGGGATTAATATCCCTGAAGGCCCACTTGTTCTCCGGACATGAGTGGGATCCTCAACCAGACTCCAGAGGTCTGATCTGAGCCTTAAAATTTTGCAAAGTAGTTTATATAAGACTGGCATCCATGAGTTAATAATAAACATAGCTGGGTGACTCAGAACCTAGGTGACTTGGAAAAGGTCCTTGATATCCAGAGTATCTGGGAAAACTAAGGCTCCTATAGGAAGTAGTTTTGCTTTGAGGGGTCTGTAACTCTGGAAGTGCAACAATGTTGGTGACATGGTAAAGTCCATTGAGCAAGAGAAAATGGGAAATCAAAAAAGGGGACAGCTATAAAATGGAATCAGACATGGGGACAACTTACTGGTAGATTTTGGAATATATTTTGCTAAAGAAATAGGTGTTCTGAGCGTTATAATATCTTCATACTTGGACTCAGTTAATTTTAATGTGACTTCTTGCTAGAATACAGAAGAACTAATCTTAGATTTATTTGAAGTTTTCATTTCTAATCTCATGTATTCAGTAGATTTGGTCATTTCTAAAATGTAAACTAAATATCCCTTGAAAATTAGTACATCGATAGAACACTGTGTCTGATTTCTAAAGAGTAGTTATTTTCAAGTGCAGCAATCTCAAATAATTTGTTATTTTCAAAGTATAAGTAATAGAGAAGTACTTGAATATATAGAAGTAATTTCTAATATTAAATAACCTTGGATTTCTATTGCCAAATATGCCCTCAATGGAACCTAGTCACCATTAGAATTTATACTCAACTACAGAGTTTAAAGTGGACATTAGCTCATGGATTTAAAGAGAATTTATATTGCTAAATGCTGTAAAGAACATCAAGTGTCATAATTTATTATCATGCATGTCTTCGCCTTTGAGAACAGAGGAAATGAGCATAGTTTATAAACCCAGAACTCTATATTAAAAATCACTATAGCTTAATAATCTCAAACTTCTTGCCCAGAATGGCCTTTAAGATAAAGGAACACCCCATGGAGTCAAGCCTAGCTAGTTGAATGTAAGCAGGAGATACTCATTCCCAAGTTCTCCATATAAAAGAAGGGCAGAAATTAAAAGCAAGAATTTTGTCATATCATGATGCTGCTTTAAGAAGATAATTGGGGAGATGATATCAATAGGTACCACTAAACGTGTCTAGCGTTTTTCCTGGGGTGTTAACATATCCTCATATTATTCTCTCATCTGTGATTGTGTACATGTTGAATTTATTTAAAGGCCCATGATTCTGGTTGCTTAGGTTAAATTACGCACTTTAATATCATAAGTATCATTTTTTCCTCCTTTCTCATGTCTAATTAATGAGTTACTGTTTCTGTATTTTAAACAGTAGTTATCAAATTGTAAAATCAAAATTTGTGACAGCTTTTATCTTTTGAGCTAAGTGCATCTCTTTCTAGAATGAGTCAGTGAACCTCCTTTTACAGTTCCCTTAAGAGCAATTTATTACCCATCTGATTACAGAAAGTCATTTCAAATTCTGTAGTATAATTGACTATCTCAAATTCACAAATCAAATGTAATCTTTTGTTATAATAAAACTTCCATAGTGAAAAGTTAAGTTCTCAAATAACTGAATGTGCAGTCCTTCTTAAATTTACAGCAGTGACGATAAGCCCAACAAGCCCTCTCTGCAGTACCACTGGGACTCCTCCACATGCACAGCCTTTGCAACTGTTAGGGGAGTTGAAATCCAGCTACCTCCAAAGAATAGCTTCCCTTGTTTTTGTCCGTCACACTGTGATGATTCTTTTTTGTGTGTGTTTAAATTCTTATTTCTCTACGTTGGTACCCTGGTGAGGTTAGGCAAGTAATCATAGTGAAGCCGATATTAAAACCAAATTATAACGCTTTTCTTAATGGGGGAACTCTAAGACTACTCACTCAGTCCATTGAGGGGATAAAAGAGATGGCTTATTCCCATCCAGTTTTGTTTACAAACGGTGTTGCTCAAATTTAGGTGACTGGCTACTAGGGAAATAAATGAATGTGGAATTGAGGATGGAACAAAGAATTCAATGCTTTACAATAAATGGACTGTATTTGAGAGTTCAAGAAAGGATTGGAGAAAATAACTGAGTATGTAAAAAATGGTAAGTTCCTGATTGTTCAGTTGAAGGCAAGTGGCTGGCTCGATGAAATGACATAATTGATAGTTTTCATCTGTGACCCTGATATCTTAGTCTCTATCTCAGAATTGAGAAATGAGCAGAGTTTATGAGAAAGGATTTTCATTGCTGGTATCTTTTGTGTGTGCATGATGTGTAGTACACACAGCTCTCCTTATTGATCCTTCACAGGTGTATTATTTACTTTGCCTTCCAGGTGTCCGCAAATATGGTAAAGATTTTCAAGCTATTGCAGATGTAATTGGCAACAAGACTGTTGGCCAAGTGAAGAACTTCTTTGTAAACTACAGGCGTCGGTTTAACTTAGAGGAGGTATTGCAGGAGTGGGAAGCAGAACAAGGAACCCAGGCTTCTAATGGTGATGCTTCTGCTTTAGGGGAGGAGACAAAAAGTGCTTCTAATGTGCCATCAGGGAAGAGCACTGATGAAGAAGAGGAGGTGTGTTTGTGTATGGAATTTGAGCTCATATGAGTTGAGGAATCATTTTGTGTGGTGTTCTGTAAGGTTAATTTGTCAGAGGACTAGCTAAATGAGCATGAAAGGTTGACAATACACTTACTCAGTGGTGCCTCTCTCGTGACTCTTAAGTCCTAATGACATGCTAAGTTCTGATCCCAGAAGAATGGAGAGTGTATTGTTCTTTCATAGTCTTATTTTTATTTCCAGTGTTAAGCTGTTTACTAATAAAGATGCCTGTTTGGTAGCTTCGTTGCTTTTTCGGTTTTTGGTTTTTGTTTTGTTTTGTTTAAAATAAAAGAAGCTTGTGCTTCCAAAAAACACTGGTGTTACGTTTTTGTTTTGTTTTGATTTGTTTTGTTTTTCCTGTGACAGCCCGAACTATGTTGTACTAAGTTCATTAGGAACTATCATCTCATACATGTATTTTTGTTTCCTCACCTCTAGGCACAGACCCCACAGGCTCCTCGGACTCTGGGTCCATCACCTCCTGCCCCATCATCCACTCCAACACCAACAGCCCCCATTGCCACTCTGAACCAGCCTCCACCACTTCTTCGTCCAACACTGCCTGCTGCCCCTGCTCTTCACCGGCAGCCTCCTCCACTCCAGCAGCAGGCTCGGTTCATCCAGCCCCGGCCAACTTTAAATCAGCCTCCACCACCTCTCATTCGCCCTGCTAATTCTATGCCACCCCGTCTAAACCCAAGACCAGTGTTGTCCACGGTTGGTGGTCAACAGCCACCGTCACTTATCGGAATTCAGACAGATTCACAGTCCTCACTGCACTAAAGTTAAATTGGACAGAGCTACAGTAACTTTTCACCCTACCGTTATACCAGTGCTCATCAGACTGATGCAAAAGAGGACAGGATAATCCTTCCTAGATACTGAGGCTGCGAACTAGTTCTGTGGCAGTGGGCTAGCATAAGTGGATGTCTAAGAAATTTTTTAGTTCATGCAACTGAACTAAATGTTATACGATAAAAAGCCTACGTACGGTTAGCCTCCTTTGTAGAGTATACGTTCAGTGACATGATCTCATTAAAAGAAAAAAAAGATTAAGTATTCTATATACCAAGGTTTTCTTGTTTTATTTTTACTGTATTTATTTTATTGAGATTCTTTATATTTCTGCCTCTTCATAGTCAAGGCTCTTAGTACAGGAATATTGACTTAGGAATTGTGAAAACTCCTTAAGTTTCTTAAGGATGTTTGACTTTTTTCTTTCTTCCTTAATTTAATTTTTAACAACATTTTCCTATGTTAGGAGTGCAAGAATAAATAGCCTGCATTTCAGATTTTGACATATGTTCATTTAATGCATATTTAAGAAATTATAGTGCATATCCCTTTTTTCAAAAAATCTTGCTTTTTTTTCCAAAGGAATTTTAATATATTCCTTTAAAAGAAAGCAATTTAATCAATTGCAAAGCAATTATATGAAACCACAAAGAATGTACTGAACCTACTAACCCTTTAACATACACTTCAGGGTCCTAGTACAAAGTCCTTGCTTAAAGGTCATTGACCCATCATCTATCAGTAATAAGAGGATCGGAATAATAATTTTACGTACAAATGAGGACTTAATTTGTTGAAGTACAGTGTCTTTAAGTTCCTTGAAGATGGAGTTAATTTTGACTTTTTTTTTTTTTTTTTTTAATGTTTCTAAATGCTATCTGCTTTCAACTAGTTGCCTATATTCGGGGACGTTAGAAGAGAATTATATTTTGTCAGTAACGTGGAGATAGTGGTTATGGAAGCATTTATTTACAGTACCCTTTTTGTGTTTAGGTTCCGACTTAAAATTGCCCTCATACTTATTAATATGGTCTGCATTTAATATAAAGGATGTTTTCTTGATAAATCTCTATTGTACTATTTGGATACATTTGTGTATTCCTTGCAGCCGACCTGTGCTTGTGGGTTTGGTTTAGGGTTAAATCATCAACATTATTTCATAAAATAAATTTAAGAATTTGTTCTGTGTCATCTAAAGATGTATCAGTATATTGTCACAATTGTGCTGTTAACTTAAAATGCTGAGGCCCCTTTTTATAAAGAAGCAAAAACATTTCAAGTCTTAATTGAACTCATAAATCATTAAGTACCTACAAAGAATATTTTGCAAGTAATAGTATTTCAACAATGTGTTACTAATATTTTTGATACAGTGATTTCATATTGGAATCATGACTTGTGCAAAGGGACAGATCACTTAGATTACTATCCTAGTGAAACATAAGGCTAAATGTTTGCACATTTACATTCTCATATTTAGAACTACTTTACAACATCTAAGGCCCTAATTTGTTTTGAGAAGTCATATATTCTCAATATTGGAAAAATAATCCTTACATTGGCTCTAAAGCCTTAAAAGAGCTGTAGATTTAAATTCATTGTTTAGTTTCAATTTTGAAGTTTTAGACCACTCTTCTTCAGAAGGACCTTAAGTTCTGGCACAAACTTTTTCCAGGGTGTGTCTTTTCTTTCTCATTGGATCATTTTAAATAGTTCCTGCCCCTGGATTATAACTAGATAAAAATCTGATTTAAAACCCTTAATATTCAAGAATTTATACTTATTTTTACTTTAAAAGCCACGAGGGGAGGGGGGGGAGTTATATATCTTAAAAGAAAATATCTAAAGCATTTTTCTAAAGATTGTCTTGCATACGTGCATATTATACAGCTCTTATTGTCTTGTCTCTCGTCAGTAGACCTTCAGTATACAGTGTGTGGGACATGTCAGTCACGTTGGTCAGCACCAGCATCTGTCCGGCTGTTAAGTATATTATGATTCATTTAAAAATCTGTTCTATCCCACCCGTGGGCCAAGATGCTGTATCTGAGGGATGTGCTGTGATTTTATTTACGTAC
Source organism: Panthera pardus (assembly GCF_024362965.1). Taxonomy (NCBI): domain Eukaryota; kingdom Metazoa; phylum Chordata; class Mammalia; order Carnivora; family Felidae; genus Panthera; species Panthera pardus. The sequence continues at coordinate 37,221,840 of NW_026526777.1, forward strand.
ACTAGAGCACACAGTAGAAGAATCTGAGCTTCATTAGTAATATGACACATGTATATAGTGAGATGTCTTATTGTGTGCTTTGCATATTTTGTAAATATTTTGCACGCCATTAATTTTCTTTTTTGTTTAAGCAGTGTTTGGCCTGGAAGAGTGATATGCTTGCTGCTTAATCAAAGGATTAAAGAGTTAAAGGTGTCTATGTCTTCTATTTTTATATAATTTCATGCTGTATGAGGAATTTAGGACCTCTTCACTGTGAAATTCTATTGATTTTTATAAAAAAGCAAAATCTAGAAATATTTTAATGACCATTTCATAATGTCAAGGTTATCATTTTTGAAAAATCTACACCCAAGTATTTTTTTTCATTACATAACTAAAAATAAATCACACTATTGATATGCCTGGTAATATTAATGAAAAAATATTTTTTATATATTCTTTAATTCCAGTGTAATATGGATGGAGGTAAAGGTAAGTTTTGATCATAACTTTTCCTTAATAATTTTACAATTAAGTGAGTAAAAATGTAGAATAAAGATGAAAGAATATAAAATTCTGTATTAATATAGGCCAACATTCTTTTTAGGAATAAATGTAGGGAATAAGCAAAAAGTGACAGTCATGATTAAAAAAAAAATAATATTGCAAGTTTTTTGTTAAAGTACCAAGTTTAGTTAGTAAGTATGTTATAGTATTTTAATGTTTCTTCCTGCTATCCAAGGAATATTACTCAGACATGTTAATAATGGCTGCTCACTTAACACTAGAGTATCAAGGTCTCCTCAAAGCTACTAATAATCCGACTTAGAACTCAGAGCAAGATCTATGTTTCTCTTTGTGTTTCTCCAAAATGATGAATACATCTGGACTAGGAAACATAAGAAAAAGAAATTAACGTCTGTTAGTTTTTTAACTTAGGCATTCATTATAGATATCCATAAGAAGATAACCGAATAAGTAAATGCAGAAAGAATCCAATAATCAAGTCTGAGAAACCACGTGATATAAAATGTAAAGCGACCTCATTTTCTCGCAGCATTACTGGGAGTACATAACTGCCTTCTCCTAGGACAAAATAGGTCACATATAATCCCTCCTAACTTCAATCCGTATCATAACTTTACCTCAGTGAAGGAATGTTCTGCAGCAATAATTTTTAGTAGCAATGGAGTTGGGAAGTAAATTACTGAATTGCTCCTGGATGTGTGTTTTTATCAAAAGGCCATGTGGCTTTATTTGCCCTTCCTTTACTTGCAAAAGTCTGGCACACCTAAGGGAGAATGATGAAGACCAGGAATTAGTGTTGGGTTGAGATGTTTTCCAGATTTAAAGTAGACCATTGTTTACTGATAAGGGAATGGGTGTTTACAATGTGGTTAATTGAAACTTGAGAATCCTAAAGTTGGAATTTGGGTGAGCAGAGTCTCTAAGGAAAAGATGCTGGGAATGCGAACTGGAGAGATCTAGGAGCAGTCTTCACAATATAAATGGCATAAAGGCTAACCTCCCAGGTTGCTTTATATAATGTCTTTTTTCTCTGTTATATGGTCTAATCTTATTTAAATATATAGGGTGCAGTTACCAAAACTAAGGAGGTCCTGAATTAACACCACAACAAAAGTTACTTCTTGAAGTATCTACCTAGCTTACTGCCCAGAACAGCTTTCATGATTGGCAGGATTTGGCTTCAAGAGGCCTCTACTCCCGAGACCATTTTTGTTCACATGCTGTAGCTTTTCCAAGAGTTTTAAAACAATTGATCGTTGAAGGGCTTGTTGCTTGACTTACATTTAAAAAAAAAAAAAAAAGTCCTCCCTCTACTGTGATGACTCTTTTCCAACTCTATTGAACAAGTTACTTCACCTCTACAATCCTCAGTTTATTTTTCTTCCCTTCCAAAATCTTACTGAACTGACAGGAAATAACAAAAATCAAAATAACACTTAGCAGTGCTAGAAAGCCAGGGGAGGTACGACCAGCAGATGGAGACAGATTATGACAAAACCTCATAGAATTAAGGAACTTCCCAACTCCATGAAGGCAAAAGTACAGGAAAACATTCTCAGAAGTATCCCATAATAACCTCAGATTAGAGGCACAGATATGGAGCAGCCCCCAAAGATTTCCTTCCTGGTATTCATGCCCTTGTGTGTGGGTTGGATGTAGTGACTTGCTTCTGACCAATAAGAAATGGCAAAGATGATGATGTCACTTCTATGGTTAGGCTAAAAGATTGTGATTTATGTCTTGTTAACAGATGATTGCATTCTCTGGTTGCATTGCCTCCTATGAGAGACTCTGAAGCAGAGAATTCAGCCAAGCTGTGCCCTAATTTCTTACAACAGAAACTGAATTCGTATTGTTTGGAGCTGCTAGGTTTGGGGGCAATACTTGTTATGCAGCAATAGAAAACTGATGAAATAGATGACTATCTCCCATCTTAACAAAAGAAAATTGGAATGACTAGATTAATGTCAAAGATTTCAAAGCAAAGAATATTATCAAGGATGGTCATTTAACAATGATAAAGGTGCCCATTCATCAGAGGATCCCTCTTAGAGCTGCAAGAAGAAATAAGCAAATCCTCATTAAAGTCCATGATTTCAATAACCATCTCTCATAAACTGACAACATGAAAACCAAAAATGAGTAAGAATATAGAAGACTTGAACAACACTATCAACATCTTTACCTTTAATTGAAATTCATAGGTCATTCTACCCAGCAACAGAATAAACATGAAATATTTCCAAGATAGACCATGCTTTGTGCCATGAACAAGTGTTAATAAGTGGACAAGGATTCAGATCATCCAGAGAATGTCCTCTAAGTACAATGGAATTATAAATAAGCAACAGAGGGGGCCTGAGTGGTTCAGTCCATTAAGCCTCTGACTCGGTTTCAGTTCAGGTCATGATCTCATGGTTTAAGAGTTCAAGCCCCTCATCAGGCTCTGTGCTGACAGTGTGGAGCCTGCTTGGGATTCTCCCTCTCCCTCTCTCTCTGCCCTTACCTCACTGACACTCTGTCTGTCTTTCTCAAAATAAATAAACTTTTAAAAACATTCTTTAAAAAAGCAACAAATCTCTGAGATTCCCAAATGTCTGGAAATTAAACACATTTCTAAATATGCTATGGGTCAGAAAATAAACTACAAGAGAAATTAGAAAATATCTTGAACTGAAAATAAGTAAAAACATAGTATCTAAAAATCTTTTGGATGCAACAAAGCTGTGCCTAGGAGAAAATTTATAGCTTTAAGTATTTATTTTACATAGGAAGAAAGAATAAGTCATCTAAGCTTTCTTCTACCTTGAAAGCTAGGGGGGAAAAGCAGTAAACTCAACTGAAATAGAAAAGAGTAAATAGATGGTTGAAATAAATGAAATAATAATAGAGAAAAATCTCTGAAACCAGTAGTTCTCAAAAAGATCAACAAAATACATTAGATCAAGAATAAAAAGTGCACAAATTACCAAAATCTAAACTGGAAGAGGGGTCATCATTGTATAACCTACAGAAACTAAAAGAACTAGTAAAGGAATATTATGACCACTTTATGCCAACAAATTTGGAAAGGTTAATGAAATGGACACATTCTTACCAGAACTGTCTCAGAAGATAGAGAAAATCTGAATTAAGTAAAGAAACTGAATTTGTAACTTAAAAATCTTCACACATAGAGAAGTCTTGTCCCAGATGGTTTTACTGATGAATTCTATAAAATCCTTAAAGACATAATATCAAACCCACACAAACTCAGAAAATACAGGGCTCATTCTATAAGAGCATTATTATTCTGATTCAAAGCCAAATGAAGATAAGAAAACTTCAGACTAATATCTCTAGTGAACAGAGATGCAAAAATCCTTAGGAAAATATTAAATAAAATCACCAGTATCCAAAAAAAAATTGCATGACATAACCCATTCCTGTGTATCCCAGGAATGCAAATCTCGTTTAACAGTCAGAAATCAATTAATGTAATGGGGTTTTCAACCTCAGTACTATTGACATTTGGGGCTAGATAATTCTTTGTTATGCACTGTAGGATGTATAGCAGAATCCTCAGCCTCTATCCAGCAGGTGTCGGTAGCACCAGTCCCCTCCACAGTTTGACAATCATAAATGTCTCCAGCCATTACCCAATGTCCCCCAGAGAGCAAAATCACCCTCTGCTGAGAATCACTGTAGTATATCATGTTAATAAAGGGAAAAAAAAAACCATTGGATCATGTCAGTAGACACAAAAAGACATTTGACAAAACCCTACACCCATTCATGATAAGAACTTTCAGAAAACTAGTAATACAAGAGAACTTCTTCAACCTGATAAAGAGCACCCATCCACAAGAAGCCTATAAGTAACATCACACTTAACTGAAGGCTTTTCCTTGGATTGAAACCAAGGGAAGGATGTCTGTTCTCACCACTTCTACTCAACATTTTACTGGAGGTTCTAGCAATGCAAAAAGGTGAGAAAAATAAAGACATACGGATTGGAAGAACAAAAATTTATTTTAAAAAATTGTCTATTTGTGGACGATGGCATGTAAAAAATAAACCTCCAAAAACCTACTAGAATAATAAATGAGTTTAAGAAGGTCATGGAATACAAGTTCGATATAAAATCAATTACATATATATTAGCAATGGATTATCTAAAAATAGAATTAAGAAAGCAATTTTGTTGACAATAGTATCAAAAAGTAAAATAGGAATAAATTTAATAAAGATGTGAATGCCTATTCATTGAAATCTATAAAATATTGCTGAGGCAAATTAAAGAAGACCTAAATAAATTGAGGGATACACCATGTTTATGGATTGGAAGTCTTAATATTGTTAAGATGGTAATTCTCCTCAAATTCATAGATTCAACCCAATCTCTACTGAAATCTTAGCAGGTTTGTTTTGTACAAATTGTCAGATTATTTCCAAAATTTACATGGTGATGTAAAGGCTCTAGACCAGGGGTCAGCAAACTTTTTCTATAAATGGCCAGACAGTAACTATTTTAGGCTTTGCAGTCCACACCTGTTGCATGCAACTACTCATCTCTACCCATGTAGTTCAAAACCAGCTATAGGAAATATATAAATCAGGGGTGCCTGGGTGGCTCAGTTGGTTAAGCATCTGACTTTGGCTCAGGTCATGATCTTGTGGTCTGTGGGTTCGAGCCCCATGTCAGGCTCTGTGCTGACAGCTCAGAGCCTGGAGCTTGCTTTGGATTCTGTGTGCCCGCCTCTCTCTGACCCTTCCCAGCTCAAGCTCTGTCTCTCTCTTAAAAATAAAAAAAATAAATAAATAAATAAATAAATAATTTTTAAAGAAAATATATAAATCAACAGACATGGCTATTTATCAACAAAACTTTATTTATACAAACAAATGTAAACCTGAAACTTAGATTAACCAAAACAATTTTGAAAAAGAGGAACAAAACTGGGGACTTACACTAACTGATTACTTGTTATAAAGCTGCAGTAATAGAGACACTGTGATATTGGTGTAAAGATGGACATATAGATCAATGGAACAGAATAGAGTCCAGAAGTACACTCACGCATATATGGTTAATTGATTTTCAGTGAAGGTGCCAGAGTAATTCAATGGCAGAAAGGATAGGATGTCTGTATGCCAAAAAGAACCCCGCCCCCAAAACAAAAAACCTTGATTCTTACTTCACACTGTGCAAGTTAAAAAATTAACTTGAAATGGATCATAGGCCTAGATGTAAGAACTGAAACTATAAACTCCTGGAATAAAATACATTATCAAAAGAATGATCCATAAAAGAAAAAAATTAATGATAAATTGGATTTCTTCAAAATTTACATCTTTTCAAAAAGATACAACTAAGAGAATAAAAAGGCAGGGAGAAAATATTTATAAAACATGTATCTGATAAAAGATTTGTATCCAGAATGTATAATGAACTCTTAAGAACCCAAAAATAAGAACTCTTACAACAATAAGAAGACAAGAACAACAAAAATCAATTCAAATGGGCGGAAAATTTGGATGGACATTTCGATAGAGAAGTTATGCAAATAACAAATGAGTCCATGGAAAGATGTCACACCATTAGTCATAAAGGAAATGCAAAGTAAAGCCACAATAAGGTACCCAGAATACCCACTAGAATGGCTAATATTAAAAAGATTGACAATATGTACTAACCATTGCCAGATTTGCAGAGAAGCTGAAAATTTCTCATATGGCTGGTAGAAATGCAGTATGATGTGGTGATACAACCCCTTTGGAAAGCTGGCAATTTCTAACAGATTAAAGGTACACATACAGGGGCATATGGGTGGCTCAGTCGGTTAAGCGTCCGACTTCGGCTCAGGTCATGATCTCACTGTTCGTGGGTTCAAGCCCTGCGTTGGGCTCTGTGCTGACAGCTCAGAGCCTGGAGCCTGCTTCAGATTCTGTGTCCCCCTCTCTCACTGTTCCTCCCCCACTCGTGCTCTGTCTCTCACTCTCTCAAAAATAAACATTAAAAAAAATTAAAAGAGAAATAAATAAAGGTACACATACAATACAACCCAGTAATTTTACTCCTCAGTATCTACCTAAAGAGAAGTGAAAACGTATGTGCATACAAAAACTTGTGCTTAAATGTTCATGGCAGCGCTATTCATATCCCAATACCGAACATAATCCAAATGCCCATCAGATGGTGAAGAGATAAAGAAAATGTGGCGTATCCATACAATGGCATACTAAACAGCAACGAAAAGGGAGAAACTATTGGTATATGCAACAAACTAGATGAATCTCAAAACCATTATGCCACTTGACACAAAATACTGTGTAGTTATTTAAATAAATTTTCCAGAAACCGCAAAATTATAGAAACAGAAAGCAGATCCCCTCTTGCCTGAGTCCAGGGCTGGGAGTAGGGATGGAACGCAAAAGGACACATAGGGTGATGGGTTGGTTCTAAAATTTTATGGTTGCATAACTGTATGCATTTACTAAAATTCATTGATTGGGTGGATTTTGTGGTATTGAAAGTATGACAGTAAATTTGTTTAAAAAGGGGGGAAATGTAACCAAAGTGTGTGCAGTGGATGCAGCAGCCCCAGAATGGTGTACCATAATGAGAGGCCCTTATTGTGACTGCTGAGGATCATATGGAACTTCTCAGGATAGAGAGGCAAGGTCATGGACTACAGAGGTGTTGTAAGAGTCAAAGGCATTTGAAATTTGTCAGTTTTCCCCATGTTAAACCCTTTCTGAGCATATGCCTTTCTTTCTTAATGCTTCTGTCCTGTTTGTAAAACAGAGGATGTGGATAACCAGGGTTACAAGAGCATTGTTTAAAATGTCTCCATATAGAGTAGGCCCCATTCTCCAAAAAAAAAAAAAAAAAGAGAGAAATATCAAATAATGAATGGTCTTCCTTGTTACCAACCTACTACAAGGTCTAACAAAACCAGATTGTGCCAATCAAACCCACAATCTTACTTCATGGTTCCTAAGGCTAAATAATAACCTTAATATATATATATATATATATATATATATATATATATATATGTGTGTGTGTGTGTGTGTGTGTGTATATATATATACACATATATATATATACACATATATATATACACACATATATATATACATATATATATGTATATGTATATATATGTGTATATATATATACACATACATATATATATATTTAATACTTTACAGTGACTATGCAGAGTTAACATGTTAAAATGTTTTGCCAAGCACTGATGGGAATTGCATGTGTGAATCTTATTAAAGGTACTGTCAAAATGGACAGAATCCACATTTGGCCAAGCATACAGTGAAGACAGCAGGCTTAATTTTAAAACAATAAAAATCTAATTGTTGCAACAAAAGAGCTGACAATCACACAATCAAACCACGGACAGAGAAGGGGAGGGAGGAATGTGTATATTGAGAGAGTGATCCTCTGGAACAAATACAGACTATATGGAGATCTATATCCCACCAAAACCTGCATACTAATTTATAGCAGCTTTATTCATAACTGCCAATTAATTCCACTTCATAATGGGAAACAACCAAGATGATCTTCATTAGGTGAATGGATAAGTAAATTCTGGTACTACCAGATAATGGATATACCTCTGGAAAAACAGTATCTGGAAAACAAATCTTTTGTTTTGTTTTGTTTTTTTAAATTATATCCATCCTGGGAGAAGCTCCCTGTTCCCAGCACTTCCTGCCTCTCTTGTGGTGTTTGCTGGGCTCACTGACAGGCAGAACTGAGGTAAAGGTTATTTGATGAAAGCAAAGGGACCACATATCACTGGGTCAAGAATTTAAATTCAGAAAACCCACAGATATTCATTCATTTATTGCCTCGATGCAGGACCTACTTAGCGAGCAAGTGAGCATTCTATGTGCTCAGCACCCTGAGGTTTTGCTTTTTGCCTGGGAGTGGTTTGCTGCTATATCACACTTTCCGCGTGTGGTTCCATTATGGGCAAAGAATTTCCATTGTAACTTACAATGGAAGTTAAAGATGCAATCTAGGTCTCAAGAAGAATTTTTTTCCTTTTTTCTCATCTCACTGATCTCTAGGTGTTGGAAGGTATGACCTTTTACTCTGCTCTAACTAATGCTTGTATTGATCAGTCTTGTCACACAAGGGCAGCTTGAGGAAGGTAATACATCCATCTATTGTTCCAGTAGGTGGCGTCCTCCCCTCTCCATCAACACAATCTTTCCATTGACAACCAGGGCTACAATCACCTACCCTATTAATTTATCCAGCAAATTAAACAGCTGAAAGCCATGTCTTTCTGAAGTTTGGGGGTAAATTTAGAGTGTTTATATGAGACAGATAAAAAGTTTAGCTCTTTTATTCGGTGTAAAAAGTTGGTATATACCAATCTTGCCCTTATTTTTATTAGATGGATTTAGTTTGAAGACTGGATTCTGTTTGTAACATTGCAAATATTTTCAGAACATAAAATTGCTAACATTCATCTCCTTCTTAAAGTTGTTCTGTTTGAATTTACACGCAGTGTAGTGGTTACGAGCCCTAGAACGAGACTTCCAACGTTAAAATCCCACCTTTCCCAAACTAAGAATTTTGCAATTGAGCAAATTATTCAAGACATGGGTTTTCTTATCTATAAAATAGGGCTGATGATTAAATGGGTTGATATCAACAAAGCACTGAGCACAGTACCTGGTGTATAATAAGATAATAAATGTTAGCTATAACCTGCAAGTATTTAATATTGGTTTTCTATGTACATTTACATTCTGTCCTTCCCCTCCATCTTCAAGATCCTTGATGAAAGGGATCATATCTCTTCCATCAGACTGGTCTATTCCCAGGGTCTTCTGTCTTCTCTATTCTCCCAGACACCCTGCCCAGGATTCTGTGATCAACATGGGGAGCTGGGAACATGACCTTTAGTTCTGACTAATAGTAACACCTATTGAAAATTCCTCTCTCTGGGGCGCCTGGGTGGCTCAGTCGGTTAAGTGTCTGACTTCAGCTCAGGTCACGATCTCGCGGTTTGTGAGTTCGAGCCCCGCGTCGGGCTCTGGGCTGATGGCTCAGAGCCTGGAGCCTGCTTCCGATTCTGTGTCTCCCTCTCTCTCTGCCCCTCCACCGTTCATGCTCTGTCTCTCTCTGTCCCAAAAATAAATAAAAACGTTAAAAAAAAATTTAAAAAAAAGAAAATTCCTCTCTCTAAACTTCCTAGCCCTGAAGTCATGCAGCCCCCATTCCCCACAACTAAAGATTCTCTATCTGTCCCAGCATCTGATTTCATTGTATTTAAAACTCAGATATGATTCTAGGGACAAATTGCCTACTTTATTCAGTTGATAGGGAAGAAGAGAGGGGAGAAACCATGGAATCATAGTCAATGACAGTACAAGGAGCCCAGTGCACACCTGCAAATGTTTCTAGCCAGTGAAAGGAGATATACCCTTACAAAACATATCAACAATGACTTGTAGATGCTGGTCAGGGTATGGGGGGTGGTGGGTAATGAGTCAGGAAGTAGGCAACGATAAGAGAAGATGTATAAGGGAACAGGGAGAGACAGTAAGGTTCATGGAGCGCCTACTCTGTGTCAGGAATATAGGAATGCTATCTCATTTATTTCACACAGGATTGTGAGGTGGGTCTAGAGTCCCAAAGCAATGCCCACTGGAGTGGTTAATCTGGCTCACCAACCCAAAAGTTGGAATCTGGATTTCTGGCTCTTGTGGAAAAATGGAGACCACGGGAGGACAGGATGGCATGGAACCTGAGCCTGAGCCGGAGCCTGGCTGCTCCTCCAGATCCCACACAAACTCTGTAGTGCACCAGTGTCCCTCCCCCTCCTCCATGACTGCAGCCTTGGGCCTCCTTCCTGTCTCTTTCTGCCTGGCTCCCATGCATCTCTGGGTTGTGCATTTTACTAATTCTCCCCTTTTACTGATGAGTAATCAAAGCTCAGGGCAATGAAGTACTTGCCCACGGTTGCCTAACTGAAAGTGAGGAAGCTAGAATTGGACTTCTGATCTGTTTCATTCCAAAATCTCGCTCTTCATGCTCCATCAACCTCCACAGAGATTTATATAGCCTACAAATACCATTCAGAACATACGCTCCTGGAGAGAAGTATTCTAAGAAAGAGGCCTGTGTCTAGGAGTCGGGAGAGCTGGATTTAAGTTGTAGCTACAGCCCTTGCTGAGTGTCCACCTTCGGGCACCTCACTTCAGGTCACTTCTCTGGACCTCAGCTCATGGGTAAAATGAGGAGGAACAGGCCTACTTCACAAGGTTGTTTTGAAGATCCAAAGAGATGTCTGGGGAGCCCTTGGTCCAAGGTCAACCTCAACAATTCTAAAGGATTGCTAGACACGCAGCAAGGAGGAGGGCGGGCAAATTGGTGCTACTGCTGAGGAAGATGGGGAAGGACTGGTTCCAACCAGACCTGAGACCTTGAGCTAAGGGAGTCAAAGCAGGAAAGGACTGGCTCAGCTTGGTTGTCCCAGGTTGAAGGGTAAGATGTGTACAGTTCAAAGGCACTTGAGGAAAATCTGAGATGCTTTTTATTTGTAGGTACTTGTGATTCCAGTGTGGTTAGGTTAGATTTCTAACTGCTCGGTAATTCTCCGCGTCCTACCCGACACCTTCCTGCGCGTCCGCCCTTCCCCTGGGGCCTGCGCCCCTCGCCAGGACTGCTCCGGGCCCCGCCCAGGCCCCGCCCTTCCCGGGTCCCGGGCCCGCCCTCCTTCCTCCCCCGGTCTGGCTCCGCGAACAGGGCTGGGGGGCTGAGAGCCTGGCCCCCGCCTCGTCGCCGGTCGCTGCCTGGAGTAGCCGCGAGCCTGCGGACCAGCGCCGGCTGAGCACCCCCGCGCCGAGCCACACGTGAGTCCCGGCAGGTCGCCTCCGGGGCGGTGGCCGCGCCGCGGTGATAAGCCCCGAGGCTGTAGAGCTGGAGTGAGGGGACCGAGGAGCGTTCTTCGGCTCGTCCCGTTTGCTTTGAAACCGAAAGCGCCACAGCGGCACGGGCCCCGCAACCACCTCCTGGCGCCTGGCGCTCGGCTGTGGGGGGTCCCGGGCCTGGCCGCCCGCCGCGCTCGCGTCTAGCGCGTCCCGGACCAGCGCCGGGCGGCCGCGGGGTGGGGGTTGGGGGGCCGGGGGAGCCTGCTGGGTTGGTGGCCGCTGCTGCGGGCGAGGGGGTGCAGTTGGGTGTTGAGGGTCAGAGCCAGGCTCCGCGGCTCCGAGTGGGTTTTCTTTGCAGGAGAAGGGTGTGTCGTGGACGGAGACCGGGGGTCTGGGCTGGGGAGCTGCTGCAGAGCGCGGCTGTGGCCTGGAGGGACCAGGTTCAGGTTGAGGGGTGATTTCCAGGCGTGCCCTGCACGCACGCACTGCAAACCCCAGGCTCTCCGTTCGCACCCTTCAGCGCCCCCTCCACTTCTGCAGGACTTCTCCAACCTGAGCCCTCTGGAATGAAACTTTAATATTGGAATGAATGGAAACCTCCACGAACTGTTCGATTGAGCGTGCTCATTTAGAAACACCACACAGCACACAACACACACACACACACACACACACACACACACACACACACACACACACACACACACCCAAAGCCGAGCTTGGAGGGGTCTTGGAAGAAACCAAGGTTCAGGGAGGTGAGTTGCCCTGGGACACCCAGAGGATTGGTGGAATCTGGGTTTTCCAGAACAGATGGCTTCCCCCTTGCCGCCGCTCTGCAGGGTTTTGGCAGTTCTGAAGATTTTCTGTGAATACCGGGGCCTCACTCTTATCGCTGACTCCACTGGGCTGCTCTGCCCGCTGCCGACTTTCTCGGCTGGTTCTGCCCCCTCCTGCAGAGTTTCCATATTTGGCTATTTCAGATTTACTTTCTCGAACTCAGTTATCGCCCTGTGGCTGGCAGGGCCGCTCTAGGCCAGCGGTGAGGTTGGGAAAAGGCTGCCCCTGCAGCCCCACCCTCCACAGCCCTGGGCCGTGACCCGTGTCCCTGAGGACAGGCATCTAGTAACCAATTTAATTCAGTAAATATTTATTGGGCACAGGTGCTGTGTGACTAAGGCCAGTGGAATATGGTTTCTTCCTCTAGAGACGTTCGCGGTTTAAAAGGGCTCTGGAAGACAAAATGCAAAGAAATGGAGGTGCTTCTGGGAATAGAACAGTTACGTGTGTGAGAGAGAATTTTAGGCCGGGAAAGGCTGGGTAGGGCCTCTCAAATCCAGGGTGCTGCTGCTGGCTCTGTCTGCCCTTGTCACATGGCCGATGAAAGGGAGTTAGTACAGTTGATGGTCGGGTGAAAACTATTTGACCACTCCTCCCTGTGGTCTACTCGGATTTGCATAGTAAGGTCACTGCTGCAGGAAAGCTGGTTGTGAGATGGAAGCAGAAAATATCTAGCCCCTGTCGAGGCTTTCTTGTTTTCGTTACCATTCTGTTTTGAACTGTGTGGAATGGGTAGGCCCTCAGATCCTGGACACAGGCAGGAGAAAGTCACCTGTGTGAGCCCGGCTCTGGACGACCTGCTGGAGGGGCAGTGATGGAGGAGGTGACTTTCTCAGGTCCTCTGGGCTGAGGTCCGTGGCCGTGAGGGTAGGATGGGCAGCGTTTCCATCTGTCAGCAAGCATCACCTGAGCACCCATTGGCTATGGGTGGCAGGGCAGTGGAAAGAGTACGGAAAGGAGAGGGAGGCCCCGTCCACTGGAAGTACTAAGTCTGTAACTGGGATATTTAAGTGGGGGCGATCTGCAGAGCGAGGGAGCTGGATGCCTCTGAGTCAGCCTAAGGCTCGTCAGCCTTAGACAATCAGACCTTCTGTGATTATCTCAGCTTCTCAGCAGAGGACCCTGAAGAAAAAATAATTCCATGTTTGTAAAGCTCTTTCCTTTTTAAAGCATCTTCTCATTGCTGTTCTCATTTTGTTCTCCCTGATATTCTAGTGAAACAGGCCAATGCAGGATTATTCTCCTTGTCTCCCAGATGGTGAGGGTGAAGTCCTGAGTGTAATAACCCTTTAGGTTCCACTGCTGGGCCGGGCCTGGGTCTCTAAGGTGCCTGGTTCCTCTGCTCCAGGCCCCCACCCTGGTTTCTCAGACAACTAAATCAACCCACCTCCTCAGTCTGGACTCTGGTAACACATGTCTGGTGTGCTCCCAGCCACACAGAGCAGAGTCCCCTGGAGGCTCTGCCTGGGGCGTCACATGGACAGACATCTGCTCTGTTAGCTCTACCCCAACTCAGTGAACTCGGGGCAAGACCTGTGTCTATTCTGGTTTGGGTCCTGGAATCTGACAGAGTTGGCCTAAACAAATGTCTGTGTTGAATTCATTTGAGATGTGTCTCCCTTGGGACCGATGGCTGGGGAACATGTGCTCGGTGGGGCTCTGGACAGAGAGGCTGAGCTGTCAGCAGGACTTGCTTAGACCCCAGGAATCAGAACAGCCCTGTGCAGTTTGAAAATAGCCTTTCTGATCTGATTAACTTCTCATGGCCTCCCTGAGAGAAGGGAAAGGCAGGTTGCTGTTCCTTCCACTTCCCTGGTTGCAAGCTAGGGCACAGAAGTGACCGGAAAGATTTCACAGAATGTAGGGACCAGCCAGGACCCCAGTCCAAGTCTCCTGACTCTAATTCCTGTGCTCTTCTCCTGGTATTTTGGCTAGAGGAAGCCAAAATTCTGGGCAGGAGGAGCGTGAGAGAACCAGAAAGGCATTCATCAAAGGCCACCTGACACCTTTGTCACTGGGGGTCTTTAAGGGCTAATAGGCCAAGGGAAGGGGGGAGCTGTGGCAGACCCAGTCTCTGAAGAGCTTTTTCTGTGCAGATGGTGGCTTTTACTGAGGCTACTCTGGGGCAGGAGTCATCACCCCAGCAGAGCGAGGTGGGCATCTGTGTGTGTGCTGAGGGTAGAGGGCACCAGGGCAGAAGCGATCTTCAGGGCTGGAGGGTTCCTGCCCCTGCTGAGGCCAGGGTTGGGCCCCACTGAGCTTGTGGCTTTGCCCAGAGGAAAGCTTTATTTGGAGGGTCAGACAGTAGTTGACCCACATGGCCCCTGGCAGGCCCTGTCTTGTGAGGAAGTGGACTGGAGGACCAGAGAGGAAATAAAAGTGAAAATACTCACCAGTCCTGACAGAAAAATTCAAAGTCAGCTTGAAGCGGCAGTGAGGAGTATATTCTGCGTATTGTTATCTGGAGGCAGGTGGCGACACATGATTAGACGGTGCCGTGGCCAGAACTGGGTACCTCTGCAGATACCTGCAGGGTCTGTGGGCCCCGTGTTGAATGACAGAGCCCAGGGAGCACCCCTTCCGGAGTGTGTGAACAGGGAAGGGGGACCCATTCACTTTCAGCAGCTGCCCATGCCTCATTGCCGGACATGCGCTCCACCAGCTTCTCTCCTCTCCAGTCCAGAACATCCCTGGGATTTCCCCCATGGTCTGTTTCCTCTCAGGGAAGAGGTACTCTCCTGACCCATGGGAGGGAGAGCACCTTCTCCACCTATGCCCCTGATGTAGCCCTCTTCTCCCTCTGACGGGCTCCATCCATCGTTCCCTTACCACTGACCTCTTCCTCTGCCCCACTAGCTCAGCCTCTGTTAAACAGGAACAGCCCATGTTTCTGCAACCCCTCTTCTCTCCCTTTCACTGAAAAGCTTCTGGAAAGAGCAGCCAGCACTTGCACTTATGTATTCCTCGCTCCGCGCTGTGCACCTGCCCTGCCGCTCAGATTGCCCGAAGGTTTCTGGGGCCTGGTAATCCTCAGTCGCCAGCCTGCTCGGCAGCTGTTGCCCATCTCCTTGGAGGGTGCCCCACTGTCCCCACTGACGTTCCCTTCATTGACCTTGAGCTTCTCATCCTCCTCCCTCCCTGCAAGTGCCCATATGAGGACCAGGCTGTGTCCTCAGGCTGGCCCTCTAACCCCTGTGCTCCTCTCCCTAGAGCCCTCCTGTCCTCCCATGGCTCAAACCAACACTCTTCAGGAAAGGCTCTGTCTCTCACCCAGCTCTGTTCCTGGCCGTTTTGATTTGTGACACACAGAATCTTTGCCGTGATGTTTCCAGAGCCCCTCAGACACGCATCCCAAGCCGTGCCTTCCTCTGAGTTCTCCCTCACCTGTGCAGACATCACTGTTCTCCCACAGTCACCTCTGGCCTGTCTCCCCTGGCCGGTTCTGGTCCCCAGGGCGGCACCCTGAGTTCACGTCCATTCGACACATCCATTTGACCTCTTTCCTGTATTACCTTGATTGTGCATTCTCTCACTTTCCTGCCTTTCCGTTTCCTCTCCTGCACTGCTGCAGAGGGGCCGCCTAAATGCATAGTGGAAATAGTGTGGACTTCAGAAGCTGCGTTCAAATCTGAATTTATGACTTGCTGGTTGTAGTTGTATGATCTGGGCAAGTTGCCCAACTTCCATGAGGCTCTGTTTCCAATGGTAAATAGAGATAGTAATGTCACCCACTTGGGGTTGCTGGAAGGATTAAATGAGCCAATATATACACAGAGCCTAGCGTCTGGCGGATACTCAGTAAAGCTGTTTTTCTTCTATGTGTTTGATAGCAATAGGGAGTTGTGGGGTTTCTGGGGAGGTGGAAAATGTGTGTGGAGCCTAAAGGCATTCACATTAAATTAAAAAGCAGACAAACAAAAGAACTGCCAAGTTCCAAGGGAGCCCATCATTTAAACTAGCCTGTTGCTGACACTTGGCAATCTAGACCGAGCAGAGCTCAGCAGCCAGGTAGGTGGGCTCGGATGGGACTGGACATGGTGGGGATAAGCTGGGACAAGCCCTTGGCAGCCAGAAGGCAGAGAGGAGGGCAGGAGGCATAAGATAATGGAGGCCCAGGCCCAGGGAGAGGGTTTCAGGGGCAGGATTCCAGCCTTTAGAATAATGTGTGGGCACAGTAGCCGCCATCTTGGAGGGATAGTTGTGCTGGTAATAAGGTGACACAGGGACCCAGCAGAAGAAATACAATGGATTTGGGAAGCAAAATACAGGCACTGGCTTGATCACCAGGAGCAGAGAAGTCCTTTAATGGGATCCAACTATGTAAGCAGAGCAAAATGTGGAGTGAGGTTGACTGGGTACAGAACAGCCAGCCAGAGCCTTTTCCACACTCCCTTACTAAGGAAGGTGGCTGGGAACAGCCAGGCTGTGTTCTGAGCCTTCCATTTGCATTTGTAGAGGGCCCTTGAGGCCAGAGGATGGAGGCAAGTGGGTGGAGTGAAGCTAAACAGTCATGAAAGTCCCTCTTCTGCCTTCATGACATTAAGATTCTGAGGAAGAGGCTGGGCAGATACCTACGCTACAACTTAGCAAATTTACCCTGCTTCCCTGGGTTAAAGGCAAATAATTTAACATAAAGTGAAGGCCTAAGTGCTAAGTAGTTGCAGAATAAAAGAAGTGATTCACCAGTTGGGTGGGGTTATTCCAGGAAGCCCTCCTGAGGAGTGAGGAGAAGTGGGCCAGAGAGATGGGAGGGGATATTGGACCCTAAGCGAAGGCATTTGAAAGGGATAAAGGAAAGAGTGAATAGTTGCCTTTAATGGATGGGAAGTAGATTATTCTGGAACCCCCATATTGAAGTGGTTTATTTGAAAAGCCAATAATTTGGATTGTTACCTCAACTGCTCAGTGGCACTTCTGGAAGACCTTTCTGAGAAATGTCCAATGCCATGGATATTAGCCGTGGACAGACAGACACTACCTTCTTTCAGTCTTTTCTTGGTATTAATTCCATATGTGTGACTTCACTGGATTCATTTCATTGATGCTGGATCATTGGAGCAAATGTGACTTCTCTAGCATCCATTTCTTCCACCTTACAATCATAGTGCTTGATTCTCTCAATGTCAGCTCTGCTTAGGCTGTGTTAAACAGCTGTAGGGCCTTTTACACCTGACTTCCCTGTTCCTAACTTTCTTCACATCATTTCTTCTGCCTAGAGTGCCTCCTGTATTAATCTACTAATTCATGCCCCCCGCCTTTGAAGGAAAACCCAAATTCATCTCGTGTTAAGAAGGCTTCCCCAAGACCATACCCAGCTTTGATGATTTTCTCTGAGGGCTCACAGGATTCAGCGTATAGTCATACAGATATGATTCATTACAATGAAAGGATCCAAAGCAAAATTGGCAAAGGGAAAAGGCACATGGGGCAAAGTCCAGAAGAACCCAGGCGCAAGCTCCAAGAGTCCTCTCCACCACTGACGTCACATAGGGTCACGTTATTCCTCCAGCATTGAATAGTGACAACATGTGAAATGTTGTCTACCAGAGAAGCTCATTAGAGACTCGGTGCTCAGGGTTTCTATTGAGGACTGGTCATGTAGGTACCCTCTGCCTAACGTATACCAACATTCCAGACTTCCAGAAGAAAAACAGGTGCTTAGGAATAACCACATTGTTTGCAAAACAGTTTGGGGACAGTGAGCCACCCAAATTAGTTAGGAGAATTGGCCCCAAATCCTCCTTCTAAGATGTTAACCAAGGGCCATCCTTGGAAACAGAACTTCCCAAGGATGGCAGTCTCAGGCCTGCTATGTTACCTCTTTTCTGCACAGCTTGCCTGCATAATTCCACCCGATAGTGCCTAGCTATGCTTATGCTGTAGAGAAAATCACTCTAGATAGGAGCCAGGAGACCTAGGATCCAGCCCAGCATGGCTACCTACTGCTGGATGACCCTTTGAAGCTCTCACTCCATTTTCTTCTTTCCTGTGGAAGAGGGGAATTGTAATTCTTCCTTGTAGACCTCAAGGGTGAGGCCTACACCCTTGATAGTGGGTTATTCTATCTATCCCTCTTGGTTGAGCACCTACTGTGTGTCAGGCACTGAGTGAGCACTGTGGGAGTACAGAGGGAAGTGTGGTGTAGTGGCTTTGAGAGGAGACCAGTCTGATATTAAACCCAGCACTTACCAGCTGTGTTACCTTGAACATGTTATATAATCCTGATCGGTAGAATGTGAATAGGAAAATAAAACTGGTGCCCACACCTCAACGGGTTGCTGTGCACAGTGGAACAACCCATGTAAAGCTTCTAGCCACAGTATCTGTCACGTTGTAGGCCCCCAAAATGGCAGCTATTAATTCACTCAGATAGTTGAGCGGTTGCTGTGTGCCAGCAACTTGAAAAATACGTGGCCCCAGGCCTGCTTTCTGTTTGCTGGTTCGGGTTAATAGTGAACAGATAATGACATACAAAAATGAATTGCAGTCATAGTAAATGCTATGAAGGAGAAGTACAGCATGGTAAATAGCATGCAGTTTGGAAGAGGGGACCTAACGTGGCTGAGGAGGCATGTGAAGGCCTGGCTGAATATGTGATGCTTAAGCTGGACCTCAGTGAGTTTCGCTCAGAAAGAGGTTAGGGGAAGGGGAGGACAGGATGTTTCCAGTGGAGACAGCAGCTTGAGCAAAGGGAGACCGGCCTTAGGGGTGAACGCTGTAAAGAGGGCAGTTTTGCCACTTGTATGAAGAATGGCAAACAGGGGCACCTGGGTGGCTCAGTTGGTTAAGCATCTGACTCTTGATTTCAGCTCAGGTCATGAGTTCATATTTTGTGACTTCGAGCCCCAGGTTGGGCTCTGTGCTGACTGTTAGGAGCCTGCTGGGGATTTGCTGTCTCCCTCTCTGTCTGCCCCTCCCCTGCTCGCTCTGTCTCTCTCTCAAAATAAATAAATAAAAACTTAAAAAAAAAAAAAAGAATGGCAAAAAGACCAGGGAGAATGGAGAATAAAAGGTAGGGGAGGAGGGGGGCTTCCAGTGACCCTAGAGATTGGACGGGACCATTGCAGCATGCATTAGGGCTTTGGAACGTTAAGAGGAATGGGAGGCTGTGAAAAGATCGTGTGAGTGACACAGCTTGGTGTTTTCAGAAGCTCAGTCAGGCGGTGTGTGGAAAATGCTCTGGAGGAGTGAGTGGGTGAGGGAGACCAGTTGTAGGAGGCTGTGCTGTGGCCCAAGTGAGAGGGATGGTGGCTTGAATCAGGGTGTTGGTCATGGGGGTGGAGAGAAAGAGGCGGAGTGTACCTGTCAGGTACACTCAGGGGGCGTCTGTGACTGATGGGATGTGGGGGAGGAGAGAGAAGGCATCGCCCAGATGATGCCAGTTATCTGGCAACAGCAGGAAGATAAAAGAGTTGGGTCTTTACCAAGAGGTAGCTCTGGGGAGAGCAACTTAGGAGAGGGGAAATCGGTTCAGTTTGGGATGCCTTGGCTTTGGAGTTCCTATAAGACAATCGGAAGAAGGCACTCAGCAGGCAGCCTTCATGTGGGTCTAGATGCAGAGGAGGTCTGGGCTGGAGAGAGAGAGAGTTGGGAGTTGTTAGTTCATACATTGTCTCTGTTCTTGGACAGTGTGGTTTCAGGGAAGCTAAAGGGAGAGTGTGTGTGTTTGGGGAAGGGCATGGAGGGGGCAACAATGTCTGATGTTGCTTAGAAGTCAGGTAAGATGAAGACTGGAAACGGACCATTGGCGTTAGTGAGCCAGCAGTCACCGATTTGGGTGGCTTGGTGAGGGTGTGAGCCAGGCCCGAGCCGGCTGAGGATTGGACTGAAGAGAGGCCAGTGGAGACAGTCCCTCCACTGTGTTGAGGGTGAGGGTGAGTGAAGAAGTTTGGCTGTGAGAGGAAGGAGAGCTCGAACTTTCGAGAAACGTGAGAGTGAGGATTTTTAGTGTTGCTTGATCTCTAGAGAGATCGTGGTTGTGTGAGAGTGATGGAAGGAGCCAGCTGAAAGAGAGAGGTTGGCGATGAGGAAGGGGGGTGGGTGACAGTGGATGTGAAGCTCCCTGAGGAGGCAGGGGTCCAGGACAGGTGGAGAAGTTGGCTTCATTCAGAGGTCACCTCTAACACGCTCTGAGAGGGAGAGGGCAGAGCAGGGGCCCCCGTGCAGGGAGACACATAGGTCTGGTGGCAGGAAGTGGAGGTCTTTCTGGTCTGAAGACTTCTATTTTTTGTGTGCAATAGGAAGTGAAGTTTCTGGGTGAGGCTGGGGGGCGTGGTCACGGTTTGCAGAGAAGAGAAAGGTTTGAAATAGATACTGAAAACAAGAGAGTGAGCTGAAAAGGAAAACCTGGCCTCCAACTCTGTTACCTGTTCACATGGTGAAGCCTCCAGAAAAGGACCCTGGCAAATGTGATTTCACCTGTCTAGCACCTTGTGAGGCACCTGGGTGAGGGCCCTATACATATTTCTTGAGTTGAATTGTTGGCCTTGTCTACCTTTAAAAATCCTCCTCAACATTTTCCCCTCCTTCCCAGGTACCTGGCTTCCCCTATGACATCTCACCAGGGGCTGGTTCATGTTAGTAGGACTAAGGACCATGGCTCAGACTTGGCCCTTCCAGCCCTGTATGGCTAGACCCTCCCCTCCTGACACTAACTACCTCTCCCCAAGTCAGCCATCCTTTTTTTTTTTTTTTTAATCTTTTAAAAGTTTATGTATTTGTTTTGAGAGAGACAGGCAGCGTGAGTAGGAGAGGGGGAGAGAGAGAATCCTAAGCAAGCTCCACACTGCCAGTGCAGAGCCCGATGTGGGGCTCGAACCCACGAACTGTGAGATCATGACCTGAGCCGAAACCGAGAGTCAGACGCTTAACTGACTGAGCCACCCAGGCTCCCCTCAAGTTTCCTCTGTCTAGCTGTAACTGGTGGAATTTTAGGACTAATAAACAGTTAAGATGGGAAGTTTTAGGTACCGGGAAGCAGCATAGGTAGGAGAGAAGCTTTCCTGCTTTTTGCAGAATTCAGTCTTTCTGTGAGTGTTTATGGTATGCCTGTCATGGGCGCCCTTCTAAGTATTAGCACCTCAGTAAACAAAGGAGACACCTCTGCCTCCTGGAGAGCTTGCGCTCTGCCTGGGGAAGACGGGCAGTAAAGAAGTAAACCTCAACATGCCTGATGGTGGGGAGTGCTCTGGAGAAGAATGCATCAGGTGATGGGGCGTGTGGTCAGGGATGGTTGTGTTTGCAGTTGGGGAGATCAGTG
This sequence comes from Panthera pardus, assembly GCF_024362965.1. Taxonomy (NCBI): domain Eukaryota; kingdom Metazoa; phylum Chordata; class Mammalia; order Carnivora; family Felidae; genus Panthera; species Panthera pardus. Next base: position 37,243,342 of record NW_026526777.1, read on the forward strand.
GAGACCTCACTTGAGAGGGAGCGTTTGGGCAGATACCTGAAGTGCAGGAACAAGCCATTCAGGTGTCAGGGGGACAGACAGCAAGTTAAGGCGCTTGCACTAGTCAAGAAAAAGTGAGGCCATGAGACTAGAGTGTGTGAACAGGTGGAGAGTGCTAGAAAATGAGGACAGGCCAGATCGCATTGGACTCAAAGGACACTGGCTTTAACCCTGAGTGACATGGGGGCCATTGGAGCCCAGAGGAGTGGCATGTCTAACTTCTGTTTTTAAAAGGATAGCTCTGGCTGCTGGGGTATGACTGGGCTGTACAGGGAAGGACAGGGGCAGGAGGCCAGCTAAGAGATTAATGCTGTTCCCCATAGGGAGATGACACTGGCTTAGACCAGGGCGGTTGTGCTGAAAGTAGGGAGCAAGGTTTGATATGTTTGGAAGAAGAGCCGAGAGGATTTGTGTTGTGGGGTGCAGAGTAAGAAGATCAAGGGTGAGTGACTCCCGAGTTTTGGTCCAAGCAATAGGGTGATTGTGACAGCATTTTACTGAGGTGGAGGAAGGCCATGGGAGGAGCAGGTTGGGTGGGGCGCCAGGTAAACAAACACAGAGGTATGGACTAGGCACTTGGAATGAGGAGAGGTCCAGATTGCAGGTAGACATCGGGGCACTGTCAGGGATGGCATCTAAGGGAGGAGCCAAGATGAGCTCACCAGACAGAAGAGGTCCAGCACCAGCCTGGGCCCTCTGAGAGATGGGGACATGAGGAGTAGCTAGTGCGGAGGAGGAGGAGGAGTCTAGAAGCTGGCCCAATGGTCTAGTTCTGTGCATCTCACACGGTACTGGCTGTAGAATCTGGCTACTACTGAGAGATCCTGATTCTGAAATATGTTAACTAGGGTAGGCTAAAAGATTGTAACAAATAGGCTTCTGAAACAGAGGTCTGTTTCTTTGGGGTAAAGTATCCAAGTCAGCATCTTTGTCATGCTCCAGGGCATACTCTTAGAGCACATTGTTGGTGTACTTTGTATACAGGCATGGCCCCCACCTAGACTGAAAACCTCTTGGGGACAGGAACTGTCTGGTAACTGGGGGTCGACCCCCACTCCACCCTCTCCCGCAGTAGAATGAGGCACAGGCCTATGCACACAGCAGGCACTGAATAAGTGCTGACTAGGAGTGAAGGATGGACATGCATGGATATTTAGTGCTTATTTACGTGGCAGGCACTGTGTGCTAGTAATTTACGTGGATCAACACCTTCAATCTTAACTCTAAGCCATAGAGGCAGCTACTATTCTCCCATTTTCTAGATGAGGAAAAGAGGACACAGGTAAGTGAATGGCAGAAGGAATCGAACCCAGCGGTCTGGGTCCAGAGCTGGTCTCTAGGCTTTCCTGCCTCTCCTCGAGACCTCCATCTTGGTGTTGGTTGGGATGTGGTCCATTTCCCTCTAGCTATGACACAGAGCAAAGAGCACTGGACTTGGTGTCAGGAAGCCTAGGTTCACATTCCTGCACCACTATGTGCCCGCCGTGTGATTTGGGGCAATTCGATTGACAGCTTGGGGCCTCAGGAACTTCATCAGAAATGTGATGATATTGCCACAGGGTTAGTGTGAGGACTGGGTATGATGTTGTATGTAAAAATAGAAACTGCTGGGGCGCCTGCATGGCTCAGTTGGTTGAGCTTCCGACTTCGGCTCAGGTCACGATCTTGCAGTTCGTGAGTTCAAGCCCTGCGTCGGGCTCTGTGCTGACAGCTTGGAGCCTGGAGCCTGCTTCGGCTTCTGTGTCTCCCTCTCTCTCTGCCCTTCCCTGCCACTTTCTCTCAAAAATAAACATTAAAAAAATAAAAAATTTAAAAAAAAGTAGAAACTGCTAAGTATCAGGGTGTGTGAAACTGGTGTTATTTTTATCATCTTGAAAAATCAAACTGTGGAACTCCTAAGATTGCCCAAAAAAAGTTGCCAGAGGGGTATAGACCACAGGAAACCCCACAGGCCTTGCTTCAACCAAAATAGTTCCTCTGTACAATTTTTATTTATTTTTTTTATTTTAGAGAGAGAGAGTGCAAGTGGGGGAGTGGGGCAGAGGGAGAGAGGGAGAGAATCTTAAGCAGAGCCCATCACGGGCTGTCTTCAACTCTGGGATATCACGACCTGAGCTGAAATTGAGAGTTTAACGCTTAACCAACTGAGCCGCCTAGGTGCCCCTGTATACTTTTTTATTTACTGATATTTCTGCATAAGATTTGGTTTGATGAGTTTCACTGTTTTCAAAAGGTTGTGACACTCTTGTCTAACTCATCTCTTAAACCCTGTCACAGTTGACTGGCTTAGTTTTGTGGGGGAAAGCCATTCTTTCAAATGCTTTCTCTTTCTCTTGGGTCTCCTCCCTGGGCTCCTTTCCTTCTCTCCCTCTTCTGTGGTCCTGATCTCAAGAACCTGATGTCCAGTGTTATACTAGGACTACAGCGTTCTGTGACCAGGACTCTAGGGTGCCCACCCATGTGTGGGTGGGGCAACTGGGGTATACATGGGGTAGCAGACCTCAGGAAGCTTTCCCCCTCAAGCTTGGGCGAGAGGGCCATCTCTGGTCCCATCTGCTTCCTCCCTGGGCCTGGGCCAGAGCTGGCCTCACTGCTGATCAGGAGAGATTGTTCTGTCTGCCTCTCACAGAACATCAGCTCATGTCCCGGCCACAGCCTCACCCAACTCTCAGACAGTGGGCAGTGCATCACACGTCTGTGGTCAGCTTTGGAGATGTGAACCTAGCACAGAGGCAGTTGTACGCAAGCATGTGTGGGGGATGAGGCATGGCTAGAATGATGTTGGCCTTTGGTAGCTAAAAATCACTAAAAGGTCAAGCCAAGGTGGCTTGGCACGTCTGTTCTGTAGCCTAAGATGGTCTCAGGTCCCTCCCTTTTCCTCTGAGCACCCTTGGGCTAAGAAGGGTGAGGCCAGGTGAAGGTTTCTAAATTCCCAGCCTGATCTAAACTATTGTCTGTTGGCCATGTATCCAGACTGCCATGCGGCTCTGCTTGTCCGGCCCCTGGAATTGCGGTCTCCCTGTCTATGAGAAAATGGAATGGTTGGGAAGGGAGAGGGCGAGAGAGCTGTGAGGCTGATCTGACACCCCAGCATGTGATGAAGTGGGGATCCCCACCCACATGTGGAAGTAAGTCCGGTTGGGATGAGGAGGCCTTTCCCATGAGGAGAGGTGGGAGTTTGGCAAGAATGGGGGACAGAGGCTGATCCAGTCTCAGGGGACTCCCACGTGGAGCCCTGCAGAAGTGTGGTCGGTGGGGGGGGGGGGGGTCAGGGCCAAGGGATCAGGGGGTTTCAAGGAGGAAGTACCAAATGCCACATAAAGGGCAGGATGGCCATGATTTAGGACAGACTAATCAGCAGCTCTGATTGTGTGATTACAGTTTAGGTCATGGAACGAACATAATATGCTTTTCCAAACTACCTACCCATTCCCCCAGTCCCCGCCCAACACTCAGATGATTCGGGGACCCCAGCTTATTCAAGGGCAGGGTACAGATGAACTGGGAGAGCAGGCAAGGCTTCAGGGACGTGCCCATGGGACCCTAGGAGGGACACAGGTCTGCAGGCACTGCTGGAGCCAGGAATGGAAGGGAGGGGAGGGGGCTAAGTGGCCCATGCAGGTGCTGCTTGGTGGGAGTGGGGGTGGAGGGAATCCAGGCCCACCGTGCTGCATTTCTGCTTCCCCATCAGTGTCTGCATGCAGTAGGTCCTCAGCAAGGGAAAGATTTACACAAAGTGACTGAATGAATGAACATTTAGTGGGAGATAGTCCAGTGTAAGCATGAGTTCAGAATAACGCACTGGGTGAAGTGAGGAGGAAAATGTGTTTGGAGGAGGAAATAGAGAAGTGAGAAAAATGACAACAGAAAGGCAGCTCTGGGTGGAGAGAGAGCAGTTAGCTTAGTGAAGGGTCCTCGATGAGGGGGAGTAGTACCCTGTTTGGGGGAGGGCGTAGTATCTGAAGAAATCATGGAAATGGGTTCAACTTATGCATATAAGTGAAGATGAATCAGCAAGGTGCTGTGCCCACCTGCAAGGGAGTAGTTGTGATTCAAGCCTTAATGGGAGTGCTGACTGTAGGTGAGGGGACAGTGGGGTGTGGGGGGGGGGGGGGATGGGCTCTCCAGACTCAACTCTGTGATCAGAACTGTCATTTATCACCATCACTTCTGTGCCTAGACAAGGGGACCGGAGCGGGGTAGGAATATAGGGATACAGCAAAAGCAAAGTGCATTCACAGAAAAGCAGTGAGTGAGGGAACACACACAAGCATGAAAAAACATGGGAAGGAAATGGGAATATTTAGGCAGGTTGCATGGGGGAGGGGAAGAGATGTTGGGGAGTGGTTGAGGTCATTGTCTCCTACGTGCAGGGTTGTCTTCAGGAAAGGGATGAGGTTCTTTCCCTCCTCATGGACCAAAACAACTCCTCATGTCCCTCCTTTTGCCCTCATTCTTCCCCATCTCCTTGAACAGAACCACCTCCCCCAAGGTACTGAGGTCCAAATCCTGGCATCAGCCTCCAGTCCTCCCTGCCTCCAAGCTTCATATTCAGTCATTTATTTGCTCCATTTCCCTGCCACCACCATAGTTCAGCTCTGTGTCATCTCTCCCTGATGGCTACAGCGTCCCCACATAGAGATCACCCTACTGACTGCTTTACCCCTGTCCCCAGCCTCAAAGTCTATTGTCTGTGCAGCATCTGGAATGGTCTTTTTAGGCTCCAAAGCAGACACTGCCATTGGCTCCTTGAAGTACTCATGCTGCTTCCCATTGCTGTGTTCTTAGAACATACCCGACTCCTTCCCGTGGGCGACCAGGCCCATGTGATCTGGCTCCGGCCCTATCTCCTGCTGCTCTTCCTCTTGTCCCTGACATTAGGCAACACCGGCCTCTCTGTTTCTTGAACATGGCAAGGCCTTTCCCAGAACTGATCGTTACCCTTGCTGTCCCCACTGCCTGCAGAGTCCTTCCTGCTACTCCTCACATTTGCTCCTCCCCTTCCTCCCCTCGCTGTTCAGGTATCCCCTCCTCCATGAGCCCTTCCTGTCCAAGTGGCTGCTCCTGTTTCTCTATCTCAACATCCTGTTTATTTTCTTCAAAGGACTCACCGTAGTTTGTTACTCCCTTGTCTCCTCCATTGGCTTGTAAGCCCCATAGGAGCAGGCTTGAACCCTTTCTGTCTTGTTCCTCCCCAGCCCCCAGAGCCTGATACTGTGCCCCACATGTCAGGCAGTCAGGTCATCCCCAGGGTAGGGGACCTTGATGGAGGGACTCTGGGAACAAATGCTTAATAATAATAATAATAGTCATCACAGCATTTCCTGTGTCCACCGTTATAAGCTCTTCATGCAGAGGGGGGTCAGCAAACTTTTTCTGTAAAGAACCAGATAGTAAATATTTTAGGCTTTGGGCCATGTGGTCTGTGGCACAACTGATCAATTCTACTGTGGTAGCAAACAAACAAACAAACAAAAACCCCAGCCATAAACAATATGTAAACAAATGAGCATTGCTGTGTTCTGATAAAACTTTATTCACAAAAACAAGTGGTGGGCCAGCTGATCCTTAATGTATAGTATTAACTTATTTAATCTTTAAAGATTCTACAAGGTAATTATCATTATCATTATCACTATTTTATAGATGAAGAAACTGAGAAGTGTAGAGACCAAGTAACTTGCCTGAAGTCATACAGCTATTCAGGGATAGAATCAAGATTTTTGCCTAGGCAGGTCGACTCCAGAGTCCATGGTGCTAGCCAACATACCACACTGCCTCTTGTCAGACTTTGGAGAAGCAGAGAGGAACCCCCAGCTCCTCCTTATCCCCTGAAGGCCTCCACTGCTTCCTGGCCGTAGGACCTCTGTAAGTTTCCTCATTCAACAAATTGGGGATGCTAATGATGTACGTACATCTTGGGGCTGCTGTCAAGATTAAAACAAGACTATGCATGTAAATTAGCTGGCTCTGAGCCTAGACATAGCCTCACTGCGTGTAATCCTGACCCAGATCCAATTCCAGCCCTTAGGTCCCATTCATATCTTTTCATATTGTCCCCTTGCCCTCTGTCTACCTCATTCAGATTTGTCCTAGGTTGTCTTCGTGGCCCTCCTTCTGACAGCCCCTTTCCAACAAGGCCTCACGTTAATCTTAGATGTCCCTTATTTAGCCAACACTGAGTGCTGTGTGCCAGGCATAGGGCTGGCTCTGAGTATCTGGGGATCAATGAAGACAGCTCTCCCTAGGAGCTCACCCAGGAGCTGAACCCCGACAGCAGGGAGGGCTTTGAAAGAGTGGGAGCTGAGGCTAGGGGCAGAGAGATAGAGTCAAAGCTTCCTAAAGAAGAAACTTTCACGTGGGAAGAGCAGTAGTGTTTTCTCTATTTTTTTTCTCTTGGTCTAAGTTTCTGAGAGCAAATCTGAAAGGTCTGCTTCAGCATCATTTGGAGCCAGGTGGACTCTGGAGGGTTCTGAGGCTTCCCTGTGAGTGAGACTGATGTTCAGGGAGCAGCTGCCACGGGGTACCTTCAGATGGGTGCCCCAGGAAGGGCGCGGGGATGCCCTTCAGCCCTTGAACCCCCTTTTCTTCACCAGCGGTGCTTTGCTGCACTCCCAGGAAAACAAGGAACCAGGAGTTTCCTGACAACTTGGAGAGAAGTCATACTTCTCTTCACAGGAATTAAAATCTTACCCACATCATTCATCCTGTATCCAAGAAAACCCTCTTCTGGGAAAGCATAAGGAAAAGAAAAGGAAAAGAAAATACACGCTGCTTCTGCTTCTGCTTCTGCAGTGCCAACGCCAGCCGTCACGTGGATCGGTGGTGGGTTTGGTGAGCTGTTGTCACAAATTATCTGGCTGTTGTGGTGTCACCTGGCCTCTGCATGGTCTCCCTCCCACATTATGCCTGATGGAAAACGGCCTCATTACTTCTGTATTTCTCCAAGGCCCTTCCTCTTTGTCTAGCCTGCATGGTGAAAGGTCAATGAAAATAAAACCAATTTTCTCCCAGAGGTCACAGTGCAGTTGTACTGTTGTTGTGTTAAGCTATGGAAACAGTGGAGAGGAAGAGAAGATCAGGGGTTGGAGCTGAGGCTGAGCAGTTTTCTTGAGGGGTTTCATCTTCCAAGGAAAGATCTTTCTGAGCCATTGAAGATGCAGGCTTTGGTAAGCACTTGAAATCCATCTCACTTCTCCCTCGTGCAATGAGGATAATGTACTAGATAAAATGCCTTTATTCTTCTTCCTCTTTGGTCTCCTCCTCCTCCTCCTCCTCCTCCTCCTCCTCCTCCTCCTCCTCCTCCTCCTCTTCTTTTTTCACTTTCCTGGTAGTAGCTGTTCTTCTTGGAAGAGCAGAATCTCAGAATTCAAAGGCCAGGTGACTGAGAGAGGGAGCTGCCTGTCCTTCTAACTGGTGGGCACCTGGCTGTCTGAGCCAGGGCACAGATTCCAGAGTCTCCTCGGGTTGCTGCGTCTTGGGATTTGACATTTTAACTTTTCCTCCTTACTAACCACATCTCTTCTCCTTTAATTTTAGCCCAGGACACTTTGTTGGCTCTCAGGTGGGTTTGGGGAATAACATCCTTGCACCTGCCCCTCTTGCTGAATGTGAGCATCCATCAGGGAGCTGGCTCCTTATGCTGGTGAAGCCTGAACAGAGCTGAGAAATGGGCAGTTTGCCTTCTAGCAGCCCATCCTATGACTGGTAGGTCTCATTGGCCAGTGCAGTGTTACCCCTCCATTGCCCATGGCTCAAGGACCATCCTGAGCCTCCTGCCCAGCCTTTGTGCCCCCACCTTGTTACCTGGCCCTGTAAGTCCCACCTGTGAGAGAAGGCAGCCTCTCTTGAGTCTGCAGATCTCAGGACCCTCCCTTACAAATGAGCCTTGGGGAAGGCTGTAGGCCTCTCCCACAGTCCTCAAACCCTTCCCCATCACTGCTAGACACTTACCAACCCCTCTGGACCCCAGAAGTCATTAGCAGGAAGGATCTCAGACCTAGTAAGGTGTGGAGGGTCACATGAGGCTGAACAGGGGTTACTTTGGGGGAAGGAGCACCCGTTCAATCCCAAGGAGGGAGGAAACAAGGTCTGCGCTGTAGCCACAGGTATAAGTGGGAAGGGCAGACTTCAATACTGGCTCCAAGGAATTTTCCCATTGCTGTCTCTCTGGGATGTCTTCTCTCTCCAGATCTTATTTTCCTGACATAGATCTAAACCTATTATGTCAAATGCCATCACTAAAATGACAACTGAATTATTTGTGAAGTAAAAAAAAAAAAAAATTAATGCCCTGGGCAATTTAAAACCACTTATTGATACCACAAAGGAAATGTGACCATTCGTCATTTATTCTGGAGGAGATGTTAGTTGTCCTGTCTTCTGACTCACCTCTACTCTCTTAAGACTGTCCCTAAGGGACCTCAACCTGGATATACCCCCTACCCACATCCTTGCTTCTTTGCTTCTCTCCTTCATCCTCTCCCATTGGTGTCATCAGATGAACCTGGGAGTTATCCTCCACTGTCCTCTCCTTCGGCCTTCCACGGAACCCATTTCTAACCCATTTCTCTGCATTTTATCTCAGAAATGCCTCACAAACATGGCTTCTCTTTGCCCCTGCCTTGGATCAGGCCATTGTCATCCTTCTTTATCTGTTAGATCAGCCTCTTCCCCTGAACTCCCTGTTTGGGCCTGTCCTGTATGTTCAGCATCCCTAAAAAGATCTAAACCTTGGGGTAAAATTTGGAATTCCTGACTGGCATTCATTAAGGGCTCTTCATGCCATGCTCCTCCTCTCTCTCCCTCTCTCTCCACACTTACATCTCACAGTGACCTTTTTAGGGGTTTCTGACAGGAATTTAGTTACACAGGAATCAACTTATACAGGTAAGCCGGGAAGCCGAACAGGAGACTCAGGGTGAGGGAACTTGGAGATGAGTCATGCGGGAGGCTGCCCACCCCCTCTAGAGCTTAGGAGCTGGAGACCACCCTCAGCCATGGAGGAGACCCAGTCACTGTTGAGATGCTGCCCAACTCCAAGAGATGGGAGAGAAATACTCTGGCTTCTCCCTCCACATTTCAATGTCTTGACAGTGTCTCTTATTATGCGAATCTAGCCAGAAGCCAGGGAGCATTGGGGGCCAACCCTCACCCCACGTGGTGATGCAGACCAGGGCAGGGGAGCAGAGAGTGGACCTGAGAACCGACAGGCAAATACCTGGCATGTTCCCTTAATTCCACTTCACCTACAGTTAATTATCAACCATTCCAGAACTTTTATGATATCCTCTGAAAAATTCTTTTATCTCCTTCATGTAGAAAATGTTTCCCCACTTCTTCAAGACCAGGTGAGATGTTTTCTTCTCTGTGAAATCAGCACAGACACCTCAGAAAGCATTAGCTACCCCTCACCTGGGCTCAAACAGTTCTTTTGTGGTACTTGTTACAAGGGTGTTATAATGCATCATTCTTGTGTCTGTTTGCCTCTGCTTGACTTGGAGACCCTCCAACAGCAGATGTAGTATCACAGATCTCTGCACTCTTGGGACCCAAACCAGGACATGTGCATACTGAGTCCATGGAGGGATGTATAAATGAGGTTGCTTTGTGGGGTGTCTTGCTCAAGGTTGCGTAGCTGGTGAGTGGCAGAGCAGGGATGGAGCCCAGGTCTCTGGGCCTGTGCCATTTTCACTCTGGAATTTCATCCGTAGTAACTAGTAACTCCCAAGAATGAGATCTTGAAAACTCTGGAAGCATAGCTCCTGGCCTTATATCTTACAAAATCTGAAATGATTTATAAAAACATTCTTTCATTCATCTAAACAAGATGTCTGGGGTCCTGTGGAAGTAGTGTGGACAGACAGACAGACAGACCTACTTTTCTTTTTTAAAGAAAAGTAGACAAGGACCTACTTTTCTTTTTTAAACCTGAGACTGAATTCTGCTAGATGTGTGTCCTTTCTGTTGTAACTAAAACCTAAACTCCTGTTGCTTCAGAATGTTAGACTGCTCATTATGTGTTCCCCAAAAATGAATCAGAAGAAATTTGTAAGTAAAGAACTTAAATCCTGACATCTACAGCTTTGCCTTTGGAATATCTAGAAAATTCTCGAGAAAAAGATGCAGTAATTTATGAAGCTAAAAAATGAGGTTTATAAGGCATATTGTATGTGATTTTCTGTTGTCTTTTTAGGTTTGAGTAAATAACTTTTCAGCAGGAGGCCCACACTGTGAGTTCCATCAATGGCAGGAAAAAGGCACTGTTGTTTGGTTTTTTTTTTTTTAATATTTAAATTTTAGTTAGTTAACATATAGTGCAATATTGGTTTCAGGAGTAGAATTCAACAATTCATCACTTACCTACAACACCCAGTGCTCATCATAACAAGCCCTCTTTAATACCTATCACTCATCCCTCACCCACCTCCCTCCATCAGCCCTCGGTTTGTTCTCTGTTGTTAAGAGTCTCTTGTGGTTTGTTTCCCTGTCCTCTTCCCACCACCTTTCCATATGTTCATCTGTTTTGTTTCTCAAATTCCACATATGAGTGAAATCATATGGTATTTCTCTTCCTCTGACTTATTTTGCTTAGCATAATACATTCTAGCTCTATCCATGTCATTGCAAAAATTTCATTCTTTTTGATGGTTGAGTAATATTCCATTGTATGTATACACACACACACACACACACACACACACACACACACACATCTTCTTTATCCATTCATCATTTGGTGAACATTTGGGCTCTTTCCACAGTTTGGCTATTGTGGTGCATGTACCCCTTTGAATCTGTGTTTTTGTATCCTTTGGGTAAATGCCTAATAGTGCCATTGCTGGATCATAGCATAGTTCTATTTATAGTCTTTTGAGGAACCTCCAGTCTATTCTCCAGAGAGAGAACACCCCACCAACAGTTCAAGAGGGTTCCCCTTTTTGCACATCTTCACCAACACCTGTTGTTCTCATGTTGTTAATTTTAACCATTCTGACATGTGTGAGGTGGTATCTCATTGTGGTTGTGATTTGTATTTCCCTGATGATGACTGATGTTGAGCATCTTTTCATGTGTCTGTTAACCATCTGGATGTCTTCTTTGAAAAAGTGTCTATTCATGTCTTCTTCCCATTTCTTCACTGGGTTATTTGGTTTTTGGGTGTTGAGTTTGCTAAGTTCTTTATAGATTCTGGATACTAACCCTTTATCAGATATGTCATTTGCAAATATCTTCTCCCAAGGAAAAAGGCACTGTTTACTCCAATAGGGAGGTATACAAGCCCTGATAGTGATTTTGATGACTTTTCTTATTTGCGAGAACTGAACTCTTTTTACTATTCCTGTTACATAAGCTATTATACCCAAAGGGGAAAGATTTTAATAAAATGTAACTCTTATTTATTTCCACTAAATAGCTGCCTGGGAATGACAGAGGACTCACTGGAAATGTTCAATTAATTAGAGAAATATATTTGTTAGACAAAGAAACAGCAGCCCTCATAGTTCTATTATTGGGACTGTCTTGTGTCAGAGAACAAACACCTTGAATTGATTCCATTTTGGGGACTGGTCATGTGCCCGAAAAAGCTTCAGAGGCAGGAGACAGACCCTGCCCTGGGAGATACCACAGTTCATTTTATATACAAGAATACTGTCCAAAAACATCTAGTGCCTATGGTGTAGCAAAACATAAGTGCTTATTTTTAAAAAATATCTAATGAGATAAAAACTCAATTTCATAAGAACAAATACCGGGCAAGATAACAGATTAGAGAGTGCACAGGGTCAGTAGATGACCTCTGCGTGCTGACTACAGCTGAGCAAGACACAAAGGTGGGGAGAGGGAGCGTGGGGCATCGGGTCCTCAGGACTCTGCTGGTCAATCAGCAGGGGCAAGGAGACTGTCTGTGAGGTCACTGTGCTGGGCCGCCCAGCACAAAGACTGACAAGACATGGGCCCACCCAGCAGCCTGATAGAGCAAGGGCCCCGGGGGTGCTGGGGCAATTCTTAGCAGGAAAGCAGCTAATGGGCTCTTACTTAGTTCAGGTATGTTCGGGCACAGAGATTGGCAAATTGTACAAACTGGCCTCCCTGAGACCCTTTCCGGGGATCTGCATGAGCAAAACTATTTTCATAATACTACTAAGATATCATTTGCCATCTTTACTCTGCTTTCCTGAGCATACAGTGGTGTTTTGCAAAAGCTTCATGATGTGTGATTCTGTAATACACTGCACGTGGAAGAATTGGATATGAGAGCCCAGCTATCTTCTGTTAAGCCCAGAGATGCGTAGAAATGTAAAACAATGCCACTCTTCTCACTTATTTTTTTTGTTTTGAAAAATGGCTATTTTTCATAAAAATGTTTTATGTTAACATATAATTGGCTCATTATCTTAAAGTGAATTAATAAAGAAGTAGACATTTTTAATACTTATTTATTTTTAAATTTATTTTATTTTATTTTATTTTATTTTATTTTATTTTATTTTATTTTTTTATTTTAGAGAGAGAGAGAATCTTAAGCAAGCTCCGTGCTTAGCACAAAGCCTGATGCAGGGTTTGATCCCAGGACCCTGGAATCATGACTTGAGCCAAAATGAAGAGTCAGATGCCAACCGGGTCCCCCAAGAAATATATTTGTTTTAGTTTTCAGTTTTAATCTCAAAGTGATAAATAGCAACAGAGAGAACCCACATAAACAAAAACTCAGGGGTCCTCAATTTTTTAAGAGGCTTTATTTTTTAGAGTGGTTTTAGATTCACAGCAAAATTGAGCAGAAGGTACAGAGATTTCCTACAGATCCCCCAGCCCCACACATGCACAGCCTCCCCATTGTGCATGTATCCCCCACCAGAGAGGTGCATTTGTCACAGCTGATGAACCTACATTGTTTAGGGGAGGAAAAATAATTTTCCCTCTACTCTTCTGAGTTCTTAGCTGAGACCCCTGTGGTAAAAGACAGATTAGCAGGAGAAAAAACAAACAAGTTTATTAACATATATAACTCATGTATGCATGGGAGATACCCAGGGAAAAATGGATAGCTCTTTGAGGTGGCTTGGAATTCAGGATTCATTGTAAGAGGGAAAAGGGAGGGGGAAGAAGGCTTTTTAGTGGGGAGTGAGTGATTTTTAGGAAAAGATGAATGATCCCTTAGAAGAGTTGTGATAGTTTGTGACCAGGTTTGTCTGGGTATCACCTTCTAGTTTCTTCTCCTGTGATGAGTTACTCTTTCCTGGTTGATGAAACTTCTGGAGAGATGGTTTATAATAATTGAGTTTCTCTTGGAGGATTTGTCCTTAGATAAGGTGTTGTTTTAGGACAAATGTAGAATATGTATCTACCATTATGGTATCATACTGAGTGTTTTCACTGCCCTAAAAATCCTGTGCTCCACTTATTCATCTCTCCCTGCCTCCATTCTCCCCCTGGCAAACACTGATCTTTTTACTGCCTCCATAATTTTGCCTTTTCCAGAGTGTTGTATAGTTGGAACCTTACAGTATGTAGGCTCTTCAGATTGGCTTCTTTCACTAAATAATATGTATTTGAGATTCCTCCACATCTTTTCATGGCTCAATAGCTCATTTAAAAAAAAAATTTATGTTTATTTATTTTTGAGAGAGGGAGAGTGCGAGTGAGGGGAGGGGCAGAGAGAGAGGGAGACAGAATCCGAGGCAGGCTCCAGGCTCTGAGCTGTCAGCACAGAGCCTGATGTGGGGCTCGAACTCACAAACCACGAGATCATGACCTGAGCCAAAGTCAGACGCTGAACCAACTGAGCCACTCAGGCACCGCTGTAGCTCATTTCTTGTTGGTGCTGAAGAATATTCTGTTGTCTGGGTGTATCACCATTTATCCATTTGCCTACTGTAGGATATCTCGATTGCTTCTAAGGTTTGGCAGTTAGGAATAAAGTCCCTATAAACATCCGTGTGCAGGGTTTTATGTGGACATAAGTTTCCAGCTCCTGTGGGTGAATACCAAGGAAGGATTCCTGGATGGTAAGAGATGTTTAGTAAGAATCTGCCAAGCTGTCTTCCCAAGTGTTGCATCCCCACCAGCAGCGAGTGAGAGTTCCTGTTACTCCACATCCTCACCACTATTTGGGATCGGCAGTGTTGGGGTTTGAGGCTATTCTACTAGTTGAGTAGTGGTATCTCATTGCTTTTCTTTTTTAATGTTTATTTATTTATTTTGAGGAAGAGGGAGAAAGAGAGGTGAGTGGGGAGGGGCAGAGAGGGAGGGAGATAGAGAATCCCAAGCAGGCCCCATGCTGTCAGTGCAGAGCCTGATGCAAGGGTTCATCCCACAAACCACAGCATCACGACCCGAGCCGAAATCAAGAGTCACATGCTTAACCATGTTAGTGGACTGAGCCGTCCAGGCACCCCTCTCATTGTTGTTTTAATTTGCATTTTCCTGATGACATATGACGTGCAGCGCCTTTTCATGTGCTTCTTTGTCTTCTTCTCGGGTGAGGTGCGTTTTGGAAAACAGTCCTTTATCAGATGTGTCTTTTGAAAATATTTTCTCCCAGTCTGTGGCTTGTCTTCTCGTTTTTTGACAGTGTCTTTCACAGAGTAGGAAATTTTAATGAAATCCAGTTTATGAATTCTTTCTGTTATGGTTTGCATCTTTGGTGTTGTCTCTAAAAAGTCACGGCCATACCCAAGGTCATCTAGGTTTTCTCCCTTGTTGTCTTCTGGGAGTTTAAAAGTTTTGCATTTTACATTTAAGTCTGTGATCCATTTTGAGTTACTTTTTGTGAGGGCGTAAAGTCTGTGCCTGGATTCTTTTTTTGCATGTGGATGTCCAGTCGTTCTGGCACCACTTGTGAAAAAGCTGTCTTTGCTCCACTGTATTGCCTTTGCTTCTTTGTCAAAGATCAGTCGACTGTATTTATGTGTGTCTATTTTTGGGCTCTCTGTTCTGTTCCATTTATCTGTCTGTTCTTTCACAACTACTACACCATCCCGGTTTTATAGCTTTAGAGTAAGTCTTGAAGTAGGGTTGTGTCAATCCTCCAGTTTTGTTCTACTCCTTCAATATTGTGTTGGCTATTCTGGGTCTTTGGGTCCTCAGTTTTTAAGAGTCTAAAGTGGGGGGGGGGGGGGGCGGGGAAGGGAGGGTCCTGAGACCAAAAAGTTTGAGAACTGCTATTGTAGAGAAAGATGGACACACAGATGAGTGTATTAAATTTTTTGTTAGGAAAGAGGATAGAATGTGGTGGAAGGGAACTCAGACTGAACTCAGACTACATCTTAACTGCCCTCTTTTGGGAGCTGAGCAAGCCCGTTGCTTTAGGGTACATCTCTGAGAGTCCAAATTTAGATGCTTTGTGACACAGACATGAGCCTGGTCTTAGGAGAGAATCCTAGATGGGCGTGGGACATGAGTTGTTGTCTTCCCTTGGGACCAGAGAACTCAGGGCCGATTAGGGAGGTTTGGAGTTGGTTTTTCCATTTCTCTGAGAGAAAGGTGAATCTTGGGGATTAGGGTTGTGCATGTAAATCAAGTACTATGCCTTTTCACCTTCATAATTAAGGCTTGTGAAATCTCAAGAGTGAGCCCTGTTAAAAGGGGAACAATCACATCTTGTGCTGTTTACCTACCACCCTTGAAGTTCTGCAGGAAACGTAGAGAGGAAAAGGTGGGGCTTTGGTCTCAAACCCCAGGATTAAAAAAAAAAAAATCCCCTGTTCTGCTGAGCTGGGCTCCTCCAAAGAGAAAGCTTTATTAGCTGAAAGAGGCCAGTTGCTTACTCTGCTCCATTCATGGCGGCCACACCCCATATCAGCCCGCTCCAGCCGGGGGAGAGGTCTGCAGCTGACTCAAGCCGAGCTGGGTGTTGGATGGCACCCATCTCCCACCCGCACAGTCAGGCCGCGCAGCTGCTCTCAGGCCCAGTTGACTTCATCAGCTGCAGGGAAATCTTGAGGGATCTCAAGAGCAAGCCAAAGCAAGCAAGCCTGAAGGCCAAGCCTTCCTGTTCCCTAGCCATGTGGAAGGCTGTCACCTCCAGGGACCACCCTCGATTGCCTCCCATCCTTTAGCCAACTGCCAGACGCCCTGGAAGCACCACTCCCTGCACTGTGCCAAAAGTGACAGTATTCTTACTCCAGGAGAGGCAAGGCTTGCCTTGAGGGGAGGCAAGGCTGTTGTTAACCTGGGGACCACTGGTGGGTTCAGAGGGTCCTTAAAGGTCCCGAGACCAGGTATGTGTGCTCTTTTCTGGGGGGAAGGTCTAGAGTTTTCATCAGATTTCAAAAGTAGAGAAAATCCTTATAAAAAGTTAAAAGGATCACTGTGCTAGAGAGCAACACTAGTTATAACTGTCCTGCTGAAGAGTTTCAAAGAGTCCTTCCAATAATAATAATTCAACAAAGAGTTGAGTTCTCCATGCCTGGCTCAGTGCTAAGGGCTGGAGACACAACAATGAATAAGATCGGATGTGACCTATGTGTCATTGAAGGGCACAGATACAAATGAAATACACAAATGCATGTCTAATTCATTTACTTGTTTATTTATTAATTTATTATTTTAAAAAGTTTATTTATTTTGAGAAAGAGAGAGAGACAGTGCAAGCAGGGGAGGGGCAGAGAGAGAGGGAGAGAGAGAGAGAATCCAAGCAGACTCCACACTGTCAGCACAGAGCCCCATGCAGGGCTTACAGCCACAAGCCATGAGATCATGACCTTAGCCAAAATCAAGAGTCAGACACTTAACCAATTGAGCCACCCAGGTGACCTGCATGTCTAATTTAAAATCAAATGCGGTTCTGAATTTCAGAACTTGATTCTATGATACATAGAACAGTGGATGTTTAGTTTTTGTTTTTGAATGTTTATTTCTGAAGAGGTAATATACTCATGTTCAAAAATTCAAAAGAATTATACAATGAAACACACTCACCCCTGGCCACCCACCTACCATTATTCCCTAGCCTCTCCCTGGAGGCCATGCATGTTTTATAGACTGATGAGTGGGTGTTCTGCTATTAGACGGAGGGAGGGGAGAGGAGGGCGGAAAGGAGAAAACTTACCTGAGGATATGATGCTTGAAGTTTGAAGCATGAATGTGAAGGGAAGAAGACTGCAAAGGGTTAGGGGAAGCATTTAGATAGAGGCAAGAGCTTATGCAAAGGCCCTGTAGCAGGAGACAGCTTAATGTATTAGAAAAATGAAAAGAAAGCCTATATGGCTGGAGTGCAGAAAGCAAGGGGAGGAGAGGTCTGGGATGCTGCTGGGTGGGGAGCATGCAGTCTTGTAGCTCTCTTAGCATTGTGGACTTTCCCCTAAGATCCTGGGAAGCCACTGAATGATGAGAGGAGAGAACCTTCAATCATACTTGCATTTTGAAAATGCTATTCTGGCTATAGTATGGAGAATGGATTGGACGAGAGAGCAGTTAATGTGCTTATTTAGTGCAGGTGAGAAATGATGTGGCTACATATATTGCAAGAAATGTATTGGTATAAAAGGTTCCTGCTTCTGAAAAATGTTGACAAAGTATTTGTTTCAGTTCTCTCAACTGAGCGGAAGAAAATTCCATAATAAGAGTTTGCTTAGAACATAGTTATTTGGTCCGAGCATGTGGCCAAACTGACAGGATAATTTAACATCTGTAAAAGGTTGATGGACGAGGGGCTGAAGTCTCATAAAATCTTGCTACAAGTCTTTTGGTCCAGCCTCCCTCCTGACCACCCCCGGAGACATCTCCCCTGTGCAGGAGCCCTCCAGTGGCTGGAGGTCGTCACTGTTGTTACAAAGTCATAACAGAATGACCCTGTGGGTGACAGTGCACTAGTTAGGAAACCAACCACTACAACACCTGATGGCTGTAGTTGTTTTGGTATTTGCACACTTAACTTTCCTTCTCTTGACCCCCCTCCCCCAGAATGGCTTATTCTGAGGAGCAAGGAGGGGTCCCCTGTGGTTTCATCCGCCAGAATTCCGGCAACTCCATTTCCCTGGACTTTGAGCCCAACACGGAGTACCGGTTTGTGGAACAACTGGAAGAACGTTACAAATGTGCCTTCTGCCACTCAGTGCTTCACAACCCGCACCAGACGGGGTGTGGGCACCGCTTCTGTCAGCACTGCATCCTGTCCCTGAGGTGAGTGGGCAGGGCCTGCAGCTCTGGCCAGACCAGGCGTGGCTGTGCCTGGGATGGAAGTGTCGAACGTGGCCATTCGGCTGTCATTGTGGTTTTTGGAATTGCTGTGGTTGGCCGCAGAACCGCGAACGCGAGGAGGGGCTCTCCCAGGGGCTCTCTCTGAGAGCCTGAGGAATAACCTTTTTTTTTGGCCTCTCACTTATTGATAGTCACCTTTTTTTTCCCTTTAAAAAAAAATTCAATTCCTAGTAACTTCTTTTGAATCCATGTTTAATATCTAATATTGTACAGGTTGGAGAGTTCTATCTAGAATATGGACATTTATAAAATCAATTTCAAAATTTGTAATTTTTCTATATTTAAGACGAGAGCACATAAATGGTACTGTAGGGCTTAGAGAGGAAATATATTTCTCCTGTATGTTTGAGAAAATGTGAAGTCTTTTTCAAGAAAATCTAAGAAACATTATAATCCTACCCGTGAGGAAAGAGGGCCTCATTTACTCTTTCATGCAGTGATTTACTGGTAACTAGGGATTTCCGGATTGGATCGCTGTAGTAATTTATCTATGCTGGTAGCTCTGAAAGTAAGCCTTGGGATCCATATTTGTTTTATGTTCTGCTTAAATCAGCAAGAATAATAAGTCTGATGGTGTGAAAAAATAATAAAAAATGAACGATAAGTAAAAAGATAAAAAAAAATTCAAGCATAATTAACGTACAGTGTTCTGTTAGTTTCAGGTGTACGATGTAATGATTCAACAATTGTCTACATTACTCAGGGCTCATGACAGTCACCTTTTCTTGACATTCAGACCACATGCGAGGCAAACCTTGATGCACAGTCTGTGTTGGGAAGGACCTGCATCTCACGGGGGTCTGTGTAGTTGTTGCTCTGACTTTTCCTTGCCTTAAGGCAGAGGTGGTGTCGCATCCAGAATGGACCTCTCTGCAATGGATGCTGTCCACTTAGGGCAGTGGGAAAACCTGGGTCATACCATTTTGAGGGAGAAGACCAGGGAAGCTATGGAAGCAGGCTTTGGGGTTTTTTTTAGGGCACTAAGTAAGTTGTTTCCTACCAAGCTTGGAAAGAGGGTTATTACAGCACATTCTCGTTTATTCATGGGTTTGTCTATTCAGCACCTGTGTGTTCCAGGCACCTTGCTACACTAAGCTTCAGTGTACAGAGAGGAAGAGCTGGAGGTCAGTGTGGAACGGGACCCACTCTCTGCCCTCCAGAACGCTCCAGTCTAGTGAAGAGACAGGTTGTGGCACAGTGGGATAAGCAAAAGACTGCCGTGGGAGCACCGGCAGGGGACATTTAACTCTGTCTGGGGGACTGACTATTTGACCTGCATCTTGGAGAATGAATGGGAGTTTTTTGGCAGACTGGGAAGGTGCTGAAACTGCAGTGGGAGGTGGGGGAGAGACACAACCTTCTTGGGGGAGGGAGCAGCAGGAGGGAAGATAGGGCCAGGTCTGTTCAGGGTTGCTGAAAGGGGTCAAGCATGGCTGGAGTGCTGGGGCTGCTCTTGCAAGAGTGTTTGAGGTCAACTCTTAATTCCAGCTCTATTTTTATTTTTCTCTCCAGAGAATTAAATGCAGTCCCACTCTGCCCTGTAGATAAGGAGGTTATCAAATCTCAGGAGGTAAGAAAATCACCGCTTTGGTTTAGCAGCTCTCTGAGTGATGGAGAAACCAGTGTCCTGGGTTGAACTGGATATAGAGGTTGGAACAGTAGAGCGGGAGAGGGGGGCCTTTCTTAGAGTCCACTTTCCTCTGGTGTGGGGTCAGGCCAAACCCTACTCCTACCACTGTTTCAGAGGCTTGTTTGGGTCTTTATTGATGCCTCTCCCCCTGCCCCCAACCAAATTTCTACTCTGCTCCCTCCTGATCCCCTTCCAACACCAGCTCCAGGTACATTAAGTTGCTTGGAGAAATTCAACATCCTGTTTCCTGGAATTCACTTTCTCCTCTAGTTAATTTCTAAAACTTCCTTTTATTATTATGTCTAACAATAGCTTTATTGAAGTATAATTCATATGCCATAAAATTTACCTTTAAAGTATATGTGTTTCTTGGAAAATAATAACATAAAGTAAAGTGTACATGTTTCTTGGGTGTATACTTCGGAGTGGAATTGCTGGGTCGTATGGTAATTTTGTTTAGGGCCATAATGGTAACTTTATGTGTAACATTCTGAAGAGCTTCTTCAGATGATTTTTCAAAGCAACTGCACCATTTTACCTTCCTACCAGCAGACTGTGAGAGTTCTAATGTCTCTAGATCCTTGCCGAAAGTTGTTAATGGCCATCATTTTGATTACAGTCTTTCTAGTGGGTACCTGTTTTGCTTTGCATTTCTCTAATGATTAATGATATTAAGCATCTTTTCATGTTTTTGTCTATTTGTGTATCTTCTGGGAGAAATGCCTTCTCAATTTCTTTGCCCATTTTTTAGTGGATTATTGGTCTTTTGTTGTCGAGTTCTAGGAGTTCTTTATATATTCTGGATACAAGGCTCCTGTCGAATGTATGATTTGCAAATATTCTCCCATTCTATGAGCTGTCTTTTCACTCTTGGTGGTATCCTTTGAAGCATGAAAGCTTTTCATTTTGATGAGGTCTTACTTGTCTTTTGTTTGTTTTGGTCACTTGTTCTTTTAGTTGCATCTAAGAAACCATTACCTAACCCCTGATCATGAAGATTTTCTCCCTTAAAACTTCCTTTTAAGGTGGCTCAGTCAGTTGAGCATCTGACTTTGGCTCGGGTCATGATCTCGCAGTCTGTGAGTTCGAGCCCCACATCGGGCTCTGTGCTGACAGCTCAGAGCCTGGAGCTACTTCAGATTCTGTCTCCCTCTCTCTCTGCTCCTCCCCCGCTTGTGCACGTGTGCTCTCTCTCTCTCTCTCTCTCTCTCTCTCTCTCTCCCTCTCCCTCTCAAAAATAAATAAACATTAAAAAATTTAAAAAAAAACTTCTTTTAAGCTCAGTTTTCTTCCTCTACAATTCTGTTACAGGACGTTCAAGCATCACCTCCTCCAGGAAGCTCCCTGAGCACTGGTCTAATGTACATGCTCCTTGTCTATGCTCTTATGTTGTGTTTTCCAAATGCCTAGTAGAGGACAGTGCCATGCTTGTGTTTGCCTCATGCACTAGACCAGGGGTTGACATACTACAACATGAGATATGTTGAGACAAATCCAGCCTTCCACCTGTTTTTGTATGGCCCATGAGCTGAGAATGGTTTTCACATAAATCATTGAAAAAAATCCAAACAAGTGTACACAGGAACTCTGTGCTACTTTTGCACATCTCATGAGTATGTAAACTATTTCAAAACAAAAAAATATTTTATTAAAAAATTTTTTTAATGTTTATTTTTGAGAGAGAGACAGAGACAGAGACAGAGACAGAGAGAGTGAGAGTTTGAGCGGGGGAGGGACAGAGAGAGGGAGACACAGAATCTGAAACAGGCTCCAGGCTCTGAGCTGTCGGCACAGAGCCCGATGTGGGGCTCGAACTCACAGACCGCGAGATCATGACCTGAGCCAACGTCGGATGCTTAACCGACTGAGCCACCCAGAAACCCCAACAAAAAATTTATTTTAAAAGTCAAAAGAAGAATAACGTTTTGTGACATGTGAAAATTATATGAAATTTACATTTCAGTGTCCATAAATGTTTTATTGGAACACAGCCAAGCTCATCCATTTAAGTATTGTATGCAGCAGAGTTGAATAGTTGCAAAAGAAAACATTGCAATGTGGCCTGCAAAGCCGAAAATACTATCTGATCCTTTATGGAGAAAGTTTGCCAACCCCTGGTGTGTGCTGAAATAGCAAGTCCTCACAGCTTCAGTGACAGTACCTGATGACTAATACAAACTTTTATACTGTGACAGGAAGCTGAAAGCGTCACCCTCATCCACAGCCCACCTTCTGACCTTTGAGCATATGAGGTCAAGTGCACCATGAGATTCTCTTGCAGCCTACTGTGCTGAGCATTGAATTTCCTGGCCTGTATGTTCAGTGGCCTGTTGGAAATACGTATCTGAAAAAGCCTTTTCTTTTATGGTGGCGAATCTGATATTTCCATTCCAACCGCTGTCTGGAAGTTTCCACCTGACTTTTTTTTTTTTTTTTAATGTTCATTTATTTTTGAGAGAGAGAGAGAGACAGAGTGTGAGCTGGGGAGGGGCAGAGAGGAGAGGGAGACACAGAATCTGAAGCAGACTCCAGGCTCCCAGCTGTTAGCACAGAGCCCAACACGGGGCTTGAACCCATGAGCAGTGAGATCATAACCTGAGCCAAAGTTGGATGCTTAACTGACTGAGCCCCCCAGGCACCCCTCCACCTGACTTTTGAGATGTATCTGAAGACCAAATTAATCATAGTTTCATTCACATTACTCTGAAGCTTTGGAGTATATGAGACCTGTTGTGTTTCTCTTTTAGGTGTTTAAAGACAATTGCTGCAAAAGAGAAGTCCTGAACTTATATGTGTATTGCAAAAATGCTCCTTCATGTAATGCCAAGATTATTCTGGGGCGATACCAGGTGGGTGTTACTCATGACCAATATTTGCTTTGGCTATCTTTCCAGTGGCATGTATTGAACACCTTTATGTGACAGTTACTGGGCAAAGCATGATAGGGGGTTCATTGGGTTGCCCTCAGAGAATTCCTGTCTAGCAATACAGTTGGCTACAGTGCAGCACTCCAAGAGCTAAGTGTGGGTGAAGAGGTCCATCTCATATGGAATGCACGGAGGGCATACTATATGTGCTAGACCTACACTGTGGGTTAGGGGTCATTGACCCAAAAGAGAAGCTGTGGGACATGCTGAGCAAAAGGACATGCCAGTTCTGGGGAACTGTAAAAGATTTGGGGTCCCCAGGGTGGGAGCCAGGGCAGTCTGCACAAAGACACGTTTGCAAGGGTCCCTGCCCCAAAGCATTGGCAGATGCTGGTGGGTGTTTCCAGCAGCTGTGGGCCCCAGCCCGTTGGTTTATGATCCGAGGCATATAACATAGAGCAGAGCAGAACTAGGATGTGATTTAAAGGGGAAGTGTTGGTGTGAGCTGCAAACACACAAGGTGTAGGAGTAGTGAAGGGGAGTTTCTCTCACACGGAACTGCCCTACCTGGTTCTTCCAGCCATCTGGGGAAGCTCGATAAATGGGAAGCTGGAAATGTGGCTGTGCCACGGCAGGCTCGTATCAGGTTTGATCACACTGTGCAGGAATAAGAAGCGGGCATCTCTAGCTTCCAGAGAATTGCTTGGGGGCTGCTGAAATTTTGCTCTCCCACCCACATCTTTTGGAACACATTTCAGGTGATTCAGCCTTTTCTCCACCTTGCCTCCGAACCCCCCGGGCACTGAGCTTATAAATGAGTAAATGATTTCCTTGTTAACCCCAGGATTTCTTTGGAGGTTCACTGAACTTCTCCTGGGTTGATAGGCCCTGGAGCAAGGCCTCTTTTCCAGCTTTGTTGTCACTAAGGCTGAAAAGGAAATGAGGCTCAAATGGACCATCCATCCATCAGCTTTTGTGACCAGATCCGCACTTTCTAGAGAAGAGTGGCTCGTGTCTTTTCACCTGTTTCTTTTGTATTTCCCCTCATTCCTGCCTCCCCCCACCACCACCCTGGCTTCCAAAGGTGAGGTGAAGGTTCTCAGGCAGGAGAATCCTGATGGATGTTCACTATTTTGGTGAGAGCGGAGGGGTAGCAGCAGTGAATTTTGGAGAAGATACGGATTTCAACGGTCACTATTTGTTTCCTATTACTAAAGGTAAAGGAGAGTAGCTGTAATATTTATTTACCTCCTGTAGAAAAACTGGTTGGTTTTTCTCCTTCAGGAAGGGGGTCAGCAAAGTGTTTCTGTCAAAAGCCAGTCGGTAGATTTTTTAGGCTTTGCAGGCCATACAATCTGTGTATCAGCCACTCACCTCTTCCATTTCAGATGGAAAGCAGCCTCTGGCTGTATGTGAACAAATAAGTATGGCTGTTCTCCAGAAAAACTTTATTTACAAAAGCAAGTAACAGGGCAGATTTGGCCCACAGGCCGGAGCTTGCCGACAGTATTGTGAGGGATCTTGCTGGGAATAACATCAATAGGGTTTTGATAACTTGTTAGCATCACAATAACTTGCAGTGATCCAAAGCGTTTATTAAGATATATCTCCTGCTGGGGGCGCCTGGATGGCTAAGTGTGTTAAGTGTCCAACTTTGGCTCAGGTCATGATCTTACAGTTCCTGAGTTTGAGCCCTATGTCAGGGTCAGCTCAGATCCTGCTTCAGATCCTCTGTTTCGCTGTCTGTCTGCCCCTCCCCTACTAGCTCCCTTTTCCTTTCTCACTCTCAAGAATAAATAAACATTCAAAAAGAAAAAAAAAGATATACCACCTGCTTTTCAAAATTGATACCATAAAGAATACTGGAACGAACACTGTCCATGTTATTGTTGTCTCGTATTCTGATTAAGAACATTTCCTGACTAACAAGCTTGACCACTCCCAGCTTCTCTTGGGCCTGTGATTCTGGTTTTGTTTTTTTTTTCCCCATCTGCTTTTTTTGAACAGCTCTCTCTCCCTCCCCTTTCTTCCTTTAATCCTTTTCCTTCCTTCATGTACTTAGGATATGCCCCACTCTTATTTGCTCTTTCCCTCCGTCCCAGCTTTTACCATCTGCCACGCAGAGATTAGTACTTGGTGCTGGCAGTGGGGATGGAGGGTGCACAGAAGAAATTAAAAATGCCCTTGCAGGACTGGTAAATTACTCAGCAAGCCTAAGGAAAGTGTTTAGGAACTACCCTGCAAATTCGGGCATGTTACTAGATAATCTGAAATAGACTCAGCTTGCTTCCTTCTTCAGCCATCTTCCCTGTCCTCCTAACTCCTACCAAACAAGGCTAGCCATCACAGCCTCCGTCTGGGCAGCCCCATCCGTGCCCTCTACTCTGCAGCCCTGTCTGCCCAGCTGCCCCCAGTGTCCTCCCTCCCTCTCTAGGCTTCCAGCTGGCTCCCCTCCCGCCGCCCTGGTCAGCGGGGCCCACTGGCCTGTGTTATCTGTTGCAGGACCACCTCCAGCAATGCCCGTTTCAAGCCGTGCAGTGTTCTAATGAGAACTGTCAGAAGCCAGTCCTTCGGAAAGATCTGAAAGAACATTTGAGCGCATATTGCCAGTTTCGAGAGGAAAAATGCCTTTATTGCAAAAAAGATGTGGTAGTAATCAATCTACAGGTAAAGAAAGAAAGAGAAAGAAAGAGACAGAGGAAGAAAGAGAGAAGAGAGAAAGAGAAAGGAAGAAAGAAAGGAAAGAAAGAAAGAGAAAGAGAGAAAAGAAAGAAAGAAAGAAAGAAAGAAAGAAAGAAAGAAAGAAAGAGAAAGAAAGGGAAAGAAAGAAAGATTGTCTTTTATGGGACTAAATTCTACCTGAGTGGTCACAGTGAATTTATTTTTATACAGAAATAGGTCCAAAGAATTATCTTAGAGTTCTGTAAAAAGCCGAAAACCTTGCTGGTAGGACACTACGCATTTATCATTGGTGAAAGCACTGTTTGAACACCTACTAAGTGTGATTGTGCAAGGAGCAGTGCTAGGTGCTGGGTCATGAGGAGGTGACGATATTGTGTCCTCAGGGTGCTTCAGTCCATCTGGAGTGGCAGGATGTAGGCAGAAAGAGAGTGTGCTGTACTTTTCACATGTACCAGAGGAGCCATACTGATGACTCACAAAGTTTGCCCTCAGTGAGTCCTGTGCCCTCTGACCTTCTTTTGGAATATTTGGAAAATTGAATTAATTTACGTGAAGAAAGCGGCCATCTTTATTTAGTCCTTTTTGGAACTAGGCTGTACCTTCCTGTAGAGGGCAAGCCACATAACACAGATCCCCAGAGACCTATGCATAAACCCTGTGAGGCCATAGTAGGGAACCCTGGGAAGCGCAGTTTGGCTCTGTTTCATCACACTTTCTCTGTTTCAGAATCATGAGGAAAACTTGTGTCCTGAGTACCCAGTATCTTGTCCTAACAAGTGTTTGCAGATGATTCCAAGATCTGAGGTAACTGTAAATGATTCTCTTAGATTTTACGTAAGGTAAAGTTTTAGTAACCAATGTGGTATGTGTTTGATAAAATCCCACAGGCAGAAGCCCAAGGTTTAAATAACCCCACAACAGCCATATCTCTGTGTTCCCTTCCCTTTTCCCTGAGAATTCTTCTCGATTTTTACCACAGCTCTCCTTCTGCCAGGCCTCAGCATGGCTTTTCCCGTTCTGTTCCCTCCCTTTTTCCCAAGCCACCCTTGGTCCCCTGCACGCTGCAGTTCTATCAGGCAGTTGGAGAACTGGTGATGAATTTCTGTGGCGTGAGGCTGTCTGTTTTGTAGGTGGATGAACACCTCGCTGTGTGTCCTGAAGCTGAACAAGACTGTCCTTTTAAGCACTATGGCTGTACTGTAAAGGTATGGAATGCCGTTTTGTTTCTGCCCCTGCCTTCTACTGTATCGTTTATTTGCCGGGCTTATTTCACTCTTTGATTCCATTCAGGATGCAGAAGGACATTCACTTTGGAGAACTTTTAGACTGGCAATTTCAGTCAGGGTTCTCCAAAGAAACAGAACCAATGGGAGATACATACCTCCCTATACATACAGAGACTTATTTTAAGAAATTAGCTTATGTGACTGTGGGAACTGGTGAATCTGATTATTTGCAGAGCAGACCAACACTGTGGAAACTCAGGCTGGAGTTTCTATGTTGCAGTCTTGAGGAGAAGTGCTTTTTTTTTTTTTTTTAACGTTTATTTATTTTTGAGACAGAAAGAGAGAGAGACAGAGCATGAACGGGGGAGGGACAAAGAGAGAGGGAGACAGAATCGGAAGCAGGCTCCAGGTTCTGAGCCCAGAGCCCGACGTGGGGCTCAAACTCACGGACAGCGAGATCGTGACCTGAGCTGAAATCAGACGCTTAACCAACTGAGCCACCCAGGTGCCCCGAGGAGAAGTGCTTCTTGAGGAAACCTTATTCTTTCCTCTTAAAAGGTGGTTGGATGAGGACTTCCCACATTACGTAGAGTAATCTGCTTTACTTAAAGTCAACTGATTTGTAAATGTTAATCTCAGCTACAAAAGTTCCTCACAGTAACATCTAGATTAGTTTTGACCAAACAACTGGGCACCGTAGCCTAGCCAAGCTGACACATAAAATTAACCATCATGGTAATTATTTCTAATTCAGACTCCACTGCGTCTACCAGATTTTGAGACTTTCTGGAGTCATCCTTCTGATGATTATAAATCTCGGTTTTATGGTACCCCTTCTATTACCACATATTTTGAGATGGAATTGATTTGAAATCATGTTTTAAAATGTATTGGGGCACCTGGGTGGCTCAGTCGGTTAAGCGTCTGACTTCGGCTCAGGTCATGATCTCAAGGTTCATGAGTTTGAGCCCCGCATCAGGCTCTGTGCTGACAGCTCAGAGCCTGGAGCCGGCTTCGGATTCTGTGTCTCCCCCTCTCTCTGCCCCTCCCCTGCTTGTGCTATCTCTCAAAAAATGAATAAATGTTAAAAAATATATATTTTTTAAATAAAAAAATAAAATGTATTTTATTACCTGTTAAACACCTTTAAAAATGTTATTTAATCAATTTATAAAATATACAAAGAAAAGAAAGTTTGCTTTCTACCTCATTTTAACAGATTCTTGATGGATCAAACTTTTAGGCATTAAGATATACCATGCACTGTATTGTTTCATACTTTGTGTACATCTAAAATTACTCCAAATTAAAAGTTTATTTTAGGGGCACCTGGGTGGCTCACTCGGTTGAGCACCCGACTCTTGGTTTTGACTTAGGTCATAGTCTCATGGTCTTGTGGGTTCAAGCCCTGCATGGAGCCTCGCACTGACAACACAGAGTCTGCTTGGGACTCTCTCTCTTTCTCTCTCTCTCTGCCCCTCCCCCACTCACTCTGTCTCTGTCTCTCAAAATAAATAAATAAACTTTAAAAAAAAGTTTATTTTAAAAATCATAAAAAATACTAGAAGAAAAGGTGAGTGGATTTTTTTATTCTTGATATAAAAGTCTTTCTTAGATGACTAACACAAAACCAGGAGCTATAATTTTGATGTTTAACCACAAATATTTTAAACTTTTATATGATTTTTAAAAATACCATAAGTAAAATCAAATGGCAAACCACAAACTGGAAGTAAATATTTACAACATATGACAAGACAAAAAAGGATATTTTCCTTAATATATTAAGAATCATTACAGTAGGCATAGGAATATATGAGTAGTTTCAGAAAAAAATTCAATTGACTAACAGATGTAAGAAAAGACACTCAATCTCACTCCTAAATGTATATTATAACAAGAAATATAACTTTCACCATCAAATTGACAAAGATTAAAACAACTTACAATATCCCAACTTTTTCTGAGGATAGTTTAGTTATATCTATGAAAAGTGAGGGGCACTTGGCTACCTTAGTTGGTAGAGCATGTGACTCTTGATCTCAGGGTTGTGAGTTCAAACCCCACGTTGGGCATAGAACTTACTTGTTTTTCTTTTCTTTTCTTTTCTTTTCTTTTTTGAGAGAGAGAGAGAGGGTGCAAGTGAGCAAAAGGCAGAGAGAGAGAGAGAAGCAGGGGTCACCCAAAGCGGGGCATGAGCTCACCTGACGTGGGACTTGAACTCATGAACCATGAGATAATGACCTGAGTGGAAGTCAGATGCTTAACAACTGAGCCATCCAGGCACCCAGAGCTTAGTTTAAAAAAATAAAATATAGGAGCACCTAGGTGGCTCAGTCGGTAAAGCGTCCAACTTCCACTCAGGTCATGATCTCATGGTTTGTGAGTTCGAGCCCCGCGTCGGGCTCTGTGCTGACAGCTCAGAGCCTGGAGTCTGCTTCAGATTCTGTGCCTCCCCCTCTCTCTGCCCCTCCCATGCTCATGCTCTGTCTCTGTCTCTCAATAATAAATAAATGTTAAAAAAAAATTTTTTTAATAAAAAAAATAAAATACAATAAAATAAATTTTTTGTTAAAAAAAAAATAGTGAGCCCATACAGTGGCCTTGTAATTCTATTGCTAGGAATTTATCTCACAGAAATTCTTTCATAAGTATGCAATGATTACACGCATATACAAACCCTCACACAAAGCTGTTTATGTAGCAAAAGACAACAAAAAACTAAAAACCTCTAAGTCCATCACTAAAGTACTGGCTATATAATTTTTATTGTATATTATAATATATTATTTATATTTTGGAATACCATGCATCTGATAAAAAGAATGAGGTATGTATTTTTAAAAATTAAATATGGTTATGATCTCATTGAGTTAAAAATGTGTATATATCTTCACTGACTCTGGTGAGTGAGAGACTTAGCAAATTGGATGCGGTGCTGGAAAGAAGAGGACTTTTGCTTTTCATTCTATATCTTGCTGTATTGTTTCACATGAGCATCCATTTCTCTTTTTTTTAATTTTATTAAAAAAATTTTTTTAATACGAAATTTATTGTCAAATTGGTTTCCATACAACACCCAGTACTCATCCCAACAGGTGCCCTCCTCAATGCCCATCACCCACCCTCCCCTCCCTCCCACCCCCCATCAACCCTCAGTTTGTTCTCAGTTTTTAAGAGTCTCATATTTTGGCTCCCTCCCTCCCTCCCCTCCCCCATGGTCTTCTGTTAAGTTTCTCAGGACCCACATAAGAGTTAAAACATATGGTGTACGTCTTTCTCTGTATGACTTATTTCACTTAGCATAACACTCTCCAGTTCCATCCACGTTGCTACAAAAGGCCATATTTCATTCTTTCTCATTGCCATGTAGTATTTTGTTTTAACGTTTATTCATTTTTGAGAG
The DNA here is from genome assembly GCF_024362965.1 of Panthera pardus. Classification (NCBI taxonomy): domain Eukaryota; kingdom Metazoa; phylum Chordata; class Mammalia; order Carnivora; family Felidae; genus Panthera; species Panthera pardus. The sequence continues at coordinate 37,273,396 of NW_026526777.1, forward strand.
ACAGAGAGAGACATATCATGAGAAGGGAAGAGGAAGAGAGAGGGAGACACAGAATCTGAAACAGGCTCTAGGTTCTGAGCTGTCAGCACAGAGCCTGACGCGGGGCTCGAACTCACGGACTGTGAGATCATGACCTGAGCTGAAGTCAAATGCCCAACTGACTGAGCCACCCAGGTGCCCCTACATTTCTCTTATTTTAAGAACCTATTTTAAAAAATGCATATTGTGGGAACGTTTAAAAAAAATCATTGGAGTCCACAGATTTTCACATATCAAACCAGTGACAGTCTTGGCTACAAAAAGGATAAGGTTTACCTTTTTAGTGCATGAAATATGGCATTGCTTTCCAGCTCTGAAAGGAATCTTCCTAATAGTTAGGCCTAAACTCCCAGTTGGGCTGTAGTCTAGACCTTCCAGGATGAAAAGGAAGAAAAGGAGGAGGAAAGGTATTCTCTAGAAAAGGGGCCAATCCTAAACTGAAGGAAAATTGTTGATAAATGTATGCTTTGGTCCACAGATCACCCAGAACATCTACCATTTGCTTTTACTAGTAATATAGGCAGTTTGCAATTCAGTATTTTAATCATCAGGGAAGAAGTAACCCTTTATTCTTATAAACCTGTTATTTGATTTTGAGGGCAACAAATTTGCCTGGGCTGAAATTACAATCAGGTTGCATGCCTGTGGCCTTTGATAGAAGACAGCATGGAAATGTGTGCTTGGTAGGAGAAAGAACTAACCTAGGCTTGAAACTGATCTGAAGCTAACCTGCCAAAGAGATAGGTTTTGTGTGGGAATAGTTGACAGAGGATAACTACACTTGACCCACGGTCACACATTCCCAGCACAAGGAAGGAAATCCGCATTGAAATTTTGACAGTGGCCCGATTCTCTGTTTCTGTAAGTTTAAAATTGTCTCATGGGCATTGTAGAATCCTGTGGCTGGGAAAGGGACCTGGAGGGGCTGTTTCTCCTGCAACTCAGCTTCAGACAAGCAAGCAAAATTGTTAAGGTCTGCTTTAGCAGAATATCTCGCCACCACCTTCATGTTTGGAGCTTTTCAGCAGCCTGACTTCCTTTCCTCTTCACATTGAAGGATAAACGGGGGAACCTGCTGGAGCATGAGCATTCAGCCTTACGGGACCACATGCTTCTGGTTTTAGAAAAAAACTTCCAGTTAGAAGAACAGGTAAATATTCAAGAATTCAGATATAAGGGGAGGCAGCGCAACCACTGGGGCTGGTAATCGTTGGCTTTTTATAGTCTCCTCTGTTTCAGTACATGTCTACTGGAGGTAGATGGTTTTCTACTAAGTGGCCAGGCAGACCCATAGGATTATAGAATATTAGAACTGGAAGGTGCCTTTGAGATCTCTGGACCCAACCCTTTCATTCAGCAGATGAAATAACTAAGCTCAAAGAAATTTTGATGTGTTTGTAACTTGTAAATGGTAGAATTTACTCTCAAACCCATGTCCCCTGATTCTTAGTCTAGAAATACCACACTGTCTCTGCAGCCTATCCACACGCCTTTTGGTTAATATCTGGCACCTAGTAGGTGACTAGCAGGTGCTTGATGTTTTTTAATTAGACCAATCTTACCATGAAGCAATAGTTAACTATCTGTTCTAGGCATTTTGGGTTTTATATATTTTGTAGTAAGTCTTAACTCCTGCCTATGAAAAGCTTTGCAGCCTGATAAATGCATACATACATATGTATTTCACTGAGTTGTGATTACCAAGTGAAATTATGTGTGCAAATGCCTGCCACAGTCCCTGGAATATTCATAATGGACTCCAAATGCTGATTCTATTGAGTAATTATTATAAAAGTTAATTATTTTGTTAGAACATCTCAGAGGATCAGACTTCTCAAGCCCATGTCAGGAAGAGAGGGAGCTGAATTCTATTATTGCCAATTAGTTTATGGTGTCTAATTCCATATTAAAGTAGGTATGTGAGTTCCAAGGTCAGACCCTGGAGAAAAGTGCGAAGACCACTCAGACCGTGACTTTGGTAGAGGGCACACTGCCTGATAACCATTCCTAAGTTCTTTCTGTACCACTTGCCTCATCCATCCATCCATCCATCCATCCATCCATCCATCCATCCACTCATTCAACAAACACCTGCCATACATCAGCTATGAGGTGCGTTGCTAGGGGCTCTGAGTCAGGAAAGACACAGCTTCTGCCCTAGAAGGACTCACAATGCAAAAATGCAAATAGATAAGTTGCCGTGCCATAGGATATGCTGTTACTCACTCTGGGGTACAGAGGCTGCAGCAGTTTGCTCTGTGGGATTTGGGGAAAGCTCTTCAAGGTAGCACATCCGAGCTTCATTTTGAAGGAAGAAAAGATTTGTCAACTTAAATGTTGTGGGGAAAGAACGTTCCAGAAAAGGAAAGCTTGTGCCAAGACCAGGAATTATGAGAGAGGCTGATGGTTCAGGGAACTGGGGTTTTGGGGTGGTGAGGCTCCTGAACATGAGCTAGAAAGAGCTGGAGACTGGTGTGCTGGGTGCAGATTGCAGTGGCCTTCCATGTAAGCTAAGAGGTTGCAGATACTGTACATTCAATTATTATTTTTTATTCATTCATATCTGCTTTGTTTCAGAAAGGATTTAAGGGCCAAAGTTTGAACTAATGTTTGTCAGTAACAGGGGAGCTAATGGAGGTTTCGAGATAAGAAAATACAGGTTTCCCACACAATGGGAAACAGAGCAATCCTATGGAACCTTTCATAAGCCAATGTCGTGTAAAGCAAAGAAGCAACTACCATTTCATAAAAGCGAAGATCCTCTTTGATTTCTTTCGGTTAGTCAAACAGGCACTAACGCAGGTCTTTCATGAAAGCAAAGTGGCGTAAAGTAAAGTTTTGGATGGTGGGGGCAGGCGAAGACCACTACTTGGCTGGCTAATTGTTTGGCTTTAAAAAGTAAGATAGCTGGTGGTAGCACAGAAGATGGATAGAGGGAGAGGAGAGCATGAGGACAGGGGGACCAGGCAGAAGGATGTTGTCATGAACTAGGCAATGTAGCAGTAGAGCCTGGCAGTTGAACAGTGAGGGCTCTGGAGCCAGAATGCCTGGTTTTGAGACCTGGCCCCACACTTGCCGTATGAGTTTGGACAAGCTACTTAACTCCGCTCTTCCCCAATTTCCTCATTCATAAAATGGGGCTGTTGGAAGGGTTAAATGAGCTAATATATTTAAGCTCTTAGCACAGTGGCAATGTAATAAGCAGTTGAAGGCAAGATACTGGAAGTGATGGTGCTGGTGGCTCAGCCAAGGCTGTGTCTGGGGATGGGAAGGGCATTGAGAGACACTCCAAGGTCACAATGGCAAGCTGTAAGTTTAGAAGGCGGAGAACATGGAATTATTATCTGAGATGGACACTGCAGGACAAGTAGAGGTTAGGTGGAGGGAGAAGACACTTATCAGGGAGATATGTCTACCATGTAGGTGGAAATCAGCTCTCAGGATCTAAATGGAAGATTCTGGGGCCAGAGAGCAGATGGTTGTTGCAACCATTTGTTCATTTATAAAACACGTATCCAATGCCCTCTGTGTGCCAGGCCCTGTGCAAGGCTTTGGGGATGAAGAAATAAGGGAGATGTAGCCTCAATAGTTTAGTGGAGGAAAAGACCAAAACAACCCAAAAAAGCAATAAGAGTAATGAAGGTAACTTAAATGCTAGAGTGTAGTCAGGGGGTCTTAGAACTTGAGAGATGACCTAGGTAGGTGATACTAGTGAAGAAGTGTTTCTGAGAGAAACTGTCCTTGAGTAGAGGCTTAAAAAGTGGTAGTTTCTAGATGGAGGAGGAAGTGTGTGAGAGACCAGGACTCGATGGACAATAGAAGTGTGTAGGCTTGCAGGGCAGGGCACAGGTGGGATGGGAATAGGCAGCAGGCTGAGAAAGTAGCCAGGGGCAGATCATGTAGGACCCTGTAGGGTCTGTAAAAGAAGGCCACTAAGGATAAGGTGGGGGGGGGGGGGAGTGACAAGACCGATTTGTCTCTGGCTACAGCATGAAGGATGAATTGGAGAAAAACAAGTGTAAAGAAAGGGAGAGCATCATTTGTTCATACTAAAAATATTTATCAAATACCTGCTGATGCCAGGCACCAGACCAGTTGCCAAGGTTACAGCAGACTGTGGGACATGCGTCCCAATTCCCATAGAGCTTCCCATCTGGCAGGAGTGCGAGGGATGGTGTAGGACAGGTGGGAAGCTGTTGTAGCAGCCCAGGTGAGAAATAAGGCTACAGTGAGTGTGAAACGAAATGAGATGAAATGAGAAGTAGATATAAGAATCGTTTGTTTTGTTGTGTGTCGGGAGTTTAAAGTTGGTAAGTATTGCTGATTGAATGGATGAGGCGATAGGAGGAGGGTTGTCTAGGCTCACACGAAAGTTTTTGGTTATTTCCCTGAAATAATTACAGATTCTAAGAGCATATCATGTTTTGCCTACCACTTGCTAAGCTAGCTGTATGCTGGGCAGGTCACTTAAACTCTCTACCTCTGTTTCCTTATCTATAAAACGGAACTGATCATCATACCCAACTCATAGGGTTTTTTGAGAATTAAGAGAGCTAATGAATACAAGGGTATGACAGACATTCAGCAAATGTCAGCTATTACTATTGATACTGTGCAGATAGCATCTGCTGTGCTGTGATGATCAGTACTGTGTGGTTGTTTAATAAGTGCATACTGAATGAATGAAGAGAACTAGTTCAGTAAATTTTGTCAAGTGATGTCACTATCATTAGATGAACCATCATAGCTGGTTAAGCTATGAAAAAGACTGATGAGAAATCTGTGGATCTGGTTTTTGTGAAGCACCTACAAATATTATATAGAAATCTACCTGTAAATATTTTCCTAGAAATACATGTATGTATTTTTCTTTTTTTTAATTTAATTTATTTATTTATTGAAATTTATTTAAATTCAAGTTAGTTAACATATAGTGTAGTAATACTTTCAGGAGTAGAATTTAGTGACTCATTACTTACATATATATTTTTCTAGAAACACTTTCTTACTGCAATATTTTTCTAGACTTGTATTTAAATTATTTTAACTTGTATACATACACTTAAATGATCTCATTCCCATTTCTGTTATTAGATTTCTGATTTATATAAGAGCCTAGAACAGAAAGAAAGTAAAATCCAGCAGTTAGCAGAAACAGTAAAGAAATTCGAAAAGGAGTTCAAGCAGTTTGCACAGCTACTCGGCAAAAATGGAAGCTTCCTCTCAAACATCCAGGTGAGAAATGGCCTCTCTATTCATAGCCAAGATTTGGCCTTCAATTGGCAGTCAGGGTTTCTCTTATAACTTCTTAAGTGGAGATAATTTCAAATGTAAAGAAAAGCTATAAGAATAAGATAGTGCTTAAAAATACCCATGTATTCTTGGGGTGCCTGGGTGGCTCAGTCAGTTAAGTGTCAGACTTCAGCTCAGGTCATGATCTCATAGTTGGTGAGTTTGAGCCCCATATTGGGTTCTCTGCTGTCAGCATGGAGCCTGCTTTGGATCCTCTGCCCCTCCCCTGCTTGTGCACATGCTCTCTCTCTCTCTGTCTCTCTCTCAAAAAAAAAAATCTGTGCATTCTCCGCCCAAATTCACCCATTGTTAGTATTTTGTCCCATATCTCTCTACATCTCTGTTGCTGTATGTATATGTACTTTCTGAAGCATTTGAGAGTAAGCTGTATATATATTATGGCCCTGTACCTATACACACTTCACTATGTATTTCATAAGAATAAAGATCTTCTTTTACATAACCCCAGTACATTTAACAATGTCAATAAGTTAACTAATATAATTATGTAATTATATTATATTTATTTATGTTATATCTAATTATAATAATATAACTAAGGTAATTAACAGAATTGACATAATACTTTATATAATTTATGGAAATTAGGGTTATAATTGATGTTAGGCCAATATTAGTTCCTTTATGTAAGATTCATTGAGTGTATCCATAGTCAACAAAGTGAAATATTAATTCCCTTGGGAATAAAATGCTTTATTTATTTAAAAAAAATTTTTTTAATGTTTATTTTTGAGAGAGCAACAGCATGAGCAGGGGAGGAGCAGAGAGAGAGGGAGACACAGAATCTGAAGCAGGCTCCAGGCTGTGAGCTGTCAGCACAGAGCCTGATGCAAGGCTCAAACTCATGAGCCGTGAGATCATGACCTGAGCCAAAGTCGGACTCTTAACCCACTGGGCCACGCAGGTGCCCTGGGAATAAAATGCTTTAAACACTAAAATATATCAAAAATTACTTGCAAATCATGAATGTTAAGTAACCATAAACAAATTTCTAATGAATAGTATCTTTACTGTAGTTATAAAATTTATGGTAAAAAAAAATTTTAATGTTTATTTTTGAGAGAGAAGGACAGTATGAGTGGGGCAAGGGCAGAGAGAAGGAGAGAGAGAGAGAATCCCAAGCAGGCTCTGCACTGTCATCATGTCAGCCTGATTGGGGGGGGGGGGGGGGGCGTGCTTTGATTTCACGAACCTCGAGATCATGACCTGAGCCGAAGTTGGACGCTCAGCCGACTAAGCCACTCGGGCACCCCTGTGGTGAAAAGGATCTTAAGACCTGTGATATGGGTAGCAGTTTTGAAATGTGGACTATCCCAGAAAAATGCAGGCCATGTAATTTCCCCATACTTTGTCAGCACACTGTGTGTGTGTGTGTGTGTGTGTGTGTGTGTGTGTGTGTAGAAAAAAAGGAAATCTTTATTTGTTATTATCTCAATTCTGACCTTTTTCTAACACAAAACCAGTCAGAGTTAAGGTCCTGAGGGGCAAGTGTGGAAGAGAAGTATGGGTCTAGTTTTATTTAGTCTCTTCTACCCAGGTAGAGAATCTAAAGTTCAAGCCTTGCCTCATTGCACTTCTGGACCACTTTTAGGGCTCAGGCCAGAACAGATGGGTCTATTTCCAGCTCATTCTCTGCCTTCTAACAGAGCAGGCGTGGATCAGAATAGCCTCTGAGAAGGACGTGATTAAGGCAAGAGGAGAGACAACAGGAGAACAAAGATATAAAGATAAGTTAGAGCACCAAATGGATAGAAATTGAGGGAGGAGTATAAGTCAGATGAAGAGAAGTTCAAAAATTTGGAACAGGAGCTGTGACCGGAAGGAGGAGGAAGATACTAGGTAGTTCATCTCTCTGTGAACCTCACTGAATTTTCTCTTCCAGACTGTGCATTTTTCATTGCATTAATTGATTAATTAAATGTGAAATGTTTGGGTTGAAAAAAATTCAGTATCAATGAATTACTAAGATATTAACTTTTTTTTCTTTTTTACATTATGATCCATGTTGTACTGAAAGGCTCTTGCCAGTCTCATTGACAAGTCTGCTTGGCTAGAAGCTCAAGTGCGTCAGTTATTACAAGTGGCTAACCAGCAACAAAATAAATTTGATCTGAGGCCTTTGGTGGAAGCGATTGATACAGTGAAACAGAAAATTACTCTGCTAGAAACCAATGATCAAAGACTAGGTATGGCACGTATTTTACTTCTCTTTGGATGAGTCTGTTGTCTGCATGTTTCTGGAACAAGCAAACACCTGGCCAGATGGTGAGTCGCAGCTGTCCAGGATAAACAATTGTCGAATCTGGTATTTGTGAAACAGAACAGCATGAGATTCTGGCCACTCGGGGGAAAATGATGGACGGTGATGAGCAGGGGCTGGAACAGGCAAAGGGTAGAAATGGGCCAGGAAATTCCAAAAACAGGGAGTGGTGGTTTTTAAGAAGAGTGGAAAATAATGAGAAAACTAAGGGAGAGATGTGGTGGAAACATTGTTTGAAGTATAGGAAAATCTGAAAGGGTTTGGCTATTTAAAAGCATCCCAGTTATTAAATAATGGGCCTCACCATGCTAATGCACACGAGTCAAATGCTGTGTGTCTTCTATACGCTTTGGTGAGCTTCAGTTCAAGAGTATGCATTTGGGTTTCCTTGGTGCTACTTTTGCCAAGACATGAGAGTCACTGAGTTAATTATTCATACAACTGATCCATTGGTGGACATTGAGTTCAGTTCATCTTTAGGATGTCAGAGTTTTATTTTTCTCTTCAGATAACACAATTCCACTTTGGGCAAATTCTAAAGACAACTTTAAGGCCTATGGAATCTTTTTTCTTTCTTTCTTTCTTTCTTTGCAGTTGTTTTGGAAGGGGAGACCAACAAACATGATGCCCACATTAATATTCATAAAGCACAGCTGAATAAAAACGAAGAGCGATTTAAACTGCTAGAAGGTGCCTGCTATAACGGAAAGCTCATCTGGAAGGTGACAGACTATAAGACGAAGAAGAGGGAGGCACTCGATGGGCACACGGTGTCCATCTTCAGCCAGCCCTTCTACACCAGCCGGTGCGGCTACCGGCTCTGTGCTAGAGCATACCTAAACGGGGATGGGTCCGGGAAGGGGACACACCTGTCGCTGTACTTCGTGGTGATGCGAGGGGAGTTTGACTCACTGTTGCAGTGGCCATTCAGGCAGAGGGTGACCCTGATGCTTTTGGACCAGAGTGGCAAAAAGAACCACATTATGGAGACCTTCAAGGCTGACCCCAATAGCAGTAGCTTTAAAAGACCCGATGGAGAGATGAACATTGCGTCTGGCTGCCCCCGCTTCGTGGCTCATTCCACTTTGGAGAGCGCCAAGAACACCTACATTAAAGATGACACCGTGTTCCTGAAAGTGGCCGTGGATTTAACTGACCTAGAGGATCTCTAGTCCCTGTTTCTGGGGATGATGAAGGACTTGTTGGGTCCAGAACCATGGAGGAGGACACCTGTGATTATCATAGGGACTGACATTGAACTTAGTACACATTTGTATTTGGCTTCTTGCCACTTGGTGTTTGAAGGCAGTTTAAAACTTCTCAAGTGCTATCTTCTTTTTACGTTTTACTCTATCCCAGTTTGAAACTTAAAACCTTAGAATATTCTCTCATTATTTATATTTTTATATTTCTTGAAAGATGTTAAGTTTCTTGAAAGCGAGGTCTGGGACATATCTGTTTTACTGGTGCTTAGCATAGTGTCTCATCGTAGGCACTATGTGAAATGTTACTAAGGACACAGAGGAAGAATTGAAAATGCTTTGGTATTTTATTATTTGGCCTGCTGATTCTAGACCTGACCATAAGCCTGCAAAAGCCATCTTCCAGGGTAGACTATTCCAGTTAAGCAGTTGGGTGGTGTACTTTCAAAGACCATAAGCCCAGTTTGGACCAGACTTTATTTGGTCAAATACAAAGTTTGTGGAAATTACTACACCTCTAAATATTTTCATTAAAAATTACCAGTAGTCACCAAGTACAGTTTTGCAAGGCTGTGTTAGAACTGGTGAATAGAGGAAGCATTTTCATTCTTCCTGCTGAAGTAAACAGAAAGTACTGCACTGTGTGTGTGTGTGTGTGTGTGTGTGTGTGTGTGCAGAGAGAGAGAGGGAGAGATAGTTTATACATATATATGGAGATATAGTCCTCCAACTAAAGCTCATATTTTATTAGGTACAACCATGTGAAAAAAAGCTGTTTTCATAGGTCAGAAAAGGTCAAGTATTAACAGTTTCATAAGGTTCAATTTAGTAGATATGTATGTACATGTATATGTATGTATACACCTAGTTTAAAAGTATGTTGGTAATAATAGTAAGTTACTGTGAGGATGGGTAGAATTTAGTACATGATGGAGAAAAATGTCATAAATGGATAAGAGGAACTTAAACCTAGGGAGAACACCATTATTATTCCTATGGTGTCAGAAGTATTCTCATCCCAAACTGATTGCTAAAAGCAGTATCTCCTATTCTTTTTGAAAGAACTTCTGAATTCATAAACTGATATGAAAATGGGCATTTATATAAACCTGTGACTTTTCTTGTTGAAGTTGTGAGTACTTTGTGAGGAACAGAAATGATTCTATTCTTACGCATCTGTCTGTGTGGGTCTATCTACGAGGGTGTGTGTACCAGTCAAGTGAATCCCAGTTTTCCTGAGCCCTCCTTTGTTGTTATGCAACTCAGTGTTTCCTGACATTCAAGCCGACTCCCTTGAGTGTGTGGGGATAAATTGTCCTGGGCTGAGGGCCACTTAATGCAGCTTACCCGAGTGAGGACCGTGTACCTTATAGCTTTTGAGCAGTCGATCTGATAGAAGAAACATGATTTTTATACCAGTGGCTTCTGGAATAATTGAGACTTTCTTAATCTCTTCTCTGAAAAATTTCAAGATGCTAAAGACTCATCTTGCAGAAATCATCCCAAAGACTTAAAGAAATAAGTTCACAATGGAAACATACTAAAGAACAACACTGTAGCTGCTGGTGAACTCTGGCACAATTGATAGTCAACAGATTGACCTCACACACACTCAGGAAGCATTTCTGTAGATCACACAGCCAGACCCAGTGGTTCTGTGTGTTTGTTTTCAATGTTCCTAATCCAGTCCAAGTCCTTAGGAGTAGAAGATCATATTGTTGTAATTAGTTTTAAGTGGGTATGAAAAACATTTTAAAGTGAATTTATCAAAATACTGGTTTTGTGTTCTAACCAACTTCTCTACATAAAAAGCTTCAATCATGGCATGGTTTGCTTATGAGTTCAGAGTCCCTTCATCATTGAAACAGTGATCATGAAACAAGGTATTACAGAGTAAAAAAGACTCCTTTCTCAAAAATAAGAGTTGTGATTTTTGTTTTATAGAAGTGGATCCATGTAAACTGTTTTTCCTCTTCTACGATCTGAGCAGTTATTTTTATTCTATGTCAGAAATATTTAAAGATTTTATTTTTTAAGTAATCTCTACACTCAATATAGGGCTCAAAATCACAACCCCAAGATCAAGAGTCCCATGCTCTACTGACCGAGCCAGCGGGGTGCCTCTATATCACAAATATTTAAATTCATTCTATTTTGGTTAGATTTCAATTCCTGATAAAAAGAAAAAAATAGGTGTAAGAGGGAAGTTAAGAAAGGCAAGTACAGGATTAAGGTAGGGTGGGGAGGTACTCTACATATGAATGCATATTAACAGATCTGAACTCTGACCCCTGATATCCAAATTTGATTTTTCAGAGAAACAAGAGATAGTCACAGCCAGTTCCAATTCACAGTGCCAATCTTGAGCACAACTAAACAGAACAGAGAGCACAAAGCCTTTGTGTGGTGCTTTGGGCAATCGGTCCACACTGCCAACTACCTCTTTTCTCTTAGAAAGTGGTTGGAGACATGGGTCTTAATTGTACCTAAGAATTCTGGGCTGGAGATAAAGCCTTGATGGATGCATAGTAGGGGACCCAGGTGGTGCAATCGCCTGAGAACACCACATTTTAGGGGAGGAGGGAGAGGAGATGAGGAGAAGTACCAAGGGAGGTAGGAAGGCAAAGAATGTCAGCAGGGCCACCCTGCCAACAGTGGTCCCTCGCAGCGTACCCCACAGCCAACTCTTAAGCTCACAGTCCGCCCCCTCCATGCCACTCCCTCCTCAGCCTTTGCCTTAAGCTGCAGGCTTAAATATCCAAGTACCTGCTGCACATCTGATCTTTCAAGTCCCATGGGTACCTTAAAGTACACTTCACCATAACTGAACTGGAGAGCTTCCCACTCTCCCCGCCACTGCCCACCTGTGATGCTTCCTGTTTATTCTACCCCGGCTAATGACCTCATCATCCAAGCCAGAAGTTTGGACACTATTCTAGATTCCTCCCTCACCTTCCCCGTCCAGTCACCCACCCAGTACTGCCAATTTGACTTCCAAGTAATTTCCTGAAACTATTCCTACTACCTGTTTCTACTACCCACTACTGTCCTGTTTGCAGGCCTACGTTTTTGGCTACACTTTTTTCTTTCACCTCTTCACATCTAACCTCACGCTGCCACCCAGTAATCTCTCTGAAATGAAAATCTGAGAATGACTCCTCGCAACACCCACTGTGGCCACATCACCCAAAGGCCAAAGCCAAGGCTCTGCATGCCTGCCTCTGCACGCCCCACCCCCCCAACCCACCTCCTGACAGTCCTCCTACTTCATATTTAGCAATAGCACCCCAAGCCATTGGACATTTCTGTGTGCTGGTGCTGCACTTCTAACTGGAATACTCTTCACTATCCTTACCTCTTTCTTTGCATGATGAAGTCTTTCTGTTTAAGATTCTTTGATTTCATCTCCAGGATGTCTTCCCAAACTAGTCCTCACTTACTGTACATCCCACTCACCACCTTCGACCCTTCGCTAGGCCGAGAGCTCCGGCTCTGTGCTGTAGACTTCCTGGTCTATACTCCAATTGTTGGACTTTTCTTTTTTTCAAAAAATGTTTATTATTTGAGAGGGAGAGAGAGAGAGAGCAGGAGAGGGGCAGAGAGAGCAGGAGAGAAAGAATTCCAAGCAGGCTCAATGCTGTCCAGTGCAGAGCCAGCCCCACACAGGGCTCGATCTCATGAACTGTGAGATTATGACCTGAGCCGAAATCAAGAGCTGGAAGCTTAAAGCTTAACTGACTGAGCCACCCAGGCGCCCCTGGACTTCTCTCTTTTCTAGAAAACAAGTATTAATTGGCTATGTATTTGTCAGATTTTTGTGTTAGGCACAAATAGAACAGATCTTGTCCCTGTCTTCATAAAATTTATAATCTGGAGGTCAGTCACAAATGGTGACCCAGAATGTTCAATGTGTAAATACTCTCAGCCTTCTCTGTCCGATAAGGACTTTGCCTCTCCACTTCTTCACCCTGTGCTCTGAGAAAAATGCATCTCACAGACCAGTGCTGCATGTTTGTGATGCAAGATGAGAGCAGGCAGAAAACATTTGAAGACAGAGCCCTAGGGGCAAAATTTATGAAGAAATGATAAACCAACGCACACAAGGACTGGAGGGAAGTGAAAGAAGAGAGAAAAGGGAATATGAACCTATGAGAACCTTTGGGAATTGTGACTGGAGCCCCCTTGATGTTTTTTTCTTCCAAGGGATCCACGTTAAAGACTGAAATACATTTTTAAATTAGTTTTGGCTGCTTGAGTCGTACGTATTCGAGTGAAACTCCACATGGAGACTAGACTCTGGCTCCAGGATTCATAAGGCATTTGAACAAATATACAAGTTGTGATAAAGCCTTGAAGACAATGACAGAGTACAGGGAAAGAATAATAGGACTAGGCTGGAGAGAGTATGTGCATACTTAGGGTTGTTGGGGAGGGCCTTTTGCTGAGGTAACTTGCTATTTAGTGTTCACATGACATGTTTTCTGACTGTCCAGCCCCTTTGGACACGCTTATAATACCTGAGGAGTTTAATGTGACAAGACTCGCCTCCTTGACCCCCTCTGCAGCACAGGCATATGTGACCTAGGCCCTACCAATCAGGCATGGTCTGGCAAAACTTAAACTTGAAAGATAAAGTTGGAAAGATTCAACTTTTTTGTTGCAAGAAACATTTGCAAGATGAAAAAGGAGGAGTGCCTGGGGGGGCTGGGTCAGTTAAGCCTCCGACTCTTGGTTTCAGCTCAGGTCATGATCTCATTGTTCGTGAGTTCGAGCCCCACATCCAACTCTGCATTGGCAGCTTGGAGCCTGCTTGGCATTCTTTCTCTATTTCCGTCTCTTTTGGCCCCCAGCCCCCGCCAGGGCAGCTGCTCTCTCTCAAAACAAATAAATAAACATTAGGGGAAAAAGAGGTGAAGAAAGAAATGTGCCACTCTGGCTACCCAGTGGTGAGGGTGATGAGTGTATGGAAGGGACTGGTTCCCTCATCCTTACTTTCAGAGCCTGTGTTCGTAGAAGTTGTGATTTTGCTGTCAGGTGGTGGTGGCAGCAGTGGATTTTCACTAGAGCCTCTAGCGTGTTTGGGTATCGGACCCAGCTGTGCTGCACCTGCATCTGGCTTCTGGTCTTCCTGGAGACTCGGGGGCTACGTAATATTAACAAAGTCCCAATCTTCGCCAGATTGGATCCTGTGGTCTGTAACTAAGAACCTGACTGAATCAAGCCGAGACCTGAAAGATGAGTCAGCCATGATGATGTCAGAGCAGGTGGGATGAAAATTCTGGGCAGAGGGCACTGAGGAAAAAGAGAGTTGGTTTAAGGAACTGAAAAGAGGCCTGTGTGGCAGGGGCCACCAGAAGGGAGGAGAGTGGGCCTTGATGAAATCAGAAAGGGAGGCAGGGCCCAGAGTCTAATGTTAAAGTCATAGCGAGGAGACTGTGGTTTATGTAAAGCGTAATGAAAGTGGACGTGATTTTGGCAGGGGAATACACGATTTGATTAATGTGTTCTAAAACTGCTCTGTATGGAACATAGATAAGAAGGGGACAAGAGAGGACATGGAAACAGTATTAAGGTTATGTCATAATGCACCTGTGTTTCTAGGTCTGTGTCTTTACTAGATCATGAACTCCTTGAAGCCAAAAAGCATACTAGTTCAAGTGCATAGAAGGTACTCATTATATTAAACTGAATAAACAGAAGACCATGGGGGAGGGGAAGGAAAAAAAAAGGTTAGAGAGGGAGGGAGACAAAACATAAGAGACTCTTAAAAACAGAACTGAGGGTTGATTGGGGGTGGGAGGGAGAGGAGGGTGGGTGATGGGTATTGAGGAGGGTGCCTGTTGGGATGAGCACTGGGTGTTGGAATGGAAACTAATTTGACAATAAATTTCATATTAAAAATAAATAAATAAATAAATAAATAAATAAACTGAATAGTATATATGCAATAATGCATTATTTTTATAACAAATCAGGTATTATGTCCATTACATTAATGAGAAAAGTAGTGATTAGATCTATGCCCTGCATGCTAGGCATTGTCCTAAGAATTTTACATACTTATTATACATTAACACACTAATCCTCTCAATAATCTTATCAGGTATATGCTATTTTATCCCCATTTTACAGATGAGGCAATTGAAGCACAGAGAGGTTATGTAATAAGCTCTAGGTTACACAGCTAATAAATGGGAAAGCCAGGATTTGAATCTAGGCATTCTGGCTTCAGAGTCTCTACTCTTAACACTGTATAAGATTGCCTCATAAAAATGCTGATAAACTCCACATGACTATACAAAAGTACAAATTTAAATAAGCTAAAATACAGTAAAAGTAGCCACTAGATAAAAATTGAACATAAAATTTTCAAACTACTAAAGAAAAAAAAATCTGGAAAAAGGAACTTTATCAAACCAAAGACAGAAAAGCGAAGAAAACAACAGGAAGCACAACATATAGAAAAACAAGTTAGAATTAAATCTAAGCACATAAATATGAATGGTTTAAATTTTACTATTAAAAGAGGAAATATCTCCAATATGGGGGCATATGTATATGCTTTTTAAACATATATCTATAACAAAACAGAGCTAACAACTCCATTGTTAGTTATGTATCAGGGATACTTTTGCGCATGTGTACCAGGAGACACATACAATGAAGTTTACTACCAGCATTGTTTACAATAGCAAAACAAAACAAAAAAAAAACCCTGGGAAAAAACAAACAAGGGATGGCATGGATGTGAAGCAACAGAAACTCCTACACTGTTGGGGGCAGGGTAAATTGGCACAAACGCTAGAGAAGAATCTGGCATTAAAAATAAAGTTGGATTGTGCAAACCTTGCTGTTCCACTTCTAGACATACACTGGAAAATTCTTGTGATGTGCCTAATAAGATACGTTAAAGAATGTCCATCAACTGTGTTGTAACGGCAAATGCCAGGAGTAATTAAATTACTAGCAACAGGAGAATGGATAAATTGCTTCCTAGTCATACAATGGAATGTATGTAAAGATCAGCAGTTAAGATGAAAAAGTGAGGAGTACATGAAATGATATGGATAGCTTTCACAAACATAACTTTGAATGACAAAAGCAAGTTACACAATGGTAACATTAATATTAAGTTTAAAAACCTACAAAATAATACTACAGGTACTTATATAGCTATATATACACTATACACACACATGCACACACACACACATATGTATGTATGTATAAAAGCTTTCATGGGAATGACAACACACCCAGGGGAGGAGTTCATTTTAGGGAAGAAGAGAGGGAGAAAGATTGCAGAAGTGTTCACTAGAGGCTATAACTGAATAACGGTAAATTGTGAAGAAAATATGGAAAAATGTTAAAACGTGATAAAGTGAAGTGGTTGGTATATAGGTGTTCATATTATTCTCTAATGTTATGTTTGTAATATTTCCAATTGAATATTTCATTTTTGTGTGTGTGTTTATTTTTGAGAGAGAGACAGGCAGAGTGCGAGTGGGGAGGGGCAGAGAGAAAGGGAGACACAGAATCTGAAGTAGGCTCTAGGCTTTGAGCTGTCAGCACAGAGCCCATTCAGAGCTCGAACTCAAGAACCACAAGATCATGACCTGAGCCGAAGTCAGATGCTTAACCGACTGAGCCACCCAGGCGCCCCTTTCCTATTAAATATTTTAAAGAAAATAAGTTTTCAACTCAAGATTCTACAAAAACAAAACACAAAAAAACAAAGAAATAAGAAATTAATAAAGGCACACATTAATGAAAGAGAAAAAAACTTCTAGATAAAGGTTATCTATAAAAAATCAAAATCCATCAGTCAAAAACCAAAACGTGGTTCAAAAAACCTGATCAAGAAAAAGAAAAAAGACTTCAATTGAATATGTAAGAATGAATAAGAACAATGTGAAATCAAAAAATGCTAATCCCAGAGTGTAGAGAATGGGATGGAGTCACTCATGTCAAGCAGGAGCCTATGTCAAGCGATGACACGAGCAGTTAAAGGTACTGCAGCTAACAGGTATCACGGTGACCACCACCAGCTGACACCCCAGAACTGATAAAAGGCAGAAGCAGAGGTCTGCAGGGGCCCCAGACTGATTAAATTCCTTTATTATTCTTAAAAAAAATTTTTTTAACTTATTCATTTTTGAGAGACAAAGAATGAGTGGAGGAGAGGCAGAGAGAGAGGAACACACGGAATCTGAAGCAGGCTCCAGGTTCTGAGCTGTCAGCACAGAGCCCAACATGGGGTTCGAACTCATGAACCATGAGATCATGACCTGAGCTGAAGTCAGACGCTTAACCAACTGAGCCACCCAGGCTCCCCTTAAATCCCTTTAAAAAGGGAGGAATTTTGCAGCAAAATGTCAGACTTTCCAGACACTGACCCCTCTATGTCTGACCATTTACAAAAGGCAGCTGCCATTGAAGATTGCCCAATTGATTTCCCAATAAAACTGAGAGCCCTCACTGCTTGAACATAAGCAGTAAGTGCTAAGAGCTGCTGACCCAGACCTGACCAAGGCTCATCTCAACTGCGTGCCCCCAGACTGACTTCGTGTTTGGTTCTTTAACATCCTATCCTTTGTGTTATCTTGTTTATTGTGTAGCTTGTCTTATGTTCTGCTCTGTGTACCGGTAAAAAGCCAGGTTAATCACATGGTGAAATGTCATTGAGTTTGAAATTCTGAACCTGCATTATAATTGTTAACCTTGATTTATGACCGAATAAAGTGAACGCTGTGGAAAGACACAACCCGGGTGTGTGCCTTCATAGCATGCTCATGACACAAGGATAGTTTAATGCCAAAAAAATTGAAAACGTAAATGAAATCGATACTTTTCTAGGAAAAAAATATTTATCTCTTAAAAAGGCACCACACCCAGGTGGCTTTGAAGATGAGTTCCTCAAACCTAAGGAATAGATCATTCACACACTAGGTCTATTCCAGGTCATATAAAAAGAAACTAATATGGGTCGTTTTGAGACCTACCCTAAACTAATATCAAAACTAGACAAGGACAACTAACGAAAACCATAAGCCAATTTCACTTATGAACCTAGACACAAAAGTCCTATATGAAATACACAACAATTTCATCCAGCAATGTACTGGAAGAATACATACCAGGACTGTAAGGATGGCTCAACATTAGAAAATCTATTATTGTAGTTTCTATTACTGTAGGGTAATGGAGAAAAGCTATATGATCATCTGTAAGACTAATACTGAAAGTATTTGGTAATAAATACCCATTTCTGATTTTAGGAAGCAATAAAACGAATTGGTAAACTAGAAAAAGAACAAAGTGCAATTAATTTTTTAAAAAGGTAAGTGCCAGAAACCTTCAAAAACCCATCATGAACGAAAGGTAAGATGCAATCCAAGTAACTTCGGAAAGAGGTAAGCAAGCCCTGAGGCTAGTAAACAGCGTTGTGCTGGATTCTTCAGAAAATGCAAAATTGTTATTTACAGATGAAATCTTACCTACAAAATCCAAGAGGATTATTAGAAAATAAAGGTTCAGCGAAGTGACCACATAGATCCGCACACCAAACCCCAAAGTATCCTAGGGCACAATAATAGTCCATTAGGAAGAGCAAATAAACCAAAGCAGCAACAAAAACTTCCAGGAAAAAAACCTAAAAAGAAATGTGCAAAACACCAAGGAAACTGGAAGACTTCAGCTGAATAACGAGGGAAGACTTGAATTAACGGAGAAATATCCACAGTGCTGGATGAGAAATCTCAATATTGTACTGGTATCAAATCTGGGCAAACTAATCTATGGAAAACCAAATCCCAGGAAGCCTCTGCCATTTGGCAGCAATCCACTATAGAATTTGAAATGGAATACCAAACAAATACCGGAAAAAGGCTGCCATTTGGCGACAATCTGCCTAACGGCTGCAGGTTCCCGACGTCGCGTGCGGAAACGCCCTCTGAAGAGCGTGACAGCCAGTGCAGAACCGCCCCCGCGCCCGCAGCCCCGGCTAAAGGACTCGCGGCCGGATGTGGCCCGTGGCCACGCCCCTCTCTGCGTCGTGGGCGGGGCGCCTCCTGGGCTGCTGCCCCAGCGCGTTGCAGTCGCGCAACGACCGCGTGGTAGAATATCCGGCTCCGTGGCTTTTGCTTCGGTGTTTCCTAGGCATCGTCGTGCAGGGAGTGTCGAGCCCGCCCCAAATGGTCGTTTCCCCTACAGTTTCCTGTAAGTGACGGTCGCAGTCAGTCCAGTGACTGGAAAAGGGCCGCATTGGCGTTTTCTTCCCCTTCCCGCTTCCCCCACCGCCCCTCAACGTCTCTCCCGACCTCTCGGCCACGCCCTGGGCTGTCCTCCTCCTCTTCCCAAATGAGGCCGCTTCCAAAGCTCCAGGTTTCCCTAAAAGATAAGACCTTTCTCCTACGCTTCATTCATCTTAGCCGATCTCTGGTTTCTCGTATATATACTGTGGAGGGTGTGTTCTTGGTCTGACACTTCTCCCAGCCCTTCCTCTCGCTGCCACTGAGGGGTCCTGCGGGTACACACCATGGAAACGCGACTCCTCGCCCTTCTCTTTTTATTTTCTTTTTTTTTGGGACAGAGAGAGACAGAGCATGAACGGGGGAGGGGCAGAGAGAGAGGGAGACACAGAATCGGAAACAGGCTCCAGGCTCCGAGCCATCAGCCCAGAGCCTGACGCGGGGCTCGAACTCACGGACCGCGAGATCGTGACCTGGCTGAAGTCGGACGCTTAACCGACTGCGCCACCCAGGCGCCCCTCCTCGCCCTTCTCTTAATATACCTTACCTGTCTGCTACAGAATCTTCCCGCTTCCGACGGAACGGACCATCCCTCTCCGCATAGCGCCCTCCTTCCGTCCCCAAACCCTTCTTCTCGTTAAATAATAGCAACAATTAATGAAGGAGTGCCTTAGGCGTTAAGACCCTGACCTAAGCACTTCACAGGCATTATTTTAATCATTGCGACAATCTTTAGGGAGATACAAATGAGTAAACCGAAGCACAGGAAAGTTCAATAATTTGTTCAAGGTGACATAGCATGGATGTGGTGGAGTTGAAATTCGAATCCATTGCGTAGCTCACTCAAAAGCAGGTGCTGTAGTCCTTTCTCTTTAACGATACCTGGACATCCCCCTGTTAGTTGCTTCTGAGGAATTGTTTCTGAATGCTGTCTCGAGCATCCCTGTTTGTGGAAATTTGGCCTCTGTCTAGGAACTGTCAGAGCTCTCCTCGTGCAGACTCTTGAGAGTTCACATTATATCAGAGGCTAAGATCTGAGCTTACTAATATTTTGTGTCCTCCAAATGTGCTTATTATGCTTCTTAAAAATGTATTCCTAACCCAGTACTCGCTAACCAGCCCTCTTCCTTTGCCTCAGTATGACTTTTTCATTATCACTGTTCTCAGCAAACATTTGAGCAGCTAGTTTATGTAAGACAGTAAAGATAATTGGAGTTTCAAAGAACTCTGAGGTTTAGTTCCTGACCTCAAGGAGAAATATGAAATTTATTCATAAAAAAAGACCAGCAAAATAGCACACCAGCACTCAGTTGCACAGAAAAGTTCTACAGGAGCCACTTTGGACAAATTTGTTAACTGCTAGATTATGTCCTCATCTGTAAAATGTTAAGGTTAGGCTAGATCATTAAAGTTATGTGACTCTTAAGTTCAGAGAAATGAGTGATTACTACTGATGTGAGAACTGTTGGAGAGGCTGTATTGTGTTTTGTTTTGTTTTTTTAATAGTGTATTCTTGAGACATTATAGAAACAAAGATTAGGTTGAAGGCTTTTCCTAGCACTTTTTTTTTTTCTTTTTCATTTTGAACATCTGATAATGGTTGGAACCTTGCCTTGGAAATAAAGTTCACATTCATATCACATTTTATACTCTAATTTTAGGAGATTCATGACCCATCTCTCCCTTCCAAAGCTTGCATGTTAAAGACCCCCCTGATTTAGGAGGATACAATGGACTGCAATTCAAAAGGCAAGACTAAACCAGAAGTAGAGGATCCTTATCTTGTAGGCAGAGTGGAACCATTGGAAGTTAAGAAATAAAGCCTGGCAGGAGTGTGAAGGGTGAATTAAAGTGGGAAAAAGCAGTGAGACTGGTTAGGCAGGCAGTGGAATAATTAGGTAGATAGTTTAGGAGATATTACAGGGCTGTGCCAAGCAGTAATGGAAATGGAGGGAAACTGCAAGAAATACTGGCAAGGACAAATCAAAAGGATGTGGTACCTGACTGGATATAGAATTTAAAGACAGGAAGGAGTCCATGATAACAAGGCTTGAGGCCTGTGCAGCCGTAGTTACATACCTTCTCTTTTTTATCTGTTTTTGATCGTACTGTGTCATTCCTGATGTATACATGTTCAAAGAGAGTATCATTACTGACCCAGTGGATAATAAGGGAATAATATGAACAACTATATACTCACAAATTCAACAACTCAGATGAAATAGACCACTATCAAAGCTACCAAAATGTACCCAAGAAGAAACAGATAAGCTGAATAGTACTGTAACTATTAAAGGAATCAAATTTGTATTTAAAAGTCCAGATGGCTTCACTGGTGAATTTTACCAAACATTGAAAGACAAAATAATAGTTCTACACAAGCTCTTCCAGCAGATAGAAGAAAGAAGACTTCCCAACTCATTTTTATGAAATCAAAATTATCTGAGACCAAAATCAGATAAAACCAATATAGACAAAACCAAATCCATATTTCTCATGAACAAAGATGCAAGAATCCTCAAGAAATTTAGCAGATTGAATCCAACATGTTAGAAGAAAAATGCTTTGTGACCATGTGTCATTTATCCTAGGAATTCAAGTCTGGCTCAACATTCAGAAATCAGTATAATCTACCACATTAACAGACTAAACAGGAAACACTACATGATCCTCTGAATAGATGCAAAAAAAAAACAAAAAAAAAAAACACTAAACAAAATTCAACATCCATGATTTTTTAAAACTCAGCATCACAAACCTGAGAGGTTTCATCTGTGCTCCTAAAAATAAACAAATAAATAAATAAATAAAAATTTGGTTCATCCAAGATGAGGTCAAATTCATGTCTGGAGCCCCAAAAAAGAATACAACCCATTTAGAGGTCATTGGTTCTTTAATAGCTATGGTAATGACCATCATCTGAGGACTTCACAAGAGGACTCTCAGGCTGGGACTCCTTGAGCAGTTGAGATGTGCCTGGCCAGATTCTGGCTTTCCAAGCAAAACTGCTCTGGCAATTCAGCATCCCTACGCCTACTCCATCAAAGAGACCACATGGGTAAAATGGCAGAGAGATAATGAAGAGTGAGGAGGGGTGGTAGCGTTTGACATGGTCTTAGTAGTCTCTTCAAGAGATGGCATTCACTACTTTTCTATGCATTTGTTTCTATCTTAAAAATTGTGCATTTTTACTTCAGCAAACAAATAGAATATAACCATAACATTTATAACGTATGTGGCTGTCTTTATATCTCAATGTTAAGAAAAAAAAACAATCTAGGAATAGAAGGGCTCTGATTAAAGGCATCCACAAAACCTAGAGTTACATCACACTTAATGGGGGAAAGACTGAATGTTCCCTCCTCCCAAGATTGGGAACCTGACAAGGATGTACATTTTCCCTACTCATACCCAATATTTTGGTGAAGTCCTAGCAGTTGGAGTAAGGAAGAAAAATAAAAGGCATTCTGATTGGAAAGGAAGAAATAAATTTATCTTGATTTTCAGATGACATAACTGTCTATGTAGTAAAGCTCAAAAATCTACATAGAGGTCCTAATGTTAAGAAATGAATTTAGTAGGGTGTCAGGTAAAAGGTGAAACAATTGTGTTTCTACACTAGCAATGAACAATTGGAAGGTGACCCACTCCTCTCTCCCACAAATGAAATACTTAGGTGTAAATCTAACAAAATATGTGCAGGATCTTTATGCCGAAAAGTACAAAATGCCAATGAAAGAAAGCAATGGACACCCATACAGCATTCATGGATTAAAGATTCAGTATAGTTAAGATGTCAATTCTTCCCAAATTGATCTGTGCATTTAATACAACTGCAATAAAAATCCTATCAGGATTTTTGTACATATAGATTAGTTGAATCTAAAAGTTATAAGGAAAGATAAAGGAACTAGAATAGCAAAAACAACTTTACAAGTGAAGAGCAAAGTTGAAGAATCCACACAATCTAGTTGTATGGCATACTATGAAGCTATAGTAATCAAGACAATATGGTATTGGTGAAAGGATAGACACATAGACCAATGGAATAGAATAGAGTCCAGAAATAGACCCACAAAAATTGGCCAACTCATTTTTGACAGAGGTGCAAATGCAATTCAATGAAGAAAGCACAGCCCTTTCTATACATGGTGCTGGAAAAACTGGATATCCACATGTGAAAAAATGAACCTTGACCTACATCTCACACCACATATAAATATTAAATCAAAGCTGGATCGTAGACCTAAAAGTAAAAGTTAAAATATGAAACTCTTGAGGAAAACATAAGAGAAAACAATTTTTGTGACTTTGGATTAGGCAAAGAGTTCTTAGATACAATACCGAAAGCACCATATTTAAAGGAGAAGACTGATATGGGGTGCCTGGGTGGCTCAGTTGGTTAAGTGTCTGACTTCAGGTCATGATCTCACGGTCCATGGGTTCAAGCCCCGTGTTGGGCTCCATGCTGACAGCTCAGAGCTTAGAGCCTGCTTCAGGTTCTGTGTCTCCCTCTCTCTCTGCCCCTTCCTCACTCGTGCTCTCTCTCCATCTCTCAAAAAAATGGATAAACATTAAAAAAATTTTTTTAAAAGAAAAGATTGATAAATTGGACTTTACCAAAATTAAAATATTTTGCTACATGAAGGATACTACAAAGAAAATGAAAGGTATGAAAAAGAAAAAGAAGATGAAAGGTATGGCTAAATGTCACAAAAGTCTTGTGTCCAAAATATTTAAAGAATTTTCAAAACCTAACAAGAAAACAACTCAATAAAAAACGGGCAAAGTTTGAACAGACACTTCACTAAAGGTATACAGATGGCAAATAAGCACATGAAAAGATGTTCAGCATCATTAATCATTAGGGAAATGTAGATTAAAACCACAAGAAATATTACACATCTATTAAAATGGATAAAATAAGTAACAGGACTAAGTGCCAGCAAAGATGTGGAGAAACCAGAACAGTTGCTACAGGAATGCAAAATAGTACAGCCACTTTGGAAAGCAGTTGTTCAGTTTCTTATAATGAAGTTAAACATACATTTACCATATAATCCAACAATTCCACTTCTGTATGTTTGTCTCAGAGAAATGAAAGCATACGTTAACACAAAAATACGTACATAAATGTTTATAGCAGCATTTTTAGTAATTGTCCGAAATGTCCCAAAGCAAAGCTGGTTCAACGTTTGAACATCAGTCAGTGTAATTCACCATGTTAGCACACTAAACAAGAAAAACTACATGAACTAAATGCCGTTCAGTGTGTAAATGGATAAACACATTGTGATTCATCCATACAATGGAATAGTATGCAGAAATAAAAAGGAACAAACTAATGGGGCGCCTGGGCGACTCAGTCGGTTAAGCATCGACTTCAGCTCAGGTCATGATCTCGCAGTTTGTGGGTTCGAGCCCCACGTCAGATTCTGTGCTGACAGCTCAGAGCCTGGTGCCTGCTTTGGATTCTGTGTCTCCCTCTTTCTCTGTTCCTCCCCCACTGGTGCTCTGTTTCTCTCTTTCTCTCTCTCTCAAAAATAAACATTAAAAAAAAAAAAGGAAGAAACTATTGATATATGCAGCAACTCAAATGTGTTTATTAAGCAAAGGAAGCCAATCTCAAATGGTTACATACTGTATGATTCCATTTATTTGATATTCTGGAAAAGGCAAAACTAAAGGGACAGAGAGCACACCAGTGATTGCTAAGGTTTAAAGGTTTTGAAAGGGTCTGACTGCAAAGGAGTAACATGAAGGAATTTTTTGAGATACTGGAATTGTTCTGTATACTGTTAATGGTTGTTAAAAGAATTTATGCGTGTGTTAAAATGCATAGTACTGTGTGCACACACACTCATACTGTATGCAAATTTAAAAGTAGATTTTTTAAGTTAAAAAAAAAAAAAGCACTGTAGTTTGTCCAGAATCTCTCTTAAAATCCTACCCTTGACTTCGACAATCCCTCCAGCCACAATGCCAATTTTTCTGTATAAAACTGTGTTTCATAAAATATAGTTTATGTTTCTTGGCTCTGTCTCCTTGCTTACCATTCATTCTTTCAAAACATAGTTTAAAACCTTCAGCAACATAATGCATGCACATGATTAAAAGATCAAGGAGTGTGGACGGTTTATGATGAAAAACAATTGTCTCCATCCCATTTGCTTTCTTCTAATTTTAGATTCAAACCTTTGACAAACTGAGTTGAAAAAAAAAAGAAATATAAGCAAATGCAAAGACTAAAAAAAGTTTATTATTATAATAAACATTAAAAAATAAAGGATATATCAACAGATATATTGCTCTAAAAACTTAGAACATGAAAATGTTAATGACTCTGCTTATGTAGACCTATAAATCTGTCTACAACCCAGTTATACAAGAAATCCAAATTAATTTTTCTATAATTCTTATTTTCTTTTCGAAGGCTTCACTCAACTGGAGAGGGATGAAACCTGCTGTCTGCCAATTTGGAGTTTGAGGGATGGGGATAGAGAGATGAGGAAGCAGGGAGTGGTTTTCATGTTTCCACAGCATGGGTGGGGGGAAGATACTCAACTAGACTTCAGTGTTATCTGTTCATTCAGGTACCTTTTGAGATGTCCGTCGTTCTGTCTGGTCCTGCCATTGATCCATGCTATTTGCTACTGAGATGTCTTCATTCCTGTCTGCCTAGTCCCATCAGGTATGGTGGCTCTCTCTCTGTTACTTCCATGTCACGCCATGCAGGGATACCAAATGCAAGGTGATTTAAAGCCTGGTCAGCATAATCTGTCCTCCTGCTCATTTTTTCTCTGGTATCATGTTACTATCCCACAGCTCAGAGTATAGCCTCCCTTTCCCCCGGCCTTAGATTCCTCGTATTTGCATGGATCCTTACTACTTCTCTGGTGTCCAATGAATCAGAGTACAGGGTTTATCTTTTTGAGGTCTATCAACTTGTATACTCCTATCACTTCCCCACAATATCTATTTTCTTCTTCCTTAGTCTGAAAATTTCTTTCTAGTCTTGTTGCAGCTTGGGGTGGGGGTATGGGGAAGTGAGACTCAGTCCAATTCTCTCCAGTTATATTTCTCCCAAATATTGTATCTATATATGGAACCTTCTCTATTCTCCTAATGGCTTACAATTTTAGAAATCAAATTCAGGAAGAATTCTTTTTTTTCTGTTTACTACCCTGCTTTATTCTGTCCCTAAAACAATGAGCTCACAGCTGCCTAGCTGCCTACAAGGAGTAAGGAATAAGAGAAGGAATAAGAGGGAGGAGAGGTAAGAAAAAGATGAGCCAAAAGGAAAAGAAAAGTTGACATTTCAAAATATTATCCAGTCACATAAAAACATGTTGAGATGACAAATTGGTAGAATAATGTTCGCTAATATTTATCAAACACGTACTATGTACCAGATATTATTTTAAGAACTTTAGGTGTATCAACTAATCATCATAACAATAATTAAATAGGTGCCATTACTGGGGCGCCTGAGTGGCTCAGTCAGTTAACCGTCCGACTTTGGCTCAGGTCATGATTTCGCGGTTTGTGGGTTCGAGCCCTGCATCAGGCTCTGTGCTGACAGCTCAGAGCCTGGAGTCTGCTTCGGATTCTGTGTCTCCCTCTCTCTCTGCCTCTCCCCTGCCTGCTCTCTTTCTTTCTCTCTTTCTCTCTTTCTCAAAAATAAATTTAAAAAAATTTTTAAAAATAGGTGCCATTACTATTCTGATTTTACAAATAAGGAAGCCGAGATACCAGATGGATTAATTCAGCTAAGCTTTGTTCAGTAGTGTCCCAGCTTGTGTTCAAACCCAAGAAGTCTGGCTCTGTAGTCCACCTTCTTAACTACCATGCCATTGATTCTCAAATGACCTCTCCCAAGGGCTATTTGGAAATGCATGGGAGTATGGATCTAGCTTTCCTAATAACTGGGGAGTGTTACTAGCATTTGGTGGTTAGTGGCCCAAAATAATTGTCCTGTTATGTGAAGGATGATCCTGAAAAATAAAGAATTGACCCATCCAAAATGTAAATAGAACTCTCATTGAGAAACACTGCAGTATAGTACCTCTGAATTGCCAAGATTGACTCAAAGAGTTAACAAAACAAAACTTCTTCATGGGAGAAGTCATAAATGTTATCCAAAACACAAATTGATAGGCAGATTTTCCACTTAGTTCTTTTAAGATTTTCAGGGAATAGGTGAGTCCCATATTATATATGATAATCTCCTCCAGAATATGAAAGGATATAGAATACCTTTTAATTGATTTTATGAAGCTAATGAAACACATACAAATTAGATTTTGAGATATATTACTAGAGACAAAGAGGGACATTTCATTATGATAAAAGGGTCAATATATCAGGAATGTATACACACTATAGTGTGTTGAATAGTATCCCCTTCAAAACTCATGTCCACCCAGAACCTTAGAAAGGGACCTTATTTGGAAATAGTCTTTCCAGGTGTATTTTGTTAAGATTAGATCACACTGGAATCAGGGGGATAGGAGGAACCTGAGTCCAGTGACTGGTGGTGGTGTGAGAAGAGGAGAAGAAGGGTGTTGTAAGAAGATATGAACGAGGGGGATCATGTGACTATCAAGCCAGCAACCGGAGTTATGTGCCACAGGCCAAGGAACATCTGGGGGCAGGAGAAGCTGGAAATGGAAAGGAAAGATTCTTTCCTCGAGCCTTTAGAGGGAGAAAATATTTGCAAACCACACATCCAGTCCAATATGGTATTAATATTAAACATTTATAAAAGGAATTCATAAATTCAAACCAAAAAATAAAACCCCCAAAAAACCCAATTTAAAAATGGGCAGAGGACTTGAATAGACATTTCTCCAAAAAGACATGCAAACGGCCAACAGGTACATGAAAAGGTGTCCAGCAACACTCCTCACCAGGGAAATACAAACCAAAACCACCATGCAAGAGTGGGGTGCCTGGATGGCTAAGTCGGCTGAACGTCTGACTTGATTTTGGCTCAGGTCATTATCCCAGGCTTATAGGATCAAGCCCCACAGGCTCTGCACTGGGTATGAAGCCTGCTTAAGATTCTCTCTCTGCCTCTCACTTTGTCCCTCCCCTGTTCTCTCTCTCTCTCTCTCTCTCTCTCTCTCTCTCTCCCTCTCAAAAAAAAAAAAATCCCTCTTTCTCTCCCTCTGTCCCTTTCCACCTCTCACGTGTGCTCTCTAAAATAAAAAATAAGAAAAATATTTTAAAAACACTAAATCACAATGAGATATCCCCTCATACTTGTTAGGATGTCTGTTATCAAAAAGATAAGATAACAAATGCTGGCAAGGTTGTTGAGAAAAGGGAATCTTTGTATACTGTTGATGAGAATGTAAACTGGTACAGCCACTATGAAAAGCTGTATCGAAGTTCCTAACAAAATTACAAATAGAACTATCATATGATCTAGCAATCTCATTTCTGGGTATGTAAACAAAGGAAACAAGATCACTGTCTTGAAGACATACCTCTACTCCCAGGTTTCTTTGTTTTTTAAAGCTCATCTGTTTTGAGAGAGAGAGAGAGCATACATGAGCCGGGGAGGGTTAGGGAGAAAGGGAGAGAGAGAAAACCAAGAAGACTCCACTGACAGCCAGTGGGAAGCCCGACACGACACGGGGCTCAGTCCCACAGACTGTGAGATCATGACGTGAGCTAAAATCAAGAGGAACACTTAACTGACTCAGCCACCCAGGCGCGCCTGTTTGTTTGTTTCTGTTAAGTAGACTCCACACCCAGCACAGAGCCCAGTGCAGGGTTTGAACTCATAACACCGAGGTCAAGACCTGAGCCGAGATCAAAAGTCAGACACTAGCCACCTGCCCCACTCCCTGATTTATTGGAGCATTATTCACAATAGCCAAGATACAGGGTGTATCTTACCTTTTGTGACAACATGGGTGAAGCTGGAGGGCATTATGCTAAATGAAATAAGCCAGTCAGAGAAAGACATATACTGCATGGTATTACTTATGTGTGGAATCTAAAAAATGAAACGTTGAACTCATAAAAACAGTAGAGAAATAGTTGCCAGGGGCCAGGTGTTGGGGGAGAGAGAGAGAGAGAGAGAGAGAGAGAGAGAGAGAGGTTGATAAAAGGATACAAACTTTTAGTTGCAGTAAGAATAATACCTAATCTATTACATAGTAACTGCAGTTGATGATACTGTGTCTATAATTAAGTTTGAACTTAAATGCTCTCACTAAAAAAAAAAAAAGAAAAAGTAAACCTGAGAGTTGATGGATGTGTTAATCAACTCTATGGTGGGAATCTTTTCACAATGTATACATATATCTAATAATCACATTGTACCCTTTAAATATTTTACAGTTTTGTCAGTTTACCTCTGTACCTGAGAAAAAAATATTGGTACATGGCTAGATGGACAGGTCAATGAACTAACACAAGAAAAAAAATACAGACAGATTTGATATCTGATAAATGAGTCACCTCAAATCAGTAGGGAAAAGTTGGCTTATTTAAGAAATAGTGTTGATACAACTAGCTATCTGGGAAAAAAAATTAAAGCCAGGTCCATACTTCAACCTTGTATTCAGGTAGGTTCCAGATGGATCAAATATCTAAGTGCAAAAAAAAAAAAAAAAAAAGAGAAACCAAAAAGAGTCGCAAGAAACCACTAGGAGATTATTAAAATAATCAACTGGAGAGTAATGCAGGGTCATTGAGTGCAACAGTCAAGAAAGAATTCTTGAGACATTTACGGCACAACTTACTAAGTTTATGTAAACAGCACGGGGACACGACCTGTGGGCAGAAAGAGCTGCACTTGTGCTGTGTGAGGCTGGTGGTTATGTGCTCAGTAATCAAAGAGAAGGGCCCATGCAGGGAGTATCAGATTACAAAAGTTTCTTCAAATTTCTTTGAATTTCTACTTGTAAAACTACTTTTGCAAGATTCCTCTGGTGCTTATCATTCTTCAGTATTAACTATCGGTGAGATATACAGGCAGTCAGGAGACCCTTAAAGAACGGAGCGAGCAGCACGTTTTTTGATCCTTATTGAACCTATGCAGGCTTTAGGTCAGCCTTCTGGGCTAAGGGTAAACATTTTTCTGCTTCTGTCCCTCATCAGAGAGGAAGGCCTTTGTGAGATGTGTATATCTCACAAAACCCAGAAGCCATGAAATAAACAATGATAAATTATATCAAATACACATGAAACACCTAGCAGTCATACTCCTACATATATTTTCTGGGTAAATTCATGCACTTTTATTCCAGTATACCTTCATGTACAAGAATGTTTATGGCAGTTTTGGTCATAACAGTCAAAATATAGAAAGAAGCCAAATATCAATCAACAATAGAATACATAAATAAATTATAATACAGGTGTATAGTAAAGAATTTAACCTTGCCCAAAGAGAGATCTAACCTTTGCCCTTGACTTCTGGGTGGTAATATTGAAACCCTTGGAATGTCTTGCCTGGTAGTGTCTTTGTTTGCTTAGGGGCCTTGGATCATGTGATTTAGGATGGGGCATAGGCTGATAGTCAGTTTCAGGTGGACCTCCAGAGGGGCTAGAGATTGAGACCAGCCATGTGGGTAGTCAGTCATGTCCATGTAACAGAGCACTAATAAAAACTCTGGATACCAGGGCTTGGGTGAGCTTCTCTAGTTGGCAATACTCCATGCATATTGTCACACATCATGCTGGGAATCCCTAACTTTTCAGTCCATGTCAGAAGTGAGTGTGCTCTTGGGGATCCTGGAATATCCTTACAATGGGATACATTGCAATCATAAAAAATATTAAGGAATCCTTTTCTTACCGATTAGGAATGGCCTTCCAGTTATTAAGTCACAGACTGGTGTATAAAATATGCTACTGTGTATGGAAATGGTGGTGGAGGAAAAAATATTTATACCTATTGGCCTATAACTGGATACAAATGTTTCTGATACACGAGAAATTTGCAAAACTTGTTGCCTTTGAGAAAAATTAGGTGGATGGTTGATAGGTGTGGAAAGGAGACTTTTTAACCTTTTAAATTTTGAACCATGTGAACATAATCCTTACTCAAAAGTAAATAAATTTAAATAAAGAAAGTCTATGTATCTCTATTTTATTGAAGCAAATGATTATTTTTTTCTTTTTAGGACAAAAGATGAATCATAAAAAAAGAAAAAAAAGAAGTAAAAACAAAAGGAGGAAACAACCACATGTTAAACCTTTCTGAGGCATTGTGCACATCATGTTTAAAGAGTTTATTTTGTGATTGGTTTGCATTTTCACTGGTTTGTCATGATTACAGTCACAGTGTCCAATTTGTTAAGGAAAAAACTATGTGTATAATTTTGCTTGTTGATTGCATGCAATGTAAATATACTTTAAAATTTAGATTCATAGTGCCATCTCTTAAATATCTCTATCAAGATTAGTAGAGCAGACCCACATACTTCAAACCATCAAACAATGCCAGTTGGATTATTTTTACCTCTGTACCTTGAGAAAGATGGCATTCAGTAAACAGTTGTCTCTTTTCAAATTTTATTTTTTTATTTTTTTATTTTTTTTCAACGTTTATTTATTTTTGAGACAGAGAGAGACACAGCATGAACGGGGGAGGGGCAGAGAGAGAGGGAGACACAGAATCGGAAGCAGGCTCCAGGCTCTGAGCCATCAGCCCAGAGCCAGATGCGGGGCTCGAACTCACGGACCGTGAGATCGTGACCTGAGCTGAAGTCGGACGCTTAACCGACTGAGCCACCCAGGCGCCCCTCAAATTTTATTTTTGAAAATACATATTAACATAGTTTCATATAATGATACTAAACTCAGTATAATTGATACACAGAATTGCAAGTCCTTAGTAAAGGAATCTGTTGAAAGTAAAACCATGTCCAATGACTCTCAAAATAAATATGATCAAAGCAGCAAAGATGGTTTTCATCTTGTCTTCCATTTTCTGTGGAACAGTTCGGGCAGTAGCTGCTCTTCCCAATCAGGGCCTTAAAATCACATTTTAAATCTCTATGTAAGAGCACATAGCAAACAGTACTGTATTTGTTGCCAATGATAAAAGTTGAGCTCTCAAGGAAAAACCAGAATTTTGGTAAATCTGTATCCACTACTCATTTTCCCTCTTTGTCTTAGATCATGAGGTTAACAGTTTATCCAAACTTAATGACTTTTCTGATGAGATTAGTAATGATGTTAATGAATATGTATTTTTTATGTTGTATAACTAAGGGAGTTACTTTTTAGAAGATCTGCATAATTTAGTAGACCAATATTTCTCAGATAATCAATGCACGATGTTACAGAATCATGGACCAGTAAAAGCCGTTTGAAGTACGAAGTTGACTAATGGATTTTAATGGAATAGAGTATGAAAATCATTGCTATGATTTCATATTCCACATTGTAACTAACTGTTTTGGTCTCTGAACTGTGGATAATTTGGTTTTTTTTTTTTTTAATTGTGGTAAAATGTACATAATATAAAATTCACCATTTTCACCATTTAAAAAAATCTTTTCAATGTTTTTATTTATTTTTGAGAAAGAGAGAGAGAGGGTAAGAGAGAGCACATGAGCTGGGGAGGGGCAGAGAGAAAGGGAAACACAGATTCTGAAGCAGGCTCCAGGCTCCGCACTGTCAGCACAGGGCCCGATGGGGGGCTCAAACTGCGGGATCATGACCTGGGCCAAAGTTGGACGCTCAACCAACTGAGCCACCCAGGCACCCCTTAACCATTTTTTAAAGTGTACAGTTGAGTGGCATTAGGTGTATTCACATTGTTGTGCAACCACCACCCATTACATATCCAGAATTTTTCATCATCCCCAACTGAAATTCTGTACCCATTATAGTAGTACCCTAGTTCCCCCTCCCAGCAGGATTGAAAAAAAACTAATAAAATACTTTTCCCTCTTCTAAGTGCGTATCTGTGAGAGGGTGAATTTTCTTCAGATACTTCAGTTAAAACGTCTTATCACAATAGGTTGAATGCAGAAGCAGGTATAAGTAGTCATATGTATTCGTTTCCCATTACTGTGTGAAAAATAACCACAATCATAGCAGCTGAAAACAACACCCATTTGTATCAGTTTCTGTGAGTCAGGAGTCTGGATTCAGATGGGCTCCTCAGGGTCTTTGTACAAGGTCTCGCAAGGCTAAAATTAAGACGTTGGCCAAGGGCACAATTTCATCTGAGGCTCAGGGTCCTTGTCCAAGTGCACTGCTTATTGGCAGAATTCAGTGCCTTGGAGTTACAGCGCCAGAGTCCCTGTTTTCTGGCCAGCTGTTGGCCGGGGACTGCTCTCGGCAACCGGAGGCCGCTCACAGGTCCCTGCCATGTGACAACATTAGTCTTTGCTTCCCACAACATTGTAACTACTTCTCCAAAGCCAGCAGGAAAATCTCACTCCAGTCTGCTATGATGGAGTCTTATATAACCTAACACAGTCACAGGAGTGACTCTATCATCACCTTCACCACATTCTTTTGGCTAGAAGCAAGTTGTCGGTTCTCCCTCACTCCCTTGACTCACTGGGGTCACCTTAGGGTGTGTTTACTCCAGGCATTACAGATGTTCAATAAACGTAAAAACAACATCACTCTTCTCACTAATATACTAATATGCAATAGTATATGCATATTATAGAATATGCATATTATATACTATGTATATGCATATATACTATGTATATACTCTGTGTATACTATATATACATATATATGTATGTATGTATATTTGTGTGTTTATATATATATATATATATAGGATTAAAAATATGTTAATGTGTAATGGGTTTCTAGTTGTTATTTTAAATGAAGTTTGTAAAGATTGAATTTATCAGTTTTAATTTCTAATACAGTAAATATTGATAGATATAACCCTTATAAACAACAGTTCTTTGGGATTCTTAATAAATTTTAAGAGTATGAAGTGTCCTGAGACAAAAAACATAAGAACTGTTAATATAATAAATCCTAATGGCAATTCGACACAACAAACAGTTGGCATTTTCCAAATCCTTTCTGAGACTCATAGAAATACATTTTAAAAAATTTACAATTTGACAATAAATTTCATAATAAAAAATAAATAAATAAAAATAAAATTGGAATGACACAGAAAAAAAAATTTAACATTTTTATTTACTTTTGAGAGACAGAGCGTGAGTGGGGGAGGGGCAGAGAGAGAGAGAGAGGGAGACACAGAATCTGAAGCAGGCTCCAGGCTCTGAGCTGTCAGCAGAGTCCAATGCGGGGCTCGAACCCACCAACTGTGAAATCATGACCTGAGCCGAAGTCGGATGCTCAACCGACTGAGCCACCCAGGTGCCCCTAGAAATACATTTTACATTGTGACCTAGCATACATATACATATGCATATATACATATTCACGGATACATAACCAAGGCAAAAGTTTCATGAAGTAATACTTATGTGAGGTACGCACTGATATTTTCTACTCTATTGCTAAGAAAAGCAAATTCCTAGTCACAACTCAATACACTGATTTCATGAACCACTCAATAGGTCAGGACCTTAAGTCTGAAAATCCAGGTTTATCATAGAACCGCTTGAAAAACATTTAAAAATACATATTTTCAGGGCTAAGCAAGTACTGTTTCCACCCAAGTGAACAGGAAAGGGGAAGAAAAAGAGTGAATCTATGCTTTCCTTCTCCCTTGAAGCACTCTTATGAGAATAGCCAGGGTTGATATTTTTCTGGGGATTATCTGATTCTGGCCATGGAAAGACTGAGTCATGAGAGTACATATCCTGGGTTATTCTGCATTAGACATTTAGTTATCCTAAGCAGAAATGTTTCCAAGCAAAGAGAAGGTGTTACTGAAATGCCCAGCACTGTGCTTGTGGCAACTGTGAGTACTAGGCTGTTCCTAGAGGATAGGATTTTATTGGAAGAAAAGCAGTTTTCCAGGAATCCAGGTTGCTGCCGGAGAGGGGGGGAGGCCTTTACAGCGGATGAGAAGGGGGTTCAAATTCTGGTATAGCAGTTACTCTCTGTACAACTTTGGAAAACTCACAAACTGCCTAAACTCTGTAGAGTGGGATAAAAATACCTGCCTCGCCATGTTGTTTGTGTGGATAAAATGACCTAATTGTGCACTGTGCCGAGCACACATAGTAAGTGTCCCAAGATGGCAGGTTGTTTTCTTGCTGTTCTTGCCATGATGTGCTCTTTGATGTTGGGCATGCTAGAAATGGTGCTGCTGCCTCACCTACCTCCCAGGGGAAGTGTGGAGGTCAATGAAAAAATGGATCACAGGACAGAAATATCATGTGCTGTTAGATGGGAAGGAGGTGCCCAGAATGGAGCCTGGGGACAGGGCCCTGAGGACACAGAGGGCAGGTGAGTGGGTAGAAAGCAAGAGCCCACGGGTAGAAAGCAAGGTGCCTCTTAGCATGGAGGGAGGGACTCAGAGTAATCCTCTTCTGGTTCCAGGAGCTTTATGTGCCTTAATCTCAGTTAATCCCCACAACAACAGGGTCATGTAAAAATTATTACTCAAATGAGAAAACAGACTCAACAAGTTTAAATTTTTTTTTAATCTTTATTTATGTTTGAGAGAAAGAGTGTGAGCAGGGGAGGAGCAGAGAGAGGGGGAGACACAGAATCCGAAGCAGGCTCCAGGCTCTGCGCTGTCAGTGCAGAGCCCGACACGAGGCCCGAACTCACGAACCGTGAGATCATGACCTGAGCCAAAGTTGGACACTCAACCGGCAGAGCCACCCAGGCGCCCCAGGACTCAACAAGTTTAAATAACTGGGCCCAGGTCACACAAAAGGAGAGGATATGATGTTGGAGCAGCATTTGCCCCTGCCCAGGCCAAGAGCCATCCCAGGCAGCCTTGTGGTTGGAGAGGAGAGGTGGGCTGGCTGTGGCCAGTTGGTGGGGGGGAGGGGAGAGACCTGTGTGTCCAGCTCATCCATGGGGACCCACAGCCCACAGGATGGACTCTCTGGCTGAGCTTCCCATGACCACCAGGGGGCCTTCATGTGTCTTCTGCAGGTGAGACCCAGCTCAGTTTCCCAGACTGACTTGGGTCTGAAGACTGCTGTAAAGCCTCATGGGTCAGAGTGTCACCAGCGAGGGCACCTCCCCCCTCCCACTGGCTGTTCCCAGCTGCCTCCTGGTCTTGCCACCTACTGGATTTCAACTCTCTGTCTCTGTCTCTTACACACACACACACACACACACACACAGCCTCATGAATAGTTTTCTACAACACACGCCAGATAATTGTCATCCTACCCGATTGTATGCTTCCAGGTTTATATGAAACAACTCAGAATCCGTCATTCTCTCCATCTTTTCAGTTGCTATAAACTGGTCTTTTCAGCATTCTTTAAAAGATACATCTCATGTCCTCTCCAAGCATCTCCTGAACATTGCTAAGCAAAGATGATAAACATCTATGTGACAGTCTTGCAATCATCTGTCTCTAACCTAACATAAGGCCAATGTAATAGTTCCAAAGTACATTCATCTCCTATTGAGATGAAGTTATTCAGGCACGTATTAGATTCAGATAGATTCAGATGTGACAACAGAGAATTTCCTGAGCCCCCCCCTCCCCCCCACCCCGAGAGTAACCTAAAACAGTGG
Organism: Panthera pardus; assembly: GCF_024362965.1. Taxonomy (NCBI): domain Eukaryota; kingdom Metazoa; phylum Chordata; class Mammalia; order Carnivora; family Felidae; genus Panthera; species Panthera pardus. The sequence continues at coordinate 37,310,091 of NW_026526777.1, forward strand.
TTCTCAGCCTTGGCTGCACAATGGAATCGCCTGAAGAGTTTTAGAAAACCTGATGCCTGAGACCCATCCTGAGTTTCTGATTTATGGAGTCTGGGTTGCAGCTGGGCACTGGAATAAAAGCTCTCCTGATGATCCAATGTGTAGCCAAGCCTGAGAACCACAGATCTAAAAGATTAGGGCAATCAGGTTCAAGAGCAATGATTAAAGAGCTGAGTCTGATATCCCAGAGGAAGGAAGGTGACAAATGATCTTCAGTGTGTCCCATCGACTTTCCATTATCCATACTAATTGAAAGGAAAACTGTCACGAACAACGGTCAGATCTTAAATTTGAAAGTTCCTTTATAGTTTGCAATGCATTTGATCTTATTTTAACCTCACCACAAGCCTGGGAGGTAGACAGCATAGCTATGCTTATCTGATAGATGAGGAACAGGAGCCTCAGAGAAGGGAGTGATTTGCAAAGATGTAAGGGGAAAACCATTTTGCGAGAACTATAACCCAGAATTTCCAGCAGCCCCAAAGTCCCCACAATTTTATCTGCACTGTTAAACTCCCCTCCAGCCCCCGAGGCAAGGCAAAATCTGTTTATGAGTAAAAGATAGGAAACCTTTTAAGAGCAGATGGAGTGGTAGAGAGAAAACCAACCAAAATGAAAAGTTCCTCAGCAGATGAGGAAGGATGTCCCATGGCTTCATCCAGGGATTATGAGAAGTGTTGCTGCTTTATTTCATTCACCACCTACTCTGTGCCAGGCATATTTTGGGAGATACACACTCAAGTCAGACATGCACCCTGGCCTCATAGAACTTCATCCATTGAATGATATGGATACATCATAAAAGCCTTAGTGTTCATCCACAGCTCCACGGGGTCCCAGCCCTCCAAGCTGGTGTCCACATGCACCCATCTGTTCAGCACATTTGTAAAGTGCCTACCTGCATCCAGAAGGTAGAGCCCGAGAGATGAAAGACCCGGTTCCTGCGCTTAAGGATTTCACAGAGTATTGGAGGCAGCGGAATGCCTCAGAAGGGGAAGGAGTGAACAGAAACACCACATACACTTACATCCCTGTGTGATAAGTACAGCGATCAGGATCTGGGGGGCTGTACTGAGAGGATGTAAGGCTCTATAACACCGAGGAGCAGTGACACAACAGAAGGATCCCTGGCTTCTAGGTCTAGGCAGGCCACTTGCCTACAGCCTGAGACAAAACATAATACACCTCACCCAATGGTCAAGATCAACTGGAGATAAAGGGAGTAAACTGCAAAGGACCATTCAAACGTTAATAAAGGAATTTGCTTGAAGACAGAACCATTTCCATCCTTAGCAATATTGATGCACTGGCTTATTTGGATAAAAGATGTATTCCTCCCGTCCCTTGTGCACATTAGGGTGGTTTCTTTGCCTGGTACCTTGATTTCTTTTCTACTAAGGACAGGCTAACCTCAACTAGATCCCCTCTGTCCTGTGTTCTGGAGCCTGGACCACTTGGCGAGAGCCGAGCAGAGGCCCCCAGTCCAGAGCAGGGACCAGAAGTAGATGCTAAAGCTGTTAACTTCAGGACTCAGCTACACAGAGACCGACAGCTTGTTCCCAGCATGGAATTCTCCCCACACCAAATCCTAGCTGGGAGGGGAGACTGGGCTGGAGAACTTCCAAGTTTGACTGCAGGGCTTTGGGCATGTTGCATTTGTTCCGGCAAGGGAATTATAACTGGAACGCAATACAATCAAATGTGCTAGAAAACACTCCAACTTCTGCTGGCTTGTGAATGCCTTTCTCATGAATATAAAAACTCTCAGACATTTTTAGAAACTTTAAAAAATCATTCTGTTATTTTTGCCTTGAATACGATAAAGTCATGATTTTTAGTCAATGTTTTTATTTTTAGATTAACACCTGACTAAATAGAATCATGTTAATTTAATACTCTATGCAATAACACTCGTAAAAAAGAACAGATGCCAATTTCCCCATTTAACAAATGATGTGAAGTGTTAAATTGTTTTAAAATAACTGTCTAAAAATGATTTGTCGATAAATAAATTTTGAAATAACATTTTGTGTTATGTTGGGGAGCCATATGAATATTAAGACAGACCAAAATTTCACTACATGTTGAATAATGGCAATAAAAACTATTTTTATTACCTACTATTAGAATTCTTGAGATTTCCCCCGAGTTATTTTGATACATTTTAGTGTATGGCAAGAAAAGAGGAGGCTTTAAGGTTGCTATTTGCAAACATGTCTCAGAAAATAAAGCACACAGACACGGAGAGCATTTTCATCAAATGAAAAGTCAAATTAGATATATTGCCACTATCCATATTTTAACATTACTTTTTAAGGTATTAGAGAATCTTGGTTGCTGTGGAAGCATTTTAATCAAATGAAAATAACAAGGATCTGAGTAAAGAGCGTCCTTAGGCTAATTTACAGAGTTGTTCTCATTTACGTGCAGTCATTAACTTCTTGCATATTAACACTAATGTTCCATAAACACTTTGTTTAAGCAATTCTTCATTGTGAAATTAAATAAATGCTATCTGACCAAGTATAAAACAGATTATAAATTTTGTGTCAATGTGTGAGGCTTGATTCGATCCTCAGTTCAAAGAAATGAAACTGCAAAAATCACTTGTTGGGCATGGTTAGGGAAAATTGAATATGGACTGGCTATTAGATGATATTAAGGAATTACTGTTAATGTTGCTGGGAGCGATAGTATTGTGCTGGAGTCACGCAGGAAACTTTCCTTATTCCTTTGCTATGCAGAGCGAAGTATTCGGGGGTGAAATGTTATCCTGCCTGGGATTTATTTGAAAATACTTCACCAAAAAATAGATTAAAGCAAATATGGCAAAATGTTAATAACTACTAAGCCTTGGTGACAGGCATATGGGGGATTCTTACACCTTTCGCTATCCCTTTCTTCTGTTTGTAAAATTTCATAATAGGATTTTTAAAAAGTCCGCGAAGTAAAATAAAATCTTATCACCAAGGGTTCCAAGCCCTCACTGGCTCCCTCTAGTGGCTGATGGTGTTGAGCTGAGGGGACCGGGGCCGCCCTGCGGGGCCTTGAGCGTGCTCTACCCGTCCTGACCAACTGTGACCGCCGCTACCACACGCTCACAAGGAGGCTCTCAAACTGTTTTGTTCTTTTATTTGTTGTTTTTTTTTTTAATGTTTATTTTTGAGAGAGACAGGGCACGAGTGGGGGAGGGGCAGAGACAGAGAGGGAGACACAGAACCCCAGGCTGGGCTGTCAGCACAGAGCCGGAGGTGGGCCTCAAACTCAGGAACTGTGTGATCATGACCTGAGCTGAAGTCCGATGCTCAACCCACTGAGCCACCCAGGCGCCCCTGTTCTTTTATTTGTTCTTACTGGGGATTTAAACATAGGAATTGAGTCAGAGATCATTACTCTCTTTTAATGACTTGAATCCAGAGGAGCGATTGGAATCCACTGCAGGACAACCCGTGTCTGAAGCTGGTGGGTTCTGTCTTGACCGAGGTGGGCAGGGAAGGCTTTCACGGACGGCCAGTTACTTCACCTTAAAAAAGAATAGGACGTTGCGACGCCTGGATGGCTCAGTCGGTTGGGCATCTGACTCTTGGTTTCTGCTCTGGTCATGATCTCATGGTTTCTGGGTTCAAGCCCTGCATCAGGCTCTGTGCTGACACCAGGGAGCCTGCTTAGGATTCTCTCTCCCTCTCTCTCTGCCCCTCCCCCCCCCTCTCAAAATAAATAAACAAACATTAAAAGGAAGCACACAGCATTGAAAGTCTCAGATCTTCTTTTTCTTTGGGGAGGATAGGGACATGTAAGGTGGTGGGAAAAGAGGAAAACAGTAGATATTCTCTTAACTGACCTCCTCCAAATCATCTCCTCCACAACCAGGTTGACCCTGACACTCCCTTCCCTCAGAAAAAACACCCTGACCCACATCCCGTGTATCCAGAAAGCTCACAGCTAGCCGATCCTATTCTAACTCTCCCCGCCCCTCCCAACTGAGTTGCCTGCTCACCAAGGGTCACTTCTGCTTGTTCCAAACTTGTTTGTGCCCATTATTCTTATTGGTATGGTTAAAGTACACACAGGCCAATAAAACTGAAGTGTGGATCTCCCGTCAGACAATCCACACATGTCACAAAATAGTGAACACAGCTTGGCAATTGAACGAACTTTTTCCTATGTCTTAACATAAAATATGTAAGATGTTTGAGGTATATATTTTTATTTAAGTGATTTTCTTTTTTTTTTTTTAAGTTTATTTTATTTATTTTGAGAAAGAGAGTGTGAGCAGGGGGAGGGGCAGAGAGAGAGGAGAGAGAATCCCAAGCAGGTTCCACACTCAGTATGGAACCCCCATGCAGGGCTCGAACCCACAAACCATGAGATCATGACCTGAGCTGAAATCAAGAATTGGACTGCTTTACCAACTGAGCCACCCCAGTGCCCCTATTTAAGTGGTTTTCAACTGCCACCAATTATGTAATGAGACAACTCCTTCATCTTGACAGTGTCAAGTGATTTTCTGTCTAGACTTGAATGAAAATAATCCCAAACCAGATGATTAAAAAAGTTTTTTTCTACTGAGCTTGGTCAGGGAATATATGGATTTTTTTCCCTGTTGACTTATCTCCTGGCATTTTATTTAGACTAATATTAAGATCCACTTGCATTTTCTGAGCATGCACTGATAGTTGGGGACAGACACTTCCTCCACCATCCCACCACACCCCACTTCAGCCCTGGGTATGTGGGGAAGCCACTAGACTTTCCAGACACCGGAGCACCACATGTCCATTATAAAGGTCTAACCGTATTAGAAATGGAAGGACACCAAATGAAGCCTGTAGGGAGGCTCTTCTAGAACTTTCACTTGGTTCTTTGAGGCCAGTTAGGGGTTTAAGCATCACTTTCCTCGAGGACAGCCAAAGAGCACGTGTGACCAGATACAGAAGGGGCCCTGGAATCAGAGACCTGGGCTCTCAGAGCAGTGAGTGGGAAGGCCTTGAAGCTTTTCCTCCGGAAGGAGCTGCCAGGTGTTGGCTACATCCTACATGATGACACTCTGGGGTGGGGCAAGGGTAGCCTACTTCTGATCCCGGCCACCTTAGACCCTCATGCCAATTCCAAGGTAAGAGATGTGTCAGACCACAGGGAGGTGGAGACATGGCCCTTGGGTCTGTCCCATCATAGCCCAGCACTCAAGGACTCAGGGGCAGAGACTATGCCTACAGGAACAACCTCACTGGCTGCAGTTTAAGGTGTAAGAATGAGGCCCTCTCTGAGCCTCAGTTTATGCATTTCACTAGCTGAGGACAGTGGACCTATTGGCCTTTGTGGTCCCTTTCAGCTCTGCCTGACCATGGGGCTGTGACCTATCTGCAGCGGAGAGACCAGCCAGTCACAGCAAAGAATGGACATCACCCAACAAGTCCCACATTACCCAGGGTGAGGGGGTGAGTAGGATATCCTTGAATTGGGGGTGAGAACCCAGGTCTTGGCAAAAAGGGCAACTCTTCCCCTTCCGGACAGATGGGGCCAGGGTCTGTCTGCCAAAACCCTGAATCTCTGTGAGGCAGGGAAGGGGACGCTGCAGCGGACTTTCCACTTTCGCAAGGGAGGGAGTGGGGCCCGCTGCGGCTCCAAGCCCTGACCCTGAGCCGTGTGGCTGGTGGCAGAGTGTGGGCCAGAGGGTTGCTGCATCTTACAGGGCTGTCTTGGGACGGGGCCACCTCTTGGGCCCCTTGTCGAGGGCAGGTGGGGAGGTTCCAGGACTCGGACCCGGTCACCGGCCTATCATGCCCTCCCGCAGGTGTTCTCGGCTCCCGGGCAGGGTAGGGCACGGGTCAGTCCTCTTTGGGCGCCCGGAACTCGGGCAGGCTCCAGGTCCGGAGCGGCGGCAGCGTGTCCCGCTCCACGTCCTCCGAGATGGTCCGGATGTCGCTGGTGAAGGGAGAGATGCGCGCGCGGGTCTTGAAGGTGGCCAGCGCCAGGTTGCCGCGGGGCCGCAGGCTCCACTGGCGCGTCAGCTTGCGGGCCTCCTCCTCCTGCTTCATTCTGTCCAGGACCTCCTGCAACACCGAGCGGAAGAGCTGGGACACCTCCCGCACCTCGGGCTCCTGCTCGGCCAGCAGCTGCCGGAACCTGCGGGCAGAGCGGACAGGACTGTGCGTGAGTCACGAGACGTGGCCCGTGGCAGGTTGGGGGGGGGGGTCTAACCCCGGGGGCTTCCCGTGCACGCCCAGGGGCCAGTTCCCGGTTCAGCCACTTCCCCGCTTCTGACGTCAATCAGAAACCACCCCCCCACCCCCACCCCCCCCACCCCCCCCACTGCTCCAGCCTATCCTGAGTTCAGCTCCCCGCTCGGCTATTTTTGGCTTCTGTGGGCCTCAGCTTCCTCATCTGTAAACTGGGGTCATAAACCCTTCTGTGGGGTTTAAAGAGCTACCATAGGTGAAGATCCTGACATTAACCTCAGGTTCTCGTGCCAGAGTAGTAAGGGTAGCCCACTTCGTGTCAGCATGGCCCGGCCTTACCAATGTGAGGCTTTCTGGCTAACCTCTCCCACCCTTCTCTGCCCCCTGGCCAGAGCGATCTCTCCCAAATGTGTATCTGATGATGGCACCGGCCTGCGATACTCCTTCCATAGCTCCACGCTACCCACTGGGTGAGGTTTTCCTCTGCCTCAAATGTCTTTGCTTAGAGCTCAAAATGAATAACAGTTATTAGCGAGTCCATTTAACATCTGGTTTCCTCCACCACCTTGAGAATCAGGACTTCTCAAACTTTTCAGCAGTGAGACAGGAAATGTGAGCGGACAATCATGAACACATGTGTATCCCCAGCCTCCTCCTCACTTAAGAGGTTTGGTTTACCAGCCTGAATTCTGTCAGCAACCCCCCACTCCCTCCCCCCCCCACGACTCACCCCACCCCTTTCCTCAGGGGCTTCTGGAAGTAGGTACATTTGGCAGGGGCGGGGGAGGGGGGTTCCTTGGTACAGAACAAGAGAAAGGGGAGAGGGTAAGAATTCTCATCCTGGAGGAAGAAAGGGGGCCGGGGGTGGAAAAGACTACAAAATCCAAAGGAGTGTAGCTAGGACGGAAGAAGAAGGAGTTTTAAGGAGAATTTTCAAGAAAAAAAAGGTGTACAATAGATGCTTGTGTTGGTTAAAGAGACGGGGGACTAAAGATGTGGGGAGACTAAGTGGGGTGTTCAGATGCTTTCCTGTGGATCTGTATTCCTTTACGAGTGCTTGGGGAAGTGCAGCTAAAGAACTTGAGTGACTTTGGAAATTATTGTTGGTTGTTGGGACCACACTTCTTCCACATCACATGAATCCAACTAGGACCGGGCCATGTGGGTCCAAGCTTTAGCAAGGTTACATTTATATTCATGAGCATTGTGGTACCCACGCTCTAAATCTCTAAATGTTCAGTGCCCCAGGCCTCCGGACGCTGTACACACACGCATGCACACGCACGCACACGCACACACACAACACAAGCCCACGCACACATCCACTCACACGTGCGTGCACAGCCCCCTTAGGCGAGCTAATATGAAAGCTGGCTTGAAATAGGATAATTGAAAACTCAATTTTGGAGAGATTACCTGGACAGCCTTTCTAAGAAGGTAACAAAGAAGATGAACTGATGAAGGAGGAAGAGTCGGCTACGTTAAAATCCAGGGGAAATGTAAGCCAGGCGGGGAGAACAGAAAGCTCCAAGGCCCGGGGTTCTCTCCCGTCAAAACTCCTGTGCCTCCGGGAGCTGCCTCCTGCCTCCTTCTGAACCCCCAGCTCTGGGCTGGGATCTTTCAGGGTTGGCCTCCTGCCTTGCTCCTCTTAACAGGTAACTGGGTCATCTGGGTGCCCTGGCTCCCGGTCCAGTGGCCTCAGGCCACCGCCACGGCAGGCACACCCCTGGAGCCTACAGTGCAATGGCTGGGCCCGGTGCCAGCGGCAGGGGTTACCTGAGGATGGCGGGCCCGCAGTAGGACGGGTGGATCTTGGCACAGACGTCCTCCAGCTGCAGCCGCTCACCAGGGCTGAGGTCGTAGGTGGGCCGGGGTGTGCTGGCCAGCCAGCTGTAGTCCACCCCGGTGCAGATCTTCCTGACCGCGTTGCTGCGCTCCCATTGCTGCCTCTCCGCCTCTCGCATCTGCCCCGCCAGCTCCATCATGAGCGTGTCCAGCACCATCTCAGCCGGCCTCCGGGATGACGGCCGCGGGGGGCCTTCATTCCACCGAAGCCATGGGATGAGGGACATGGCCCCCCCAGGCCCTGCCGAGACAGGGCAGGAGTGCGTCTTCCTTGGACCCCTCTGTCAGTTAAGGTGGGAGAACAAGGGGGAGGGAGGACAGCTGGGACCCCAGCGAGAGAAGACCTGCTCCACCCTCACAGCTGGGTGGCCTCAAGGAAGTTGCTTAACCTCTCTGAGCAATCATTTCTAATTCTGTAAGACAAGATCGGGCTGTCGTGAGAAGCAGTTGTGAATAAACTCAGGGCTCTCTGCACACCACGTACAAGTAGTCTCAGGTTATAACGATCCCTAATGCATGCAGATGGCTGAGCCCAGAGACACTGCCCTCCTGAATCTCTGCTAATTCCAAACAAAGAAGGAAATCTACTGTGTATGGCTGAGCACAGTCTTATCCCTATGATTTAAGGGGGAAAAATACACACCTACATCTTATGTTAACCTGACAGGAAAACACCCTGAGTTTCTTAATGCCCCGACCTGTTGCTGAAGGAAGCTTGGAACTGTATGGGGTTGACATCACCCTGTAAAAGACACAACTTACCATTCATTTATTCAAAAGCCTTAATCAGGTACTGTGTGCACACCTGTGGGAGGAACACAAGCAAGAAAGCATGTCGGGGACCCTGCTTTCCAGCAGATATCAATAGAAAGAGGTAAACGTGACTGATGAAGCATAGCATCAGTATTGATGGGGAGCAGAAGGAGTGACTCTGGGTGATGACAGGGGTCATGGAAAGCTTGTGGGCGAGAGCAGGGTGAAGAGGGAATGCAGGCTTCAGACACATGGACTGATGGAGAAGGTGTCCCAGGTGGCGAACCCAGCCATGATACAAGGAATATCGGGTGCAGAAGCAGAGACCCTAACTCATATATCCACAAGGTCTTGTGCAATACAGGTTTGGTGACTGACTGACTAGATGAATAGATGGATGGATGGATGGATGGATGGATGGATGGATGGATGGATGGGTGGATGGATGGGTGGGTGGGCGGATGGGTGGGTGGGTGGGTGAGTGGATGGATGGATGGATGGGTGGATGGATGAGTGGATGGATGGATGGGTGGATGGATGGGTGGGTGGGTGGGTGAGTGGATGGATGGATGGATGGATGGATGGATGGATGGATGAGTGGATGGATGCATGGGTGGATGGATGGGTGGGTGGGTGGGTGAGTGGATGGGTGGATGGATGGGTGGATGGATGGATGGGTGGGTGGGTGGGTGGATGGGTGGGTGGGTGGATACATGATTGGATGGATACATGAACTGCCATCTCAGACGCACCCCAATGGCTGTCAGAGGTGGGTTTTTCCTCTGATAGCAGTGAAGGTGAGGGCCATTCCTGGGCCCAAATCTGAAGTGGGTCTTTAAGATGCTCCAACTGCCTTTTCTATGACCTTCCCCCTCTGGGGAACCCTCTGTTCCATGCACCAATGGTCTTCTTCCTGCCCAGACCCCCCAGAGGCCGAGGAAAGTGATTTCATGAACTCAGCCTCAACAACATGGCCATGAGGCATGGACACACACACATTTTTAGGCAGCCCTCCCACCACCCTGCAGAGAAATGAATTGTTAATGCTGGGAGAATCAGACACAAAGAGGAAAAATATTATGGGGTAACAATAGCCTTCTGGGGTGGCACAAAATCAAACCTCTTCTTTATTCATGAACAATCCCTAGCAACCATTATATTTAGGAAATTAAAAACCTTCATCTTCCACTCAGCCTAAGTCTATCATGAGTGGGGGCCTCAGATTACACCCTGATCCCTTCCTGGGAGGTTGGGAGAGAAGGACAGACCATCAGACCCTGTCCTTGGGGTCTGGACAGTTAGGATCTTTTCTTCTCCACCCTTAACTGCTTCGTGTGTTCAAAATAATTGAGGCTGGGTTGTAGTGTGGGGAAATGGGTTGGGGGTGGGTGGGCTATGTTCTGTCCTGAGAGCCATGAGCACCAGGATCCTCTGTCCGAGGCCAAGGGATCTGATTGAATCAGGCAAAAGGACACCTTGTAACTGTGTTTGTGTTTTCAAAAGTGCATGGGTCAGGTTGATGCTTAATATCAAAAGAGTGAATGGTGTCTTCATGGTGCCTCATGAAGGGCACCCCAACTAGAGATGGACGAACAGTCCTGTAGGTGCTGCCGAAGATGCTGGCCACCCACAGCTCCATACTCTCTCTCCAGTGTCCCTCCCTCCTCTGCCTGGGGACTTAGCTCTAGGGTCAGCAACTCTTCTGACACGTGTTTCCTGATATGACCACTTTCCAGCTGGTACTCTGAAAACATCCTGTACAGACATTTTTCATAGCACCAGGAACACTTAATGGAGTGTGACAATTTACCTTCCACCACCCCCCTGCTCTGTGTCACATGGGGGCAAGGACTGTGCCTTAATCATCCTTCCATGCCTGGTGCTGGGTAGTACTGCGAATGAATGAGTGAATAAATGCATGCACAAAGGAATGAATGATTAAAGAATTCATGCATGCGTGATGGTGAAAGACCAAGTCCCCACAGATCTGACCTTCCCCAAGTGAGGGGGCATTTGTCAGCGGCCACGTGGAGGACAGTCTCCTCTGGCCCCCATGGCACCACACTCTCCTGTCGCTCAGAGATCCCTCCTGAGGATGAGACACTGGCTGAGCTGTGGGGTCAGAGGTCATGTGGGGACCCCCTGATGGAATAGTTCCCTCTCTGCCCCATGGAGCCTCACCCAATGATGCTTCCAAACCTGGCCCTGGCCCTCCTTCCCCAGGAAGACTTCCTTGGTTGACCTCCCTCAACCCCTGCACCCCAACATCCCCGCCCCCCTCCCCGCTATCACCAGTTCATCTTGCACCTGCACCTGAATGCTGGGCACCCATCCCTGGAAGATGATTGGAGGAGAAAGAGACTGGTGAGGCTCAAGGCAGAGGGATGTGACGCCCTTGAATGGTCTCTTAGTGTAACCTGCCACATACACCCTCCCCCCCCACAACCCCCCCCCCCCGCCACACCCCTGCCGGCTGGTTAGCACATGTCCCAACTCACCTGAGGCTGCCCAGCCCAGCCCACTGACCTCTCCTCCCTGTGGAAATAATCTTTCCTTGGCTTCCATTAGACCACAACCCTGGGTCTACATCCTGCCTCCGTCTGCCTCCTGGGACTCCCTCTCAGAGCCCTTATGGGCACCCCTCCCCTGGCCTTCCTTGGGTTGTTGCTGTTCCCTGGTGCTCCATCTCAGGCTGTCCATCTCATTTCAACCGGCCTCATCCGTTCACACGTCTCCGCTGACAGTGAAGATAGTTCCCAAATCAAAATCCATATGCCAGTTGTCCCTTCAACCTGAGGTCAGGGTGACCAGATGCTTCCTGACACCTCCCCCTGCAGGTTCCACTCACACCGTAACCCACTTCCCTCCCCACTGGCTGCTGCTTCTCCGTAGCCCCTGCTTGCCAGTGGGCATCACCTCATCCCTTTGCCTCATCTGTCGAGTCCTGCATCCAATTCCTTTTGATTCTCTCAAATTTAAATATTATAATTCTCCTAAGTCTGTCCGTTCTCTCTCCCTCCTTTAGTTCAGGCCTTGCCCATCTGCCAGATATATTTATTACAGCTGCTGCCTCCTAGCTGGCAACCCAGGGCTGGTCCTTCTGAGCCAATCTCCACTCCATTTTCCTTTAATTGTGGTTAAAAAAAAAAAAAAAAAAGACAAATAACATAGGGGCATCTGGGTGGCTCGGTTGGTTAAGTGTCTGACTCTAGCTCAGGTCACGATCTCACAGCTTGTGGGTTTGAGCCCCACGTTGGGCTCTGTGCTGACAGCTCAGAGCCTGGAGCCTGTTTTGGATTCGGTGTCTCCCTCTCTGCCCCTCCCCTGCTCATATTCTGTCTCTCTCTCTCAAAAATAAACATTAAAAAATAATTTTAAAAAAGCAAATGACATAACATTTACCACCTGAAACATTTTGAAGTGTACGGAATGTTAACTGTAAGCACATTGCTACACAACAGATCTCTGGCACCGGTCCAGACCGAGTGAGAAGCCAGGTCCTGGGTATCATCCTACTCAGCACCCAGCAGGGGTCTGGCCTATGGCGAGTGTCTATCAGTAAATGGAGTACAGTACTTACTTGGATTAATCCCAGAGTGATGGATGGGGTTGCCTTGTGGTGCTTTAGTCCTTATTCTCTCTCTCTCTCTCTCTCTCTCTCTCTCTCTCTCTCTCTCTCTCTCCCCACCGGCCCCCCACCCTGCCCCCTTGGGAGTCCCTTCCTACTCCAAAACTTCTCACCCTTCCTAAGACCTATTCTGAGGGACTCGCCTTAGGGTCAAGCATTTCCTCCTCAAAGAGCCTTTTTTCTTCTTAGCCTGGATTTGACCTGAGCTGGAAGGAGACAGCAGGAGAAGGAAGGGCCCGGCCTGGAGGGCCTTCCTGTGGCAGGGGGAGCACAGAAAGAGGGGATTGGGAGGCACTGAAGACTTTCATCTCTACCCCAAACTGGTCTCCGGAACGCGGCAGCAAGGCCACTCCAGGCCCGGCCAGGGCACCACGCATTTGCTAGGGGACTCGGGCAGTATCGCAGATGGAACTTCACATTCCATGCGTCTAAATATCCGTAAGTTACAAATTGGGCTAACGAACTATTAAATAAAATATGTTTTGCTTCCTTGTCAACCGTACCTTCATAACAACTTGGAGGCTCAGATTCAAACTGAGAATTCTTGGACTCCTGAGAGGGCTCTGCTAGAACACGGAGGCGTGGGTTGAGCCGGGTCTGGCTCCCAGCCTGACCCCTTCTCTTCTCACCCCCTGAAGGGCCTGGCAAAGGTGTGGGGACACCCCAGCCTTCACGTCCAAGGCCCATCCACACGCCTACCAACAACCACTTCTTTGCCACTTCCACAGACCTGGGATTGTTTACACTGGTGGTGTGGCTCACCCTGAGCCCTGGAGGGGACTCCTGGACGGGGCCCTGGAGGGGACTTGCTCACGTTCTGGAAGTAGGCTGGGGACTGTCTGGCCAGGGAGTCCCGGGTCTCAGAATTTAAGGCCTGATCTGGAGGGAAGTGACCTCAAGATGTGCACGTCTTCCTAACCCTGAGACTCCTTGCTCCAGGTGGGTGAGGCCAGAAGAAGGCCAAAATGCGGCCTAAAGTACAACCCCGGCTGGAGTCCCTTTCCCCTGGTTTCAAGGCTGTGCCCCTGACCCCAGCTGGCCTGTCAAGACAGGTGCTCACCCCACGGCAGATGGCAGGGGATGGGCAGGGTGACCTCACCTAGGTCCTGGGTTCTGTGGGCTCTCAGCGTCTCTGGTCCAGATGGTGGGGGCCCCTGAGGGCAGGGGGCAGGTTCTGAATCTTCCCCCCTCCCCCCCCATGCTCCTCCCCCAGCCCTCACTGGGGCCAGAGCTTTTGACAGAGACCAGGTTTCTGCAGAGCTATTTCTGTCTCTGGTGCCAGCTGCTGTCCCGGAAGGCTCTTCAGCAGCTCTCATTAGGTTCTTAAAAGGGCAAAGGAGGGAAAGAGGGATAGACGCAGGGACAGCCAGGACAGAGAGTCAGGCTGGCTACCCAGATGCCAGAGGTCATTGGCTTAGCTCACAGCATCCCCAGGACCTGACCCACAGCCGAGCCCCCGTGTGAGTCTGTGTTGTGACTTTGTGTTGTGACTGGGGAAGAACGTGATGGCCAAATGTGGTATGACAAAGACACCCAGAGGGTTCATCAGAACGGCAAAAGTCGTCTTCTCTGGGCACTTTGCACAATGTGGATTTGACTCCTCCCTACCCCCCAAATCTGGATTGACCCCCCTCCCTCTGTGGCAAAGCCAAATTCCTCAGTGTAAGCTTCAGGTCCCCTCACACTCCCGCTCACTGCCAGGCCTCGCCAGCACCGTGGTGACTGACTCCAGAACCTTCCCATCACGAATGCCTGCTTCTCATTCAGTCAACGGCACCTACAACCTGCCTCTGATGCGCAAACATTGATTGAATCCTTGTTTAAAACAGGACTTTGGGGGAAATTTGAATATGAACTGGAGGTTAGGGAATGAGTGTTGATTTTCTTAGGTATAAAAGTGGTGTTATGGTTGTAGGGGAGTGTGGACAAATAGCCCAACTTAGGAGGCCATGTTGATGTGCCCATGGCTGAAGTGTCCTGATGTCTGCAATGTCCTCCCTTCCAGTCCCTGAGAAAAATGTCACCTATATATGTGCACGGACACACACAGGGCAACTATGGCAAAGTAGTGACGGTCCATCTTCTAGGGGGATTTTATGTGTGTTTACTGCATTAGTCTTTCAATTTTCCTGCATCTTGGAGCATATTCACAATTTAAAAGTTGGGGGAAAACTCTAGTTCAAAACTCACTTTCTGTAGGAAGACTTCCCAATTCGTTCTACCCGGTGGGCTCGACTTCTCCTCAGCCCCTCTGTCCGCTTTCCGTCAGATTTGTTGAAGCGCTGCAGGGTTTCTCCATGGAGGGGCGTGGGTGCAGCAGTGGGGAGCCGCGGTCTGCGGTGTGGACACCAAGGGCCAGGCCGGGTCTCTGACCCACGAGGCCCCGCACACACAGGTGGGAGTGTGCAGGGGGTCTGCACTGTGCCTGCTTCGGGGCTCCATCAGGGAGCGCCCATTCAGGAGGGGAAGGAAAACAGGGAGAAGGGCAAGGGGCAAGGACCTTACTGCGGAGGGGCGCGCCGGGTGGTGGTGTAGCCCCCTACGCGAGGGCACTGCTGTAACCCGGCAGAACAGCTCGATGGAGGGCGTACCCGCCCTGCCCTCCGGTGATGGGGTGATCGCCAGCTCAGATGAAGCAGGCCGGGGTTGGGGGCTCTCGCGGAGACAGCCCGAGTTCCTATGCCTTTTCCTCCCTGCCAGAGGTTTCCTGTGTCCAAGTCCCTTTCACTGCTCCCAGCCTCAGTCTCCCTGTCTATAAGACGGGGTAGTACGAGTACCTACTCCACGGTACTGTGAAGAGCAAAAAAGGATGTTCATGTAAGTGCTTTATAAATTAACAAGACATTGAGGTTTATGGATTCAGGTAGGAAAAAAAAAAAACATCTCTACTTTCACTAACTTTAACTGAAATGGTGGGATTTCTGTCAGTTATGAATGCAGGCCACCACTGGCCAGAGCAGTATGGGTAGCTCCTGTGACTTTATCTCCAGCAGGGATCACAGGTATTTTCCTAACACTTGAAAGCTGTCATTCTTAAAATATGGCTTATGTTTATCACTACTGTGAAATCGTGATATTAACCCTGCCACTAGATTTTATTCTTTTACATGTTGATAGATAGGCACATATATTACCATATCTTAAACTGATTTAAAAAAAAATATATATATATATGTATATGTATGTATATATATGTATATATATATATATACATACATATACATATATATATATATATATATATACACACATATATATATATAACTACATTTCAGTATAGCTGATTTCTTTCCTAATACTATGGACTTAATTTTATGCATTTAGAAACATTTTGCTAAGAATATGTCCAAAGCCTTTACAGATTTCCAAAAGGGTCTGTCTGTACCATAAAAACTAAAGGATCCCGTCCGTGGTTTTGGTGCAAGCTTGACTCCAACCTTGTTCCTGGCCTTGCCCTAACCCTGAATTCTGGTCATGACATTGGGAGAGCTGAGCCCCCTGGATGAAGGGAAAGCTCGGGCAGGGGAGCCTCAGTTTACCCCCACCAGCAGGAAAGTCCTCCCATGCTCTCTCTACCTTTTGGCATCACTCAGCTAAGCCCTCTCCCTTTTATTCTCTGCTTTTCCCTCTCCTCCCTCCCTTCCCCTTCATTACCTTTTCCACCCCCACACTCTCTGAGCTCCTCCTTCAGCCTATTTTTGAACATCCCTGAGGATAATCTTTTCCATGGCTCCCTGGGAGACACTACCACCAGCTGTGGCTCGTTAGATAGTCTAGAAAAACCATCCCCATGCTCAAGGGCAAGAGGAGGGGTCTGGTTCCAGAGGAGATGGGGAATGTCTCTGGTGGGAACATTCAGGGGTGTGCCCTCAGAGTTGGGAGCCAGCCTCTGATACCCAGGCAGCAGGCATGAGAGCTTCACCTGCTTCTGCTGAGATCAGGCCACCAGCCCCCTGGCCAACCAGGGAGGGGCCGTGCAGTCCTGGCCAGGAAGCAGCTGTCTCAGTACAAAGGGAGCCACGCCCAGGCCCCTCCTCCGATGCAGGGCTCCAATAGCTGAACTGGGTGTCTGCTGCTCAGGGCGGGGGCTGCCTCGCATGTCCCCCAGGCCCATGGGCATGGAGCGGTAATTCGCTGGGCTGTCCCAAATCACCCACTGCTTCACAGAGCAGGCAGGATGGCCCTGCTGAAGCCAGACCCTCTAGCAGGTGCAGAGAGTAAATGCTCCCCGCTGTGACCTTCCTTTCAGCCCTGTTTTTGCCAAGGCCCACGGCCAACTTCACAGATTACAAACTGACCTTATTTCTTTTTGGCATCATAGAAAAATAACCTGGAATCCACCAAGCCAGGTGTGACTCGGGCTGACTTGCTGATCTGTGGGCTTCCGTTCACCTGACAAACACCTGCTCATCTCTTAAGACTCACCTCCAGGGTGGGCCCCCTGCAGCCTGCCCCTCACCGACCCCCACTGAGGTAAACTGGGTGCCTGCTGGTGCTGGCATGAGAGCCCATCATATCATGGCATCTGTGACAAATACATTTCTCACTTTTTTGATTGTTTTTTTCTCTCTCCCCCAGCTAGCTATGAGCTCTGTCGAGAGCAAGAGCTATATCTCTTGTATCTGCTGGCATGTGAGGCAACTTATAAGTGGTTCCTGGATGAATGAATGAATGAGTGAATGGCAGTGAGTCCTCCTTGTTCTGAGGCACACGTGCAACCAGGAGGGGTCAAATGCTCAGGTACTACTGACCACGGTCATGGAGGAGGTGGTCCTCCATGGAGGAGGAGCTCCACCGACTTCGTGGGTACTCAAGTCGCAGTTCTCAAATCGAAGAGAGAAATCTCTGGCGGGTTTCCCCTTTCTTCCCCCTGACTGGGTCCTCCCCAGCAAAGCAGGAGAGAAAATGCTGGGGCTTGCAGAGCAGATGAACCTATGGCTTCCCACGGGACAGGCCACGGCCCTAAAGATACTGCGGAATCAACCGACCCTTGTGGAACAGATTAGGACCGATGAGGCCTCCCTGAGGCCATCTGGACCCTGGACTCAGACTGCTCGGTAGGCTGTCCCCAACCTGCTGCAGCCCTGAAGCCACCCCTCCCAGCTCTCAGCCTCTGCTCTCATGTCTAAAAGGTTTCGGGACCGGCTTCCTGCTTCCAGACTTCAGGTGGGGAAACCACAGTCTCCTGGGGAGACCACCCTCTTACCTGGCGTTTTGAGGTCACCCTCTCCGGAGGTGAAAGTTCTGGTGGGGGGCCTTTCTGCTTCCCAGCCTGGGAGAAGAGAGTGTCCAGGGGAGGGTGGGGTGGAGGGAAGACTATATTCTAAACGTCTTCTTCTTCTTTCTCTTCTGCTGCTGCCTGCTACCTCATGCTCTTCCCTCTTTCTGTCTCTCGGAAGTTGTGCTGAGAGAGAAAACAACCCTGACGAGAGGAGGGATCCAGCCCGAGCTGGTGTTAGTGGAGCGTGTGTGTGTGTGTGTGTGTGTGTGTGTGTGTGTGTGTATGTGTGTGTCTCAGGAGGCTGGAACCACAGCTCCTCCTCCTGAACCTCAGAGGCGGGCCAACCCCTGATCTGCGTTGCCATGGCGACCCACCTAAGCCTCTTTCACCTGGAGCTGTATTATCCGTAGAGGGAGCCCGCCTGACCTGCCACAGATGCCTGGGAAGACCCAGGTGGTGACAGGGCACCTGTGTCCAGATGGCATTCCTCACTGCGCTCTGGCTGGCGCACCTGCTGGGGACAGATGATTCCATCTTGGTGAAGCTCCCCTCTTCCCACGCGCTGCCCTCCACCGGGAGAGGGGACCTTCTGGGGGCTGGCCCTGAAGAGCCATGTCCTCGCCTTTGCCTCACCACCTGTCCTCCTCTTTGCTAATTGAAATTCTCTCTTTCCCTCAAGCAAGCTCAAGGGCAGGAAGTTCTGCTGACTTTCTCAAGGAGAGGTGAGGCTGAGAAATAATCTGGGGAAAAGAGGGAACATGGATCATGGGGATGGATTTTGAGGTATTTGAGGTAAATGCGGGACTGGCAGGAGTCTTCTGTTGCCCTTCTCCCGTATCTGATACTTGCGTCTGAGCCTCCCGTCTGTCTCCAGGCTCTGGACGCTTTATCGCTTGCAGACTATTTTGGTTAGGGGCCCAGTGTATCCAGGCTGTGCGCCCCCCCAGACATTAGTGGGCACGGACACGGAGGCATGTCGCCCTGTGAGCGGCATCGACCTTGGTGATGGGCACCGAGCTGAGTTATAATAGATCTCAGGTGATGCTGTGCCAGGTACCAGATGATGGAGTGACTTCTGGACGCATCTAGTCCTAACTGTGTTGAAAATAAAGCAGAACGCATAGCCAAGGAGAAATTACACTATGATGAACTGACTCAGCTTGTCCACCTGCCTGCCTGCGTGTTTTGACTTTCTCCCTGGGTCCTGTGCCACTCGGTGCTTGCTCTGTGGTTGCATCCCCTAGGTGAGTCTGCCTCCCTCATCCGTCTTCTCAAGCAGGAGTCTTAAGTCAGGATCTGGGCCATTCCTTCTCTCTCTCTCTTTTTTTTAAAGTTTATTTATTTTTGAGAGAGAGACAGAGCACGTGTGTGCTCATACAAACTGGGCAGGGGCAGAGAAGGGAGAGAGAGTCCCAAGCACTAACCATGCAGAGCCTGACTCCGGGCTCGATCTCACAAACCGTGAGATTGTGACCTGAGCCAAAATCAAGAATCAGACACTTAACCGACTGAGCCACCCAGGTGCCCCGAGCCATACATTAGTCTTAATACTTCACCCTCAAACACACACACACACACACACACACACACACACACACACACTCACAAGTAATGTAAAGAGGTTATACAGGTCAATGTTGTCAGCCATCAAAAGGAAGATCTCACTGCAGCAAGGGGTGAGGGGTGAGCTTCAGGACCCCTGACCTGTGACTCTGGAGAACATGCACACAGATGACCAGGTTTTTTTATATCTTCCTTCCTGGCACAGCTGGCTCCTTTCTTGCACTTTTCAGTGATGTCCGTGACCAGGAGAGACGGTCATCCCCTCCCTCCTTCCCTCCCTTGCCTGCTGCCTTAACACTGTAGCTCAAAGAGGGCTTGGCGTTTGTGTTGACTGCTAATTTATTTTGATTTGTTAGCCTGTGGAGGCTTTGTGATTATCCATGCTGAGTGTGAATTTGTACTAGAGAGAGAAGGTGGTGGTTGTTTTTTCTCTCATTTGACATCAATGGAAGTTGCTGAAGCGTAGTTAAATATTCAGCAGCCATTCAGATGGAGAAACACCAGTGGGGCCCATGACATTGCCTCACAGATGGCGCTTGATTAATAAATTGGAGATGTGGATTTAGGAAGCTGTTGAGCACAAGGCTAGATTAAACACCATGAGGAGACTGGAGAAGATCCCCTATCCCAGATGTCAGGCTGCCCTTATGGGGGTTCTCCCCCTGTTTCCTCCTCCCTGGCTTCCTTCCAGGCTGTGAGGACTGTTCCAAACCACTTCTAGCCGCTCAGTCATGCATGGGGCTTTCAGAGTCCTGCAGAAAGTCCATGTAGCCCAAATCCTGAATGAGATTGGATTAAACTGACATCATATTCATAGATGCAGACCACACTCGTGGTTACTCACACCTCTTCTCTCCAGGCAGCCCTCTTGCCACTCCTGTGGCCCCATTTCCTTCTCCAGGGAAAGGCAGCATTGTATCTGACTACAGGAAAAACGTGAATGTTCACCTTCCTCCTCCCAGCTGGCTGGCTTAAGCCCCTGCTCCCTTTCTCTGTCCTTCTCCCCTGCTCCTCCCTCTAGCTTCATTCAGGCTAAACTACATTAGGCTAAACAGAACTCAGGAGAGAGACATAATGCATTTCTCATTCATTCATTCACCGCTTTAACTGACCATCTACTCTGTGCTAGACAGATGGCTCATTTCCATAGAATCCAATCACTACCAACTTCTTTTAGATTCTGCCCTGTGTTTTGACAGACTGACCTGAGAGCCCGTGGCAGAAACAGCTAGCTATCCACCAAAGATGCATGCCCCCTTCCCAAGTGTAGGCACATTTCTGGGAAGCAGCTGTCCACCCAGGGACTTCATTACCCAGCCTCCCTGGCATCTAGGGAGCACCACATGACGACGGAATGTGGGTGGAAGGGATGTGTGCGACTGCAAGACTTATGGAAGTCTCCAGTGTAATTCTCCACCTCCCATCTTTTCCCACTTGCCGATGGACAGCAAGGACTCGGGCTCTGAAGGATGGCAGAGCCACAATTTGGAAGGAGCCAAGGTATAAATTATGTGGAAAGCCACCTGCCAGTCACCTATGCTGAGCTCTAATAGCACAAGAAATGCATTGGGTCAAGCCATGTGGAGTGTCTCTGCCACAGCAGTTGGCCCTACCCTAACTGCTGGAGAGCCCTGTGAGAAGGGACGGATGTGGGACCTTTCTGCCCTTCCCTTGGTTCCTGGAGATCAGAGCTCTTCCTGACATGTCCCCTCCCAGACCTCCCATCTTCATTTCATCCCAAAGAAATTAACTACCTCACTCCCCATTGTTTCATGACTTTGTGCACAATGCACCCTCTGCCCCACACGTGCCCGCCTGGGGAAGTCTCACTTCCCCTTGAAATTTCGCTCCAGTGGTAAACCCCAGTAATCCTTCCTGTCTTCCTGGTTGCTCCTTCCTCTCCACAACCTGAAACTTCACTGGATCTTCACTACTCATGGATTCTCTATTTGCAAATGTTCCTACTTGCTAAAATCTGTCATCCCCAAATCAATGCTCACAGCACTTTTGTGGTCATTCTGGACCCGTACAAAGCATTGAAAAATTTGACTTGCCTGGTGAGCACATTCCCAGCTGAGGTTGAACAAAGCCACCCTCCGCCTTCTTGTCTCAGCTCTCCTACTATAAACGTGTCCCTTTCATGGTCTAGTTAGTGCCACACTTTTCATACTTGGTGCCTTTTGTTGGTGATTTCTCTGCTTGAAAAGGCCCCAAGTACAGTGCTGTGTACTGTTCCTAAGCACTGTGACGTGCCTCACAGAGAAAATACACGTTACGTAAGCTTGGTTCAAGCATGAGTTATGGCACTGTTGGCCATGAGTTCAATGTTAATGAATCGACATTATACATAAGTAAAGTGTCTTTAAACGGTAATACACATGCAACAAGGTTATATATTGATTGATTGGCAAAGATGTCATGACCAGAGGCTTTTAGAAAACTAACCCTGTATTTCCCCAGGAGCGATTGTTCAGTATTTGCTATTCCAGCATTTGCAGTGACTTTGAGAACATTATCGTTATCTCAAATAATGAGAATCAGCTGTGCTTCACACTGTTTCTTGAGCATTTGGTTCAGCATCCCTGCAGAGTCCAAGCTCCTCAAGGGCAAGGAGCCCTGGCCCCAGCACATGCTAACTACATGTTTGTCATACATGTGATTTAAAGATGATAGCTAGAGCGGCACCTGGGTGGCTCAGTCAGTTGAGCGTCCGATTCTTGGTTGCAGCTCGGGTCATGGTCTCACAGTTCATGGGATGAAGCCCTGTATCAGCCTCTGTGCTGACGGTGCAGAGCCTGCTTGGGATTCTCTCTTTTTCTCTACTCCTCCCCCGCTTATGTATGCTCTCTTTCTCTCTCTTAAAAACAAATAAACATTTAAGAAAAAAGATTATTATTAGAGCACCCTGAGCCTGATGCCTGTGCTAAGCAAATGTCACAGACCTGTCCCTGGGCTTTGTGGGAAGAAAGAGCCCCAAGAGATGAATTGTCACGGGCTCAAGGACGCACGGGCACCAGGCACAAGCCAGGCAGGAATGGACTGTGAGGAGCTCAGGTGCACGTGCCAGGGAAGGTGGGTAAAGCCGGGGGCCTCTGGAGGGTGGTCTGGGAGCCTGGCCATTCTACACCCAAGTCCAGGCAGGGTCGGCCTAAGAAAGCCAGAGAGCCCCTTCCTCTCAACCTGGAAATGTTTTTGGGAGGAGGCCAGGTCATGGAATGGGAAGAGGGGGCCTGCCATGTGGCATTGCATTCGAGAGAACACAACCTGAAGGGGCACAAGCAGATGGGGGCCCTGGGGGTAGGCACCGCGTGAGACTATGGGGGAGGGGTGCCCTGGGGCCTGGGAGAAGGTATGACTGTGCAGGATGAGACAGGTTGTCCCATGTGGGCCTGAACATCACATGTGGATCTTACTGGATTCTGAAGTCCGTTCCCAAGGAAGGACATCAGTGAGTCCGGAGCAATGGTGGCAGCCCGGTGATTAGCTCCCTGCCTGACCACCAGGAGGCTGAAGGGACTGGGCGTGGAGAACGAGGGACGGGGGATTGTCTGGGAGCTCTGACTTCGATGGATGGTGGTGACACATGACACCCACGGGGAAGCCAGGCTCAGCTCTAGCTGTGTGGATGTGGAAGAGACAGAGATGGGGTGATTGTCGAAGATACAGATCTGGGAGGTTGTCAGGGGCTGGGACCACAAGAGGAGAGCGCCTGGGACGGACCCCCGGGCCCCAGAGGAGCAGGCTGAGAATGCGCCAGGAGGCCTGGCAACATGCCCTGCCTAAACTCGTACAAAGGAACACAGGGAAAGTAATATAAGCGTCCCTTGGCCATGTGTCTCCATACTGTTCTGACACCATCCCAGGGCCCTGGCAAAACCCTGGGCTGTATTAAATAGTATGTGAGCATTTAGAAAAGGGAGTGGAGTGGCGCCTGGGTGGCTCAGTCGGTTCAGTGTCCGACTGCGTCTCAGGTCATGATCTCTCATTTCGTAGGTTCGAGCCCGGCGTCGGGTTCTGTGCTGACAGCTCAGAGCCTGGAGCCAGCTTCAGATTCTGTGTCTCCCTCTTATTCTCTGCCCCTTCCCACTCGTGCTCTGTCCGTCTCTCTCTCTCTCAAAAATAAATAAACTTAAAGAAAAAAGTTTAGAAAAAGGAGTGGAGATCAAGCAGAGTTGGCAGATATTTTTTGACAACAGGTCCGGAGAAGCACCCCAGAGAGACAGGGGAAAGGTGGTCAGGGATAGCAGCAACGATGCCTCCGGTGCCCCCAGCGCATCCCCCTGCCCCTCTTCTGCTCTGAGCACAGCTCCGGAGTCCAGTTCTGCTTGAAGTCAGATGTTCCTTTAACTGACAACATCCTAGCTCGAGCTCACGACTGCCTGAGACCGAGGAGGCCCCGTGGGCCCACATACAAGTGTAGTCCCCAAACATGGGGCATTTAGTGTCACTGGGGACAATCTTCAACTTACAGGGGGTTGGAGCTGGCAGATAAATGTCCAGACTCCCGTCCATCAGGTTGACAGTTCTTGGAAAGCATGACGTTACAATTCCCAAGGGGTCCCCAGGGATCATACCTTGCTGCCCTCGGCAGCGACCTTGCTAACACACCCTAGGCTGGTTTCCTTTCTTCCTGTCTCACTCTCTTGTGCCCTCACTCCTGCCTCCTCCATTACCTCCCAAGCCCCAGGATCTGCACCCATGTCCTTGTCCTGGGCTCTGCTTCTAGAAGAGACAGAGGGGAAAAGTCAAGAATGTAGGGGTCGTTTGTGACATTAAATGCCACCAAGAGGTCCAGTAGCATATGATGCGCAGGAAACACCATTAGCAACAGGGAAGTGGTGCAGGTCGTTGTGGGGACACTGCTGTTGGAGCACGGGGGCAGGACCAGTACCCCTGCGGCAGCCACCCCAGCATATAGACACTTCTTGTCTCTGCAACCCTGAACACTGGGCTCAGCCTCAGTCTCTGGAAATACTTATTCCCTAAACCAGAGTTGACTGAAGGGTTTATGGACAAGCTGAATGGTGGGGGGTGGGGGGTATTACACCCTGCACTGCAAACCCTGTCAACCCCCTTTTGGACATTGACTCTTCTCGGCCAGCACCAACCAGGTCCCTTTTCTGATGCCTGGGGCCCTCTGCCCTGCTGCTTCCTGGATACCTGTCCTCCACATAAGCGGGCTGTCTCTCTTGCCGCCACCTCCCTGAGGGCTGGGCTCGCCCATTCGGTGACACTGAGCAGTGAGCCACAGAGAGAGGCTTCAGGTCTGAGTGACCCTGTCCTCCGTGGGGTTCCCACATCAGCAGAGTGTCTCCTCCTCCAGTGGCTTTGTACAGAGAAGACCTGCCAAGGACAACAGAGAGGCTGATCTAGTACAATCTTTCCCCATAAGTCAGAGCCGATGCCTTACTGTCACACACAAAGGCCCGAGAACAATTCTCTCTGGAAGTCTTTCCCTCAAGGTCTTTTACAATAGACTCATAAATGGCTAGAGCTTACACGAGCTCTCCGGGAACTCCAAGTGTATTGTTTCATTTACCACATCCGGCCTTCACTGCGCGTCCTGGCCCCCATTCATCTCCCCAACAAAGCTTCGCTGAGCGGGTACTTTGTGCCAGCCCCAGGCTCAGTGCTGAGGGTGAAGGTGGAGAAGGCAGGCTCATCTGTGCCCTCGGGGGCTTCCAGCCAGAGAAGGGGAGCAAGGCTGTGTGCCGCTGGGCTGATGGCCTGCAGAGATCCAAGGACACCCCCAGAGAGTAGCCCCTGGCTCCCCAGCTCCCACTCCCTCTCCCACACTGTACACACCCCTCTCTTGCCCCCGGATTGCTCAACTGAGGGTCCCAAAGCAGCAGGGGCTTAGATGCCCTTTACTCCCACACCTGCTGAGATGAGTTCAGAAAGGTCAAGCAACTTGCTCTCACAGCACAGTGAGTGGGTAACAAAGTCAGGATGATAATCTCTGCTCATTTTCTCCAAAACTCCCCTGCCCATTGCTGCCTTTGTGGCATCCACAAATCAGATGGGCATGTACGCCCTAAGCCTTGGTCGTGAACACCAAACACATCTCATTTTCTCTGTGTTACAAGTATTTTATCTGGAGCGATAAGGAAGTACTGTGTGTGTGCGTGTGTGTGTGTGTGTGTGTGTGTGTGTGTGTTGTGTAGAATTCCATGTTACTTGCTCTTCTCATAATCCTGGAAGGCTGCTTGGAAAAGGTGCTTCAGCAGTCTTCCACATAGATAGATGTACTTGGTGAGTTGATTAACGAGGGACCCCAGGGACAAGGAGGGGTGGGGGATTGAATCTGAAATCCAGGGCTGGTGAAGAAGTCAGGATGTCAGCTGAGGCTGAGCCCTGTGCTGTGTAAGACCCTGTGCTGGCTGCTGGAAATTGCCTGAAGGTGGCAGCAGGCTCCCCAGAGTTCCTTTCACCTGTGCCCTTGGTTCTCAGAAGATAAAGCAAAAGCTTAATTTAACTTCCTCCTGCCAAACAACCAGTCAGGAAAGAAGAGCAGAGCCATCCAATCAACCACAGACAGGCAAAAACACAGAGAGGCTACAAGCCGGTGTTGAGGCCCCAACATGCTTCTCACTGGGGCAAGGGGCCCCTTTGACTTCTGGGTGGAAGCTGAGTGCCTTGTGCCAGCTGCCTGGGATCTCTGAAAACCTCCTGGGGAGGAAATTGGGAACAGGAATTGAAAAGCGAAGATTCCGAAGCTTGTTCTGACACATACTGGAAGCAATCTAGCTTTCTACCAATGGAGTGGCTACTTACAAATTACGTTACATCAACCTCCCAGACTTTATCCCGCCGTAAGATGATAATTATGCCAAAATTCGCCTAGAAACATCAGGGCCCACCGTGGTGGGTGTACTTGTGGATAAAGGCGGGGATAAAGGCCAATTTATTGCACCCAAGAACCCCCTGGTGTTGTGCTGGAATTAATTTAGTAGCCTAGATGAAGAATATGACTTCATATGTGCAGGGATTCTTTCCAAGGTGTTCGAATTATGGTTACGTTGCCCTTTAAAACCAGGGTATAGGGGCACCTGAGTGGTTTAGTAGGTTGAGTGTCCAACTTCGGCTTAGGTCATGATCTTGAGGTCCGTGAGTTCGAGCCCCGGCGTCGGGCTCTGGGCTGACAGCTCAGAGCCTGGAGCCTGCTTCAGATTCTGTGTCTCCCTCTTTCTCTCTCCTACCCCGCTCATGCTCTGTCTCTCTCTTCTCAAAAATAAATAAACATTAAAATTTTTTTTAAAAAACCTAGAGTATAATATTAAAAAAAAAAAAAAAGGACTCTTGAAGGAAAAAAGAAGTTTATCCATTTATTTTCTAGGCAATAGCTTTTCAGTTTCCATTAAGTTCACACTATTTTCTTGACATATGTGAAACCCAGAGGGAACTGTAGGGCTTCTTTTGAGCTTACCCATTTCCTCAAAGGGTAAGAGAATTCAGACTCTTTGCCTGTCCTGGTTTTCTTAACAGGCTAAAACCCAACATGCACCTAACAGTTAAATCTGTCAACACAAAAGAGTGCCTTTGGATCTAAAGTTGGAAAAGATCTCTCAGGGAATGTGTAATAATAAACTATTTGGTGCACACTGTACTGGGCGGAAAGTTGTGTAAGACTGTGATTGTGGGGCTTGATCAATCTACTTTAGGACTTCACTAAAGAAGGATTAACCACAGAAACCCAACCTCATAGTTCCTTGGAGAGGTATTATGCCCACCAGGGAAAGTAAATTGCAACCATGTTGCATTTGCATAGTGGTCTGTCCATTTGCAGTCAAATGCTCTACCTCTGAGCTATACCGCTCCCCCCCCGCCCCTCCCCCACCAGGCCAGTCTATTTGTAAAACCCTTTGACTTCCTTTGTTTCATTTTCTTAACAAATAACCATCCTCCTCCAGAGTCCAGGGAGGAGGGCAAGGCAGGTTCCTGAGTGTTGGGGCTGTGGAGAATCCTAGCGCTCATTCTCTGAGTTCAGGAAGCCTCAGAAAACATTTGCTTTCTGGTGTCTGGGATGAGTTGCCCAGAACCATCCTTGTCCTCGTGGGAGCTTGGCATAGAGGCAGATGGCCTTACGGATGAGGAGGGGCGCTCTTCCAAGACTTACGTCTCTCTAGTTTCAAACCTAGACTCAATACTTGTTTGCTGTGTGATCCTAGCTTTGTGTCCCAACTTTTCTGAGCCTCAGCCATAATTTGGGGGCAATAATACCTTCCTTGGAGAGTCGTAAGGATTAGAGGAGATGCACCGCTGAGATTAGCCACCTCAATAAGCCAGCAGCTAGTTCCAGGTTTGGGGACCCCCAGAGTCAGTTTCTCTGTGTTACTGCACTGGCACATTCAGAGGCAGAGCCCATGGCCCCAAACTCCTTTGGTCTCTCTAACAAAAGACACCTCAATAAAGCAGATCTTCCCTCTGTGAGAGGCAGCAGGGCGGTGAACTAGCTCTCCAGACTGTGAAGAGGGGCCCGGCCAGGGTCTCCTCTTGTCTTGCCAGGAATCATCACCTCTCAGACCAAACCCTGAGGTTCCTGACAGAGTATCCACAGAGAGAGTCTGCTCCCTGGCTGGAGAGATGCTGTTTTCATGGCCCAGGCTGGGCACTCTGTGAGAATGGGGGCAGAGGAGGCTGAGACTCACCTCAGGGTTCTCCTGAAACTTGGGGAAACCATCACTCCGGCCCTTGTTTGCTTGTGCAAGCCCAAGTGTCAAGGCCGCATCGGGTAAGACTGGCAGCCATACCTCAGATACCGTTGGGCACCTTCTCTCCAGTTCTCTCCCTCCTTATCTTCTCATAGTGGCTGCTTCGCACACAGGAGAAAGGGCCTAGTCTACCATAGCCAGGCCTCTTCAAGGCCGCTGACACATCAGCCCATCTAAGTCCCACAGCCGCCCCACAATGGCATTCTTAGTGTCTTCCTGTGCCAGTGATAAGCTGAGGCTCAGGCAGTAATTGTTGAAAGTTTCAGAGTTAAACTGGCGTCCAGTCCCTTTGCATTACGCCAGAGGTCGGAGCTGTCACTTGTGGTTCTGGTGATGGCTGCACAGGGTCAGAGGCCCCCTCAGGCTGACGAAACAGGGAAGGAACCTGCTTCTTATGGAGCCTGGACCATGGCTTTTGAGAAATGGAGCCAATGCTAGGCACACCCTTCTCACTCCCATGCACCCTGGCTTAGAGCCCTGCTGTTCACCTATAGGTGCTGTACCTCCTATCCCATATTCCTCCTCAGTCCTCGTTCGCTGGGGCAAGCTCCACCGCCCCCAGCTCCCTTGTCTGATGGGTGGCGGCAGAGCAGGGTCAACGGCAGTGCTCGGAATTCCCTGCTGGCCCCTGAGACTTCTACCTGTTGATGCAGAAGTCAGGCACCACACCTAAGGGGCTACTTAGAGAGGCTGCTCAGAAAACCCAGCTGCACTCCTCCTGCCCTACCCTTAGTCCCCAGGGCCACCTGAGTCGGTAACCATGGCAACAGAAGTCACCTGCCCTCATTACCTGGCATCATCCTGAACTCAAACATCTCTCTCTCACCAGCCAAATAGACACTGAGGCAGCCAAGCGTTAGGCTCCAGCTGGGAGGCCGGGTTATTCTACCCATCACGTGCAATGCCACTCTGTCCCCAAGGGTTTACTGAAGCCTCATTGCATGAGTGCCCTAGAATAGCTTCCTCCACTTCTTCTAGGTCCTGAAATTTGGTGGTAATAATTTGTTTGTTTATGATTCACCCTCTTTCCAGGGGTGACTGGGTGGCTCAGTCGGTTAAGCATCCCACTCTTGATCTCAGCTCAGGTCTTGATCTCAGGGTTGTGAGTTCAAGCCGTGCATTGCACTTGTGCTGGGCATAAAGCCTACATAAAAAAAAGTAAAGTCTGATCTGCCTTATTTCAGAAACTGCCTGATGCACAGAAGCATTCAGAACGTTGGTTAATAAAATTATCTACTTACATATATTTACATACATGCAACACACGATCGAATTAAATTTTTATTTATTTATTTTTTTTTAATTTTTTTTAACGTTTATTTATTATTGAGACAGAGAGAGACAGAGCATGAACGGGGGAGGGTCAGAGAGAGGGAGACACATAATCTGAAACAGGCTCCAGGCTCTGAGCTGTCAGCACAGAGCCCGACGCGGGGCTCGAACTCACAGACCGTGAGATCATGACCTGAGCCGAAGTCGGCCACTTAACCTGACTGAGCCACCCAGGCGCCCCTCGAATTAAATTTTTAAAAAATGGATGCTAAGGCCTGGACTGTGATCTTGAAATGCCATTCATCCCCAAAACTAATGAGGGTTTCTTGGAGAAGAGGCTGATTCCAGGTCCAGGCAGGAAAAGTACAAGACAAACCTGGAACTTCTTACATTGCAAAGCAAGGGAACCATTGCAGACTGCTAGGGTCTACAGATCTGAGGGCAATGCCAAGTCAATGCTGGTTTGAGGAAGGACCCAGCCTTGTTGAGGGGGTGCATGTGGCCAGAGGTTCAGTGATTCACCCATGATCACAGAGCTAGAAAGTGAATCCAAACCCAGTGTTCTTTCCACCACTCCACACCGTGGCTCACCACACAGGGGCCTGGGAACCATGTTTTGGGGACAACCTTGAGAACATGAGCACTGTGTTGGGCTGCCTGAGTTCAAGTCCAGCCCTACCACTTGCTAGCTAGATGGTTTTGTGAAAATGATGTAATCTCTCTGTGCCTTAGTGTCCTTGTCATTGTCCCTCACAGCACCTACTTCATAGGGCTGTGTGAGGATTAAACAAAAGAAAATAGAGAAAACAGGTAACTCAGGATCTAGAACATGGGGAGTGCTCAATGAAAGTTGAGCTTTTATTAGCAGGCTGTATGTTGCATTGAGCATGGCTTTCCCTGGGTCCCTGAATGGGGATACTGGGTGGGGAGAGAAATAGGGGTGTTGAGAGAAGGAAAAAGAGAGGATGGAATCGTCAGCACCAGCTGCATTCAACTGTTTGGAGCTTGTCATGAAGGGAATAAAACAGCAGCGGCCACGACGCACCCTTACCTCATAGTGCTCTGCCGCTGCAAACACATTGTCAGACGCTGTCTCGCTCTGGCCTCTTAAAAGCCCTGTCCGGTTGCCAAAGAGGAAATGGAAGCTCTGAGAACGTAGGTCCTGCCCAGGTTAGGTAGCAAGATGGGGACTGCAGGTTAGTGACAGGCTGACCACCTGCAGAGGAGCAAGACCTCAGAGGCAGCGGGGCCTGCAGGATGACCTATATCAGTGGTTCTCAATCATGAGTGTGCAGCAAAATCCCCTGGAGGGTCCGTTAGAAACACAGATGGCTGGGTCCACCCCCAGAGTTTCTGATCCCAGAAGTCAGATCCGGAGTTGGTCCAGCCCAATGCCCTCTAACTGTGAGCAGCAGCGACATCTCGTGGCGAGGAGGGGGACGAACCTTGGGTTCCCCGCGAACCTCCGTGCAGGCTGTGCCCAGGGGTCCAGGATGATGCTGGATCAGGGCAGCACCTCCCATATAGAATGGAATCGGCCCAGTCTTGCCTCGGAGTGCGCAGGCGCCTGCGTTCCTCATTTTACCCTAGGGATTGGGAAACCTAATCTTACTTCTCGGAACTTCCAGCTTCATTTCAGAAGCTTTTATCCTCATTTCTGTGAATGGGTTCCTTCCCTGG
The DNA here is from genome assembly GCF_024362965.1 of Panthera pardus. Classification (NCBI taxonomy): domain Eukaryota; kingdom Metazoa; phylum Chordata; class Mammalia; order Carnivora; family Felidae; genus Panthera; species Panthera pardus. The sequence goes on from NW_026526777.1 coordinate 37,340,982, forward strand.
TCTTTCCACCACCGCAAAGGCAAGGCCTGAGAACCAATAGCTTAAAGTCTCAGCCACAAATGGGATGGCTCCAGGGTCGGGAGAGGGATTTCTGGGACGGAGCGCCTCACTTAACAATTGCTTCCAGCCCACAGGAGCATTTTATAATGTAGCTTGACATGAATCCTTGGCAGGATTTTCTGACTGATTAAGGTTGTAGTGATGGCTCCTGAGCAAGTGCAGACCCTTATTTCCTCTACTCCTGTAGTCCCTCACTTGGTAGACTGGGGTGTAGACGCGAGTTGGGCAGGTGCAGGGACAGAAAGCGACAGTGGGCCTGGGTCTACAAGACCTTTGGTTTGCCTCTGAGCTGTGACACCTTGGGCACCTCACCCCAGCATTCTGAACTTGTTCATCCAGCAAATGGGGAAGACGAAATCAGCCATTTAGAGGAAGCGCCCTGCGGGGGGCACGGGGAGGCGGGAGCTGGATGGACAGTTGGTAAGAGGAAGCCGGCGTATGGCGCCCCGAGGGGGGCTGGCCCGGGAGGAGGGCGCCGAGGAGGGGGCGGTGTGCGGGGAGCAGGAGAGGAAAGAACTTAACGGTTCCATTCCACCTCCTCCGGAGTTCCCTCCACCCCCACCCCAGCCGCGTGCCCGTGACCTCATCTCGCCCAGGCCTCCGCCTCCCGTGGTAAAAGGCTTCCGAGGCTCTGACCCCATCTGAGTCCCGTGGAACTTTCGCCTCTAGCTGGGAGAAAAAAATTAATAACCTTCAGGTTAACGGGGACGGCTGGGGCTCGGAGGGAGCAGGGTGCTTGCCCCCAGTCCGGATGGCTCCGGGGGTAGGGGGGAGGAAGGGAGCGCAGGCCGCCCTCCGCAGGTGTGCGGTCACACTGCGCTGTGCTCGGCCTCGGCCAGCTCCCTGCAGCGCTGACCTCCCCGGGGAGGAGGGCCTCCCCGGCTCACCGCGCTGCGCGCTCTGCCAGCCAGCCTCCTTTGCTCGTCCCGGCAACGCGCCCCCTGGCCCTCAGCACTGGCCCTGCGGCTCCCCGCCGGCAGGGGCGCCCGCCCGGACCGCCCAGGGGGCGTGACCTTGAGTGGGGGAGGTGGTGCCTTCCCACAAAGCCTGAACACTCTCGCAGTGATGACTGGGTGAGCTGAGCCCTATCCCCCAACACCCCACCCCTACGCTGGAGAGGCCCAGTTTCAAAAAGGGGCCTGTGAAGTTATTCAGGGAGCCAAGGTCAGCCTCTTGCCCAGCCCTGTCCAGTGGAACTTTCTGCAGTTATGGAAATGTCCAGTATCTGTGCTGTCCAACCCAGGAGCCGCTGAGCGCTCCAGGTGCTCTGAATGTGCACCTGGGGAATTTTTTGTTTCATTTTTATGGATTTGAATTTAAATACCCACATGTGGCTAGTAGCTCCTTTATCAGCCACCACCACCCCCAATTGTCCTGGAAAAGATCAGACAAGTTAGTGGACAATGAGAAGCATGTAGTTAACATCATTACCCCTCCTCCACCAGATTCAGGGCCTCCTGGCAAAGAAACTGGCACACAAGAACTGGTAGTAGGTTTTGGAGGGGCAGAGGAGCCCCAGCACCTGGAGATGGTCTTCTGTGACATCCACTCCCGAGGTTAAAGTCTTCTTGGGCCCCAGAAGAGTTCCCCCAATTCTGCTGTGGGGGCCATAGGACCACCAGTGGAGACGCAAAAGTGTTCTAGTGTTTCCCACCTCCAAGTCCCAGGGAATCCTACTTTCTCTGATTCCCCCATAGATTTGAAGTCAAGGAGGTCACTTAACATTTTAATCTGGCACTGCCGGCCAGCAGGTCAAAGATCACTGCCATGTCCATCCAGGTTTCGCTTTAACTGCAGTGGAGGCTCTGATGGGACTGTGCTGGGCAAGCTGATCCCGGGGGGCTGTCCCTGCATCGAGTGGTGTGGGGTGAAGGGGGAGAGGAGCTGAGAATTCTGTGGACCCAGGGAGGAGACCTTAACAGGAAGCAGAGAGAGCAGCCCAGACTGTCCCCACAGCCCAGAGCCAGTGGGGTGCAAATCAGTCCACATGGTCCCTGTGCCTTCGCCTGTCAGGCTCTCTGCCCAAGGAGTGGCTGAGAGGGTGCAGGGGGGTGACAGGGACAGGCAGTGGGCAGTAGTGCAGTTGTGGGTGCTGAGAGAACACGATTCTGACCCCAGTTGGCCACTGCATACCTATGTGTGGCATATAATTTCTCTGTGCCTCAGTTTCCCCAGCTGTAGATGGCACTCACGGTAACTGTCTGGGCTGCCTTAAAGGGTTGCTGTGGGGTTCAAATCAGATAACAGGTGTTCATTCATTCATTAAATGTTTATTAAGCACTTGCCTGGAACAGGACAATCCGTCTTCTCAGTGGCAGCAGAAAGATCAAGAAGGACCCCTGTGGGAGTGCCTGCCGGTCTTAAACACCAAACACTGGCAATTAATTGCTCAGACAGGCTTGGCACCAGCCTCTCCTGACCTGTGTGAGAGGAGGCCAGCTCAGGGGAGGAGTAGGAGGAGGAGGAAGAATAACACAGGAGGGAGCAGAGAGGAGTGTGCTACAGGGTGGGGGACAGAGGAAGAGGGGTGAGGCAGAGGAGGCTGGCTCACCCGGAGGGCCTCATCAGGGCCCTGGAGCTCACCGGCGAGCTGTGACTTCAGACAGTGCCAGGCCCAGTCTCCCGTGGAAGCTGCCGGGAATTGGTGAGCAGGGTATGACTTGGTAGCCCCAAGTCTGCCCGGCCAGCTCAAGGGCCTTGGCACGGTCCTAGGGTCTCGCCTCCATCTGCTCTTGCTTCCTCACCCCCGCCTCTCTGTTAACTTTCTCCTGTGCCTGCCTTCTCCAGGCCTCAGTGATGAGTATTTGGAAATGGTGAAGCCTGCAGAAGACTCCCCTATGTGGCACCTGCAGGAATCAATCTCATTCCTCATTTTGGGCCCAGGAAAAATGACCTTTGGACCTTTCCCTCCAGCAGAGGTTCTGCCAGGAGAGCCTGTACCAGCCTTGCCTGGTGGTACCTTCCAGGCAGATGTGGGGCTGGGCCAGCGTGAGAAGGCGGGGTTCTCTTATCAGGGGCAGGCGCTGTGCCCGGGGCTCCTGGGTGCACTGGGTAGTGAACCAGGCTGTGTGGTCAAAAGGGGCTGGGACCACAAGGGCAGAAATAATAGAAAAGACAAGGCAAGCAAAGACGGTGTGGGGCAGACCTAGTCCCTGGCACAGAGGTGGCTAGCACGCAGTGTCTCTGCCCCAAAGTACAGACTCGATCTTGTCTTGTTACTTTCCTCTCGTCAGGCCAGGAACTTCCCAAACACGTAAATCATGTTTCCTCTTCATCTTACACCCTCAACGTGTTGCATAAGAGGTTTATCCCTGAGAGCTCAATCCGCACTTACAGAGCACCTGCCAGCCCATGGGCCCTGCTTGCTGGGAGGGAAGCAGGGCACCAGCTACTCCTGGCCATCCTGAGTGGCCCGCTTAGCCAGTCTGGGCCCCAGTCCTACTGGTTATCAAGCTCGGCCTCCTGGGCATACAGTGTTTGGAGAAGCTCAAGGGCAATTTTCCATGCAACTTGGCAAACATTGCTCTCCACCTCCTCATCAGTTTCTGGGACGTGCATAGACTCAGAATTTCTCTCTCTGGTTGTTCAGAAGAGACTGTTGGCACAGATGGAAGTAGATGGAAGTAGATGGAAGTTCAGCAGCTGGTGTGGGACCTAGCGAGGTCCTGCTGCCCGACCCTCCTCATGTCTCCTCCCCAGATGGTTCCAGCTGGAGGTCAGCCAATCAGTGCTATGGGTCAAGCACGTACCGTGGGCAGAGCTGGGTGCTCAGGGTGTGCTAGTTGCTTTTTGTTTTGCTTGTCCATCATCCCTTCTCCCTTATTCTGGCAAAGGTGTTCCAGTTCTGAAGCACCCACCTGTAGCCTATAAGATTCCTGCAGGTCCCATCACCAGAAGCTATTGCCTGGCCAGTAAGAGGTTTCACCCCACCCCCACTCTGGCCACAGCTCTTGGTGCAGGGATCAGCATCAAGACTTTTCCTGGGGGGAGAACAGTCTCTTCTGGTACAACATAGGAGTCTGGGACTACAGGTGGCATCTTGCCACCATGGGAGGAGAGCCAGGGCAAAGAACAGAGAAAGACCAATCCCTTGAGCTCTGAGAGCCATCATGCCTGGAATTGTCCAGCTATGGAAGCATCTACATTTCTTTTTTTTTTTTTTTTTTTTTTTTGCCTAAATTAATTTGAGTTGGTTTTCCATCACTTGAAACTGAGAGTGCTGGACGAAATGGGGAGAGGGTGGGGCAGGGGAAGTGAAATGGTTTCTGCTTTCAGAAAGGTCCCAGGCTGAGGGGAAATATGGTTTCCATTCTTGGGTATCTGAACACATGACCTTCCATTTTTTAAACCAGTGTGTGTGTGTGTGTGTGTGTGTGTGTGTGTGTGTGTGTGTGAATACATTCAGAAAAGTGCTTATACTTTTTATTTCTCTACCAAGTAATAATACTTAATGGAAAAAAAAAAAGAAAGGAAGGTCACTTGTATCCTACTATTTGCTGTTACTCATTTTCAATGCATTTAAAAATGGCAGTAGGGTCATATTTTACATGTCACTTGAGTCTGTTTTTCTTCACACTTACCAGAACATGGTGATCTTCTTTAGGAAAATACAAAAGAAACTACCAGGATGTAAGTTTCACGGCACAACCAAATTCATGTGTACCTCACTGTCGAACCCCCCATCCTGTTTCAGAAAGAGGCACAGGAGACCATCTGTGGACAAAAAGTGGTGATTTTTCTTCATCGTGTCATCTTTGGAGAAAGTCTGAAAAAATGGAGCATTCATTAATTCACGTGTTCAGTGAGCAAATATTTAGGTGCCTCCCATGTGCAAGGCACTGAACAATGTGCTTGAGTTACGACTAGACACGGTCTTTCCTTTCATGGAGCTTATGGGATAGTGAGGAGAAGTCTTTCATCAAATACTCACCAAGCTAACGTAAAACGTGAGCTGTGACAATTGCTACATGAACGTGACCTAGGAGGGTCCTGACCCACTCAGGAAGGTCTTCCTGACAAAATGGAGTTTGGGCTGGAAATCTCAAGGATGAAAAGGCATTACCCAGGCCAAGGGAGGGAGGAGAGCATTTGATGCAGAGGAACAAGAAAGTACTGTTCCTGCAGAGGAACAGGAAAGCTGGAGAGGCTATGGCGTGGGACTGTGGGAAGTCAGGGTAGCTAGTGTGGAGGAAGGAGGAGCATGTGTCATATGACATGCGAGCGGGTGGCAGAGCCAAGCAGGAGCCAGACGATGTAGGGCTTTGGAAGTCATGTTAATAAATTGTGGCTTTATCTTAAAGATGAAAGGAAACCACTGAAGTTCCCCCAAGCTAGTGTGTGTGTGCGTGGCACATCTAGGTCTGTGCTCTGTGAAGGTCATGTGACGGCCTTGTGAGGGATGGTCTAGAATGGGCTCGGGTGCCCTTAGCAGGTAGATGGCTATTACGGTAGTTAAGACGTGAAAGGTCAGGGTAGCTTACATTAGCGTAATGATGTAGGAAGTAGAGAAAAGGAGAGGGTGGTTAAAGAAGTATTTGGGAGATAAAATCAGCAGAACTCGGTAACCAATTGGATACAGAAGGTGTGAGAAAGAGAGTGTGTGTGGGTTTCTTTCTGGCTTGCTCAACTGGGTAGGTGGAGCCACCAGTCATGGAGCCAGGAACCAGAATGAGAAGATTAAGTGTTCACTCTTAGACACACTGAGCTGGAGGAACCTTTAAGACATTCAGAAAGAGATGTCAAGTAGGCAGTTGGCTGTTTCAGTTAGGAGCTCGGAGATAATATGTGTGAGTCATTTGCAAACTGTGTGCACCGACCCATGAAACAACCAGCTGGTGTGGGTTCTGGTCCCAGCTTCATTGATCAAATCACTGCCTGCCCCTGGGACTCTGTCCTCAGTGTTTTATGGGGCACGGACCAAAGCTCTGTCCAGCTATAAGATTCTCTGAATCTGTGAGCATATGAGGATGAAGCATTGCCCAAACATCCCAGAATCCTCCCTGTCCACCCCCTCCCCCACAAAACCAGAGAAAGAAGCATCCCAATTTTGGGAGTGTTCCCAGCTCTGTTAGACTGGCCGTTGGGAAGTTCTTGTTGTGACCTTGGCTGCCTCTTCCCTGGTCAGATCGAAGACCATCCTGAGCACCCTAGATTCCTATTCTTGAGTGGGAAACTGAGGCCCCTCACCATTGTTTGAACGCAAGAGTGAACTGCATAAGCTGCTGGTACACAGTCAGGCAGATTCTCTGATGAAGGTTAAGGTCAAAGTTGTGAACTGTGGAACAAGGATGTTTTTCTTGCCACAGACCCTCCAGGGTACTTGCCTCAAGGTTTTCCTCTCCTTCCTTGCCCCCAGACTGGTATCTCCTGAACTCTCTGCTCTCTGCACTCTTTCCAGAAATGTGTTACTGGGCTTCCATGCTGTGTTTGCTTATTTCACAAATGACCCAATTCCTGATGATGTCCCAGGTTCCACTGACCTTCCTTGGCCATGGAAACAGTATCTTCCTGGAACAGTGTGCCACCCAACTCTCTCTCCTGGATCCTGACCAAGAGCTAAGAACCATTCATTCAGGGCTCACTATTAATGTCTATTATGTGTGTAGACACTGGAGATACAAAATGAACAAAGCCCAATCCTGGCCTTGGAGAAACCTTCCCTCCAATGATTTTGAAGTATGATCTGGACTATTTCCCCTTAAACTCATTACCAGCCTCCTCACCATAAGAAAGCCTCTTTTCTGCTCCCTCACTCAGCTTTTGAGTTTGTCCCAAAGATCACTGATACCAGTGGTGACCATTTACTGAGGGCTTATTGTGTATGTCTTGATGTCAAGCACTTCACATTCGTCATCCTGTTTAATCCTGGAAAACAACCTATGAAGTAGGTTCTGGCCCTTCCACTTTACTCGTGATGGCGTGAAAGAGACAAAGTCACTTGCCTGATTTCAAATAGTCCAGCTTTAAGCCCAGGTGTAGTCTGACTTGAAAATGCCAGGCTTTCATTACTCTGCCAGCTTTGTTGGGACGACTGAGCATTTCTCACCTGAAAACTTGGTATTAGCCACAAAGTGCCAGTGTGATTCCACCGTAGGCCCCTAGAATGTGGGAGGGAACCTCACTGTATCTCAGCCCTCATCCCCAAACATCTAGAGCAGGGCCCTGCAAATATTTGTTGAATCAATTTGAATTAACAAAACACTTTGAAAAGCCTTTGCCCCACACCCACTATCATCCAGCACAGCTTTTTTTTTTTTTTTTAAGTTTATTTATTTATTTTGAGAGACATAGAGAGAGAACCAGGGTGGGAGAGGCAGAGAGAAAGGAAGACAGAGGATCCAAAGCGGGCTCTGTGCTGTCAGCACAGAGCCCCACACGGGGCTCAAACTCACGAACCGTGAGATAATGACCTGAGCTGAAGTCAGACGCTTAACTGACTGAGCCACCCAGGTGTCCCTCACCCAACACAGCTTTGACAAGCGCCAGCCTCCGTGTGTGCAATACATTGGTAACATCAGGAGAGCAAATCTCTAGCTGTGGGGCTCAGGGAGCTCTCCAGGCGAAAGACCCAAAGCAGTGGTTTATGAAGCCATTGATAAATGGGTAGGTACTTGCGTTTCTCAGGTAGGTTTGAATTTCTTCTTTTTACCCAAGGAAACTAGTTCGGTGCCCACACTGTCATTTGCCAGTCATCCGTATTAAAAGTGAAAGGTTTGTAGCAAACAATGAAGCAACTCTTTGAGAAGAAAAGAGTAAATCGAGGGGTGCCTGGGTGGCTCATTCAGTTAAATGTCTGACTTGGCTCAGGTCATGATCTTGCGGTTCATGAGTTCGAGCCCTGCGTTGGGCTCTGTGCTGACAGCTCAGAGCCTGGAGTCTGCTTCTGATTCTGTGTGTCTCTCTCTCTGCCCTTCCCCTGCTCACACTCTGTTTCTTTCTCTCAAAAATAAATAAATGTTTTTTTTTTAAAAAAGAGTAAATCGAAGAGAAGTTCATTACTTTCTAAATTTGCTTTTCTGTAGAGAGCTCTTGGTGTTGACATATGTCTGTTTTCAGAGACTCCCCAGCCCTTCAGGCCAAAGCCACCTTCCTCTGTCCACACCTCCCTGTGTACCCTCCAGGCCCCTCCAGCCACATCAACCACATCACTCTCCCTGGCCTTTGTCCTTAGGGTTTTGTCCTTAGGGTTCCGCCCTCAATGGAATCGAATGTCCTTTCCTTTTTTCCTTGCCTAGGTAAGTTATATTCATCCTTAAAATTCAGGAAATCTTTAGTGGCCCCACCCAGACCCCACCACCACCACCCATGTGTCTCTGTTCAGTATTCCCTATAACACCAGTCCCATAACATACCGGTTTTTCTTGTCTTTACCCCACATTCTACCCACCCAGACACCCTAGCCTCCCCAGCAACCCCAGTCTAGAGCCCGGCCCATGCTAGGTAGCATGAAATAGTATTGTGGTCGATTGCTTTCCTGCTGCATGCCAGGCTCCTAATCCACATGGTTCCCAAGCCTTGCAACAACCTTGCAGGGTAGGTTTGATGACTCCTACTTTAAAGAAAAGGGAGGGGTGCCTGGGTGGCTCAGATGGTCGAGCATCTCTGACTCTTGACTTCGGCTCAGGTCATGATCTGACAGTTTGTGAGTTTGAGCCCCGTGTAGGGCTCTTCGCTGACAGTTTGGAGCCTGCTTGGGACTCTCTCCCTCTTCCCCTCTCTCTGCCCCTCCCCCAATTTCTCTGTCTCAAAATAAATAAACATTAAAAGATTAAACATTAAAACATTAATTAAAACATTAAAAAATAAAAAGATAAAGAAAAGGGAGCTGGAGCTCAGAGGAGTTCAGTAACTCGTCAAAGGACACACGTTTGGAGCTGGACGTGAGCTCAGGACTTTAGGACTGAAAAGCCTGTGTCCCTTTCCTGCAAGCTCCCGGCTTCAAGTCACCCCCCAAATCTCTGTCACCTCCAAACTCTAAACTCTGTAACTCAAAATAAAATTTGCTTCTCAGCTGTATGGCCTTAGATGAGTCGCTTCACCCCACTTGGTCTCAGTTTTGTCAAGTGTAAAATGGAAGAGGGGTGGGTCACGGGAACTCCAAGGTGCACGATAGCAGAGCGGTGTCCTGATCGCGCCAATGAGGACAAGATGGAACTTCACCTGAAGTCAAACAACACCGGAGCACAACCTAGCTAGAGTCGGCTGGTGTTTCCTAAACTGGGCACGCACAGAGCCTCTGTGAGTGTGGACAGATCCCACACATGCCTTCCAGCCTCTGTGAGCGTGCACATAGCCTGGGCATGTTCCAGCCCATGTGTGTGCAAAGAGCGCCTGGGTCTGCCAAACTGCGGGCATGCCGGGCAGCGAGGTTGTTTCTTTTGTGGAATAAATTGTCTCCTGCCTCTTCTAGGCCGGCCTCCCCTCAGGAGAGATGAACTGAAGCCGTTCCCCGGGAGCTGAGTCAACAGCCAGGAGAGGCTCTCCCCAGGTGTGGCTTGACCATCCTGCTTTCTGGGGCCGGCGGAGGCCTCACCAGGGCACCAAGCCTTCCCCAGCCCTAAGTGCTTTCTCCTGCTGCCCTCCAGCTGCCCTGCTGCCCCCTGTCTGCCCCTCAGCGGGTGGAGACTTGTTTCCAGGAGCTGAGATAGATGCTCCCCCTCCCCACCCCCGAATGGAGTGGGCCTGTCGGCAGCAGTTGCACAGGTGGGGATTATCAGTGAGAAAAGTGCTCTGGAAAGGCTAACGGGGCTACAGGGTGCTAATCATATGTTCATGATTTAAAAATCAAATAGCTGGCAAGAGAGTGAGCAAAGAAAACTGAGAGCCAGAAAGGAAAAAGTACAAAAAGGTAGGATCTTCACAGCCCAGGGTGGGGATGAATTCCTCCCAGGTTACCTAGAGTCCTGCCCCAGGGCCCTCAGGAACTAACCACCCTGGACCAGTCAGAAGCCAGCTAGGGCTCAGGCACCCCAGGTCCACCCAAAAGCCTGCTCAGGACCCCTGTTCTTGTTTGATCCTGGGCCCAGCCAGCCACTGTGAAGGCACAAGGAAGGGACTCAGGGCCCACTCCCTGCTGGTCCCTCCCTCCTGCCTGGAACCCCCAGGAGTGAATACAGAGGTGGTCTAGGGAGGAGGCTGGAGCAGGGCAGGCTGGTGGGTGTGCAGGACCACAGGGAAAGAAAGGCGTTTGATGTCAAAGCCGGCTTTGCTGCAGGAAACAAAACTTCATAAGGATTGGGGAGGAGACGCCTCATCTGGCTTCCTTCCTTTGGGGCCCTGGTCTAGGAACAAGCCTGGAGCCAGAAAGCTCCTCATCCTGAGACACCCTGCATCCCTGCACCCGGCTTCTCCTAGTAGGGACACTCCCCTTCTCCCACACACCGTCTCCTAACCCCGGCTTCCCCACCATGGGGGTCCCATCTTCTGCTCAGACTCAGGGCTCCTGACATGGTCCCCACCCCTGCAACCCCTGCCCAGACAAGGATGTGGTCCAGGGGGACCGCAGTCCACTTCTCCCCGTCCAGGGCTTGCAGACCCCAGCACCTTAGAGAAGGAGGGAGGAGAGAGAATGGGGCCCCTGGGAACCTCCCTGTGCTGTGCTCTAGACAGTCCATGAAGAGCATGCAAATGCCCGGCAAAAATAGCATGCAAATCAGTACATCTCCCACCTATTCATCCTCTGTCCCTCCACCCCCACCCCAGGGTCCCACCATCCTTCAGGCCCTGAAGCGGAAGGTTACTTACTCTCCTCACCCAACAGCCTCAGCAACCTTTCTACTGCTTGCTCTCCCCTCACCCCTCCCCTCACCCTCCCTCATCCTCGCCACTTCCCTCCCAGTGCACTGCCTGACATCTGGTAGTTTGTCAAACAAGATGTTTGCTACTTTGGCTGCAGCATCTTCAGGAGGGACTTCTCTGTGGGCTCAGACCCTAAAACAGTGATGGGGACAATGGAAGAGGACAGGCCTGGCATGGGAATCCATCCCAAGCCTCAGACCCCTTGGCACTTTGCCAGAAAGCCCAAAGACTGTCCAGACAGGAAGGGGTAAGAGTGTTCTCTGCTTCCGGTGGGATGGCCTGGCTGAACCCCTGTTACTATGATCACGACTGCCATTGCAATATTATCATTAAGGTAGGGGCCCCTGGAGCCCAGAGAGTGGGATTCCTGATAAAGAAGCCAAGTGGCATTTAATTGTGACGATCATTTCACAATGGATACACATATCAAAACATCACGTTGTACACCTTAATTATTTACGATTTTTATTTGTCGAAAAACAAAACACAAAACAAAACAGGAAGCAAAAGCCAAGTGGGTATCAGCCTTGAGCTGATAGCCAAATTTAGAACTTAGCATATGGAGAGTTAAATGGAAAGCAATTGCTGAAAGCTACCTACACTGGCTCTTTTAGTGAGCTGCCGTGGGTCCTGCGCCCACAGGGAGCTATCTCAGGCTGCCTTGGAGGGACAGATATGGAGCTCTGCGCCCCTGTTCTCCAAGTGCCCGGCTGCGTGCCTCTGCCCCCATACTTGGTCCACGCCTGACCCCAGCGGTACGTGCTCAGCCAGGCCCTGCCTCGTCCCCAGCCCTTTCCTTGTCCCCAGCCCCTTCCCTGAACTGGAAGGAAAGCCCCCGTACCTACTGCCTTCCCAAGCTTGGCGCTGACTCAAGCCAGGCCTGAGACAGCAGCGGGGCAGGGAGGAAGCTTGGCCCACCCGTTAGCCTGACTCGGCCTGGGACAGGAAATGCTTCAGCCAGTTTCAAAGGCTCTGTAGTCAAGGGAAGGAAGCCACTTGAGGTGGGTCCCCAGGTCAGACCAAGGCTTTTGAGAAGGTGGAATAAATTAAGAATGCCAGGCTTGGAGCCTTGGGGAAAAGGTTGCATGCCCTGTGCCTGGCTAGGCTACAAAGTTCACGGTGAGCAGTGAGCAGGACCCAGATCTGCCCCCTAAATGCAGTACTTATAGAGGACTGAACCTGTGGCTTCCACACCAGCCGCACCTTCTTCATGGCCTGGCCTCCAAGGGTGGGAGACAAGTGGGCCTAAGTGACCCTCCCCCTGGCATGTCATTCCTACGGCAACAAATAGATGCCCAAACACCAAGTGATGAAATTCTCTCTTCCTTGCAAAGACTTTTGCAACTTAGCTTGGCGTCCACCCCTCCAATTCACATCTAACTCTGGTCCATTCGCTGACCTCCAAGTCCCTTTATCTGTTTGTTCTCAGGAAAGAGAATTCTGAGTCAAAAAGGTGTCTGGATAAAGTCAGGCAGATGGTCTCCCCAGCCCCACACCGGCAGCCTCCTGGATCAGCCCAGGCAGGGGCTCCCTGGGAAACCAACTTCCTCCCCACACCTGACTTCTCCTCGCCCCTTGAGAAGGAGCCCCTGGCGAGCACCCACCCTGTGCCTTTTGCTAATGTTGTATGTGCCTCCTCTGTTAAATCAGCAGACCAGCCACATTTTACAGACAAGGAAGCTAAGGCCTGAAAGCTCCAGTATCACTCTCAAGGCCTCAATGCTGTTAGTAAAGGGCCGAACCAGGACAGGAATCCAGGTTTGACTGACTCCTTAGGGACCTTTTACTTCATTCTCCCAAGTGCTCTTAAGTCATAGTGGCAGAAGTGAGCCACCAAGTGAGGACTACCTGACTTTTTCTTTCTTTTTTTTTTTTTTTTTGACTCTGGACACTTTATGGGCAACACCATGCCACTCAGTGGCGACAAGAGGGTAAGTGTCCCTGGAAGGCGCCTCTTGAAGTTAATTGGGACAAGCCCATCTTCTGTTCAGCCCTCTACATAATCCTTCCAGGTCTAGTCACTGCTTCCTCTCACAGGAGTCTAAGGTTTTTAGTCCTTCAGCCTCTTCAATGGGGCAACAGACATCAGGGAATATCTTGCCCACCTCTCCCTTCTCCCTGGGACCAGAGTGCTTGACCCATTTCCTTGATGCAGCTATTAAATTCTTGTAGAAGGGAGGAAGTAGGGAGCTGAGTGGAAAATTGGGAAAGAGGGAACAAGACTGCAGACAACCTACTGTGGTAGGTGGATCTCCAGCCATAAATTTATTCCAGAATAAATAGAACCACTCACCTTTTATTTGTAGGCAGATTGGAGATGTCACCACTAACAGATGTCACCTGGACACCAGCACAATCCACTGGGGCATCACACAGCAGCTCTCAGAACACCTGGACTGTCTCATGGGCTAACTATGGAGAAACCCTACCCAACAGATCCTCACCCAGCCCACTGGCCCCTCCCAGCCTCCCACCCCCAGACTCCCTGGCTCCACAAGGAAGCCTTGATTCCCCTAAGGTTCTGGTGAGAGCTTCACCAGAACATGGAGATCCTGGCTAAAATCCTACCCAATCTTTTAGTCCTGTCTTGTGGGAAATGGCCAGGATAGTTAGATGGGAAGAAGGATCCCATTCCTGACCTTAAAAACCCTCCAATCTCTCACATACTGCTGGTGGAAGTATAAGTTGGTACAACCTGGAAAACTTGCTGACAAACACACTACAGTTAAACATAAGCCTAGCAGTGCCACCCTTTGTATATAAGCAATAGAGATTAGTGGTTATGCTCACCAAAAACATGCACAGAAATGTCCGTTATAATTCTATTTGTAATAGTTCCAAACTGGAAGCAACCCAGATGCCCATCAATAGGAGAATGGATAAATGAATGGATTATATAATCAATATGTATATAATTTTATACATTTGTTTCATATTACCTACATATATGATTTCTATATATTAGATTTGCTATGCAGCATTACATATGCTATACATCAGTTAAAAAGAGGAAACCACTACATATAGCATCAAGCGCGAACCTCACAGACATTCTGTTGAGCAAAAGAAGCCAGACTCTAACCATATGATTCCATTTCTGTGAAAGTCAGGAATAGGCAAAGTGAAATATAGCAGTAACCTCTGCCCGGGAGCAGGGTGTTTTCTGGGAGAGTGCATGAGGAAGTTCTGGGGTGCTGGAAATATTCTATACACGTATCCAGGTTGAGGTTCCACACGTGTATATATACATTACGTATTTCAAAATCCATCTGGCTGTATACTCAAGATTTGCCAACTTCATTAGGTAAGTTACACTCACCACCTACCCTTCCTGCTCCCTGCCAAAAAAGAAGGCAACAAAAATTTTAGACGATATTGTTTTGGTTTATTTGGTTTGTGTTTTGTTTCTGATTAATTTCACCGCTGGGAAAAATTAGTGGGCAGGCTCAAGTCTCACTTGAGTCCGTCGTATTATAGGTAAATACTATTTTATTGTATGTGGCCAGGGAGAGAACAGCTGTTCCTGTGTCTTAGCTAGGTCCGAGACTGGTTTCCTGTGAGCATGTGAGTGTGTGTGTGTGTGTATGTATGTGCATGTGTGTGTCACATGATGTTCAGTTAGATGATGATCTGCCAGGGGTCAGAGATTGTGTGTGTCAAATTCCCCTTAACACCCGCACCACCCACAGAGATTGATTTCAACAAAATTTATTGTATGTCTAGTAGGTGCCATACTCTATTCTGAGGACTGGGGATATAGCAATAAAACAGAAAAAAAAAAAAAGCGCCTAGTTTTGGTGATACCAATCAAGATTGGTGGACAGTGGTTATAGGGTGGAGGAAAGATCGTTTTCAGATTCTTTCCAACTTCCTTTGGGATCTGGGGCAGGCCTCACATCCTCCAGCATTTTGCCTTTTCCAATAAAGAACTCCAAGTTGCTCCTCTGCAGGCTGGAAAGAGGGGTGGGGTGTGAGCCAACAGGTCAGACTACCACAGTTATGCCACCAGTCAAAGCCTGCAAATGACTAAACATGGTTTTAGCTAATATGAAGGACCCCCCAGAGCAGTCAGGGACTATCACTAAAGTGTCAGGTCATTAGGAAGGGCAAACACAGACACACTTTGTTTGGTTCCTGGTCCTGCCGCCTCTTCTCCGGGTCACTGTGGACAGGTCACTTAATCCTCTGAGCCTTTTTTCTCATCGGTGAAATAGGATGGTCATGTCTACCTCAAAGGGCTATTTGTACGGGTAAAAGAAGCTAGATCAGCGCTTCCGTGGCACACAGTCTTTGGGAAATATGTAGTAGTTATTGGAATTAATTGGAGAGACAGAATATACACATGCAAACTGAAAACGTTCACTCACCTCCCACTCGAATCTAAAGTATGCCTGTTCCCACTCCTCAGCCTTGCACACAGCTCTTCAAACTCCTACACCCTCTGCCAAATCAGGAAACTTCCCACCTTCAAAACCAGAGACATGCCATATTCAGCAAAGCTTCCCAAACTCACTTGTTCCTCCGTGGCAAATACCCCTGCTTCAGACCTCACATCTCTGCTGCCAGGAAAGCTGTTCTCATGATCGAACTCCCTTGTTTTTCCATCAGACAAGGAGATGCTTGTGGGCAGGGGCTGTGTCCCCGATCAGATTAGAGTTCTGACACCAGCCACTATGGAGTCCTTGACTCATGGCCTGCAGAAGCCACACTTGATTCCACCTCAAGTTCTTAGCATGTGCCCCGGCCAGGACCTGGGATCCTTGCTGCTCTGCTCTTTTCTCTCCCTTCTCTCAGCAAGTTGCCAAATGAACTCTTAGATATCCTCCAGGACTCCGCTTAAACACCACTTCCTTCAGGAAGCCCTCCTTGACTCCTGGACTGAAATTCCTTATTTTACCCTCTCAAGGCATCCAGTAATTCTCCTTCAGAGCACTGACAGCCAAGAATGATTACATACCAGCAAGACTCCTTTAAATGTTGCAAGTTCAATGAGAACAGGTACATTGTTTTCCCTAGTATAGTCTCAGCACTTACTTAGTTCAGTGTTTGGTGGGTGCGTAACAGAAGTGCAATAAACACTCTTTGAATGAATGAGTGAATGAATGAATGAGTGAGTCAGTGAATGAATAAATATAGCCTCTCCTCACCGTCCCCAGGTCTTAGCACGCATCTGTCCATACAACACCCTCAGGTGCCAAGGAAAAGGACAGATATAAGGACCGTCATCTGCTTCTGGCTGAGGTATATTTATTTCTTCCTGGGAACTTGTTACCTTTTTTCCCCCGGTTGAGCCATGAGTCTTCAGGTTTTCTGGACAACACCCCCCACCCCCACCCCGTACACACCCTGTGCCACCAACACTGAAGAACACACACATTCCTCAGTCAGAAGAAAAGCTTCCAAAGGGTTTTCCCCAACAGGGGGAACGGGGCAGCAGGCTCATACCACGGCAGCGACCACGGGCTAAATATACCCTGCTTTGCATCCTGTGTGCTTGAAAGCACACCCGGTAGACACGCATCGCAGGCTTGGAAGCGTACCTCACCCGTTCACCCACGCCAGCTCCAAGAAGCTGCCCCCACAGCCCCCACAGCCCCCACAGCCCCACTGAAAGAACCTGGCTGGATCCTCTGGTCTACCCCCACCCCACTTCACCCCCACTACCACCCCCCCCACCCCCACCCCTGCCCTACCACCCCCACCCACCCATACCCCCACCACACCCCACTCCACCCCACCCCACACCAATATTTTGCCTTTGCCCAGTTCTGACATGTGGTTAGACAGGTGCCCACCAAAGCCTTGGGCAGCAGCCAGAATCCGTGGGGCTGTAGAGTGCGGATCCCCACCCCAGGGGGCGGTGGCCAGGAAAGCACTGACGCAGGTGGCCTGCAGTCTGGTTACTGTCTGTTCTTCCTGCTGCAACAAATCACTGTATTGCTCTGAGCCTGTTTCCTCAGTGGTAAAATGGGGGTGGGGAGTGATCATACCTGTGCGTCCCACCCCCCAGCCTCATAGTACAAACCAACCCCAGCTGGGAGAATGGAGAGAAGGCCCTGCGATGGGCTGGCCACCGTACAGAACACTGAGGAAACAAACGTGAAGGAGGTTGGCCCCTGCCCTCGAAGGGGCCACGTCAGCAGTAAACAAACATTCACAATCCAGCGTGACAGAGGAGTGGGAGGGGTGTCACCAATGGGCCACACAAGAGGAGCAGATGCCAGGGTGATGGACACCTGTGGAGCGTGTAAAAGATCCTCCACCAGGAACTCAGGCCAACCAGAGCATAACTCTTGCCCGCTGGCTGCGTGACCTTGGGCAAGTTACTTAGCCTCTCTGTGCCTGCTCTGTGCCTCACAGAGGTGATATGAGGATGAGGATACGTAAATGAACTTTTGTAAATGAACTTACGCAAAGTACTTAGAACAGTTCCAGGGGCAAAGTAGGCACAAAATAAATGTTAGCTGTTATTCTTATTATCTTGAATTCATTCAACCAATATGTACAAGGCTCTGTTTCAGGCACAGGGAACATGTCAGTAAACAGAACAGACCGGAAAAATCTGCTCTCGTGGAGCTTACATTCTGGAAGGGGAGGGAGACCTATTTAATACACAGTAAAACCTTGGCTCTCGAGTAACTTGGTCTGCGAGTGTTCTGCAAGACAAACACACATTTCTAATAAATTTTAACTTGATAAACAAGCGATGTCTTGCCATATG
The DNA here is from genome assembly GCF_024362965.1 of Panthera pardus. Classification (NCBI taxonomy): domain Eukaryota; kingdom Metazoa; phylum Chordata; class Mammalia; order Carnivora; family Felidae; genus Panthera; species Panthera pardus. Next base: position 37,358,560 of record NW_026526777.1, read on the forward strand.
AGTAGTTATGCGATCACAACAATGATTCTTGAAATTTCCTTTGATATATAAGTGCTTTGGATTACAAGCATGTTTCTGGAGCGACTTATGCTTGCAAACCAATATTTTACTGTATTTGATGAGGGTGCTTTGGAAAAGAAGGAAGGAGAGAAGGGGAATAGAGTTCCAAGCCATGGGGGAGGGTTTCCATTTTAAGCATGGTGGTCAGGGAAGGGCTCACTGGGAAGGGGACATCCACCGGAAGAACCAGGGTACAAGCAGAGTAGCATCAGGGGCCGTCTCCTCTGGTCCTATGAATACATCTTTAGTTGCAAAAGAGAAATGACCAGGAATGTGAGGATTAAATTAGAAACTACAAAACGCCAGACATACACTGAGCCCAGAATAAATGTCAGCTCCTCCCTTTCCCTTTTGTCCCCAACGACTCCTCTCCAGTCATCAGGGAATTTGAGATCTCCCAACCAGAGCATGCTTCCTTCTCGAGCCTCTCTTGGCGCCCTTGCCTGGGTCCTTGCAGGCAGGGTGGTCTCAGGTCCGAGGAGCGTGCAGCGGGCTGCGGAGTGTTCTCAAGAAGACTGAGAACCTGAGCCTGGAGGCCGGAGGGCAGCTACCAGCCCCGCAGCCTTCTAGCGGTGGGACCTTGGCCAGGGACAACAATAACAACTGTCACTTATGCCAGGCACTTATTCATTTTATCTTTCCATCAGCCCTGGGGGGTGGACAGGAAAAGTGACCCTTGGGGAGGTTCACCGGGCAAGAGGCAGAGCAGCTAGGGCCAGATCCTAGCTGTGGCACTCCAATGTCCCAGCTCTCAGATTTACCAGAAAGAAAGATGAAATCAAAACCCGAACACCGGATTAAATTTGAGTTTCAGATAATCAAGAAATCGTTTTTTAGTATAAGTCTGTCCCAAATATTGAATGGGACATACTTGTAGTAAATTATTACATTGTTCGTGTGAAATTCAAATATAACTGGGTGACCTGTGTTTTACCCAGGCTTTCAGCGGATCTATCACATAGGTCTCCCAACGTTGGAAGTCACTGCCTCCCGGGGACTTGGAATATCTAGAGGATCTAGACGTAAAGGCACCAACCGAGGAGGCCAGTAAAGGTCCTGGCACGCCCCTTGCTTGAAGTGAGCTCTCACTTGAAGGTGGGTTGAGGCTCATCCCATACAGCCAGTAAGCAGGCAGAGGGGCCCCTGTTCTAGCTCCTGAGCTTTAGGAGGCCCGGACATGACTCTTCAATGGCCAAAAAAGACTACAGGGCCAAGAAGTACCCACCCAGAGCCTGTGTTCCCCAGCCACACTCTAGCACGAGGACCCCGAAAGTCACTGCCCAATGGGCCCTGAGCCAGCTTGCAGGGCTTGTGAGGATTTCCACCCTGGGCCTCCTGAGGGCCGACCTCATGGCTGGTGGGGACACCCCTGATTAGGACTGCCCGATAAAATACAGGGAGCCTAGTTACATTTGAATTTCAGACACACAAGGAATACTGTTTTAATGCAAGTATGTCCCAAACTTGACAACCTTTCCCTGGGCCCAAGGACGCCCATTGCTGTTTGGCGATGTGTCAGTGTGCGGGTGGGGCTGTCTACATAGGCACTGGTGATACTGGTGGCCCCCCAAGATACAGGATGGAATCAGAAATGGGAAGAAAAGGTGGGTGGGCCACCGTCTGGGAACACATTTGTTCTCCTACGCTGAGCCCTGCAAATACCAGCACCTCCCACTTCTCTCTGCTGTCCCCACCCACCTCTGAGCTACCAGCCCTGCCTTCCCCAAAGGGACTGCTCTTGAGTGGGGCACCAGGGAGCTGGCTGGCTCGTCCTCTGTCCAGCCCCCCCAGCCTTGGACACCAGCCCCGCAGCCCCTCCATCCTTACCCTCAAGCCTCTATCTGCCACTATCTCTGCGGCCTCCCCAGTCCTCCCAAGGTTTGCTCTCCCCACAAGGCCCCGAGGGCGTCAGTTGAAGAGATGGGTTGGAGAGATTGGGTAATGGGTGTTCTGGTCTAGACAAGTCTGACCCGGCCAGCCCCACAGGAGGAAGGTCAGAGACTGGCCATCGGGGAGAGCAGCGGGTCTGGGCGGAGGTGGGGGTGAGGGCTGCTGGGAATTCAGATGCCCTCCTTGACCCATTCTAGAACCCTGCGGAAAATGCTGTTCTCTCCCCTGGAGGAGCTTCTCCTCAGGACTGAGGTGAAGAGTGAGGACAATGAACTTCTACCCCTGGGCCCCAGGCTGCAGAAAGGCCTCTGCTCTGGACGCCTCCCGTATCTGTATCTCGTTCGTACCTCAGTCCTAACACCGAGTATGTGTAGAATGCTTGCATCAGTGCCCGGGACGTGCTAGTGCTCAGCACGCTACTGCTTTTATCATCATCATCACTACTTAAGAATGATACACGACGACATTTTTACGCTCATCTTACTCACTGCGTGGTGAATTCCGAAGGACTGGGCAGGCCTGTGTTTCGTTCATTTTAGTGGTCCCGGCGCCTGGCACAGACAAATATGTGTTCAGTAAATGTTAGTCTAGTGAAAACAATGGATAGCGTTTAATTGTTCCCGTTTGCGTGTCCCTGACTTTCCCCCAGTGTCTCCGTGCTACGTGCACACGGACCACGATAAACCGTCCCTGGCTTCTATTTTTGCTGTGCCTCCTTTTCACAAGGCCTCAAACCTCTCCAACTCTTCACACCCCCATTGCTTGTCCCCACCCCTAGATGCTTCCACCAGGGTTTTCGCCTCCCCAGTGCTCCCCACTGGGCGCCACCAGCCACTGCTGCCAACGGCTTGGAGCGGGGGTGTCAGGGGCCCTGGACTGGGGCGACGGTGGATGGGGTCAGAGTCTTTGAGGGAACATCTTTCCGTTTTATTTGCAGTCCTCTTTCTAGTGCTTGGAGAGTATCAGGCTGGGCTGTCTGTCCCCTCCCCTGATGGGCTGCGGGTCACTTCTCCCCCTAACGTCGGGAGTGCGGTTACCCACCTCCTTCCCGGGGCGAGTCCTCCTCAGCGGCTGCAGGGACTGGGGAACAAGACTTCTGTAGGACAGCCCCCCAGCCAGACACGTCTAACCCTGTCTCAGGCCCGTGAGGGACCCTGCTACGGCTAGTCCGAGGAGTCACAGGCACGCACACTCACCCTCACCCCCACACACTCACCATCACATACACACCCTCCTGCACACTCTCATACACTCACCGCCTCACCCCTCCTGATCGCCTCTACTGTCAGCAGCTCCACAGATAAGCTACAATGTGACCAACCCACAAAACACACGCTGCTGTAGTAAACCTCGTTTAGTACTTAGGAGCCCCAGTTAGCAGGGGACGCGATGTTTTAAAAATCTCTATTTTCATTTTTTTTCAAAATTAGCACTTTTTCAGAATCCCTCTACATCCCCTTCTTCTAGACCTCTGCATCCCTTCTGCTCCCTCTCTCTCGGCCCAGAACTTCTTGCTTGTTGCACCCCATCAATACCCCTAAAGATCCAGAGCTAGGGAGGCCCAGCCCCGCGAAGGGCAGGCTGGGGAGGGACAGAAAGCCTCTGCATGACCCCTGCCATCTCCTGATACTTTGCTGGGCTTGTGAGCCCGGGGGGCCCAGGGGAGGGCATCAGAGGGCCTCGTGCTCAGGGGCAGGGCTGAGGACACCCTCTGTTCTGGGCATCTGGGCGGCTTGCCGTCTGGCCTCAGCCACCCACACATGCAGTGATCTCTCAGTCCCGGGCTCAGCCTGGGTGCTGCTGGGGGCCTGCACTCTGCCTCCCTCCTTGTCTCTCCTCTCCAGCCCTCTTCCGCTTTCTCCTCATCCCTGCCCAGGCCCCTGCGGGTCCCATTTTGCTCCCCCACCCCCACTCCTTCTCTCCCCTGCACCTGTTTCTTCCTCTTTCTCCCTCTCCATCTTGTTGGCTCCTCTGAGTCACTTGCTTCCACACCGTCCTCTCCTAAACGGATAGCCGGTGGCCCCTCCCGGTCCCCTGAAGTGCAGGGCCTTTCAGGAATCCCCTTCTGAGAGCTCTGATCAGGCCTCAGGGGACCCGAGGGGCAGGTGGGGGAGGGGTGGATAGCAAAAATAGCTCCTTATCTGAGCCTGAGGGAGGCTTTAGCAGGGGAGGAGCTGAAAGGTTTCCAAGCCCAGTGGAGAGGACAGAGGACCAAGAAACTGGCACCTGTGATAATGTCTGTGCCTGAAGTGTCTGCAGGGTGCCCCTGGTCTTCCCATGCCAGGATGTGCCACTGGCCACCAGAGCAGTGGGACCTCCCAGGCACCTGGCCTCACTGCTCCTACTGTGGGGTTTTGAGAACTGGTGACAGGCACAAAGACACTGAGGCAGGTCTTACAACATCAGGACTGGGGTTGCTTATGCCATTCCCAGTGGCTGCGTGCCCAAGGGGAGCTGGGTGCAGTGCTGTGCTGAGGGCCCCCATCAGTTCCTGCTCTGTACCTCCGGGACACCCTTCCCTTCAGGTGGACATCTTTTCCCTTCCGCCCACCCAAATCTCCACATCCCAGGGCCCACCCTCTGTGAAGTCCAAGACCGTGGGAAACCCTCCCTTGGCCTTTCGGTCTCTTAATTCCAGCCTGTGCCCAGCAGGCGCTATTGGTTGCCCGTTGTTCCGCGGGGGTCCTCCCGACTGCCGCTCTGCTGCCCGATGACAAGGGCAATGCCTTAGACATTTTTTTCTGAGACACAAATAAGCAGCAGCAGCATTATGGTCATTATGAGTTTATTTCTCTTATCATCATCGTATGGTTGAATTCTCCTCCAGAAAGAAACTCCCATTTGATAAAAGCTTTCAAAATGCCCTTTGCTTCCAGGACACGATTTCATTTCATCTTCACTGCACCCCTCACTAGTGGACATTGTAGCTACCATTGAATAGGGGAGGGGAATGGGAGCTCAGGGCCCTGCGAAGACAGCAAGACTGGATTCAGTGCCACCCCGTACAACTGGACCTTCCCTCCTCCCGAAAGCTCTCTCTTCACCTGGCCTCAAGGACACCAGCCTTCCTGGCTCTCCTCTTGCCTTCCTGGTTGCTCCTTCTCTTCTCCTGGGCTTCTCAGAGTCCCCAAGGCCCAGCCCTTTTCCTTTTCTCTGTCCGCACTTACACTCTTCATGACCTCATTCAGGCTCATGGCCACTGTCTAAATGACGACACCTCAAACAGTTCTAGTCCAGACCTTTCTCTTGTCTACCTGCCTACCCGACATGCCCAGCTGGAGTGACAGACATCTCAGATGAAGTAGATCTGAGGCTACTCCAGTTCTCCCCAGGCCTCTCTGGAACCTGCACCATGGGGCACATGGGTGGCTCAGTCCGTTAAGCATCAGACTTTGGCTCAGGTCACAATCTCATGGCTTGAGCCCCGCATGGAGCTCTATGCTGACAGCTGAGAGCCCAGAGCCTGCTTGGGATTCTGTGTCTCCCTCTATCTCTGCCCCTCTCCCACCTGTGCTTTCTCTCTCTCTCAAAAATAAATAAACATTAAAAAAAAGAAGAAAGAAGAAGAAAGAAAGAAAAGGAAAGGAAGAAAGAAAGAAAGAAAGAAAGAAAGAAAGAAAGAAAGAAAGAAAGAAAGAGAAACTGCTCCGTTCTGTCCTTCCCGGTTTCAGCCCCTGGAAACTGCAACTTCTCTTGTCAAATACCCGGAGGCTTTCTTTGCTTTCTTTCTTTCCGTCCCCAAATCCAATCTGCAGGCGATCCCACTGGCTCTTCCCTCATCCATACCCGAAATCAACCTCTTCCCCCACCACCACGGTATCTCCCTTGCTCCAAGTTGCCCTCCCCTGTGACCTTCGGGTCCCACCAGGCCCTAGTTGGTCTCTGTTTCCACCTTCTACCTGCCCAGCAGTGGGAGTGTCCTTTACACATAGAAGTCAGATCGCATCACGTCTGTGCTCAGAGCTAGCCTCCATTCTCTGCTCTGGACCCTGCCAATCCCCATCTCTTCCTGCCTCCCTGCCCCACCCCCTTCTCTCTAGCTCTTGCTCTCAAACACAACAGCCCGCACTTTCCTGCCTCTGCACTTTGACCTGGCTGTTCCCTCTGCCTGGGATACTCTTCCTCTGGAACTACATGGATAACTCCTTCACTTGCCCTGACCACCGTGTTAGGATTGCAGCCAGAATCAACCTCAGCCCCAGTCACACACACTACTGGTCCCCCTTTTTCTGCTTCACTTAATCGTTATTTCACTGTCTTTAAGATCTAATTTACTTATCTCTTACGGTGATTATGGACTGTCTCCCCATTCCCCACGAGAAGCAACCCGAGGGCAGAGGCGTCAATCTTTTTGGTTTGCTGCTATATCTCAAGTACCAATAGTGGCGCCTGGCACATAGTAGGCACTCAATAAATATTCCATGACTTAATGAACAGCTTATCCCTTTCTCCTCTTTTGCTTGTCTGTGTGCTAGAACTTCTTGAGGCTCCAGCTAAGAAGCTGGCCAGGTGGACATGTTCTATTTTCTTAGCCCCATAACTTAGGAACAAGGCAGGGGAGGCCTTAGAAAGCCAGGAAGCTGCTAGGACAAGTTTGGCTGGTCCATCAAAAAACAACAACAACAACAACTGCTTGGGTTGGGCTGAGCCCAGCCGTGACCTGTGCATATGGCACCTCCCTCATCGCCCTCCCATTCCAAACCCAAGGGGCCCAGCTGAGCCCGTGTCACCTAGCCTGCAATGTGCCCCGCCTACCGCCCTGACCTGTTTTCTCTCATTCACTCCTCCTCACAGCTTCTCCAAACCCCTCCCTGCCGGGGAAGCTGCCTCCCAGTTCCACTCCCACATGGACCACAAGATGCTTGCATGGATCTGGACGCCCTCAGCACTGGGTACAAGCAACTTGAATACTGCCGCCCCCCACACGTACACCCCCAGGGTGGTTTATACCACAGGAGCTGCTATGGAGGCAGGCTACTTCCATTCAAATGCAAGCGCCACTGCTAACCAGCTTTGTGAGTGTGGACAAGTCTACTGTGCTCCCCAAACCTTAATTTCCTCATCTGTAAAGTAGGACCTGTGGCTGCCTTTGAGGGTTGCTGTCAGAGAATCTATTCACAGAGAATCTAGTACCTGCGGCCCAGTGGGTGCTGAAACATGGTTACTGCTCCGTGAACTCCCACTTCTTGAGGGCCCACCGTGTGCCAAGCACTGTTAAAGGTGCAGGCGGCCGTCCAGTGCGTGGTGGGTGGGGGGAGGGGACAGCGTCCTTCTTAATGGACGGGCGTTGAGATGAAGTGTTGCCGCCGGGAATTGCTACTGGAATTCTGCCTTGGATTGCAAGCAGATAGAAGACACGGTGCGTGTGACTTGCGTCAGGGTGGGGGTGGGGGGCGCCCCAGAAACTGTCCTAACTTATTGCTGTCTGCGAAAGGAGCAACGTTTATCGGGGAAAAATATCCACTGGTGTTGCAAAAAGACTTGAGGCTCATCTGCAAAACTCACGGAGGGCGAAAGGGTTTGGGGTCAGGCAAGTCTGGCTCAAAGCCCAGTTCCGCAGAAAAAAGGCTGGAAGGATAGTCTCTTCTCTGCGTAGGGCTCACTTTCTCTCTCCAGGTCTCTTGTGAGCATGCTGTTGGCAGTGATGTCAAAACAGGCTACCACCACTGCGTCCTCAGCGTCTCTGACATCAGTGGGCAGTGTGGGAGGATGGCGGGTCACCGGCGACCAGCTGCTTATTGAGGCCATCTTCTCCCGAGGTGACATTGTGCTGTATCTGTGCTGGCTGGCACCACACCCCGCACCTCTGTTACACTGCAAAACTTCTGCCTTCCCGGCTGGCTGAGCCAGGTGAGCTCCCCCTGAAAAGAAAGAAAGGAAGGAAGGAAGGAACAAAGAAAGAGAGACCCTCTTCTTTTTCTTTCTTTCTTTCTCTTTCTTTCTTCCTTCCTTCTTTCTTCTTTCTTTCTTTCTTTCTTTCTTTCTTTTTATATATTTTTGAGAGAGAGACAGACAGACGGACAGACAGAGCATGAGCAGGGGAGGGGCAGAGAGAGAGAGAGGGAGACACAGATTCTGAAGGAGGCTCCAGGCTCTGAGCTGTCAGCACAGAGCCTGATGTGGGGCTCACACTCACTAGCTATGAGATCATAACCTGAGCCGAAGTCAGATGCTTAACTGACTGAGCCACCCAGGCACCCCACAAATGTCTTTAAAATGAACAAAAGAATGGAAAACAGAGTAGTTGCTGCTGCTGCTGCTGCTGCTGCTATGAACCTCTAGGCAAATTTAGGGAAGCCAAGCTGCCCTTCTGCACCCCTGCTTGGTTTCCAAAACCCTGCTCCTCCCTCTCTCCATTCCCAGGCTCTGCATTTACATCACATATTTAAATATTCACAGTTTGGGGGGCACCTGGGTGATTCAGTCGGTTGAGCATCTAACTTGGGCTCAGGTCATGATCTTGCAGTTTGTGAGTTTGAGCCCTGCTTGGGGCTCTGTGCTGACAGCTCAGAGCCTGGAGCTTGCTTCGGATTCTGTGTCTCCCTCTCTCTGCCCCTTCCCTGCTCATGCTCTGTCTCTCTCTGTCTCTCAAAGATGAATAAACGTTAAAAAAAATTTTTTTAAATATTCACAGTTTTGCCTGAAATAGATGAGAATCATGAAGCTTGCAATGTTTCCCAAGGATTACCAAAATCTCTTAATCCCCTTCTTTCCTGTAATATCCTGTAGGGAAACTGATTTTAACAAATGCATTTTTAAATTGCTCAAACGTTTTCAAACACATGGCTCTAGAGTATCAGGAACAGCTTCCATATTGAGGCATCAATAGTAGTCTTAGTTTGCACCAAATTGTGTGTGCGTGTGTGTGTGTGTACGTGTATTTCTTAATCCCAGCTTCCTCACTTACCTTGGGACCTGTCCCCAGGTGTTTGGCCCCCTGAGCCTCACCTGTAACACCCGCATGACATTCCTCCAGGAGGAATCCACTGAGCACCTTCTATGGCAGGACCTTCTCCAAGCCCTGGACACAGAGTGAACAAAACAAAGGAGATTTAACCTGTTGTGTGAGAGGAGCCAGACAATTAGTTACGTACCTCAGATCATTTTCAGCATTTAGAAGAAAAACGAAGCAAAGGAAGAGCACGGTGACCTACCTGCCCCTTGAGCTGCTGTGTGGATCGTACCACGTGTCAGGCCCACGTAGGAGCCTGGTTTCCTTGTCTCACTCCATCATCTCCTACAGCACCCTGACCAAGGGGTGGGAACGTCCCACCCACACTCCACATTATGAGGTATTTTTATTTTTTCTCTTTATCAGCAGAAACTCAGGATAGGAATGGCAGTGGGCATGGTGGTGGGCGTGTGAGATACTTTTCTATTTCTTCTCTTTACTGAGCCTACTACGTTCCAGGCAGTTGGCCTGCACAGCCTTTTTAAAATTGGAAACTTTTACATAAACACCCTGAGTTCTGGATCCTCTTGAAAAATTGGGACTCTAGCAGCACTGGGTATGCCTTCCCTTGGGGCAACAAGTAGCCAGTGCCAAGAGGTGGCTGGTTACTTTCGAGAGCGTGAACGTTCTCTGGCTCACTAGCCCTTAAAGTCTCTTACACACGGCCAGCTTTGCTCGCCTGACTTATGTGCTCATCATAATGAATACATACAAACTAAGGGAAGAATACTGACAGAAACATATCAGGTTTTGACATTCCTCCCATGGAGAAGAGTCTATGTCCCTCCCCTTGAATTCGGGTGACTCGTGCTTGCTTCAGCCAACAGAGTCCAGTGGAAGTACCAATATGTCAGAGGCTAGAACATAAAAGCCCTTCCGCTCTGTTCACTGGAACTCTGTCTTCCAGAGTCCCAAACTACCATGTAAGAAGTCCAATTGCCCTGGGGCCACCATACTGTAAGGATGTCCAACCCACATACTTCCAAGCCACATGAAGAGGCCATTTATGGGGGCTCTAGTTGGTAGTCCCAACTGAGCCCAGCCTTTGAGCCATCCCGGTCCGGGCACCAAACATGTGAGTTAAGATGTTTCCAACATGTGAGTTAAGATGTTTCCAGATGATTCCAGCCCTCAACCAGCCACCTGTTCATGTCTTCCACCCTGAGGCCTCAGACATGTGGACAAGAGAAAATTCATCCTCACTGTGCCCTTTCCAAATTCCTGACCATAGTAAAACGATTGTTGTTTATATATTTTGGGGTGGTTCATGATGCAGCAATAGGTAATTGGAACAATGTCCATTAGGAAGGATCAACTGAGCCCAGAGCTGAAGGTAAGTAGGTAAAGAGAGGGGCACTGGAGCAGAGCATTTTGAATAGGGGTTTGGGGAAGACAGCAGGTACAAAAGCTCTCTGGTGGGAGGAATCTGGTATATTAAAAAACAATAAAGAAAGCAAGCAAGCAGAAACCCCTCTAGGTATTTCCAGCACGAACTATTTAATACAGGAAGTTAAATGTTTAAAAACAACAAAACGCTAGGGCTGAAAGACAAGTCAGAGAAGCTGCCATAGAATTCAAATTTAATACCAGGTTTCAAGATTCAGGAAGTTTCAAGAAACACAGGAAACCTTCCACAGTGATCTGACTCTATTAGGAAGGCAGGTGATGTGACAGAAAGCACCTACAGGCGGCTACAAATCTTCTATCTATGAACCCAAAGCTCATGTAATTGTCCACCACTGCCCTGCTAGAGACACAATAATATTTCTGCTTCTCTTCTACTTCCAAGTCTATCATAAGTGCCTCTCATTTGTGGAAACAAACCTAGAAGCTTATTGGCTGAGGATTCTGGGAAATGTGGTTTCTGGGCTTCTGGCTCCGACAGCACTGGGGAGAGCACAGAGGGGAAGGGGGACTGAGGTCAATGGGCGATCCAGCACACAAGGCACGACTGACCTCTCCTTCATCTCCTTCATCACTTCTGGTCATCTTGTCTTCCATTTCACTTCAGCTGCTCACCCCTGTGATCATGCCCCCATAATCTCAATGTCGTGTCTCCTGTCTTCCCAATTCACTCCCTCTGGTACCTGAATTCCAATAATTCTTCTATCTCCTGAGACTTACCCATCCTTCCTTTTCCCTCCATCTCCCCAGTGCCCCTCTCACCCCGATTAGATGATCTAGTCAATCACTATAAGCACTCATTTTAATACCCTCAACGCCCTGCCCCCTCTTCCTTCACTGTATTCTTCTAGAAAAATGCCAGCTTTGGCTAAATCTAGCTCTCCACCTACTTAACACCTGTACCACAACAGCTAAATGTGTCTAGAAAACATCAACGATGGTAACTGACCTTACTGTAAATTCACAGCCAACTGAGGTCAGGTGGACACCTAGGGCTCCCCAGGAATCCTATCTAATTTCTCTTGTTCATTCGCCCTCCCACTCTCTAAGAAGACTTGCCAGAGAACTTTCATATGCTCCTACCACATCTGCCAACTTAAGTCTGTATCCAGATATTACACTTTCCTCCTGTTACTCTGGACACTGTTAGTGCTCCTTGCTGAAGCCAGACCCTCTCCTTAGAAACTAGAGCCCATTCTGTCCTCTACCCAAGGACCTTATTCCAACAGTGTCTCTCTCCTTCATCATCACATTTTCACCCTCTATCATGTCACTCCCATTAGCCTACGGACATAATGCTATTTCCCTTATCTTTCAAAAATAGTCTTCGGGGTGCCTGGGTGGCTCAGTTGGTTGATTCCAGCTCAGGTCATGATCTCACGGTTAGCAAGTTTGAGCCTCACGTCGGGCTCTGTGATGACAGCACCAAGCCTGCTTGAGATTTTCTCCCTCTCTCTGCCCCTCCCTGGCTTTGTCTCTCTCTCTTTCTTCTCTCTCAAAATAAATAAATAAATAAATAAATCAATAAATAAATAAAACCTTAAAAACAAAATAGTCCTCTCCTAATTCCATGTCCCATACCAGCTACTGACCCCATTTCTATACTTCTTTACAGCAAAACTCTTCAAAAGAGTACCTGTACTCACTGTCTTCAATTCCTATCCTCCATTCTCTCTTGACCCCACTTCCATCAGTCTTTTCCTCTTACTTCTCCACAGAACACATCACCTCAAGGTGACCAATTACTGGCCAACACATTGATTCTCATTGAACTTGAACTGGGTATGAATTGAACATACCCAATTCCCATCTCACTTGGCCCCTCCGGACTTTTTAACTGAGCTGGTCACATGTTCCTTGGAACATTTTCTTCCCCTGGCGTCCAGGACCCCACCCTCTCCTGGTTTTTCCTCCTACCTCACTGGCTGCTCCTTCTCTGTGTCCTTTGCTGACTCTTTTTCATCTTCCTGACCCCAAATCATTGAAGTGCCCCAGGCCTCTGTCCTTGGACTCCTTGGTCTCTTTAAGAGCCCATTGAGGTGGGTGGTCCCGAATTTAAATAAGGACAATTCTCAGCCATGCTCATGGTTTTAAACACGTCCTATAGCTGATGACTCTTAAATACACATTTCCAGCTAGATCTGTTTCCTGAATTCCGTACTTGAACATCCAAATGCCTATTTGATACCTTCTCTGGGAGGTTTAATATTTATCTCAAATTTAACATGTTCAACACCAAACTCCTGCTCTTACCTGCAAAGCCTGCTCTCCTATAGTCTTCTCATCTCTGTACGTGGTCAATCCATCTTTCCAGTTGTTCGGGCCAAAAGCTTGGAGTCATCTCTGACTCCTCAGTTCCCGTCACACCCAGTCCTGAAAGCCCTGCCAAGCATCTAGATTCTGGCCACCACTCAGCACCTCCACCACAGGGACTGTGTTCAAGCCTCCCTCATCCCTCTCCTGGATTCTGACAAGAGCTTCCTAACTGGTCTCCCCAATCCTGTCCCTTCCCTCCTTCATTTTATTGTCAAAAAAGCAGGCGGGGATCCATTTAAAACCTAAGTCAAAGTCATGCCATTTCTCAGCTCAAAACCTGCCATCTCACTCAGAATAAGAACCAAAGTGCAAATGCCTGGGTTCTTCTTTGATCCCGTCTTCTATCCCCTTCTGTTGCAGCCACACTGTCCTCCTTGTTCTTGAGCATGGAAAGCATGCTCCCACCTCCGGGCCTTTGTATGTGCTGGTCTCTGCCTGGCATGTGCTTGCCTCATATGTCTGGCTTGCCTTCTTTTTAGGCCTTTGTTACAATGACACATTGTAAGTGAGACTTTCCTTGACCATCCTTTTAAAATCCTGGCCATCCTTCCTTCAAGGCCTTTCTTCTCTCTTTTTTTTTTTTTTTAGTGTTTATTTATTTATATGAAATTTATTGTCAAATTGGTTTCCATACAACACCCAGTGCTCATCCCAACAGGTGCCCTCCTCAATGCCCATCACCCACCCTCCCCTCCCTCCCACCCCCATCAACCCTCAGTTTATTCTCAGTTTTTAACAGTCTCTTGTGGTTTGGCTCCCTCCCTCTCTTTTTTTTTCCTTCCCTTCCCCCATGGTCTTCTATTAAGTTTCTCAGGATCCACATAAGAATGAAAACATATGGTATCTGTCTTTCTCTGTGTGACTTATTTCACTTAGCATAACACTCTCCAGTTCCATCCACGTTGCTACAAAAGGCCATATTTCATTCTTTCTCATTGCCAAGTAGTATTCCATTGTGTATATAAACCACAATTTCTTTATCCATTCATCGGTTGATGGACATTTAAGCTCTTTCCATAGTTTGGCTATTGTTGAAATGTTTATTTATTTTTGAGAGAGAGAGATAGCACAAACAGGGGAGGGATGGGGGAGGGGGACCCAGAATCTGAAGCAAGCTCCAGGCTCTGAGCTGTCAGCACAGAGCCTGACGTGGGGCTTGAACTCATGAACAGTGAGATCATGACCTGAGCCAAAGTCCAATGCTTAACCAACTGAGCCACCCAGGCACCCCTCCTTGATCATCCTTTTGAAGTAGGACCCCCTTTTCCCCTCCCTGTTCTGTTTTTCTCCTTAATGCTTTATTGCCAGCCAACTTGCTCTAAATTTTTCCTGACTCTAGAATATAAATGCCACAAAAGCAGAGACTTTATTTGGGTCACGTGAGTATCCTCAATGCATATATCCATGCCTAGCACACAGTAGGCATTCAATACTATTTGTTGCATTAATTGAATGAGTAGGTGTGGAGGTCATGGCTGTTAGGTGGGGCTGAGAGGTGGGCAGGAGCCAGATCAGCAGGGCTTTTAGGTCTTGCTAAAGATCTGGGGGAGGGCTGACATGATCATAGTTGTGCTTGGAAAAGCTCCCCTGGGTTCCAAGAGGGAGAACACTTCCTCTAGAAAGGTGATTCTTGCCTTTATGGAATTGAGCGTAGGGAGATAGGGGGATTTGCATTTTAGAAGATGCTACTCTAACTTAGAAGGGGCAAGGGGAATGTGGGGCTAAAGAGATCTCTGCATTTGGACAAGACGCAATACCACACGGGGCTGTGATTATGGGCAATCAACCCTGTACCTCTGAGTCAGCAGCTCAGTAAAACCCTTTATAAGCAACAGGCCCTCCTGCACTGGAGGGGCCTACAAAGGCTCACTGCTCCAGAGATTATCAGAACGTAGTGGATGTGGCATTCTCCCACCTCCCTTGTCACCCCGCATCAACTTCCCTTTTCCTCCTGCACTCAACCCGGAGAGATTTCAGTGGAGATCAAGTCCAAGGACAAGAGGCTAGTGAGCTTCTCAGGCCCCCAGAGAGTAGGGGAGGAACTGTGGGAAGGGACTGGGGCTGAGCAGAAGCAGCCTGCAGACCCTCTCAGGGTGGAGCACCCCCCCCGCCCCCCCTTTGCCGTGAGGTGTGGCCCTGGGGCAGCCCTCACTCAAATGCTCCCTGTCACCAACACTGCAGTCACCCAAACAGCTGCACTATTTATTCAGCATTTCCCTGGCCTGCTGGGCTCCTCAAACTAAATTTGCCTTCTGCACATTCCTTGAGGGTTTTAATAACCTACCAGTAAGAACAAAAAGTCCGTTTCTACTAACCTAATGTCAGGCCAAGGTGGAAATACCTTTCTAGGGCCCCTCCCTGTCCAGCTCAGCTGGACTCTCATTGCAGAGGGAAGCAAAATTAATTTTGACTTTGCTGCCGAGATGCACCTAATTCCTTCACTTTGCCAAGGAAGGGGGGAGGAAAATCACAGCCAGCAAGGCAGAATGTTCCCTCCCCAGGCACTCAGGAGTTTGGGATTCTTTCCTACCTTCTCGTGTGCTGGGTTGCAGGATTCTTGCCAGCTACTGACCTCCCATGTCCTGCTCTAGTGCCTGCCAGGCACATACCACCTAATGAGGCCACAGGGCCTTAGGGAGAGCGCCAGGCTGAGCCTGTGTAGCCAAGTTTGCTTTGTCACTAACCACAGGTCACAGGCCAATCCCGGGTCAGAGGCATCCTGCAAATGCACGGTTGTTGGTGGCAGAGGGGAACCAGAGAGGAGAGAGCTTCCTGAAAGATCACGGGCCAGACTAGAGAATCAGCCCTCGCAGACCAAGAGCAACCCCTCTTCGGGACCCTCTGTCTCCTGCCCCGGCGGGAGCAGGAGACCATCCACCATTTCCCCTCTCTCCTGCCCCCAGGAAAGTTCCTCTTTCCCTAGTTCTCACTCAGGAAAGTCTAAATACAGTGAACCATAATTATTGATTGATAGAGTCACCTGTGGGGAGAAAAGTTTCCTTCCCTTTTGGAGGAAGGTGAGACAGAAAACTGACGCTTGAGTGCCTTCTGTCCACTTCGGAATGTTAGCCTGGTATTATGGAAAGTGCCTCAGTATCTGAGCTTAGAACAAGCAGGGCAGGGGCTCAGATCCCAACTTGCCTTGTATAACTATGTGGCTCTGGGCAAGGTACTTAGCTTCCTGGAGCCTCTGTAACTACTTCTGTAAAACAAGAGTAACAGTACCTTCCTCCCACGGCTTTTGCAAAGACTAACAAACATGCAGCAAACTTAACTCTTAACTCCAGCTTGAGTTAATAAATGGAGAAACTGAACTGCTAAGAGGTTGGGTTATATGCCAACAGAGGAAATGTCTTGGGGCTGACACGGGACCCCCAGACTGAGCCTGTTGGGGGCAATGGTTCTCTAGCAGGATGCAGGAATTTGGGGTTTGCCAAGGTCGGTTCTGACTCATGATGACCTTGAGGGCCACACAGCTTGTACGGCACCTGGACCTGGTCACTAGCCTGTTGAGCACCTCTTCAACAACACATCAGTCAACGAGTTTGGGCCTCTTCCCCTGCCCGGTACCATAGGTGGATTTAAAAAGGAATGAAAAACAGGCCTTGGCTGGGTGACCAACTCCTCCCCCTTTGCCCAGGCAGGCCTTTCAATGTTAGCACTCAAGTCTCATGTCCCAAGAAACACCTTTTCAGTTCTGGGCAAACCAGGACGGCTGGTCACCCTGGTCCAGACAACCACCAACAGAAAGCAGCACTGACCCAGGTAGCTCTGACGTGGATGCTGATGTTTGTGCTGCTTAAAACTCGTGGGCTGAGTGTCATTTCAAGACGACCAACTGAGCACAAGCTACCACTCTCCCTTTTGGCTCAAGTTCTAACAATCACAGAAAAAAACACCGAACTTTTTAAAAACGTCAGTATGTATTGAGGCATCATTTGCATAGAAAAATGACACTTCTCAAAGCGTATAGTTTGCGACCTTCTGACAAGTGCGTGCAGGTACGTTATCACCACCACAATCAAGATGTAAAACATTCATGTGTCCCCCCCCCCCCCCCCCCCCCCCCGCCAAAGTCCTGCGGTGCTCTTTACGGTCCTCCCCTTCCTCCAACCCTCAGCCACTGGCAACCACAAATCTGATGTTTGTCCTTGCAGCTTGGCTTTTCCAAAATGTCATTTGATGGGAATTAGACAATGTGAACCTTTTGTTTGTGGCTTAATGTGTGTGAGATTCCTCTGTGTTGTGTGAGTCAGAGCTCTTTTTTGATTTCTGAGAAGTAGCCCACCACACGAACGTGTCGGAACTTGTCCATCTATTCGCCAACTGCCTGCTTCCAGCCTTGGACACTTACTTATAAGACAGCTATAAACATTCACACACAGATCTTGCACGAACATAAATTTTGATTTCTCCTGGGAGACCACCCTAGGGTAGGGCTGCTGGTTGTATGAATATTAAAAATCGCCAAACTGTTGGGGTGTCTGGGTGGCTCAGTTGATTGGGCATCCAACTTCGGCTCAGGTCATGATCTCACGGCTCATGGGTTCGAGCCCCGCATCGGGCGCTGTGCTGACAGCTCAGAGCCTGGAGCCTGCTTGGGATTCTGTGCCTCCCTCTCCCTCTCTTCCCCTCCCCTGCTCAGGCTCTGTCTCTCTCTGTCTCTCAAAAATAAATAAACGTTAAAAAAAAAAAAAACCTAAAAAAATTGCCAAACTGTTTTTCAAAGTGACTGTACAATTTTGCATTCTTATCAGCAGTGAAGGAGAATTCCAGTTGCTCTAGACTGTCACCAGCACTTTTTAATTTTAGCCATTTCAGCCAATGTGTAGGGGTACCTCACTGTAGTTCTAACTTGGGTTTCCCTAATTCTAATGATGTTGGACATCTTTTCACATGTCCCTTTGCCATTCATACTCCTCTGATGAAGGGTCTGCTCATGTCTTTGCCCCATTTTTAAAAAAAGGGGGGCTCTTTGATTCTAATTATTGTATTTTAAGAGTTCTTTACATATTCTGCTCATAAGTCCTTTATCGGGTATTTGTTTTGCAAATATCTTCTCCTTGTCTGTGGCTTGTTTTTTCATTTTTTTGAGAATGTCTTCCAAAGAACAAAAGATTTTCATTTTGATGGAGTAAAATTTATCAATTTTTTTAGTTTATGCTTTTTGTGTCTTATTTAAGAAATCTTTACTTAGCCTAAGATGGTAAAGATAGTTTATGTTCTCTTCCAAAAGTTTGATTGCTTTAGCTTTTATATTTGAAAAATACAATTTAAAAATGAAATAAATTTGGGGCACCTGGGTGGCTCAGTCGGTTGAGCGTCCGACTCTTGATTTTGGCTCAGGTCGTGATCCCAGGGTGGTGGGATTGAGTCCTGCATCTGGCTCTATGCTGAGCATGGAGGCTGCTTAAGATTCTCTCTCCCTCTGCCCCTTTCCCCTGCTCTCTGTCTCTCAAAAATAATATTAATAATAATAAAATTAAAAAATAAAAATGAAATAAATCTATAATCAAACTCAGAAACAAGAGGAGGAAACTCTTCTGGGCCAGAAATTGTGTGGAGTCCCTAAAAGGCAGAAAGCACACGAGATTATGGAGAAGGTCATTGTTCTCAAAAAGGAAAGGGTGCTACCAAGAGGACCCCACCCTCAGAGGAGGTGGATACTGAAAGCAGCTAAGACATATAGGGGCTTGAACCCCTCTGTACCCTGTGCCCTGACCCTCTTCTCTCAGCCAACTCTATCTAGATACATGGTAGCAAAATTTCAGAGCACCAAAGAGAAAATCTTAAATCCTTCCAGAGAGAAAAAAGGATTACCTACAAAAGAAAGAAACTCAGATTGACATGAGCCCTCACTAGCTACATTGGATATAAGACAAGCAATACCTCTATAAATGTTAAGGGGAAATAACAGAAGCTAAAATTCCATGTCCAGCCAAAGTAGACTCTCTCTAAAACAATTACAGATATATTCCAACAAGAAGAAATATGAATCCATGACGAATGAGTTTCAAAAAGTAGTGAGGTAAGGGGTGCCTAGGTTGCTCAGTTGGTTAAGCCTCTGACTTCGGCTCAGGTCATGATCTCACAGTTTGTGGGTTCGAGCTCCACATTGGGCTCTGTGCTGACAACTCAGAGCCTGGAGCCTGCTTCAGATTCTGTCTCTATCTCTCTTGGCCCCTCCCCCACTCACAGTTTGTCTCTCAAAAATAAATAGATATTTAAAAAAAAGTAGTGAGGTGAAATACATGTGTTTATGTGTGTGTACACACCAAAAGTACATGTACATATATATGTGTATTTTGTGTATTTTATATATATATTTAAGTGTATATAAATGTTTACAGTGAAACAAAAACCAAAATAAAAAAAATTTCTAGAACTAAGCTCTTGATAAGTTTGGTAATTATGCCTGGTAACATGAATAGTTACCCTTGGTGATGGTATGGGAAGACATCCCATGTTTATGGATAGGAAAATTTAATATTACTAAATTTGGTTTGATTTCTCCTAAGTCTTCTGTCTTGGCCTACAAGTGGCTATCTCCTTGTTATCTTCTCAAATGGCCTTTTCTCTGTTGAGAACATATTCCTAATGTCTCTTTTTCTTCTTATGAGGACATCTGATCCGTTATATTGATTAAGGACTCACCCTATCAGCCTTATTTCAACTAGATCATTTCTTTGAAGACCCTACCTCCAAACGCAGTCTTACAGACTAAGGTCCATACATATGACCTCATTTAACTTAAATTACCTCTTTAAAGTTCCTTTGTCCAGGGGTACCTGGATGGCTCAGTTGGCTAAGTGTCCAACTTCAACTCAAGTCATGATCTCATGGTTCATGGGTTTGAGGGTTTGAGTCCCATGTTGGACTCTGTGCTGATAGTGCAGAGCTTGGAGCCTATTTCACATTCTGTGTCCCTCTCTCTGCCCCTCCCCTACTTGTACTCTCTCTCTCTTTCAAAAATAAATAAATAAATAATAAATTAATAAATAATAATAAATAAACAAACATAAAAATATTTATAAAAATAAAGAATACATAAGGGTCCTTTGTCCACATATTTTCACTTTCTGAGGTACTGGGTGTTAGGACTTCAACATATGAAGTGGGGGACCACAATTCAGGCCATAGCATTATTCAGTGGGGAAAGGACAGTCTTTTCCACAAATAGTATTAGGAAAACTGGCTATCCACATGCAAAAGAATGAAATTGGACCCTTTTCTCACATCATATACAAAAATTAACTCAAAATGAATCAAAGACTTAAATGTGAAAACCAAAATTAGTAGAGAAGAAAACATAGGGGAAAACCCTCATGACACTGAATTTGGTGATGATTTGTTGGATAGACAGTAAAAGCACAGGCACCAAGAGGAAAAATAGATAACTTGGATTTCATCAAAATTAAACACTTTTGTGCATCAAAGGACACTTATCAAGAGTAAAAGGCAACCATGAAATGGGAGAAAATCATATATATACAAATTCCTAGAACTCAACAACAAAAATACAAACAAATGAAAAATGGCAAAGGACTGCAATAGGCGTTTCTCCAAAAAAGATATGCCAATTCCAATATGCACATGAAAAGATGCTCACTATCACTAGCCACTAGGGAAATGCAAATCAAAATCACAATGAGATACTGCTTCATATCCGTTAGGATGGACATCATCAAAACAATGGAAAATACTAAGTGTTGGGGATTGTATGGAGAATCTGATATCCTGGAGGATTGCTAGTGAGAACGTAAAATGGTGCAACCACTATGGGAAATATTTTGGTGATTTCCCCAATTTTGGTGATTAAACACAAAATTACCATGATCCTGCAATTTTACTTCTAGGTGTATACACCAAAGTACTGAAATCAGAGACTCAAACATATACTTGCACATCAATATTCATAGCAGCATTATTCACAACAGACAAAAGGTGAAAATGACCCAAATGTTCATGAACAGAGAAGTAGATAAACAAAATGTGGTATATTCATACAATGGAATATTAATTAGCCTTTAAAAAAGTAAAAGCCTTTAAAAAAGACTCAACACAGATGAGTCTGGAAAACATAATGCTAAGTGAGATAAGCCAGACATAAAAGAACATACTATATGATTCCATGTATATAAGGGACCTAGAATATGTAAATACATGCAGACAGAAAATATAATAGAGGTTACCAAGATCTGGAGGAAAATGGTGAAGAGGAATTATGGTCTTATGGGTACAGAGTTTTTGTTTGGAATGATGAAAAATTTCTGGAAATGGAGAGTAGTGATAGTTGCATAACAACGTGAATGTACTTAATGCTGCTGAATTGCACATTTAAAACGGTTAAATGGTAAAATTTATGGTATATATATTTTATCAAAATAAAGAAATACACTGTAAAAAATATTAGCATGGATGGTTGTGCAGTGGAATGAGAGAGGAGAAAAGTAAAGACGTGCTAAGTTTCCTGTTCAAGGGACTTACTAGAGACAAATTGAACTGTATGGGAATGAAAAGTACAGCATAGGGAATACAGTCAATAATGTGGTGGTAACTCAGGGCCCCCCGGGTGGCTCAGTAGGTTAAACCGACAACAGCTCAGGTCATGATCTCGCAGTTCCTGAGTTGGAGCCCTATGTTGGGCTCTGTGCTGACAGCTTGGAGCCTGGAGCCTGTTTCAGAGTCTGTGTCTTCCTCTCTCTCTGCCTCTCCCCTGCTCGCACTCTGTCTCTGTCTCTCTCTCTCAAAAATAAACATTAAAAATTTTTTTAAAAATAATGTAATAACTCTGTATGGTGATGGATGGTAACTACACTTATCACAGTGAGTATTTTGTAATGTATATAATTGTCAAATCACTATGATGTATACCTGAAACTAATGTAATATTTTATGTCAACTGTATTTCAATTAAAAAGATTGAACTCTAGCCATGGTTAAAAAAAAAATATGCTGGGGCGCGTGGGTGGCTCAGTCGATTGAGTGCCCAACTTTGGCTCAGATCATGATCTCACGGTTCGTGAGTTTGAGCCCCGTGTCCAGCTCTGTGCTGACAGCTCAGAGCCTGGAGCCTGCTTCAGATACTGTGTCTCCCTCACTATCTGCCCCTCCCCTGCTCATGATTTGTCTTTCTCTCTCAAAAATAAATAAACGTTGAAAAAAATATTTTTAAGTATGCTTAATATTATGTGTTAAATATTTAAAGGGACTGAAGTACCTACAAAAATATAAGTAGAAGGTAAAACTTTCTAACAAGTAAAGGAAATTAAATGGAACAAAAAGCAGAAAGCAAAAGCAAAACTATAATGTATGGAAATATAAAACATACACAAAATGGCATGCCTAACTGTAAATACATCAGTAGTCTCAATAAATATGAACAGGTTAAATTTGCCCATTAAAAAAAGGAATCTAGAGCTGGATTTTTAGAAAGTGTCTAGCCATAGACTTTAAACTAGAGATGCACTTAAAAAAAATGACACAGGAAAATGAAAAAATAAAGAAATAGAAGAAGATATATCAAGCAAATATAAAGAGGATGAAAGTAGTTGTAACAACATAAATGTCAGACTACCTAGAATTCAAAGCATTAAAAGTGATAAAAAGAAATGTTTTATATTAATAAAAGGAGCAATCTCTCAAGAAGATATAATGATGATTATTGATATGCTTAAAACACAAGATTGAAATATATAAAGTAAAACTGAAAGTGACAAATATTTGTGATAGTGGGAGAGTTTTACACATTTCTTTCATAAAATGACTAATCAAGCAGACAGAAAGTAATTACAGGTATGGGGAGGGTTTTAATAACACAACTCAATAAATTTCTCTCAACAAACAAATGGAATACACATGAAATTTGCAGAACTTGATAATTTCATGATCATGACCACAAAAGAAATTTCAGCACATTCTAAAATGTTGACTTCATACAGTCTCATTCAGTAACTATAATAAAATAAATCTGAAACCATACAAAAATATAGCTTCCCCAATTCTACTTACCTTCGGATTAAACAGGAAGTCAAAATAGTGGTAACATATAACGTGGAAATGATACAGAATAAGAGTAGTGCATATTGAAATCTTCAAGGATTCAGCCAAACCAGCAGTCAGAACATTTATAATCTTAAATACACATTAAATAATTATAAAGTTCAAAAACAAATGAGTTAAACTTAAAAAAAAAACTAAGCTAATAAAAGAGAAACAAAGTAAACTCAATTGAAATAGAAAAAAGGAATAAAATAAGATTGAAACTAAAAATTAATAATTTAAAAACAAATTTGCACTTGTGTCTAAAACTAAATGATCTATTTGCAAAGCTCAATGTAATGGATATTTCGGCAAATATAACGAAAGAGAAAAAGAACAATTAAACTAAACATTAAGAAAAATGAAAGACATATGACTATAGATAGAAAATATATTTAATAATTATGAGGGACAACTCTAGCAGAACTTCAAGAGATGAATATTCCTGATATAACCTCTTCCACAGCTTGGAAAAATGGTGGAAAACCACTCACTCATTTTAAGATGCTAGCTTAACTTTGATTCTTAAACCAAACAGGATATCACAAGAAAAGAAATTTAAAGGCCAATATAACTTATGAGATAGATGCAAAAATCTTAAAGAAAATGTTGGGAAACCAACATTGTGATCAGCA
Organism: Panthera pardus; assembly: GCF_024362965.1. Taxonomy (NCBI): domain Eukaryota; kingdom Metazoa; phylum Chordata; class Mammalia; order Carnivora; family Felidae; genus Panthera; species Panthera pardus. The sequence goes on from NW_026526777.1 coordinate 37,381,858, forward strand.
CTGTATTAGAAGACCATGTGAGGATTGAACTGAGAACTCAAAGGTAGTTCACATACAGAATCTGTTAGTATAATTTCCTATATTAATAAAATTAGAGAAGAAAATCAGATGACCACTTCAATAGACAATAAACAATAGCCTTTGATAAATTCAAGTCCATTCATGATTTTTTAACAAACTCCTAGAAAACTAACAAAACTTCATAAACTTGTTAAAAGGCATTAACCAAAATACTTAACAAAGGTGGCACATTTTTGTAAAGCACTAAAGCAATCCCACTAAAGTCAGTAAAGACTAAGTATTACCTCTGCTTCAACATTTTATTTAATTATTTATTTTTAAAGTTTATTTATTTATTTTGAGAGAGAGAGAAAGAGCATGAGCTGGAGTGGGACAGAGAGAGAGAGAGAGAGAGAGAGAGAGAGAGAGAAAGAGAGCATCCTAAGCAGGCTCTGCACCATCAAGAGTGGAGCCCAATGCAGGGCTCGAACTCAGGAAGAGGTCATGACCTGAGCCAAAACCAAGACTCGGACACTTAACCAACTGAGTCACCCAGGTGCCCCACATTTCAACATTTTATAGGATGCTCTGACCAATACAGTAAATATATAAAATGTATAAATGCTGGAAAAGAAAAATATGCCATTATTAACAGATAATATAGTCATTTGTCTAAAGAATATAAAAAAATTAATTGACAGACTATTATAACTGCTCACAGAACTTAGCAAGATAGTCAAATACAAAATTAGGATATAAAGAAAGCAAAACAGAAAACCCACTTCCTTTCATATACACCAGTTACCCCATTAAAAAATGTCATGATAGGGGAGCCTGGGTGGCTCAGTTGGTTAAGTATCCGACTTTGGCTCAGCTCATGATCTCACAGTTCGTGGGTTCAAGCCCTACGTCAGGCTCAATGCTGACAGCTCAGAGCCTGGAGCCTGCTTTGGATTCTGGGTCTCCCTCTCTCTCTGCCCCTCCTCTGCTCATGCTCTGTCTCTCTCGTTTTCTCTTTCAAAAATAAATAAATAAACATTAAAAAAAATTTTTTTTAATGTCATGATAGAAGTGCCTGGGGGCCTCAGTCAGTTAAGCCTCTGACTCTTGATTCGGCTCAAGTCAGGATCTCACAGTGGTGAGGTCCAGCCCCACGTCAGGGTCCACTCTGAGTGTGGAGAATGCTTGGGATTCTCTCTCTCCCTGTCTCTCTGCCCCCCGGCCCGTTGTCAAAATAAATAAATAAACATTTAAAAAAAAAAATGTCATGGTATACATGCCAAAACATTTGAACCTGAATCTAATGAAGACTTTAGCTACCGTTTTTCAGGAAATACTGGAGACATTAAATGACATTGTGAGGAGGCAAACACACACCTTGAACACGGGTAACTCTTCAGGACAAATGATCAGTTTTTTTACTAAATTAATCGCATGAAAAAGTGAAGGGATAATGATGGATACATGGCATTATATATTTGTCCAAACCCATAAAATGTACAACACCAAGAATGAACCCTAAGGTCAACTATGGACTGTGGGTAATTATAATCTTTCAATATACATTCACTGATGGTAACAAATGTACTCTGGGGTGAGGTGTTGATAATGGGGGAGGCTGTGCCTTGGGGGTGGGGAGTAGACGAGGAATCTGCACATTCCTCTTAACTTGCTGTGAACCTAAAACTTAAAAATTTAAGTCTTTAACGGGGCGCCTGGGTGGCTCAGTCGGTTAAGCGTCCGACTTTGGCTTAGGTCATGATCTCACACTCGGTGAGTTTGAGCCCTGCATCAGGCTCTGTGCTGACAGCTTGGACCCTGGAGACTGCTTTGGATTCTGTGTCTCCCTCTCTCTGCCCCTCCCCTGCTCACTCTGTCTCTCTCTCTCTCAAAAATAAACATTAAAAAAAATTTTTTTAAAACACACAAAAAACTTAAGCCTTTAAAGAAAAGTCAAGACCTCAAAAACAAAACCAACACACAAACAAAAAACCCTAGCAATCTGTATTGTGATATGAATAAATAAAAAATATAGAAGCCAAGAATATCACACATAAAATATCTCCTTACCACTCATAAAAAATAAAAATGGTGAGGGAAGACAGAACTCCTACAGGTTAGAAGAAAATCAAGAAACGCACCCACCAATCTGTTTAGATCCCAGTTCAAACATGAAAATATATCTTTAAACAATCAAGGAAAATTTAACCTAAACTGGGTATTAGATGACATATGAGACATTTTTCCTAATTTTGTCAGGTATGATTATTCTATGTTGTTATGTTTTTTTAAGAAGCCTTGTGAGGTAGGAATATATAAATACTTCTATTTAAATTTTGAACTGATGAGGCTTTAAAAAATAATATATAATAATGAGTAATGTATCTGTGAGTTGCTTTAAAATACTCAATCAAAATTGAATATATATAAATTGAGTATGTGTATAATATGTATATTTGAACCCTATCCATTTAAAAAAATACATTTTATACCTGAAAATAAATTCCATGTGAATTACATATGTGTATGTATGTGTGAATTATATGCATATATATTAAAATAAAACATGATAACAAATTTTCATTACATGGGGCTTGGAATGTCTACTGAAACTAGATTTAAAAAGCAAAAACTATAAAGAGAAAATGTAATTTGTCTGCTTCAAAAATATAAATGCTTTGTGTACGAAGAGATACCACAAGAATATCAAAATTTAAGAATAAGCAATAGCCTAGGAGAAACAAATAATATCAAGAATATACTTTTTTTAAAAAAAGAATGTATTTTATTTTATTTATTTATTTTTAAATTTTTTTGATGTTTATTTGTGAGAGAGAGAGACAGACAGACAGAGTGTGAGCAGGGAGGAGCAGAGAGAGAGGGAGACACAGAATCTGAAACAGGCTCCAGGCTCTGAGCCATCAGCACAGAGCCTGTTGCGGGGCTGAAACTCACCGACTGTGAGATCATGACCTGAGCCAAAGTCAGCCGCTTAACCAACTGAGCCACCCAGGCGCCCCCAAAAAGAATATATTTTATTTTACTTTTTAATTTTTTTTTCAATATATGAAATTTATTGTCAAATTGGTTTCCATACAACACCCAGTGCTCATCCCAAAAAGAATATATTTTAAAAACTCTTACAAATTCATGCAAAAGAGATAACCAACCCAAATGAGAAAACTACGGAAAGAATTTGAAAAAGAAATTCACTAAAGAGGAAATATCAGTGGCCAATAAAGACATGAAAAGACACTCCAATCTACTGGTTTTCAAATGTATGCAAATTAAAGCCAAATTGGAAGTACCACAAAGTTTTGGCAAGAATCTTAGTTTAATAATATGAAAACTTTTCAAGTACTCTCATGCACTGTCAGTGGGAATTTAAATTGGCCCTTTGAAGGGCAATTCAGCAGTATCTAATAAGTTTAAACTGTATATACCCCCCATGACACTTCTTAAAATCAGCCTTCTAGAAAGGCAGACGCATGTGCTTAAGGAAATGCGATTAAAGACAATTCATTGCAGGAGCACCTGGGTGGCTCAGTCAGTTGAGCATCCGACTCTTGGTTCCAGCTCATGATCTCACAGTTTCATGGGTTCAAGCCCTGCGTCTGGCTCTGCGCTGGTAGCGTGAGGTCTGCTTGGGATTCTATCTCTCTCTCTGCCTCTCCCCCACTTGCGCTGTCTCTGTCTCTCTCAAAATAAATAAACATTAAAAAAAAAACAAACATGAAGATAATTCATTGCAGCATTGTCTCCAAGAGGGGAAAACTAGACCTCCTTCAATACTCATCAACAGAAGCCTGACCAAATAAACTGATCACTAGCAGAAACTATGCAGTAGCTCCAAATGGAGAAGTAAATCTCTATGAACTGCATCTTGCTGCATAAAGAAGCAAGTTGCAAACTGATTCAGTTGAGAAACAATCTCCACAGAAAATCCTGCATAAATTAATACAATTATATGTTAGTAATATATGCATACACATATATATGAATATGGCTTGAATACCTATGTAAATATAGTACTCATATTAACTTAATACCTGTATATACACACACAGTCATAGGTTATCAACACATAGATATGTACATACACACACGTGCACATAGCAAAATGTCTTGAATGACACACACCAAACTGAAGATCATAAGGGGATGGTGATTAGATCAAAGAACAAAACCATAGGATTAGAGCAATAGAAAGTGAAAACCTTTGAGGTATTCAAAATCCACTATTTTTTCAAAATCTTGAAAACAGAGGGAAACGTCCTTGAACCTTGTCAGTATCATTTAAATTGTTTACTAGGAGAATGAATCTGGATATAAATTGTATAATTAAGAATAAGTTTATTTTTGGGATGCCTGGGTGGCTCAGTTGGTTAAGCATCTGACTCTCAGCTCAGGTCATGATCTCATGGTTCCTGCGTTCGAGCCCCATGTCGGGCTCTGTGCTGACAGCCTGGAGCCTGGAGCCCACTATGAGTTCTGTGTCTCCCTCTCTCTGACCCTCCTCTGCCCCTGCTCACACTCTGTCTCTCTCTCTCTCTCTCTCTCTCTCAAAAATAAATAAATATTAAAAAAAAAAAAGAATAAGTTTATTTTTTAAACTTCCAGAGCTGAGTAGATGTCTTTGGCCACACTGATGAGAGGCACCTTAGGACAGAGGGGATGGCAGCTGGAATGCAGATTCTTGTGTCTGGAGGCTTTTAATTGCTGACTAGCACTAACTCAGTGACCTCCACTGCCCCACATGGGTCTCCCCGAAGAAAAGTTAAATCCCAGGCTAGTGACCGCCCCTCTACCCCTACAAACCCTGTATATATGGGGAAAGTAAAACTCTAGGGGAAAGCCTTTGGATCTTGACTCCGTGGAATCCACAGAAGTATCTGATAAAAAGGAGATAATTCTGCAAACACAAAATTACACATGTCAAAATATTAAAAATCTGGATGACAAACCAGACCGTTAGGACATAGTGAATCGACATTCTTAAAACACACACGACGTAGATTTTTCTGAAATCGTGATCTCTCTTGCTATATTCAAACCAGGTTTCCACTCACCAGAATCCATCTGTAAATGAGGAGCCTAAGGAAGGGCACATGGAGAATAACACATTCTAAGGTCAAATGGGAAAGACATCCAACTCCTTCTACAAAAGATGAGGGCAGGGAATCAAAAGTTGATTGAATTCAACCAGCTGATCTGATGTGGCTCCGCCCCTACTCCCAGCCTAGTCCCCCAGTGCAAGTTTACTTTGCATATGGAGATCATGCCACCCATTTTTCAGTTGTGATTCTGGATGTACAGGGACCACAACTGTATCAATATTTGGATAAGGATTAGGAATTGGACAGAGTGCTGGGGGGGGGGGGGCTGTTTTGCTAGTTCAGGAATGCTCAAGAGGATGAAAATAATCATACGACCGTTCATTGAGGTTCTACCAATTGCCAGCACTGTGCAAGGCACACTTCCTACATCACTGCGCTTTAATTCAGTCTCCTAAGACTTCAGGAAGAATGTCCTCATTTTGCAGGTCAATCACTTGCTCAAGGCTACATAACTCGTAAATGCCAGAGCGAGCACTTAAACCAATTCTCAGGTTCCAAAGTCCATGTTCTCACTCACCCACCGCATTCAGCAGGCTCTCTTTTTTTCCAGGGAGGCAAAATCAAGCTGGAAGATGTCTACTTTAGGGGCAAAGCATTTGCTCAAAGCTCCAGGAGTCCAGGCAGCAAAGCGACATCAAGGTCAGCCTCGAAGAAAGAGCCCCTTCCTTGGTCCTGGGGTGGGGAATCCTCCAGACCCGAGAGGCCTTGGGGCTGGAGCTCATCATCCCCAGAGTTGACGTTTACGCACAGAACCTTGCTGAGTCACCTAGGAAGTCAATGCTATTACACAACAAATCAGACGGCCACTAAGCCAACCTTGTTCCTCAGGGTTGCTTCAACCCCAGGCTTTAGTGACCCAACCAAGGGGCAGCAACTCCTTAAAGGGAAGTCCAAGTGTTAGAAAAACAGGTTTTGGGGGAAGAAAGCTGATTCTCAGACTGATCAAATAATTCTAGGTGCACAGACCATTCCCCCCCTCCCCAGGGCATGCTTTTATGTCCTCCAAGAGCTGAGCAACCCCCACCTCAGGGTCCTACCCTGCTATTCCCTCTGCCTGGAAGGCTTCTCCCCCGGAAATCTGAGGGGCTTGCTCCTGCACCCCATTTAGCTCTCTACTCAAATCTCTTTTTCATTCTTTCAGGTTTTCTGGCCTTTATATCTAAAATATTGACGACAACCCTCCTTCCTTCTGACAGACACACAAACACGCCCATAGCGCTCATCCCTGCTCTATCTCTTTTCTCCTTAGAATCTATCATCAGCTAATATAATATACATCGTACTTCTTTATCTTATCTGCTAGACTGTAAACTCCACAAGGGCAGAGATTTGTGTCTGCGCTCGCAGCTACAGGGCCAGCACTCAGAACAGCGTCTGCTGTTTAATAAGCACTCAGTAAATACTTGTTGAATGACTAAATCCATCTGGGCTTTAGAGAACAGAGAAATCTTGGAAAACCCCTACAAGGTGTAAGAGTGGCATTCAGGGAAAAAATCTAGAGCTTTGGAGACCCCTATTTGAAGGTAGGCCCAGACTAGATACTTAATCTAGTGTAGGAAGTAATCTAGATTAAAACTTATTCTCACTAAGCCTCATTTGGTGATTGGTCAAGGGAGAGTATTTGCCTCTTGGGATCGCAGTGAGGTCTGATAATAATGTCCGAAAATTGATTTAATACCAGGCTCTGTGCCAAGGACTGTACATGCACTATTCCTTTAATCCCCACAACAATCCCATTAACCCCAAGCAGATCAAAGTGGCGTGCCCAGGGTGATGAAGACAGGAAACGGACAGGTCACAGGACTCCAACCTTCATTTTTGTGTCTCTGAAACCCACGAGCGAACCACCACGTTGGATGCAGAGTGATGCTGGGTGCTGATGGGGAGAAGGTGCCCACACTGTTCCTCAACTTGCCCTCCTGCCTGTGCCCTAGGCACAGTTGTTCCCAACCACTATCCCGGAGGTACTGCTCCTGCTACTGAAAAAGAACCGGGACTGGAGAGCCTGGGTGGCTCAGGTGGTTAAGCAACCAACCTCAGCTCAGGTCATGATCTCACAGCTCGTGAGTTCGAGCCACGAGTCTGGTTCTGTGCTGACAGCTCAGAGCCTGGACCCTGCTTCAGAGTCTGTGTGTGTGTCTCTCTCTCTGCCCCTCTCCTGTTCGCACTCTGTCTTGCTCTCTCTCAAAAATAAACATTTAAAAAAAAAAAAAGAACCAGGACAGTTGAGAACCCAGGACAACCCACACTTGTGGCCCTACCAGCCTTATGACCTGCTGCAGCCTTTCACATTCAAGTGCATGTACTCTCAGCCCTCCTGCCACCAGGATCTTATTTGGCACTGGGCCCTGGTACTTTGTCACTTTTACGTGGAATAAGTGATTTACAGGAAACAATATTTTTACTTGAAATCAATGTATCACTGAAATCGTTCCATTGCTTAACAAGTGGCATATGTTGTTCAACTGAATTTTTTTTTTATTTAAGCAAGAAAAAAAATTTGTGGACACATATAGTTACATATACACACACATAGTTTTAAAATACAAGTTGAAATATTGCCCTGTGTTCCAGCACCAAAAATAGACAAAAAGGGCTTTCAAAACCTAATTTATACACTTCACAAAATTAGCTCTTTTTTTTTTTAATACATACAAAATGCTCGTGTTGTGCTTTGAACGATGATGTAAGACAAGTTTCAGATTGCTCTTTGCAAGCCCTTCTCCACAAATCCCATACTGTGGGCAAGAGCAGTCTTGACTTCCAATAAATGAAAAACCTCTTGGGATGGAATCAGCACCATCTTTTCTCTTTTGTACGTTGGATTTTGTAGGAGTGTGGATACTAGAATGTTCTATAAAATAATAGTTATTAACGAATGCAACTGAGTGATGCAGAGAAGCAGATACTGAAGCAAATATGCAAAATCATTGTGTGTGGTTTTTTTTGCTGCTCATTAACTTCTGTTTCAAATGGGTGCTCCTTATGTGACTTGTCACTAAGTTGTAATTAAGAGAGGGAAAACACAATTTAAAACACTTCAGCAGCTAAAGCCCCCACCCCCAGCACTAGTGGTGTTCAGTAAAAAAAAAAAAAAAAAAAAATGTGTTAGCTGCTGACTCAGGAGTTTTTTCACCAGACCTACCCCAACATGCTCGCTGCCTGCACACTCAGAGGTACTCAAACAATCCAGTTAGAAAAAAAAAAGTAAAAATTATATTATCCATTGATTTAAAAAGAAGGCAAAGGAGAAGGAGGAGGAGGAGGAGAAGAGAAAGAAGAAGAAGAAGAAGAAGAAGAGGAGGAAGAAAAGGAGGGGGTGGGAGAGAAGGGGAAGAAGAAGGGGAAGTAAAAGGAGAAGGAGGGGAGGAGGAGAAGAGGAAGGGGAAGAGGAAGGAGGAGGAGAGGAGGAAGAGGAAGAAACACACAGTGAATGTTATTACCTCCTTTGGATGTGCTTCCCTAGAACTGCAGGTGGTGATGCCCAGCTTGCTGGGTCAGAGCAGTGGAAACTCACCAAGGACTCTTTTCTCTGTGCCATACCGCTGCCCCTCACAAGGACTTCTCAGAAAATCCCCACATCTCAGCTAGAAAGATCTCCAAGCTATTGGGTCCAAGCTCTGCCCTTAGCAGAAATCACCACCAGGCTCCCCAGCGAGAGAACAGACAGCACATGTGACACACGGCAGCCAATGGAAGCACCTCACACCCGTTCTCTCCGTGGCCTGTGTGATTGTTGGAATTGTCTTTCTTGTTCTGACCCTCAATTATTTTCCCACCTTCCCTCCTTTCCCCATAGCAGCCTTAGAAGAGATTACAGGTAAACATCTCTTTATCTTCCAGATACTCCTGTCTCCTGCAGGTGGTGTTTGTTTTAGGCATCACCAGAAGGGGAAAAAATGTCTAATGACTTTGAAAGATAGAGAGAAATGTGGTGTCAATGAAGAGAACTGGTATGAGCCCAAGAGTTAAGAAAGGGATTAATCAAGGTTTTAAGGGTCACAAATTGGGCTTAGAGAGAGAGAAAAAGAAAGAAGAGAAAGAAGGAGGAGAAAAGAGAAGGAAGGAAAGAAGAAGGAAAGTAAGAAATAGGAAGGGAATAAAATGACCGGCTAATATTTCCTGAGCACTTAAAATAAGGAGCAGAAACAGTTCAAAGTGCTTTACTTGTATTAATTCATTTAATCTTAAAATAACCCTCCAAAAGAAATACTATTCTTATAATTTTGCAAATGAGGAAAAGAAGGCAGAAAGTTTAAGTGTCTTAGTGTGTAGTCTGGGATTTGAAAGCAGGCGGTCTGACTCCAGAGCTAAAGGCTTTGCATACTGCTGAATTTGAAGATCCTTGCAGATGGGAGACTGGGCTGATTCTCAGTAGAGTTGATGTCATGGCCAAGAGCACAGACTTTGCCTGAGCCAGAGCTGGGTTCAGTCCTGGTTCCTCCACTCACCAGAAGTCACTCAATTCTCTTATCCTCAGTTTCCCCATCTTTAAAGAGATAATAATAGCCTTTGGTTCATGGGGTGCTTGTAAGGATTACATGGGCTAAATTAGCACAGTGCCAGAACACAGAATGTGCTAGATACATTTTAGTTTTTGTCCCACGTAATCCTCACAAGGACCTTATAAAGGATGTGTTGTCCCATCTCACAGATGTGAAAAATGAGACTCCAAGAGGTATCCAACCTCCCAAGGTCATATGCCTAATAAGGGGTTGTGCTGAGGAAGAACAGGAAAAAGAGAATGGAGAAGGGAGGAAGAAGAAAAGAAGGAGTGACCAGGCTCCAAGTGGGACAAAAGAGAGAAATGTAAGGAGAGGAGAATGGCGGCTGCTGTGGTGAATGCCACTCTATAGTTACCTCAGGTGGACTCAGAATGACATCTTTAATTCATACAAGGTTGTTTCACTCACCATGTGCTCTCCTTTCGTTCAGATTGGGTCTTGTGGTAACACATGAGCAAATCTGGATGCCCGCCAAATCCCTTAAAGAATTATCTATCCCTAAAGCTTGGTATCTCAACATACAAAGTCAGATCATATGTATAGTTAAAGAAAATCCATCACTGTATTTCATATATTCAACCTGAGCATCTCCTCACCTGCAGAGCAATGTTTCATTAACTTACTTATCCAATGTGAATTACTGCATGAGCATAAAACAAAAAGTTACATCACCTTTTATAGTGTCTAGCCATTTTTTCATAAAATTTAATTACAAGTTAGTCTGTAATGTAACTCCAGTGAGAGCAAAATAATAAATACACAAAGTTAGTGTGTAAATTATAGTTTCACACTAATATACATACACTACCTTTATTTCTTATTGCTGCTATGACAAATTACCACAAACTTAGTGGCTTAAAATAAGATAAATGTATTACCTTATAGTTCTTGAGGTCTTAAGTCCAAAATAGGTCTTATGGAATAGATAACAAGTGTCAGCAGATTCATACTCCTTCTGGATGATCTAGGGGAGAATCTGTTTCTTTGCCTTTTCCAGCTGCTAGAGGCCATCTGCATTCCTTGGCTAGTGACCTCTTCCTCCATTTTCAAAGCCAACAACATAGCATCTTCCAATTTCTCTAACCCCAACCCTACTTCTGTCACCCATATTTCTGTCATCATATCTTTTAACTCTGATCCTCCTGCCTTCTCCTTTAAAGACCCTTATGAGTATATTTGGTCCATGTAGAATCCAAGATAACCGCCCCCCCCCCCCCCGCCTTGTCTCAAGATTCCTAACTTAATAATACTTGTAAAGTCCCTTTTCCATGTAAAGTAACATATTCACAAGTTCTGGGGATTAGGACATGAACATCTTTAGGGGATCATTATTCTACCATAATATGCTACCTAATTTTTTCAGCTCGATGACTTTTAAAATGTGTAGAAACTCAGGACCCAATGTCTTCATCAATAGATACTGCTGCATCACTATCACTTTCCAGAGGAATTTAAAACTTGATGCAAGAGCCCAGGGCAGGTGCCATTGAAGGTCACTCTTGGTTCAGGCTATAAAAATTCCTGATAAATTTTGTTCAATATTGTCTTAGACATTTTCACCATTAGAAAAAAAAAATAAGTGCAACCATTCTCATTTTTTCTATTTGAATATTTAAATTTGCACGTTAATAAAAATCACTGATTCTAAACCCTTTTAGGTTGCCAGAAACCCATTTCTACTTTATATTTCAAAAGAGACAGCCAAGGGCTTCCATGACCAATTCAGATGGCCACATTTGCACTGCTTTCCTGAGCAGAACAATCTTCCCAAACGATCAGAGGAGCTCCTGTCTACCTGGTCCTATCAATGGTTAGAAGTCTTAGAAATCACACCTTTAGACTTCCTATGTGACCATGCAGCATGGAAGCATGGTTCCTGGACTTAAGGATGAAACTAAAATTTGAACAAAACAGGAAGAGTCTGTGGTAACAGTCTATGTAAAAGGAGGAGACCAGATGTAGCATTTGGATCATGTGGGAGAGGCTGGAGGAGTTCTCACTGGTTAGCCTTTTATGGTTTCCCATGGGGGGGCATTCTGCCTCCCTTGGGGATATTTAAAACAGTTAGGGTGTCTTGATGGGCGGGGGAAGGGGGAACTACCTGCATATGTGAGGAAGGAGGCCAGGGTCTCTAAACTCAGTGCATGGGACACTCCTGTAACTATGATAAATTGTCTCACCAAAATGCTCACAGCATTCCTGTTGAAACGCAGATGGTCCTCTTCCTGTGTCTCCTCCTCCTCATCCATATTTACTTTCTTCAATCACCTCTACTCTTCATTCCCCTAGAGGCCTACTGCTTTCAGCATTAAAGGATATTTAAGCTATAGTTCTTTGTATTCTAGCAAAAGCAGTTAATACCTCAAAAAATGCTATATGATAACTTAGGTGAAAATGCCACTAGTTTGTAACGATTAGCAGTTGTCCACAAGGCTAGAGTAAAACCAGGAGAGGCTCTGAATTCTAAAAAAGATTGTTATTCCTCTCCCCAATGTAATTAAAAAAAAAAAAAAAGACACTAAACCATAATGTAAGTAAACCTAACTTAGGTAGGAAAGTTCTTTTTTTTTTTTTTTTAAGTTTATTTATTTTGAGAGAGAGAGAGGGAGAGAGGGAGAGCACATGCAGAGGAGGAGCAGAGAGAGAGGGAGGGAGAGAGAGAGAATCCCAAGCAGGCTCCACACTGCCAGCACAGAGCCCAACATGGGGCTCGAACCCACGAACTGTGAGATCATGACCTGAGCTGAGTCAGACTGTTTAACTGACTGAGGCACCCAGGCGTCCCTAACTTAGGTAGAAAGGTTCTTCATGTGGTAACTACTATAATTTTTAAAAATAAATAGCAAATGCTTTAAAATTTATTTTCCTCATTTCCTTTGCCTTTCTATTTGGAAAGGCAAATTAGATGAAAATTAAAAAGAACTCTTCAGGGTGGGAGGGAGGGCAGGGTGGGTGATGGGTATTGAGGAGGGCACTTTTGGGATGAGCACTGGGTGTTGTATGGAAACCAATTTGACAGTAAATTTCATATATTAAAAAATAAAAAAAATAAAAATAAAAAAAAAACCTGAGAACAAACTGAGGGTTGATGGGGGGTGGGAGGGAGGGGCGGGTAGGTAATGGGTATTGAGGAGGGCACCTTTTGGGATGAGCACTGGGTGTTGTATGGAAACCAATTTGACAATAAATTTCATATTAAAATCAATCAATCAATAAAATTATATCAGATTTAAGACTAGAAATCTTTGCAGAAGTTTATATTTGAGTCACAATGTTTCGAATTATTATTTGTGACATACTGATTTTTACTCAATTGTGACATAAGTATTGTTTATTTTTATAGTCCACTCACTGTGCACACTAGAAATTTTAGAAACAGTTTAACAGAATTATAGGATGAGTATTAATTACTTGGTGTGCTTTCATTTCTTTTGCATTACTTGGTCACTTATAAGCAGTAGATCTTCTTAATTCAATAAAGGTTTATGCTTAGTAGTGTTTACTATTTTAAAATAAAAAAAAAAGAACTCTTCATTTTGAATCTACTTATTTAGTTTTTGGTGATTCAAAGTGATGGGAAAGCAAGCTACTTGATGGATTCCTTGCAGAATTCCAGTTCTGGCTCCATCACTTACTAGCTAGAGGACTTTGGGTAAGGTGCTGAATAGGTCTGTAAAATGGGAATAATGAAATATGCCTAATGGTTTGAAAGAATTAAATGAAACCATGTGTTGCTTTGTATATTTTCATAAGAGCCCAGAATATTATAGCTATTAATATTATTACTATATTTTCAGTGCTAGGTATATTTTAGCTATGAATAGTATTCTTTTGTTCCACTCCCACCATTCCTCAATATTCATTTAACACCTTTGAATTCCTACAGTGTGCCAGTCCCTGTGCTAAATCCTGAGCAAATAAAGATAGGGGCACCTGGGCGGCTCAGTCAATTGAGCTTCGGACTCTTGATTTTGGCTCAGGTCATGATCTCACACTTTGTGGGATCAAGCCCCCTATCGGGCTCTGGGCTGGGTGTGGAACCTGCTTAAGATTCTCTTTCCCTCCACCACTTGTGGACTCTCTCTCTCAAATAATAAATAATTATAGATGATAGATGATAGATGATATAGATAGATGATAAAGAGACGACAGCTCTGACACCATAGTTTGTAATCTAAAAGGTAAACAAGTTTCTAAATAAGCAAATGCAACAAAGTGCCATAAATTCCTTGATTTACAAGAAAAAAGGGCTCAGGGCGCTCAGGTGGCTGTCAGTTAAGCCTACTCTTGACTTCAGCTGAGGCCATGATCTCATGGTTCATGAGTTTAAGCCCCATATCAGGCTCTGCACTGACAGCACAGAGCCTGCTTGGGATTCTCTCTCCCTCTCTCTGGCCCTCTCCCCCACTCACACTCTTTCTCTCTCAAAATGAATAAATAAACTTAAAAAAAAAAAGCTACATAGCCTACAGTGGGGGAGCAAAAATTATGGTCAATTCTGAAGACTCAGAAATGTTTACAAAATTCATTAAAAAATGTCCATGACTTTTATTTTCATTTAACTCAAAAGCAACAGCTTTCATCCAGATGTGCAATGCATAGTACATGAAATTATGTTGTAGGGAATGTTGGCAAATACTTCTTGAAAGACCACATTGCCTGAGAATTCTTTTCTGAACCCTTAATAGATGACATTCAGATAAGAAAATAAGTTGGCCAACAGCTATAAGATACTACTGATTATATCTGTGCATTTTGATTTCAGAAATTGAGTTAAGGTATAAACAAAGGATGTGTTTGGAAATCAATTGAAATGTGGTATGCATACGTACATGCGGGCAAGGGTATTTGGGAACTAGTTCATTCTCTTAGCATTGAATACCTAATGAACTGATTTGACTTCCAGTCTCACACTGTCTACTCGCCATGCCAAAGCTAATCTGTGTCCTTTTCCACCTTCTCATTTCTCCAAATATTGATGGCTTCCTCCATTCCTAGAAACCAAATTCAAACTGGTTCACATGGCACTTCAACCTTTAGCAAGTTCCTACCTCTCGATCCTCAGCCCTCTGTACTATCTCATGCCCTTGTCTCTCAGCCCCCATGTACATGAATCCTTCCCAAAGATCTTCATCCCTTCTTTGGAGTATTACTGTATTTACCAATTCTATGATCTATTGCCATTTATTGCCAATTTGATTTTTTCTTATGCAACTTTTATCTGCTTATCTCCCAGCCAGAAGCACAAGTTCTTTAAAGAAATTCTTTGTATGAGAGACTACATTTATCACAGTCCTGAACTCATATAACCAAACTAATGTACTAATGTACTCTTGGGTTAGTAGTTCCGGATGATCATGTAATAGTAAAACATTTAATAATCCATATTAGTAACTATGCTTACAAATAGCAAGTACCAAAAGAGGCAGGTTAACCTATAATTTTATAACGTGTGAGCTTAATATTTGTAACAAAAACATTTCACAGCCACTGAATATTTCATGTTAGTGAGCCTTTGCAGTGTTAGCCCTTCAATTTCGGTTGCAATTTTTGCCCACGTTTTTTTTCCTTCCCCATTACCATCCTATAACCTGGTCTGTGCACTAGCAACACTTAAGTTAAGCTGCAATTTCCCTTGAAACACCTTAAGTCTACATAACCCAGCCTAGTATAGGAGGGGAGGCCACATGCACAAAATGATGAAGTAGGTATTAAAATTAGTTTATTTTTCTACTTGACATTTAATAAATGAGAAGAAACACAGTAGTCTGTCTCATAAAGAACATTTATAATACATAACAATCCATAAAGCCTCATGGTGAGGTAGGAACAGCTTTGGAAAACAACGCACAGTCATAAAACATACAAAAAGTCAGGTAAAATGTTGCAGCACTAAAGGACATTTGATCTGCATCTGCATTTAATGAGATGATACTTGCATTTAACTGTGCCACATCTGGCCCAAAGGACAGGCTATGGTTGACACAAAACGACACAACATGGAAGTTTCATAAAGAATCACAGAATACATCGATACGCTTCATTGTGCTGTTTCAAGGCAGAACCATAACAGGGCAATTTGTGTCTTTTTATATATAGCCACATAACAATTGTATGTTACATTCCCTTCAGCATCTTTTTGCCAAAGACACTGGACCACAAAATTTTTGGTTTAAAAGTTTAAAGTGAATGACATACAAAAGGCTCCTGTGCCGGTGAAAAGGACCGCTAAATATTCCAGAGCTTGTTAGTACGACAGAATAGCA
This sequence comes from Panthera pardus, assembly GCF_024362965.1. NCBI lineage: Eukaryota > Metazoa > Chordata > Mammalia > Carnivora > Felidae > Panthera > Panthera pardus. The sequence continues at coordinate 37,397,746 of NW_026526777.1, forward strand.
TTGCCACATAATATTGGTAGCGCTACATGAAAATAGTGCTATTACAATTCCCATTTCAGGTGGCCACTGTATTTGACAGTTTTCCACTGAAAAAAACAACAAAAAAACCTCCACCTTCCCAAGAGTTTTAACACTGTTTTAGGACTTAACTGAAACTCTATTAAAATAAATATTTCCATATTGTAGAATTATTCTCCATATTTGTGTATGTGTGAACATCTTAAGACAGCAGGTAAATGACATTTATACCATTCAAACGGTATCTGCTTATAAACAGTGAAAATCTTCAACTCAATACCGGTTAGCCTACTAAATACTTCACACTAGGTTCCATAGGCCATTTCCCCCCAAACTTTCAAAAATTCAAAATTAACTGGGCATGTTAAACAAGATACAAACATGTTATAACCATAGTCTTCTACCTATTGAGATTTTTCAAGGTGCTCTTGATGGAAATTTTTCCTATTCAAATTACATACCTTAGTTATCCAGACATTGTTTTCTAAAACGCTAAAATTCATACACCAAAGCTTTTGTCCTTTTTTGACTTTTTTAAAAGGTCCTGGTCCATATTTTTACCATGCAGATGCCCTTCAAAAAAAACCTTTAAACAATCATAGAAGCTATAAGGTGACAGTGGAGAATGAAATCACTCTCATCACTAAGGCGGCATTTGGCTTGGAAAAATTTGCGTTGGTTTTAATTCAGGCACATGCAGCACCTCCTTTTCACGAAACCGAGACAACAGACAAGTTTCTAAACACATATTCTAAACACACTGATCTTGCTCAAATATAAAAGAGCCAGCAGGAGAGATGCACCTCCTAAAATTGATGCATTGCTATAAAAAGCATATTTAAATATTGGGTTTAAGTCTCCTAATAATTCAGGGTATTCCCCTCATTTTCTTTCAGGGAGGAATAAGCTATTTTGGAAAAGACACTTAAATCCCACAATATTTAAATATAAAAGCATTTTTTAAAAGATAATGCTAAAAATGGGTTAGAAAGTGCATTGTAAAGAAATAAATAATTCTCTGCTAAAACTCAAAAGGTGAGTCAGTGCCCACTGATTTTGCTATTATGACAAAGTCCTCTGAAAAAAGAATTCTGTGGTACCACTTTGTTACATATAAGCTACTTAAAAATTATGCAAAGTGAAATAACTGAAATCTAAAGGCTTTTACCTCCAAAGCACTTTTGGGGGAAAAAAAAAAAAAAAAGCCCTTGTTCCATGCCTGTACACCATTAAAACAAAAACAGAAACAAAAACTCAGTTAGCTGATGTCTTATACGTTGTACAACCTTTAAGAAAGACCCAATAGAGCATTTGTAAAGAAAACCCCACTGAATGTATTTTACCAATTATCCTATTGTATGCATTGTTACCAAAATGTTTCTGTAACATAGAGTGTTTTAAGATCTTAATGAAACGTTTTGTAGTTTTAAGTGTTAAGTCAGGAATGTACATGATAACAGTACAGTTTCAAGCTTTCTTTCTCATTTACCCAAATAAGGAGATTCCCAAATTTCATGTTTAAAAAACTGTTTTGCAAAATTCAAAGTAACTTCCAGTTTAGGAATTGAATTACACAATTATCAGATAAGAGTATTAAAAGATCAAGATGTATTGCAAATTGGCAGGTTATGGTTTTGGCCCATTATAGCAAATGTGAACTTACAAACGGTGTTCCTAAAATTACCTCATTCTCATTGGAAAAATCGGCTGTTCTTAAATAGGCCCATTGCCAGCAATAGGCTTATACTAGAAAAAAACACACCATCTACCACAAAAGATCCCTTTAAAAAGTTAACTGCCCAATGCCGATGCCTTCATCTTAAGACCCATTCAACAATGAATTATTTCAAATCCCAAAAGACAGCCACCCCAAAAGTAGTCAGCTATAAAAGTTACTGAAGTAGTCAGGATACCTTATTTCTAGAAAAATAGAGCTATACATGATAACCGACACTCCTATTCATCCTTTTGAGGACAAAACTCTAGTTTCTTCACAAAGCATAGCCCCTCTCTGTCAAGAAAAATATAACTTAACTAGCCTTAAATAATATTTGTGTATGGATTTGAAACCCACAGCAACAATGTCATAGCCAGGAACATCCTGTGTAGATACTGTGGCAATCTTACAAAATAGACCACTATTAGAAGATCCGAGATAGGTCAAGATTGGATGACCTACAGAATCTTAATGATTAATTTTGCCTTCGTTAACTTTGCTTTCTACGACTTTAGTATCCAAATTGCATTAACCCTTAGATTTCTTTTCTCTCCCCCCTAAGTCAGTGGCTCTGGGCAAAGCACAAGAACTGCTGGTTGTGCTCGAAAAAAGCTGTTTGGATCCATTCATGATTGGTCACCGTGAAACGACTAACGTTAAGTTTTTTGTAAATATCTACAACTGAAAAGATTACATGAATAAGCTTGCCATTTAACAGGTAATTATTAGATTAGCTTTAACGGCCTTAAAAATACTTACTGTATATATTTCGTAAGCCAACTTTCAGCTCAATGTTCTAATGGCAATCTTTCAAAGAAAGTGATGCTGGTGAACATGTCCACATTTTAGACTAACTTTGGTAAAAGAAGATAGGAGTTAAGATTCTCCGAATAATTTAGAAATGCAGTCTATTAACTTACCACAATCTATATATTTAATTTGGTGAACCTTCTTCCCTGCTCTTACTCTCATATGCCCTATCATATGTAAACTATAGTTCAACTTGTTAATTATTTCAATTGTTTATTAGAATAATACTCAGCAAGACAGAATCCAGGACAGTAACTGATCTTTAGTATCGTAAATACCCCATGTGAAGAAAAAGGGGAACCTTTCCTAATAATATCCATGAGTCATTCTTAAAAACATGCTGCCATTATGCTACGTAATGATCTCAGAGGGCAAATAAATATTACCCGAAACATCAAAGGAAACGAACCTGTTGATGATTTTCAAAGTTTAGTGATTCTAATTCTAATAAATAAAGTATAATACTGGGGGAAAAGAAAAGCAGAGAAATTCCAGTAACAATTTTAATTTATTTATCCCCCTAATTAATTTTTTACCATGGAAAAACTGGAAATCAAATGTCATTATGTTATATAAGGTTTATACTTACTTTAAACAAAAATGTAACATAGTGTTAAAACTGGCTTTCCAAAATTGTTACAGCATAGCTGTACTCTGCACTAATAATCACAAAGTTGTAATATAGAACTATGTTAAGCAGTCCCATTATGTTCTTACAAAAATAGAATTAAACTGTGTGACCAGACAAGGACTTCAATTACACTACTTGGCAAACTTAGAATTTCAATGGAGTCTTTTTCCTCTTGCAGTTTAAAGCAAAAGTCAAATACCACATCTTTCTCAAGACTCACAAAGATGATTCAGGTTGTTTGTTTGGCATTTTTTTAATCTCTATCACAACAGCAGGGATGCTTTCAGCTTTAGTCCTCTTGGGCTTCTTCTCTAGATTGTCGCTAAGTTCTAAACAGGAAATGCTAACTGTCGGGGCCTTTTCTGCATCCTTTCCAGAAGGGGCTTGTGGCCGGGTCCCACAACATTGCTTCAAAGCACACTGAGTTCTGCAGGCAAGTTCACATGGGACCACACTTGATTTAGAGCCTACACTAGCAAATTCAGGCTGGATGGTAGTAGCGTGAATTCCGTGATTATGAAAAACGTCCTTAATGATTTTGGCCACCTGCATGTATGATGCCGGGTCTTCACATTTTATGTGAGCAGTGGCAATGATTCTGCTTCCAGCCAGTTGCCAAACATGTAATTCATGAACTTCCTCAACTCCTTCAACACCTCGAAGTTCTTTTATCAAATTTTTGATATCAATTTGTTTAGGAACAGTTTGTAGAAGAATAAGAGCAGATTCCTTAAGTAACGGATAAGTTGTGTAAAGAAGTATACAAACCATTACAATGCAAAGAGTTGGATCTAAATATAGCACCCAGCAAGGACCAGCTTCATAAACTGTTGCATGAGTACTATTAATTATTTCTACAAATGCTTTGCAGGGGTCAGGGATACATGGATTCACACAAAACTCCCCTTTAGGACAACCCTTCCAAGAAAAGTAAAAGACCAAGGCATTTACTACTACAATCACTGAACCCAAAGCATCTCCAAAGACATGCAGGAAAACTCCACGCATGTTAAGTTGTCCAGCCTTATTATCATCTTCCAATTCCATATGGTCAGGTTCTCTGATAAGATTCCCATTCACTTGTACTTCCACTGCATCATTTCTGGACTTTTCTGGATCTACAAAGAAAGAAAACTGCTGTATCAAATACATTTAAAGTGTTTACACACACATCCTCATCTAACTCCATCTTAGTCAAGGAGGTGAACATTTTTCATAAAATATGATTTAAAAATGTGCCTAGGGCAGTTTAATATAAACTGACATACTGGGAATGAGCCAGGGCAAAATGGCCAGGGCTAAATCAAGTTATTAAGAAGACACTACATTTCCCCATCCTCCTAACCACTCTCCTATCTGCCCGCCTCCCCCCAAAATTTCATCTTTTCTGTGGGGGTGGGAACATTCCACTATACTTTTTGGCATATACAAACAAACAGAAAATATAAAATTTAATGCGATCCCCCATAAATTAAATGCCACGGTGCCTGATCTGACACACAGCTCTAGTCACTCTTTGTCACTGAGGTGTAGTGGCTAACTTTTAAACTTTTATCATGAATGTAAACCATAGAGTATCTTGGTGGAGAGGGTTCAGAAACTAAAAAATCAACAACACAAACCCATCAACAATCATAAACTTCAGGAAAAGCCGCAATAAATGACCACTATCTAACCCTACTAGCTCTTAAACCAAATGTATCCATCTTTGAAAGGAATTACTGTATGCACACCAGAGCAGCTTAATTTTCTTTGCAATAACACCTGGAAAAGCATGGGTGAGGGGAAATTCAATCGTTTATTAAACCTTTTCAAATGTACTAGTTGAATGTCATTAACACGACACCCTGCATCTTGAAAACAGCAACAATTGTCTGTGTAGCATCATACTACCAAGCAAATAAATGTAAATGAAAAAAAAAAAAATCGGAAGGAAATACACCAAATTGTCAATGTCTTTGAGCCTGGGTAGTTGGACTTGGGTTGATTTCCTTTTTCCATCGCCTTTCAACATTTTCCAAATTACCTTCAGGAGCAATAATGTTTAGAATGAAAAGCATACAGTAAAAAATAAGATTAATAAGTGGCCATCACTTTTATTTTAGGATGATTTTGAAAAGTCCTCAGTGAAATGTCAAACACGACCAGACAGGTCCTAAACCTAGGATTGTCAGGATTAGGCTTCGATTTTAGACAACTAACTGAAACACACACTGCTGTTCATAAAAGAAACCTCCAACCAGGGTTTGGAGCTCGGCAAAGTCCAAGGCTAGCTGGCTCTGAATATCGTACTGAGAAACTCGCTTAAAGGGCCTAAGAACTGCTCGGGCAGGGCAAGGTTTCAAGTAGCCACCGACCAAGGATGAACTAACTGGGGGTTCTCTCCGTTTCCCAAGAGGGCCAAGAAATTTAATCAGGAAGCGCTTTTGATCCTGTGAAAACCAAAAGCAGGCAGTCTCTTGTAAGGGCGGCCAAGTGCGGCTGTGGACTGCGGCGGGCTGACGGTCACCTCCTGACCCTTTTCCCACTCCCCAAACCACAGTCCCCACCGACACCCCAGCCGCGCCCCCGCCCCCACCCTGGCTCCCAGCACCCGGCTGAGAGGGGTCCTATTTCCTCGTGTGCCCCGCGGGTGTGGGACCCGGAGGGCGAGGGGAGGAGGCGGCGCGGCGCCGGCCGGCTCGGGCACCAGGGGGCGTGCGGGCCATCCCGCCCCGGGGCCAGCCTAGGGTCCCGGTTTCCCCTGACCCAACCACCTGCGGCGGCCACTCTCTCCTCTCACCTGGCCGGTCCAGTTTCAGCCCGTTGGAGCTGCTGCTATTGGACACTAGGGTGTTGGTCTCCTCCTGTTCGGGCCTCTGCTCGCCTGGGGTCACGCTGTTGTCGCTGCTCCCGGTGCGGTTGCTCTTGCCGCGGGCCCCCTTGGGGTGGCCGTGACCCCCGTGCGAGTGGCCGTGGCCGGAATCGTTGCCGAAGCCGCTGTGATGGTGGAAGAGGCAGAGCCCCATCACGTTGACCAGCAGCCCGGCCACGCCGACCCCGAGGACCACCAGCGGCTGCTGCATCTCGTGCGGCTCGATGAAGCGCTCGATGGCCTCCAGCAGGATGGCGAAGCAGAGGCCGGTCAGGAAGATGGCGTTCACGAGAGCCCCCATCACTTCGGCCCGGATCCAACCGAACGTGTTCTTCTGGGTGGCGTGGGTCCGCCGGGCGAAGCGCTCAGCCACCAGCGCCACCACCAGCGCCAGCACGTCCGACAGCATGTGGAAGGAGTCGGAGAGCATCGCCAGGGACGAGGTCACCCGGCTCACCACCACCTCCAGCACCATGAACATGAAGGTCAGCATCAGCATGCACAGCAGCCGGCCCCGGTTCCGACCCCAGCACCCCATGGCTGCGGCTCAGGGGCCCGCCGAGCGCGGCCCGGCGGCTACACTGGCGGTGGCGGCGAGTCGCCGGCGGCCGGCGACCGGCGACCGGGCGACCGAGGCGGGAGGGCCGCGCGGGTCTCTCGCCGCCCGACCGGGCCGCTGGGGAAACCGCTGACGGGCCTCCGCGGCCGGACGGGGGCGAGCCCGGGGGTCAAGCCGCCGAGCCCCCGCGCCTGCGGGCGTCCCCGGCGGGCCGGCGGCGCGCAGCTCCTCAGGCGTCCGTCCTCGGAGCCGGCGCGGAGGCCCGGCTCAGCCCCAGCAGTCCCCACACCCACAGAGGGGCGGCGGAGGCCGAGGCGGCGGCGGCGGCGGGGAGCTGGGGCTCCCGGAGCCCGGGGACGAAGAGCCGGAGCAGGAGCAGGAGCAGGCGGGCGGCGGGGGCGGGCGACGGGCAGCTCCGCGCTACGAAGGCTCCGAGCATCTGCAGGCTCTCCGCGCAGGTCTTTCCCTTGCTGGTCTCCTCCGCTGTGGCTCGGACCCGGGAGCCGACGCCTGAAGAGCTAAAAAGGCGGCGGCCACGGCAGCTGCACTCGGCCCGGTCTCCGGCGCCTTCTTCGCCCCCCCTCCTTTGCAGACGGTTTACAAAAAAACTTTGCTTTGCACTCGGAACCCCCGTTTTCACACGGACCCGAGCGTGACAAGGCCTCGACGCCCCGCCCACCAGGCCCGGCACGCTTCCCCATTGGCCAGGGCCCCCTCACGACAGCCTCCGCACCCCGCCCATCTGCGCTCGCTATTGGATGGAGGCCCGGAGGGGCGGGAAGGGGCGGTGTCGAGGCTCCAACAGATGGGGGCGGGGCCTTTCCCTCCGGGAGCCGGGCGTGGGCCGGGGGCCGCGGCCGGGTGCAGCGGCGGGCGTCGTGGGGGAGGGTTGGGGGCGCGGGCCGCGTGCAGCTGGGGGTGGGGGAGAGGGGGAGGGGCAGGGCAGGCGGGGTCCCCTAGCACCGCGGGGCAGCTCCTCCGGCCCTGCGGGTCCTCGCAGCACCCCTCACGCCTACTGGGGCCGGGCAGCAAACAGACTTTGATCCTCCGAGCTGAGTCCACGTGGTGAGGCAGGAGGGAAGGGAGGCTGGGGAGACAAGTTGACCTAAGTAAAGCCATTTTGGTATTTAGGCTGACCCTTAACCTAAAAGTCAGCAGGTCATAAAAAGTCACAAGATCCCACTCATGGAAGACCACAAGACCGGACTCCCTCTGGCAGTAAAAGTCATAGAGGCTGGACATTCTTAAAATTGCTCCCTGTGGGTAATTCCACAACCCTAAGACAACAGAGAAACTAACCGCTCGGTGTAAATGATAAACTTGAAGTTTAGGAATAAGCCCCTCCCGTACGTTAGCTGATTTTGAAAAACTTATAAAACCTTTCTTTAGAGGCGGAGGGTGGGGGGGGGGGTCCTCTTCCTCACCTGGGAGGAGAGACGGCTGCTTTGTCCGGAGAGTAGCTCCCTTCTCACTTCTATGCTTGATACACCTTTGTCCCTTTCTCTAAATGGCTTGCCCTGTAATTTTGTCTCCGCAAAGCCAAGACCCCGCCTGGCGGGTGGCCTGAGACCCTCCCTCTGGGCTTCCACCGGCCTGCATCCAGGAGAAGAGACCAGAGACCGCGCCCGCTGTGTGACAGACTGCATCCAGGGAGGGGCCGAGAGGGGGAGCCCGTGGGTACGGGACTCCCGGGTTGGGGTGGGGTGGGGTGCGGGTCCTGTCAAAGAACCGGGATGAGGCCGCATCCGTAAAGGAGTGCTGCATGAACTTGGGACTGCTCAACACCGAGCTGAGGAGTTAGACCTTAGGAGCAGTCTCGCAAGCGGCGAGAACTGAGTCTTTGTAAATATATCAGTAAATATTTACACCTATCACCACCATCCCTAGGAGACCTTGTGTAAAGGCAGATATTTCTGTCACTGATTATCTAAGGACAGTTTAGGCTACAGACCTCAAGCAGGGGCTACCTGGGTTCTGGTGCTGGCTTTGTCACTAGCCAGCTGTGTGACTTTAGAAGAGTCCACTAATCTCTCTAGACCTGTTTCTTCAAACATAAAGGATTGGGCAAGAGAATCTCTTCAGATTCTTTCTGACTCTAAAATTCTAAGGCTCTATGATTGAACAAACATTTTATTTATGGACTACAAATAGCCAAACCCTGTGTTGGTTGCTATGGGGAAGGGGAGGGGCGGTTGAGAATAAGGAAGAATGCGCTTCGTCCGGTGGAGGTAAAATATAAACGTATAAAATGTTTAAATTACAATGAAATACTCAATAACTTGTACCAACATGAATTTAGAGTGCAAACATATGCACTGAGTGGAGATTAGTTCATCCGGAAGTGAAGAGTTCCCGATCCTAAAGTAGAGGGGTGGCTGGAATCAGGTAACCTAAGCCGGACCCCTGAAAGGCCTCACCACAGCCCCTGAACAGGAGGAAGAACCCCCACTGTTTTGGACAAAACAAGACAAAGGCAAAGCTAGCCAGTGCCTCAGGATCTATACATAAGGCTAGTTTGGAGCCTTGTTATTTTGCATTAAAAAATATATTTCTATTTTCCCCCCATTTGTATGTGGTGTGTTTCTCATTTCCCCATCCACACTACAGAGCTGGACCCTCATCTATTTCTGTTCTGCAGTAACAGAAAAGAATGGAGAAAAGTTTCCAAGACATTATAAAGGAAGAATTGATAGGATTTGATGATTAATTGGGAGGGTGAAAACTAAGGAGGAGAATTTAACAAAGGTAGTTCAAATGTTTTAACCTGACAGGGAAAATCCTGCGCTAAGCAGGTGAAGTTGGGAGGGAAGGGAGCTGATTTTAAGGGGAAAATACTGAGGCTGTTTTTAATGTGCTAAATTTGCAATGAAATCTGGATGGTGGCAGTGGTAAGGAGTGGGGAGATGAGTCTTGGCACTTCATAATCTCCCCTCCTTTGGTATGGACAATGGACATTTATCTGATCCTGTTGTGTAAACACAGCTTCAAATCTCCTTCCAACCAGCACCTCCTATAGAGAAATTAGGGAGCCCCTTTTGGGTCAAGACATCCTGTGGAAATGGTTGGAATACCATTTTGCCACCTCTTGGGAGCTGCTGTGTCCCTTTATTTAAAAAACAGATTTATCCAAATGTGAGAATTTAATGCCCAAAGAGGAACCAGTAAGGAGATGTAGAAGGCAGCAGCACTCAGCAAACAGGACAGCCATCCCTTCAGTACCTAAGCAGACAGAATTGGAAGATGTTTAGACCCATATAAAAACAGGCTCTAAGGTTCAGTTCAACCCAATAGTCACTCATGAGAACCCATCTGGTGCAGACTTTTCTTTCTCTTGTAAGCCATTTCACAATGTGCTTTATCCTCACATACAAAGGCGGGGAGGGATGGGGAGGGAACTACATTTTCCAGGGTGTAAAAAGTTGTAATCATGCACTCCACAAAGAGTAATCCCACTTACCTGACCGCAAAATATTTCAGTCAAATAAACTTTTCTTCCCCCTAGCGCTGTGTAGTCAAAGTAATTTGGTAGCTAGACTGATACTTATCCTTTTTCAGCTGATAGCCCTTGCAGTGTTAACACAGCCACAAGTGGGTTAAAATAAAAGAAAGCCATGGAATTACTCACCAACAACCCTGGAGGTTGTGGCCCCTAGTTGAATAAAATGGTTTGGCTTTTTCTTCCTAAATCTTGAGAACTCTCCTGATAATTTGCTTAGTATCCAAACTGACTAAACTCAGCATACTTTAAAGATGAGAGAATAATGCTCCTTTTGGAAAGAGACTGCCAATTTGAGTGAAAAATCAAATGTGTAACACAAACTGCAATCTCAAAGCCCTCTAAAGACCTCATCCTGCTCTCAATGCCAAGCTCCTCCAACCTGCAAATTGTCAATCCAAAATGTAGCTTGGTTGCAAAGGATTCTTGCAAAAAAAAAAAACAAAAAACAAAACAAAAAACAAAAAAAACCAACAACCACCCTGCTAAATACTAACACACCTCTGAATCTTGCTTATCAAAAATCGTGACTGCAAGCATGGAAAAGAAGAAAACCATGTGAAAACCAGATTACATTTAACTTTAGTTAACAGTAAATCACATCTAATGTTCAATCTTAAAGCAAAAATGATGGGGGAAATGGATCTGTCTGGTTTTTTGCTTGTTTTGGAACGTACGTGAATAATTATTACAAATACACGGTAAAATCTCTAGCAACAACACGAGGGCCAGGGTTTGAATTTTTAGCGGCTCCCCGAGGGAACAGGCAGTAGAAAAAAGAATAAACAAGTAACAATGCAAGAATAAAGCCCAGAAACATCACAAAAGGGCTCAGAGGTATAAGGGAAACCATATGAAAGAAAGGGTCAGAGCAGGAAACCCTATGAGGAAGCAAAGGGGAAACAGGAACAGCTAGACTAGAATGTACATTGAGAAGCCCAGGACAATCGCTGAGCTTTTTGTACTTGGATAAGCTAAAGAATGGCAGGTAAGAGTGAATAGCAAGGGAAAGAAAACTGGATCAAAGTTTCTGGGAGACTGAAAACTGGATCAAAGTTCTCCAGTCATGCCTGGAAATTAAATCTAGAAATAAAGGCAGTGACACCTATATGGAAAGCCTCATTAAAGACATTTGTGAATGTCTTATTATGCCAGAAATTGTTGAAGGCTCAGGTAGTCAGTTTTAAGGTATAGATGGAATATACCCATTCTCTTTAGCCTTTCTACACTAGGGGCTGGAGATTGAAATTAAAGTACAAAGAACAGAAGTTAAAAAAAAATTTTTTTTTAACTTAAAGACATTTTTCTATGACTCTCTCCATTACTTGTCTATGAAGATGATGCTGACCAGTCAGGCATCTTGAAAGGATCACACGCCTTATGAGTTTTAGAAAGGTCAAGGAACTGGTCCTTAAAAGTTACTGTGTGATTAGGCCTTACTTTCTACATCTTTTCAGTGAGTGGTTGAAAGAGATGGCCTCTTCACGGGAGTTAGGAAATGAGTTAAGGGGATGCTGAAGCCTGGCTGACACTCTCAGATGGGCCCTTTCAGGTTACCTGGTATTTAGCACCGCCAAGAATCCAGGACTGAATTTTCAACTTGCATATTCGGACACTGCATTTTTATCATTTCACCTACAGGGGACTGATTCGCATGGATTCAAAATGGACTAATTTGCTGGCTGGACCTCTGGTCTGCTCACTTTGTCTGTCTAGAGGGGAGAGCCCATTGCACACAGGCTGCCTCTCTGTTGGTGGACAGAGACTTTCAGAAGCAAGGTTGCCCCGGGACGAGGGAACTAGACCGGCAGTTGGATATTCTGTGGAGGGGAGCAGTTCCTCCCTCTCTCCTAGGCTGTAAAATCTGCTGCCTGCCTCTGCACACACACTCTGCCCTCCTGCCCCTTAGTTATACTCTTCTTTGCTGCCAGAGTGATCTTTTCAAAACCCAGGTCTGGTCATTGCAAAATACTCCTCCTCCTCCTCCTCCTCCTCCTCCTCCTCCTCCTCCACCACAGTGCAATCCTTCAGAGGCCTCCAGGTGTTCTGAGAAGAACGAAGCTCAAATGCATGGCGCTGGGTATGGTCAGTCCCTGGATGTCCTCCCCAGCCTCAAGCCATCACTCCACCTAACAGGACTGGCCTTTCTGACCACCATGCTCCCTCTTGCAAAAAGACTTGTGCATGCACTGTTCCCTCTGACTGGGACACTCTTCCATCCCCTTTTCCCCACGTTAGTTGTTTCTCATCCATCAACTCTCAGTTTAGGGGCCATTTCCTCAGGGAGGTCTTCTCTAACCCCTATGACCAGGTCAAGTCTCTCTAGGGCAAGTTCTCTTGGCTCCTTGGCCTGAGCTTTTATGGCACAGAACAATGACACAGTTAACGTTTATCCACGTGAGTATTTCATTAGATTGTGAGCTCCGTGTGGGCAAGGGCGATGTGTGCTTTTGCTCACCATTGTGTCCCTAGCCAGCCTGGCTCAGTAAATGTTTGTTGAATGAATGAATGTTAATAAATTACCTTTGTCCAGCTTAGTAATTCATACATTCGGTCAACAGAACCTGACCATTGAACAATAGTGGTTCTCCATCTACACTTGAACATGACGATCAGAGGACCTTTTCCTGCTGGACAATGTAGGAAACACCATGACACTTTCTTATTAATTAGCTCACCTTTTTCCTCTTTTTTAAAAATGCTTATTTATTTTGAGAAAGAGAGAGTGCACACAAGCAGAGGAGGGGCAGAGAGAGATGAAGACACAGAATCCCAAGCAGGCTCCGTGCTGTCAGTGCAGAGCCCAATGTGGGACTCAATTCCACAAACCGTGAGCTCATGACCTGAGCAGGAATCAAGTGTCCGATGCTTAACCCACTGAGCCACCCAGGCACCCAAGCTTACCTTTGTATTTACATCAGACAGGCTTTGGCTGTGATATTATCTCACACAAGATGCAATTAATTGGATGAAACTGGGACTTGGCCTTGAAATCTGCCATATGATAACATTCTAGGTTCTCACAGCTTTCAGAGTGCTTCAACATTCCTCACTTAACATGCATGACAAGGCTATGAAGTTTGCCGACTGGATCTTACAGATTATGGACTGAGATTCCAAGACATGAAGAAATTTGCTCAAGGTCCCGGGGCTTGTGAGGCCCTAATCTAATCTCACCAAGAACATGTTTATTTTTAACTTCGTACCCAAATTCATGAGTAACAAACCCAATACGAGGCTCAGAACCTAACATGCACTAACCATAAAATTCTATCATTCATCTCAGTTCTAAAAGTTTCTGGTTCTATGATTTTCTTATTAATTTGTAATTACTATAAGGACCAAGGGGAGGTGGCCTACTTGTGAGTGACACGTACCTCTTTAACAGGTCACTCCAAAGTCTGATTCTCTAGTGATGTGTTCCAAAATTGGGTCTGTTCACACATAATTCTATAGAATGAATTAGTTAATCCCAATTCTTCCTTTTAGTTTCTGTAACCATTCAGATATCTTCCAAAGGACTAACATTAGTGAAAAACTGACCCCTTCCCTGAGGTGCCTTGTTAAAATGCAGGTTCTGATTCAGTAGGGGTTGTGGTGGAGACTGAGATCCCGCATTTCCAAAAGCTCTTGCAGGACTCCAATGTTGGTGGCCTCCAGACCACACTTTGGGGACAAAGGCATTAGAAAAAAAATTTTTCTTTACCCTGGAAGAATATTACATGGAGTTAGGAGTTAAGATATCCTCCTCAAACTTAAAAATGTTTTCATTTTACTTTTTAATTTTATACTCACCTGCCATACTTGCATTTTATTTTGTAACGAATGCTATTCTGTATCAAAAACTTTTTAATGAACCAAATGTCTGGTCCTTGTAGGAAAGCATTCCTTAAAATTAATCGAACTCCAGGTGTGAATAAGCATTTAAGTTTTTGCTTTCACTCTTGCAGAAAGAAAAATAATGAGCTTACAGTTTTTGGAAACATTTCATTATTCTGACTAGCATTAATGGCTTCTGAAGTCTAAATAACAGGTTGGGCTGAGGACTCAGAGTATGAATGGGGGTCTCTCGTACTCAAACCTTTTATTATCCAATAGGAAATGCCTTTTTCATCAGGCGTTACTGATCACATATCAGAAGGAGATGAAAAGACTAAAAATGAGTAAGGGGTGTTTAATATTCAGGTTGTACAGGAGCAGCAATAGTCACTAAGAAGAACAGATGAGAAGTAAGACTAGAGATATTTCCCTCTGCCTGTCTGCTGATTCTGGAGAAAGAAAGCAAAGGTCTAGCTTCATGGCAGCCACATCGATGACCATTCCCATGAGTCCTTGTTATTGACTTTATTTATGCTTTAAGTTGGCTTCAGGGCTTATTCCATCATAAGGTCAGGGTTGAGCATCTCTTAACCTCAAGAGAGACATCCTTCAGTCCCCAAAGTGCCATTGTCTTAAAAGGGACCACCATCAAAATCACAGGGATTGCATTTCTAGGCGCTGCTCAGGTGCCTTCAAATTTGAGAGCAATCCTTTAATGGAAAAACCAGTGTGGGCTAAAATGGGGCAAATGGAAATGGTCCGATCTCTCAATTGCCTCCTGGAATGGCATCTAGGAAGATGGAAAAGCTAAGTCTAATGGAAAAGGGAGTCTGGCTCCACATGCTGGGATGAAAAGAAGGATGAGCTGTTTCTGTGGCCAGCTCTCCAGTCTAGGCCTACATATCTCTCATAGCAATTACGTGAGCACTTCTAGTAAGTCTCCCACTCCCACCCTCCTCCAGTCTACTTAATGCAATGCTTTTTGATCAATATCCCCACACATCAAAGCTCAAAACCCTCAGTGGCTGCCCATTACCCACAGAATAAGGCACAACATTTTATCTAGGTGTAATTGAAGGCATTCTGCATGTGACTTTAACTTGTTTATCCAAACTTGTCTCTCACTCCTCCTCGACACAAGCCCACGATTCAAGCCAAATTATTTTAAGTAATGGCTCCAAGTTACCTAATGGCTCCAAGCTTCCATTTCCTCAATGTGGACCAAAATAATAACTGATCTTACTGGGTTATTGTGAATTAGGTTAGTTAATACATATAATATGCTTAGCACAAGGCCTGGAACATGGAAAGAGCCTGTAATGGGTTGGATGGTGTCCCCCCTGCCCCCCACCAGAAGATATGCCCATGTCCTAATTCCTAGAAACTACAAATGTTACTTTATTTGGAAAAGGGGTCATTTGAAGATGTAAGTAAGGATCTTGAGATGAAAAGATCATCTCTAATAAGAGACACGGGGTAACTAGACAGAAGAGAAGGTCATGTGAGGGTAGAGACAGGTTGCCGAGGAGTGCCAACAGCCAGCAGATGCTGGAAGAGGCAAGAAAAGGAATCTCCCCTAGAGCACAGTTTTGCCAACACCTTGGTTTCAGACTTCTGCCTTCATACGTGTGAGAGAATAAATTTCTGTCGTGTTAAGCCACTATATTTGTGATAATTTATTATGGTAGCCACAGGAAACTCATACGGGGCCCATTATATTTTAGCCATTATTATCATCAATTAATCCCCAAATGTGCCTTTCCTTTTTCCTCTCAGCATCATGTTTTATCTCACTGTTCTCTTTGTCCAGCACAGTACCTTGCAATTAGAAAACAGAATAAATATCTATTGAAAGAAAGAAAAAGGGGAGGAAGGAGGGAGGAAGGAAGGGGGAAGGGAAGGAAGGAAGGAAGGAAGGAAGGAAGGAAGGAAGGAAGGAAGGAAGGAAGGGAGGAAGGGAAGAAGGGAGGGAGGGAGGGAAGGAGGAAGAGAGGAAGGGCATACCGCTACCACTTACCTGGTGTTACATGCCCACAGTAGCTTTTCTCGATGGTCTTATTCCATCAACTCTAGCACAGTGCCAAGAACAACCATTTGATGCTTGTCACCTGCTGTCCTGTGGTGTAACTTTGTGTGTCTCTCTCTTCCCAAAGCTTCTTGAGAACAGGGATTACTTCCTTTATCTTTCTATACCCTCAGGGCCTAGCAAATAGTAAGTAACTCAAATCTGTGGCCATAATAATAATCCCACCATCAAAAACTGCCCACTAATTTGCTAATTTGTCACTCGTTCTAGAGTTTCCGCACGCCCTAGCATTTATCATATCCTTGTCAATGCTAGCAGTTTGCTCCTTGTGTCAACTGCCTTTCCCAACTGGCACAGAACCTTCTAGTTCCAACATATTTCAAGGAGCAGCAAGTGGTAGATGAGCTTGAACAGGTTAATTATTCTGCTGGGTAGACTTGTGCTGAATATAGGCCCATGCCTCCATGCCTGAAAAGTTCTTCCTTACACATACAGAGATGGTTTCCTGATGTTTCTCAAAGTGGAATTACTCTGTTATTTGTTCACTTGTGAGTCTGTTTTCTGTGTGACCCACATAATTCCCTGTTTGGGTTGGTGAACCCCTAAACTGCAGGGAATCAACTCAGCCTTAAGCTTCTCCCATCTGATGACAATTATTCTCATGACTCAATGCATGTCATTCTTTTTTTTCCCTCCACATAGCCCAAAAACGCAGAGACTGACCACCACTTGTTAATGTGATGTCAGATTGACTTAAAAAAAAAAAAAAGTCTCCTTATTTGGACCTATTTTCAAACTTAGAAAAAGTTTCAAGGGACCCCCATATACTCTTTACCTAGATTCACCTTTTGTTGACATTTTATCCCATGTGCTTTAGAATTTGCCTTCTTTCTGTCTTTCTCTCTCTTGAACCATGAGATGGTAAATTACATACATCAGGATCCTTCACCTCTAAATATTGTGTGCATTGCCTAAAAACAGGAATATTCTCAACATAACCACAGTACATTTACCAACTTCATAAATTGACATTGGTACTGTCCAAATCCCAATGCTGTCAGTAGATCTAACAATGTCTTTTATGGCATTGTCCACATCTCCCCCCACCCCCATCTTATGTCGAGCGTAACGTCCCTGCAGTTTGTTGAGCATTTGGTTTTCTTTTTCACCTTAGCTTCCTTTAATCTGGAACATTTTTACAGCCTTTCTTTGTTTCTCATCATGTTTACATTTTTTAAGAATTCAGTTTCCCTGGCCTTTTTTTTTTTTTTTTAAAGAACATTTTCATATTGCATCTGTCTGATGTTTTGTTTATACATTCTTGGCTGGAATATTGCAAGATTAACACTTTGTCCTTCTAAGGGTATCACAGCTAGAGGCACACAATGTCCATCTACCCTTATTGGTAATGTAAATTTTTCTCATGCATCAAGGTATTGTTCAATTTTCTCTACTGTATAATTAATTTTTCCCCTCCCTTCAACTAATAAAGCAGTCTTTGGAGAAATACTTTAAGTCCAAGCAAATGTCTTGCTCATTAACATTTCTCCCTTAGATTTAGCATACATTGATGGTTCCTGCCTGATTCTATCTTTACTCTGATGATTGCCAAATGATGATTTTCCAGCTTCAGCAATCCCTCTGCGTTTACCAGTTAATCCTTCGTATTCTAGTTCTCTATTACCTATCTATCTATCTATCATCTATCTATCATCAGTAAGGGGTTGAATCCTATTTTTTCATGAATCCTATTTTTTCAGTGGCTTATAATTCATCACTATACTTAATTTTGGTGCTGAATTTGTCCCAGATTTACTCAGTGGGAACCCTCCTCAACCTGGCTCCTGAGTCAGATAGATATTTTTAAAAGGTTTCTGGTGGTGCCTGGGCAGCTCAGTTGGTCGAGCATCCGATTTTGGCTCAGGTCATGATCTTGTGGTTCATGGGTTCAAGCCCCGTGTCGGGCTCTGTGCTGACAGCTCAGAGCCTGGAGCCTGCTTCGGATTCTGTGTCTCCCTCTCTCTCTGCACCTCTCCCGCTCATGCTCTGCCTCTCTGTCTCTCAAAAATGAATAAACATTAAAAATAAATAAAGTTCCTGGATTTTGATTGGAAGATAAAATACAAGACTTTAATGGTCATTCTATGCACCTTAGCACAATAGGAGAGCATGTCGTGCAGTGGTAAAGGGTTTGGAATTGAGATAGATCTGCTGTCTATTCTGGCTTTCCTATCTATAGGCAATGTTTCTTGGGTAGATTACTTACCCTCCCTATGCCTCGGTTTCCTCATGATAGTGTGATAATATTAGAACTTACTTCACAGGGCTGTTGTGAGAATGTACGCGAGCTGCTTAGTAGAGTAACTAACACTTGATATACATGTGTTAGTGCCATTACTTAATTTCTCCATATGACAGCTCATGCAGGTTCCGGGTTGTCTCAAGGACTACCGCTGCTTCCTATTGCTAACAGAAACCATCCACAAGCCACTGCAAATTCATATCTATTAAAAAAATTTTTTAGGGATGCCTGGGTGGCTCAGTTGGTTGAGCGTCCGACTTGGGCTCAGGTCATGATCTCACGGTTTGTGGGTTCAAGCCCTGCGTCGGGCTCTGTATTGACAGCTCAGAGCCTGGAGCCTGCTTTAGATTCTGTGTCTCCCTCTCTCTCTCTGCCCCTCCCCTGCTCACACTCTGTCTCTGTCTCTCTCAAAAATAAATAAACATTAAAAACAATTAAAATTTTTTTAGTTTATTTTTTGAGAGAGAGCAGGGGGAGGGGGGCAGAGAGAGAGAGACTCCCAACCATAAGATCATGACTGGAGCTGAAATCAAGAGTCAGACACTCAACTGACTGAGCCACCCAGGCACCCCTCATATCTATTTTAAAATACATTTAAAATAATTGAATTGTTGACCATTGTGGGTCTCCAAGAATCCAGAGATAATTTAGCCCTGCTTTCCTTTGGTTGAAGATGTAGAGTCTGAGACCCTGAGAGGTTCGTTGGCTGGTTCCAGGTCACCCAGAAGAGTGGAAGAGCAAAGAGGGCTGCCCAGTCTCCAACGATGCGCTCTGAATGTCATTCTCTATCTCTACGGTGATCAAGCGCAGTGCTCATTTGATTTCTTTTCCCAGTCTAAGGGGTATTATTCAAAGCATCAGTGGGAAAGCATCTCATTTTCGGCATGACTCATCCTTGTTCCAAGATTACCATGCTCCACTTTCATTCTTTGCCTCCCACTCAGTTTCACATCCAGCCAGAGTCCTGAGAGTTGTGCCCTCTCCATCCCCCCCACCCCACCCTGCTCTCTCCCCTCCCCCACTGTGCTTTTACCTCCTGGCCCAGCCTGCCCCACCATCCTCAGATTCCGCTGGTCACTTTTATTGGACTCTGGTTTAAGAAAGGCATGTCTTCCTGAAATACCGCTCTGATCTATGTTGAAAATAGAATAAAGAAATATACTTAAGTTGCAGCAGATGTACAGAGACAAGTGTTTGTCCATATGCTTCCGACATTCCAGTAAGGTCCAAGCATTATAGCAAAAAGCATGTATTTCTGGACATTTATATTTTATTTCAACCTCCTCCAAAAAGAATTAGGGATTCTTCTGATGTGTTGGGACGTTGTTGAACAAAATAGAAGGGAATACATGTGCTGCTGGCTAAGGCTTGGGGGAATCTTTTTATTACGCCAAGATTTTCAGTTTTGTGCTGTTTTTTCAAACACGCTCTGACCTGTATAATTTGATCTTTGCTTACATTAAAATGCTAGTAAAGTGCTGAAATATTTACAGATAGAATGATATGATGTCTGAGATTTGCCTCAAAAATAATCCAGGATGTGGGAAAAAATGGATGAGGGGAAAGGTGAAGCAAGATTGGCTATAGATTGATAAAGTCTGAGGCACAATGATGAGTACATAGTGTTTCTGCACCTTTTTATATGATTGAAGTGATCTATAATTAGTAGTTTTAAAATTCATTTGAATTCTCACAATTTGCTTCCCCTCCCTGCCTCCTCCACCCTCCCCATTTCTGTTTGTTTGTTTGTTTGTTTGTTTGTTTTTTGCTCTGCTTCTTCCAAATCTGTCATTTCTTGAAAAGCCAGCTCAAGCTATACACTCTTTAATAAAAGCTTCCTGATTACTTTTATCCACAAAAACACCAACACTTCTTAGCACCTAAATGTGTGTTGCCTTGCATGAGTCTGAGTTACTCTTGTAGCCTGACTGGTCTGGACACTTGTTAAGGGCAGAGACCAAACTTCCATTTTGGGGTAAACCCCAAACAGCCTGGTCTAAAGCTGGGCTCAGTCAGTGCTTCCTAATGGATGCACATGCTTGCTGGTAGATTGGAAGAGACTGGTGAAAAGTGTTCTGAAGGGTGCCACTGTAAAGAACAGGCTATGTATTTGCCATCATTTTTTCTTTAAAGCTCTTCTGCAAGGTTCGAGATATCTCACTTTACCTTTAGGAAGAAGTGTCTTAAGAGAAATTCTTCTCCCAATTGAAGCATTTCATGTTAGGTCCTCATTCAAGAACAAGCAATGCAAATGCCAGTGGATAGTTTACCCCCAAAAGAGACTTAATGAAATAAAACCCGATACATGGAATTAATCTCAGAACTCTGCATCTCCTCCCACTGCAATAATTGAAGGAGGCAGTAGGGTGGGAAAATATCAGGAAGAAAATTTCAGTTGTTAGCTTTCAAAATTTTGCCTGGGGAGCCACATAAGAACCATCTCATTTTAGGCTTGTCCCTGCTGGTTTAATGCAGGGCCAGAGCCAAATTCAAAGGGAGTCTCATTGAGCTGCATGTGCTTATTAGTTCCTTCTCACACTGGTCTTTCAAAATGCTTAGAACTAGTGCTTTTTCAGACGAGGGGAAGAACCACTAGAAAGTTGGAAAGAGTCCAAGGAAAGTTTCTCCATCTTTCTTCTCCCATTGGGAAGCACAGGGAAATCATCCCTGTGGTGAAGCCTTCTCCCATCTGTTAGTCCTCCTGGAAAGGAGGACCCCACAGCAGCCCTCTGGATCAGAGTTTACTTCAAGAATAACCCTGCAGAAGCAGAAACAACCCTCCCATCAACCCAACCTGAAAGCCTTCACCCCGCAGTTGCCTGCGGTCACGGATGCTTTTGTTCAATATCTTCTGCATTTGCATCCCAATGATTTGTCTCTCAGCCTTCTCTTCTCCAGGGAAAATAATCCCTGGAGAGGATGGATTAGGGAAGTACAATTGTCTGGCATTCAGGCAGAGCAAAAAAGAGCCGAAGATACAGAATAGTCTTCCTTTGCCTGCTGGAGTTCCCCACAGAGCCTCTCCAAGTGGGTCTTTCAAGACTTCCCCTGAGCTGACTCTTCAACAGAACAAGGGAGGCCTCACAATAGAGAAATGCTATTCTCTCCATTAAACACAGCTTGGGAAGGTAGAAAGAGTAACAGCAAGAGAGAGTTTGTTGAGACTTAAGGAAGAGCTTCAGGAACCAAGAGGTTGGAGGAATCGCGAAGCCTTTGCCCCCAGACAATCATTAGTCTTGGACGGTTTCATTGTTCACCCACAGCGGAGCAAGTGAACCAAATGACCTCTTGAAATCCCTTCCAGCTATAGTGTCCTTTGATTCTAGAAACCCAGCGCGTGTTCCTTCTGCTCTGGTTGTACTCTGAACTCCATGCGAGTGACCTTGGCTGGGCTTTAATCACTCAGTCTTTAGATTTCTTCAACAGTAAAACACAGCTGGTTATAATGGGTGACAAGTCCCACTGTCCAGGAGGCAGTACGACTTGTAGTTGCCAGATTTCTGTTAACCAAGGTGACAGTTTTGAGCTGGTTGATAATGGCACCTGGCTAAGCTCCTACGGACAGGCTCAGTGTAGAGAGGTCGGGTGAGTGTTTCCCAGAGTAGCCAAAGAATGTTTTCCTCAAAGAGTAATGCATTTTGGTGTTCTTTTGGGTGTGCTAGGAATAAGGGGGACTTCTGTTTCCAAAAGAGAGCTCTGAAGCAGCTTATATTCCTTTTCCCCAACACCCTGAAATGCCTTCTAACTACAGGATGAGTTTAACATAAACATGATGCTGGGTATGTACTACCTCTCAACAAATACTTCTTTCTCGATTGACGTTGTAGGGTTCATCTCCTGCATTCATTGAAAATGCCTATAATCCAATGCTGGAGCTTTGGGAGGAAAGAGTAGAAAGGATGGCAGCAGAGAGGCCCCTCTGGGAAGCTATAGCATAAATGGTGATTTCTTCTGCAACAGAGGCTTTGGGCTGACCATGACTTTGAGTGCCGGGTTTTGTAAACAAGC
Organism: Panthera pardus; assembly: GCF_024362965.1. Taxonomy (NCBI): domain Eukaryota; kingdom Metazoa; phylum Chordata; class Mammalia; order Carnivora; family Felidae; genus Panthera; species Panthera pardus. The sequence goes on from NW_026526777.1 coordinate 37,419,986, forward strand.
AACCACAACCACAAACCACAGGGCATTAAGAGTAAATGTGCAGCAAACAGAGGGAGACATGTGTCACGCATTTCCCTATCTTGTCTACTACAGTAGAATACAAAGGGCGAGTGGCCTTGTCTTTGAAAATGAAGGACAGATATGTCTGGCAGCTGTTACCCAAATGGCAGTTTTGTCTGTTTGGCAGTGGTATAAATCACTGAGCAGTGTTCCCAAGCATAGACTGGAGCCACACTCCATTCTTCAAGGTGGGCACTGGGGTAACAGGGTAACTAGCCGTTTGAGTAAGGATACCTACTTCTTTGTGCTTGTACTTGTGTAGTGAAAAGAACACTGGATCAGAGTCAGGAAACCTGAGTGCTAACCCTGGTTCTTTGACAGGTGGTTATTGTCTACCTGAGACAAATTGCTGTCTCTCTCTGGGTCTCAGTTCCCCGTCTGCTAATTTAGGGATTAATCGGTGATTATTCAGATGCTGGGACCCCACCCTAGACCTTTCGAAGCAACCTCCAGAAGCGGGGCCTGGACGAGTGAAGGCGGCAAAAGCTCTCCTAGAGATTCTGGTGTGTATGCCAAAAGAAGAACTACCAGATTGAGAGGTTGCTGAATTCTATGATTCTCCAAGATTGAGAGGAAAGACAAAAAATTCAGTAGGCAGCTCCATAAAGTCGACAGTTTGTCATTTGGCTGAATTTAGGGCACTCAATCTCAAAGTGTGGTTGGGGGCTCACTTCACATTTGTGCAGTTTCTACAGGTAGGGTTTGGGCTTGGTTCTGAAAGTTTATGCTGTATAATGAGAATCCAGTGTTCTCAAGCCTTGAATACATTAAAAAATAATTAGTATAATTCTATAATTACCAGACATGACCTCACTGGGTTACCCTTATTCTAATGGAATCTGCTGAGGATGCTTAATTTTGCCTTCTGGAGATGTGATCTATAGCCTCAAAAATTCTCTCAGAGGGACTTCTGAGAGAGCTGTCCAGCTGATCTACACTCCCAGCCCTTATTCTGAGCACTTTTCCCTAGAAGGCCTTATACACATCTGTGGGTTGAGAATGGTAATGAGGTAAAGGTATCAACTGGCCAGTGAACCCAGGAGGGCCCAGACCCTGGCCTCTGGCCAGCAACTCCTTTCCATGAGATTTCTCTAAGGAAACCCGTTGTCAGAGAGAACAATGGCTGATAACAAACACTGTTCCGGGACATGTGCCCTGACCCCCAAAATGGAACCCATGGTTTAGGCTGGATGGAGCTCATGCAGAACCCCTTTGACATAGGCACGAGGCAGCATTTCTTCCTTTATCTTTTTCCTATAAGTCACCCCCAAGTCAATCTCACTGTGTCCAAAGGAGAGGAAAGGCCATCCAACAAGAAGAGAGCACAAGCAGCAAGATGGACACCAGGGCAAAAAGGCATCTGTATCACTACCAACAGCAGGGCTGGTCCAGACTGCCCACCTTGGGCCTCCCAGGTGCAGCCTCTTTGGCTTGAGAGACAGTAGAAGAGTCCAAAGAAAGAACACCAGAGACAGCCAAAGAGAAGGCAGACGCTACTTCTCCAGCAGGAGAGAAGATAAAAATGATAGCCTACCTTTTGCTTCGTGGCAACTGGGAAAGTTCTTGGGAAGAAACTTGAGCATTCCCAAGGACGACTCTCTGGGATTGAGTTCCCACCAAGTGTACCTCTCCTGTTAAGGGTAGAGATTGTGCCATTCTCCCCTGTATTCCCAGGATGAGCATACTTGATGGCATACGTTGTGGGTCCTAGGTGTTGTTATAGATTAAATACCTTGTCCCTCTCAAAATTCATGTATTGGAGCCCTACCCCCCAATGTGATGGTATTTGGAGATGGGGGCTCTGAGGGGTCATTAGGGTTACCTGAGGTCACAAGGATGAGGCTTTTATGATGGGATTAGTGCCCTTATAAGAAGAGACACCAAAGAGCTTGCTTTCTGTCTCAGCATGCACACAGAAGGCACGTGAACACAAGATAGTAGCACCGGGAAGCCAAGAGGCCTCAGAATGAAACCTACCTTGCTGGCACCTTGATCTCGGACTTCCAGCCTCCCGATTTGTGAGAAATACATTTCTGTTGTTTAAGCCCCCCAGTCTGTGGTATTCTGTTATGGCGGCCTGAGCTGACAAAGACAGCGCTCAATACATTATATGGAATGATCAAAAGATTGAACAAATGAATACGATTGTGCTTTGCATGGAGTGATAGTAGGATGTGTCTAATACCACATCATCCGAGATGCAAAGGAGGTTCAACTCAAACAGTCCTAAGCAAAAACGGAGCATGTATTGGTTCATGTAACCGAAAAATCCAAAAAGTAATCTTCGAGCACAGCTGGATTGAAAGGCACCAACACTGTCTTCAGAAACGTTTCTCTCTCCATCCCTCTGCTCTGCTTTGTTGTGTTGATTTGAACTCAGCAGCGTTTCTCCAAGTTGAGTTTTGACCACCTTGGCAACACAAGTTAACAGAGAGCGTTGCTTTTCCAATACATGTAACCGAAGTTCTGCCGTTGGCTCTCTTGGGACAAACTTGGGACACATGCGCCTCCTGAATGCCCTCCCGGCCAGAGAGATGCAAGTTGTGGACAGGTTATGTGCTCCTCCACAGGGGTTGTGGGGTCAGCCTCACAGAAACTTCATGGCCTCAGGATGGGGAGGAAGGGCTCCCTAAGGGCAAGCCAGACCCCCTTACCTGGATAAAGAGACTAGGTACTGCTCGGGCAAAGCACACACAGAAACAGCAGGTGTCCAGCAGGTAGTATGTGACTCTCATGGATTAATATGAACTGCAAAACCATAAAGTAAGGTTTTGTTTGTATACTGCTGGTAAGGTTAATTTTGAAGTTAATTATTCTGCTTTAATTGAAATAATTAGAAATGAGAAAATGAAAATACACTTGAGCGATTTTTTTTCAAGTTTTATTTATTTATCTTAAGAGGGAGGGAGAGAGAGAGAGCATAAGCAGGGCGAGGGCAGAGAGAGAAAGAGAGAGAATCCCAAGCAGTCTCCCTGCTGTCAGCAATGGAGCCTGACACACTGTCAGCATGGAACCAGACACAGGGCTCAAACTCATGAACCATGAGATCATGACCTGAGCCAAATCAGAAGTTGGACACTCAACCGACTGAGCAACCCAGGCCCACCCTAAAATAAGCTTGGGTTTTAATCAGTACACTTGAATTTAATTCTAAAGCCTTATCCAGTAACATCCTTCTATTTTTCCTCTGCTTGTGTAAGTAATGCTCATTATAATTCTTTGCAGAAAACACAGCAAAGTATGAGGAGGAAAATAAGAACCCCTTAAAATCCTAAATATATTTACTAAAGTTTTTTCTATAATCTCCCAAGCTGTTTATCTATTCCGTATATATGCTATATATTGTGCGACCTATTTTACAGAATGTGTTTTAAGGAATATGCTTGAATGTTAAATATAGTTTCATGTTTATAGCTATCTAAATCATTGTTTTTAATAACTGCATAATATGACATTGACTTAACAAATTGATGGGCATTAAGATTGTTTCCAGTTTTTCCCTATTATAAACAATGTTCCCATGGGCATTCTTAACTATACAGCTCGACACACTTGTGAGGGTATTTCTCTGTGACAAACTCCAGAAGTGAACTTTCTGTGACAAAAGGTAGAGGTCATTTTAACTATGATGCAGATCAAAATTGGCTGTTTTTGTCTTTTGCCCATTTTTAAATTCTCTCGTTGATTTACACAAGTTCTTTACATATTAAGGATATTATCTTAGGTTGAGTTCTCCAGAAATAGACTCTGAGACAGATTCCCATGCAGGAGTTTACTGGGGAGAGCCCATGGGATGAGTAGCTAAGAAGGAGGGACAAAAAGGAGGATTAGGAAGAAGGCTTCACTCAGCTACTTCCATTGGGGAGCTCTGGAGCTAGGATGACCCTTCATTGTTCTGCCTTGAGGAAAGAGGGTGACAAGTGACAAGTGACAAGTCACTGAGGGTTGTGCCCAGGGAGTGAGGATGACCAGGAAAAGTGACTCTTTTCAGCTGTGGAGTTGAGGAGAAGAGCCTAGCTCTGAGACACCAATATACATGACCTGATAGCTGGAGACTGACCTCAATACTGGAGGCGGGCTCTGGTCAGCACTTCCCAGCATCCACTACAGATATCTTCAACCATCACATGTGTTGTACGTGTTTTCTCCACTTTGTCATTTGTCTACTGACTTGTCTATAATTATTCTTTGTTGTACTGAGTTTTTAATCAAATCAATTTTTTTTTCTTTCTGGTTTCTGATTTTTGCATCATCCTTAAAAAGTCCTTCCTTACAGGGTGCCTGGGTGGCTCAGTCGGTTAAGCGTCTGAATTAGGCTCAGGTCATGATCTTGCACTTTGGAGTCATGTCACCAGAAAAGCATAGGTGATCCTGGGAACCACCACTATTGTTCTCAAGGGTCGTCCACTGTCTAGAATCTCCTCATTCTGGCACATAGTTCGGGGTAAATCATGGGGTAAATGCATCCCATTAGGGAACTGGAATCTCCAGTCTTGAGTTGGAGACAAGATTGCATTTTAGGCATGAGGAACATACACAGTGCAACTTCCTTCAGTAGTTACTTCCAAAATGTATCAATCCTCACCATCTGCACCATCTAACCAAAAACTTGTTTTAAACACATTTTAAACACATTTCCTCTTAGCCTTTCCTTGAAATGACACTAGCAAAGTCTTGCAAAACTAGAACTACTTGTTCACAGCCAGCCCAGAGCAGGGTGCTTTCATCAGGGTAGGTGATTCCAATTATGTTGTTTATCCACTTAGGCACACGGAGTCTCAGCCACCTCAGGGACTTCCTTTTAATTTGTTTGTCTCCCTTTGTTAATTGGATAAGCTAAGTGAAATGAGGTGTCTCTTATGGAAGTGCTGCAAGGAGGGAGTCATCGCAAATTTACCAGTGTGGTATTGTCCCTGGTTTGCCAATAGTGAGATGGTACAGAAAAGAATCCCGTCTTCTCTTTTACACTGTCCAGCTGCTACTCTGTGCCCTACGTCAGGAGAGAATCCGTTTCCTTTAAAGGCTCCCAAGGTGCTCTGGCTTCCGAGCTTTTTATTTTTTAAAAAAAAATTTTTTAACGTTTATTTATTTTTGAGACAGAGAGAGACAGAGCATGAATGGGGGAGGGTCGGAGAGAGGGAGACACAGAATCTGAAACAGGCTCCAGGCTCTGAGCTGTCAGCACAGAGCCCGACGCGGAGCTCGAACTCATGGACCGCGAGATCATGACCTGAGCTGAAGTCGGCCACTTAACCGACTGAGCCACCCAGGCACCCCATCCGAGCTTTTTAATCCACCCCATAGTTTTTGGCCTAAGATAGTGATCCATCCATAGGATGGTTTCCAAGTAGGACATTTATTCAGTCATCTATGCTTTCATTCAATACGAACTGAACTGAACACCTGCTTTGTGTTGGAAGTAAGACAGTACTTGTCATTCAGGTTTGTGTTTTATGATTGGTTAGAAATTATGCTTTGGAGGGGTGCCTGTGTGGCTCAGTCAGTTGAGCATTAGACTTCGGCTCAGGTCATGATCTCCTGGTTCATGAGTTCGAACTCCACATTAAGCCTGCTTCGGAGCCTCTGTCCCCCTCTCTATGCCTCTCTCTCTCTCTCTCTCTCTCTCTCAAAAATAAATATACTTAAAAAAAAAAAAAAAGAAATTACACTTTGGAGATCATGAATGAAGGCTCTGCCCTCAAGCCAGTGATGAATCCAGATTTTATGGGGACTACAGCTAACACAGTTTGGGGGCCTCTTTAAGAAAAAAGAACACAAAATTATGACACAGAATTAGGCACTGGGCCATGCCAGGGGCCATGTAAGTGCAGGACCCTGAAACCTCAGCTCACTGGTTCTGTGGAGTTTCCCCTTCTGAGCCAGCCACACCCAGTTTAAACCCCAGGGATGCGACCTTGGGCAGGAGACTGAACTGCTCTCTGCTCATGCTGTCAGCTGCAAAATTAGAAAAATAGCAAGATGATAAAATACACCTCGTAATGGTACGGGGCCAGCTCCAAAGATGAGGATGAAAACATTTAGCCCCATGTCTGGCCCATGATAGGTGCACAGTAAATGTTAGCTATTATTAGGCATGTTATTATCATTATAAGCCTTCACCCAGGAGGACTGCATAACCACAGAACTGAACTTCCAGAGTAGAATCTAGGAAGGAGAAAGAGAATGAAGTCCAAGTCCACACATTTGTGTTAGCCTCGCTTGCATATGGTAGATACATGACATGACCATGAGGCTCAGCCCCACGGTGCTTGCAGCACGTAGCATAAATGGCGGACGGCAGGCATCCCGCCTGCTGCATCCATGTATCCTTGCGCCAGGAGCTGATTCATTCTGAGGTCATGAAGCATTTATCTTCAAAAACAGTATATTAATATCTGATTGTGCAATTAAGCCAGACCTGTCTAGTTTTGCTTTCCTTGAGTGAAATATGTTCATTCAGCATAAGTGAGGATAAATACAGACAAGCTTTTTTTTTTTTTTTTTTTTTTCAACACATGAGGAGCGGATGGGTGATAATAAAACAAGAAAGGCCATTTGGAAGCTATTAAATTACATCCTTTGTATTTGCACAGCACATTCCTCTGATTCTGATGCCATGATATCCCTATAAAGTAGGTAAATATATACTTCCATGTTGCCAGTTTACAGATTTATAACTTGGCACTCTAACCATATTTTCCTTTTTTTTCTTTTTAAGGTCAAAACCTCCCCCTCCCCCAAGTAATTAAATATTCTCTCTCTCTCTCTCTTTTTAATGTTTGTTCACTTTTGAGAGAGAGAGAGAGACAGAACATAAGTGGGGCAGGGGCAGAGAGAGGGGGAAACACAGAACTCATAGCAGGCTCCAGGTGTCACGCTGCCAGTACAGAGCCCAAAGCAGAGCTAGAACCCACAAACCATAAGATCATGACCTGAGCGGAAGTCGGACGCCCAACCGACTGAGCCACACACGTGCCCCTAAATATTCTCTTTCTTAATGCCTGTCATGGGCATCAACGCTGAGAGTCAGTTTCTCACCTAAGTCTTCCTCTCAGAGGTGAGGACAGGGCAATTGGAAAAGAAATTGATAGGGGTGCCTGGGTGGCTCAGTTAAGTGACCGACTCTTGGTTTCGGCTCAGGTCATGATCTCACAGTTTGTGAGTTTCAGCCCCACATTGGGCTCCACACTGTCAGTGTGGCGCCTGCTTGGGATTCTCTCTCTCTCTCTCTCTCTCTCTCTCTCTCTCTCTCTCTCTCTCTCTCTCTCTTTCTCTGTCCCTTCCCCACTTGTTCACTGTCTCTCTTGAAATAAATAAACTTAAAAAAAAGAAAAAGAAATTGATGAACAAGTTATTAGACAATATCACTGCTACTTCTTCCCTTTGAAATTTTCTTTTTGAGATCTTAGTGGATTTTGAAGCCCGACATATCTGAAAGTCTGATAAACCAAATACAATTATGCTTCAGTTAACTAGGATCAATGGTAGCTCCAAGGGGGTGGTTGGGAAGAGGCAGTGATTTAATTACCCCATAATTTCCAATAGCTGCCTCTAACCATGCCAAATAGCCATACAGTCTGAGCAGAAACAGCGTGCTTGCTGTGCAAACATGATTTCAAGACAAGCTTCCAGCCTCCCTTCCTAACAGATTGCTGGCCCGTAAGCCCCTCCTGTGAAGAAACTCTGACTAGCAAAGCAGACTAGAATGTTCTGGCAACAAAAGTTAATTGGATTATCCAAAAGGTTAACCAGAAAAACTTACTGTTTCAAACTCTGTAGTAAAAAATCATTCTGAAGATGTATCCATTCAGTTCCTGCCCTCATAGATAAAATGACCCTAATGTAAACTTTCATGAAGCAGGGCCAAGTCTTAGAGCCCAGCCCAATGGCTGATGCAGAGGAGGCATTCAATAAATATTTGGTAATATAATTAACTAATGAGGTAGGGACTGGAACAAAGACAGTGTTGGGCTAGCTCACGAATTTTTTTCTAGCCTTGTCTTCATCTGTGTAACTGACATGAAGCATGAACATGATACTTGAACATGATACAAATATATGATTTTTTTAAAAAAGTCCCACTGCTTGGATTCTATAAGCTTTCAAAGCATCCCTAATTATTTTGGTTCTTTTAAAGGCATCATTATTTTAGAAGAGATACTGTTCTGTAGAAATATTTACACTCAAGTAACCTCCAAAGATGTCTCAGGTGCTTGAAGAAGACTATAGACGTGAGTGAGAAGAAGTGGGTACACTATCCACTTCCTCCCTTCATCAAGTATTTCTTGAGCATCTGCGGTGTGCCAACCTCTGAAAACTCATTGGTGAGCAGAACAGACATGGCCTCTGCCCCACAGAGCTACAAATGAACAAAATATGGACATAATTACAGCTCGAAATTAGATTCCAATAGGGACACAAGGGGGCGAGGGGTTAACTTAGTTTGGGGGGATTGTAAAGTTCTCTTTCAGGAATGACATTTAAGTGAGACTTGATACAAGGATAGGAATTAGGCAGCAAATATAGAGACTATTCCCCACAGAGGGACCAGCCTATGAGAAGAGCAGGAGGGAGAAAGAAACCTAGTGTACTCTGGGAACTTTACAAAGCACGGAGAGAAAAATTCAAGGTGAGGCAGGGCCAGCACATGCAGGCCTGTGGGCCACGTGTGTGTGTGGAGGGGGGTATTGCCTCTGGTGCTTCCGATCCCCTTTCTTCCTCCCCAACACAACCCTAGGCAAGTTCCTGGCAGCCTCAGGTGGAGCGGCCATATTTGGCCAGGGGCTTCAGGGGACTCTGATCCCACCCCCAGCTTAAGGAGTGGCTCCCCATTGGTCTAAGCCAGTCAGGAAATGACATTTATCTGGTGAGTCTTACTGGGCTAGAGATGTGCACGTGATCTAAAGTGGCCTAATCAGATTTCAGAGAGAAGCTTAGAGTCCTTGACTGGGAAATGGTTCACTCTCTTCCACCATTCTGGTAACTCAGCCAAAGGAGGAGTCAACTTTTAGATGAAGCCAGTGCCCGGTGCAGCAGAACAGAGAAGTAGACATAAATGTGGGTTTTAAGTAACCTGACTGAGCTGCTGAATCAGCCAACTCCAAAGCCTGCCCGAAGTCACCCGTATTTCCCTGTTGGTTAAGATCCTTGAATTGCCTTGGATTCTTTGGACATTCCATCCCAGTTCCCCTAACTCTCTGATAAATCACTACATCTCTGCTGGGTCCCCTTACACCTAATAATCTATAAATCTCTGCAAGGTTCCACTCTTCCTCTCTGGAAGCTCTCACCCTCTGCCATGGCTTCCTTCTTTAGTTGAGGATCTGCTTACCAGTTGTTGGCATTTCCTTGTGACATCTCTTCTAAGTGATGGTCCAGCTTGGATACCTCCAATAAATTCACTAGTAATGCAAATAAGTTCCAAAATGATATATCCTCTCTTCAGAATGAGCAGCTACTCTTGATTTCCTGACTTCGGAAATAGTTGCTTACAATGTGTATGAAGAATCCAGAGGGTGTCTTGCAGATCCCAAGAACAGGAAGTACATGCAGAAAGCAGACAGTCGTCAGGGATCCAGGCGGCTGCTCCCAGGCTCACTCTCGGACACCATATCTGCATCTGCTTTGATCTTCTCTGTATTACAGACTGGCTTCCTCTGCTCCTTGGACCATGTGGAAGAATAAGGCCAATAGCGGGCATCGCTCTCTCAGTTCTTCTGGTAAGTTGAGGAAGAGTTCTAATTGACCCATCTTGGGTCAGTCAGGTGCCCCTAGACGGGGGTTGTGTTTAGCACAGTGCCCTCACAATAACCATGGAGGGATGGTGGGGACCGGGTAGTTCCCAGAAGGAGGGAAGGGTCCATTCCCAGAAGTGGGAGGAGTGCCAGGTTGCCGACACAATGGGGCACTGAGACAGCCATCCTTTCCTGTGAGTGAGGGGATAGCTTTGGAGAAAGTGGTTAAGGAGTGAGGCAGACACTCCAAATTTTCATCGCGGTCACAGACCTTGGGGTCATTTTTTACTCCTCCCTCTACCACCATCCACCTACTTCCTTACTGTCAAATAAGGCACAGATTCTTACTTCTTCTTTCAAGATTCTTCCTAGTTGCCCCTCTCTTCCCTTTCTCACTTAGTTCCCTAGTTTCAATCCTCACTGCCCAACCTCCTGTATTCGCCAATAACCCCACTGGCTTGCCAGACTTTCCCCTCCTCCTATCCACTGTACAGCCAGACTTATCTTCCTGAAATACTGCCTGAAGAGGTTACATCCAAGATTTAAAAGTCTCCCATGTCACCTTGCTGCCTAGAAAATATAGTCTAGTCCCCTTGGCTGGCTATTGCTAATTGCCTTCTCAGCACCTGTGACCTCCAAGGTCTTTCCATGCAGTCTCCCAGCCGTGTGCCTGTGGTGTGATTTCACCCACCTCAGTGTCAAGAGTGGTGCTTGGATGGCTTAAGCCCACCGATGCTGACCCATCACCCTGGCCCTAGTGACTATTTCAGGAAAAGCCACTGAGCTAGGTCCACACCAGCCAGCACATTGTCCGGGCCAGTGTCATTGGCTCGGGAATGGTATGTGAGCCCAGATGACCCACCAGAGCAAACCGCAGGACTTCTGCTGGTCAGACTGGGGCACAGAGGCTCTTTCTCCTCCTGGACCCGAATAGAGAAGCCAATAGCCTAGGGGCTGCTACCAGGCATCTTCATTTCCAAGAATAGCTGAAAGCAGGGCAACTTGCCTAAAAACAATTTTTTGAAAGCCAATTAGCTGCGAGCCAGTTTTTGAATCAAATTAAAAATATATGCATTTTCATTGACTGTTTTAAAAAAGAATGTTTCTTCAATTATGTTTTTGGCACATTGGTCATTTGGCAGGTTGACTTAAATAAAGCCAGGCCGGTGGGTTTAGGATGATGCCGCCTTCAGAAGAAGAGTGGAAAGGCATAAATGCAACGTCCTTGCTATGGCCTTTAAACTCTGGTTGGGCTTCGACTGAAGCCTGTTGCACCTGCTGCCTTTTCCCAAACTCGAGCCAGTCTTTTTCCCTTAGAGTTTAAGTTGGGCTTGGGCAGATTTTCTGGTAAGTGCAACTGACATCCTAACTGATAGAACAAGGTATCTTTCTGAATATTTCCAAATTCTGATCTAATCGTTAGATCCAGTCTCTTCACATTTCTTCATGCTTTTCCAGCGCCATGCCTGTCCTCTGGACGCTCCTTCCTCCAGCCCCTCTGCTCCTTTGATGTCCTCCTGGTCCCCCAGACAGAAACCTCTGTTCTCTCCTCAGGTGGATACAGCTTCCATGGTCCCTTCCATCTCCAAATTACAGTCCCATTCTCTCAGTCCCAAGAGTCACATTGACTTAAGTTCCTTCAGAAGGTCATTAGGAACCGAGGCAGCTCCCGGTGTTGCTCCCTCTCATCTCTCCTCAAGAGCCTCCTGGTTGACTCTGTGTCTGCTGAGGTCCCGTCTCTGCAGATGGGCAGCCTCTTGGTCACTGTTGTTTCCTAGCAACGTCAGGGTACGCATACCCCCCATGTCCTCACTTCAACCTCAGGGTGGCCTTTCAGCTTCTGTTCCCTCAGCGTGTGTCTCCTTTTCTCCATGGGCCCAATCCAGATTTCCCAGAGAGGATCTGATTGGAATAACTAAACTTTATTCACCAAGCCACGCCAGGTCCCTGGCTGGCCTATGGTTGGCCCATTACTGGGCCAAGTTTTCACCCTTGGTTCAAACACCTGTGGACAGGTGGTGGGTTGTGTAGTCTTCATTGGGCTGTCCCTTCCATAGGGTTGAGGGAGGCGAGACCCGGCAACCTAGAAATGGACTGTGGGCACAGCCTGGTCAGGAAGCTGTACCACCCATTTGGCAATCAATCATATGCCCCATTTGTGTGCTGCTGTACTGAGTAATTCAAAGTATTATTTATTATCTAAATTTGCATGTGTTTGTTTCGTATCCATTTAACTAGATTATAAATGTCCTTAACAGTAGAAATGATGGTCCTAAATGTCTGTAATAAAGTGATAACAATAGTTATAGTTATTAATAGCTGCCAATGTATTAGTTATATCTAGTTATACGTAGTAACTATTGCTATATAGTTATCAATAGTATAGATAACAATAAAGTAATAGTTACTGAGCATTGACCATGTACTAGGTACGGTTCTAACTGCTTTGTTAAAAAAAAAAAAAGACCCTCAGTATAAGCCTCACCTATTATTATCCCCATTTACAGATGAGGAAGCTGAAGCCACATCACACATCCAGTCAGAGGGCTCTGAGTGAAAACAGCCAGTTGGATTCCAGAATCTGTCCTCTTAGCACATGGTTCCCCTTCAGCCAGTGCTCGCTACATGTTTATTGTAATTGTGGATACTGTGCCGAAAGGGAAAAATACCATCTCTTTGTGTTGGGTTAGTTCTCAGTCGTCTGTTTGTTCCAGGAAGACTTACTTTTTTTGGCCGAAAGCCTCTTTTTCACAGTCAGCAAAGTAATGCCAGAGAAATATTCACGGAGCAAAACACAATCCATTTTCAAACCAAAAACTCCCTCTTGGCTCGAAGCAAGTTCATTAGCCAGATGCCCCTCCCTTCCCCCATGGTTCCCTGGCACCGCTTTGCAGAAATCTGGATCCAGGGGCCGTGTGCAAGGTGGCTTCTGTCGGCATGAGCAATTGCTAGACAGACATGCGGGCGGGAGCGCCAGCCAGGAAATCATTTTAGCTGTTTCCATCTTCCCTTCGAACCGAGTTCAGGGGGTTAGAGGAGGAGTGCCCCAGCCCGGATTCCCCTTGAATGATGGTGAAGTATCCTGGACTGGGGGCTGGGTTATTCCCACCCCAGCAGTTAATCTGTTGACCCTTACTACCCTCAGGGCCCCAGTGACACTCTCCTGACAGAGGTGACTGTGCCTCCCTGCCAGGGCTAGTGAAGCAACAGGCTACCTGAGGGCTCTGGGAATGTCCCTAACCTCCTCCTGAGCAGAAAGCTTAGGTTTGCCCACTTTAAAGCTGGAGAAGAGAAGGCAGAAAATGTTTGCGACCATGCAGGTCTGGCTGGTTGTTGGGTGTGGAGTTGGGGGGAGCACCCACATCCTCTGCCGAGGTCTCTCTCTCTCTCTCTCTCTCTCTCTGCCTCTCTTCCCAACCCCCATCCCAATAGGCCAAGCCTCCTCTGTTCATTACCCAGACCCCCTTCGCATCACTGTCATTCCTGCAGAGTCCTCGTGGCCCGGGAGCCTCTGAATCCTGACTGGAATGTAGGGGCAATAGAGGAAAAGGGAAGAACTGGGGGCCAGAGCATGGATGGAAGAGGGAGCAGATTCGGCTGACAGGGCCTGGTAGCAGAGGCATGTCTCAGGCCCAGAAAAGTGACACATGAAACTTTGCTTTTCCCATGTAGCAGTGGCCCTGCCAGCGAGGTCGGGTGGGAGGGGACACGGGAAGCCTTTCTAACAAAAGGGAGGGGAGAAGGAAAGAGGGAGAGAACCCCCACTCTTTCCCTTTGTCCCTTGTTACCCCCACCGGTCCACCCACTGACTCCCTTAGCCATTCCTCTCTTTCACCCTATACAGAGCCACACTTTCCAAATAGGTGCATAATATTAACCAGGAAGCTCAGGTCCAGAAGAGACCTTAGAACGCCTCTTGTCTAGCACTATCTTTTTATAGTTGAGGAAACTGAGGTCCAGAGAGGGGTCATGTCTTGACCAAGGTCACATAAGCAGTAGATGAAAAAAACAGTGCTCTGTGCTACATGAGGCTGCCTCTTACCCACGCCCCCATACAGAAGAGACTGCGTGGGCCAGCTCCCCAGTACTGTCCAAGAACCTGGCCCACTCGTTATCTCTTTAGGTCTGCTCAGGGGACCTCAGTTTGTCCTGTCCTGGCTTCTATTCCACCCAGTCACGGTTCTTTCCTTCAGTGGATGATGCCCCCAGAGCGGGTTGTTCTGTGTGGGGCTATGGTCATGGAGGCAGAGGCCAGCAGCATGTCTGCATATGGTCTGAGAGCCTTCTCTGCTCTGTGGCCTGTCTGCTGAGCTGGGTTCGACTGCACCCTGGAGTGGGCAGAATCCCAGGGACCCCGGAACCTCTTCCCACACAAACCCAGCCATACTGACTGGCACGGCTGCTTTCCACCGTCGGGGATTTCTGCCCTCTGCCGGGCCATGGGCCTCGGGACATTTTCCAGGATTTGTGCTGCGTCCTTCTTCTCACTTGTTACAGCTTCCCACGTAAAGGCTGTGTGGGGACCCTGCTGGAGCCCTTTAGGAACACTAAAGAAAGAGCTCCCCACGCCTTGCTCTCCGACCAAAGTTAACAGGCCTCCATTTTGAAACCCCAACAAATTTAGAAGTGACAGAAGGGAAGCTCCAGAACCTTCTGGGCACTACTCAGTGCCCAGAACTGTTCCTTCTCGGTCTCTGTGAGGGCAGCGGTGGGTGGGGAGGAGAATGAAGGGTAGGGGATCAGTGCTTGCATTTAAACTGTCTTAGGAAAAGTCAGGATGAGTGTCCCAGGAAAAGGCTATTAATAGGCCTCCTTCCACATGCTCAGCTTTCCGGGGCTGGAGCTGTGTGAGAATGAGTCAGCAGATGGAAAGCTAATGGTGAACCTGGAAAAACAGAACTCTCTCTCCAGCAGGGGATGTAGAGGCCGTGAGGCTGCACTTTCCTCTAACCTCTGGCCTAATACCATGCGGCCCTCCTTTGGTTATGCGATCTGTTCAGCTGGCACGTTACTGATGTCGGTTCCCATCCCGAAACCAAAACCGAAATCAGCAAAAACATCCAGAAAGTCCTTCCCCTCACTTCCCCTCCCTCACTTTCTCTTTGCTGACTAGGCCGGTGGCCGGGGAGGAGGGCCCATCCCCTGCGATGCCGAGGGCTTCCTAGGCAGTATCGCGCCCCTCTCTGTCCTGTCTACCTGCTGGCTCACTTTGGGATGCGCTCCCAACGTAGATTAGACACAGGCGCTGTGGCAGGCCACTTTACATGTGCCACCTCACCCTCACGTGACCCCAGGAGGACAATACATTGCTATCTCGCTTTCGCAGATGAAGAATCAAAGCTGAGTGAGATTAAGCTATTTGCCCAGGGAGCCACAGCCAGTGTCATTTACCAGGTGTTTGTCCCCCCGCCAGGGTCTTGTGCAGTTTCTTCAAGCCAGGTAAAGATCCTCCTTTTACAGGTGAGGAAACCGGGGCTTAGAGGGACTGAGGCAACCCAGGAAGTAGCAACTTGGGTCTTCCTGACTCCCAAACAGGCGGTCCCTCCGGGCCACACAGCGGGCAGGGACTCCGGCTATAGCTCTGCCTTTAAATCCACCCCACCCGCTGCCTCTCAGGGAAGGTCTCCTGCCTCATATCCTGACCAAGCACCTATCAGCGTGGGGGTGCTGGTATCAGTACTGGCAGACCTTCCCTTATCACAAATGGTACCTTTGCACCTCTGTCCTCATAAAAGGGGGGCACCACGCAGGGCCGATCCAAGGCGTCGCTTCAGGAAAGTGAAAGTGAGGAGATGGCCTAAAGGGGACACTTTCTTGCAATGGAGCCCATGGTGACGTAAGCAGAACTCACCGTCAGCCCTAGGCTTGGATGAAGTAGCTGTAAAGGGAACAGAGGTGAATCAACCTGCCAATTTTTGTCATAACAGAAAGAAGTTGTGTGGTTTGTGGTTGATTAATTTAGATGTAGGAATATTCAACTCTCAGGAAAGTTGTCTACAGAGTGGGTAGTGAGGGGACAAAGGAGGGCTCTCAATGGGTATTTCACATCTGATTTCTACGAATAATGAGGGAATCTAGGATGTTTTCAATACCAGGCTTAACAGTAGAATAAGTCGGTGTGTCCTGGACCCATTTCCCTAACCACCCTACCCCAAATAGTCCTTCCCCTCCCTATCTTCACTTCATTCTTCCATAGCCCTTTTCTAATTATGTATTAACCTGTTTATTTACTTTCTATCTAAGCCCTCCCGTAAGAATATAAGCTCCACAGAACAAGGACTCTGTCTTCCTCAGAGGCTAGAACACATAAGAAGCCCTCAGTAAAGGTGTGTTGAAGGAACAAATGAGTGAGTGAGTGAATATACCTCCAGGGCTCCCTTAACCCCATACCCTCTGTGTCAGTTTCTCCTGGGAGTGGGTGTCAGAGTCCTCTGAACCTGACCTCCCCACAGCTTCAGCCAGATGTAGAGGCTCCGTGGACTCTACACTTTGCGGGGAAGAGTCTGGGGGGGCTGAGGCTTACAAAGAGCCCCCCTGTATGAAGCCCGAAACAGACGAAGAAGGAGACACAGTTCCTACCCTATTCCAAAGGGACCCTCTTTCTGGAGAGGTTTCCCCACCAGAATGTGGAAAGTCTCAAGCCAGTTGTGGAGAGCCCACTACAGATGAAAGTGCCCACTCCAGATGATTATGGGCCATCCAGCTACATACCCTCAGCCTTCACGCCCCTCCCCCCCCCCCCAAATCCTGTTTTGTTCATCAATTCCCAGAGCCATAGCTAAGCTGCACGTACGCAGGGGACAGATGCCGACAAGTGTTCTCTCTGTTCCCAGGCCACATGGATAACAAGACACTTGGTGTGCTCAGATGAAAGGGGGCTCTCCCTGCAAAAGGCTGTGTTGCACAATTCCACTGAGCTCCCTGGAATGGGAAGCTGGTCCCTCTCAACTCGTGATTACCACTGTGGAGATTAAAGGCTTCCTGTCAGAGAGAGCAGTCCCCCTGAGCCAAACAACACGGACGGCTGGCCGGCAGCCATCTTGTGAGGGCTGCTCTTGGCAGCCAGGGCTGGAGTGACTGGCTCCCTCCTGGGCCAACCTGCCTGAGGCAACGTCAAGGTGCCCAGGCCAAAACAGTCCCTCGGTTAGCACCTTGCCACTCCTGAGCACTTTCTAGGCCTCCTCAGCTGCAATGTGCACCACCTTGGCGAGGGCAGCTGCCCTGGCATGTCCGATGGGAACAGGCTGAAGGTCGTCACTTGCTCACCTTTCCCAAGCACCCTGAGAATTTCTGATATGTGTTAGAGGGGGTAAGAAGAATATACTAGGAAAACCAGTTCGGGGGAGTATGAGGGGTGGGGGAGGTCACTCCTCCCTGAGCCTGCCATGTTTACTCCACCAGGAGGCCTGACCCAGTCAGACCCTGGTCTCCCCATCTAGTGCCCCCAAACTGGCTAAGGATCAAAAACATCTGGAGCGCTTGGTAAGAAAGCAGACCTCAGGCCCCCAACTGTGAGTTCTGGCTCATAATCTGAGGTAGGGCCTGCAAATCTGAGTTTTTACAAAGCCACCAGACAGTTCTGATGCCGCTGGCCCTGAGTGCCCTTGAATGGGGGCAGGTGGCAAGGGTCACTGGGTGAGCAGTCTGGAAACGGTAATTTGGCCTCAGCTCGGTCAGGTGACTTTGGGGAAAGTCACATCACTTCTCTGAGCCTCAGTTTCCTTGTCAGTAAAGTGCAGAGCTTGAACAATTTGTTCCCATCCTCAGAGGGTGGCTCAAGTGACCAGGGCAGTGGGCTCAATTCTCAAGGGGGCCACACAGTGCCCCTCTGACTTAAGGCAACTTCCTACCCACTGATTGGTGTGCCTGTTGGAGCCAAGCTCCTGACACAGGTTCAAAGTCCATGTCCAGTATCCTCACGGTGGATGAGAACATCTTCATCCACAGAGACAGGAGCCACCCATGCCCACAGTGAGACATGTGCACCTGCGGTTGGCTGTGTGAAGTCCCCCAGAGGCCCACCCGCAGTGACCACACAGTGTGCTTATGTGTACTTGCAGGCACACACACACTCATGGGATGGGGTCAAGGGAGGAAGACAAAGGTGGGAAGCTGTCAGTCCATTTAACTAGGGAATTGGGGACAGCCCTACGGAGCCCAGCACTAGACCTAGAAACTTGATCTCTCCATCCCAACAAGCGCTGCTCCAGGAGAGCATCATGATCACTGCAAAGGGTCCCTTGTAGGGAGTGTAGGGCCTGGCGGGCTGGGGAGCCTCCTTACACACTCACGCCCCTCACATACACACCCCATTCACACACACCGCACATGCACAATACACATTCATGTACCCACAGGCCCATGCCCTCACACACTAGTTCACTTGCTATCATGCACACACATCACATACACTGACACATGTTCACACTCACACACACCCTTTCATATACACCACACACTTAAGCACATTCACTCAGACTCAGCACAGGGCGAGTGTCTAGAGCCTCAGCAGGACCTTGTCCCTCGCTGTTTCCAAAAGCATGGAGGAAGTAGGGCTCTGCCCCCTCCCCGCCCCTGGGGCTCAGGCCGTGTTGGAGACCACTGCGGTCTCCAGTGTGGTCAGGGCTTCGTGGGATGGCTGAGAGGGAGAGGCGGAGCTAGAGAAGGGGAAAAGCTGACTTCTTAGGGGGGTATGAAAATGTGCAAATGGAAAGAACTCCCAACTCACTGCGCTTTTCTTGAAGACAGCTCTCTTTCTCTTTCCAGTACAAGGACTAAGGGTTAGGGTCTTTGGGGAGCAACCTCCTCATGTCCTCTGCGGTCCTTGCTGCCCACACACCTAACCATGAGCCAGGTGGAACACTCTCCAGCCTGATGAGCCAGAGACCCAGATTCTCCAGGTGTTTTGCAAACAGACCCCACTAAGCTTTTCAACCAGCCCCAGGAAACCTGCCCACCTGCCCTCCTGGGGTCTTCCAAGAGCCTTCCATTAAGGGCTTTGTAATCTTTGTTACAACTGGACCTCTGGGACCTGGCGTCCAGGCACAGATCTCTACCCTGGGCCACTCATCCACCCCAGCACCCGACCTTCTTCCTGGCATGCCCCTTGGTCCAGGCCACGCTGTTCACAGGCTCAGCAGCCTTGGTCCTACAAGCAGAACCTCTATATCTTACTCTGCTCCTCGATGTTCACAGGGCTGGAGTCCTAGCCTTGAATGCCCCCATATCTGGGCCTGCACACTCTCCTGTCCTCCCATTGTCCCTGTCTGCCTGTGCTCTTGCCAAGAGCTGCCCTGAGACTTGGGAGGGGAGCTTCTGCTCAGCAGGCTCACTTGGCCCTCAGATTCCTCCCAGCAGTCGGTGGTTTCCTGCAGCCCTTTCATATATCCTGGAGGTAGAAGGCCCCTCTTCTGGATTCCTCTCTTCTGGCCTGAGCTCCCAGCCTCACAGAACTCAGAGCCCACACTCCAGCCCAGCTCCACTGCACATGAGTGTGGAGAGAAGACTGATCGCTTCTCAGAGAAGCCATCCCCACTACCTGGGGAGCAAAGGGCAGAGCCGATGCTCTGACAGGGGAGGGCAGGAAAATGGGGAATTCCAACGTCACTTGTCATTGGCCGCTGACTGCGCAGCTGAGTTTGGCTTTGTGACCACACCTGGCAGAATGCCCCAGGAAGCCTGGGCCGCCTCCTCTGGGCTGACCACAGCCCCAGCTCAGAACCGGCATCGCGAGGTCCAGGCTCTGGACCTGATGTTAACACGTGTTTTTCTTTCTTTAAGGCGGAAGCTCATTAGAAGCAACTCCTTGCACCCTAGAGCCTCCCTTCACCCACCCTCCTCCTTCCTCACTCCCTGGGCCTGGCCGGCTGGGCCCGTTGTTGTTAATGAGACTCGGCATTTCTCCACTCTCTTTGATCCAGGTTTTAATGAGCACAACCCTCCCCAGCCGGCGCCTGGGCCCGGAGAGTCCGCCCCTCCCCCAGGGTGGGTGCAGGAGGAAGGAGGCTTCGGGCAGTGTCGTCTCTGCTCCGGGTCTCAGACTCTCAGTGGGATTCCATGAACTCTGGGAGTGGGTGATGCATCCCTGCGTCCTTAGGGTGAAGAAGCTTAGGCAGGTCCCCATCATGCTGGGCGGTGCCACTCATTCATTCCCTCACACACTCATTCATTCAGCCAACACCACCTACCTATTGAACACATCCCTAAGGAGGTGTGGAGGCAGTGTGGAGGCAGGCCCAGGAGCAGAGGTTAAATTCGATGACACAGAGTTGGTGCAGGCCGGGCGGGTAGAGTCATGCTGCTCACTCCTAGAAAAATGTCAAATGCTTTAGTCTCCTAGACGGTGAACTCCCGGAACCTGTAAGAAGGGCACCGTATCTTTTTTGTTTGTTACATTTCTGGGGCCTAGCACTAAGTCCAATACGTAACGTTTCCTGAGAAAAGGATTTATGGCTGAATGAATGAATGCAGGAACAAATGAACTGAGCTCCTGGACCCATGGTCCACTGTCATCTGGAAGGGGGGGTGACTCTGGGGAAGCAGGAAGAGGAAGGGAAGCAGCCGAGAGCACCTGATAACTGCATTCCTGCCCCTGCCTCCTCATGATGATGGTTTCGGAACTGCGGGTTCTCAGGCGGTAGGAGGCAGAAGGTTGATGCTCGGAAACAGCAGGCAAAAGTGACAGTCTGTAGCTGCTGGAGAGAGAGGAGGAGACGGTGGCTCTGTTTATTCAGAAAGTGAGTGGGTACGTGAGCAGGGCGGCTGTGGGCTTGGAGTTACTCTGACTTTCATGCCTCTGCCAAACCTTCCAGAGGAACGCCATTTGGTTCTGCTCTCTCCCATCCTTCCAGAAGCCCCGGCACATCTCAACAGCATCTGTGTGTGTGTGTGTGTGTGTGTGTGTGTGTGTGTAAATATATCAATAGTAACAAAACTCAAGTCTGTTTCATTCAACCAAGGTGTATCAGACTTTTACGGAAGGACCTCCTTGGGATCAATATATACAATGTGAGCCCCTGATCAGTCTAGTGAGGCTGGCAGACAAGAGACCAAAATGTGACGTACAGTGTGGAAGATACAAACACGGGATGGTCCAATGCTCAGGGGATCTGATCTATCATGACAGGGTCTATTGCAAAATGCAGAGCTCCATGAGGACAGGCACTTACCATCGTGTTCCCAACCCTAGGCACACGGCCTCGTGCAAAGACACAGAAGAGGGGCTAGGTGCTAGGAACTGGAACAAATGAATGGTGAATTTGTGAGCTGATTTCAAAGAACAGAAAAACCAGGAAGTAGAAAAGTCAAGATAAGAAACCAGAACAACTGGCCCCAAAGGAGATGGAACCAATTCAAGGAACTCTAAGATAACTCTAATTTGTAACTTCAGAGTGGTCTGAGAAGACACAGATCTCATCTATAAACCCAAAATAGGTTGGTGTGGAAAAGGAACAATTAAAGAGGACGAAAGGGCCTTGGAAATTAAAACCATGATTGCTACAATAAAATATTGCATAGAAGGGCTAAAAGAAAAAGGTGAACCAATCTTCCAGAATATAAGCCGAAAAGAAATCGAGTCAGAGAATCAATCTTAGCATCCCAACATCCAAGAATGAAAATAAAGAGGAAGAAACTATCAAAGAACCAAGAGAAGAAAGTTTCCCCCAAATGAAAATAGATTCAAACCTTCCAGGTTGAAGGGGCCCACCCATAGCATACAGGGTGGATGGGTGGGAAAAACAAGCCACATCCGTAGATACACCTTCATGAAATTACCTGGGGATGTCATATGCAAATATAAATGATATTTGGCCACAGGCCTTTAAGGAACTCTCACCTGCCATATCTCTAATGGTGAGCAGGGCCCTGAACACTTCCAGCCCAGTCTACCTGAGGGCAGGAGCGTTCTTCTGTAGACATCATCCTTCCTTTGGCTTGCTTTTTCTTTTCTTTTTTTTTTTTTTGTTAATTTTTTAATGTTTATTTATTTTTGAGAGAGAGAGAGATAGAGCATGAGTGGGGGAGGGGCAGAGAGAGAGAGACACAGAATCTGAATCTGAAGCAGGCTCCAGACTCTGAGCTGTCAGCACAGAGCCCGACACAGGGCTCGAACTCACAGACCACGAGATCATGACCTGAGCCGAAGTCGGATGCTCAACCGGCTGAGCCACCCAGGCGCCCCTTGGCTTGCTTTTTCTAAGGGCAATAAAAGCAAATAGTCTACAGCTTGCTGATATATTTATATTCCTATGATTGTTTGACGTGCAGCTCTCCCCTGCGCCCCACACTAAGTAACTTTATATGATCTTTCTCTGAGGAGTTTAAAAGCATGGACTCTGGAGCCACTCTGTCTGCATTTGAATTCCATCTCTGCCTTTTACTAGCTTGGGCGAATTACTTAACCTCTCTCTGCCTCAGTTTTTTCATCTATAAAATGGGAATGAAAACAGAACCTACCTCAGAGGGCTGCTGTGAAGATTCAATCATTACTATGTCTAAAATGGCTCAAGGGGTGCCTGGGTGGCTCAGTTGGTTAAGCGTCTGACTTCGGCTCAGGTCATGATCTCGCGGTCCGTGAGTTCGAGCCTTGTGTCGGGCTCTGTGCTGAGAGCTTGGAGCTGGAGCCTGCTTCGGATTCTGTGTCTCCTTCTCTCTCTGCCCCTCCCCCACTTGTGCTCTGTCTCTACCAAAAATGAATAAATGTAAAAAAAAAAAAAATTTAAATGGCTCTAACAGCACCTGTTTTAAGAGCCAACAGTAGGCAAGTGCCCACTACTATTATTTAAAAGCAGGAAGGTAACCAATGGAAGAACTGCAAAGTATCATGAAAATAACCCTGTGGAGGGTGGGAGTGGCAGGGGGTGGAAGGCGCTAGAGGTGAGCTAGATCCCTAGTCCCATCAGTGGACACTGGGGATGCTAGACCAATACATGCCCATTTAAGCTCACCCTTTGGAGCTATGGAATTAAAACCAGAAGCTATTGCATCCTCTGGGGGTTTCCTCTGGGGGTAAGACCAGGGGTGATGGGTAGTTTCTCCTTTTAGGCCCCCTGTGCTGTTTGATTGTCCCATACATATATATTACTTTTACACTTGAAAACAAGTAGTCTTATGGTTTTAAGCAAGTTGCTAGGGCCAGTGGTGTGATGGAGCAGGCCCTGAGAGCCAACTGCGCGTCCATGGGCCATGGCGGAGGTATTGACATCACAGGAATCAGCAAATGCTGCAAGCCAGAGCTTTCTACTCAGAGTTGGTTTATCAGCACAACAGCCAGATAAGCCAGCTATCCCTGTGGTAACTTTTAACTCTTTGGATACCTCCCGCTTACACCTCCAAAGGTCAGAAGCATGGTGAGCCCTTCTCATGGTCTCCGTCCATCCTGAGATGTAAGTGGAAGGAAAACATTACCCTTCTGCTCTTCAGGGTGTCTCTGGTCTGCCCGATATTGCAGTCCAGCCAACGTGTTATCCAAGTGACAGACCCTCCTGGCATGGTAACAGGGCTGTGGCCCCTGAGTACCAGTTATGCATTTATCCAGATACATTCATTGAATATCTGTCATGTGCCAGGCACGAGGCCTGGTTTACCCTAGTCCCAACTACAAGCTGTTTAGGGCTGCCTCCTCCTTCATTGGTAGAGCAGGAGCTCTAGAAACTTGGTGGCTGTTAAAAATCGCAAGTCCTTTTAGAATAGTGGCTTTCAGACCTAAAGGGGCATCAGAACTACCTGGGGGACTTGTTACACACAGATGCCGAGGATGGAAGTTTCTGATTCAGTGGAAATCGTTGATGGCCGGAAAATTGGCATTTCTAACGAGTTCTCAGGTACTGGGAAGCTGATGGTTTCAGAATTACTACCCTAGAGATTCCAGCCAGACAGTGATTCTCCAGGGGAGGAATGAACAAGGAGAGAACGTTTGCATTTTCACCCTTGAGATGATTTACCTAAAGTCTCCTGGCTCAGTTACCGTCCTTAGCCGGTGAAAGGGTTTGGCTAAGACCAGTTCCTTGGTGTGGAAGCAAACATACTTGTGAAAATGCACACACATCTGCATTTACTTACAGGCAATTTCAGATTTCAGTGGCACAGACCATCCCTCCAGGTCTTTAATGCTGTGGTTAAGTTTGTGAGGTCTGCAATTTTGAAGCCCCCACTTCAGACCTGGCTCTGCCGCTTGCCATTTGGACCCTGGGCAAATTACCCTGTCCTTCCGGGCTGCCATTTCAACTGTGCATTGGGGCTAATGATAGTATGGAGCCTACAGCATCGTTCTGGGGCACATGCTAAATGGAACGATGCGTGAGAAGTACTCAGTGCCCAGTACTTGCCTAACACTTGGAGGCCATTATCAGCCTTGACAGAAATAACGCCACCGTTGTTACTGATTTGTGTTTGTAACTAAATACTTGTATTAGAGGTGGTTTCCCGTTGGAGGGTGGAGGGTATTTGTTTTTAGTGTGCACTCTGTGTCCCTCATCACACTAGCATTTGAGGGCTGGGACAGTCACCTTTCTTTCTTCTTCTGTATCTTGTAACAGTGCTCTGTTCCCAGGGGGTTCTCAATCCGGTGCACGAGACGGAATGACAGAGCGCTCCGAGAACTCAGTTGTTCCAGCTCCGTGGTGGAAATGCAGAAGGAGTTATGAATTCCAGGGGAGGTCTCTGGCTAAGAAAGTTTCCTTTCTCTGAAATAAGTATTAAACAAGAGAGAGAGAGAAGAGAAAATTAGTTTTTATGTTTATGTGTGCTTTTTTTTTTTACTGCCTACTTCCGCCCATCACGTATACTATCAGAAAAGGTTTAAAAGGTATGTGTTGTAAATTCCGTGTGGCCAAGGGCTATGTCTGTTTCATGTGCCACTGTCTCTCCAATGCCAAACACACTAGTGGCATGTAGTAAGTGTTTGCTGAATATTGACTCAAGGGAAGAGGCTGGAAACCGAAGCTTGTGAAAAAAGAAATTGTGAATACTTGAGACTGGATTTCTCTAGCTCGTGGTGAGGTGGTCCTGGGAGAAAGGGCTAGAGCAGCAGCTAAGGGCAGCTGCCATTTGCTGCCAGGTGGTCTAATCCTAAGCGAAGCGGGGACCTACCCAACAAAATCATCATGGCTGCCAATGGCCCAAGGCCCTGTGGTTCTTAAACAGCCTGATCATTCCTCCGTCCTTCAAATGCTGTTTCTGTCTTTGCTCCTGCTGGTTCCTGGAGCTAGAGTTGCCACATTTAGCAAATCGAACTTCAGGACGTCCAGTTAAATGTAAATTTTGAATAAATAACAAACACCTTTTTAAATATAAGTGTGTCTCATGAAATATTTGGGACATGCGCTAAAATTTTTTTACTGTTTATTTAAGTTTAACCTGGATGTTCTATATATTTATTGGCAATCCTCCCTGGGCCCAGAGTGCCTTCCTTGTCTTGTCCCCTTGGGGAATGTCTCATCCTTGAAGGCCTAGCCCAGATGTCACTTCTTAGAAGCTTCCTCTGATGCTCAACTCCACCCCAGGCAGAATTCAGTATTCTAGTGCCACGGGCCATCTGACACCTGACGTACAGGTTGGCATTGTCCCTCCTCTGCCCCCCACTGTGTCCCCTGCTACTGGGGAAGCCTGTCATCTAACACCCCCGGCACCTGGGATGCCCAGATCATAGAAGGACAGGTGTTGAGCAAAGGGATGGGAAGAAGGCAGAAACACAGAAAGAGGATAAAGAAAAGAGAACAAGTCTCTGACTTTGTAGACATGATATGCCTCCGACTGGCTACCACATTAGAACTTCATTCCGTTACCCCATTTTTTGCTGATTCTCCGAGTGGTAAAAACGGTTTACTAAAAACCAACAGCAACTTTCCTTCCTAACCACTCAGGTCATCGTTCAAGATTGTCCCTACTGGCATTCTCTACCCTACAGATGATCTGAATCCCCCAACTGTCACTTGGCTCTACAGAAGCACACTCAACGGGGGCAGTAAGGACGGCCAAGGGCATAGCTCTCAAGTGATTTTGTCGTAAGAGAATTGGGGCCAATAATGGAGCACCTGAGGAGTGGGGCAGCAGGTACCAGGTCTTACTGGCATTTCCCAGGCTTCAGGGGTTCCTGGGATGTGTTCCTACAGAGAGCTGGGGCTGCAGGCACCCTCCCTTCCCCACCCTGCCTCTCTCGTGAGTCATCGTCTCCAGAAACAGAACAAGACAACTGGTATCTCTGCTGTGGGGCCCCTGGGTGGGGACACTGCTGCCTTATCTCCACAGGCCTTGTGCCACTTACTGCATCCACAACAAATGGCCAAGAAGCCACTTGGTAACCAAGCAACCTTCCTTCCCCACGAGGCAACTCCTAGAAGGAGCTGCAGCCAGACTTCCCAACCAGAGGCAGGCCACAGGGCCCGCTCAACGCCTGGCCAGCTTCCCTGAGGTTGCCCTTCTCAGCTTCTGGAAGGACTGCAGAGCCTGAGGGAGTCTCCGGAAGAGGGGCCCAGTCAGAGAACTGACTGCAAGGCCCACTCCCACCCCTACTCCCCACCCCCACATGCCCAGGTCCCTGTACCTCCTCCACCTTGTGCAGTATTGACTTTGGTCCATGGCTAGCAGGGTTCTGCACATACCCCCCTGAGGCTGAGAATCCAGAGCAAAGCCCTTCCAGACTCGTCATCTCAGCTCCGGGAACTTTAACGGCAGGAGTTGCTGAGTTTGGACCCAGCGGAGGATGGTGCTAAAAGGAAAGCCTTCCAGAAGCAGTGGGGAGTCAGGGAGAGAGACACAATGATCTCACTGGCCCAGAGCCAGAGAAATCCCATGAACGCGTTTGGGGGAGGGACCTGGCTGGGCTGGGCAGGAGGGAGAGTGAAGAGAGGAGGGAGGGGGGAGAGGTGGGTGATGTAATTACATACCTAACTTCCCCAGCAGTGCCAAGGGTGTGAGGCTGTGCTTTGGGAGCTCCTATAATTATATCACGAATAGAAATAATAATAATAATAATAATAATAATAATTCCCTTCTGCATGTTGCCACTAGAGCAGGCTATTCAAAGGGTGAAAACAAAACAAAACAAAAAGGTGAAAAGAGAGAAAGCAGTGCACTTTATTCTAGAC
Source organism: Panthera pardus (assembly GCF_024362965.1). Taxonomy (NCBI): domain Eukaryota; kingdom Metazoa; phylum Chordata; class Mammalia; order Carnivora; family Felidae; genus Panthera; species Panthera pardus. The sequence continues at coordinate 37,446,867 of NW_026526777.1, forward strand.
CAGCCTGTCACACTCCCAGATAGTTATTCCCAGGCCTGTTCAGGCCCAGTGGTTTTTGGTTTTCCTTCCCCTCACTCGGCAGAGACGACAGGAAGACAGGAGGTTATCTGACTTCAGCTGTCAGCAGCACGGCCCGAGCACTCACTATCAGAATCCAGAGAGGGGGAGGCTGGCTTCAGTAGAGGGATGTGTAAGCCTCGAGCCCTCCACACCCGCCTGGGTGGCCCCCGGACCACAGCTGGCTGGGCTCATGGCCACTGTCTGGGGCTCCATGAACTTGGAGACCCCGGCCTCCCCTGCGCCCCACCCAACCCCTGACAGTTTGTAGCTGCTGAGAAGAGAAACAGAGGAGGCTAAGGAGAGAAGGAGAGGGAGAGCTGAGGCTATCAGATCCTTGCCCTGATGCATTGGTGACCATCCTTGCCCCGGGGGCTGGAGCAGGAGGTGGCCATGGAACCTGGGCCCTGCTGCTGCTCATGAGGTCAAGAGACTCACAATTGTAAAATGGAAATCAGTGTCCCCTTACCCTTGGTCCATCTCTCATGGCCATGGCTCCATGTTCCAGAAATGCCACCACTGGGGAAGGGACAGGATGGACTACTAGGACAGAGATGATGCCTGCACCTCACGTCTTGGGGTGACAGCAAGAAAAACTCCAGTATTGAAACACAAAACATATGCCTGGCACTGAGCCCTTTGCTACGTGAGCTCATTCATCTTTACAACCTATAACATAAGTGCTACTATTAGACCCACTTTAACAATGAAGCCAGTGAGGCTTAGTGCGGTAACAGCTTGCCCAAAGACCCACAGCCAGCCCAGAGCTGACTGGCTGAGTCCACTCCCCCCCTCTCCCTCCCACCGCAGTGTCTCTACTGTGTCCCTTTCTGGGGACCCTCAAGGGTGCAGATTCATTCTCAAAGCACTTGGATGATGGCCCCAAGGCTAGCAGCAGAGGGGAGAGACGCCACTGGCCAGAGGTAGAATCCATATTCCGCTTCTGAGCCGTGTGATACTAGGGAATTACCTAAACCGCTGAGTCTGGTTTCCTCTCTTGGCAAGCTAGCATGGTGATGTTATGTGCCTTAGAGGTGCAGTGCATGTGAGGAGCTAATGTGTAACATCCAGCTCCAGGCACGGGCTGTCGATGTGACTCTTCAGCGAGCAATTCTACTGCTCAGCCTCAGTTTCCCTGTGTGAAAATGAGAAGGACGATTCCATTGCCTCTACCTCTTCAGGCTCATCGCTTACCTCTGTCCTCCCCCGGGCTGAGGAGATGGGGAAGATAGCCGTGTGAAGACCCCTGGGGTTCCCTGGCTGAGCTCGTTGTAGATTTTGACTTTGGCCTTGAGAGGCGTGAGCACTGGGGGCACAGGCCTGCGGCCACAGGAGGGCAGAGCCATAGTTTATAGCTTTGTTTTATGGGAAGAAGCAGCATTACCCAGTCCCTGGAGACTGTCCAGTGACCTAATAGCCGGGGAATGGACCCTAGGAACATTTTCGCTTCAGGGGGAAAGCATAATGGGAGGTTTTCCGTACGGACCTACCGCAGAAGCAAACAGTGGTGCCCAAATGCTTGCCTCTAGGACCCACCCTCTCCCAAGCTCCACGCATCTCCCCACCTCCCTCCCCGCCACGCCAGGTCTTGGCCAGTAAGGCTGCTGGCAAGCCGCGCATCCGACCCCACATACCTTTGAGGGGCAGATGTGGGAGCACTGTTAATGTAGCCACCCTGCCATCCCCAGGCAGCCCTGGGCTGCAGGAGCCCACAGAATGAGGCAGGGCCCACCAGACAGGGGTGGGAAGGCTGCAGGCAAGGGGTGAGTGGAGAGGAGCCGCTCCAGGCTGCCTCAGAGTCAAAGCTGCCTTAGTCCTTCCGGCACCCCACCCCCATTGCACGCCGGTCAGTAGAGAGAGTGGCAGGCTGCTTACCAGCTCTCCTGATCCTTCTCCCATGGAATTGTCCTCAGCGAGGGTCGAGCCACACGCCCCCATGTACCTTCTGGCTCAGGATCCTTGCCACAAACCTGCATGGGAGGCAACCAGCCAAGAGGAGGGTCTGGAAGCCAGGGGAAGGGGAAGCCAAGTGACCTCAGCAGGCTGGCATAGTGTGGCCCTCGCCAGAATGAGGCTGGAGGGTGCTGGCCTTACTTATGGCTCCCATGGCTATACGCCCACGCGTTGGTATGGGATGTGGCCTGGTGCCAGCCAGGGAGGGAGATAGAGTGTGGCAGACTTCCAGGATTCCCCTTTTGGGGAGTGAGGCCCATCTTGTTCCTCGGTCCCCAAAGGCCCTGAAGCTGGGGTACCAGGAGTTCTGAAGCAAGCAGAGGGCTCAGCATGGGATGAAATAGGGCTGGCAAGGGCTCTGTCCTGGGTACTTAGAGGCAGCCGAGACGAGTAACAGAGTTTTAAGAGTTCTATAGTCCAACACAGCTGTAGGAATGTTAGGAAAGAAGTGAGCGGAGTTTTACGCACAGCCTTCATGTCTCATCTGCCTTTCATAAGCCTGATCAAGATCAGTCATCAACCCTCAGAAAACCTCCTCAGACCAGGAAGGACATGCCTACCCCGTGCCCACCCCCACCTTAGCCGTGATGTTAATTCCAAAGCCCTCTGTGGTACGATACAAATGTGCTCAGTGTCCAAAGGCCTGAATTTGAATTAATGACTTAATGATTTCTTTGCTGTGTATCTTTGGGAAAGTTGCCTAAGCATTCTGGGCCTTAGTTCGTTCCCCTGTAGAGAGAGAACAATGGCGACTGCACAGAGTTGTTATAGAAATGAAGTGAAAAAATGCTCCTGAAGCCATCCAAACATACAGGAAGCGTGTTTGCTCCCTTCTTCCTGCAGCAATGCCGACAGTAGATACAGCCACAGAATTTGCACACGTGTACATGTCTTTTATTATGTCATTGAGTAAGCTCCTGGTCACCTTAAGGCCTATTTGAGGCAATAGGCAGTGCCGACCAAACCACTCATCCCCCACTTCTACTCTCTGCTTCAGCCTGGACTCAGTTCGTCATCTGGCCTCGTGAAAACAAAGAGGAACCCCGAGACCCCATCCAAGCACTCAGCCACTGTGATCCTGGCAGGGCCTCCCCCACCAGCCCGGCAGTCAATACCCCCTACGTGGGTGGAAGTGCATTTGGCGGGGGGGGTTACTGAAAAGAGAGAGGGGAGCCTTGAATTTCCACTAGAGGCCAACAGCCCACACCCTGAGCAAAGTCAAGATAGTGAGGAGGAGCGTGGTGGGTTTGGAAAGAACATAGAAGATCAGTGACCTCAGAAGGGAGCCCAGGTTTGGGCTTAGAAGTCTACGGGTCCGCAGAGCTGAGTCGGAGCCTCAAAATTCAGGCCAAGGAAACAGAGCTCCCTTATTATAAGAGAGGGAGGGGTCGCTGAATGTTTCTGAGCAGAGAAAGTACAAGATAATCATTGGAACAATCATCATGAGAGCAGCTAATGCGTAGCAAGTGCTCACTGTGCGCTGGCCCTGTGCCGAGCCCTCTGATGCATCGTCCCAGTTAACCCTCGAAATAGCCCTAATGAAATCGAGATTACCACCTTCATTTTACACATGAGGAAACAAGGATTCAGAGAAGTTAAGAACTTCTGCTCAAAGACACATCGTGAAGAATTGGCAGAGCCAGGATGTGAACCCCAACTGTCTATCTCATTAGCTTACGGCTGTGAGCAGGAAGACCTCCTTAGGGGAACATCCAGGGTGAAAGGCGAGGGCCCAAGAGGTATGGGGGAAACACTGATCCCACTGTGTGACCGACTGGGGAGGAACTGGGAATAACTCCAAGGCATTGAGCACTTAGCTCAGTGCCTGCTACGTACCTACAAAGGCCTCCATACATGTTTACTGAATAAATGAATCAATGAGCCAATGGATTAGCAATGTCTGGTGCAGTAGCTCTAGAGAATCAGAAATGAGTTTCAGTTGGGGTCTAGGGGACTTCATAACCTAACGGAGAACAGGGGGCTGGTTCATGAGGGGGACTGGCACTTTGCAGAGAGGTCATCCCTGGAGAGAGAGACAGGAGTGAGTCTCTGCATAGAAGAGAGTCATTAGAATGGGTGAAATCCCTGAGGCAGAGAGATAGACGGGTTTATGAGCAAGAAAGGAACTTTGGGCATTTCCCATGGTTAGGTGGACTGGCGGGGGGTTAGGGAGAGAACAAGAGAAGGAGAGGGCAAAGAAAGGAGAAGACCCTGGTTATTACACTCGATAAAAAAAGAACGGTTTGGGAACAAAAGAGGCCTTCTAAAACTCCCACCTCCTCATTTCCCAGAGGAAATTGCCTCCCCTCCCATATTGGAGATGAACTGTTGGGGCTCCCAGCTACTATACCAGAGGCCACCCCTCTCTCCTCCCCAAGCATGGGGCTCCAGAGGTCCTTCTCCCCTCCTCTATATCATTATTTCCCCCTCTCTGCAGGATCACACTCTTGTCTTAAAAATTTTTTTTTGGTTTAAACCCCTCTTGATCCCACTTCCCCATCCAGCTACCACCATATCTTTTCCCCATTACAGCAGAACTCCTTCCCAAGGGAAGCAAAAAGGCCTAAATAAAGACTTGTACACAAATGTCCAAGGTAGCATCACTCATAATAGCTCAAAGCTGGGATCAATCTGAATGTCCACCCACAGAGGAGCAGGTGAACAAATGTGGTATAGACACACAGTGGAATATTACTCAGCCATAAAAAGGAATGAAGTACCAACACATGTGGCAACATGGCCGCACCTTGAAAACATATGCCAAGTGAAGGAAGCCAGGCACAAAAGAAGACCACATATTGTGCGATTCCACTCACATGAACTGCCCAGAATAGGAACACCCATAGAGACAGAAAGTAGGTCAGTGGTTGCCTGTGGAAGAATGGATTAGAAGTTGACTACTAGAGGCTAAGAGATTTGGGGAGGAGGGCCCTGGAATGTTTTAAAATTAGATTATGATGATGGTTGCATAATTTTGTGAAGATATCAAAAACCACTGAGCTGTACACGTTAAATGGGTGAATTGTATGCTCTGAGAAGTATATCTAACCAAAGCTGTAATAAGGAAAAAAAGCTCCTCACTTATTATCTGCACTCACTGTCTTCAGGATTTCTCCCATTCTCCCTTGACCCCAATCTGGTTAGGCTTTTGCCCACTACTGGCATGAAACTGCTGTTGTTAGGGTCACCAGAAACTTCCATGTAGCCCAATGCAGTGATCGCTTCTTTTTTTCTTTTTTAATTTTTTTTTTAATGTTTTTATTTATTTTTGACAGAGAGAGAGAGAGAGAGAGAGACAGAGCATGAGTGGGGAGGGGCAGAGAGAGAGAGGGAAACACAGGATCCAAAGCAGGCTCCAGGCTCTGAGCTGTCAGCACAGAGCCCGACGCAGGGCTCGAACTCACAGACCACGAGATCATGACCTGAGCCGAAGTCGGACGCTCAACCGACTGAGCCATCCAGGCGCCCCGCAGTGGTCGCTTCTTACTCTTGTCTTCCTCATCAGCAGTGCTCGACACGGTTTTTTTCCTCCCTTTTCCCAAAAAGACTTTCCTTTCTCGACTTCTAGAAAAGCAGGTCTCCTGGGCTCCTCTTACCTCAGTGAAGGCCCCTTTTCATTTTCGTTGGCTGGTCCTTCCTCATCCTGTGAGCCTCTGGCAGTTGGGCCCACACTCACCCCTTAGTGCACTCACACCGTGTCAGAACTTTAATTTTTATTTATTTTTGAGAGAGAGAGACAGAGATAGAGGTGAGCCAGGGAGTGGCAGAGAGACAGGGAGACACAGAATCTGAAGCAGGCTCCAGGCTCTGAGTTGTTAGCACAGAGCTCAACGCAGGGCTCGAACCCACGAGCTGCGAGATCATGACCTGAGCGGAAGTCAGACACTTAACCGACTGAGCCACCCAGGCACCCCAAGAACTTTAAAACACCATCTCTAACACGGATGATCTTAGAATCGCCCTGAACACACCAGCTTGACAACCCAACTGTACATCTAAGGAGCATCTCCAAATGACATGTTCAAGGGGGTGGAGAAATCAGCACCCTCATCGCCTGCTGGTGGGAACGGAAGATTGTGCAGCTGCCGTGGAGAACAGTGTGGCCATTCCTCAAAATAGAGTGACCACTTGACCCAGCAATTCTACTCCTAGGCACCTGCCCGAGAGAAATGAAAACATACGTGCCCACAAAAACTTGTCCATGAATGTGTTATCAAAAATATAGTATCAAAATTCACGAGTTATTTACCTTTTAAAATCAATTTGAGTAAAATCAAGGCCATGCATAAAATAGCACCACCTGTCTTGCATTCCAATAATGCGTATGCAGCCGGGGCTAGTTTCTCTCCACGGGGCTGGGACTTGCTCATGACCGTGTGTTTGCTTTGGGAGGTGAGATCCACTGACAAAAATAGCAAAGGAGATGGGGGCCTGAGAAAAGACGCCTGGATTGGCTCTCAGTTCTGCTCCCATCTAGGGGTGCCTGAGTGGCTCAGGTTGCCTGACTTCGGCTGAGGTCATGATCTGGTGGTCCGGTCCGTGAGTTCAAGGCCCGCATCGGGCTCTCCGTTGTCAGCGCAGTGCTCACTTAGGATCCTCTGTCCCTGCCCCTCCCCAACTCGTGCGCTCACTCTCAGAAATAAATAATAAAACGTTAAAAAAAAAATTCTGCTTCCATCTAGAGGTACTCTGTCTCCCTCATTAGAGCAGAACTTGCTCTCAGAGATCCCGAGGGAAGGGGCATACCTCTCTGATCAGATTGGAAGTTTCTCTGGGGTAAAAAACGATGTCTTGGCATCATGCTGGGAGTGTGCTAAGGACAGAGCTACAAACCTTCTTCCTCAGGATTCACCTCTCCCTCCCCACCCCCCACCCCTGCCCTCACCGCACTGTGGTTCCCTCCACAGGGCCAACGGCACCGCTTCCCCTTCCAGGGGTTACGGAAGAGCTGATGGCCACAAAAAGATGCTGCCAGTGGAGTCTTGTGCCAGCATAGGTATTAGCAGCCAAGGTGCTCCCAGGCCACGCCCAGCATGGTGGGGATTGTGGGTTTTGCCATCCTAAGCTGAGTCTTCTGTGGTTTCCCCCAAGAAACCACAGGCTGCGTAGCCATCCTGAGATTTTCCCCTCCTGCTGCATGGTCTCTGATCCGAAGGGGCATCCCCTGAAAGCCCTCTATCCCTCCCTGGCAGGCAGGCAGGTGGAACCACGTGTCCGGGCCTCCAAAAAAGACAATGAGGGTCGGCAGCCTTCACGGGGTTGGGACCCGAGGAGCAGGCCCATCCCTGCAGCTGGGCGGGCAAGAAGATCTCTGCTGGCATCTCACTCGGCCCAGCCTGACAGCTCCTCTCTCTCCACTGGGGGAAAGCAGCCAAGGCCACAGGCCTGCGCCTTGCTGGAGAACACCCAGGGCTGGCAGCATGCTTACTAAGCTCTGGCTGTTCCCTTCACTTCCCTCTTGCAAAGTTTCCAGGGGAAACTGTATCTGGGGGACAGGCTCCCCAGACTGTGTGGACATCACACAAAAATGGCTTATTTTCTCAGCCATTTTATTTTTAAAAATTTTTACAAGCGTTTATTTTTGAGAGAGAGAGAGAGAGAGAGAGAGAGACAGAGTGTGAGTGGAGGAGGGGCAGAGAGAGAGGGAGACCCAGAAACTGAACCAGGGAGCTGTCAGCACAGAGCCCGACACGGGGCTCAAACCCACGAACCGTGAGGTGCTGACCTGAGCCGAAGTCAGATGCTTAACTGACTGAGCCACCCAGGGGCCCCTCAGCCATTGTAGTGCTCGTGTTTCTGTTCCACCACTTCCTGTGTGTGACCTTGGCTTTGCCAGTGTCCACTGTCATCTGTGAATTGGGGATAACAATATCTACTTGCAATGATGAACTAAGATGATGCCTATCAGCAGCTCTTAGCTATGCCTCGTACAAGGTAGACACTCCCTCAATGTTATTATTATTGTTGCTGTTGCTCTCCCTTCCTGCCGTGCTTCTAGAAGCTTCTGGCGGACGGGCTACAACACAGGTATGGGACCTGTACAAACACAGGGTATGTTTGAGGCCTGCTTTAGCAGAGGAGAGAAGAATGAGGCCCAGGGCCACCTTCTCAGGGCCTCACAAGGTCAGAGCTGTCAACTGGAAGAGGCCTCGCTGTTATCCAGTCGCACAACCCTCCTTGTAGGCGTCACCATATTTATCGGATCTGTTCAGGTAAGGATGAGAGTTAGCCTGTATCTGCCCTGCACCTTCCAGTAAGACCTACCACCTCTCATGAGACCCAGGGGATGCAGGCTTACTAGAAACCCACATTCCCGCCTTGGAAAGATGAAGAGCTGGGTCTACGTTCATTTTCTTCGAGGCAATCAAGGATTTGAAATGCCTTATTTTATTTGATACAGTGTCAGGCTATAGCTCGGTGGTTTAGAGCAATGCTAAGCAACAGAACTTTCTGTGATGATGGAATGTCTTATGTGCACTGCCCAGGATGGAAACCACTAGCCACGGACGTTTGTTGAGCACTTGAGTTGTGACCGGTGTGACCAAGGAATGGAGTTTTAAATTTTACTTCATTGTAATTAATTAAAAAATATATTTTTTGAACGTTTATTTACTTTTGAGGGACAGAGAGTGACAGAGCACGAGACGGGGAGGGGCAGAGTGAGAGGGAGACGGAGAATCTGAAGCAGGCTCCAGGCTCTGAGCTGTCAGTCAGTACAGGGCCCGACGCGGGGCTCGAACCCACAGACCGCGAAATCGTGACCCGAGCCAGAGTCGGATGCTCCGCCGACTGAGCCACCCAGGCGCCCCAACTGTAATTCATTTAAATATAAGTGACCATGTGGACCCAGTGGCTATGGTAGTGGACAGCACAGGTTTAGAGCACAGGCTCTGAGCTGTGCAGACCTGTGGCAGGCTGAGCATGATATTTACCTTCCTTGAACTTCTTTTCTCTCTTCTGTGTGATGGGGATCCTGACAGCATCTGGCTCAGACGAGTGATTTGAGGATTAAGAAAGTAAATGTATGTAAAGCACTTAGCACAGTAAGCACTCAATGAACACCAGCTATTATCATTACTCTTTACAGTCTCTAAGCTTCAGAGGCCTTAGTCACTCGGTCATCAAATATTTAAACACTTACAATGTGCCAGGCACACTTCTAGGCGCTGGAGATGCAAAACCGAGTCTTAAAGATCCTGCCCTCATGAGGAAGCAGACAGGTAATCAGGGCTGCTGTGCGGGAACAGTGGTAGCTGGGGTGGTGTAGGGTCCCAGAGACCTCCCAAATAGTCGAAGGTGGGAGAAGGAGGTCAGGAAGGCTTCCTGGAGTAGGCAGTGTTGCTTCCTCTGCATTTACTAACCCAACTTGCTCTCATAGCTCCAAAACCCCCTACCACTTGACCTTGTCTCTGCAACTTTTTGTTTTAGTTTCGTTTCCTGCTGTAACAATTTACCACAAACTTAGTGGCTTAAAACAGCACATTATTATCTCACAGCTCTGAAGAGCAGAAGTCTGAAATGGCTTTCACTGGGCTAAAATCAAGGGGTCAACAGGGCTACATCCTTCTGGAGGCTCTAGGGGAGAATCTCTTTCCTTATCTTTTTCAGCTTCTTAGAAGCCGCCTTCGTTCCTGGGCTCATGGCCGTGCTTTCAGGCTCAAAGCTATAGCATCTTTAAAGCTCTTCTCTCTGTTTCTCTCTGCCTGTCACCATCTCTCACAATCTCTCCTGCCTCTCTCTTATAAAGACCCTTGGCGTTACATTAAAACCACCTGGAAAACCCAGGATAATCTACACTCTCAGGATCCTTAATTTATTCTCACCGGCAGAATCGCCACGCAGAGTAACACATTTACACATTTACAGATTCTAGAGTTTAGGACACGGACGGACCTCGTTTTTGTCTATTTGTTTGTTTAATGACTTTAGTGACATACAGAGCATACAGTCCACCTGCTTAAAGTGCATAATCCAGGGGCGCCTCAGTGGCTCAGTCAGGTAAGCATCCAACTCTTGATCTTGGCTCGGGACATGATCCCACAGTTGGTGGGATTGAGCCCTGTGTTGGGCTCAGCGATGACAGTACAGAGCCTTCTTGGGATTCTCTCTCTCCCTCTCTCTCTCTGCCCCTCCCCCGCTCATGTTCTCTCTCTCTCTCTCTCCCTCTCAAAATAAATAAATAAACTTAAAAAAAATAAGGTGCACAATCCAATGGTTTTTTAGCATATTTACACAGTTGTACAACCATTGCCACCAAGAATTTTGTGACACTTCATCACCTCAAGAAGAAACTTCATACCCTTTAGCTCTCACCGCCCCCCCCGTCTTCCCCCACCCCCACCCTCTGCCCTAAGCAACCATTAATCTTACTTTCTGTCTCTATAGGTTTCCCTATTCCGGACATTTCATATCAGCGGTATTCATGCAGTATGTGGTCTTCCGTGTCTAACTTTCACTTACCACAATGGTTTTAAGGTTTATCCATGTTGTAGCAGGTGTCAGTATGCTATTCCTTTTTACTTGCCGAGTACTATTCCACTGTATGGATATACCACATTTTGTTTATCCATTCATCCATTGATGGGCATTTGGGTTGCTTCTACCTTTGGCTATTATGACTAATACTGCTATAAACATTTATTTGCAGGTTTCTGTGTGGACCTCTGTTTTCATTTCTCTTGGATCTACATCTAAGAGTGGAATTGCTGGGTGGGGTATGGACCTCTGCATGGGGCATTGTTCTGTCTACCACACTCTTACTTCAAAATCTTGAAAGACTTGTAACAGAAGCCAGCCTGTGAACTCATTTACTTGGGTCAGAAGCCTAATAACTGTAGCACAGGAGACAAATTCACAAGCCACCCAGCTGCGCCTCATTTTCCCCTAGGACTCTGAGATGGATCTTTCCACAAACCTCTCCTCCTCCTGGAGCTGGTCTGAGTGAGCTCGTATCTTGTCCAGAAGACACCAGTCACATCACAAGGTGGTTTTGAGGATTTGGTGAAGCCTCAGTGAGGAAACTCGTATGACAGGAGTGCAGTACTTTAGGTCTGAAGGTGGGAGAGAGGCCCAGGTTAAACTCAAGTTCTGTCGAGCGGATCCAAGCACAGAAACCCGCCAGGCTTCCGGCAGCGTGAGACCCAGCAGAATGGGTGCAGGAGGCACTGGGGTCGTCAGCAGAAGCCAGGAGCAGCTCAGGGGAGATCCCTGGAGGGGACAGCAGTGGAAGGAGGGGCTGGTGGCCAACTGTGCAGAGCGGGCTTATGGGGGACATCCCTCTGGCACTTTCAGGGATGGTCATGGGAACTTTACAGAGGGCCAGGGGAGCGGCCAGCGGGAGGGCAGGGGCTAGGGTGACAGAAGATTTATAGCGCAGTACCCTACCTACCAAGCAGCTTTTCGGCCCCCTCTCATTTGGATTTCCCACCAAAGAGAGCAGAGCGCCTGACAGACCACCAGAGGGGACACACGGCATCTCTGCTTGGCCAAGGCTCGCTGCTCGGACAGCGTCTTTCATTCCTGCTCCCTCTGGGCAGCTTACAACCAAAGACTCTCTCCAGGAGCCACACGTGAATTAAGGGCTTGAATTCAAAAGAGTTAATTTTTTTTTTTTTTTTTTTTGCAAGAAGGACAAAGGTTGGATCCAACTGGCCTGCCTGGTCAAGCGACAGGGTAGGGGACAGCAGAGGCTGGGGCCAGGAGGGAGAATTATCTGGGTATCGGCAGCCAAAGAACTCTATTCATGGGGCGGGCCACCAGGGAGAGGGAAGGACACAGAGGCACGGCAGGCGGAGGGAGATGAACGCAGGAGGCTGGGGGTGGGTAGCGGGAGGACATTAGAAAGGGGGGAAGGGGGGTGTCTGAGGAGGAGGGAGTGGAAGGTGGGAGGTGGCTTGTGGAGGGCACGGGAGGAGAGGCAGGGTGGGGCGGTCATTCGCAGCCGCTTCGTTCATTCATTCACCCCATAACAAACACATAGCGAGCGTGTGCTGTGTGGAGGACAGTGGGCAGGCTCTGGACACCAAGGTGACCGAGATGGCCTCCCTGCCCTCAGAGCCAGGGCTCCATTAAATCCCCTGCACCCCCAGAAGGTGGGCAGCTTGCGCTCCTGGCTCCTTTTTCCCACCAACACGTGCCTTCTTGCCTCCAGGGGAGTCCTCTTCCTTGGGCACCAATAAATGGAGAATTGTTTTACTGAGAAGCTATCTGCGCCCAACTTCTTCAGTGTCCATGTCTGCTCCGACAGGCAGCTTCGAAAGCAGGGCAAAAGAGAGGAGCACCGAGCGCAGAGCACGGCCTCGTGAGCTGACACGTGTCCCTCGAATCCCTGTCTCCCCTCATGGGGTTCTGCTCTCCTCCTGGAGGTCCCCACTCTCCCCACCCCAAAATGCCTAGGTCCACAGACTGGCAAGCAGAGGGAGGGAACCCTCCGAGACCTAGGGACATGGCAGGAGACTGAGTCTGGGGGTTGCAGGCAAAGGCAGCATTGACTACTGGAAAAGCAGGGAGAGTTCCAGGCACCAAGACAGGTCCTCGATTCAAATCTGTTCAGTGCCACTCAAGAGTCCTGTGACCCTGCGTCTGTAGACCCTCTGAGCCTCAGTGACTTGGCTTCCCAGACGAGGCCAGCATCCCCCGGGATAGTTGTAGATGCTTCAGCGGGACAATGTATGTGAGTGTGACCAGCCCCAGGGTCAGAGTCCACCTGCACAGGAGGAGAATCTGGGGAAGGGAGCCCATCTCCTCCCTGACAGACGTACACAATCAGCCGCTGCCACAGGCATTCGGGCGGCTGGGCTTCCAGACTAGTCTAAAGGGCAGACCTGGCTGTTTGTAAGAGGGATTACCACCCCGCCCTAAGGCTGCTGAACTTCGCACAGAAGATGGGTTAATATTTTCCCTCCGGGAATCTTAAATCTGCATAGCCCTTCTCAGTTTCACTACTAACCCATGGGGTGGATGGAAAAAGCATCAAACCCATTTGACAGATGAGGAAACAGAGACCCAGAGAAGTTAGATTTTCCCAAGGTCGCTTAACTGGGAAAGACCCCTGAGCTGCCAGTGGGTTCAGAACATTTCTACCATATGGTGCCACCACCCAGAGGGGGCCCCCAGGCCCCAACCAGCTTCATCCATAGTCAATGCAGATGGGCACACGTGAGAGCCCCGGGCAGGCTTACATTTGGTTCCCCTTCTCTAAATATACACAGCATGTACTCAGCCGAAGTTTAAGAAAGCCTCATTTTTCCTTCCAATAAAAGACTGTCTTTTAAGGTCAAAAGAAGGGATCTGTGACATACACTAGCCGTAACCAAACATTTTAACCTAATTGGGTTTGTCTTTCTTTTCAATTTTTCCATCACTGGCAGCACTGGTGACTCACACTCACCGGGACAGAAGTAACGAGCATAGATACAGTTACAGAATCTTCAAAACGCGCTTTAACATTTTTTCCCGGCATTCATGTCAGCAAAATATTTCCCATTTATCTGTGGTGCTGCTCATTTTCATTTTCTTCTGCAGTTGTGCAACCAGACCACTTCCAGGGAGATACGTTAGTTAGGTGGCATGTGGGCTCCAAGAAACCCCAAACTCGTTTCAATAATGAAGAAGTCATCGCTCACGGATCTGTTCGTCCGGATGTCGGCGGGCTTCAGGATGAGCTCGGTCCAGATGCTCAGCTCCATTTCCTGAAATGCCTTTTGCTGTGTCTTCCTCCAAGCCTTGACTTCATGCTCGAGCTGGTTCATCTCATACGACTAAAATGGCTGCAGTGAGTTGCCGGAAGGTGGAAACAGTCCAAGTGTCCGCCAACAGATAAACGGATAAAAACCACGGATACGTACGTAACAGCGGAATACTATTCAGCCTTATAAAAGAAGGAAATTCTGACACGTGCTATAACGCAGATGAGTCTTGGAGACGTTATGAGTGAAACAATCCAGTCACAAAAGGACAAATACTGCATGATTCCACGGTAGGAAAATTCAGGGATAAAAAATAGAGTGGTGGTTGTTAAGGGCTAGGGTTGGGGGGGTGGGGGGTGGAGGGTGGGGGAGGGGTTGTTTAATGGGCATAGAGTTTCAGCTTGGGAAGATAAAAGCTCTGGAGATGGACGGTGGTGACAGATGTGCTACAGCGTGAATGTACTTAACGTCACTGAGCTGTATACAAAAAAGTGGTTCAGATGTTAAATTTTATGTTAGGTGTATTTTATCACACTTACAAAAAAATGAGCTACAGTGGCCTCAGGAGTCCCACCACTCTAAAGAGAGGGGCACTCTTTTAAAGGAAAGGATGCTTCTTTTTCAGATGCCTCTAACAAATCAGCCCTCTCTTTAAGCTCACATTCTCTGAGTCCTAAGACTGTGGCCAAGAAAAATGCGCTGCACTGACTGTCTTAGGCCTGGTTCCCGATCCAGTCACTGTGACCAAAGGCTTGGGGTTATCTTCAGACCAGTGGGGCCAGCCTCTGCGGTAGGGGCAGAGTCCACTTCCCCTGAACCAAATGAGGGAGGGACTGTCGGGGAGGGAGGAGGTGAGTGGGGTCATCTGAAAGGGTGGACACAGAAAGGGAAGGGAAAATGGAGGCTGGTGGGTGTGACAGAGACTGTTGACCATCTTCCAACATTCATTCTCCCTTTTTCCTGGACATGTGACCAGACTACATTTCCCAGCATCCTTTGCTGTCATGTGTGGCTCAGGGCTAAGTACTGGTCAGTGGAATGTGAACAGAAGGTCTTGTTTTACATCCAGACCAAAGCCTCAAGGGAGCAGGCCTGCCTCTTCCATGTTTTTTGTTTTTGTTTTTGTTTTTGTTTTACTTTGTCCCACAGCTTCAACTATGCAGAGGAGGACAGTTTCTGGGGGATGGCAAAAAAACTCAAAGGAAGGAATCTGGGTCTCTACATCATTGCCCTAAAAACTAGGACCACTCACATCACCATTGTTTCATGCAACAGAAAAAATTTTCCATCATTTTTAAAGTGCAGTACAAGCAGGCAAATTGTAGTTCACTGCCTGTTTTTATAAATAAAGTTTTATTGGGACACAGCCATGCTCATTTATTTGCATATTGTCCAGGGGCTGCTTTCACCTTGCGATGGGAGAGTTGAGTAGTTGCAACAGAGACTGTACGATCCACAACACCTAAAACATTGACTCTTTGAGACTTTAATATTTATTCAGTTATCTTGAGAGAAAGAGAGTGCATGCACACAGGAGAAGGGCAGAGAGAGAGAGAGAGAGAGAGGGAAAGTGGGAATCTCAAGCAGGCTCTGCACTGTCAGTGCTCCAACCTGCGAGCCGTGAGATCGTGACCTGAGTCTAAATCAAGAGTCAAACGCTCAGCTGACTGAGCCACCCAGGCGCCCTGCTCTTTGACCCTTTAGAGAAAAAGTTTGCTGACCCCTGTCCTGCGTCACTATTGGATGTCTTTGCTACAGCAGCGTAGCCTTCCCTCAGCTGATGCAGCACACGACCAACACTGCGGGAGATCCCTGAGAGCGTCATGAATTCAGATGATAAATTATTACCAGTAAGACGCACCTCCCTGTGGTACTGCCCACTTCGGGTGACTGTCAGTCCTGGGGGTGGTGATCTAAGGAACATTGCACCAGGCGGCAGTGAGAAAATCTCAATACAGATCAGGAGGCCTGGGACAAATATGCATTTTACTCCACCAAGGTAACTTTGACTTCTTTGGCAGAAGCTGGACCAACTTTCACATCACGATTATGAGAAAAGGTATATGCAGAAATCTGGGTTAATTGGCCCCATACTTACTTCAGTGCTGTTTTCAGCACCCAGAAAGTGACCCATCTGACCTAGCACTTAATATGCTTCTGGACACTGTTTTGGATGCTTCTTTCAGGCTGGTTTCTGCTGCCCCAGCCCTGGCTATGACTTACCAGGGGTCTGGAGCCCCAGAGCAGAGACATCTGCTGGTCCTCAGTGTTTCTCACAAGAGAAGCCTGTATGGTCTCCTTTGGGGGCAATCCTGACCCATCAGTACGACGAGACTCCATGAGTCTGAGAGTTGTCCCCGAGGGAAAGTGTCCCCATAGTGATAAGGGCTTGAAGGGTCGGGGTGAGGTATGAACTCAGAGGTGAGGGAAGAAAATTTCTTAGGCCAACACTAGACAACAGCTCAAGGGTGAAGTCCAAGAGTCATGGAGTCAGATGTGTGATTCAAATCTCAGCCTTAGCATTTGCTAACCATGAGGATTTAGGCGAATCACTTAACTTTTCTCTGCTTTAAGTTGGGCTGGTCATACCTCCCTCATAGCGCTGTTACAAGCTTTACATGACATCTTGCTCAACAAATGTAGCTCTTGGCTCCAGAGTTATATACCTCTGATCACTGCTAGCTTTAAAGTCTGCACGCGATACTTTAAACATGTAAGTACCGGGAGCTCTGTGTAAAGCAAGCCTGCCAGAGGTAATGCCTGTCTGGTCCTGACTGTATCAGGATTGCTGGTATTTATTCCCCAATGAGGGGCAGAACACGCAGAGGGGGGAGGAGTGAGAAGGGAGGGAGAGCACTGCCCTGAGGCTTCTTTCCACTAAAAGTTACTGGAGAGAATGGAAGTTCGCCAGACCTAGAAAAGTAATCTTGGGGCCTGATCTGCACTTGAACCTTGGACGCTTGAAATGGTTTACCGTCCTAACCAAGAGTACTGATCTAGCCCAACTAAGCTCTTGAGGAGTACGCAAAGTTGCTCAGAAGGACCTGGCCAAATCTTTCTTACCCTTGAGGCTCTATTTCAGCATCACCTCCATAGGGAGGTCTGGGCTGGGAGAGACCCCCCGAGCCTGCCCACATGTCACCTTGCTCCCATTATAAACTCATCACACATCTATTTTTGCAACTTGTTCGACAAATATTTATTGAGTGCCTGCCCACTGGACTCCCTGAGTGAGGGCAAGGTCTTGCCACCACCAGCTCCCTGGTGCCTGCACCTGGCCTGGTCCATGGGTCTTCTGAGCATTCATGACTGTTGTTCAGTGAATGACTGAGGCCCCCAAAGCTTTGCGATTCTAAAGTATAATCACAGCGAACGTGAATTCAGTGTTGTCTGTGTTCCAGGAATGGCGTAATGTTGTCTATTTATTTAACAACTCTGTGAAATAGAGATTCCCATCCCACTTCTCCAGGCGAGGAAATGGAAGCTCCCAGCTCTCACCCTGCCTGACCTCGCCCAGCTTGTGGCTGAGATCTGTGTGGTTCAGCAGCATTCGCTAACCACCCACTGCTGACCAGCTCGACGCTAACCATACTGCCCCTCGCTGGGTGAAGACATACATATTATTTCAAATCTTTGATTTGGCTTGGAAAAAGTAAAACAGCTGACTCCGATCTTCTATGTTTTCATGGTATGGGTGTGCAGGTGGCTCTGGGGACAGCCCCCACCTCCAGGGTCAAGGAAGATTGGGGAATTGTTCACACTACGACAAAAGGCTAAGAATCGGAACAACCTAGGTGACTTTCCTGCCTTTGGAAGACCAGATGCGTGGAGCCAGTCTCCATGGGGAACCTGTATAGCCAGACGATGGAGACCTCATGAGGTACCCTGTGGGGGACAACCTGCCCCCTCGGGGGCCCTATAAGTTGGACCTGTGGGGCTTCACTCACCTCCCTTCTGACAAGGCAGAGGTGAGCTCAGGCCTACAAGCATTGCAGGGCATGCAAGGTCCACACGCCAGAAGTCAGCTGGCTTCAGCCCCTCCCAGACGCCCAGGTAAGGCTCTGTGCTGTGACTGCCTGGGAAACAGGAATGCTAAGAACACCACAAACTGACCTCCTTTCTCTGCAAGTCAGAAGTTAGCGCTAAAAGAAAAAAGGCCCCGGTTTTGGCCTCTGTGGGGTAGGGGGTGGGGGATGGGAGGTAGGGGGAGAGGATGGAATCAGAAATCCCAGAGATGCAAAGGGAGAGGCCTCCTTCTGCCTTCACCAGCTCTGGTGACCAGAGAGCCAGGGAGAGCACTGGGGCAGAACAGGGCCGGCCCTTCATCAACACAAGTCTCAAAAGTAAAAGCCGAGTTGAGGATCACCTGGGTTTTTACTTACCTTCGCAGAGGGAGTCAGGGACCACCAAGCAGGGCAGAGGGATGAGAGCTCAGTTGAGTTCTAGAACTTTCGTAAGCTCATCCTTGCTATTTTGGCGATTGCTCGTCTTCTTTCCCAGAGGAAAAGCACCCCAGGGAAGCGGGGGCTGTGAGCCTGTGTTGGAGGTGAAGGCGGGAATCTGCCTTCCACTCCTCAGCCAGAGAGGGGAGTGACGGCTTTCCCCATAGAGAGGATGCTCAGCAGGGTCCCTGGGACTTGATCGAGGATGGTGGGCAGGGGGTACCCGGGGCCCTGTGTCCTCAGAAGAGGCCTGGAGTGCTGCAGTGACAGCTCAGGGCAGGAGGCTGGGGTTCCATAATGACTAGAGCCCAGGACAGTGGAAACAGCCTGGCTCAGGAAACTCACAGATTTCTCTGTGTGAATCCCTCCACCTCCAGCTAGCAATTCACTAGCGGTGTGACTTTCCTCTGTCTCCACTGGGCGTATCTGAGCCTCAGTTTCCTCATCTGTAAAATGGGA
Organism: Panthera pardus; assembly: GCF_024362965.1. Classification (NCBI taxonomy): domain Eukaryota; kingdom Metazoa; phylum Chordata; class Mammalia; order Carnivora; family Felidae; genus Panthera; species Panthera pardus. Next base: position 37,465,465 of record NW_026526777.1, read on the forward strand.
TAATCCAGTAATTGTGATGAGCTACCTGATGCATACAGCCACCCCGGGGTCTGATGGAGAGTACAGGCTCCATAAATGCTAGTTGCCCTGTGGCCTCCCTACCACACTGTCCCCTGGGCTGCAAGGCTGTCTTCACTCTCTCAGTCCAGGCCCCTCTTAAACCAAACCAGGGTAAGGTCTGCAGCCCGCAGTGCAAGCAGAGATGTGCTTGTGGGAATTTCACTGCTGCACATGCACCTGATCTGTGAGCTTGCTCTCCTGGGCGGAGGCTGAAGTCCGTGGACGCAGTGACCCAGAAAGCATGGTTTATGCCAAGGCTTGGCACCCGGGTGTCCATTCCCCAGCACCCTCAGGCAGCCTGAGAGGCTATCCTGGTGAGATGCCCCCACAGTCATTGCTCAAGGCCTTGGCATTATGTGGGCACATAATGTGAGCCCTGCTTCTCTCCTGCCCAGAATGTGCCAGCCTCCCAGGATTCCTGCTAGTCCCGCCTGCCCCCGGTCTCAGCCAGCTTCCACCTGGACAGGCTGTGCTCTCAACTCCTGTGCCTCCTCGTACCCAGAGGGGACGGCTGCCGAAGGGAGCATGGATAGCTTGGGAGGAGCTGCCCCAACAGGCCGATGTGGTGAGAGCCCTTGGTCTCTCCTGGGCTCACACCACCCCAAGCCTGGCATCCAGCCCCAAGCTGGCCGCCGGCCTGCTTCTCGCGTCTCATTTGCTTATCACTGTTTGTTTTGGAGGCTTCTGGGAAGCGAGTCTCCACCTGAGGGAAATCTTTGGCTCTGGGGACTGGTGACACCTGAGACTTTGAACTCTCAAGGAAGCCCGGCACACAGTTGGCCACCTCAGGCCGGGGCGGGGGCAAACTACTTTAGCGCATGGCCTTCCAGTGGGCTCCCCTCATGCCTCTCCACAGCAGCCATCTCTGAAAGAAGACGAACTCTCCCAAGACAGAGGTCATGGACGGGACCTGCTCTAATTGGCTGCCGCCTGGGCATCAGCCCTATGTGGTCTCCTGCTCCAGCTCAAAAGAGAAATTATAAGCATTTTGTATTTCTCCCATAATTTGTTTGCATTTGTTTTACTATAAAAGTAATGACTAGAGGTGCTTGGCTGGCTCAGTCGGTGGAGTGTGCAACTCTCGATCTCGGGGTTACGAGTTTGAGTCCCACGTTGGATGTAGAGATTACTTAAAATCTTAAAAAAAAAAAAAAAAAAAAAAAGTAACAACTAGAGAAAGATTTTTCGAGGAAGTTGTGAACACATTCTTGTCATGACCAATTAGCAGAAACCCCAAACGTACCCCAGTTTGAGAGGCAAGGATAGAAAATAACTTTTAAAAACACGAACTATCTGGCAATGCCAACTTATTTTAAAATTGTAAAATAGATGTTAAAAACCCCTATGAAATTTGGTAGAATCATAAAAGAAGCAGGTTTGATATAATGAATTTACAAAAAATAAAGAAAAAAAACCTCAAGTAATTCCCACCACCAAGAGATCACCATTTTAGTGCCTATTTTGGTGTTGGAGATATCATACTATATATACTACTTTGGGTCATGGTTAGCATTCTAGTCTAAGCATTTCCCCAAATCAGTAAATTAATGTTTATTGAGATGATTTACATTTTTTAATGTTTATTTATTTTTGAGAGAGAGAGAGAGAGAGAACGAGCAGGGGAGGGGCATAAAGAGAGGGAAAGAGAGAATCCCAAGCAGGCTCCATGCTGTCAGCACAGAACCCAACAGGGCTCAATCTCACAAACCACAAGATCATGACCTGAGCCAAAATCAAAAGTCCGATGCTTAACCCACCAAGCCACCCAGGTGCCCCGATTTTTAATTTTTAATCGCCACATAGCAGACCATGATATGGTTCAACAGAAAGGTGTTTTGTCTTTCTTTAACCATTCCCTTTTTGACATTTAGGTTGTTCCTACTTTTTGTTCTTATAAAAAAATGTTTCGTAACCACCTTTGCACATTAATCTGAGAACATACTTGGAATAAACCTCCCCTAAGTGAAACTTCTGGGTCAGGGTAAGAACATTCTAAGGCTCTTGGCATACCCCACCTTTGCTGGCTTCTCCCCCTGCTTCCACAGAAAACATTCCCACCTCGAGATCAGGTATTTGCTTGAACTTTCAGTAATGCTATGATTTTGTCATCATACGTTGGGATTACACCCCATCTGGATTCATCATAACACCAATAGGAATACTAGCTAATAGTTGTCAGGTAGGTACTATGAGTCACACACAAAGCTAAGAACTTTACACTCATTACCTCATGTGACCCCTCATTATGCTACAAGGCAAGAACTTTATTTCCTCCTTGTTATAAAGAAACAGATTTTGGATTTACCTTGGTACATGGGGATGAGGTAGGGATCTAGTTTTCTTTTCCCATGGTATTCTAACATCATTTACGAAACAACTTCATGTTTCCCCCACTTCATGTTTCTCTACACCTACTGGTTTTCCTTTAGACACGGTCTGTTCCTGGGCTTCCTCTACTTTTCCACTGAGCTTCCTGTCCTTGTTCCATTCCTCCCTGTTTTGTTTTGTTTTTTAAGTTTACTTATTTATTTATTTTTAATTTATTATTATTTTTTTTTAGTGTTTATTTTTGAGACAGAGAGAGACAGCATGAGCAGGGGAGGGGCCGAGAGAGAGGGAGACACAGAATCTGAAGCAGGCTCCAGGCTCTGTCAGCACAGAGCCCGATGTGAGGCTCGAACCCACGAACTTCAAGATCATGACCTGAGCCAAAGTCGGACACTCAATCTACTGAGCCACCCAGGCGCCCCTAAGTTTGTTTATTTTTGAGAGAGGCAGAGACAGCGCAAGTGAGGGAGGGACAGAGAGAGAATCCCAAGCAGGCTTCACGCTGTTAGCACAGGGCCCAAACCCACAAAACTGCAAGTTCATGACCTGAGGTGAAATCAAGAGTTGGACGTTCAACCTATAGAGCCACCCAGGTGCCCCCGTTCCTCCCTGCTCTTATCACTGAAGCTTTCTAATGTATTTTATTTCTTTTTTGATTAAATTTTTAATTTTAATTTCAGTATACTTTACATGCAGTGTTACATTAATTTCAGGTATGCAATAATGCATTTTAATATCTGGGAGTGCAGACCTACTCTGTTCTTTTCTTCCCAGAGATTTTATGACTCTACTCATACATTTATTCTTCTAGCTGAATTGTTCCACGCAAATGCCCTGTGCCAGATTTTATAAAAACAAACCCCAGATATTTTTATTAGAATTGCATCAAGCTTACCAATTTGGGAAAATGGCATTTTGCAGTGTTGAGTTCTCAATGTGATGTTTTACCATGTAATTAATGCCCCTTAGAGTAGTTTGGTAAAATTTTTGTGAGTACCGTGCATTTCCTGTACACTTTACTCCTTGGCATTGCTGTTGTAAGTGGGATCTTTTGCATACAGATCTCTGGGCCTCGTGTCTGTTGCCTGGACAGCCTCACATTCAAGGACAGCAAACACCTGAGGGCAGCAAAGTCCCCAGACTGGCTCAGCTCCTGGCCATGAACCTGTCTAGCAAACCCCAGAACTCAGCAAGAGCGGGCCTCTTCAGGTGGGGACAGCTACAGGCTAGGGTACAGAGGGGCTTTGGCTGCTTACTTGAAAGCAGTGACTCACACTGTTTGGGGTCGGTGTCTGGTGAAAAAAAACTATGGACGTACAGAAAATGCCCTCAATGCTGCTAACACTTCCAGAGGATTCAGGGACAGCTCCAAACACTCCTAAGGACAGAAACGGCCTTAAAATGATGGTCCAGCTACAGACTCCTCCAGGCGGGTGGTGCCACGGACAGAAGTCCTCGAGTCTGTGTGACCCTAGGTGAGTCACTTCTCTGTCTGAATCTTTATTTTCTCCGGGACAAAAATATCTGCCCAATCCAGTGATAGCATCATTCACGGGTCAACAGAGGTGGTGTTTGTGAAAGTACTTTGAAATGTGCAGCTCAGTAACGCAAAGGTAAGAGACCATTAATTCCAGGAAAGGGAATATGATGAGTCCCAGCTCTGACTCGTGGTGAAGCCATCTTGGTTTCTTAGAGAGCATTATCGGCTCCTGTGCCACCACTGCCCCCCCTCCCCCTCCATGAACTTGGCCTTCGCCTTCGCCCTCAGGAAAGGCTGATAAAGGCCTTCGCGGATTTCTTCTTCTGAGGTTACTAGACTGTTATGCTGACCCAGCTAAACCCATGATTAAGTGGCTGGATGTTGGAAAAGAGCGTCGGGGCTCGTGGTTCACAGATATCAGTTTCTGGGTTGTTATAAAAATTAATAATTAATCCTTTCCTGCATACTGGAGGAGAACAGCCAGGAGTCTTAGCGAAGCCTTGCACAGAGTGACTGAGAGCAGGACAGACTGACAGGGTCCCAGTGAGTCCTGGCTCTGTGTGACCACAGGCTGGCCCTCCTCTCTGACCTCCAGGGGTCCTCACTATAGCATGAGGGGCTATACTCCCATGAAAGTGAATCTGCCGCTGAAAACATTCTACAAAATGTAATAATAAATCCAAATCCCTTACAAGAGATTTTAAAGGTCTTCTGAGTTGTCTTCCTGCTCCCAGCAGCTGATGCCACCTGACTTCATGCTGTAGACATACCAGCCTGTGTGTGTGTGTGTGTGTGTGTGTGTGTGGTAGGGGTGGGGGCATGTCACCTGGGGAAAGTCTTTCTAAATATAAATGAACGGCTGCTCCCTTCTTCCCAGGATAAATCTGAATGGGGGAAGGGATATGCTACATCAGTCTTGCATCCACCCACATCCATATCCGAGACTCTGGGGCAGAGGGCAGAATAAGCCATATGAGGCATGGATGCCTTTCTGACTTCCCAGTTCCTGGCTCAGTGGCTGGCATACAAGAGGAATTTAAGAAAAGACTCTTGGACAAATGAACAAGGCCTTCTGCCATGGTTTGTTTAAACCTTCTCACAGCCTTCCTCTGCCCCCTCTCTGCCAATTCAGGGTCTCCTCTCCTTCTGACTTCTGCTCAAAATTCACCTTCCCAGGATGCCTCCAATGGAACCCTCACCCCTCTCCAGTTTTGCAGACTCAGCCCTGTGTCTCTGTGTCTCTGCTGGTCCTGCTAGGAAGCTGCCGGTGTATGTGCTCCCGTAAATGGCCACACGGGTTATTTAGCGCACAGCATTACAGATTATCTTTGTTTCGCCTGCTACAATAACACATGCACGTGCTCTGCCCACATGCGCAAAACTGTGGCTTCTGTTTCATGCAAGGAATCTAATATTGTTGCAATATCAGTAGGTAGGTTGCAATATTGGTAGGGGAGAGAGAGAAACATTCAATAGGCTAATTGATTGACTGGTTTGGATGAATATTCAGTGAATTCAAAGTTCAAAATTTCACCCTTCCCAGTTCCCTAGCAATGTGACGACTGGTCCTCATGCCATTGCTGAGGGTAGTAGGGGGGACGGATCTTTAGCTGACCCTCTCACGGCTCTCTGTTTTAGGTGGCCCTCCGCGTCCCCAAAAGCGAGCATGGCTCCCCCTAGCCTCCAACTAGTTCCACTACCAGAGTTCTAAGTGGGGACTGGGGCACAAAGGACCCTCTGCTTTTGCCTTTGCCCTCAGTCTATTCAGCATGCCTCCTCTCACTCAGGGACTTCATCCTGGAGCAGGAAGGCCGGTGCACATGAGACTGACCACTCATGTCTCAGATGTTGGCCCTTCTTTGTCCCATAATTCCCTGGCCCAGGAAGGAGGGGGCTCTTCCCACTGAAGCCCTGCTGTCCCTCTCACCTGGGCTACTAGAGAGTGGTCCATGGACAGCAGCATCAGTATCACCTGGGAGCTTGCTAGAACTGTAGATTTACAAGCCCCGCCCTGGACCTACCGAATGGGAAGCTGTGTCTTAACAAGATGCCCAGGTGATTCACATGCACATCAAAGTGTGAGGAGCAGAACTGCTCATGTCACATTCTGGGTGCTTTTCTGTCCTTGCCTGATGTCAGGCTCTATAATCTCGTCCTCTCACCCTGGGTCTTGATATTCCTGGGACCTCAGCAAATTTAGGAAATCCTGTTCTCTCTTGCCAAAGTCCAACTTTCAGATGCTCGGGGCTTAGAAATCTTGCCTCCGTGCCTTGGACGTCACAAGCTGAATGGTGACTTCTTCTTGTCTCTCAGTGTACTTACTATAACGATCCTCATCCTCTGCAAGGTATGTTCCTCAGAAGCAGGGGTGGGGAAAATAAAGAGGCAAAGATACAGAACTGTGAAGAGAAAAACACACCGGTGTATTTCCAAAACGACTCTCCCAGTTCCAATAGCTCTTGCTGACTTGTGCGTGGGAGATGCCAGCAGTCTATGCAGAGGGAGGGAGACAGCACTCGGGCCTTGGTGTTGCATGTGCTGCAGACATGTCACTTAGGGGGGGTGCCCCTTGCACCATAGTGTCCTCTTTGTAAGGGTGGAAAGCAGAGCTGCTCTCACCGTAGCGTTCCACACCTCCTGGGCAAGCAGACACCTGCCTTTATCCTAGGGGCCTAGAGGGGTAACTAAGCACTTCCCCCTTTTTGCTTTGGCTGCTGGGAAGCTGGAAGTCAAATTTGTGGCCCAACAACGGGAAGTGTGTAGTTATGTATGACCCTCATGTGTGACTCATTCCTGCCTCCATCTTCCTCCTTACTTTTAATACCTGCATTATATTAAAACCCATCTTTTCTCATAAGCCACTTTAAATCCTTTCTGAAGCCAGGAGGAAGAAATTCACAGGCAGCTACAGCTCTACGTACCTGACCACAACCTGCCCCGCCTCATCTTCACCAGAATCACAGACTCTTTTCTCCAGATGGGAAAACTGAAGCTCGGAGAGGATCAAGACACAAGCGGAAGGCAGGGCAGGGCTGACTGCCTACGTCAGGTGTCTTGGCTCTCTGTGTTCGGAGTTTGGCCCCCAGCAGGAAGCTCTTGGACATAGTTCTCTGTGCACGTGGCAGGTGGGCCAACACTGTGCAGAGAGGGAGCAGACGAGAGATGAGTGCTAGATTTGTACTGGGCCCTAGAACTCTCCACCAGGCATTATGGGGATTTGCCCAGCGGCCCATGCTGTTCCTGCCACATCCACTATTTCCCCAGTTAATTGACCATGAAGGTTCTTGAGGGCAGAGCTGCGGCCAGTGATCCTGTGCGTGGAGCAGGCGCGCGGCTTTGTGGGAGTGTATGTGTTCCATGGCGTGTGCCTGCCCCGCCCACAGGGCCCTCAGTTTGAGGCAGGGGCTGTGTCCCCCACACTGCAGGCACTCCGGGCAAGCTGGTGCCCTCAAAGACTCAAAGTAAGCCTGCCCTCCTAGGGCGAATTTGAGAAGAATGCAGAGGGTGACACGAGGCAGCTATTTAAGAACGAAGAGAATTTATATGTGCCAACAAGAAAAAATGATTTTTAATTGAAAAAAAACAAACAGAAAAGCAGTATGTGTATTAAGATCCAATTTGTGTGTTTTATAATTTTTTTTTAACGTTTATTTATTTTTGAGACAGGGAGAGACAGAGCATGAATGGGGGAGGGGCAGAGAGAGAGGGAGACACAGAATCTGAAATGGGCTCCAGGCTCTGAGCTGTCAGCACAGAGCCCGACGCGGGGCTCGAACTCACGAACCACGAGATCGTGACCTGAGCTGAAGTCGGACGCTTAACCGACTGAGCCACCCAGACGCCCCCCAATTTGTGTGTTTTAAAAACACGTATTCAGCTTGCCTGGGTGGCTTAAACGGTCGAGCATCCGACTCTTGATTGCGGCTCAGGTGTCATGATCTCACGGGTTCGTGAGTTCGAGCCCCTCATCGGGCTCTGCACTGACAGTGAGGAGCCCGCTTGGGACTCTCTCTCTCTCTCCCTCTCTCTCTGCCCCTCCCCTGCTCACACATGCACTCTCTCTCTTTCTCTCTCTCAAAATAAATGGATACACTTCCAAAAAATGACTAAAATGACAAATTAAAAAAAAATACACATATTCAGATACATACCTGTAGACATACACACACACCACAGACCCTCATACACAGAGACGTTCCACCTCAATGCCACACACACACACACACAGGAGGTCTAGAAGGAAACACCAAACACCAAATTGTTAACAGCTACTTCTGGAAAGAAAGAGAGAAAGTAAGGTTTGGGGTGATGGAGTTTTTACTGCTTAAATTTACTGCTTACACAGACTTTCATACTGTGAGAATTTTTACACTGATGTTATCACTTCATAATTTAAGGGAAGACTGATTTTTTTTTTTTCAACGTAAAGAATAAAGTCAGCCACGGTGAGCATTTCCTATGAATGTGCAACTAGGATTACGGAACACCTCATTGCATCAAAAGGGCCAGTGTGTTGCTTCAGAGAAAGTCTGAGCGGGTAGGAGGAGGGGATATTTGCTTCCTGGCTGGGTGGTCGTAGGGGGTCAAGAGATGGGCAGCCTTGGATGTCTGGGGTTTTAGCAGCTCAAGCAGAGTTGCTGTGGTTGTGGCAGGAGACATGCAGGAGGGAGCCTCCGGGAGATAAGCAAGGCTGCCCCTACCGGTCCCTCTGAATGTGCCGTGGAACCCAACCTTTTAGATGTAGGAGGCAATGAGGCAGCTGCCCTGGGCTCCTCCATGCGGGTGGGGGAGGGGCAAAGTGAGCCAGGGTTTGGGGGAAGGCTGGCCTCACACACCCAGACTCTGTGAGCTGGTCATCAGCACCCACGTCAGTATGGGAGGGCTGCGTTCATTCAGCCACCTAGTCACAATGAGCAATAATTCCCTCTTGTTGGGACTTATGAGTTCTCCTCATTCGTTTTTATTTTATTTTATTTAATCACTTTATTTTTTTTAATATATGAAATTTATTGTCAAATTGGTTTCCATACAACACCCAGTGCTCATCCCAAAAGGTGCCCTCTTCAATACCCATCACCCACCCTCCCCCTCCCCCCCCCATCCCCCATCAACCCTCAGTTTGTTCTCAGTTTTTAAGAGTCTCTTATGTCCTCATTCGTGTTTAAACAGCTGCCTTGTGTCACCTTTTACATTCGCCCTCATTTCGTTGCAGGGGGCAGACTTACCTCAAGTCTTTGAGGGAACCAGCTTGCCTAGAGGAATGAGCTTTGTCCCGGAAGGAGGGTCACCGGGAAACATAAAACACCTCAGGGGAGGACAGTCCTGAATGCAGTGGTTCTGCAGAGGAAGCTGGGCAGTGCAAGTGTACTGGGGCATCTAGGCTGCGTTTTTGAGGCAATGGAGAGCCATAAGGTGAGAATGGAAGTTGCTGGGGGAAGGGGATAAGGCAACTCGTCTAAAGGCAATTTGGCCTGGGGTCCTACTGGGGTCACTTGAAAACCACATCTCAGCCTCCCTCCCCCAACACTAACCCATCTGTCCTAAGCGCACAGATCTGGAAGCCCACTGGACCCTAACCAGGCCAGCTCCACTCCCACCCTTCCTCGGTCATGAAAATGACTCGGGGAAAGCCACGGATTACGACCATCCACCCATCATCATGGGAAATTAGATGGTTTGGGAACAAAACCAGCTTTTTGCTGTCTTGTGCAGGCAGGCAGTGGAGGATTATAGTCAAGAGCATGAGCTTTGGAGTCAAAAACATAAGTTCAGAAACTAGCTGTGGCTCTTCCCCGCTGTGATCTCTGAGCTTCAGTTTCCTCATGCGAAGTGTGACGCTCATGGTGCCTATTTCTCATGTGGTGTTGTGAGGACTGGACGCAATGATAGGAATAAAACATTTAACCAGCGCCTGCCGGGTAATCTCTCAGTAACAACCAATTGCAAAGGCTGGGACTTCTGGTCTAACAGGACCATGGCGCCACCTTGTGGTTCTATCTCAGAACTACTACTTAATCTCCCTCCGATCCAATGACCCTTTTTTCCAAAGCGTGTTGAGCAGGCTGGGCTTGGTAAAATTTATTACTTAAGTATGTAAAGTCTGTAATGGTGAGTATGGGATTGGTGTCCAGCAAAATATCTTGGGTCTTAGAAAGAGATGCTGGCGAAACATCACTTGGGAGGACTCCCCGCTCCCTGCCACCAGAGATGCCCCTTCTAATCTACCATCATCGCCCAAATACCCTTAGATGTTCCCAGCTGTAGAGGTGAACAGGAAGCAAGGTTTTATTAGCTTTAGAGAGGGAGCGGGGACACATCAGCCGGCTAAAACATCTGTGCTTAATTTCCGAGTGTCCCCCTATTTTCAAGTTCTGTCCTGTTGCAGTTCCCTCTTGTGCTCCCCTCTCCACCCCCACCCCCAGGTGTCCTTGCCTTCTCCCCCCACCTCCCTCAAACCTCACCTTTCCTTTTCTCCTCCAGCTCCCCCAAACCCTAACCTACCACAGCCTCCCCCTTTCCTTGAAAGGAATCTCCACGAGGGCAAGGACTTCAGTATTTCTTCATTGCTGTATCTCCAGCACCTTAAACAGTGCCGGCTCATGGCAGGTGCCCCACAATTATTGACTGAAGGAAGGAAAGCAGATGAAGGTGGAGTCTGAGGAGGGGAAAACTAGTCACTGATTTCAAAATGGAAAGACGATTTTTCTTGCCTCAGGTAGGAGAGGAGTTTCCTGAAGAAAGGGCTGTTTTCATGAGTGTGACCAGTGCAGACACACAGGCCCCACATGTAGCACGACCCGGTTTGCAGAAGGGCCCGGCACCTGGGGTTTGAAGCTCTGTGCTTGCAGCGCTTAATAACTGCGTCTTTGAATGGATGTTTTGTAAGTTGGGTCTGATGGGACAATAGCACATATGTGGGGGCTCAGAGCCTCAGTTCATGCAAGGTCCTGCCTCCCGCTTCCAGCTCCCCCACCCCTTGGTGCACCAGGCCCCATCCGGCTTCCCCTTCCTGCCTGTGCCCCATGACCACTGCCACACTCGGCTCCCAGAAAGGGTGTGCACACGGGCAAGGAAAAGGTCAGGATTGGGGGCCTGTGCCCTGAGGCATCTCAGGGCAGAGTATGGCAGCAGCTGCCCCCCATGCCTTTCTCTCTTCCTGGGCTGGCACCCCAAGGCATGGCTGGTGGGCAACCAGCTGGAGGCCTTGACAGGGGCGATCCAGGTACAAAGAAATCCCAGCTTGGAGGTGCAAAGATCCTTGGGAGTGACCTGTCTGCCATATGCTGGGGCGGTGGCCTGAGGGGGAGATGCCTGGCTGGACTGTAGGTAGGTCCAGAGGCTGGAGGGACAAAGAACTTGGCAAGCACCGGCCAGGGGTCCCCAGATGCCAGTGACAGGGATCTGTGTCTCTTATGCTCAGCTTGGGGCACCCTCCTGGATGAGCCACAGAATACAAATTACAGGTCAGTGATTCCACACATATGCAGAATGTGCTATTTGCATTTAAAACTGCCATGGCACAATATAAAAGAGGAGAATGAAAATTCACAATAGTTTAAAATTTTTTCTTTACTTAAAACATTAAGTAGCAAATAACACAATAAACAGAGAGACAGAGACCTTGGAAGAGAGGACAAGTCTTTTCCTGTACTTTTAATGGTACTTGTTTCCTGCTTTTTGAACAAAGAGCCCTACATTTCTATTTCGCACTGGGCCCTACAAATTATACTTAACATGTTTATCAAAGTGGTCCTGCTGGGATTGATCTGTGGGGATACCACAAAGTCATGGATATCAGTTTCTGATTGTTTCGATAATATCATTTGTCTTTGATGGCACTGCATTATCAACTGTGTGATAAACCTGCAATAAAATAGCCAACAATACAGGAGCGGTTTCTTCCCATTTATTATTAACCCTTCATAATTCGGTCTTACTTCATTAAGCCGGAAAGAATAGCATCGCTAGGAAAACATCACATGCAAAATGTGGCAGGCACAGCAAACACTGCTAATTCATATTAGAAGTCAGACACGTTAAAAAAAAAAAAAAAAAAAAAGATCCGTCAAAACTAAAATAAGTTTCCTTCCAGGGTGGGGTTTCAACAAGTTTTAGCCTAGATCAGATTTCTCAAGTGTGCACTACTGACATCTTGTGACGGGCACTGTCCTGTGCATCGTAGTCCCATTACATGCAGGCAGTCCCCGCCCCCCCCATGATCAGTCTCCAAACACTGCCAAATGTCCCCCGCGGGGGGCAGCGGAATCACCCCTCCTTAAGGACTGCCGGCTTAGACAGACTGATGAAATGGGGAGTAAAAGACCATCAGAGAGCAAAACCCGGTGAGCATGAGACTGATGTTCTCTCCTCTTCTGCCAATGCCTATGAATCATAAATACACAGACTCCCTCAACTAAGAGGTCAACAAATGCAAGAAACATAAATATAGGAAAACTAAAGAATTCTTTTATTTAGTGAGTCCCAGGTAGGTGAATGACAGCCAACTCATACACTCTCAAATAGGATAAAAAGGAAGACTTCAGACATCACCGTGAAGAACTTCACCAAAGGTGACAGATGGGCACTGCAGACCAATGGGATACTTACAAGCAAGATGTCCCAGCAGTAGCGACCGATCTGTATCCAATTAGGTGTTCTAAGCTCAGAAACATGTACAACCTTGAATCTAGGCACGACTATCGCAAGCACAACACTCAGTAGTTCAAAGCTACCCCTAAGTACTTTTTTTTCCCTGACGTTATTTTCTCCCAACATTTAGAATGTAACGCTTCCCGTTCCAGTAGTAATCACACCCAGGATTAAAAGCCCAACCCACGAAGAAAATGTCATTCTTGCTATGAAGTGTTCTTAAAAAAAAAAAAAAAAAAAAAAAAGAGAGAGAAATGAAAGGTGTGGGCATTTTGTACAATGGTTGCAGAAGAACCAGCAAGGCCTGGCTCACTGTACAAAATGGCACGGCTCACGGAACCCAGGTGAGCAAAGCTACAGCAGTTGAGTATCAGTCTTTCGAGGGCAGGCAATGTTCAATACGGACACAGCTCTGTGTCTCTCTGCGAGGCTAGAGGCTAGCGCATGCCCAGAATCTGCCTGCTTTTCAGCTGGTAATTTTTTTCGATATCTGACAACGCTTGAGCGCGGAGCTGAGCAGCATGAAGCCTTTTCTTCAGGTCTTTGCACTTGGATTTGAAGGGGAGCAGACTCTCAGAATTCTCACTCCTCTTGACATTCTCTTTACTTTCCCCACTGAAATGAACTTTCTTCTTAATTATCGAGGATGGAAGATCAAAAAGTTCTTTAGAAAGAAAAAAAAAAAGAGTAAGTTCAGCCTCTCCTTACTTAGCCGACTTCTCAAACACATTTATTCTTTTTTTCTCTTTTTTGGATGTTTTACTTATTTTTCAGGGAGAGAGAGAGAGAAAATGCACCAGCATGAGTGGGGAGGGGCAGAGACAGAGAATCCCAAGCAGGCTCCACACAGTCAGTGCAGAGCCTGACACGGGGCTCGAACTCAGGAACCGTGAATCGTGACCTGAGCCGACATCAAGAGTTGGCCGCTTCACCGACTGAGCCACCCAGGTAGGTGCTCCCCAAAATATTTATTCAGTTCATATTTGAAATCTGGGGACCTGTGTTATTTTCTCTGGGATAGGGGGTGAGGGGCATGATGCTGGCAGAAATCAATCAACCTTTTAACCCACAGCATTGAAAAATAATCCTGAAATGTGCCAAGGAACATGTTTTATCCTCTTAACAATCAACTCTTAAGGTTAAATGCATTGGGGATTATGGGCCACAACCAAAAATTTGGAAATCAATGTGATTTATTTCTACCCTTGAAAACAAGTGCCATTCTACCTAGAACACATAACTTCCAGAAAAGTAAGAAGCAGAAGGTCTTTCTTACAGATGGCACCTATAGTTTGGGTTAAACATTCAAGAACACTCGTTTCAAAGCAGCTGAACGACCAGAAACTGGTTTCAAAAGGGACCTGAGCAAAGTCAGCATGGAAGAGATAAATATGTGAATTGTAGCTTTTACATGAAGAAAAATTTGCGTGAGGTGGCTACACTATTGGCTACTGACAGAACTATCTGGGGGTGGCGACTTGCAGTTTTGAATTCCAGAATCTTCTTATTTTTTCTTTGTGTTCATTTAAAGGAAATACGTTCAGATATTTACTGAGCTCACTGTACAGGCCATCGTGGACTAAAGGCCCCATTCCGGTAGGGGGAGACGGACCACAAACAAGTAAACTAGCACATGTGAGGAGTATCTGAGGTGATATGTGGGGGAAAAGTAACACTGGAAAGGGAGACAGAAGTGCTGGGGGATCAAAGCTGCAGAGTAAGGGGACTTTTGAGCAGAGACAAGGAAGAAGCCAGGTGGCTCTCTGGAGGAAGATGTTCTAGGTGGAACAAATGGGAAGGCCCTGGGGTAGGGGCTGGGTGCACAGAGAAATGCTACCTTCCAGTTGTCCTGGCACCTCCTATTTCTTTTTTTTTTTTAATTTTTTTTTTTTAACGTTTATTTATTTTTGAGACAGAGAGAGACAGAGCATGAACAGGGGAGGGGCAGAGAGAGAGGGAGACACAGAATCTGAAACAGGCTCCAGGCTCTGAGCGGTCAGCACAGAGCCCGACGCGGGGCTGGAACTCACAGACCGTGAGATCGTGACCTGAGCCAAAGTTGGACGATTAACCTACCGAGCCACCCAGGCGCCCCTGGGACCTCCTATTTCATAGTGTTCCTGCTGCAAAGCAAACCTGATTGCTTTTACACTTAACTCCGCTGTTTGAAAGATATCCACCCTTATGGTCACCAATACCTATACATTCACAAGCCAACCATTTACACGGTAAATCCTATTGATGGGATAGTTCTCTAAGAAAGAAGTGTTTAGAGAAAGAATTAGTATTTCCCAAAGTTAGCATTTCATTAAATAGACCAAGAGCTTTTAAAGAGAGGCTGCTGCTTACTGTGATGAGTTTGATGCTTTACATCTTCCTCCACAGGAATTTTCTAGCCCGAGGGTGGGGAGAGGATACTTCCAGCCATCCTGAGTGCCCAGGGCACCGCTTCCTCCTGCTTTGTTTATTTTATGACTCTGATAGGCTCGGTGCTTTTGGTGCTTTCAGTGCTCAGAGCCATAAAGTACCTCCTAGCCCCAAGGGGACACTTGATTCCTAAAGCTCACTGTAATGTAAGTATTCGCCAAGATGTGCAACAAGGTGGATCCCGACTATTTATACATCCTGCACTGAAATGCATCATCCTGCTTGAGCTCTCTTCTGCCTTTGTTCAGACTCTCAGGGCAAGATGTAAATCAAGTCCTTCCCTGGAGGAGACGACCCCAGCAGGGCCTTCCGTAACTCTGGACAACAGGTTTGATGCATGAAACTCACCCAGATGAACACTTCTCCTCACTCTACCACATTGATTACAATTTCAGCCTACTTTGTCTTGGCGGGGGGGGGGGGGGGGGGGGGGGGGGGGGGGGGGGGGGGGCATAAAGAGAAAAGCTGGAATAAATATTATAAAAATACTGAAATAATAGGTAGCAATAATGAGAAAAAAGAAGTTATTTCAAAAGAGATGAAGCCTAAATTTTATATAATTCTTGTTTCATTTACTTCCATCACTCACCACTATAATATTATTATAACCATCAAACTCACTTAGTTTTGTCTGTTCCATTACAAAATGCTATCATGCTCACTGAAAGTGACAAGATTCTCTCTCAATTTATTCCAGGTGGAAATGACAGCCCTCACAAACTCTGTCCTACATGGTAGGAGGGAGCCATAAGAACTCTACCTAAGTTTCACTGGAAAATTCAGATACTCAATTTTTAAAACCAACAAAACACTTAAAAAAAATAATTTATGTCACATAGAAATTTAGAGAAAAGAGGTTTAACGCTTTGCACTTTCCATAATCTTAAAGAGTAGGGTATGGGGTGCCTGGGTGGCCTCGTCGGTTAAGCGTCCAACTTCGGCTCAGGTCATGATCTCACGGTCTGTGAGTTCGAGCCCCAAGTCGGGCTCTGTGCTGACAGCTCAGACCCTGGAGCCCTGCTTCAGATTCTGTGTCTGCCCCTCCCCTGCTCATGTTCTGTCTCTGTCTCAAAAATAAATAAAAACATTTAAAAAAAAATTTTTTTTTAAAAAGTAGGGTAAATAAGACGTAGGGTTTCTGTGAAATGGAGAAGGCCCATTAGACTGGCTCGCTGATATACCCACCAACCACTTCTCACTGGAGCACAGCGACAGGCCAGGGCCCACGAAGGCAGGGCCCTGGGAAGGCTAACTGTCTACAAACCGTCTACTCTGAATAACAAGGGAAACACAAAGAGCATAGGTAGATATCAACCAACTGAATTTTCACAAATACAGGTTTCAATTTTTTTAATGTTCATTTATTTATTTATTTTTAGACAAAGAGCGAGAGGAGGAGGGGCAGAGAGAGGGAATCCCAAGGAGGCTCTGCGTTGTCAGCGCAGAGCCCAACACGGGGCTCAATCTCACAAACTGTGAGATCATGACCTGAGCCAGAATCAAGAGTTATACGCTTAACCAACCGAGCCATCCAGGTGCCCCAAATACATGTTTCAATTTGCAGGGGTCTTAGCAAAGACCCAAAAGTGATGGGCCTATTCTACAGTTAGTTTATCACACCTTTTAAGCTATACTTTTTTTTTTTTTTTTAAATTTTGAGAGAGTGGGAAAGAAGGAGAGCACAAATGGGGGAGAAGCGGTGGGGGGGGTGGGGACAGGGAGAGAGAGAGAGAGAGAGGGAGAGAGGATCCCAAGCAGGCTCCACGCTGTCAGTTAGAGCCTGACGTGGGGCTCAAACTCCCAAACTATGAGATCATGACCTGAGCCAAAATCAAGAGTCAATGCTTAACCAACTGAGCCACCTAGGTGCCCCTAAGCCATACTTCTATGAAAGATGTGGCACATATTATCTGCTCATGTGGCAAGCGTAAAATGCTAGGATTTTTGCTTGAAAATGAAGAGAAATGTGTAGTAATTTTGGTAATATACCAAAAGAAAAATCTGAAATGCACATTTTTTTAAGTGTCCTAGCTTTAAAACCTAAGTAGGAAAAAAAACTAAACATGTAGTTTCATGAGGTAAATAAAATTGAAGATGAAATCATTATGGCTCACTGCCTCAAGTCTATGAACCCATTAAGTAAATCGTTGCTGTAACAAAATTATTTCTATTAAGATGCATATATTCAATGAACTTCATCTTAAATACAAGACTTCGTAAATTAAAAGGGCTATCAAAGCCCCACGGCAGCGACACCGGTGCCATTTCTTCATCTGTGGTGGCAGCTTCTGTTTGCGGAGCGAATCTCATACCTGGACCCCCCCGCCAGACACAGCAACTTCTGCTCCTTCAGCAGGCTGTAATTCTTCAACAGACTCTCTGCCCTGGCCAGCTTGTCCTCTGCCAGTCTCTCACGGACACAAAGCTCACGTTCCTTCTCTTTAAAAAGGCAATGGAACAAGAAAGATATTAACAAGTGGCTATGGGTTTTAAGACGGTTCACATTTGGTAAGCCTACCACTTTTCCTCATCACGCAGCCTAGCACGCCTGACCAGCAGTGCAAAAGGTTCCGTACCATAAACCTGGTCAACCTATTGCTAGGTTTTGATTCAGCATTTTAGTATGTTGTGTGTTGTCTTAGGTTTTCTCGTAAGGACTGGTTTTAAGCACAAATACGAGGTCAGCATCAACTTTTGGTCATGTTGTCTGAGAGGAACTCATTTGGGAAAATAAACAACGAAAGCCATCTCTGCTCTGCACTGAAAACAGGCAATAGTCCACTTTCCGGGCTTTGCCTAGCCTCACAGAACAAACCCTCCTTCTTCTGGGTCAATGAGAGCACCCAAATAGAAGCAGAAATAAACCACGACTCGGGAGGTACTTCTTTAGATCAGTAACAAAGGCTATTTTTTTAATTCATGGCCCAGAATTCAGAAAGTTCAGACTTCAGTTGCTCTATGAAACCACAAAACATTGGGAAAGGTTTTAATGAAAGTTTTGTTTTACAAATTCTTTTGACAAAAGCATCAAAAAAAGGTTTCTGGGTAAGCGCAGGTTCTACTCCTCCAGAAAGCAGAGCTCACAGCACTAAACAATTATCATCAGGAAGTAAAAACATGAATGCATGTATGGGATGCTTTGTACGTTCATTTAAATAGAACGGTATCTCTCGGCTGCATGTGCATAAAGCCACAGAAGCAAAATCAAGTGAGCCGTGAGGGTGACGGGAGACGGTCATGACTCCATCTCCTGGCCCTTGACATTAACATGAAGAGCCTCGCTGCTGTTGCTACTTTGCTTAATCTACATCCTGGGTAGCAGGTCTTACTTTGGTGAAGTAGACAGACTTTCGGCATCAAAAACTAATTAGCACCTAATCAGTTACTACTCAAGACTAAGACTTACAGACCTAGAACATCTTTACCCACATGCTTTAATGAATTGCCCAAACATATCTAGTCCCACATGCAATAGAGTTTTACATCTGGGCTGTACTGGGCCAGCCATATCAGAAGTTAGAAGCGATGGTTTTTATTATGGAAGGCAGCAAATGCTTAAACCCTCTTTTCCGATGGAAACAATGTAGGGTATAAATATATTAAAGAAGAGAAAGAAAAAGTAGCTCCACAGTAACATATAATGGCTACTGCGTCAGGGTCATCACAGTTAGTGACCGACACTATAAGAGCACTCGATCTGAAAGAAAGAGGCTCAACGGGGAAGTGCCGGCAAGCTTCATTTACTATTTTCCAATACGTATTTCGGTGTCTCAAGGATTTATCAGAATGCTCTGATAGAACATCGACGTATCAAATACTCTGTTCAGAGAGATTTCACACACATCAGAACAGCCCTCTGTGACGCTCCCTTGCTTTGCCCCCATTCAGACTTACGCTCCAGCCTTTCTTCTCGTGCTTTGAGGGCTCGCTCCCGCTCCTGTAACTGTATTTCCTTTAGTTTCAGCTCTCCCGAGACAGGGCTGGAATCCTGTAACTTCTCCGGTTCCAACCGCCGCCCTCTTCTCTCAGGATTTCTTCTTTGCTCTTCTGCAACTAAGTCTGCTATCAAAGGATTCTCAAGAATTTCTTCAACAGAAGGTCGATGGTAATCCTGGGGGGAACAATGTTCAGTGTTGCAGTCAGATTTCATAACAGAATACTCATCCGAAAAGCGCAGGTACGTTAAAAACAGCATACATTTCTAAGACAAAAGAAAGGGCTTTATGGATGGGTCTTAAACACCTAGAAAGGTGAAGTTCACTAGTGGCTTTAACCCATGAGGTTCTGGGTCCACAAGGTAATGCAGACGTTAACTAACCTTTGTTCCCCCTTAACCTTTCAATCCCTGAGCTGGTGCTTGGTGGCATGCCAGGGCTGCTTTAGGGCAAGTGCTGCCCTTGTATCTCAAAACTACTTTAAGCAAGACCCTCCCTTACCAACCTTCAGTCCTATTTATTTCACCATTTTCCTTCTTTGTAATTCCACAGCATTTAACTCCTACTCTCACATCAACCTGACCCTAGGACATCTTCCTCCCCATCCCAGGACCAGGTCTTTTCCACACAATCTCTTTATTTATTTCCCCTCCCCCACTCCATCTCTGGTCTCTAATCTCTCGGCTGGAGCGAGAGGCTGGGTAGTGAAGTTTGATTTGTGGCCCCTTCCCTTACCACCTGCCGCTTTGAGGTAGGCAAGGGAACTGAGGATTTGGAGCTTTTCTGCAATCCTGTTTTACTAGCCACCATCTGTTAGTGTGGCAGAGAGAGGGAGGAGGCACGAAGAAAGCACAGAAGGTAGGCCAGCAAGGATGTACAACTTGCCAAATTTACATGTTTTCACTTCCCTTAACAGAGTAGATTTAGCTGAGGAACTATAACTAATGCTTCTTCAGTCACACTGCTTCAAGAGAGAAATTGAGAGACAGAAGTAGACAATGTAATCTTACACTCTTTACCTTTAAATTTAACATCCTTGTAATAATGTCATTCATTCATCAGAGTAACGATATGGAATTCGCCTGAATTTGCCTTCTCTAATCTTCCCAGCTAGTTCTTTCTGGTTGAAAGCTGTAAACGGAGGCCTGGGGAAAATTTTTTTTAATGTAGAAATGAAAATATATAATAGGAGCCAAATCAAAAGCACAGTTTAAGCTGCAGTTTGTGTTCATGTTTCTTCTGGGATTGTCATCCCTAGCTAAGCTGCCCACCCTTGGCATTACTGACATTCAGGGTCACATGATATTTGTTAGGGAGGCTGTCCTGTGCATGTGGTATGTTTCGTAGCATTGCTGGCCTCTATTCACGAGATGCCGGAGCTCTCCCTAGCTGTGACACCCGAAAATGCCTCCAGATGTTGTCAAATGTCCCCTGGAGGACAAAACTGTTTCCTGCTCCCTGGCTGAGAACCACTGCTCTACAGAATAGTTTAGGAGGAAACAAAGAGGAGGCAAAGAAAAAAAATGGCAAAGAATGGGAGCTGTTTTTAGTTCTCCAGATTCCCAGGCCTCTCCCCTGGATTTTTGTTTCATTTCTTCCACAAGCCTGGACGATGTGCTCTCCCTTGAGCTAAGTATCAGTCTAGCAAGGGAACCATCTTTCCAGGTTAAAAGCTATGAACCAGCCTCAGGGGTTGTATTATTAATTTGCAAATAATTTTTTTAACCCGTCCATCTATGTTAATTTTAACCCAACATATGATTCTTTCAGGCTCAAATACGCATGGATGCTCAAAAAGCTGAACCCAGTGAAAGGGGGACAAACCTCTGTGAGTATAAACTTCAGACCAGAAGGCTGTTTTCCTCACACTTACATTAATGCACACAATTCATACAGCAAACAACCCAGTGACCAGATGTCCGATTTCTCATTGTAGGACATGCGATTCATCTGCTCCTAAAGGGGGAAAAAAGGGGTAAAAGTGTAGGAGTGAAAAGTTTATTTTGTTTTAAAACTTACAAAATAACCTGAAACAAAAATGGAACCTTAACATTTGGTAATATTGCCCTGGAGAAGAAAAAAGGAAAAAAAAGGAAAACATTTTCTATCTGTACAAAAATATCAGATTCAAAAGACAGATCCAGTTTATGTCAGATCTTATACCACAGTAAAAAAGATGGTACTTTATATTTATCTTCAAATTTATAATGGAAAAAAGGCAACGATCTTATCCTAATATACTTTATCGCATATAATTCATTCATTTCACTCACATTCATTTCACTTTCACATTCATTTCACTCACAAATGTTATTGTGTTACAATAGAGCAGGTGCTGATAATTCAAAGGTGAATATGAGACCTCTACCCTCAAGGCATGCATAATGTAGCAACTCCATTTTGAAAGAACCAGAGCAAAAAATAAAATAAAATGACATAAAAACCCAGAGAAAATTTCAGAATAACCAAAACATACATCTGGTGCACATGTAAATGGATATAGACATAAATGGCTAATTGAATTATCCATTTATGTATTTTTCTCTTAGTCCACAGTATAAATCACAGTATTAACTAGTATTCTCATTTCCTATTTTAAGTATTTTCCTTTCTTCCACACTTACAGTATTAGTCTACCATAGTTCTTATTGTCAACAATGGGCACAGAAGTAGTACCAAAACCTTCAGGAAGCTTCTTGGTGTTCTAAACTCCAGCAGGTGAGTCTGATACCACTTCCTGACAATCAATGCCTTAGGGAAGGCTGAACCGATCTAATTACAAGGGCAGGAGGGAAAAGGAACAAAAGAATTACACAGGTTTCAAATTTTCCAAGAACCACTTTTGGGTAATTTTCCTTTATGTTAAAGGCTTTCTATTTAGAATCTGATCCAGTGCGAAAACGACACTGTTCTGGCAATGTCTAATCTTAGTCAAAAACAACACATTAGTGATAGCACTTACTGCTTCAAGCTTTTATTTTTTTTTAATATTTTTTTAAATTTTTTTTTTAATGTTTGTTTATTTTTGAGACAGAGAGACAGAGCATGAACAGGGGAGGGGCAGAGAGAGAGGGAGACACATAATTGGAAGCAGGCTCCAGGCTCCGAGCCATCAGCCCAGAGCTTGACACGGGGCTCGAACTCATGGACTGCGAGATCGTGACCTGAGCTGAAGTCGGACGCTTAACCGACTGAGCCACCCAGGCGCCCCAGTGCTTCAAGCTTTTAACAGCCATCAGGTAATATCTAGAGTCATAAACAGTTCATACCCTTTGACCTAGTTCATACCCTTCTGAGAGCTACATGCCAAGGAAATAACCAAAAAGGAAGAATGAATAATGCATTCAAAGATGTGCAGAGCAGTGCTCCTTAGAATGGTAAGAAATTCTGGAAACAAAATATCTAGCAACAGAGAGAACAGATAAGTAAAGTGGGTCTGCTGCAGCTCCACTGTAGGAAAAGGCAACAACAACAACAAAAACACAAGTACAAGAAACTAACACTGTAAAAACACATTATCTGAAGTAAGCCCTGAGTCTCCATACACAAGAATCACCTAGAGAGTCTACTGAAAGGCAATGTTCAAAATGAAAAGTGGAAGGGAAAACAAAAGCGCAGAGTGCAAGAACTGTTCCAGACACCCAGAGATCCAGATGGATCCGGATCCACTGGATCTGGGTTTGGGGCCCAGGGCTCTGCGTCTTGAACAAACACTCTAAATGAGTCCAAGGTGTTATACAGGGCCCATGTTGCTTTTGAGAACAGAGACAAAACCTATCTCATCTTCGTAATCCCAGAACTTGGCACATGGTAGCCATTCAATAAAAGCTTCACTTTAATTGTTGATATGGAGGAGTTTAAGAGTCTGGTGGTCCATTTGGAAAAAATATAAATTCCAAATGAACAGTATTCATTCCTCACTATTGTATATTACTAAGCAAACAAATAAACAAAACCTTCAATTTCCCTCCACTGAATGCTTAGCGTTAGGATGTTTAAAAAGTATCTAAGTTCTGAAATACTCACAGGAGACATATAATACGGTGTGCCAACAAATGTTTTTGCAAAACTCGTATCATGGTTTAATATTCTAGCTAGCCCAAAGTCTCCAAGCTTAACATTTTGCTTGCCATCCAGGAAAACATTGGCTGGTTTCAGATCCCGATGCAGCACGGTATGACCACTGTCGCTTCGTCTGTGACATTCCTTTAGGGCCAACGTCAACTGAGTCATCACTCGAAGAACAAATTCTTCATCTAAGTATTGTCTGAAACCAAAGCAGTTACACAGCATATGACTTCTGAATAAGAACACTAAAAAGATGGGATAATGTGAAGTATCTAGTTTTCAGAGTGTACAACTAGGGAAATAAATTATTTTCAAGATAAGGTATGGGTGTTGATCCTAAAGTGCTGTGGACTCACAGAACAAATACAAGAACAGTCTTCCACATAACTAACTACTTCATCCCCAATCCTAAACTAGGATGCTTAACAGAAATGAAACTTGGCCCATTTTCAGCTTACATTTAAAAGATGAATTTACCGGGGCACCTGGGTGGCTCAGTCAGTTAAGCATCCGACTTCGGCTCAGGTCATGATCTCACAGTCCGTGGGTTCGAGCCCCGCATCGGGCTCTGTGCTGACAGCTCAGAGCCTGGAGCCTGCTTCGGATTCTTTGTCTCCCTCTCTCTCTGACCCTCCCCCGTTCATTGCTCTCTCTCTGTCTCCAAAATAAATAAAACATTTAAAATAAAATAAAATAAAATAAAAGATGAATTTACCTTTCCTTGGTTCCCTTTGTAATTACGCTAGCCAGGTCCCCTCCTTCGCAATATTCCATTACAATGTACAGTGTGGTGTTGGTTCGATCAATAATTCGATCATAGTAACGGACAATGTTCGGATGTTTCAGTTCACGGAGTAAATTCACTTCAGAAACAAGCATCTGTTTCTCAGCTTCTGTCATGGAGCCATAGTCAAGTTCTTTCCAAACTAGTATCTGAAGTAAGAATTTCCAAGGTATGAATGAACTCATCACATACTCAAAGACAAAGAATGAACGTTCCAAAATTTTAAACTTTTAAAAGTTACTTCTCTCAGGGGCGCCTGGATGGTTCAGTCGGTTAAGTGTCTGACTTTGGCTCAGGTCATGATCTCACGGTTCATGAGTTTGAGCTGTGCATCGGGCTCTGTGCTGACAGCTCAGAGCCTGGAGCCTGCTTCGGATTCTGTGTCTCCCTCATTCTCTGCCCCTCCCCGGCTAGTGCACTGTCTCTGTCCCTCAATAATAAATAAACATTAAAAAAAATTTTTTTTAAGTTACTTCTCTATTAAATAGATCACCACTGTCATTACCATCTAATTTAGTTCAATGAACTTAAGAAACCCGAGTTCATTTCCATAATCTTCCCCTAGTTTTCAAGGGGTAAATGATGCCATGGGAGAGAGGTGGAGTCACATTAGGCCTCCTCCAACCCCCTACCCTCAGTTGCTTTGTGGCACGGTAGCAAAAGGTACTTGGGTCAAAGCTGGAGCAGAGGCAAAGTCCCTGACCATTCCCACTGTCCAACCGGTCAAAGTTTTCCAGGGTGAGAACCCTTAGTAAAGATCCTTCCGTCAGCAGCCAGGCAGTTTCCTCTCCATTGTTTCCTCCTGTATAAGGTCTACCTACACACACTGGAAAATAACAATCCAATAATCCAAGTAATGGATATTTTAAGTGAGCTCTGACTGCAAGACAAAAAGCTCCAGGTTCTGGGGGTCCTGCCTCTTTCCCACGTCCGAGAGGGATACTCTTCTCTGAATAGAACTCAAGACTCAGCCACCTGTCACTAAAGGGAGGCCCTTAGCAAGTCAAAGCAGGAAAGAGGGACAGGGAAGAGAAAGAAAAAAGTAGAGATACATAGATACATCTCAAAACACGCAGGGTCCCAGCCCTTGAGCGAGCCAGGACAGACACAGACCTGGAAGAGATGGCCTCTTCCAGGCACCCCGCCCTGGAGACCCACAGCCCCAGGCCTCTCGCTCTCCCGCCACCCGGGGGCCAAGGGCGCTCGCCGCGGGCGGGTGCGACCGCAGCAGGGGCGGAAACAGGGAGGCTGCCCGCGCTCACCTTGCCGTCGCTCTTCCTCCGGATCTTCTGGCAGCGGCCGTAGGAGCCCGCGCCAATGGTGTACAGCACCTCGTAGTCCTCCGCCCGACTTGGCATGGCCGGGCCCCCCGGACGTTTCCCGCTGGTCTCCCGCAGATCTCTCCGCCGACTCGGAGACCTGTCCTAGCCACACTACCTATCTGGCCACTCCAGTCTCCAGCCCGGTTTAACCGACGCGGGCCCCGGCCTGGCAGCCTATTGGCCCACGGTGAGGCCGCTTCGCCTCTCTGATTGGCTAAAAGAACACAACAACCTAGGCATCTTGGGAAAAGCGTTTCGCTAGGCAACCGTTGTCCGCCTCGGTGTCCGCGTCCGCCGCTATCCCCCTTCTAGGGAGAAAGGGGCGGAGCTAAACCGAAGGCGGGCAGGGGTGGAAAGCGGGTGTGGGCGGATCTCCGCACCTCTGTCCTTCCAGCGGAGCTCGCCCAAGTAATCGAAGTCCACAGACGTCTTCTTGGACTTCTTTGCACGCTGCTGCCACCAGCTGCCTTCTGATCTTTGCACCCTGACCCCTCACACTACCCACTCTTCTGTGCACATGCCCTTCTCTTAGGTTCCTGAACCCTGAGCCTAGGCGGGGTCACACGGAAGACTTCGTGGGAGCTGAGAACCGAGATGAAAAGTACAGAACCACTCCGAAGGGGGCGCGAACCCGGGCAGGCTATGGTTGGGGACTGTGCCAGCCACTATGCGTGTGTTGTCTCGTCCATTCCTCAACACAAACCTATAATGCAGGAATTCGTGTTGTTTCCCATGAGGAAAGGAAAGCACAGAAAAGTTAGATTATCTCTTTTAGGCCTAACGGTCGGGAACAGAAGAATCAATTTAAAAACAGTGGATACTCATAGAGATGATTTAAAGCTTACACATGACTTTAGGGTGTAACCATCATTAGAGAGACTACCTTTTTGAACACCAAATTTAGAGTCCTGTTTAACAAGCACAGGGTGTGTGCAAAACCTCAGGATGTGTGCAAAACCTCAATATAGAATACGGAAGTCCTGAAATACCCAGGAGAATATGGTGGCTCTGAGGCAGAGCTAGTTGAGTTTACCTTTAAGACTCCTACAAAAGGGGTCCATGGGTGGCTCAGTGGGTGAAGCATCTGAGTTTGGCTCAGGTCATGATCTCAGGGTTTGTGGGTTTAAACTCCAGTGTCAGGTTCTGTGCTGACAGCCTGGAGCCTGCTTTGGATTCTACAACTCTCTCTCTCTCTCTCTCTCTCTCTCTCTCTCTCTGCCCTTTCTCCGTTCACACACACTGTCTCTCTCTCTCCCTCTCTCTCTCTCTCAAAAATAAAAATAAAACATTAAAAAAAAGACTCCTATGAAAATTTCTTTTATTAGTAAAAGCTACCAAATAGGTTATCTGGGGGTGTCAAACAATTAATTGACAATACTTCATTAGACATAGCCTCTTCTGGGCACCCAGCTCACCCAGTCAGATGCAACAGTCCCATTTCTACCTGGGAGAGGGGGTCAGCCCTGGATGGAGCCCATTACCAGAAAGCTAATAATCTGGCAGTGCATAAATAGGTCAATTTTCTTTAAATATCTGTTCAGCATGAAATTGAAAGGAACTTGCTTTTCTATTAATAAGAATTACAAACCTCTTTATATTAACAATAAGGAATTTATTACATGCACTGAATATAGCATAATTGGAATTGCCAGCCAGAAGAATTTTTAAAGTAACATTCAAGAACACTGTCTTACTTCAGGGAATAAGGCCAATTTAGGTTTCAAAAGTTATGTAAGGAGCTACAAGTGGTTGAGTTAATTGGCATTGTATTTTTTACTTTAGTACCTCTTAAAGATTGACATCGGGGCACCTGGGTGGCTCAGTCGGTTAAGCGGCCGACTTCAGCTCAGGTCATGATCTCGCGGTCTGTGAGTTCAAGCCCCCCGTCGGGCTCTGTGCTGACAGCCCAGAGCCTGGAGCCTGTTTTGGATTCTGTGTCTCCCTCTCTCTGACCCTCCCCCATTCATGCTGTCTCTTTCTGTCTCAAAAATAAAATAAATGTCAAAAAAAATTAAAAAAAAAAAAAAAAAAAAAAGATTGACATCCATGGGGCTCTTTGGCTGGTCTGCCCCAAATCCAGTCCTATACCTTCTCTCTGGCCACGCTTCTACTCTCATGCTTTGCCCCAATTCCCCAAACCTGGCATACTTTCTCAACTACCACTGCCACCCACGATCACCTTTGAACCTGTTATACCATGTGCCTGGAATACCGTCCAACCTACTCCCTTAACCACTCCACCACCCCATGTCTGTCTAGAGGACACAACTTGTCTTTCGATATTCAATGCCAGCTTTCTTTCCTATTTTCCAGGAAGCCTCTTCTAATGTGCTAAAACAAGCAATTTCTCCATCTACAGTGTTCACAGACCACTTTGTACATAAGTCAACACTTACTTTATCATTATTTGTTTACATGGGTCTCATGGTAGTTCAGCTCTAAGCTCCTTGCAGCCAACATAAATCCCGGAGGCATGCAACAAATCTGTGTTAAATGAAAGTATGAGAAAGTAGCTTATTAATAATCATTCAAGGATTTGATGTGAGCCCTAAAGTGCTCATGTTTCAAGTGCCCCAGCCCGATGGCAGAGAATATTGGGGAAAATCCATCCCAAGATTATGGAGAGGGGCCTCTAGACACATATGTTCATTGAAAAAAATATTTATATTTGTTGAGCACTTACTACGTGCCAGGCATAATGATAGGCATCTATATGCTAGGTGGTCATTAAAGAAGAGACAGGGGAGGGTGGACAGGTGGAAAGCGGGTGTGGGCGGGTCTCTGCAACACTGTCCTTCCCATGGAGATCGCCCAGGTAATCCAGTCAGGGGCAGGACAATGCAGCAGAGACCACTAGCCACTAGAGCAGAGACCGTGGAGGCAGAGGAGCATATGGAGGTCGTTCAGGAACCCTTTACAAGAAACATCCCTTCCCCCATCACTTCCTCTCTCCTTCCTTCGTTTTCCACCATTCATTTTTTTTTAAGACTCAGCTCACTCCCAGTTTCTTCCCTGAAGATTTCCCTGACTGCCTCCAACCCACTGTGGTCTCCTAAAAGAGGAATTAACTGTGCTTTTTACTCATTTAGAATATGCCAGATACTAGCCTAGATCACTAGCTTCTCATGTATATCTATCTTATCTGACCTATTACAACACAACTCATCCTTCAGCAAATATAAATTGAGACCCTGCCGGGTGATAGAGATACCCCAGTGAGGAGGACTCACATGCAGTTCTGGAGGTGAAGGAGGTACATACACTTGTGTACATCATGTGCGGAGAAATTCAACCATTACAAACTGTGGTCAGAATGAAGAAAACAAAGAATCGAGACAGAAACTGAGATTACTAAGAGCTGAGATTACTAAAAGCTGAGATTACTAAGAGCTGAGCAGTTCCGTGAGAATGGGGCCAAGGCTTGAACTTCTCTCTCACACCCAAGGTCTAATTCACTGTCTTCACAGACTTTTTCATGTTGTCCATTTTAAGTCAAACGTGGTGAAATCCAAAATAAAGAGATTATCTGCCCTATGTCCGTGTTTTCTCCTCACCAGTGCCCTACATTGTTCCCAAAGGCACCAACAAATTTTGAGAAGAAGCTAGTTAGGAGACTAATGGGTATCTCCAACTTAACATGTTCAAAATCAAGCTCCTGATCTTTGCCCCAGATTTGTTCTACTCGCCATCTTCTTTGTCTTAAGTGACTAAGGCATATGATTTTGTTGTTGTTTATTTGGTTCACTGCAGTATCAACAAAACGTGCCCAGAACATAAGTAGACACTCAGTTGGCATTTGTACATTGAATGAATGAATGAACGAGGGAAGGAACAAACAAAAGAACAAAGCCATACCTCAATGCCCTCAGCTTCCCTTTAATTGTTACATTAAAGACCCACTAGAGGGCTGTAAATCACTGCATAATAAACTGAGCAGTTAGTACCTCCACACCAGTCCACCTGCAGAAACCTGCCCTTACGGGGAAACTCTGAGATTTGCATATTGAACATTTCAAACTGCAGACAAAAAGCTTTGTGTGTTTCATTTCCACAATTCCTAGGAGCAATCTGAAGTTAGGGATTATGGAAGTTCTTTAAAGTGCTCGATAAAGATTTCTAGAAAGAAAAAGAGAGATTCTTTGTTTATAGCCAGCCATTGGAAGCTAAAATATGTTTCTTAAAAAGTGTGCATGATATGGCATGTGCTGAGTAGATAACCATGTTCCGGGAGAAAGAATGAGGTGCTATGGAGGCTGGCCCTAAGACCAACACACCATTTGATGGAAACAGAAGGGCAAGATGCAGCCTAAGAGACAGCTTTGGATTTGATGTGGAGCAACTGAAGGAAGAATAGGATGAGAAGAAATTTATCTTTGAAATCAAATAGTGTTGAATTCTGATCTCTACCACATTTTAAAGAGGGACAGTGTACCCAAGGCTGACTTGTGTTCGATATAAGGGTACACTTTCAGACAGAGAGACATTCACAAATTTTACATGATTTTTCATGATAGTTGTCAATTCAGGATATCTGTTATCTCTAAGAACATTGGGAATGTCAATTGGTAAAGAAGAACATTAAAACTAATCACAGATGCTGAGGCCATAATGTGTTTCTAAGGGACTGGAGTAGCTTCTAGAGAACGTTCCCACTTTTTCCTTCAGGGGGCAGCAGAATGAAAGTATAAAAGCAGTGGGTTTTGACGTCTAGGAGCCCCATTCTGTTTTGCTGAGCTGTGTGACCTAGGGAATCTGTTCCATCTCTCTGGGCCCTACAAATCGAGAGTGACCTTAATGACCTTAAATGACCTTTCCAGCTTTACGTGGTATGACTCTATCTCTATCTCCGGAAAAGAGCCAGAACCCTGGTCTGTTTATTAACTCTTGGTTTGACCCCAGGTGACAGTTTTTATTAAGTAGCTATGTCTGCATTAGCTTCCTCAACATCCCTTCTCTTCATTCTTTACTTGCACCAGCAACATTTACTGAGTGACAGGCACAGCGAGAGTGCCGGACCCCAGAGAGCTCACCTACCACAACACTGTGACATGGCAAGAGTCTGTGAGGGAAAAGCAGGGCTCTTGTGCTCCTGCTCCCAAATCACATCGACCTGAGGCTGGCGTGTGGCCCTGCACACACAAGTTGGATGACACTGTGGACAGTTCCTGAGCCCCAAGCATCTCCCCTGTAGAAAGGGGGACATTAATGCTTCCCTCACAGGGTTTCACTGAAGGTTGGATGAAATAACAGTCGTGTTGTCTGACCTGCCGTAGATGTGATGGCTGTTATGGTTTATAGTAGAATTCTCTCGCCGTGTGGAGCCTCGGAGGGAAACACCACATTAGACTTTCTGCTGACTGCCGAGGCTCCATGACAGGCATTAATACAACCTCCAACCTGCCTGCCCTGGACAGCATTGCAGATGGCAAACACTGCCCCGGATGGCCTGGCTCCTTCCCCTGGCTCTTGCTTTGCCCGCCCCAGGTGGCATCCTGCCCTGGGAGGGTTCTCAACGTTGCGTTCAAGGACATTCAAGACAAGGGGAGCAAGGGTGAGGCACAGCTGTTTTCAAGGTGGTTTTAAATCCACTTCTCCAATGATGAGCAGATGTAAAGAGCTCCCAGGTGCCTGCCACCCTTCTTCTGCTGTGCTTACCTTCTTTCTTTCTTGTTTCCTCTCTTTCCCCCTCACTGTCCAGTGCAGAGAGGCAGCTGAGGGAAGCTGAGGAGAGGAGAGGCCCTGGTCTGTGGCACTTCAGAGTTAATTCCCTCCCTCACAGGCCTCAAGTTTCCAGAACTGGCCTCCCTTCGGCCTGAGACACGTTGCAGAGACCTCACTCTTCCTTTCTTAGTTTTCAGGAAACATCTGGAAACCCTCGGGGGAGATCTGCTGCCTGGCCTCTGGTGAACTTCAGACTCCTGTATAGTCTTCCAGAGTTCTTGGTTTGTTGGACGTTAGGAGAAATGACATACACATCTTTCTCCCAAATACATACTTTGAACCCAAGGCACAACGTTCTTCGTTAGATCCCTGCTTTTAGAGAACCCAACACGTGAAATCAGCATTTGCCACACAGGTAATTTAGGGAAGGGGATTATTTGTGACACAAACCACTCACCACCATGTAAAAGTACTTGCTACTGATTATTTTAAATGCCAGTCTTCTAGAGTGTTCTTAAGACATGGTTTAATTTGAAAGGTATTCCTTGCACTTTTGTTTTTCTGGAGCAATTTTGTGGTGCACAGAGAGAAGCCTTCATTTGAGGAGGTTTTGATGACTGTCAACGTATCACTCTTCAGGCCCGTGCCAGGCTGCCGCATCATCACATTGCCACCCTCATACTACCCTCCACCCTGGGCAGCAGTGAAGGGCAGTCCTGGAGTATCTGGCAAACCGAGGCCACAGTTACACCTGGCATGACTGATGGTGGCCCCTGGAGCCAGGGAAGATAAAGGCCACTCATCCATGCCACGCACTGGGCTACTCACTCTTCTTCATTCTTCAACCACACACCCATATTTGAAATGTTGGTTTATTCCCATTTTTCAGTAAAGAAAACCGAGGCTCAGAATGGTTAAGCCGAAGACCCCAGACCACCATACCAGTTCTCATCTGCAGAAGACAAGACAGAAATGTGTCCACTCACCCTACAGATTCTTGGAGGTCTGACTCACTAATCTCTGAGAAAGCCCCGCATGCCTCCCCCGACCACTCAGTAACTGTATGATTCCTGGAAGGAGTCTGGTCAGAACAAGGGCCTCCAGGGGGAACAGGTCAGGGGTTAGCACGAGCCCGGCTCAGTGGGGGTGCTGTTACACTGGATGGCCACACACCACGGGTAGGCATTTTTGCACAGGTACGTTTGTGCACAGAGAGGTCAGGGTGCAGCTGGGGACGAAGGTCGTTTCTACAAATCGAAAAGCTGTAGCCTCCTCAACAGCCTCACCACAGAAGGGAAGCCAGACAAAACCTGAACAACTGGACTGCAGCAAGCCCTGCCCCAGTGGGGAGCCAGCATGGGACTCCCTGTGAGAAATGAGAAGGGCCGCCCTGGGCACCTAAGGCCCGGACAGGGACCAGACAGTTCAACATCCCCCAATTGCTTAGGGACCCCAGCTGAAGGCAGCCCCCCTCTTCTACAATTTCCTCTCTGCTCCCAGCACCCAGCCATCCATGATATGTGAGGTCTGGCAGTGTGCTTTGGGGGGCCCTGGCCTGGGCTGGAGGCTGACAGGAGCAGGTAGCCAGGCAGGAAAGGGTGGCACGGAAGCACGTCAGGGAACCTAGGATGCCTGCAGAATCCAAGGTGTGCAGTAAGACCCAGTGACTCGCCACAGTGACACATTAAGGAAAAACTAGACCATTTCAGTGCATGGCAGAATTTTACCTCTGTGCTAATGGCAAGGGAGGGGGTTGGTGCACACCATCAGAGCAAGAAGATTATGGAGAAGAGGGTTCTAGAATTCCCTTCAGTGGCTCTGCAACCTCCTAGGTCTGTTTCTTCTTTTGTGAAAAAAGGTGTCTAGTCAAGGGCATCAAAAACAAGGCATGTCTAACTGCCAGTCTAGAGGACCCTAAGGAGCCATGACAATGACAACTAAATGTCATGTAGCATCCCGGATAAGA
Source organism: Panthera pardus (assembly GCF_024362965.1). Classification (NCBI taxonomy): domain Eukaryota; kingdom Metazoa; phylum Chordata; class Mammalia; order Carnivora; family Felidae; genus Panthera; species Panthera pardus. The sequence goes on from NW_026526777.1 coordinate 37,498,145, forward strand.
TCCTGGAACAGGAAAAGGACATTAAGGTGGAGAAAAAAAAAAACCCAAAAAACAAAAAACCAAATAAACCCAACCCTGCAGGAATCAGTATTAAGTATGGACTTCAGGTAATAAAGTAACAATATTCATTCATTTGTTGTGACAGAAAAACCAAATGTAAGATGTTAACAGTAGGGGAAACCAGGTGTAAGGTATATGGGAATTCAATTTCTATACATTGAATATTCTTCAAAAATAAAACTTTTATTTAAAAAAAAAAAACCGTCAATCTGATCTCTAAGGTCTGTGAACTGAGAATTGTTCTCTTTTACTGAACGTGGATTTCTAGCTCATCTCATTTGGCAACATCTTGATGCTTTCAATTACCAGTAGTTCTCTCTCTCTCCCTCTCTCTCTGCCCCTCCCCTACTCTCTCTCTCTCTCTCTCAAAATAAATGAATAAACACTAAAGAAGAGAAATAAAGCTGCATTAATTTAACATATTTGGTAATAAAGAAGTCTTTCCATACCCCACCCTAAAGGGTACCATTTCCAAACCCACATACTCTGAGTTCTAGGGATCAAAACGCATAGGCCAGAGTGTGACTGCCTCCCCAAAAATACTGTCTGCAATCTCTGTAGTAAGAGACTTTGTGGAACAGCCCCAAAGCCTTCCCAGGCTCTGTTAAATAATGGCAAAGTCCTGGGTCTCCAGGGAGCCCTCAGGACCCTCATGCCTCAATTGTCCCTGTGAGGGGAATGGGATGAGCAGGGACAGGGAGACACTGACCCCCTTCCTGCCCAAATCACAGGGCACATGGCACAGTGGAGACAGGACCAGATCAACCAGTAATGGCTGCAGCCATTAGACCACTGATGGCATGACATTCTCCAGAAGCCCCCCGGGCAGGGAAGCCAGGGCAACTTATATGCAGGCCCACGTCACCTGCCATTGGTGGGAGGGGAAGTGGCCTATAAGAATTAGATGCAGGCATTTGGTACAAATACACCAGCACACACCCGTGATTTTTGATGGTCTGAGATGGACTGAGATGAACTGACAACGCGTGAAATCGATGCTAACAGAAGCTGGGGTTGCGACGGGAGCCCTTCCCCTCACTCTGGCCTCGGACCCTCCTCTCGTCCCTGTCCCTTCCCTCTCTGACTCAGAGCTCAGCCTTTCCTGCTCCATCCACCCTACTTCATGGTGACCATGAGTTTAATCTACCTTCCCTCAGTGCTTTTTCTACACTGAAATCGATGTATAACATCTCGTTACTTTGTAAGCATTCTTGAGCCTTTTCTGCTTTTGAGGCACACTTCCGTGGGAGCCCCGATTAGAACTGGGCCCAGGCTTTGGGGAGGCTGGTAAGGCACTCGACCAATTTGAAACTCCCAGTGGCAAGAAGGCGGTCCGGGACAGCTCTCAGGGAGGGCTCCAGTGGGGCCAGGAGGCCTGCAGGGAAGCACCACCAGCCTTTTCTCCCGGACAGTATAGGGGAGATCAACAGTTAAGAGCACCAGCCTCACATCTGCTCTAACTTAAATATGGAAGAAGATAAATGAGTCAAAATGTTGGTGCCTTAACTATGTATGAATAGCGGGGAGGTATCTGTGATGCCTCATATCTGATCACAATATCCTCTGGTTCTCAAGTTGAGCATTGATCAGAACCCTTATGGGGCTTCATTTTTCAAAACAAAGATGCCAAGGCCACACCTCGGGTGTCCTGCATCAGGGTCTCTGGTGAGAGGCCAGGTTTCTATGATCTGGGGAAGTCCCCCAGGGGTTTCCGAGGGGCATCCAGGGGCCAGAACCATTAATAGCCACTCAGCCCTGCCCTTTCTCTGCCATCCTGCCTGTCACCATCTGAGGGGGTCTTTTCTTCCCTCCAGAAGGCACTGAAGGATGACAGGGGTGCCTGGCCCCTCACCTGCATGCGCCAGCATGCTCTATTTTGGGGGGTGGAGGTGGGAGACAAGAGAAGACGGTAAGAGACTAGCCTCTGAAGAGCTCAAACCCTTGGATGCTTAGGTACAGAGTGTCCGAATATGAAAACCTTGACCCCCATGACTGAAAGAGTAACGGCAAAACTTTTGCTTTCTGGGGACAGACATGTTCCTAAACATGCCTCAGGGCCTGATTTGCCCTTGAGTTGGGTTTTGAAGGTCAAGTAGGAGTTAGCCAGGGATCTGAGGCCTGGGTGGATGGTAGTGTTCTAGGTGTGGAGAACAGAGGGGCAGCCCTGGGTGTGTGTAAAGATGCTACGTAGCAAGAGGCTCAACCAGGCCTTAAAAGTTCTTGAATCTTGGAAGGTCGTGCTCCATCCTGACAGTGACAGGGAGCCACTGAAGGGTTCTCAACAGGAGGATGGGGAGCATCATCAGATGTGCACTGACATAGACCACCTCAGGGTTGGAGGAAGGTTTTAGGCCGGGAGGCAGAGCGTCCAAATAAGAGGTTACTGTGGGGTCCGGGGCATTTGAAGGCCTCTAAACCAAGGCAATAGCAACACAGAGGAGAGGACACCATCCGATCACGTTTAGAAGGCAGAACGACTGGGACACCGTGACTGGAATGTGGGCAATAAATGGGAGGGGAGAGGGGCGCCCGGGTGGCTCAGTCAGTTAAGCGCCTGACTTTGGCCCAGGTCATGATCTCGCAGTTGATGGGTTCAAGCCCTGTGTGGGGCTCTGTGCTGACAGCACGAAGCCTGCTTCAGATTCTGTGTCTCCCTCTCTCTCTGCCCCTCCCCTGCTCGTGCTCTGTCTCTCTCTCTCTCTCTCAAAAATGAATAAACATTAAATTAAAAAAAAAATAAATGAGAGGGAGGAGTTGAGGCAGACGCCCAGGTTCCTGGACGCGCCGCCTGGCGAATGATCACTGGGGTGGAGGTCAGCAGGAGGGAAAGGGGAGGCCTGTGGAGGAGGAGGTCAGGCCCTCCATTTGGAGATTCCTTTGTGCAGTGGACAGACCATGTGGGGAGGAGAGACATAGAGATCTGGAGTCACAGCAGCAGGGAAATGACAGGAGGCTCGGGAGTGTGGCGTGGAGAGGGCGTCGTCCCGGGCAGAGTGAGGTGAGCAGAGGGTCACAGGGCACCAGCTGCGGAAGGCAGGGTGTGTGGGGAGGGGGGGAGTCTATTTTCATGACTTTGGATTCCGTGAATCCCAAATTGGCCCAATTCTGCCTACCATGACTAAATCAGGAATGGGGCCAGGGATCAAAAGGAGTTTGCCACTAAATGGTTTGTTTTATGTGATTGTTGGTGGCCACCTTCATTAGGAGTGTTGGTAAAAGCGTTAAAACTACGTTTACTGAGGCTGCTCAAGTGAAAAAGGAAATTAGGACACAGAAGGAGTTAGACGTGTGCCCGGCTCCCCACGCCCAGTGCAGGGAGCGCGTCTGCAGACACGAAGAAGAGGCTGGAGCGAGGGCACCTAAGGCAGGCGGAAAGGCCCAGAAGCTGCTGCTCAGCTGACCCCACCCAGTCCTTTCTTCCCGTGCCACACAAGAGGTGGTGGGGGTGGGGAATTCGCACCCAGGACGGGAAGAACCAGAAAGGGAAGTCTGCAATTCTACATGAACCCTGTGGCCAACTTGGCTCTCGCCCAGGGTGCCGGGGCAGCCGGGCTCAGGAGGCAGCCTCCGGTTCCCTCGAGCGCTCAGCCCTCAGACCTTCTCTACCAAGCCCAGGAAACAGGTGCAGCTGCAGAAGAATCCCCAGGTGTGATCTTGCATCCACTGACCAGGGCCGGGCACTTTTGAGCTCCTCCTCAGCAAATCTTCTCACAGGCCTTTCACTCCGAACCTGTTTCCTCATAGACATAAAGGAGGAACTTACCCCCCCCCGACGCCCGGATCTTGGACTTCTGGTCCCCAGAGCTGTGGGACAGTTTCTTGAGGAAGCCACCAGGTTTGTGAAATTTGTAATGGCAGCCCCAGCAGATTGATACACGTCTGTTCAGATTACTGTGGGGGCAGGAACACATCAGGCTATGCCTCCCGTACCTGGGAAAAGGTGACCTCTTTCAAGAAGGGAGAGGGGGAAGCCGAGAGTCCTACAACAGCTTTTTCGTCTGACTTACCTATTTGGCCAGTTGACATTTCAGCTTCTGTGCCAGTCGTGGCTTTTGCTCATTCCCACTCCACAGCCTGTCCATGACTCTTCTCTGCATCTGCTCGTTCACTTATTCATTTGCTCGTCCCGCTATCCATTTGTTTATTTGGTCATTCGATTCATTTTTCTGGTCCACATTCTGTGAGCCAGCCACCAGTGGTTCTAGATACTGGGCACACAGTGGGACACGAGGCAGACGAGAGGCCTGTGCAGGATGCCTGCGTGGCTCAGTTCGTTGAGGAACCAACTTCAGCTCATGTCATGATCTCACAGTTGGTGAGTTCGAGCCCTGCACCCAGCTCTGTGCTGACTATGTAGAGCCCGCTTTGGATCCTCTGTTTTCCTCTCTCTCTGTCCCTCCCCTGCTTGTGCTCTCTCTCTCTCTCTCTCTGTCTCTCTGTCTCTCTGTCAAAAACAAACATTAAAAGAAAAAAACAAGACATGCAAAATCTTAAAATTGAAAAAAAAAAAAGAAAAAGTCACCTGGCCACAGGGCACTTTTGTTACAGTATGAGGCCAGGGCACCAATCACACAACACTGAAGTCAGTGTCAATGATGTGATGTGCTAGGTGCTACGTGACAGAAACGAAGTGTCTGAGAGTGGTCAGCTGGGGGTCCTGACTCCTGACCCCGTCTCCTTCCATGTGGGGGCAAAGATGGCTGAGATATGTATGAATAGACTTGTCATGCTGGTAAGTGTTTTGCTGGCCACAAGAAGTTGTGCATCTTGAGCACAGAGGGGGACCTTAGTTTGTGCCTGCCCCCTCTGCAGTGCCATTTTTGGGGACCAATGGACTGTCTGGCCCCTGTGGCATGGACATGTGACATCTGCAGGGTCTGGATATTTTCTAGATAAATACCACCAGGTGACAACACCAGAGGATTGTGAGAGACTCAGTTGGTCTCTGCAGGGAGTTGGGGGGGGGGGGTGTCACAAGGGTAGCACAGAGCAGTGCAACTGAAGAGGTGCCTCCTGGGATCGCCAGGGGCACCTGGGACCTTTTGAGAGATGGAAATTCAGGCTCCACTGCAGATCTACGGAATCAGGAACTCGGGGGTGGGGTTCCCCCGCAGGTGCTGATGCTCCCGGAAGTTGAGAAACACTGGTATTGAGTACAAGCATGGCTCTGGGGACAAATATGGTCCAGTTTGAGAACCGGCCTTCTGCTTACTGAGGTTGTGTTCTCTTATGTTTAATAAGGGCATTAAAAAAAGCACCTAACTTCTATCACCAACTTCTAAAGTTGTCAATAGTATGTTAGATAATGCATGTAAGTGCCTGGGATTCACTACAAATACAGTAAAAGCTAGCTAGTTACTCTTTTGTTATAATTATTATTCTCCTATCTGCTTATGGAGAACAGGCCTTCCTACCCAACACTTCAGAGCATGAGGAGATTGTTCAAAAACTTCAGTGTGACCCAAGATCCCTTGCAAAATCGCAGCCTGGCTGGCTGGGTGCTCTCTGCTGCCCAGCAGAACCGGTGAGGCTGCCTCGCTCAGGGCCTTATAGCTCTGGGGGTTAATAGGCCAAGAGTTTTCAGGAATCTGGGCCTCAACTTGTTTCAGGAAGTATGGCTAAAGATAAGGTTACATATGCACACTATCATTGCACCACTAGACAATGTAAATCGGGTGCCCCTGCAAGATCTAAGGGAGGAAGGCTGGTGGCATTTTGGGTAGGAGAAGGTGCTGAGAGGGGGAGCAGAGTGATAAATAGGTCTGTGTGTGAGGGGATGGGGCTGGAAAGATAGCCTAGGAGCCCGGGCACTCCAGGGCCACAAGGACCAGGGAAGGCAGGAGAATGGTCTCAGTTTTCTGGTTGCCTCATTGACTTCTGGATTAGGTCATCCCTTTGAGCACCTGTATTTGGGACACAGAGACTAGGAGGTTGTTCAAAATTGTAACAAATCTCAGTGCTTGAAACAGCTTCGACACGGCTGGGGACCACTGCCCTAAGCAGTTCAGAACGGCCAAGGGAAACTTGCACACGCACTGAGCTCAGGCCCAGAAAGTGCATTTCCTGTCCCGCCCCACTCCTCCACCAGGAAGTTTTAACTGAGTGATGCTGGTGGGGGTGGGGGGTGGGGGGGAACATGGCATTAAGACCCCCAGGCCTGATCACATGGTACAACCAGGCTGGAGACAGGCCAGCCTCTTCTTGCCCAGGAACCGAGGTAGGGCCCACACACTTCATCGGAGGACTGCTGCTTTTCCTCAGCTCTTTCCAAAGATTCCCTGGGAGGTAATTCAGTTGTGGGGCCAACATGTCAGGGTCATCCTGTCCCAGAAGAAGAACCATACGTAGCCCAGCTTGAAGCCTATGGCTGCTAGGATGAGACCCTGTAGAGGTTGGGAGGTAGTGGTCTCCCCTGAGGTCAGAGGGCCTTGGTCGTGTCTGCACAAGTGACAGCTTCCTGTGCTGCTCTTGACTTAGATTTTCCTCTGCGATGGCTTCTGTGATCCACCCCAACCCCTGCATAGATAACCAGCAATCTTCCCCTGGGTGGCTCTCCTGGCTTCCCCTCTGGGGCTCCCAAGGTGGGGTGAGAGCACTAACACTCCAGGAAGAGCTATGCCTGGCCAGGGACAAATCAGAGAGAGAAAATAAAAGGTTATATATTCCTGCCAACCTTACATTCAGATATGAATTTTCCTCTGATCATCCTTATTTTTATCGTTTATATGTCTCTTATTATCCAGATTCTTAAAAACCATCTAAAATTATTTGTGAAAAAGACATTTCACATCTTATTTGTGAAAAAGACATTTAAAATGTGCTCCCACCCGTGCTCCTGAAGTCTGCCAATTATGTAGACTCTGATTATTTTGAATTTGTGGTCATTTATATACAGCAGGCTAGAATTTCTGAGTCTTTCTCCCTTCTTATCTCTAAGAGGGATGAAATGTAGGGAAGAAAATTAACCTCCCAAGTCAGGAACAGTCATGGCTAAGACACATGAAAAGGGATGGGGGGGTCTGTGCTGAGTTGACCATTGTGCCCACTCAGTCTCTTGATCCTCTCCCTTCCCTGTCCCTGCGCACGATTCCTGTTCCCTTCCCAAGAAAGAGGATCAGAGGCCACTTGAGGGGGAACCTTTCTCTCCCCCTTCTTCTTTGCTCCTCAGAGGTAAAGGAAGAGGCAAGGGAAGCCGGTGCCCTTCCTTCTGTGAGTCCCACCCAGGCCCGTCACTGAATGTGGCTTCTTGGCACATCCACCTTCACGCACCCTTCTGACACCCTGTCTCCCCAGCCTGTCCCAGTCTCAGGTCATTCTGTGGCCCCTAAGCCGTCAGTTGTGGGCCTATAAATCCCCCCCAAACACTAGGACTCTGGTCTTCTGTATTTTGTCTTCTGTCTGACCCCATCGCTCCAGCATCTAACTCTGTCTCCCCCTCTGAGCCCTGTGCGGACTGCCCATTGCTGCTGGTGACAAACCCTGAACCTGAATCTACAGCGGTGCACGCATCTTGTGTTGTCCTAGAAAGACTCGGGGCCTCAGGCTTTGTCTGTGTGATTTCTCTTCTGAGAGAAAGTATACAGCAGGTTGTAAAAGATCATGGACACAGGAGCTCGCCCACCTGGGTTTGGACTGCCACTTACTGTGTGCCTTGGGCAAATCTCACCTGTCTTTGTCGTCGTTTTCATTGTGGTAAAACACACATTTATCATTTTAACCATATAATTTTTTTAATATTAATTTTTTAATGTTTATTTTTATTTTTGAGAGAAAGTAAGAGACAGAGCATGAGCGGGGGAGGGGCAGAGAGCGAGGGAGACAGAATCCGAAGCGGGCTCCCGGCTCTGAGCTGTCGGCACAGATCCCGACCCAGGGGGCTCGAACTCCTGAACCGCGAGGTCATGACCGGAGCCGAAGTTGGACCTTAACCAACTGAGCCACCCAGGCGCCCCTCATTTTAACCATTTTAAAGCATACAGTTCAGTGATATTAAATACATTCATATTGTGCAAATCACCACCACCCAGCCCCAGGACTAATCTTGCAAAACTGAAAGGAAATGAAAATTCTGATAACCTGGTATAACACGGATGACACTTGAAGACATTATACTAAGTGAAAGAAGTCTGTCACGGAAGGACAAATGCTCCCTCATTCCACTTATACGAAGTACCCGGAGTTGTCAAATTCGTAGAGGCAGAAAGTGGAATGCTAGTTGCCTGGGGCTGGGCAGAGGGGGAAGTGAGCTATTGTCTAATGGAGACAGAGTTCCAGTTTTGCAAGATGAAGAGAGTTTTGGAGGTTGGATGCAGAAGCTCTATTGGACACTAATGAACTGTACACTTAAAAATGGCTAAAAAGGTAAATTTCGTGTTATATGTAATTTACCACAATTTAAAATTTTTTAAAATAAAAGACCTGGAAACTCTGTACCCTCACCTGTCTTTGCCTCAGTTTACTTATTTGTAAAACAGGAATAATCATGCTACCCATCTCAGAGGTTGTTGTAAGGCTTAGCTGGATGATGTGTGCAAAGGGTTCGCATCAGTGACTGGCCACCTGAGTGCCCCGTGTCAACTATTTCTAGTGTTTCATGTTGAGCAGGGTGGGGAGGTGTAGATCGTAGATCTATTTTTCAGAGAAAGGGGACGGGGTGACAGGCAAGGGTGGGGAGGTGTGGGGGTAGGGGAGTCTATTCCGGGACCTTGGGAATCTGCCCTCCGAGCTGGAAGAATTCCTTGAGGCTTGCTGACCCGAACACCTGGGTCCCAACCGTGCTCCTGAAGTCTGCCAATTATGCAATTATGATCACTTTGAATTTGTGGTCATTTATATACAGCAGGCTAGAATTTCTGAGTCTTTGACTTCGCAAAAGGGTGAGCTGAACTGTTTTGGCATAAACCAGATTGGTTGAGGGCAGGGGAGATTTCTGAATGCCTTAACAGAAGAAACCACCTCTGAGTCCTTCAGCAGGATTTCTGGGAATATGGTTGCAAACTCTCTTACCTTGCAGTTGAGTAGACCCTCAGAGCAATTTTATAAAACGTAGTCATGAAAAAAAAATGTAGTTACATGTAAAAGTCAACTGTATTTAAAGGAAAAAATCACACCCTTGAAAATCTGGGAAGAATTGTCCTCTGTAATTGGGGTGTCACCACAGTGAAGCCTGGGTCCTGGACTCTCTCCTCCTCATTGAACTCCCTCCACGACTGCAGACAGCAATTGAGCAGAGCCCCTCCCTACCCCCACCCCAGTTCCTGTGGAAAGATCCAGCTGCAGATGGGAAGCAGACTAATGAAGCAAAAAAAGGGATTACTCCAAGGGCTTTTACAGCATCTGTTGGACCAAATGTTTTCTGATGTTTGTACTCACTCTCTAGGGATCTCGCTCCAAGAACTCTAAATGACCTCATTCTCCCCCTAACTTTACCCTCAGGCCAGACCTCAGGCCTGCAAGGACAGTTGCCTGATGGAGGGGCTGAGAAGTCAGGACAGGCAGCCTCCGGGTCATTGCATCCTGTCCTTGGGGTGTGTGTGTGTGTGTGTGTGTGTGGATGGGGTGAGCTAGCATGGCCCCTGGGAGTGAGGCCTCAGTCTCCCCTTCCCTCCGCCCTCCATCACTGGCAGTGGCTGCAGCACTAATGCTGGGAATGCTGGAGATACTGGTTTTTCTTCGTTTCTGTTCTCTAGCTTTACTGAGGTTTAACTGACATACAACGCCCCACACATATTTCAATTGTGCACTTTGAGACGTTTTGCCATATGCAAACACCCATGAAACCATTACCGGGAGATACATATCCATCCTCCCTCCCCTCCGCACCCCTGTACCCCTCCCAGGCAACCACTGGTCTGCTTTTTGTCACTACACATTCATTTCATTTTATAGAATTTTATACAAACGGAAGGGTTCACTTTGTCCTTCTTTGGTCCAGATTCTTTCCCTCGGCACAATTACTTTGAGATTCATCTGTTGTCCCATGTATCACCTGTTCATTTCTTTTTAATTCTGTAATTTGATTATCCATTCAAGTGTGGGTGGGCGTTTGTGTACAAGTCTTTGTGTGGACATATGCTTTCAGTTCTTCTGGGTAAATAGCTAGCTGTGGACTATCTGAGTCACATGATCAATGCATGTTTATTTAAGAAATTGCCTCACTGTTTGCCAGAGTGGTGGTTCCATTTGATGTTCCCACCGGCAGTGCAGGGGGGTTCCAGTGGCTCTGCGTTCTTGCCAGCGTTTGATATGGAAGGCCTTTCATTTCATCCGTTCTTACACATGTTTAGTAGTATCTTGTGGTTTTGATCTGCATTTCCCTAACTAATGATGTGGAGCATCTCTTCATGTGCCTGTTCGCCATCTGTGTACCTTCTCTGGTGGCATGTCTATTTGAATCTTTGCTGATTTTTAAAAGTGGGTTGTTTTTGAATTATCGAGTTTTGAGAGTTTTAAAAAAATATAACTATGCACGAGTCCTTTATTAGGTGTATGCACCCTGGTCTGTGACTTGCCTTTTCATTCTCGGAACAGGGTCTTATGAAGAGCACGAGATTTCTACGAAGTCTAATTTATCAGTTTTTGTGGGTCATGTGTTGGCATCATGTCTAAGAAATCTTTGCTTAGGGTCGCCTGGGTGGCTCAGTCGGTTGAGCGTCGGACTTTGACTCAGGTCATGATCTAGCGGTTGGTGGGTTCAAGCCCTGCGTCGGGCTCTGTGCTGACAGCTAGGAGCCTGGAGCCTGCTTCGGATTCTGTGTCTCCCTCTCTCTCTACCCCTCCCCTGCTTGTGCCCTCTCTCTCTCTCTCTCTCTCAAAAATAAATAAACATTAAAAAAAAAAAGAAATATTTGCTCAACAGAAGGTCACAAAGGTTTTGTCTTATGAGTTCTTCCAGTTTACAGATTTGGTTTTACATTTAGGTTTATGATCCATTTTGAGTTAATTTTCATATATGCTGAAAGGCACGAATCCAAGTTTATTTATTTGCATATGTATATCCAACTGTTCCAGCACCATTTGTTGAAAAGACTAATTTTTTTTCTACTGAATTACCTTTGCACTTTTGTAGAAAAAAGTTATACATTTGTTTCCTAAGACTGCCTAACAAAATACCACAAACTTTGTGGCTTAAAACAACAGAAATTTATTCTCTCACAGTTCTGGAGGCCCAAAGTCTGAAATCAAAGGGTTGGCAGGCAGCACTCCCTCCAGAGGCTTTAGTCGAGAATTCTTTCTTATCTCTTCCAACTTCTGGTGGCTCACACATTTCTTGGTTTGTGGCCGCATTACTCCAATCTCTGCCTCTGTCTTTACCCGGGCTTCACCTGGGGATCTCTCAGGATCTTCCCCTCTTTTCTTTTGTTTTTTTTTTTTGAAGTAGGTTTCACACTCAGTTCATAGCCCAATGCAAGGCTCAAACTCACACTGTGAGATCAAGACCTAAGCTGAGATCAAGAGTCAGACGCTTAACCGACTGAGCCACCCAGGCAACCCAGGGTCTTCCCCTCTTCTTATAAGGATACCTGTCATTGGATTTAGGACGTATCCTAAATCCAGAATGTTCTCATCTTAAGATCTTTAACTTAATTACATCTTCCCAGACTCTTTTTCCAAATAAAATCACAACATAGGTTCCAGGTGGACATACACTTTGAGGGAGTGGGATAGAGGCCAGCCTACTACATGCATCTACGAGTGGGTCTATTGATTACTACAGCTTTACAGTAAGTCGTGAAATCAAGTAGTGTTAGTCCTCCAAATTTGATCTTTTTCAAAGTTGTTTTGGCTATTCTAGTTCCTTTGTATTTCCACATGAATTTTAGAATCAGCATTCTACCAAAATGACTATTGGGATTTTTTTGAGATTGTACTGAATCTATCTGAGGAGAATTAACATCTTAACAAATATTGTGTCTTCCAACCTCTAAATAAGTTCTGTTTCTTCATTTATTTAGACCTTGTTTAATTTCTCTCATCAGTGTTTTGGAGTTTTCAATGCACATATCTTTCATATCGATTGCCATGTTTATCCTTTTTTCATATTTTTTGATTCTATTAAAATGGGTATCAGTATTTTAATTTCAACTTTGATTGTACATTGCTAGAATATAGAAAAACAATTGATTTGAGGATATTTACCTGTATTTTGCAATCTTACTAACTCACATATTAGTTTCATGGCTTTTTTGTAGAGTCAATCAGATTTTCTTCATATTATCTGGAAACAAAGACAGTTTTACTTTTCCTTTCCAGTAGGGATTTCTTTTCTTTGCCTTATGTGGTGGCTGGAATCTCCAGCACAATAAACATGTTAAGAGTGGACATTCTGATGTGCACCTGACCTTAGGGAGAACACATTCAGTCGTTTACTATTATATATGATGTTAATTGGGTGTAGTGTGACCAATCGTCCCAGTTTTCCTGGGACTGAGGGGTTTCCTGGGCTGCACCACTTTCGGTGCTAAAACTAGGATAGTCCCAGGCAAACCAGGACACTTGTCACCCTAATTGTAGGTTCTGGGCCAGTTTCAGTGATTATTTTTTCTCCTCGTTATGGGCTGTATTTTCCTGTTTCTTTGCCTGCCTAGTAATTTTTTATTGAATGCTAGACATTGTAAATTTTACTTTTCTGGGTACTAAATACTTTCATATTATGATAAATATTGTTGAATTTGTTCCAGGATGCAGCAATTTTATCCTTTCATGCCTTTAAGATTTGTTAGGCAGGATGAGAGCAGTATTTAGTCTAAGGCTAATTATTTTCCACTACTGAAGTAAGATCCTTCTGAGTACTCTATCCATAAGTTATTAATTTTTCTAGTCTTACTGGTGGGAATAGGGAGTGTTCCCAGCTCTGTGTGAGCTTTGGGTACTCTTCCCTACATCCGTTGGGTGATTCTTTCCCCCAGTTGGAAAGTTGGGGCTAGTTTCCCCACACACATATGTGAGTCAGTGCTCTGCTTAAAACTTGGAGATTCCTAGGGTCCTCTCTCCACGCAGCTCTCTCCTCCTGGGTACTCTCTTGTGCGTACTGTAGCTGCCTGGGTCTCCCCAGACTTGCAGCTCCTTCTCCTCACTCACAAAATCTGCTGGGGTCCACCTCGGCTTCCCTTCCCTGCGTCATGGCTTAGAAATCCTCTCAAGGCAGTACACGGAGGCAGTTGTAGGGCTTTCTTTGTTTGTTTCCACCTCTCAGGTGTCAGTGACCCTTGCTGCCTGATGTCCAGTGTCTTGGGAACCATCATTTCCTGCATCCCTCCATCAGGCTAGGAGTTCCCAGAAGGCAGGTTCTATGCTTGCTCCATCAGGCTGGGTGTGACTTGTGAGGAGGTAAGACCTGGGCCTCTCCCTTCCTCCTTATCCCTTCCTCAAAGCATGTTCTAACAGATACTTAAGTCCATAGCATTTCACTGCATGGATATTCCCCCCCGAGTACGTTTGTTTCCATATGACAGGGGTTAAACTGTGATCCCTTGAGATTGCCCTTTCTTCTCTCAATGGTCCCTGAGACCACACATCCTCTAGGAAGTCTTCCTGGATGGAGTGAGATGGATGATGCATGTCCTTGCCACACTATTTGCCCGAGAATTCATGAATCCCTTTCCCCTGGTTTGCCATTATCCCGAGGACTCCTAGAGCTACTGTTCCCAATCTTGGGTTTCCCCAGGAAGGTTTTAATCAACCTTAACAGTTCTGTGGGAACATATGGGGTTTATAGTTTGAATAACGTTGGGAAGTTTTGCTGGGCCTATCCCACTCGTGGAGATTTGCAGAGCATAAGATTTTACAAGCCCTGATAAATATTATAGTGGAGAGACTTGTTTGCTTTGTTTACACATATTTTCTAAATGTGTTTGATTCCAGTAACTCTTATTTGAGCTCAGAATCTCTCTGGATTATTTATTGTTCTTAGGAAAACGCTTAAAGAAACACTAACCTAAATCATCATGAACAAATAAGGAGACTTCTCTTCTGTGCCTGTCTCCTCCCAGAGACCACATCAGATGAATGTTTGTTGAACAAATGATTCAGAGAAAGACTTTGCAATCACTCTCAACAGCCCATTCTGACTTTATCTTTACAGATTGGGCTGGCTTTCCACGGGACTCTCATGAGCCTCGCTCACAACATCATCAGTGGCCCCCCTCCTACCCCGTGTTCTTTTAACCTCACCTTAGTCATTTGCTCCTATTTGGAATTGGTTAGATGTAACATGAGCAAAGCCTGGGGACACAGACTTATAAGAATGCAGAGAAGAAGGGCAGGACCAGATTTTAGGGGGCACCCTTCACACTGAATTCTATGTGACGGGTACTCCCCAGAGTCATGCATCGTGCTAGCCCTGCAGAAGGGTTTGAAAGTAGACATTCTGTGGGCCTTCTCACTTCCAGATCTCTGATCATACCGTTGTTCTGCATGCAATGCTCTTCTGTACATTCTCTTGTCAAAATTCTACTCCAGTCCTAGCTAAGTGCCACCTCATTGAAACCATCCCAGGTTCCTCAGGGATGTTAGTGTCTTCTTTCTCTGTAGTCCCATGGTCTTATCAGAGTCTGACTTTGAACATAATTAGTTGTGTCCAGGCCTTCCTCCCTGACAAGAATGTGCATTTCATGAAAACAGCGACTCTGTCTTATTCATTTCTGTATCCCTGGCCCTTAACACAGGGTCTGGTCTGGCAGAAGCTCATGGATCGTTTGAGGGGCAAGTGGATAAATGATCGGAGAGTTAGTGGAAGCTCCAAAGATCAGCCATCCTCTACCCTTCTGGGTAAGTCTTGGGTATAACATACAAGAGTTCTTCAGGGACTCAGGGCGAGCTGAGAAGGAAGAAGGGGAGTTTGAGACATTAAGTTACATGTATCAGTTCTGGACAAACCCAGGGAAATGGTGAGACTCAGCTCAATGTCCAGCCTGCTGTATTGATGTTATCATGTTGCTGGACATTAAAACCTAGTAGATGAATGCTTGGTGTCTGCAATGAGGATCCCCCGCCCCAGCACACACAACTGGACACATTCATGTGTACACAGGGGCAACTTAGGCAAATACGGGAATTATCACATGTGGTCACATCTACATGGAGATATGCAGGTGTGCACTTGGAAGGCCGGGCATAGAGATGCATGAGGTATACAAGAACACACACACACGCACACACACACAGGCTCAGCCATCTTTGAGAGCCCAGAAACACAGCAAGTGTGATAACAGGTATTCAAGGGTAGGGAAGTGAGAGCCCTGAGCAAACAGATGGGCTGTCTGCTGATAACCAAAGCCAAGGAAAACTTGGAAAGACTGAACATTGATCTCTTCCCCACCTTCCCTTCTTCTTTTGCAGAGAGTAGTCTGGGACTTAAGGCAACAAGCCAGCAAGATCCTTCCAGCATTGCCCCCCTGTGAACAACCACGGTGTCTGATACTCAGCAGCCGGAACCAGCAAGCATCCAACTAGCTTGGACCCTGCCTGGCACAGCTCTGCACCAGATGGCAGGGGGTGGCCTCTGGGAAGGGGGCAACTCCAGATAATCCCCTCCTCTGGGCTACCCGTCCGCAGTGATCTGGCTAGTTCCAGCCTCCAGCACAGTGCTTACACCCTGTCTGTATCTTGTTCCAGTTGCTGTCATTACAGTCACAGTGTGTGTGTGAGTGTGTGTGTGTGTGTGTGTGTGTATGTGTGTGTGTGAGCACACACCCCTGGGTGACCTCTGTCTGGTCAGGAACTTCCAAGGGCAGGGATCATGCCTTCCACAGTGAGGCTGAGCCTCTCTCTCTTGAGCAAAGACCATGGCTCCCTGGGCTCCTCCAGGGGGAACAGGGACTGCTTTCTCCTCACCTGCATATCCCCCCCAAAGGCCCAAAATGAATGTAGTTTCTCAGTTGGGTTTCTATCTGTGGGCTGTTGCAGTCTCTCCCCTCCAGATCATTTGGGAAATCCTGGCTGCTGGAGGGTTCTAATGAGCCTCCAGACTTCAAGTTTCAATCTCTGGCAGGCTCAGAGGCCACAGGCCGGGGAAGTGATCACCTGCACAATCCCAGCTGTGAACACCCCAAAGGCAGAGTCCTCTTGGGTTTCTTGGCATATTTGACTCACTAGGGAGTTGTTGAGAACCTAAGATTTCCTCAATAATTTACATCCATGCTCCTCCCTTGACAGGATCACATGGCCTCGGACAAAGTCAGTGAACACTATCCTGGGAATCTGATCTCCTGGGTCCAATAACAACAACAAAAGGAACAATGGCGAGGATTACTCTGAACTCTGGCCAGCACCTGGGAGGTCTGGACCCAGCTGGAGGCCAGTGACCTGATAACACCACTCAAGCTCAGCAATGGCCTTCTACTTGCTGGGAGGTGGAGGGTAATTGAGAGAAAGGCAGCCGAATGTTCTGGGAGTCTTAGGAAAAAGTGTTCGGCCCAACCTCACTAGCCTGTGGGGCTCCTGAATGTAAACTGAGTGTCTGCTGGGCATTCTTGTTCTTTGTCCTTCTACCTGTGCTCATGCCCATCCTCTACCCTGGTTCCATGTCTTGGTTCCCCTGCATCCTCACCCCTGTCCTCCCTGGCCTCACTCCCTCAACATATAAACACACTTAGAACTTTGGAATCTTCAAATAAATCCCCCCTTGTCCTTTCCAGTCACCCTATTACTCTCCTTCCCTCTTTGGATAAGCCACTGGAGACAGACCAAGGGCGTTGCTCACTGTTCACTGCCTACAACCCACTGGCCTCCTACACCTGTTCCACAGAAGCACCCTCTCTCCCCATGACTAACATACCCAAAGCCCCCACCCCCCGGCACCTGAATGTTCCACAGACAAGTTCTGAACTTGTTATTTGCTCATCGAAAGTTTTTTTTAATACCTTCTCTGTGCCAGGAACTGAGGTATGATATGAATACAATTAGGGCCAAGGAGCTTACGATTTGACAGTAAGCAGAAATATGAACCAAGGATAACATATCTAATTGCTAAGGGATACTACTGAAATATGCCCAGAACGTTATGGGAACCCAAGGGAAGTGCATCGAACCAGGAGGGGAGGAGCAACTGGTCAGGGGAGACTTTCTGGGGGAATTGGGTTGGAACTGAATTTTGAAGGATGTGTGGGAAGTGGGTAGCAGAAATTGGGATTTGGGCTATAGGAGTCTTTCACTTTTAAGTGACAGGACAGATTTAAGCAAACCAGGGACACCTGAGTGAAGCTGGCCTCAGAACTCACACAGCATTCAGACTTGCTGCTGTCCTTGCATCGGGTCTGTTCTTTCTTCCTCTGGGTTGAACTCATTCTCTCCTAATCAGTTCAGCTTCTTTCATGTTTCAGGGGTCAGTTGGCCACAGGAAGTTCCAGGCTTTTATCAACTCAGTTGGTTAGCCCCAGCATATATATATATATATATGTGTGTGTGTGTGTATGTATGTGTATATATATATATATATATATATATATATATATATATATTTATATTATATATATAAAATCCCAGAGGAGGGCTCTGATTGGCCCAACTTGGGTCACGTGCCAATCCTAGGCCAATCACAGAGGTGTGGGATACTCTGCTTGACCAGACCCGGCTTCCCTACCCACTCTTGCCACCAGGGGGCGGGATGCTGTGATTGGCAGCTCCAACAGGGCCACATGGAATGAGTCAGGAGAGGTAACCCAAAGGAGAGGGTACCGAGAACACAAACAACAGATGTTCATAACAGAGTACTTTCTAGCCAGAGAGAATCACATGTACAAAACTATACAACAGCCATGGAATGTGTCTTGGAATAACTAAGAGTTTTATATAGCTGTATCTAAGGAAGGACTTAAGGGAGTGACAAGAAAGAAGCCTAGAGAAGAAAGAATTGGGAGGGCCATATGTGCTAAACAACAGAGTTTAAATATTATCCTAAAAGCTAGGGAGACTCTTTGGAAAATGTTATGTCAGATATTTGTATGATCAGATTTTTTATTTGAGAAGAAAAAACTCTTTTGCCCATAGACCTGTTCTTTTCCCTTCTTCTCTATTTCAGTCAATGACACCCCCATTCCTCTAGTTTCATGAGCCAGAAATCTGGGGGAAACTTGAGGTCATCTCCCTCAACCAAGTGCTTCCTGGACCCTCTCCCCATTCGCCAATCCTTTCCTTTCTGTGACACTGCCTTAGTTCAGTCCTGGGTCTGTTCTTGCCAGGAATGCTCTGGGGGGTGGGGCGGGTTCCTGCTAATATAGACCAAGGAAGGAGGCTTCTAAGCCCCTTCCCAGCCTCGGCTAGACCTGGTTCTCTCTGCTTCCATGGCACTCACGCCTCTCCTCACCATTATCCCACTGCATTATAACTGTGTGCCGTCCCTCTCTGACCCTCGGCCGTGCACATATGCTCTGTGGATGCCTCAGAGCATGAGTCCTGTGTTTCATTTCTAACCCCGGCTGTATGGATAGTGTCCAATACACTTAGACACAGGGTAAATGTTTGTTGATTAATGAAAACACAAAGAAATAAATGAAGCTCACCTCCTGCCATCAACATAGGCAACTATAAACACAGGGACAACTGAAAAAAGAAAAAGTTCTAATGCCTTGGTGAAGCCCTCTGAAACAAGGGTGTTTTCCTCATCAACTTTCAATGTTCACATGCTTTTCCTCTATCCTTGTAACCCCTCTTTTCAGTTTCCCTCTCTATGTCTAGGTCTCTACCTTGTCTGGTCATCTATGATATGGAACTGAAATCTGCACTGTGTGTGTGTGTGTGTGTGTGTGTGTGCATAAAATGCTTTTTGTTACCTATTTTGATTTTTTTTAAGTAAATAATATCCATACTTGGGTACTTTGTGATAAGTATCACTTCTTGCAACACATTTCACATTTGATCGTGTGAAGAGTCTGAGTTTACCCCTGGGATCTCTTTATTGAGGGTTAAATGACAAGGAAGGGGTCCTCTGTGTACCCCCCAGCTAAGGGCCCACAGCCAGTTCACACCAGTGTCAGGGAAGCATACAGAGCAGCCCTTCCCAGCCCTCCCAGAGCCCCTTTGGCTCCTATTTATTTATTTATTTATTTATTTTGAGAGAGAGAGAGAGAGAGAGAGAGAGACAGAGAGACAGAGAGAGAAAGAGAGAGAGAGAGAAGCGGGGCTTGTGCTCACCTGAAGCAGGGCTCAAGCTCACCGGATGTGGGGCTCGAACTCACCAACTGTGAGGTGATGACTTGAGGCGAAGTCAGAAACACCCAGGTGCCCTCTTTGGCCCCTTTCTCTGTGCAGAACTCACCTTCTCTGGAAAGCTTCTCAGACGGAGCCTGCCCTGCTCCCGACACTCCTCTCTCTGGTCCAATCGCCATGACCGGTCTCTTCCGGGCTGGATCCACACGTGCCTGCCCGCTTGGGAAGCCAGTTGGCCTCGTGCTTCGGGAAGACTGCCAATCCTTGCTTTACACTTTGTCATCTTTCCTTCCTTCCATCCAGGAGCTTCCTGGGGGTGGAGAAATAGGCTGCTCCCATGTGCCCACCTCCCCCTCTCCTGTACTGTCTGGTTCCACCCTGGGCTCAGTCCCCCAACCTAATGGCTCACAGACAGTTGATGATCAGGCTCCCTCTTATTCTCCCCCAAGACTCTTCAGGAAGGTGACAGTAAGGCTGCAGTCTGACCTTTCATCTTAGCCCCGGGGACATCTGTATGTCCCTGTGTTTAGCTTCAGTTTTGGTCTCTTCCGGGCGGAGCGGGACGGGTCCTAGGGCAGGAGTCAGCAGCTCTGACTTATGCTATCAGGCCTACCAGCAATTAGCTCTGTGACCTTGGGGGTCATTTATGCCCCCTGGCCAAAGCTTCCTCATTTATTGTTCACTTACCCTCTTGTCTTTTGTGAAGATTGAGTAACATCCGTACATAATAAAGTGCTGCATGAACTGTAACGTTCCTTTCAATGGCACGTATTACCAGTGTTATTTTAACCCTGGTTCCCTTGCCAGTGGAGCAGTAGATTATAAAGTGGCTTCAACTGTGAAGATATGCCTTGTCTCCCATGTCAAGCAGCCTGGAGGGAATCCCAAGATGCAGCAGCTCCATGGCTCTTGGGTTTCTTCTCACTGGGAGCTGCAGGTGCTGTAGACCTCAGCCTCTCACGCCAACAGCTGGGGCAGGAAGGTGTGGGCCATGGGGGGAGCTGGTGAGAAATGGGAACTGGCTATTACCCAACTCAGGTACTGCCAGGTGGGACAGGACAGGCTCTGGAGGGGCCTCGTAGATGGGGAAGAGGGAACAGCCTCCCTTGTCTCTCTCTCTGTTTTTATCAAGGAGGACAATCTTTCCCAGAAGCCCCCAGTGGACTCCCCCTCAGATTCTATCGGCCAGCACCGGGTCACACTAATCAGCAGACTAGTGGTATAGATTAAGATTCTAAACCAATCATGGTTCGTCCATGGGGTCGGGAGAAGGGCCTCTCTGACACACAAGAAAAATTGGGGTTTAGCCAGCGTGCAGGTCGGGGAGCCCCTCCTGCAGCCTCTGCCCCGTCTCTCACTGCCTCATTCTAGGCTCTGCATATTAGACCTTGCCTTACTCTTTCTAGTTCCTGCTGTCCCTCCAAAGACGTCTTTGCCATTTTTGTCCTCCTTTTCTGGGACTCAAAGTCCACTCCCTTCCCTCCTGACCCACAATAGTTTCATACAACAACCCCACCCCCATAATGGTGACAATTACCTGTACTTCTAGCTACTAAGAAAGCGGAGTCTTTCTCTTCCTGCACCGACTTTCTTGGATGATCTGGAAAACATTTCAAGATCTTGACTGTGCCTCTAAGTTCACACTAGGCCTGATGGGTGGATGCGTGCTGTGGAATCAAGTCAGAAAGCCCTTTTTCCAGGAACAATCCCCAGCATTTACACAGCACAGGAGCATTTCGCACACCCTTGCCTAGACCCCTGTAATCCATCTTGACCCTCTTGAGAGCCCAGGAGGCAGACAGGCCAGACCGGGGCAATAACCCCCTTTGTCAGATGAATCACACAGGGCTCTAGGAAATCAAGGCGCTTGCCTAAGGCCATGGAGCTCCCAGCAGTTGGGTCTGGAGGGGGAATTCCTGGCTCTGGCCCCTGACCGAGCGGCTCTTCCAGGGCACAACAACCCCAAGACAACTCACAACTGGCCTGTTTGGATTCCAGACAAGCAGGAATTTGCCAAGCTCCCAAGTTCCAAATAACAAAGGCCCCTGTGTGTGCCAGGAAGAGAGCAGAGGAATTCGGTCTAATGGGATGTCAGGCACAGGGCAGCAAACAATGGTTATTACAAGTTACATTTACATAAGACTCTGTTGGTTTGAAAATTTTGCTCACAGACATTCCATCTGGTATCTCAGCGACCCTGTGAGGTGGATGTGGCAAGGCTGATTAGTGTTGTACATGTGTAAACTGAGGAAATGTGACCTCGCTGGCTAGAAAGAAGCTGAGCTGTGACCTTCCCCTGAGATTTCTATTTCCCAGGCCTGGATTCTGTCCCCTTGCAGGCTAACATCGTAAACCTACCCCTCAGCTCCCAGGTTCTGGGCTGGTCAAAATGTCAACTAGTTTCTCAGAACAATGCAGAAGGCAGCTAGGGCTTAGAAAGTGGTGTCAAAGCAAATGTGCCCAAGTGAAGAGGGTCTTAGGGTAGGAAGGGAGGGGGTGGTAAGAGGCTCAGAGCAGGCCGGCTGAGCCCAGGCCAGCCTCAGGCCAGCAGCCAGGTGGAGCCCCAGAGAGTCTATATGCAGGAGTGGATTGAGAGCAGGGTGGCGAAATCTCCAGAGTTCTCAGGCCAGTGGGGAAGCTTTACTGGAGTCGTTCCCTGGGCTTTGTGGCTCCTGTCCCAACGCCTGCAGGGATTAGCCACTCCCCTGGAGCCCTGCATCATAGCCACAGTCAATCTCTATGATGCCCTCCAGGGAGTGTCAACATGCTGCTGTGGGGTGACAGAGCCTGGATCCTTCCCTGTCCCTCACCCCTTTGGCAGCCCATTTAGTAAGCACACTCAGTAAACAACAGCTGACTGGCCCTAGCCTGCTATCCCATCTCCTGTGCTCTGGAGCTGAGGAAGCAGGTCACTCAAAGAATGAACAACAGCAGCCAGTGAGCAGACATAGAGATCCACAATGGAAATGACATTTTGCCCACATATATTCTTGCCACCCCCTGCTCCCATTCTCCATTGAGAGCCGGCGGCTAGTGAAATCTGGTGGTTCCTGGACAGACGTGTTGGGTGTTCCTCCCTACATTCCCTTGGCCCACTGTCTTCAGCTGCCCTTGTGATGGGACTCACACTCACCTTGGGCACATCCCAGCTCAAGCACACTCCCTGAATCTTTTTGCTTTTGGCCTTGGGGCTTCTCCAGGGCCAGGAAAGTCTCTCCCACCCACTTCAGGGACAGCCCAGAAATTTGGGGAAGTTAATGGCCACAGGGGCAGCCCCTAATCAAAGGGGGACAGGAGGTGGTGGGTGAATGCCTGGCTTCCTGCAGAACTGAGCTCTTGTTGCCTACAATGGCAGCAGCAACAATGCTCCCATATTCACATTTCCTTGTTCCTTTTTCTTTCCTCTAAATGCTGTCTGATCCCCGACTTATTCTGGGAATCATCTCCCAAATAAATCATCTGCACCCAAGTCCTTACCTCAGGGTTTGCTTTAGAGTGAACCAAACTAAGACACCTGTCACTTGGACAAGGTACATGATCATTTCTGCCTACCCGGCCTGTTGTATCTCCCAGCAGCCTTGCCCCCTTGTAGGTGGGTTGGTGTGGTCTTACTAAGGGCAATAAAGAAGAGGCTACCACCTGGTGATCCATTTACATTCTGGTACCTGTTCCCTCTGCCACTGTTCCCTTCTCTGAGCAATTATACAGAAGCCCCTGGAAAAAGAGTAAATCAGGGGCTCCTGGGTGGCTCAGTTGGTTAAGCATCCAACTCTTGACTTGGGCTCAGGTCATGATCTCACAGTTCATGAGTTCAAGCCCCACATCAGGCTCTGTGTTGACAGCGTGGAGCCTGCTTGGGATTCTCTCTCTCCCCCTCTCTGCCTCTCCCCTGCTGGCTCTCTTTCTCTCTCTCTCTGTCTCACAAAATAAATAAACTTTAAAAAAAAAAAAGAAAAGAAAAAGAGTAAATCACAGTGGCTAAGAGGACAAGACTCTGAGGCCAGACACCCTGCATCTGAATCCTGGCTCTGCCACCTTCAGCGATGTGATCTTGGGTAAGTCACCTAAACTCTATGTGTCATCTCATTTACATATCTGTAAAAGAAACCTCATAAGGTTGTTGTGAAAGTTAGCTACCCGAGGTGTGTATAAAGTACTTAGAGTATTGCCTGGCACACTAGAAATGGTATTTGTGTTTGCTGCTCTTATCTCCTCTTCCATAAAAGCCCCTTGTGCAGTGGCTTGGGAGGAGGAACAGAGCTGGGACACTGAGGACCCCCAGGGGCCTGGCTCCTCCCCATTCCTCATTTCCTCCTTGGTGGTCCTCTTGGCGGGGCTGACTTCAGGCTGCACCTGTTTTAATGCCCTGCAGTTGCCATCTTGAAATTCTTAAACTTTTTGAACCAGGGGCTCTACATTTTCATTTTGCCCTGGAGTTCTACAAACTATGTAGCTGGTCCCGCCTGGTGGCTCAGATCTTGGGGAGAGGTCTCTGTGAGTGATGAGAGCAAAATAAACCCTGTCTTCTGGCCAAACTGAGTTCATGGCTTCTTGTCTCCTCTGAGGGCAGTGGAAGATGCAGGCACAGTGGAACTTTTATCAGAGTCCTTGTGACTGACAATGGCTCATGGTGGGGAAGGCCACAGGGACCAGCTGGTCCAACCCTCACCCAGAGTTGGGTTCTTCCACCCACCCCTGGCACAGGCTCACCCAGCTTCTTTGTGAATTCTTTCAGCAACAAGAAAGGATCCGTTTCATTGTTGAATCTAATTGTAACTGCTCCTCATTCTGTGGAGTGTTTAAAGTTCTCTGAACCCTTTCACAAGGACTATCTCACTGGGTTGTCACCAACCCACTGTGTGACAGGCATTTTCTAAGGAAGAGAAATTGAGGAAATGATAATTTCCAGATTAGCAGCCCTGGCTGCCCCCACTCAGCCTCCCCCCTTCCTTCTATCAGTGATTGAAATCTCACTTCATTTAGGAAGTCTTTCAGCCTATCGAAAGAGAAAGAAGAACACCTTAATTATTTTTGTACTAAAATTATTTTTCACCTGAGCCATAGGTAATATATTGTAATAACTTTTTTTCACATGTGCTGTGCTTTGAATAACAGTCATAAGAATGGCATGAGTTAAGCAGCCTTTTGAGGAACTGAATCTTGTTTTAAATGTATTTGACTTTTGTTTAAAGACGGATAAAACAGGATCACAGAATCTCCCTCCCTTATTGCCCCAAAAAATAACGCAGAAATTTAAACACAAAACAAAAACACAACGACCTCAAACAGCCAAAGAGTCAATCACACAAGGTAGAACACACACTTTAAAAAGTGCCAGGCAAGGAATGAGATGGAAGCTTCTAGACCCATGTGGTTTTGTCCCACCGCTGATTGTGGAAGTATGTTGAATGAAGAGATCCAGAGCACTTCAGCAGTGCCTTCCCATTTGGAGGGCAGCCACTAGAGGGGATGGGTAGGGCAAGGAATTGTCTGAGAGTGGAGGTCCCCAGTACCTGGGGCCTGAGTGGGCAGGAAGGGGTGTCCTCGGCTTGCCATCTTCCCGGTAAGGTACAAGTGTTGACCAGACCCCACAGGAGGAGCAGCTCAGGTAGAGAAAGCCTCACCATGAGGACCTGGCAGCTAGCACACACCTGTCCTACCAGATGTCTGTGACAGGGTGTTACAGGGGCTCCTGGAAGGATACACTTGTTGCTTCTCACTTGCTCAGTAGATTTACCACTTTCCTATTTCCCAAGCTTCTGGAAAAAAAAAAAAAAAAAAAAAAAAAAAGAAAGTCTTGTCTGTTCATTTCCTTCTTGTCTGTAGTTTTCAGACTCTTTGTACCTATGTTCTACACCCAACACTCCCACTCCTCACCACCCCAACCCAACCATGAATGCCTTCCAGATGGGAAACCCATGGGGCATTCTGCCTGGACTGGTTTCTCTGTGTTAGAATCTACTCCCATGGTTAGGTCACTACCAGTGGGGCTGGTAAGGTAGTCCTCTTGTCATTCCTTTCCTTCCTCTTTCAATAATGAGTAAGTCAGTCTGAGTCAGTGCTCCTCCTGACACACCAGGTTTTCCCATCATTCAAACATAACTCCAGTTTATTCCCATTACTATGCCTGATCTTACATGGAACAGTGTCTGAAGGCTGAGCAATCAACTATTCCATTTCTCTGCCCTCAAGGAGAAACTGATTCATAAATTCCACATTTGTTAACTCATTCAATCCGTTGCGTTTTTAAGTAACCCTTTAGGAAACCAAAGCCAGCTTACCTTCAGTATAGGCCAGCCTAGGACTGCTCTGAGCCCTGTCATGCCTGGGCGGGCACAGGTGCATCTCTATGAGTCATTGTTCATGCCAAACTTCTCACCGGACAATGGCTTCTAAGTATTTCCAAATCTCCTCTAGGAGATCTGTTCTGTAATCGCACCTTTGCCCATCATCCTCTCTCTCTCTCATGGAATTACTGCTTCCTGGGGTTGATACCCTGAAGAAGTTCTTGGATGGTGGGCTGGACAGCCTGATGGGCATCAGGCTGGGGCTCTTAGAGAAAGATCAGGCTTTGAAACATCACCTTCTTATCACCTCCCACCCCCAACCCCAGCGGAGCTAGCCCTCAGACCCATGCCTGCCATCCCAGTTCCACATAGAGGATCCTCTGTTGTGTACCTGTCCCAGTTCCACATAGAGGAACCTCTCTCGTCTACCATAATACCTCAATAACCAAAAACAGCACTGATTCTAATCTGCCCACTGTCTGCTGGCACCCAAATCCCTAAGGATTGAGTACATAGCACTTAGGACTGGAGGATAAAATGTCAATTATCAAGATATAAACTTCAGAGTCTTCTGCAACTAGAAAGGAAAACATTTTCAAAATTACTGTGGTTTCCTGAATCGTCAGAATGCCTTCAGCACAGGCCTTTCTATTTTAGGATCATATGAAATATACATAGACAACTATGGGCTGGTGGATAGCTTCCAACTACTAGAAATTATATTTTCTTCCCTTTTGATAATTAGTTCAAGGTCTTCACCACAAGTGACATCATGTCTCAGAAGCAAAAAATAGGTCTCTACGAAGACTATGTAATGTCTTCTGTCGAGCAGATCGTATTTCCTCTTTATGCCCTACTCTCCTTACCTTCCTAATTGGCTCTCCGACCTCAAAGCTCTTTGTGGCTGTCGGGAGCCTTAAATAATGAGGTATATAGTCTGACTAGGTGAGGTTAGGAGCTTGGCCATGTTGACTGCGTTTCAGTTTATCGTGGAAACCCAAGTGACCTAGGGCTCAGAAAACGGGATGGCAGGCATTACAGCCTATGTGATAGTGATAAAATTCTTAGGAGCCAAAACAGGTCATGTGGCCCACAGGCATAATTTCCATACTCTGTTAAACCCAGTTGGGGTGAGATAAAACAGCCTCCATTACTGAGCATTTGACACAATGTGCTTCACGGAAAAGATCTCATGTAATACTGAAAAGAACTCTTTGAAAGTTTCCCATTTAACACACGAGGAGAGTGAGGTTTAGAGGATAAGAAACATATCAAAGGGGTTACGATTTAAGCTCATGGGCTGAGTCCTGGGTGTTGCTGCCCTTCTGTGGGCTCTTCTTGGACAGGCCCTGGAACCCAGCGGCTGCCACGATGGAGGGACATTTGGGCACTAGAGGCAGTGGTGGCCCTGAGTGTATTACCTGCTGCCGGTGTCATACCCGGATTTCAGAAATGAAAGAAACTTGTTATGAGATTGAAATCTGTCCCTACTTCAGTCTAAAGTCAGGCATTTTCTTTATCTTCTACTGTACAGGGCAGAGATAAAAACAAAATACATTTCATTTCCACCTCCAAAAAGATAAGAAGCATGGATTTCAGATTTTTTTAGTGGCTAATTGTATCTCTGCAACAGCTGAGGGAACAGTTATAAAAAATAATCTAGGACTTGGGAACTATTATGTTTAAAATTGAGGAAAAGGAAATTACAGAAGCTTTTGAATCTATTACCCCTTTAAGAAGTGTACTTAGGGGCGCCTGGGTGGCTCAGTCGGTTAAGTATCCGACTTTGGCTCAGGTCATGATCTCGCGGTTCGTGGGTTCGAGCCCCGTGTTGGGCTCTGTGCTGACAGCTCAGAGCCTGGAACCTGCTTCAGATTCTGTGCCTCCTGCTCTCTCTGCCCCTCCCATGCTCATGCTCTGCTCTCTCTGTGTCTCAATAATAAATAAACGTTAAAAAATTAAAAAAAAAAAAAAGAAGTGTACTTAATCCTTTAGATTTAACTCTTATTTACTCAAAACAAAAACCCAAACAGAGGCAATCTGCTGTTTGGGGGGATTTTGAATGGAAACCTGGTTTTAGTCCCCGTGATTCTGTTAAGTAGCCATTTGATGCAAGGGACCCAATTGCACCAGAATGAAATCCACTGGCTCAAAAAAACAAGGTGATGTCTAAAGTTCCTGCTAGCTCTGAAATGCTAAGGGCCAATGAGTTATGCATCAATCAACGCTGAAAATAATATAAAGGTTACTTCCTAACCAAACCTCCATTCTTTGGATATGTGTCCTTTTGATTAATGTGATTTACATGAATGAGTGATGGACCAACGTATCTAATCCTCTTAAAGTACTCAGAAATTCAAAAACCTTCCAACTATTGAAATTATGGGCAAACTTGTTAAAGTGTGAGAATTCTAGACCCAGCTAGTGGTCTTTATTCCAATAGCTGAGGAATTGTTTACTGCGATAGCTGGACTTCAAAGATGGCTCCCAATGAGCCATGACTCCTGGTATTTAGACCCTTTAGTAGACTCTCCCACATTGAATCTGGATTGGCCCTGTGACTCACTTTGGGGTGCCTGGGTGGCTCAGTTGGTTAGTCATCTGACTTTGGCTCAGGTCATGATCTCACGGCTTGTGAGTTCAAGCCCCACGTCGGGCTCTGTGCTGACAGCTCAGAGCCTGGAGCCTGCTTCGGATTCTGTGTCTCCCTCTCTCCCTGCCCCTCCCCCACTTGCACTTTGTCTCTCTCTCTTTCAAATATAAATAAACATTAAAAAAATAATGTTTATTAACATTGGCCCTGTGACTCACTTTAACCAAAGTGACATTTTGCCAGTACTGGATCTAAGCCAAAGGAAGTCTTGGTTGGCTTCTACTTTTTGTGATTTTTGGAGCCCCAAGGTACCATTGCTCCCACTGTCCCACACTAAACATGTCAGAGTTCAATACATCCAACACAGACAGGCCCAGATGCCTCATTTCCAATGCCATCCTTTGTCCTAACTGAAATGTGTACATTCGAAGGAAAGATAAAAGCCCTATTGTGGGCTCTAGATGCCTTGATTAAAAGAGGCTCCTTGTCACCAATATTTTGAATTGTCTCTTTGTTTAGCATCCTGGAGATGCCTAATGGCTCAGAGGCAGGCTTTTCTTCTGCCAAGAGGGCAGAGTGTCTGAAATGGCAAGTGGGACCCTTCACAGGTGAACCCTGAGGACGCAGTCTTAGGACAGAGATCTTACAGGAATGGATTTCCCGAACACTGCCGTGTTGGAGTACCCCCTGGGGTCCTCGTGGGTCAGTGGTGTGTGCACCTTGTTTAGAGAGCAGCCTTTGCACTCCCTGTCTTCTATCACTCCTGAGTTCCTCTTCCTAGTACTCTAACTCTTCTGATTTCTCCACTTCTAGGGGCCCTGATCCGGATATGGTGTTAACTGGTAAAAAACGGAAGACAAGACCCTTGTCAGGCAGTTTTGCATGAAAAATGAAACACAGGCCTGAAGATGTCACAATTGATAATTTGGGGAGGCCTCTCAGCCCCATGATTTCTCAATGACACCACGAAGACAACAGCTATAATTGTGAGGACGGCCCAGGGTTCTCTCTTGGCCACGGTAAATAAATGGTGAGAGCTTTACCACCATCTCTAGAGCGAATCTCACCCCTAAAAGTCAGAAAGTACTCCGAGGGGAGGCACCAGAAACCTTCCAGGGGAACACTCAGAAATGAGCTTTGTGATACGCTCATGTTGCCTAGCAAAAAACATTGTTCCAATCTCTTCCTTTGCAAAATGGGTTTGATCATACCTAATTAAGAGTATTTTTTTGATTATTAAAAGAACCTGTCTCACTTCTAGTGGCTAGCCAACCCTCCTCCCTTCCATGTGTGTGTTGTTTACATGTGATCTGGATTATTGATACTTCATGTTTCTCATGCCTCTAGGAGTTAATAAGAAGGTTATACAAGTCCTGAGAGGTAAAAATTTATTGATTTATATATCAGCATGTTATGATACGGTCACACCTGCTCATACAGCTGACTTTTTCTTATAGCCAAAAGAGGATGTTTTTCCTTTTAAAAATACATTTTTTCCAGCAGGAAGAAACATTTTAAAAACAAACATTTTCATATTAAGTGGAAATTTAAAACAATGGCTTCTTCCCCTCCACCGCCCCCCCCCCCCCCAACTCATGAGAAATAGGGCTGGTCAGCAATCTCTGAGTGCTTCAAATCTGCTTTCAGTCTTCTGCCCCCAATTTGTTCTTCGTCTTGGACAGAAGCAACTTCTAGGGGGAAAAAATGCAACCTCAACTCAAAACAGCAGCCTGAATCCAAACAGAAGAAGAGGTAGACTGAACTGCAACGTTTTAACTTATTTGGTAGATCGTATATTTTTAATACATTTAAATTGTTTTCAGTGGGATCAAACATATTCTACAAACAAATACCTGAACAATAAAGGTTTTGAAGGCTCAAAACAAAATCTAAGAGAGACTTCTATCGGTCTACTTAGCTTTGAGACCGGAAAGCATAGAACCAGCTTTAGAAAAATGCAAGCTTCCCATGCACTTCAGGAAAAAGTTTGCATTTGTCAAATTCTTCCAATCAAAAGCATGCTCTGTAGGACTGATGTTAATGCTTCTCCACCTTTTAAAGCCCCTGCAAGGGTCAGTGATAGGAATTTCCTTAGAGTAGTGAGTAGCTTAACTGTGAGGAGTTTATTCAATACTAACAGTTAAACCGAAAAGACAGGCCAGTGGTATGCTGGAGACAGCTCCTGCCGGCTCCTGCCGCTACAGCCGATTGTTACATTTTAGTGTTTTGCCAGCAGTTGTTAAACAGCTGTTATTAAAATTATATAAGCCTATAATTGGTGCTGGAGCTCAAAGTGGTTCACCTAACCAGTGAAATTTGTACAAGGGTAAGAAATAGTTTCACAGATCACATATCAGATTGAGTGACAATCAATTTGAGAAGTAGGTGAATTAAGATGTTATTCCATTTTTCAAACCATAGGTAGGCTACAAGAGTTCGGCAAAATCAGTTAAAGCATCCTGGGAGAATCACTTGGCCATATGGAGCTGACAATAACGTATATTTTATTATTATCTGTTAATTGTGTTCTATGTCCTTGCTATCAGGAAAATTTATAGCAAATGTATGTACACTTTGCATGCATCATTTTTTTTTTTCCAGGAGAGCGGACTGGTGAACAGTTACCAAGATACCAACAATATACCAGTATCTCCACCATACCATGGGGAAAAATGGGGAAGGAGTGGAGGAAACAGGTTAAAACCAAAGAAGGAAGTACACCGTTTTTCATTTGGTTTTTCAGTTTGCCCTCAGCATCCAGCTGCCATGATGTGCTCTAAGTACATGTCCACAGATGTTAATGCCGAAGAATCTCCAGAAACACACAAACACCCCATCCCCACCACTAAGAAGTAAAAGCACTTTACTTGAAAAAAATCAACTTTATTTTTCTAGGTTAAAAAAAAATAGAACCAGCTATTCATTTTTGTTGTTGTTGTTGTTGTCGAGAAAATGTTTCTTTTGGTGTTCACATCTAAATTTCTGAAAAGGTGATCTGGTTACTAAAATAATCCCGTATGCATTCATAACCCAGATCCACGTGTGACCAGCCCTTTACAAAAATTAATTACAGTTGCCACAGCCTTTACATTCATTCTTATAATACATTACAACATGCAGATACATGAAGAAAGAAAAACAGGTCAACAAGCAGAAGTAAACATATGGCATCAGGAAAACTAAAATCCACCTGTATAAAATAAATACGACTTTGCAATAACTGTGATGAAAATGAAAGCACTTAATGTAACAATGGCAGGTCAATGTACAACTGTGTCATTACCCAGTCACCACAGAAGTTACTGTAAAATACAGACTCCTCCCGTGGAAAGAACTTGTGCCTCAGTCATGTGTTCAACAGTTCTACACAATAAAAATAAAGCCATTTGAAATATGTGTGCACACTTTGCAACTAGAATACACTTAAAAATTTTTCACTCTTTCAACTGTTCTAAAAAGTATTAAATGTAAAAATCCTCAAATGGAAATTCTGCAGAAAAACCAATATTTTTCTTCCATATGGCTACAGTCACCCTCCCCAACAGTTCAGCACCCTCAGCTTATTCCCAGGGTCCGGTTCCTGGGATTGTTGAGGATCAATGCAAAATGATTGCAATAAAGCACCAACCAGTGACCGCTCCAGAGGACACCCGGCCCCTTTGTGATCTAGAAATGTCCAATTTAGGTGGTTTTGGTCCCAAACGTATTAGACTCCACCCCCTCATAAAATAAACCAGTATACCTGCTGCCCAGTGCCGCTTTTGACTTTGCCTTTCACATTAACAGACGTAAGGCTCACAGCACTCCATGGCAAAAAATGAGACTAACCATTTTTATTCATCTTTATGGACCCAAGGGGACCCGCTCGTAATGGTAACTCTGGAGTGAAGTCCTGTGTAATGAAGAAAATGACGAACTCTTCCTATTCAGCAGCGCAAATAAAATTTTCTTAAATATAAAAAGAATCCAATAAGACTGTCCATGATTAAAGACTACTTTCTATGATTATAACCAGGTCCTGCTAGTTCAGAAGAGTCTTTAGGGAAGTGATTGTCAAAAACATTACTAAAGACAAATCCACAAGAAGTGAATAACATGAGCAAAGAATGAAGAGGCATTCTTAACATCAATGTGAACGATATTAACACTAGGATGATGTGAGGTTTACATTGGGTGATTTAACATTTCATTTTCATAAAAGGCTTGAGTATAATCGCAATACTGCCAACTCCTGATTATTCAGGGATTCCTTTTCTAGCCCATGGATTACTTAGGCTTTTGTGTTCCCTCTTTTTGCAGCGGTCTTCCCAAATCTTTTCGCCACTCATTAACAGTCAAAAATACATAAATGAGAGAAACTAATAAACAACTGAAATCTTTTTTTTTTTCATCAACAAGCATCCCCAGAAGAAAAAAAAAAAGTTTGATGAGAAAAAAACTCAAACTCGTAAATACACACTAGATTTTTGGCTAACTATGACATATTATTGGATTAATTATCCAGTAACCCCTAGTTCCTTTATAGTGGCAAATTAACAGTTGATTGTAATATTAAAAACTACTTAATATTATGACAGATCTGAACTCAGAGCTATCTTTAAAAAATCTAGATTCTCAACTTATTTGCCCACCCCAAAACATCATTTTCCATTCTATAGTTTTTCTTTACCTTCCACTGGTGCATAGCTTTCTCCATCGTATCTGTACATTTCACACCAATAATGGTTTCTGAAGTTAAGAGTGAACTGCCAGTGTGGTCACTTCTGTATTCACTGCACCTGCTCTTGGCCCATGGCCAAGCAGGGGCTCCACTGCTGTGACTTGTTGAGACCAGGATCCAGTAGGGAGTTCTCAACCTTCTCTGCCACGGGAATCTAGGCAGATCAACTGAGATCAAGAAGTGCTGAGATTCTACAAGCTACTGGTATAAAACTGGCACACTTTAATTTTTTCCCCCTTAACAAAACATACAGTCTCTAAACCTTTCATCTCACTTTGCGCAGAAAGTACAAATTGGGAATTTTTATTCAGTTCTGTACAGTGGCGTATTGCCGCTTCCCTGATTTGCCATATAAGAACACTGATTCTCTCTTCGCATTCCCTAGTGCGAGCAGGAGAACTCCAGTTACTGGTAAGGAGAGCACTATCGATGCTCTCAAATGAACGTATTTTGCAAACAGAAGAAAGAGAACACATTGATAAGCAATCAAAGAGGGATTGATCCGTTGTAAATACGGATCTATTTACAACCCACAGGTCTATTTTCAAAAATGAACTCATGTATCTATTGGTATTTGTCACTCTAGAGTCTGTTGAAATGACTCTGCGCTTGAAAAGTAAAGCATCTTATAGAATAGTTGGTTTAATGTGTACGGTATATTAACAGTATCACGTTCCTTTGGAGCACAGTGATGGCGACAGTGGCTCTAAATCGCATCTATGTATGCACGTATGCATTTCTCTCTCTCTCTCTCTCTCTTTTTTTTTTTTTTTTGGTAGGAGAACTGGCCACTCCTACCTGTGGTTTGCTTTAGCAATGAGGAAAAGGTCTGTTTAGCTAGGACTGTGCATGCCATCCCTGACAGTGAGCAACTTATCCCCCCGATGGCTGACTAATCTCTCAAATGAACAATTTCAATTCATCCTGTAATCTAGCAGTGTTTGCTGGGCCTCAAACAGAAGCATCATTAAGCTTCTCTTTGGCTTCCTATTGTCATCCATGCCTCTTAATTGAGATTGATTTCACCTACTCACTGTCACTGTAAAGCACACAATAAAATGCCTGGACTTCAAAAAAAAAAAAAAATCACATCTGATCACAAGCACTACCGAAGCAAACACATTAACACCGTCTTCTGCATTTTACCAGTAGTGGCATAATATGCAACGAGGTATTTCATTAACACATTATTCTCTTTCATATATGCACGGAATTAACCTAAAGACGAAGCTGCTGTGGACTTCTATTTGGTGTTGCTTTACCTTCCCACATAACTGGGAGAAAATTCACATCTTTTCAGTTTCCTTTTTTGGTTTATTTAAAAATAGAAAACATTAGCCTTTATTTTTATTTTCTGGCCTACTTCTCAAAATTGCCATTTGAATGATTAGCGACAACACGGGAATCTACAATGCTCATATCACAGAAAACTACCACTGACTTACTCAGATCTTAATAGTCCTACAGTCCCAAACTAAAACACACGCTCTGTCTCAACACTGGGAATGCACGGGAAGAGCCGATGCAGTCCCAGCACTTTGTGGGAAGAGTCTGGTTCTACTATGAGGTATAAATCACATGAACATAGTAGGAAAAACATCTTCTCTAGAAATAGACACTTGACTTTATTCTCCTTGAAAGCAACTGGAAGAGACAGGGGAAGCCTTTTGTGCTGGTCTGAATCCTGGTCACACCACCCTGACACAGGCAGCAACGTGACGTGACGACAGAGTATGGGTTCAGGGGTGCTGTGTGACAGCTTGTCACCATTTTGAGCCCGTGTCTGGCTCTAGCTCCTATTTTTCTGATCGAACCCCTATTTCACCTCAAACGGATCACTTAAATGCTTTACAACGTTGGTTTCAGCTGCCCCCGAGCAAACTTGGTGCTAATACCCCAAAACGGGAGACAAAAGCCTCGGAGCTGGACGGAAGCCTCTGCCGAGCATCAGGGTCCAGGTACACGCGCAGAGACAACACAGCCTCTGGAGAATTCCACTCACGGATTAGGCTTACGTTTGCTTTCAGGCTATATTACTAATCCTCTGCTATATATGCATCTGATAAAAGTGCATTTTGTAAAAGACAATTATCAATCTATGATATGCCTTCTGTACAAAAAGAGAAATCAAGTGACCCCCTCATACAAGGGAAAGCACTAGCGATGTAAACACGATATTAGACTGAGCTAGCCTTTTTTAGAAACACATTCTAGTACCAGAATGTGTCCAGTGGACACTGCTTTCCCCCCATGAGAATGCCTGACACTGGAGTGCCACTGCAAACCCCTGGGGAACAGTTCTTCAGAGGGTGCCAATGGCTCCCCTGCCTCGAGGCTCCTAGGGACACGGCTAGGGTCGGTGGAAATGACGGTGCTCTGCAGCACTGCCCTAACAGACACTACGAGCTAAGAGGAACGGACACAACTTTCTGAGCTTGAACTAGATTACCAAGTACATCTAGTGGCAACAGCATTTCTCTCAGATAGTCTTCTAGGATGGTTTTATGATTTCCTCTTCTCCGAGTGGGATGTTCGCTTAAGTGTGTGGTAGAGTGTATCTTTTGAAAACATGAAAAGTCCTTAAAACATATTAGCAGGTCATTATATTACTGATCCTCATTTTAGTAGAGTTTTAAAATATCCCGAAGGGGGATAAATATTAATCCATCCATTGAATTTCCTTTGCTTTTTTTTTTTTTATATTCTGATTTGCACATGTAAAATAATGCACACTTATGAAAGTCTGAACTCCTCTGGTGACCTTGACAAGTCCCAGTCAATTCCTAAAACAGGCAATGGTAAAAATACTGAATGATCTTATACCACATATAGCCTGACAAAAATGCAAAAGACTGTATGAGAAATATCCACATATTGCTGAGGGTCATCTCTCTGGAAACAGCTTCCTTCTGGCCCTTGGGAGGTGGAAAAGCCCCTAAAAGACAAGATAGAAATATTAATTTGTTTTACTGTGGTGGTAGGTCTCCCGAACAAAAGCTGAATATTAGTTTAACTAGAATTTCTGTTGTTGGGTTTTTTAAAGCATTCTTCGACTTCCCTTTGTTCCTGAAGAGAGATCTCATTTGAAATAACAATTTTCAAACTGCTGACCCCTTTCCTGCCTCTGAACATTTGCATTTATTTTCCCCACTTGAGATGCTTCTCCTCATCTCTGTGAATAGCAGGTTTAACTGCATTCTTCCAATATCAGAAAAAACACCATCCATCTCCCTCCCCCGCCCCAAGGACATCACGCTCATCACTACGTTTATTTCCTTCTCGGCACTTTCCATGATCTGTAATGATCCAGATCTATCTTTTCTTTTTGCTACAGACTTGTTTACTGTCTGTCTCCTTCTGGAATATAAACTGCATGAGAGCAGGCACTCTGCCTGCCTTGTTTCCACTGGAACCCTACAGATTTCCATGGCAGCCAGGACACAGGATGTATCAAGTTGATATTAAATATTTTCTGAAATAACATAACTTACACTAATTCCTCTATTTACAAGTTAAATGTTTGCAAAAAGCGGTGGTAAATCACATATTATTTTCAAAAGGCAATATTATTTATGAAATATATCTTAATAATATAAAAAGAAACAAAGTAAACAGATGTCTTTAAATTCTTTTCTGGAAGGGAAGGCTAGACTACTTCGGAGCAATAGTACCTAAGGTCATCTTGATAACACTTCAGCATTTCAAATAGTCTTTGTCCTTGCTGATAATCCCTTTGGGTAAGCTGATTCATGTGGGGATTTGCTTCTCACAAGCAATTTACAGAGAACACTTCCAAGTTGCAAGGTCTATTATACAAATAGCTTTCTTAAAAAAAAGACTTCCATTATTGTTGCTGTAATTTTGCCTAAATATCATAAAGCAAGACATAAAGATTGAAAAAGAAGAGATACTCTCTTCTCTTAATCACCTTGTGCCTTCTTACACATCTATCCTGTTTTATCTTTAAAGAAACTTTGAGAGTAAGACCAAAGATTGTACGTGGTGCAGAAGGATGTCTTGTTCAATGGGTCTTACTAAGAATTCTAAAGACATGCACAGCGTCCAACCCCTGTCATAGAATATGTACTAGTCCACAGCCCCAGAGTCGGAATGTTAGGATCAGGAAGGAATCCTGTTGTGGGTAAAGTGAAAAAAAACCCTAAACACAAAAACAAAGGCATTAATGGTAATTAACAGTATCAGCTTTTGCCCACCATCAGGACTTTGACAGTCTGATTTAAGAGGAACATTAATTCTGAACCAAAAAAATCTAAGTGGGAAGAATATAGCACTTTCTGTTCATCTAAAATCTCATAGCCATCATCAAACTTAAAACAACCTTCTCTTCCTTTTTTTTCCTCTTCTTATTGTAAGTTGTAGAAATTAAGTGTACAATATACTTAGTTATTTGTGAAAGCACTTTGGTAATGCCGAGCATTCTACCAATTTTCTTCTTTCCTAACTTCCTTTCTTCCTCCCTCTCTCCTCCTCCCTTCCCCTCCCTTCCTTTCACCGCATTGTAGTTTTCACAGAAGGTAGAGAATATTAAGTACAGATAAGGGACCTTACGATAAATTGACGTTTTTCTCCCAAGGAGAAAAGTGTAAGGTTGAGTATAAGAAAAGTATAAGTATAAAACTTAAAAAGTAAGATTTATCTCTAATATGTAAAGAAAAGAATAACCACGCATAAAAATGCAGTTCAAAACGATCTCAAACGACTGCAAGATGATGGCATTATTTAAACAATCAAGTAAGTACAATGCCAAATCATAAATGTTATTTGCTATTTCATAAAACAGCCGTGTAACTGTATATGTATATAGTCTTTTGCATACTGGTACCCTCCTGCATTAGTTCCATTTATATAGTTTACTCATCATTTGATCTTGCATATTGCCTGATGAAGTAAAAGCCTGAATACATTTAACACTAACATTGTTCTTATGAATATTCTAAGCTGAAATTCTTAACTGTAGAAATCCTTTGATTCCTTTAGGGTATCTGAAGAATGGAAAAAATGGTTATCTCCCCCAAAGTACATCTTTGGAACTACCACTAACTTCAGAAACCTATGTAATAGGATACTCTGTACCTGTTTCATAAAAATGTGATAAGAGTTCCTCTTTTTCAATAAAACGTTGATAGAGCCAATCAGAGAGGCCATCAGTCTCCAGGGGTACATCTTTAATTGGAAAGATCCTATGAAGAGTTAGAAAAAAAGCAAAAACTACTTTAATTCAGGAATCGAAATCATTCAGAAACACAACTTAGATTTGGTCACTGAAAAGCTGAAGAAAGTTATGGAATGGCCTTTGTTTTTGCTGCTTCTCAGATCATCTTGGTTTTTAAAATTTTGTTGATTACACAACAGAGTTCACTCATTCATTCATTCATTCACTAGCCTATCATATGTTAGGTCCAGCACCAGAAGATGAAAAAATATTAATAAGTTATGCAGTATCTATAAATAATTATTGAGAAATGCCTGTCTTCCTCTGTGGGTTTAAGAAGAAACGGTATTCAGAACAGATGAAGTTTTCAAGTGTAGCTACTTTAGGACACATTTAGAGCAGTCGGATGCTAGGCCGAATGCTGAATAATGCATCTTGGCCATGTTCTTTGGGAGGAGATGTCTGTGAACCAGACAGAATCTGCCTAAATTGGTGCCTTTTCACTAATTAGAGCACAGATATTGGTGTCCTGAAAGGGGCCACCTCTTACTGGAGCACAAATGTGAAGATTCTGTGAATGCGTCCCACCTCAACAGGAAACAGACTGGGATGACTAGTGACCCATAGCTGCTGGATGGGGGATCGAAAGGGTAGCTGGGTAAATACTATACATTTGCTGACTCTGAAAAGTTTTTGTTTTGTTTTGTTTTGCTGTTTCTTGGTAGGGGGTTCTTCTTTTAAATTTCTTCAAATTTTATTTATTGAGAGAGAGCGTGCATGTGTACACATGCAAGTGGGGTGGGGGGGGGAGGGGGAGGGAGGGAGAGGGAGAGAGGGAGAGAGGGAGAGAGGGAGAGAGAGAGAGAGAGAGAGAGAGAGAGAGAGAGAGAATCTCAAGCAGGCTCCAGGCTCAGCACAGAGCCCACACAGGGCTGGATCCCATGACCCTGGATGATGACCTGAGCTGAAACCAAGAGTCAGACAGTGAACCAACGAGCCACACAGGGGCCCCTCTTTATTTTATTTTATTTTTTTAAATCAAAAGCATAAAGGTACCCAGTTTTAAAAGTCTGCAAAAAGTTTGTTTGTATGAAAAATAGCAGTCCCTGTCCCTCTGCCCTTTGTTTCTCTCTCCCCAGAGGAATTGATTTTTACCTCTTTTAACCAATTATCTTGATATTTATCACCATGTTTCTTCAGTTTGAGGGCCTATCTACTGACCTCCCCTATGGAAGATGAGGATCAAGCTCCTTTCTTTTTCCACCACACATTCATGTCCTTCCCATCTTCCCAGTGCAATGTGCAGTAATTTTAATTAGCACAGTATTAGACGTTTACATTGTTATAATCAGGTACATATATTCAAAGCTAAGCTCTGTAGTAAATCAAGGCTACTATTCCTTTCCTGCTCAATTTTTGTTCTCCCTGAATTGAGCAATCATATTTTTTTCTCTGAATATGTAACTAATTCAGCCATCAGCTCTTGTCTGTCAATTCTCTAGGTCAGGTCTGCAAACTTTTTCTTTTTTTTTTTTTTAAGTTTATTTATTTTGACAGAGATAGAGAGCATGCGCATGTGTGCACAAGTGAAGGAGGGGCAGAGAGAGAAGGAGAAAGAGAGAATCCCAAGCAGGCTCTGCACTGTCAGCACAGAGACCAATGCAGGGCTTGAACTCAAACCATGATCATGACCTGAGCCGAAACCAAGAGTCAGGCCCTTAAACTGACTGAACCATCCAGGTGCCCCCGCAAACTTTTCCTTAAACGGCCAGATAGAAAATATTTGGACTTTGCAGGCTATATGGTACCTGTTGCAACTATTCAACTCTGCTTTGTAGTGTGAACGTTGCCTTAGGCAATATAGAAATAAATGGGTATAGGGGTATAGTTATGATCAAATAAAATTTTATTTAAAAAACAGGCAGTGCAGGGTGCCTGGGTGGCTCAGTCAGTTAAGCGTCTGACTCTTGATTTTGGCTCATGATCTCTCAGCTCATGGGTTCAAGCCCCGAGTCAGGCTCTGTGCTGTCTATGTGCTTGGGATTCTCTCTCTCTCCTTCTCTCTGCCCCTCCCTGACTCATGCTGTCTCTGTCTCTCTCAAAATAAATAAACTTAAAAAAAAAAAATCAGTTTCAGGAAATCACAGTCTTGATTAAAAATTTTACTTACAAAGCCAAAATATAGTTTTATTTACACAGAAAATAACTTTCCCAACCTTAGTCACCTTTCTGTTCCTCCAAGGATAGTACTACGTTGCTCTAAAGCAGTCATATAGAAGGGTTTTGGTCTATTAAATATTTTAATGGGGTAGGAGATTCTGAGGTGAGAAACTTCAAGTTTCAGCTTGCTACTATAAAATCCCCTACCAGAATTAGATTTTCTTTTGCTTTGAAAGAACATTCCAAAGCATTTCTTTTGCTTTGAACAAAAAGATGCATTAAAGAACGTCATAACTTTTAAAGAGGAAAAAATACTTGAAATACTTATGCCACATAAAATCATCCCATAGGCTTGTATTTCTTAGCCCTTTCAGTGCTTATACTGCTGAGTAATTGAAAGATCTCTTTCAAATTAAAATTTTTACTTCTGCACTCTCATGTTGTCATATGCCTCACTAAAGTAAGAGACTGAGACTTCGGGGCCGAGATCCCCTTCCACAAACGGTACAGCTTTTATTTTGTTTTGTTTTGTTTGTTTTTAATATTTGGAGAATCTTTGTTCTTTGGGCCCAAATAAAATAATCCCAGAAGGTAGTGTGGCATAGTGACTCAGGGTATAGACTCTGGGATAGATGGCCGGGGGCTGAATTCTGGCTCAACAGCACTTGCCAGCTATGTGACCTGGCAAGAAAATTGTCTAACCTCTGTACGATCTGGTCCCTCCATCTGTAAAATGGGGTTAACAGTATTATGTACCTTACAAAGTTGTTACACATGCGCACTACTGGGCACAGGGGAGTGGCATAACTTGGTATTGGTACTGATGGTGGTGGGGTCATTAAAGGCCGGACCACTCATGGCAAGTAGCTGTGTTTTCCAGCTCTCTGGCTTCGGCAAAAGTTGTAGTGATTAAA
Source organism: Panthera pardus (assembly GCF_024362965.1). Classification (NCBI taxonomy): domain Eukaryota; kingdom Metazoa; phylum Chordata; class Mammalia; order Carnivora; family Felidae; genus Panthera; species Panthera pardus. Next base: position 37,539,198 of record NW_026526777.1, read on the forward strand.
CTGGACCCAAAGTTGCTATAAGAGTTTGACAGTTCGTGACTACTTTTCTTTTCTTTTCTTTTTTAAAGTTTATTTGTTTTGAGGGAGATAGAAATAGCACGAGTAGGGCAGGGGCAGAGAGAGGGGGAGAGAGAGAGAATCCTAAGCAGGCTCCATGCTGCCAGTGCAGAGCCCAATGCAGGGCCCAATCCCACGAACAGGAAAATCATGACCTGAGCTGAAACCAAGAGTTGGACACTTAACCAACCAAGCTACCCAGGCACCCCTCCATGACTATTTTCATACGCGTAATACTCTACACATTTTTCACACAGCGTAATACTCTATACATACAGTGTGTGCGTGTGTGTTTCTATACCAGTGAGGCAATCACTGGTATAGCCAGTGATAGTCAGCCTCAAGCCAGTCATGTAAAAAGATAAATGTTGTTACCAAGTATTACAGAGGTGAATTCCTGACAGAGATTCTAAAGATTCTTTTAATATCAATAATGAAATAAATACTCAGAGGAGCAGAGACATGGAGATAAAATTTCAAATGAGGGATCAGTTCCTTGGCTATTTAAACAAGTTTGTCTTTCCATTTCTTCAAAGGGTAACTCTCTACTCTTTGAATTATAAGAAATTCTCAAAGTAGAAATAATATTCCAAGAATTTTAATGTCTCCTCTCTTCCTCTCCCCATTAAAAAAAAAACTTTCTCTAAGATTTATTTATTTTTGAGAGAGACAGACAGACAGAGAACGAGCAGGGGAGAGGCAGAGAGAGACATACACACAGAATCTGAAGCAGGCTCCCCGCTCCGAGCTGTCAGCACAGAGTTCGATGCAGGGCTTGAACACACAAACTGTGAGATCGTGACCTGAGCCGAAGTCAGAAGCCTAACCGACTGAGCCACCCAGGCGTCCCTTCTTCTCCCCATTTTAACTAAGAATGCAGATCCCTATGGGGGAAAGTTACATAGGCTGTACAAGCTCCTCAGGCTGTTCTGATAGACTGACCAACCTGCAGTGGACATGGAATCCTATAGAATTTAGCCACTAGGCAAACATATTTCTATGGAAAAATGTTGGCAGTGTTCACCATACAATGCTAAATTCACATTGTCTCATCTGCTACATCTTTGTCCTTGGCTGCAAAAGGCCAAACTCCCCTGTCTCAAGCCACTATCTCTACTTAAAGTGGGTTTGAAAGGGAGATTTTTTTAAGTCAGTTTGTGAAGTAGCTTTTCCTAGCCTCTTGCCTTGTCTGAGAAGTCTCTTTAGGTACCTATTGTATGAAACAGCCATTTATATTATGAGGACTGAAGGTCTACATCCACCAAGCAAACTTACAACCTTAATTTGCAGGTAGGAAGAGGAATTAACACAAATAATGACTTTTTTTTTTTTTTTTTACCTTTTCTATATTTACACTGTTGATTCCTTTTTCTTGTCACTAGAGCTGGTAATACTCTAGTCAATACTGACAACACTGACTGGAGCTGGTAATAATGAGTTTCCTTGTCATTCATTTCTCCTCTTTCTTTAAAAAAAAAACTTTTTTAACGTTTATTTTTTGAGAGACTGAGACAGAGCATGAGTGGGGAGGGAACAGAGAAAAGAGTCACAGATTCCGAGCTGTCAGCACAGAGCCTGATGTGGGTCTCAAACTCACAAACGGTAAGATCATGACCTGAGCTGAAGTCAGATGCTTACCCGATTGAGCCACCCAGGCACCTCTCATTTCTCATCTTTCATGGGGGAAACATTCAATAGTTTACCATTAAGTGTGACATTTACTGAAGATTTTTTTGTAGATACCATTAGTAAGATTAAAGAAATCCCCTTCTATTTCCAGTTTGCTAATAGTGTTTTCTTTGTTATCATGAATGACAGTTAACACTTCATCAATTGTTTCCATCTATTGACATGTTTTTATAATTTCTTCCTTTATTCTGTTAATGTGATGAATTAAATTGTTTTTTGAATGTTTTTTTTTGACCAATTTTGAATGTTAAACAAAACTTTCATTTGTGGAATATATGTTCTTGGTATGCAATCTGATATGTTTTTTATATATTGCTGGGTTAGTCTTGGATTTATAATCATGGAAGAAATTTGCCTGTAAATTTTCCTTTCTTATAATATCCTTGGTTCAGGTTTTGATATCAGAGTTATATTGGTTTCATAAAACAAGCCCAGAAGTATCCCCTTTTCTATGCTCTGGAAGAATTATACTTAATGTCCTTTTTTGTCCTTTTAGTGACTATAGAATCTGTAGTAATGTCCACTTTTTCATTCCTGATATTGGCAATATGGGCCTTCTTTTTTTCTTGATCAGCCTTGCCAGGAGTCAATTTTATAGTGCTTAAAAAAATTTTTTTTAGTGTTATTCTTTCTACTGTATGTTTTTGATTTCAAGAAATTCTCCTATATTATTATTCCCTGATTTCCACTATCTTTGTATTTAATTTGCTTTTCTTTTTCTAACTTTCCGAGATAGACATTTAGATCGCTGATTTTCAGGTTTTTTTCTTTTCTAACAGAAGGTTTTTAAGGCTATAAATTTTCCTCTTGACACAGATTATGCTATATCCCATAAATTTTTATATTTTCCTTATCATTTCTGTTAAAAATATTTTGTTGTTGTTGAAATTATTTTCTAATTTAACTGTAGTCTCTTAATACACAGTAAACATTAATTATTTCCTAATAATAGATAGAGTCTCATCTTTTGTTATTCTTATTTTTTAACATTTATTTATTTTTTAGAGAGAGACACACACGGGTGCCTGAGCACAAGTTGGGGAGAGACAGGTAGAGAGGGAAACAGAGGGCTCCAATCTAACAGCAGAGAGCCCCATACAGGGCTCAACTCAGAACCATGAGATCATGACCTGAGCTAAATTCACACCCTTAACCAACTGAGCCACCCAGGCACCCCATCATCTTTTGTTATTCTAAACAATGTGGCAATGAAGAACATTATGCAAATGTCCATCCTTATGTGTACAAGTGCATCTACAGGGTAAAATTCCAAAATGAAATTGCTAAGTCATGGCTAAATGTATTAGTAATTTTGAAAAATGTGGCCAAATTGTCTTCATAAAGATTATATCAATTTATATTCCCACCAGCAATTTATGAGAATGCCTCTCATGGAAAGATTTTTAAACTGGAGAATAGCAAAAGTCAGAGGCTCTGCTTTGGAGGATAGCCAGCAATGTTTCACAACCGGGATATGCAAATTTGGGGACATATTCTTGGGGATCCATCTAGGAGTTCTCTTTAAGTATACAGAGCTCTTGTGTTTTCATTTCAATATTAATCTTAATAAAAATATTCTGAATTATACAGGTAATCATCTTTTTACTAAGTACTGCCATTTGACTTCAGTGCCAATGTTTATAGTAACTTTGGCACAACACGGTACTACTTAAAAGGCCAAAAAAGTGAACGGGGGCATACTCAAGAGCAAAATCTATACTTTCACCTCTTAAAATCTGAGAGTTAGCTCTAACTCTCCCTGTGACTTGTAATATCCACTAAAATGAGACAAGAGATGAGTTCTGCCTCTTATAATGGCCGAGGAGCTCACAGGTTCCAGTTATACATTCTGGACAGAACACCAAAAGTAATTAGTAGAGAGCACTGGAGAGTGACTAAAGACAGGCAGATATTGGAGGAGAGTCAACACGGGCAAGGCAGGAACGGTACTGGGCGAGTTTTCCATTTCTTCCAGCTTTTTACCTGAGGGAAATTCCCAGTTAGTGCCACACAGGGAGGCTTAAAATTTAGAGCGGGGAGTCACAACTTCAAGTCTCTGGATGAGCCCTGAGCTATGTATGTATGGGGCAGAGTCCAGGCAGAAGAAAGCCTCACAACTCCAGCCAGCACAGTTCCAGGTACAAGGAAGGTGTGCCCAGGGCCACGCGGGGAATTTAACCGTTCAGGAAAATGTAATCATCTGTTTCCTCCAAATGACATATCCTTGAGTATTTGGATTTTTAGGCAAGTTGGTTAACTTCATCCGGAAACTCCAGGAATGTTTTAAAATTAAAAACTTAAATTTAAAAACTGGGTTTTATTTTTTAACTGAATGGCATTACAAATTACTGACTTTTTACTTTTAGATAATTTAATACTATCTTAACACAGTTTTGCAATATAAGCAACACCCTTTAAACTACTCACTTCTACCACACTGAATAGCAGCCAAATGGTTTGGGGAATTATTTGCATTACTTTTTGACTTATAAAAATATACTATTTCTGTAAATATAAAATCAGGCCTAATCAACCTAAGGGAAACTTAGCAAGAGCCATAGGGCTAAAGAATATCTTGAAATAGTATTTAAAACATCTTTAGGGGCACCTGGGTGGCTCAGTTGGTTAAGCATCCCACTTCAGCTCAGGCCATGATCTCACAGTTTGTGAGTTCAAGCCCCACATCGGGCTCTCTGCTATCAGTGTGGAGCCTGCTTCGGATCCTGTCTCCCTCTCTCTGCTCTTCCCCCGCTCATGTGCCCTTTCTGTCTCTCTCTCAAAAAATAAACATTTAAAAAAATTTTTTAAAGCCCCACCTTATAAGGAGAAAAGTGACTAAAAATATGGCTGAATTAAACAGAGGAGTTTGGATTTACCAACTGGACTCTTGAAAGAACTTGGTGACGCTGGTGAAGTATATATTGCTTTAAGTGGGGGTGAGTGTGGAAATGGGGCTGTGTTTTAACAGAAAACCTTCCCTACCATCTGCCTAGAACAGCTTGGACATTCTCTAGGCCTGAGGAGACAGCCAGAAGGGCAGACCAAATGCTCCCTCAAGAGCAATCTACTTTTATTACTCTGTTTGATCACCGTGGGATTAAAATATTAAAACAACTAATCCCCTAATATGGCAAAGTATCAAATGCACTCAATACCAGTCCTCTTGGAATCAAATAAAAGGAGTTCTTGTGGGAAATAAATAAATAAAGAAATAACAGAAATAAATCTTTCCAGTACCAGTAGCTATCCAAATTAGAAACTAGCTTCTAATTTTCAAGAAACAAAAATTCTAATCATCAGTAATCCAGAATGTGCTCTTAAAAAAAAAAAAAAGTTTATTTATTTATTTTGAGGGAAAGAATGAGCACACAATTGGGGCAGAGGGCAGAGGGGGAGAAATAGAATCCCAAGCAGGCTCCATGCCCAGTGCTGAGCCCAATGTGGGGCTCGAACTCACAAACCCGTGAGATCATGACCTGAGCTGAAACCAAGAGTGCGATGCTTAACCAACCAAGCCACCCAAGCGCCCCCAGGACGTGCTCTTAAATAGAGTATTCTACCAAAATCCATTGAATCAGATTTAAGAGCACTAGACAAATTACACTTGCAAAAAAAGATATAAATAATGCTTAGCAGCTGGCACCTCTATACATTTGTTAGAACATTTGAATTTTCATGGTACCGAGAATCCAAAGTGGGAGCTAGCTAACAAACAACATGGCTAAACCCTCGATTCAGTTATGCCAACTCCAAGTAAGGGAGCTAATAAACACTGAGGAAGATTTTGAGATGCACAGTTCCTGCTTTCAAAAACCTAATAATCTAGCAGAGGGAAAAGTAAACAAATACTCTACTGCCAGAATATGGTCAATGCTGTGTAAGGAATTTAAAGAACTTCTGTGTGACTTTAAAGGAAGGGGGTGTGTTGTCTACTTATGGCACAGGATACGTGGAAATGGCCTCACTTCAGTTGGCCTAAAAAAGTAATTAGGATTTAAAAAAATTTTTTTAGTTAACAAAGTAACAATATGCATATAGTTTTCAAGAGTCAGAGTACTCCAAGGTTCACATGAAAAATAATAGGCCTATTTTTTCCCTACTGAGATACCTGTTTCTCAGATACAGCCCTTTTCAATTTTCTTTTGCCATTTACCTCCATCTTGCTTATAAACATGCTGCTACCACTATTTCTAGATTATCCAACTTCAAATTTATTCACTGACTTCCTACTATGGAAGAAGGATTTGGCTCTCTTCCCCTTTGTCCTCTTCCCCTTCAGCTTCTTCCTCCTCCTCTCCTACACAGTTAATAATTCTTTCTCAGTGCCAACTCTGTCCCTTGTAACTATGCTTATTAGTTTACATTCTATGTATTTTCTCATGTGTCTATGGCCTCTATTAGACTGTGCTGTCCTCATCGTTGCATCCCTGGTGCGTAAATCAGTGCCCAATCCTTTGTGGGAACTCGAGCTTGCTGAACTGACTTAAAATGAAAGTAATCTGCCACTATAAAACTTACGAGGTGCCATGTGTAGACAGCCATCAGTACCACGGGTGTAGTTAAGTGACACCCACCAGGACGGGTGTGATAAGAATAACTCAGAAATGCAGAAACTGCTTGTCACCAAAAGCAGATTTATGGACAAGAACAGGCAACTGCCAAATTGAACATATCAGAGTATCTCCCAGCATTCAAGTTCCAGAAGTTTTGCTTTGAGCCACTGTCCTGAGGTAAGCTGCTCAAGCCTTCACCCTCAACATGCTAAAATGTAATATTTACAGCTTCCCCCTGAATCCACTAGCAACGTTAAAAAAAAAACCCTCAGTTATCTGAAAACAGAATTTAGTAACTCAGATATAAACTTGTACCCACTTTAATACATGGATAAACCAAGGCTCTAAGGCAGCAAATGTAGGGTCATATAGGAGAGAATTTCAAGTGACTTTAATGTTTACGTAGAAGGAGAGAAGGCAAATAGCACATGGGCCACTGCTTCCTTTCATAGTCAGGAAAAATTCAGCCTGGGACCCCTTCTCCTTGAGCCCTGCTCCTTGTAATAATCAAAACTATAGCAAACCAACATGCCACGTGAAGGTATAAACAATGAAGTGGCATTGTTTAGAACTCAAATTTATTTATATCTTTATTCACGTTGTATCTTTTGAGACACAGTAAGATGCTTAATAAATGCTTGCTGAGTGAACTGAACTATCAAGTAAGCAAAACACGACACTGGTATATTTGCTTAAGAGAATCACACTATTACACTTTCCATGAGTCTAATAACTTAAAAATTTACTGTTAAGGCTATTTTTTTTAAGAGCAGTTTAAGGTTCACAGAAAAATTGAGGGGAAGGCACAGAGAATTCTCCCTGTCTCTCTAATGACTTTTTAAAACTTTTTTTTAAGCTTATTTATTTTGAAATAAAGAGGGGAGGGAGGGCCAGAGAGAGAGAGAGAGAGAGAGAGAGAGAGAGGGAATCCCACGCAGGCTCCACGCTGTCAGCACAGAGCCCAATGCAGGGCTCAATCTCATAAACCGTGAGATCATGACCTGAGCCGAAACCAAGAGTTGGATGCTTAACCGACTGAGCCACCCAGGTGCCCTGACTTTTTAAAACTTTTAATCTTGAAATAATTTCACAAAAAAATTTGTAAAAATAGTACAAAGAATTCACATATATGCTTCATTCAGATTCCCCAAATATCAGTATTTCCCACATTTGCTTTATGTTAACATTCCTTCTCTCTCTATATATCTTTCTGACACATATACATATGAGTTTTCAACTTTTGAGAGTAAATTAGTGTCCCCTAAATACTTCCATGTGTATTTTCTAAATACAAGGGCAGTCTCTTACATAACCATAATGGAATGATCAAAATCAGATTAACACTGATACAATATTATTATCTAATCTAAAATCTACAAACTTCATTCAAATCATGACAATTGTCCCACTAATGTTTATAACAAAACAAAAATAAAAAGGAAAAAGGAAAAAGAAGGTATCATGCTGTAGGAAGAGGAATATAGCAGTAAAATAAGTAAAACAGACTGAAGATGGAACCAATATCAATAAAGGGAATATTTAACAAGAAAATACACTCCAAGTAAAAGGTAATGAGGCCTGAACTAGTCTGTGGTATTTAGATTAAAAAAAAAAAAAAAGAAAGAAACATCGCAGAGGTTTCCTTCATAGGAATTGGTAGCTGAATTTGAGATGCAGAATTAAATTAAAAACTAGAAGGGTCAAAGAAATTCAAAATTTTCATTCTGGGTGAGGGCAGAATGATATCAGCATAAATCCCACTTAGACATCCAGGAGAAACAAGTTTGTGTGAAGGAAAGTGAGTTCAGTGTTAGAAATACCAGGCTTGCAGAAACAACAACTTGTTATCCCAGTAGGGAGAGTGAAATAAGGGTCTGGAACTTGGTAGAAGGGCTGAGAACTAGCAGTAAGACTCTAGAGGGGCTGTTTCTATTTACTCTACTATGAACTCAACCTCCACAGACAAAAGAGGGCTAAAAACAGGATCCTGGAGAAGTCTATATTTAAGCAATTTGTCACTCTGTGTGTGTGTGTGTGTGTGTGTGTGTGTGTGTGTGTGTGTGTGATCCTGCATTAAATGAGTGGTTAGACAAAAAGACCTAGCTAGCCCTGCCACTTCTCAGATTCAACTGACTTCAAGTAACTAAAAGATAGTGATCTTCAGTGAGAGTTATGCTTAACCATTATTCAATCAAAAATTAAATGCTAAGAATTTTTTTTATTTTGGGAATATAATATTTCTAACAACACTAAATTAACCGTTAGAAAACAAAAGTAGTTTCTGAATACCAGTGGCAGTCACTGTGCTTGATCCTGAAGAGGCCAGGGAGGTGGGGAGAGGGCTCTTCATTTCCAAAGCTCATCCTAGTTCTCCAAATCATATTATGTCCAGATTCACGTACTGAAAATAACTTAGTAAATTAGATTTATAGGTTTTGGTTTTTGATCTCAACTATGTCAACAGTACAAAATTTCTTCCATGTATAACTTTTTATCAATATTTGCGAAGAAATTAAGTCTATCTTCTAAGTAGAGGATGAAGATTTTATCTCACTTGAAATGATGGTTCACCTCTTTCAAATTTCAACCTCATTACAGAAATACAGAATTCAACTCACAATTCAGTCAAAATTCAATTAAGACCAATGCCTCTGGCATCCTAAATGCTGCCAAACTAAAATGTTTTCTTTTCTTAAAGGAAAGGGGGGAGGGGAAACCTGTGGGTACAGAAAAGAATGGACTTGTGGGTGGTGAACATTAATAAAAACAGCCAAGCAGAACTAAAAACTTGAAGACTGAATTTAATGTGTAACTTTCCATTTTCCAACTAGAAGTTCTGAACAGTGACTGAAGACAAAAATGTCCATGCTTTTCCAGGGAGAGGCTAGGATACAGAGACAAAGCAACAGAAAACAAGAGGTGAGAAGAAAAGCAGACAGGAAGAAGAGAATTATTAGACACAGCAGAAGTAGGGGTGAAATGAACAATAATTCTAAGCAAGGATAGAGAAAACCCTAGCATAAAAAAAAAGTAAAGACAAGGGCGCCTGGGTGGCTTAGTTGGTTAAGCGTCTGACTTCATCTCAGGTTATGATCTCACAGTTTTTGAGTTGAAGCCTCGCGTCAGGCTCTGTGGAGCCTGAAGCCTAGAGCCTGCTTCAGATTCTGTGTCTCCCCCTCTTTCTGCCCCTCCCCAGATCGCACTCTGTCTCTCTCTCAAATATAAATAAACATTAAGAAAAAATGTAAAAAAAAAAAAAAAAAAGAAAAACTAAAGACAAGACACTATTTCCTTCTGCTAGTAAAAAAGAAAGCCTAATTTTAGCTCAAGAGGCACTCTTATCACCTCACTCCCAGATGGGTAATTTGGGGGCTGGGGCAGAGGGTGGTAAACCTCTAAGGGTGCATCATTAGTACCTAAGTGTGTACCACTTAGGCGTGAACTACTTTAGACTTACAGTTACTGGGAAAAGGTGACCTGGAATTTGGTCCCCATTATGTTAAATGACTGATTTTCACCATATTAATTTTATCCTACTTTCTTCCAACTTTTACACCAAAAATATATTATAGAAATTTAAGCCTCTTAAAGTTCACTTTTAAATTACGGATAAAGCACTAGAATATGAAAATCTAGACTATACGAGTATTTCAATATGCCGGATTTAAAGGGGTAAAATCTATTTAGCATCTATTAAATTATATATATATATTTTAACTTATTTAAATGTTTATTTATTTTTGAGAGAGAGGGAGAGACAGAGTGTGAGCAGGGGAAACACAGAAAAAGAGACACAAAAGCCAAAGCAGGGCTCAAACTCACAAACTGTGAGATCATGACCTGAGCTGAAGTCGGATGCTTAACTGACTGAGCCACCCAAGTGCCCCAAATGATATTTATTTTACATGTGAACTTATTAAATACTTATAACTACCTGATGAAAATGCATTCGTTGAAATTATGCAAAGGACTATTAGACCAAAATCCTAAATTCTACAGGCAATTTCTTTTTTTGATTAGGTTTTAAATTGAAGAACTAATACATTCACGTTGTAAAAAAAAACTTCAACTACTATAATGAGAAGAAAGATCCCTCCCCACCAGAGGCGTTGTCTGTCCACAGTTGAATAGCAACTCTATGGTAGGTCACTATATGTGATATAAAACCAATGGTCTCAAACCACTTCATTTGTTGAATAATCTGTTCATGTTCCTCTGATAAGTGATACTTACTAAATCATATAGAAGTTCCAAAATAAGTCTGGATTTTTAAATCTTTCCATTGATCTGGCCCTGCCCTCATAATTACATTAAACCCTGACATCTGGTAGGAAGTATTCCTCTGTTTCTTTCGTCTTCGAACTACCTTAGCTATGTTCCGTTATCTCTGCTCTCTCAAATGAACTTTAGAACAATCTTGTCAAGTTTCCAGAAAAACCCTCTTGTAACTGTAATTATGTTAATTTTATTGATTAATTTGGGAGAACTGACATCTTTGTAATTTTGAGTCTTCCCCTCTATGAGCACAGTCTCTCTTTCCATTTATTCAGGTCTTTTATGTTCTTCAATGAAGTTTTATATTTTTTCTTCATAAAAAATAAACTATACATTTTTTCGTTAAGTTTTATTGCTAGGTACTTTACAGTCTTGCTTCTGGGAAGAGTATGTTTTTAAAAAATTGTATTTTCTATTTATTGCCAAGATAAGGGATACCAATGATTTTTCTGTAGTGATTTTATATGAAGACTACTGAACTCTATAAATAGGTGGTCAACTCAGTCTCTTGGGTTTTCTATGTAGACTTTTGTGATGGTTCACTTTACATGTCAACTTGACCAGGATAAGGAATGCCCAGATAGCTGGTAAACATTATTTCTGGGTGTGTCTAGAAGAGATTAACATTTGAATCAGTAGATCTAGTAAAGAAGATTTGATTGATGCCCCCATCACTGGCAGATGGGCATCACACAATCCGTTGAAGGTCTGAATAGAACAAAGTGGAAGAAGGGTGAGTCTGCTCTCTCTGCTTGAGCTTAGCTGTCTTTTCCCGACCTAGAGACATTAGTGGTCCTGCTTCTTGGGCTTTCAGACTCAGATAGGTACTCACACCATCAGCCTCTCCTGCTCTCCCTTTCCCAGACCTCGGGACTCAGACAGAATTTTCCACTTGCTTTGGTGGTTCTTCAGCTTGCAGACAACAGATTATGGGACTGCTCTGCCTCCACAATCATGAAAGCCAATTCCTAAATTGAACCTCATCTTACAGATCACTCTGTATATCCTCTTGGTTCTATTTCCCTGAAGAAATCCTGACTAAAACAACGACCAGTCATCCCAGTGGATGATATTTAGTTCATTGTTCAATTAAGTTTAGAACATTTCCAACACCTTTATAGTTTGGGACACAGGGAAAAACCCTTTTTAATGGTTCATGAAATAATATAAGGCTATGAACCTTCATATAAGATCACTAGGAGGGTATTTTAGGCAAAATTGATACTTGTTATGTGTTACATGCCAGAAGAGGCCCCAATTCTAAATTGAAGTTCCTAACATCATGGGGTTAAAGGGATGGAATGAGGAAGTATCATTTTTTCCTGAAAGCATTGGATGTATTTTTTTGAAGTTTTTTAGCTAATAAAAGCATTCAAAAATCATTTCTGACAACCAGACATTTTATGCATCCTGATGGAAGTAAGTATCACTATTTATGAAGCATTTCTTATCAAGCAAATTCAAACTTCAATCTGATGAAGTTTTAGTCCCTACCCCCCAATTAACAGGAAACAGAAGGGACAGAGAAATACACAGGATACAATCAGCAAAATAAAAATTGTAGCCAGCCTGCAGGGCAAATAATCTGGTACCCTCAAAAATAAACTACAAGGACAAGAAAAAAGAAAGAGAGGGGGAATCAGTAAATAAGAAGAAACATAAGAGATATATTGACCAATTATAATCTAATTGAATCCAAACTGTTTTTAAAAAATCACTTATGAGGGGCGCCTGGGTGGCTCAGTCGGTTCAGCATCCGACTTCAGCTCGGGTCATGATCTCACAGTCTGTGAGTTCGAGTCCGTGTCGGGCTCTGTGCTGACAACTCAGAGCCCGGAGCCTGTTTCAGATTCTGTGTCTCCCTCTCTCTCTGACCCTCCCCTGTTCATCCTTTGTCTCTCTCTCTGTCTCAAAAATAAATAAACGTTAAAATAAATAAATAAATAAATAAATAATCACTTATGAGATAATTCAGAAAAACTGACAATTGTCTAGATATCTGATGGTATTAAGGAACTGTTATTAACACTTTTAGGTATGATACTATGTAATTTTTTTTACAAAAGAACTCATATTTTAGAGAATATGTAATGAAATATTTACAAATGAAATGATAGGATATTTGAGACTTGCTTCAAAATATTCCAGCGGGTTCTGGAAAATAGCATAGGGAAAACAACATTCCCCATAAGAGCAGGATAGGTACCTGGGCTGAATTTATAGGTTTGATATTTTCCATAAGAAAAGTTTTAGAGAGAAAAACTATTTCTGAAATTATAGCCTCTAAAACTTACAAAAACTTGTGATTTTTAAATTTTGTTGTTTTAGGAAGTAAGGAAAAAAAAACAGAAAGGAAAACCAGAATCACAAATATATTAGGTTTATGCATAAAATTACCAAAATAATATACTGTTTTTGTATGTCGGTAATTTTTCTCATACACTTTTCCCTCATCTCTCTGACACTTTCCCCATTCAGATGTAACTTTAATAATACTCTCCAAGCTAACATCAGAAATAACAGGTTAAAAATATCTACTATAAAAGGAATCTAAAACAGGGGTGGAGGGAGCTATATGTAAGTACTAATATATTCAGCATGGCATTATTAAAAGTCAAGAATAAAATCTGACAAGTCTATGACTAATAGGGAAATGGGTCATTAAATGTATATACTATGTAGGATTTTGGAAAGGCACTAAAAATGTAAAGACTTTATAACAATATTTTAAAATACTTACAAAATTTATAATCGTAACACCTAGTACATAGGAAGTATGGGTACAATGTTCATTAAAATGCTCTATGAAAAAGTAGCATACAAATAACTTTTATGCCTATTACAGCTACAGCTACATTAAAAACATACATAAAAACAAATATTAAAGGGAAATATAAAAAGGGAATTTTATGGGAGCATGCTGGAACAGCATCTTCCCTCTATGAAATATTTCCCATAGTTGCAAACTTTTATTTCTGAAAATAATTTTAATGTTTTACAAAGTACATAACAGAAGGCATCTAACAGCATTAGAGAAATGTACTCCTTTAACCCTCCCAATCTAAAATATTATCATTTCAACATGTCATCAACAAAAATCATTAATGAGATATTTCAGATTCCTTTTTCCTCCTAGTTGTTGAAATTCAGTTTGTATTTTACACTTAAAAAACATCTCAAATCAGACTAGCCACATTTTAGGGGCTCAACAGTCACATGTGGCTAGTGGCTGCTATAACTGGACAGTGCATGTCTAGACAGCATAAACTTTAGCCTTCGTACATTCATAAGTATTGCATTTCTACTGTATGCCAGCATTGCTCTGGGAATTGTGAAACAAGACAGATGAAGTATCTGCTCTCACGGGGGTTCAGTTCTAGATGTGGAAGACAGACAGCCATGAGCAAACCAGTAAGATTTCTAACAGCGACTGAATGCTTAAAGATGTTAGCTTCACCCTAATCTTTGTTTCATGGCAGTGGATTGTACTATCAGATTGCAGGATTATATACGTATTTCATACGTATGAAACCTGAGGGCTAAATAATATATAACATTTCAAGTGTATCACACTTGAAAAAGTTAAAGGTGATGACTTTGACATACATACTGGAAGAGGTGATCTCTATACTGCTAATGAGATTGTAATCTGATGTCACCACTTTGAGAGCTATTTGACTCTACGCAATATAGGTAAAAATGTGCATACCCTATGATCTGGCACTTCTACCGCTGGGCGGAGACACACCCTACTTTAACTCTCACAAGTACATGCTTAGTGAAAGAGGTATAAAAATGTTCATTCAACATTGTTTATTATAGTAGCAAAAATACTGAAGAAACAAGTATCCAACAGTAGGAGAATGAATAGATGATGTGTGACAATCATATCATGGGAACAGAATAGCGTGTTAACAGTTCAAATAAATGAAAGGGAACCATAAATGTAAAAACAAAAAGATCTAGGAAATAATACAGAGTGGAAAAAATACATGTTGTAAAATGATAAACTACATATGATTGTATACATTTTTAATAACATACAGAACATTATATGTTATAAATGTCTCTGTGTAATAACATTAGGACAGGAAGGTTACACACAAATTACAGTAGTGGCTTTGATAGTGGGAGAGAAGGGGTATGGAACTGGAAAGGGAAATAATGGCAAGATTTTGTTTTTAAGTAATCTTTACACACAGTGTGGAGCTTGAACTCACAACCCTGAGATCAAGAGGTGCAGGCTCTACTGACTGAACCAGCCAGGCACCCCTAGTGAACATATTTTCTTAAAAAATATTAATTAGTCAAATAATCATTTTCTGAATGAATTCCCTCCCTCCAAAACCAAAAGTAAGTTCCTGCTCAAAGTCCTTAATTGGATGTCTTCTCCAAAGTAACCAAAATTCCAATCAAATAAGACGTGAAAGCAACACCTTTTAAAATTTTTAAAATAAAAATATAAACTACTTCTGCACAAGAGGATCATTTTCTCTAACTCAATGTCTTATTTTTGGAGTGAAGACATTTATATTAAGGATATAGATTACTTTTGCTTTTATCCTTATAAACATTCAATCCCTGTAGTTAAAATCTAATCATGTTTAATTTTCCTATTAAGTTCTTAACGGCAGCACACTGTGCCAATTACTTCTTTAATAGGAATAAGCTGTCTTCCAGTGTGACAGTAATAACATAAAAGGGAAAGTGGGAGGAAAAAATGTTCCCTCAAATGTTTCTCATAATTAAGCCTTAGTTCCTTTTTTAAAACAAGCATTACTTTTGAAAAAGATCAATAATGTGGTTGTATGCATACTAATAAAAAATATTCCCCTGGTTAAATAATACATAATACTGGAAAGTAAGGAATAAGGAAGGACCTCTTTTCTCTTAAAATAATAAGTGGCTTAGATGGGGAAGGAACACTAATTTACTAACACTGGATTTGACAATAGTCCATACACGTTATATACCTTAATAATGGCACTTTGCATTTGTAAGGTGCTTTATGGTTTTTAAAAAACTTTTTAATCAGTATATCATTTGGTGCTTAAACAATGCACTCACTGAAGCTGGGGCAACCTCTAACCAGTAAGGTCCTACGATGGTTTGCCTGAGGAGCTACGTGTGCATTGGGTTTAATTAGCAAAATGGTCTGGGTAATTAGTTACCACTTACTGCAAATTTTCTAAGGAATTAGCTCCAAACATTTGCCTTAAAAGTTTGACTTCTGACAGATAACAACACTATTTGTAAGATGGGATCTAACATATAACCATGTCACAAATTTTTACTTTCTCATTTATGTGGTATTTTAGGAAAGTATTTTATAACATATAGTAACATACATGTTTAGGGTTTGTCTCTTCCAGAAATCCTAAAAGTTTACATATAAACCCAAGAAGAAGTGAATGGACAATGTAGAAAACTGCTCTTGGGAAAAAAATAGTTTATTTCAGAACATTTAAAATAAGCTATTGCACTCTTATGCTTTTTCCTAAGCATCAATACAGAAACTTAAAACCTAGAAGAATGTTCTGCCGTACATTCTGGTAATCTAGATAGTCTTTTCTTATTTAAATAAAGACTAAATGTTTTCTAAGTATTTGGTTTTACTAATACATTATGACTGGAATCACTCTGAAGGAGAAAATGCCTTTTTTAAAAAAAGTTTTGGGGTGCCTGGGTGGCTCAGTCGGTTAAGTGGCCAACTTTGGCTCAGCTCATGATCTCGCGGTCAGTGAGCTCAAGCCCCGCGTCGGGCTCTGTGCTGACCGCTCAGAGCCTGGAGCCTGTTTCAGATTCTGTGTCTCCCTCTCTCTCTGCCCCTCCCCTGCTCATGCTCTGTCTCTCTCTGTCTCAAAAATAAATAAACGTTAAAAAAAAAAAAGTTTTATTTACTTAAGTAATCTCTAAATCAACATGGGGCTCAAACTCATGACCCTGAGATGGAGTCAAGTGCCCCTCTGACTGAACCAGCCATGCAACCCCCAAAATGCCTTTTTTTGCTCAGAAATCTCCCTACACCTGTAGATTCCAATGAGGTATAGAAGAGGCAGCAGAATTTACCTGGCAGCCTTGATAATAATTTCCAAGAAAAGAAATGTATCAAAGAAATAAAAAGTGGCCCAACTACTGATTAATGTTAACTAAGTGATGACAATCAATGATGACAAGTAAATTCTGATGGTCAGGAATGTTACAGTGTTCTAAGACTACCCCAGTCACCCAGAGGCACAGATGTATCACACGGGAAAGGACAGTTGCTGTCCTCCATGAAATATACCTAAAATATGGTAAAAGTACTTCATAAATACAGAAACTTATTACAGACTTAGTGGTTACTGATGGTTAAAGTTTTCCTTAACCTATTTATATTTTCAACTGGTAGTTTCTCTTGGAATTATGTTTCATTTAATAATTACCAACCCCAAATTTGCTTTGATTTGATCTAAAATGGTCTTTTAAGCAGTAGTCGTGTTGTAGGATTTATATATACAGTATTAGGTATTTTCATAACTTTCTACCAGCCGTATTATTTCTTTTAAAATAGAGCAATTAAAATACACTCAATACTCTAAGTGGCATCTGATAAATGCTGAGCAGAATGGAATAATTATTTTTGACTCTCACATGTATACCCTAGATCACACTGAAAAAAACTAGCAATGGTACCAACTTGCCCAGCTACACCATAATCTCAAGTAATCATTTCAATTAAATTCTCTAAGACTGATGTGGTGCTTTATTAAAAGAAAAAGTCAGCTGGAGCTAGGAAGAAAATAAATACTTTCTAAATGATATGAAACAAAATTGGCTTGTACATATGGCTTAATAGAAAAGTTCTGGAAAAATTATGCTAAATTTCAGGGAAAAAGTACATTAACTAATAATTTTAAAATCTGCCTATACAGTTTCCTGAGCACCTTTTCCATCTCTCTAGGCACCTGTTCCCTGCTTTAAGTAGTCAGCGCTGTTTAGTTTTTCTTGCCAACCACCCCACAGTAAAAGAGAAAGATTTAACTTCAGTTATTTACATTATTCACATTTGTATATACGTGATTTCCAATGTCGCATTTTAAGTCTCTTATTCTAACTGGAAACATCTCATCCTTGTTTAAAACTTTTAAAATATAACCAAACAACTGGAGTGTTGGAACAAAAACCAATCTTTCTGAGAACAGGAAAAAAAAAATGAGTAAGGAGTACCATGTTTGTTTAAATTTATTTTAATTTCTATGGTGTTATTCCCGCCAGGAAAACTCCATGATAAACAATAAACAGTTTATTTTAGAATTGAGAAAACTGGAGGCGGGGGGGACAACTCCCCCCCAAAACCCCAACCAAAACAAAAAGCCAATCTTTCTTTCCCTATCTCCCAGGGTGTCCAGATGGCCTTGAACAATACAGGCGGAGACCTAGTCAACCCGTGGGTGATAGAGATTTGTCCCTGGCAGCTGCCACAGACATGGCCCACATCCCTTCTCACAAGCTTCTTGCAAATCTCAAAACTATCCTGATGCCAAGACACCTCACTCTTTCTTGCCCCTTTCACTTCCCCTCTCTTTCCCATCTGAACTTAAGTCCTTCCCTTTTCCTAACACTGGTTAGACAATAAATTTTTTTTAGTAAATTTCTGTAAAGAACAGTGTATCTCTCAGGGTGTCTGGGTGGCTCGGTTGGTTAAGCGTCTGACTTTGGCTCAGGTCATGATCTCACAGTTTGTGAGTTTTAGCCCCATGTCTGGCTCTGTGCTGACAGTGTGGCCATGTGCTGATAGCTCAAAGCCTGCTCCAGATTTTGTCTCCATTTCTCTCTGCCCCTCCCCAGCTCACATACTGTCTCTCTCTCTCTCTCTCAAATATAAATAAACATAAAAAAAAAAACAAACCCAACAGTATATCTCTTTACCTGTCACGAGACTCCTAGGGTGTGTGTGTGTGTGTGTGTGTGTGTGTGTGTGTGTGTGTATAAATAAATAACTGGGCATGATGTGTATTGTAATTACTATTTCAGGATATGGTTCTGTATCATGATTTCATCTCTGCTAATCTAATATTTTAGAATTTTCTTTATTATTTCTATGTCAGTAATAAAATTTCTATAGTCAAATATACTTCTGAGAAGCTTCACTTTTATCAACAGAAGTATTTTTCTGTATCAAACTAACCATCCCACCTCTTCTATTTACTATTTGGTTTTGATCTCTAAATCAGGGGTCATTAATCTTTTTTTAAACCCGTAATCTATATTGAGACTAGATTGAAATCTGTGAAGCTTCTCTGCAGAAAACTGCACACATCTTGAACATTTTGTATAGAGAAGGAGTTGAAAAATTCAAAATTCTCTGAGGTCAGATGGTAGCTGCACTTGTGGTGAGGATAATGTAGAGAGAAGCTGGATCACCGTGGTATATACCGGGAGCTAACGTAACACTGTATGTCTGTCAAGTATACTCAAAAATTTTTTTTTAATTAAAACAACATCTAGGGCGCCTGGGTGACTCAATTGGTTGGGTGTCCCACTTTTGGTTTCAGCTTAGGTCATGAACTCACAGTTCGAGTTTGAGCCCTGCGTCAGGCTCTGTGCTGACAGTGTGGAGCCTGCTTGGAATTCTCTCTCTCCCCCTCTCTCTGCCCCTCCCCCCTCACTTGATCTAACTGTCTCTCTCTCTCAAAATAAATAAATACAAAAAATTAAAACAACATCTGATTTTGAAGGCAAAAAAGAAGAATTCTCAGGTTCATCCATGAGACCCACAGTTAAGAACTCCTGCTTCAAGTGAATTTCAGGACCTTGCACTTACTTCTGGTAAAATAATTTTGCTAAAAATTGACATTTCTTGAATTTCTAAGATCCCTTATTATTCCATTCATTTTTTAATCCATAAAATAAAACTGTTTTCTACTTATTGGTTAAAAAAGAAAGCAGGGTGAACTATAATAGAATGCCTCTGTAATTAATGTTTTCTTCCTTGTCCCAGTTCCTTTTGGGTATGATGTGCTAGGAAGATCTACATATATCTGACTCAAATACAATCTACACATGTCCAGAACATACACCCAACAGTCATGTATTTTTGCTTGGGCATCAGAATTGAGCTTCATTTATAGATTACAATTTAAAAGTTTATTGAAGGCTAGATAAGCCTCTTCTATATGAAAATAAAACCGTTCCTGGAGAAATTCTTTCAGGGCCTGGCACACTGCCTTATATATAGTAAGTGCTCTGTAAGTAAAATGGACAACACATGTGAAATGTAGTCAGTACAGTTCTCAAGAATTACTTCTTATCTTACACATGAACTTCATAATTTGGCAACGTTAAGTCACACAGTGGACTCAACTGTAATTTTATAGTCCTCTCTTACACACCAAAAACGCAAATTGTAACATTTAATTTTAAGTTTTAAAATTTTAGTTTCAAATTATTCCAAATTTGTACTTCTATGTGTAAAACTATGATGGTTTATCTATATGAAAACATGTACCTATCTACTTGCAGTGAGTATGTAATTTGAGTAGTTTTCCGCTTGAATTGAGGGCTTTTGTGGCAATTGTGATCTTTCAGTGGACCAACTGCTCAGTTTGTAACTTAGCTGCCATGGGTTGAGTGAGATCTTTGGCCAGGAAATACAGTAAAGATAAATGGCTTATAAAGCGGTCAAATCTATCCAAGCCTCATCAGCATCATGCTTTGATATAAATACCTACACATATTTGCATGATACTCTTTTTTAAAAAGCAATCTACTTTTAAAAATCTCAAGAAGCTGCAATATTCAATAAATGTTTTTGCTGTTGTTTATGCAAATGAACATGTTAAAATGTTAAATATTAAAATACTAAAAATTTTAAAGTATAAGTTTCAGCTAAATTCTCAATTTAATCATTTGGAAAATCTTATGTGATTTAATGACTTAAAAACAAATTTCATTTCTATTCATACAAATCTGCTTTGCCCAAATGAGTATATATTTATGTTTGATGTTTGCCCTTAATCACCCTTGCTCAGAGTGTCAGGCCATCAAGTAATCATAGAGCCTCTAGAATACCATTTTGAGAGACTTTTATCACTCAGTGAAAATAACTACTTCAAATGATATTTTCATATTAAAAATTCAGCATAAGAATGATTTTGAGCCAACTATTTTCACTATTGATTAAAAATTTAATTTTAAAACACTGCTTGAGATAATACTTTAAGTTGGATATATGCTGAGTACTAACACAAAACTCGTACCTGTAATGTACATGTGTGACTGTTGGTTTCCTGTATCCAAGGATCCAGGTTTGAATATCTATGGGTTCAGCTTTGGGATAAGCTATAGTTGTATCTATTATCCACTGGAGGCCTTTTGACTTGCTCTCTGAGGACAAAACAAAACAAAACAAAAACACTTAAAATTAGATCAATTTTTACATTATTTACAGCAAATAATATAGTATAAGTAAAGCATACTGATGTATCTTTTGCTTTAAGAAAACAGATGAACTTTGGTTGTTACTGTTTTATATGATATAAGGATGTATCATTTAGTGTATCATCTTCATTTAGGATGAAACCAAGCATTTACTAATATATTATAAAATGGCTGAATCTCAAACAAATTAACAAATAACAGAGCACTATTATTTATTGGACATGCACCATTCAAGCATTCAATACAATTACTTACTATCAAAGTCTAATTTATATTTTATCAGTCATAAGAACTGGCCTATCAAAAAGTCAGAAGCTAAGGTATCACACCACAAAAGTAAAAAAAAAAAAAAAAAAAAGTAAAAGTAAAAAAAAAAATTAATAAATACTGGAATAAGGTCCCAAATTAAGCATTTTAGTGTCACACGATTGTCAGTTGCTGTTTTTATTTAACACAAACTCCTCCCATTTTAGCAGGAGTTCTATACAAATAAAGCAATAAAGCTGTCCACCCTTTGGTAGGTACAACAGGTAACTGCTATTGTGAGAGGCAGTAAGAAAGTTCTGTTCACTTTGGTCCTCTGCATGCTGCTTTTATTCCCCGCATGGAGTTAGAGCAAGAATTGAGAGATGAATCTTCCCAGAGAGTACAGATAGCCAGACTTGTGTGATAGTCTGTCCTTTGTTTGAAGTATTTAAGAGATCTCTAAAAAAATAAAACTTAAACATAAGACTAAATGTGCATTAAGAATTAATGATATTTTACTTGTGTATATCAAATAGCTAAAAGCTGACCTTTGAGTTAAAAAAATTTTTTTGATAATATTCTGAAGGGGAAAAATACCCATAAAAATAGGTTTAAAAAAAAGAAAAGAAAGAAAAGAAAGGGCACCTGGGTGGCTCAGTTGGTTGAGAATCCAATTCTTGATTTCAGGTCAGGTTATAATCTCATGGTCATGAGATCAAGGCCCACGTTGGGCTCCACGCTGAGCATGGGGCCTGACTGGGATTCTCTCTCTCCCTCTCTTTTCTGCCCCTTCCATGCTCATGCTCTCCCTCCCACTTTTTCAAAAAATAAACTATCAAAAAAAGGGTTTAAACAAAAATTAGGTAAAATAATAATAATGTTTAAGTAACCTATTGGTAAAGGAACGGAGTATTTATGTAAGGAAACACATTTTAACAAGTTACCAATGATGTACATGCTGAAATGATTAGGAGTAAAGTATATACTGATGTCTGTAACTTACTTTGAGTGCATTAAAAAAAAGAAGGTGGACTAATGGATGGATAGAAAGGTAGAAAAAGACAGGATAAAGTAAATATAGCAAAATGTTAATTACAGAATCTATTTGGCCAGCTAGTGGTATATGTGCTGCCGAAGCAAGCACTCAGCTAGTGGATATTAACGACAACATTCAGCTTTTGTGGATGCTTAAAAAGTTTTATAACAAAATGGTTGGGAAAAATCATCAGAGTTCAGTTTAATATATATTAAATCACACAATAAACAAAAAAATACTAACCCTTAATCAGACACAACTTAATTTTGATATGTGTATGGATCACATATTAAAACAGATACAAAGGCCTGTTTTGTGTTTATATGGAACAAAACACTAAACAGTGAATATGAATACTAAAGAAAATAAGACACAAAATACCAAAACATAGAGAAGAAAATGGTAAAATACAAGTAAAACTAGTTTTAGGGTATATAACTTTCTAGAATTTATTTTTCCTAAACATCTAGAATAAAAATTTTAACTAAGGTAAGATAAATTATAAACTACTTTGCTTTGGTTATAAAAAGAAATTGTTTCTCTCCAAAAGAAAAAAAATTTCTTCACTATTGTGTGATCAATATGACAATTGCCCCTACCTTTGAGATCTAGACACCACAGGGTATTATTGACTGGATAAAATTATTGCAAAACAGCAGTCTTTATTAGTGCAACTAATTCTATTTGGAAGACCTTTGCCTTCAAGCCTTGGCTTGGCTGACATTGCCACAGTGGCTGTCTGAAGCTATTCTGAACTTTCCTTTTCTATTAAAAGATTATTTCAATTTGTCTTTTTAATAGATGATGAAAGATTAAGAGAGCTGACTGCCAAGCAGCTGCTTAAAAAAACACATGAATGGAAAACTCAGTGCAATCTTACAGGCATTATCTCTATGTCTGGTCCTAACCCTCATTTAAAAACACATATTTCTGAGGGTCAATCATTTCTATTTTTATTTTATCTGAAGAATATATTTTTTAAATAGTAAAACACTACTGAGGAAACAGGCCTGGTGAGTTTCTTTCAGTTT
Organism: Panthera pardus; assembly: GCF_024362965.1. Lineage (NCBI taxonomy): Eukaryota > Metazoa > Chordata > Mammalia > Carnivora > Felidae > Panthera > Panthera pardus. The sequence goes on from NW_026526777.1 coordinate 37,562,507, forward strand.
TTTAATTTATCATTTGTCACCAAATTTCACAGTATCTCAGATAAACTTGTTCAAAACAGTCTTCGTGTTACTGGCACAAATACCTTCTGCAAACCTTCACAATGCACCAGGCTATCTCCAAGACAGTTGCATCTTTGAGTGTGGTTTGCATTTTCCTGGCCATAAAAGTAATACATACTCATTATAAAAAAAATTCAGGGGGTGCCTGGGTGGCTCAGTCGGGTGAGCGTCAGACTTCGGCTCAGATCGTGATCTCAGGGTTCCTGAGTTGGACTCTCCACCATCAGCACGGAACCAGCTTCAGATCCTCTGTCCCACTCTCTCTCTCTGCCCCTCCCCTGCTCTGTCTCTCTCTCAAAAATAAATAAACCTTAAATTTTTTTTTTTAATTTCAGAAAAGTATTAAGAAATGGGGGAAAATCATCCATAAAGTTATAGCTCTGAGAAGCAATCACTGATAACATCTGGAATCTCTCCTTGAGCTCATCTCCTACATTTGACACATTTGAGCTCATAACAGTTTCACTAGAGTTGTATGTCCCTCGCACTCCATTAACATGATACAGCATGAGCCTTTTCCAAAGCCATAAAACCCCTCTGTAGACATCATTTGTAATGGCCGTGGGGTTATATTGTGTTGGATGGATATTTGATATTACTTCTCTGTTCTCCCCTCTATTTCCAATTTTTTGCTATTAAAAATAATGCTGAGAAAAAATTAAAAATTAAAAATAAATATATAAAAATAATGCTGGGATAAACCCTTTGGCCGGTATTTCAGATTATTTCCTTTTGATAAGTATTATTTGTAGTGGAATGATGGGAGTCATTTGAAGGCTCTTCATAAACCCTGTGAAACTGCATTAAGTTCATATTCTTAAAAACAAACCCTCAAAACTTTCTACATTTGATAAATGAACGAAATATACATTATTACTATTTCCATTTGCGTATCTATCATTAGGTTTTCAAATCAGTCATTTCTATTCCTGTACCTTTAACCTAGCAATTCCATTCTAGGAATCTATACTACAGACTTCCACAGATATGTAAAGATATTTATATGGATGTTTACTGCAGAAGTGGGAATGACTAGAAGCATGGGTAAGCAGTGTAAGGAAAGACACCTTTGACTTTATGCATTTCTGGGTTATGTGAATAAATGATTATAAGCATGAACTCTGTAAATAGAAACATTAAAACATTAAATTTTCATCTTCTCCTTGAGTATTATTGCTATTTGATAAAAATTATAAAAAAGAACAATAATGTTATCTTCTGGAACTCCAGATAATCCCTGAGTTCCAACAAAAGAAAAAAATGCTAAAAACCATCATACCTAATTCTTTAGCATCTCCTTCTGATGGACTTCCATTTTCCTGTCGTGCTACAAGTGCACTCAAAATAATGTTTGTTGCCCCGATCCTTGGCAGAGTGACATGTGTAAGAAATGGCAAGTTATTTTTCTTGGCAAATGCTTGACTTGTTTCTCGCCTCTTCCTGAGGAAGCCCCCTTCTGGAAACAAAACAATCCATTTTCGATCTCTGCTCCTGTAGTTATTTTCTAGGTGCTTTTTGAGAAGAAGAAGCTGCTGGTCACGATGTGATTTTCCCTATGAAGGCAGATACATATAGAATAAGTAGATATACATTGGAAATTAAGATGCCATAAAATTAAATAGAAACAACAGTTTCTAAAGTATCGTGATGTCCCCCCTCCTCCCTCCCCTTCTGACCACAGTGGTAAAATCAAGTGATTAGCACTTATATTACATTAGCACTCCAAAAGAAAAACACTGCTCTACTTGCTCCTGAGAGTTCACTCATTCATCAGATCAGTGACTATTTACAGAGCCCCTGCTGCTCAGCAGGCACTGTACTGTCCCACACACTGGAGATAGAGAGGTAACGAGAGACCCTCACGGAACTGACTCAAATGGAAACGACAGAGAACTACAAAGTGTAAACTCAGTTGGTGATGTGTTAGGAATAAAAAGAGTAAGAGGATAGAGAAGGCCGACAAGGTCAGGGTCAGCAGCCCCAAGGAGGCGAAACTGGAGCAAGGAGCTAGTAATGCGAGGGCCCCAGTCAAGTGGAGAGAAGCAGAGTCTTCTAGGTGACAAGAGCAAACAGGACAAAGGCCCTGAGACGGGAAGGAGCTCTGCATGTTCAAAGAACAGTTCCAAGGCCAGTGTGGCTGATGGGTGAAGAGTGAGGAAGACAGAGGTAGGAGGGGAAATTGCAGAGAGGCTCCAGCGTGTGCTTTTATTCATCTCTCTGCTCAGAAGCACCAAGAGTGTTTCCAGAAGAAACCAGATAATTGCACAGCATATGAAAAACAAAAATGTTCTGTACATAAAATTGTCTGGAGTAAAGTATATGTGTTTTCTCACACCTACATTCACAGAGCTTAGAAGTTTTTCTACATACTTCCAGCTTTGTGGTCTCCAGAAGGTTTCCAGAATTTGTGGTTCTCATATGAGGCTTAATCAGATTCATCAGTTATTCATTAAGTAATTATTATGTGCAAGGCTGAAGCTGCTAAATATATAAATACCAGAACAGTGAAGCATTACCATACATAAAAACTCCTGCATATCGTATTTCAGTTTTTGAGAAAATAAAGCGTGTGATCCTTAGCATACAGGGAGATACTATCATGTAGTGCTGACTGGATAAGAAGGTAGGATTCTTTCTCAGACAGTGAACTATCCCTAATGCTTCGGACCCACTCTCAATCTACCTTTCTCTAACAAACCCATATTCATTCTTTACATTTGTGCCAAATATCATCTTCTACTCTACAGTTTTTCTGGATTCAAAAACATAAATAAATAAATATTTTCCGTATTCATAAAAAGCTGATGGATTCACTTTTCCTAATACGAGTCACCAAAATATATATATTTATCTATCTATTTATCTATCTATCTATCTATCTATCTATCTATCTATCTATCTACCTACCTACCTACCTACCTACCTGTCTACCTACCTACCTACCTACCTACCTACCCTACCTACCTACTGGTAATTTAGATACCTTCTTAGAACAATGACTTGTAAATAAAAATAATAGTGAAAATACAGATGATGATAGGGGTAATTGTGATGAAAATGACAATGAAGGGGGCAGGCACTGTTCTGAGTGTATACTTAATTTAACCCCCACACCCACCCAATGAGGGGAGTACCTATTATTCTCATCTGAAAAATGAGGAAACTGGAAATTTAAATAACTTGCCTGATTCACATGGCTAAGAAGCAGAAGAGCTGGGAATGTGGCGGGTGCTTGATAAATCGTTACTAAGCATTGCACTGTTTAGATAGGAGGAGGAGGATAGAGACTAAAGTATTTGCAATGTCACCATTTCACTGCTTGAGCATACTCAAATTCAGATTGAAATAAATGTTTCAGAGAACAAAGATTTGGAGGAAGAGCTCCCTAAGATAGTGTAACTGGCTCTATCTATTATAATTGGTCTTGTTATGCCCATGTTTATAATAAATTGTCAGGTTAATCAGGCTATCACTGTTAAAAAAGAATACTCATTACTTACCTGTCTTATAAAGAAGTCTCCATGAATCAGAGAAACAATTCCAAAGTTTGTATACTTAAAAATATGGTCCATCAACCACATCATTTGAGCAACAACCTAAAATATATAAAAGCAAGAAATAATTATACGTTAAACAGAAGCAACCTGCTATAGTCTAGCCAGGTCTCTAATTTTTAAATATAATTATCCAACCACACTCTTAATTAACCTAAATATCTTAAATCTAGTGTTTATTTCTACAATTAAAGCACAAAGTCTCTATGAACAATTACTGGTATTGATTCCAAGTCCTGAAATCCCAAGTATGTTATTGTGCAACAAATAAAATTTTTTTTCTTTTCTATTATTATTATTATTATTATTATTTTTAACGTTTATTTATTTTTGATAGACAGGACACAAGCAGGGGAGGAGAAGAGAGAGAGGGAGACACAGAATCTGAAGCAGGCTTTAGGCTCTGAGCTGTCAGCACAGAGCCCAACGCGGAGCTCAAACCCACAGACCATGAGATCATGACCAAAGCTGAAGACAGTCGTCCAACTGGCTGAGCCACCCAGGCGCCCCTTTTCTTTTCTTTTAGAGAGAGAGAGAGTGAGCGGGGAAGGGGGCAGAGGGAGAGAGAGAATCTTAAGCAGGCTCCACACTCAGTGTGGAGCAGGACATACAGGGCTCCCATGACCCTGGGATCATGACCTGAGCTGAAATCAAGAGTCAGACACCCAAATGAGCCACCCAGGAATTCCTGAATTAACTTCTTAAATTTGGACTTAACCATTCCAAATTTGCTCTCCCTAAGCAAAGTCTCTGGTAATTCTTACAGAACTTGTAAAATTATTTGGAAACAATAAAATGGCTAATGTTACCAAATGAGGGCAGTAAGTTTAATAAGCACTAAAGCTTTATAAAATGGGACTTTAGTATGGAAACCAATTTGACAATAAATTTCATATTAAAAAAATAATAAAATAAAATAAAATGGGGTTTTAATAGCTAAAATATTAAAAGTTATAAATTATAAATATATAAATGTATTTTACATATAAATGTAAAATTATAACATTTTATAAAAGTACAAAAATGTCCAAAATACACGAACATTTAAAATTTCATTTAATAGAATGATTTAACATTCTATTACATTAAGAAGAATATTTGTTACTTTATGCAAGGCTATCCTCTTCCCCAGCAAAAACATATTTACAGAACTGGGGCTCCTGGGTGGCTCAGTCATTTGAACATCCTAATCTTGTTTTCGGCACAGGTCAAGACCTTGTAGTTCGTGGGCTCAAGCCCTGTGTGGGGTTCCACACTGTGGAGCCTGCTTGGGATTCTCTCTCTCTCTGCCCCTTCCCCATGCTCACTCGCTTTCTCTCTCTCACTCTCTCTCTCTCTTAAAATAAATGAATAAATTAAAAAAATTTACAGCACCTCAGTTCTTAAACACAGAAATAGTATCCCTTGCTGATAAGAATTAATATTCATATTAAGAGTGAGACTTTATTTCAAACAAATTTCAAAATTATAAGTAACTATAAACAGGGGTCTAATTAATAAACTGGTTAATTGTTCTTCCCTGCTGAGGAAATAGCATTCCTGGTTATAATCCTTAAAGGAATTAATTAAAAGCTACAACCTCAATCAAGAGTGCAACAGAGCTCTACTTTGGTTTCTATGGGAATAACATATGTAAACTTCACCTCTAAACACCAAATTATATGAACTTAAATATTAGGAAAAAAGTAAGCATCAATACCATTGCTGCTTTTACAAAAACACTAAAAAAGCTGACAAAGAATGTAACATTAAAGCTTCCAGCATAATTTTTCAGCATCACTAAATAGGTCAATTACACAACTCATACTTCATTCACACTACTATGTTAAATCACTTTACAAAATAAAGATACATGCTCAGTGAAGTACTGATTCCCCAAGTCAACTAATACAGAATAAAATGATCACCAACATCTCACTTTTCAGTCTTGTTTTGTAATGATGACTACTTGTTTAAATAAACTGAAATCTGAACTAAATGGAATCTGTTGAAAAGTGCCCCAAGGAACAAAACAGAAAGCAAGTGACTTCAACCTATAAAATACTTGAGCTTTATACACAGTATGAAGTTTAGTGGCAATTTATTAATTTCTGGGTTTAAAATACCAACACTAAAGGAATGAGCTTTACTTGTTCTAGCTTTAATGTATTTAATGTATATAACTTAACCTTGTACTTACAGTGGATTTGCCTCTTCAGTTAGAAGGTCACCTAAAACAAATCAGTTCAATAAGATAGCCAAGCTATCTTCTAAGATTTGTATGGATAATTCTGTCCTAACTTATTTTATTTATTTTTTAAAGTTTATTTATTTGAGAGAGAGTGCATGCACACACAAGTGGGGAAGGGCAGAGAGAGAATCCCAAGCAGGTTCCGCAGCATCAGCGCAGAGCCTGACGCAGGGCTTGAACTCACTAACCGTGAGATCATGACCTGAGCCGAAATCAAGAGTCAGACTCCCAACCAACTGAGCCACCCGGGTGCCCCAAGTCCTAACTTATTTTAGGGGAAATGTTACAAGTCAGCAAATGTTTATTACATGTCTAATAAAGTTCTTTTGACAAATAAAAAAAGTTTTTAGTTTTATCATCAATTGCCATAAAAGAACATGCCTCAAGTCACAGATACTTATTTAAAAGGTACCAGCACATTTAGAAAATACAATTAATCCTTTGTTTCATATTCCTCAAAAGAAGCTCAGTAAATACCAGCTGCCTGAAGCAACTCTTGTCAACGTTTCATAGGCCTGTCACTGAGAAATTTCTTAGGTATCTTCAAGAAACAAAATTGGCCCATATCAATTATTCTTTATCCGGAAGCACAGATTTTCTACATATCAAAAGATCTAGAGAGGCTTACATGAAGGACTCTGTTCTTTATATCCTTCTGAAATTATAGTCAAGTCAATGGTTCTCCCTTTTAGAAATTTCTAAGGCCAATTTTGGCTGTCACATTGACTAGCACATGCTACCGGCACTTAGTGGGTAGTAGCCAGGTATGGAAAACATCCAGCAATAGCCAGGACAGTTCAGAACACAACACAACAGTCCGACCAAAATGCCAACGGGACGCCCGCTGAGTAACACTAACGGGTGTTACAAGAAGATTCCTGAATTCTAAAAGCTGTTTACACTCACATCACAATTAAACTAATATTTTTTAAAATTGGGCCACAATTTAGCATTAGCCTTCTTTCTTTGAATATACCCATGGAATATTCAATAAGTCAAGCAAACATTCTTACTGGTAAATGAAAATTAATATTGCCTTATACTTGATAGGCGCAGGAGGGAGAGATTATAATGCTTCCAGCTTTATATTTCTCTATTACCCTTTATGAAAGAAGATAAAAAAAAATTCCTCAAGATTGTACTAATATCTACTCACTAATATCAGATCATAATCTGGACAGAAAAATGAACCTAAGACAAACTAACAGAAATCTTTTTATAAAAGGAAACAAACAAACTAAATTTTCTTTTGTTCACACAATTGGTGAATTTCAGGTTATCTAATATTCTAGTTAATACAGTTATCATCCATGCCAAACTGGGGTTAGAGCACTAAAGTTAGGCGTATTTATACTGACCACACTGTAATCATTCTTTGAAATTCAAAAACCAATCAAGGACACTGTAAGCCTTCAGAATAATCACTGTGAGTGTAATGATCCTATCAATAAGATTAAAAATGTCTGTTAATTGGGGATTCTCTTTCATACAAGACCAAATAATCTAGTTTTTACAAAATTTTAATATCACAAGTAATAAATATTATTATAAATGCAAATATATTTATACAGCAACATTCTTTTAACAGTTCAAGAAAGGATTGAATTTATTCCACATTCCAGTGAGATTATGTTTCTGCTTTTCAGATAAACAAGAAAAGATTCAGCAGTCATCAAACATATTTTCCTTTACTCTCACCTCATTTTATGACCCCTCCCTGACCTACTGAGTCAAAATCTCTAGGACCTAAACACCCCAGGCTTAGTCTTGCCTTGGTGTTCTGGCCAAGAGTATTTCACTAAGGAAGAAGGCCCCTGCTTCACCACTCTAACTAGGCCACGCTTATGTCCTTGCCCCTCTACAAAGTCTTCTATGCCTATCATGGGGAGCACCCTCTCCACTGAATACTCTTCACTTTGCTACACTTTCCTCTGTTGGACTGTTCACTCCTTTACGAGGATAGTGTCTTACAGGATGGTGTTCTATCCTTGCAGTCACTGATAATGAACATGAAGCACTTAATAAAGTTCTTTGATTTGCTTCTTTACTATTAGGATAAATATTAACTCCATTAATTTATACACTTTCCATTTATTTGGTTTTCTAGTAACACAACCTCTTCAACTTCTAAGGTGATAATTCTTTTAATGCTAAAGACTGAATTTATTTTAAACCCACCCAGTTGATGGATATATTTTATCTTGACTTATTAATATAAGTCATGTAAACTGTAAAACAGTTCACACAGCCTAGTAACACTTAATAAAATGGGTGTAGTATCTTTCTGTTCAATTTCCTTTGTAAAGGAAATCCAAAATCTTTACCTTTTTTCCTTCTGGCTAAAGATCCCCAAGATCATCTAATTCACGGACCTCTCTCTTAAACACTACTGCTTTTTGTGTATTTCTCAAACCAGTGATCCACCACTTCACCTCAAGACAGTCCCCGATTTGAACCATATTAACTCTGCTTTTACCTCAATTATTTTTTAAAAAAACCAGCTCATTCACATTATTTTCCAGCTACTTTTTTGAAAGTCTCCAAATTCCTGTCCTGGAGTTAGAATAGTATTTTGAATTATAGATTAGAATTCTTTTTTTTTTTTTTTTTAGATTAGAATTCTAATTATAGTCAGAATTACTTAGAATTGTATATATTTTTCTTTTTAAAATTTTCTCAATTTTCAGAAAAAGTATACATATTAAAGTTTATGTTCCAAACCCTAGTAAGATACTTGAATTGATTCTTTGTTAACCTCCCCCTTCTCCCGTCCACCTCTGCGTTCAGGATGGCTTACCAGTCCTTTGTCTTGGAGGCACATCATCAGAGTGCATACATCTCCTGTTGCCTGATGATTCACCAACATTACTGCTTCATCTTTGGAAACCGCTTTAATATCATCCCCCCATTCCATCACTGTAAGAATAAAAAAGCTGTCACTTTAAAGGTTTTACATTACTAAAAACCTTATATTAGAACAACTGGTGTACATCAATGATGACACATCACCTCGCTAAAACTTCTTAAAGTCTGAACTAAGTTTATTTCCTATAAATATCAGGATGTTGATATATTGATGTAACATTTTATAGAGCACCAAAATACCCATTAAGATGTAAAATGGTCATCCTTTGATATATAAGTTCTACTTCTTAGAATTTATCCTGCAGAAACATTTGTCCAAATAGGTAGATACATGCATAAGGGATACTTATTGGAACTCCAATGTTTACCAACAGGGGAACGGATAACAAAATTATGATATAATAGAAGAGTATACGCCCACTTAAAGAGCAGAATGTATCTCTATGCACTAACCCAGAAAGGACCTGTTATCAAGTAAAGCAAATCACAAAACAGTATATATAGCATGATTCCACCTTTTTAAAGAAGGAATAAAATTTAAATATTATTTTATACGTTAAAAAAAGTCTGAGGGAATGAATTCCAAACCACTGATGGTGATCATGATTGGGAGAAGGTCTCCAGAACCCTTCAAATATACTGCATAATAAAGTATATTTCTACTTTATAATAAAATGTGAAAATGTCACAAATATATGCAAATAGTTTCATTTGAATATAAGAAAACTAATGTTTAAAATCTCCAGATGAAAAGTCATTGTACTAAAACCTGTACATACACTCTGAGGAAAACAGTGGTATCTCCATGCAGGAAACTGCTTTAATATGCCTCATTTTACAGTAAATTTACTTCAGAGAAATAATATAAATGAGCATCAGTTTCACACATCAGGATTCTACGAGACAAAGCTTCTAGGGCTCCTCAAACGTCTGACATGAATTACGAGAGGCTGGTTACACATTAGTACTCACTAACCTCACACACTGCTAAAAGTAAAGAACTCAAGCCACCCGTGTGTAATAATTCTGGATGAACTAGGCTTGAGGAGATGTGGAGCCCACTGGCTCTGCCTCCCCCAGCCTTCTTCCTTCTCCAGTCACCCTTCATTGTCACCCCAACATAGTGGAGCTCCTCGTAAGAGTTCGTCTGAGGGGCACATGGGTGGCTTGGTTGGCAAAGGGGCCAACTCTTGATTTTGGCTCAGATCCTAGGATCGTGGGATCGAGGCCTGCATCGACAGCACAGCACACAGCCTGCTTGGGATTCTCTTTCTCCCTCTCTCTCTCTCTCTCTCTGTCTCTTGTCTCTCTGCCCCTCCGCCACTCATTCTGTCTCTCACACAAAATAAAAAAATTTTTAAAAAAGAATGCATTTCAGAAAAGCGGTCTGTTGATTTTCCTTTCTGTTAAAACCCATCTATTCATTGATTTTAAAGACCTTCGAATTTTGTATTAAGGAAATTTTCAGCCGAGCTAAACATATAGTATTAAGTTGTAGGACCTCCTTGCAAAGTGAGGTATTCTAATCATTCTATCAGATTCAAATCTATTTTATTACCAACACTCAAATAGCCTATATACTATGTGGGAAAATTTTTTATTTAAAAATTTTTAAGTGAATGCAGGATAAAACTACACTAAAGTACATCAAATAATTCTTAAAGAATAGAGACAGAATACTGGGAGAGAGCCCAGCCCCTTGAAAAATGCAGTAGCACCAACTTTCTTACCGAGCGGCCTTTCCTTTCCCAAGTTCCCAAGTCAGCTCAGCTGACACGCTAACTACTGAAACACATTTAAACAGCTGCTCTATCGTACATTGCTGTGGGGAGTCTGAATTGGTACAACAGTTTGGGAAGTCAATTTGGCAATATATATCAAAACTGAGAAATGCAAAAATCTTTTTACCCAGAAATTCTACTTCTAGGAATTCATCTTGCAGATATACTTATTTATGTGCAGAATGACACATATGCAAAGCTAGTTACTGCAGCCTTGTTTGTAAGAGCAAAGAGGATAACGATTCAAAAGAGAGACTAACTCAAATTCATAGAAATTGAAAAAAATGATGGTTCCCAGGAGGGGGAAATGGAATGGTGTTGTTCAATAGCAGAGTTTCAGTTTTGCAAGATAAAAAAGTTCTGGAGATTGACTACACAATAATGTGAGTATACTTAACAATGCCAAAGTATATACTTAAAAATGGTTAAGATGGTAAATTTCATGTTCTGTATCTTTCACAATTAAAATTAAAAAGGGAGCGTAAATTATTATATATCTATGCAAAGGAATATTATGAATCACAGCATCTGTATACCAATATGAAATGATATACTAAAAGTAATAACAACGAAATTCAGACCAGTGTGTCAAGGATGCCACCAGTTGGGTTTTTTTGTTTTTTTTTTTTTAATTTTTTTTTTTAACGTTTTTATTTATTTTTGAGACAGAGAGAGACAGAGCATGAACAGGGGAGGGGCAGAGAGAGAGGGAGACACAGAATCGGAAGCAGGCTCCAGGCTCTGAGCCATCAACCCAGGGCCTGACGCGGGGCTCGAACTCACGGACCGCGAGATCGTGACCTGAGCTGAAGTCGGACGCTTAACCGACTGAGCCACCCAGGCGCCCCACCAGTTGGGTTTTAAAAAGGAAAATTCATTCTATCATGCCTTTGCTGACAACCCTTCAACATAGAGACAGACAGACAGACAGGCGCACACACACACACACACACACACACACTCCATTCTTTCATTAATGCATTATTCATTCAATAAATCAGCACCAGGAGCTGTTAGATGTCGTGGATATAAAATAAAAAGAATAAAAGTATTATTCTTTTTTTAAATTTTCTAAAATGTTTTTTAATTTATTTTTGAGATAGAGACAGAGAAAGAGACAGAGAGAGAGAGACCATGAGCAGGGGAGGGGCAGAGAAAGAGGGAGACACAGAATCTGAAGCAGGCTTTAGGCTCTGAGCTGTCAGCACAGAGCCTGATGCAGGGCTCTAACTCCTGGACTGTGAGATCATGACCCTCTGAGCTGACAAATTCATGTACTGTGAGATCATGACCTCCTGAGCTGAAGTCAGATGCCTCACTGACTGAGCCGCCCAGGCACCCCAAAATTATTATTCTAATAGCAGTTAAAGAGTTCAAAAAAAAAATCTAGCTTGGTTCTATAAATATTGAGCTATTAAGAGGTAATGTGGAAAGTGTTCTGGCTCCACATCTATATAAACAGAGGTTTCATAACAAAATATTCCTTTAATGTAATTTCTTTTTTTTTTTTTTTAATTTTTTTTTTTAATGTTTATTTATTTTTGAGACAGAGAGAGACGGAGCATGAATGGGGGAGGGGCAGAGAGAGAGGGAGACACAGAATCGGAAGCAGGCTCCAGGCTCTGAGCCATCAGCTCAGAGCCCGACACGGGGCTCGAACTCACGAACCGTGAGATCGTGACCTGAGCCAAAGTCAGACGCTCAACCGACTGAGCCACCCAGGCGCCCCTCTTTAATGTAATTTCTATCACATGAAGGGAAAATGCTAGATACCTAGGCCTGAGCCTACACAATGGGAAAGCATGTAAGTGAATATAATTGCAAATAAAAAATTTTTACGTAAAATGTATCTTACCTGTTTGCTTTGTATAAGGCAGATAAATCTAGTGTGTTGGCTTATCTCAAAATTTAAATTGAATTTAGAACCCTTTGAACTGGGTTGAATAGCGTCCCCTCCCTCCCAGTTTATATACATCCTATATCTGTAAATGGGCCCTCAACCTAAATCCAGTATGACGGGTGTCCTTTAAGAAGGAAATGTGGACAGAGATATACACAGGGAGAATGCCACGTGACAACAGAGGTTGAGACTGGAGTGACAGATCTACAACATAAGGACTGAGGACAACTACTAGAAGCAGCAAGAAGCAAGGAAGGATCCTCACCTAGAGCCTTCAGAGAGAGCACAACCATGCCGACATCTTGATTTTAGAACTTCAAACCAACAAGAACCATGAGAGAATCAATTTCTTTTGTTTGAAGCCATCCAGCTTGTACTACTTTGTTATATGATAGCAGCCCCTTGAAACTAATATACCTCAGCCGCCTCAGCTCTCCCCATCCCTTTTCTCTCTTTTCCATTCTATTCCCCCCAAGTTATAGCTTTTTTTTTTCTTATCATATATAGGGAAAAAATGGCGCTGTACTTTAAACATCTAGAACATTTCAACAGACATCTAATGTTATGCATCTTATGTTATGCATTATAAATGGCTCTCAATGTTAGTTTCTACAATCCTTTCAGGGTATAATCATTAAGAGTTAATCTAATATATGTTTTATCTTACAGCCACAACTTGGCCAAAATTTCTTTTCAAACTAAATGTCAACTTATTAAGACCCACATGGGATATTAAATCAAATAAGTAAAGGTAGCTCAAACAACTTTTTTATTAAAAAATGATCCTGATATAGTAACAAAGTCATCCTGAATTTTATAAAATCTAAATTTCATTCAATAAATTTAATTTCTAGGGCACCTGGGTGACTCAGTTGGTTGAGGGTCCCACTCTTTTTCTTTTAATGTTTACTTATTTTGAGAGAGAGAGAGAGAGAGAGAGAGAGAGAGAGCGCGCGTGAGTGGGGGAGGGACAGAGAGAGAGGGAGACACAGAATCCACAACAAGCTCCAGGCTCTGAGCTGTCAGCACAGAGCCCGATTTGGGCACTAACTGTGAGATCATGACCTGAGCTGAAGTCGGATGCCCAACTGACTGAGACACCCAGGTGCCCCTACCGTCCTACTCTTGATTTTAGTTTGGGTCATGATCCCAGGGTCGTGGGATTGAGTCCTGCATTGGGTTCTGTGATAAGTGTGGGGCCTGCTTAAGATTCTCTCTCACCCCCGCCCACTCACGCTCTCTCTCTTTCTCTAAAATAAAAAACTCCAAAAAACCCAAACATATTTAATTTCCAATATTTATGGTATTCTTTTACCATACTTTTACCATACCACTATATACTTCAAAGATCACTGTTAGAAAGTCATGTGACTAACAAAATCAAAGTAAAAATGTTTGTAGAGACAAATAATTTATTATATATGAAGTAGCTATGTTCCTCAGTTCAAACCTTGCTATACCAGAAAAAGTAAGTATAATAATGGAGTCAATATCTTAACCAAGGAATAGAATTATGTGCATGTTAAAGAATAGAAGCTATGGATGCCTGCCAGTTCTTACACTGTACTTGACTGAAAGAACAAAAATATTTTAACACACTGTTCTATGAAATGTATTCTCAAAAAAGAACTGGGTCAGGTCCACTATTTCCAAAGGGAATGAAGGACAACTGAATAAAATCTGGAAGAAACTTCTCTAGTTGTAACTGAATTTTTAAAATTCTTGTTAAAAATGAAAGTCAAAGATCATCACCTACCGCCCACCACATACACACACTTGCTCTCTCTCTCTCTTTCTCTTTCTAACTTAACAATAAACCTCCCCTAAAAGTTATAGACTAGTATTGATCAGGATAGTTCACATCTCAAAAAGAAAATAAAAACAATAAGAATCCACCACAAATTCCTTAAAAACAGTGATCTTAAAGCCATTATACTGACTCACAAAACAGAATCAATTTGAGAAAGGAAGGTTACTTAACATTTAAAAAAAACCTCACAGACTATAAACTACAAAAGGTAAATTTTACTGTAATTTATTTACTGCAAATTATACTGCGATAAGCCAGGCTAAAAAACACATGCACAAATTTAGAAGACATGACTTTTTAATATGTTCTTTGAGTCAGTCAGTGAATAAACTCATACAGAAATCGAAAATCTTTTTTGGATATAAATAAGTCCTAAGTGGATAACAGAGTACCAAAGAATCAAAAGAGCAGAAACCGATGAAATCAATAAAATAGAAAACAAAAAAAATAGAGAAAATCAATAAAATCAAATGGAGCTCTTTAAGAAAGTAAACGCAGTTTTATAAACCTCTAGCAAAACTAACCAAAAACTCCCCAAATTATCAACGTCAGGAATGATAGACAGGTCATCATTACACATACCACAAAGACTTTAAAAAATTAAGGGTATATTATGAGCAACTTTGCAAACACAAATTTGACATTTTTGAGTGAAATGAGCCAATTCCTTGAAAACCACAAACTGACAAATTCATTGAAGATTAAGTAAATAATCTGAAAGTCTATCTCTATGAAAGAAATTGATTTACACAGGCAAGAACCTTCCAAAAAATAATTCTTCTGGCTCAAATGGTTATCACTGGCATATTCTACTAAACATTTAAGAACACCAATTCTAAAAAATCTCTTCCAGAAAACAGAACACATTCAAGTTTATTTTATGAGACCACCATTACCCTGATACCAAAACCAGAAAAACACAAAACTATAGACTAATATACATTAAAATCCTCAACAAATATTAGTAAGTGGAATCCAACAGTATACACCACAACCAAGTAAGATTTATCACAGGAGTGCAAGGTTGGTTCAGTATCAGAAATCAATGAATGCAATCCACCAGGTTAACAGTCTAAATAAGAAAAACCTTATTGCTGATCATATTGCTCTGGTCTGAATGGTCTGAATGGTTGTGTCTCCCTAAAATTCTTTTGTTGAAATCCTAACCCCCAAAGGTGATGCTAATAGTGGGGTCTTTGGGAGGTAATTAGGTCACAAGGGTGTGGCCTTCATGAATAGGATTAGTGTCCTTATAAAAGAGATCCCACAGAGTTCTCCAGCCCATTCCACCATGTGAGGGCACAGTGAGAAGGGCACAGAGAGAGCTCTCACCAGAAAATGATGGCACCTTGATCCTGGACTTGCCACTCTCTAGAACCGTGAGCAATAAATGTCTGTTGTTTATAAACCACCCAGACTATGATATTTTGTATAGCAGCCTGAATGGACTAAGACACATATGAATTGATGCACAAAAAGCATTTAACAAATTTCACTATCCATTCATAATAAAAATGCTTAGTAAATTAAGAATAGAAAGGAATTTCCTCAATGTAATAAAGTGTTTCTACCCAAAACCCAAGGCTAACATAATATTTAGTAGTAATTATATACTAATGTTTTATCCATAAGATTCAGAGCGGGGCAAGGATATCAAACTCCTTTTTCTTACTTCACAGTATTCCAGAAGGCCTAGCCAATTCAATAATGCAAGAAAAAAAAAGTCCTACAGGTTGGAAAGGGAGATAAAACTGTTCATATTCACAATGGCATGACTCTATGTAGAATATCCCAACTAATCTAAAAAAAGCTTTCATTATTAATTAGAGTTTAATAAAGTTGCACGATGGGGCTCCTGAGTGGCTCAGTTGATGAAGTGATCTTGGCTCAGGTCATAGTTTGTGAGATCAAGCCCCGTATTGGGCTCCACACTGACAACATGGAACAGGTATGGGATTCTCTCCTTCTCTGCCCCTACCCCACTTGTGCTCTCTCTCAATCTCTCTCAAAATAAATAAACTTAAAAAAAATAAAGTTCCAGGATACAAAGTCAACACACAAAATATCAATCTTTTTTATACTTGAAATGAACAAGAGGAAATAAAAAAATATTTAAATCCCATTTATAATAGTGCAAAAATATACTTAGATATAAATTAAAACATATCAATGGATATATATGCTAAAAACTATAAAACATTGATGAAAGAAATCAAAGAAGACCAAAATGAAATGAATATCACGTTTGTGGACTGAAAGATTCAACACAGTAAAAAGCCAATTCTCCCACAAATTAATCTACAAATATAATGTAATTCTAATCAAAGTCCCAGTAAGAATTTTTTCAGATACAATTAGATTTACTGATTTATAAATTTTATTATAAAGAAAGGCCAACAAACTAGAATAGCCAAAATAAATTTGAAAAAGAAGAATAAACTTGGAGGAATCATACTACCCAATTTTAAAACTCACTATTAAGCTGCAGTAATCAAGATGGTGTGGTACTGGTGAAGGGACAGACACATAGATCAACAGAACAGAAAAGAGAATCTAGAAATAGAACACACAAATATGGCTAAGTGATTTCTGACAATGGTGTAATGTCGATCCCATGGAGAAACAAATAGTCTTATCAACAAACAAAGTTACAAAAGTATGAAACCTCAACCCATACCTTATACAACAAATAATTCAAAACAGATCAGAGAGCTAAATGTAAAACTCAGAACTACAAAACCTCTAGAAGAACACTTAGGAGAACATCCATCATCCGGGTCTAGGCAAAGTGTTCTTGGACATAACATGAAAAGCACAATTCATAAAAGAAAAAAACCAGTAAATTGGACTTCATCAAAACTTAAACCTTTTGCTAGGCAAAAGATACTGGTAAGGGGATGAAAAGACGGGGAGAAAATATAGACAATCACATAGCCAACAAAGGATTGGTATCTTTGTATCCAGAATATATAAAGAACTTTGAAAACTCAACAGTAAGATAACAAACCACCCAATTAAAAACTAGGCAAAAAAGTCAGACGCTTCACCAAACAGGATATAAGATTGGCAAACAACCATATGAAAAGATGTTTAACACCATTAATCATTAGGGAAATACAAATTAAAACCATGATGAGCAACCTTAAACATTGATTAGAATGACCACAATTAAAAACACTGTTAATACTGAGTTTTGGCAAGGATACAACAAACAAACAAACAAACCCTGGAACTTATAGATACTGCTGTTGGGAATACAGAATGGTATAGCCATTCTGGAAACAGTTTGGCAGTTTCTCATAAAGTTAAAAAGACACTTACCACATGACCCAGGAATATGGGTATTTACCCCAGAGCGGGGGCCAGCAAACTTCTTCTGTAAAGGGCCAGCCATTAAGTGTTTTAAGCTTTGTAGGCCACATAGGGTCTCTGTTTTATATTCTTCTTTTGTTGTTGGTTTTTACAAACCTTCACAAATGTAAAAGCCATTCTTAGCTCATAGGGCCATGTAAAAACAAGCAACAGGAAATTTTGGCACATGGGGCATAGTTTGTTTACTCCTACCCTAGAGAAAGGCAACTTATGTAATACAGAAACTTGAACATGAACATTAATACTGCCATTTTTCATAATTGTTAAAAACTGGAAACAGCCCAAATGTCCTTGATAGCTGAATGGATATAAGCTGTGGTACATCCATTCAATGGAATATTACTCAGCAACAAACAAGAACATTCTAATGATACATGCAACAATTTGGATGGCTTTCACAAGCATGCTGAGAGAAGAGGCCCATCTCAAAATGTTCCATTTATATGACACTCTAAAAAAGACAAAATTAGAGTGAAGGAGAACATATCTGAGTTTGTTGGGGGTCTAGAGGTAGGGGGAGACTGTGATTACCAAGGATAGTGATTACTGCAGCATGGCAAACTTACGAATGACTTTTGTTCTATTTTTTTCTCCTTTATTTTTTATATTGTTCTGTTTCTCCAAATTTTCAGCATTTGACTTATTACTTTTGTAATTAAGAGAGTTCCCCTGCTCCCCAAGAACAAAGTAATAATGAAAGTTTTTACTAATACATTGCACTCTTATTTGTTTCTTTAATGTTCATTATGTCACATACACTAACAACCTCTCCCCCAAAGCAGCCTGGTCCAAATTTATTTTGTTAAATCACTGAGAGTCAAAGTAGCAAGACTTACATCTTAAGTTTTTTTTTTTTTTTTCTAGTATGTTCTAATAAAAGTATTTTACTCTATGCAGAATCCTCAGTTTGCTCAGTTTTGTTTTCTCAACCTTTTATAGTTTTTGACATTTTTAAGATTTTATTTATTTTTGAGAGAGAGAGAGAGAGAGAGAGAGAGGAAGAGAAAGGGAGGGGAAGAGAGAGGGAGAGAGAGAATCCCAAGATGGCTCCATGTTGTCAGCACAGAGCCCCATGTGGGTCTCTAACTCATGAACTGTGAGACCACAACCTGAGGTGAAATCAAGAGTTGGACGCTTAACTGAATGAGCCACCCAGGCGCCCCTATTTTCTCAACCTTTTAAATAGCTTCTTTCATTTACCTATACTAAATACAATTAACACTATACTAAATCAGAGATCAGAACTTAAATCAAAGTTAGTTTAATTTGATTCCTCTGGGACAGTTTAAGCAACAGAATTCAGTAATATCTGCCTCAGATTCCTGAAATGAGTAATTAGAAGAAGGGAAATTCTAACTTCTAAAGATTATACCAAATTGCCAGGAAATAAGTGTGCAGTATAGGTACTTTTTTGCTTTGCTACTAGAGCTTTAAATAGTTTTAGAATCAGACCATGAAAAATGGTGGGGGTCTTAGGGGCACTGGGTGGCTCAGTTGGTTAAGTGTTCAACTTCAGCTTCGGATCTGTGTCTCCCTCTCTCTCTGCCCCTCCTCCGCTCATGTTCTTTCCCTCTCTCTCTCTCAAAAATAAATAAACATTAATTTTTTTTTTTTCAAAAATGGTAGGGGGTTGATTTTAGAAAGCTTAGAACTAGGAAGGAATTTAGAGATAGCTGGACCCAAATCTCTCCCCTCACAGGTATTTTAAATCAAGTACAAGAAACAGAACTCTTAGGCTGCTTCTTGCCTGACCAAATTAGTTGCAAAGAAAAACATACAGATGGTAAGTATAATTAATTTACATCACCTCCTGCTCACTATCCCCCAAAGCACTGTTTCCTGTATTCATTCATTCAACTAGTTTTATTCTTTTCATAGAGAAACAGGGTTTTACCACTGTGGGAGACATAAAGGTAAACTGGGGTTCCATCATGAAGAAATTAACTCATGAATACAGTGGGAGGAATCATACTACCCAACTATCTGAGCTTAGCAAAAATAAAAGAGAGAGAGAGAGAGAGAGAGAGAGAAGTACAAGGTGAGGGAAAGGAGAAGTGAGAAAGACCGAAACAGAGAACATACTAAATGGTATAGGCAATTCTGCCTGCCTTTCCAGTCCACAGAAGTAAGCCCTTGTGTAAGCTTGCGACCAGAGCCATGAATCTGCTATTCCTGGTCATTTCACCTCTCATGTGCCTTCGTGTCATACCATCATCCCACTCACCAGCATCTCAATAAGCTGTATTTTAGTTTTTTAAAAGATACATTTTCTTCAATATAAAACATAAGCAAACTTTCCAATTGATGTAACATGATCCCTGCCCTCAAGAAGTTTGCTCACTTATTGAGAATAAAAGACACACTGGGGAATAATGCATTATCTATGAAAATATGTACCACAGGTGGCAGGAGGAGGAGAAATCACTGTGAGCTAACACACAAAGGGAAGAGATACCAAAGACACATGGGAACACAACCTAGGTAGACACCTTCTGGGATAGATAGCTGGTACTTTAAAGAATGAAAAATAAGGTTATATCTGTAAATCTGAGGTCAGATAACAGATACACTTTTTAAAAAAATTTTTTTTAATGTTAATTTTTATTATTTTTGAGAGAGAGATAGAGACAGAGACAGAGCACGAGGTGGGGAGGAACAGAGAGAGAGGGAGACACAGAATTCAAAGCAGGCTCCAGGCTCTGAGCTGTCAGCACAAAGCCCGACATGGGGGTCGAGCCTAGGA
The DNA here is from genome assembly GCF_024362965.1 of Panthera pardus. Classification (NCBI taxonomy): domain Eukaryota; kingdom Metazoa; phylum Chordata; class Mammalia; order Carnivora; family Felidae; genus Panthera; species Panthera pardus. The sequence goes on from NW_026526777.1 coordinate 37,582,822, forward strand.
ACCTCACAATCATGACTTGAGCCGAAGACAGAGGAAGTCAGACGTTTAACTGACTGAGCCACCCTGGTGCCCCTAAGCAATGGGACTGTGTTAAAATAGACAGCACATGCCCCACTCCCATCTCTGGGAATGTGAACCCAGATTACCATATTCTACAACTTTTTAAGTATAATTGGAAATTTGAGAGTTTTTGTGAAAGGTGAAGAAAGAGGACCTTAACACTAAAGGAAGTTTCCTCAGCAAGCAAGAAGGAATGGAATCCAAACAAAGGGACGGGCTCTTGATAGAAAAAGGACATTCTGCACTGTAACTGGAAGAATAAAAGAAAGGCTCACCAAAAGATAAGGCTGAGCAGCAGGCCTGAGCCAGGTTATTAAAGCACCAAGTTTTTGAATATTATCTTATAAACCACAGAAAGCCAGCAGGGAAAAGAAACTGGCCATATGTGGGATGGAGGAAAGGAACGAAGGTGTTTGTTAAATGGGGGTATTTTTTAGGACGGAATGTCTGTAGTATCTTTATATCTTGGACGACAAGGGCAAAGATAGAAGGAGCCTATAATTAGTGAGAAGTAAGAGAGACGGGATTTTAGCTTTGGATAAGAAACTATCTCCGGATGAATGAAGGTGTCAAGAAATTGGGGGGGGGCGGGTAGAGAAAAGGGAAGAGTCTCCAGAGCATAGTCCCAGGCCACCACCCAAACCCATGGCAAAGAGGCAATGAGAGGAGTTAAAAACTAACCTAGGAGAGAGAACTGCTCAGAAACTCATCACACATGTAGATATCCTAAGTGCAGCTGAACTAGACAAAAGTGGGGATTCCCCTAAAAATGAAAGAGAAGAAAGCAAATGTAAGCACTCACACCAGCCAAGCACCCAAGAGGTCTTAAGCAAACAAATTCAGCCTTGGAACTAATGTAGCCTCTGGTTGGAGGCTTGACCATATTCCCAAACTTTGAAATCTAGGATAGTAAAAGAAGAAACTACTAAAAGTATAATCAAATGAGAAACTAATTAATTATACTGCATATTAGTAAGATTTTCTGATTTTGAGGAACTTTCATTCATAGTCTGTCAGTTGTTAGAGCAGCCCCATAAGGCACACAAGCCAGGTATCGGTCTTACTTAAAGCTAGGGATCAGAGAAGATATTGTACAAGGTAATACGATAAGTAAGCACTGTAAACCTGACTGAAATCCAGGTCTGCTGGTTCCTGACACCAAAGCATAGATAGCCCCTGTTACGCAGATTACTAAGCATTCAACTAAAAGGGAGGTATGCTATGTTTTCATGGTATAGTGAAAGCAGCATGGGCAGAAGACCTTCATTCACAGACCAGCTCTGTCCCTTGCTAGCTCCGTCACCCACAATGAACGAGTTACTTAACTTCCACCAGTCTTTATTTCCTCACTTATTTAGTAGGACTGATATGACCTCCCTCTGAGGATGGGTTTCAGTATTTAATTAAGCCATGTGAGAGCACTTGCTAGAAGGCCTGGCACATCGTACTCCAGGTAAGTTTCTCTTCTCACTGGAGGCATAATCAGTTACATATGGTTTGCACAGAAGTTAGCCTCCTTGATATAGAATTCAGTAGAAAGGCTCGGGAAAAACTTGGCTTTTCTTTTAAAATAGTAAGTCTTATCAGAAGATAAAGAGTTCCTAAAGGAAGCAGAGAAACCAGCTCAAAAAGCAAACCCTAAAGAATCTAAGGTCATGAGAAGAAAACAACACCATTTCAAGATTCAGTGGTAATAGCATGCTGAATATAAGAACATGATATAAGAGGAGAGGGGCGCCTGGGTGGCTCAGTTGGTTAAGTGTCTGACTCTTGATTTTGGCTCAGGTCATGATCTCACAGTTTGTGGTTCAAGCCCCACATTGGGCTCCACACTGGCAGCGTGGAGCCTGCTTGGGCTTCTCTCTCTCTTCTCCTCTGTCTCTGCCCCTCCTCTACTCATGCTGTCTCTGTATCTCAAAATAAATAAATAAACTTAAATTAAAAAAAAAGAATATGACATAAGAGGAGAGAATAGGGACTAATAACTAGAATACACTGTAGGTGTAAGGTGCTTCTCACTGAGCAAAGAGTTTAAACCTGGAGTCCATGGAGTCCATACACGGACCTCAGAGTCGTGAACCCTTTGAAACTGTAAAACTGTGAGCATGTGCAAAGGTGCTATGGTAAATCCAAAAATGCCCACCCTCCACCCCACAAGACATCCACATCAAATCCCTGGAACCTGTGAATAAAGGATCTTGAGAGGAACTTATTCTGGGTTATCCAGATGGCCCTAAATCAATGATAAGTGTCCTTATTACAGATACACACAGAACACAGAAGAGGCAGCAATGTGACCCCAGAGGCAGAGGCTGGAGTGATGCAGCCATAAGTCCAGAAATGCCTACAGCTACCAGAAGCTGAAAGAGGCAAGGAATGTCACCTGGAGTCTCTGCCCTGTTGGCACCTTGACGTGAACTTCTGGTCTCCAGAAATATGCATGAATAAATTTCTGTTGTTTTACACGCTTCTGGAGTAACCTGCCATGGCAGTCATAGGAAATTAACACAGGTGCACTGTTCTAGGGGGTGGGCCCATAACTTTTATCAGACTCTAAAAGCAATTCTTATGAATCCCAATAGGTAAAACAACTACTACTGTAGAGGACAGAGCAAAACTGTCTATAAACAGATGAACTGGAAATTTTTTAAAAACCTACAAAACAAGTCACTACTTGGATATGGTTCCATAGTTGGTACATGTTGAAGTAAGAAAATAAGAAGCTGTCCTCTGGCATCTAATCCAATATCCATTTCATTAGCTCTTGGAGTTTAACCCTACAAAATGCATGAAAGAACAGTGACTCCCAAACAACTAAACAGCTTATTAAAAATACAGGTTCCCAGGTTCCATCTCAATGTACTGAATCAGAATCTCCAGGATGGAGGAAAACACACATACATAAAGCTCCTCTGATAATTCAGATGTGCAGACAAATTTGGGAACTACTGCTATAGGGCAGGGGTCAGTAAACCTTTTCTGTAAAGGGTCAGATAGTAAAGATTTTAGGCTATTAAGGCCAAGAGGCAATATTGAGTATATTACATAGGTATTTCCATAACAAATTTGTTTGCCAACATATTTCTACAAATTTTTGGTGGACAAAGTTAAAAATATGAAATTGAACACAACTTTTGCAATACAAGTCTACAACAAATAAGAACCACGGAATTCTCTCTTGGGAGGAGGTAACATTTCACTTAATTGGGGTTCAAAGTGTTTCCTATCAGACTGACTGCAAATGGTGGTGTGTAAAAACCAGGATCTGGAGATTTACAAAAGGAACAAGTCATGGGCTGGATTTGGCCCAAGAGCTGCAGCCTGGCCCAAGAAAGGTAAAAGGAAGAAGAACTACAACCCCTGCCCTTAAGAAACTGACAAATTAAAGAGACAGAACAGCAAAAGAAAAGCAACAGTGAAAAACCTGAAGCGGAATTCGGCATGTTTTATTTGTGGGGCAGTATATCCTAACTGTTGCAAACACAAACGGTCTTTATTAATGTCAGAAAATATGGCAGGTATCTATACAGTAGTTCTTCTACCACTGAGTGAAAATCTCCATAACAAAAAGCAACAACAAAAATGTCTATGATGCTTTTAAGGGATTTATTAATTAAAACAGCAGCTACATGTTTGGAAAATATTAACACATATGTACAAGACACATCATTTATTTGTCCACAGACAGCGCTTAACACGCGTATGGATTCTTGACCCTGAGAGAACTCTGAAGCAGTGCAGCCCAACAGGGAGGAACACAATTACAGAGTAGATGGCAAAGTGGTTCAGAAAGGAAGTTAACAGTGGAGGCTATGGTGGGTGGAGGAGGGGGACGGTAGAGGAGGGGGACGGTAGCCGGCGCGCCAAGGGCACAAGGGGTGCAAGAGCGCCTGGTGTGGGGATCCCAAACAGACCAGGTCCGTTAACTGGCAGTGACAAAACACAAAGGCAGAGAGACGAGTGGTGGTGAAGCAAGAAAGGAATTTATATCAGGGAGGCCAACACCAGGAAAACAGCGGACGGTCTCAAAGACTGTCTCCAAAATGTCGAAAATACTTCCAGGATTACGTAAGGCAAATGTGGGGCAAAGAAGGGTAGGTACGTGCAGGTAGGCAGTGAAGGTTAAATTGATCATCCTCTTGGGGCCAATCGTGGATGGGGGTCTTGCTGGCTCAGGGCAGTCCTTGTTGCTTGAGGGCGTAATTTCGGTCCCCCTCGGGGGATGCTTTGCCCTCAGGGTCTTCTGCCTGAGCCAAGAGATAAGCTAGAAAGAAAAACCCAACTAAAAAGTTTGAGGTCAAAAGGGAGGAAGCCAAAGTCCTCTTTCGGGATGTCAGGGGTTTACATAAGTAGGTAGAAATTTTCAAGGAAACTGAAGAACAGATTTGAGGGTGTTCAAACACACACACATACAACCACAGACCCAAAATGATTGTCACTTAGACCTAGTTCTCAAACTGGTGCCTAATATGTAATCTAACTGCAGTTCCAACCTCCCCCAGAAATGTAGTCTTAACCTGGTCAGCCAGGAATTTTTCAGTCTGCACCAATGAGCCTGTCACGCACTCTGGGTTCTCTCTATCCCCTAAGGAAAGATGAGGTAATGTGCATAAGACACCTTGCCTTAAAAAAAAAAAAAAAAAAAAAAAGACAGCTTGCTAGGAACTTTCTTGCCCCACCCCTCCCCCCCAACTACAAAATCGTCCCATTTTTGTACAAATCCTGGGAACACCTCCCTACCTGCCAGATGGGCTGCTGCTGACTCACAAATTATTTAATAAGGCCAATTAGATCTTCAAATTTACTTGAACTTTGTTATTTAACAGGGGAGAGGAAGAGAACACCAATGAGAGAATGAAGAAGGGTTGAGGGACAGCAGCCTGAGTAATAAGAGCTCAGAACGGACCAAATTATGGAGACGCCCCATCACCATCTGTCTCTGCCACCAGAGCCAACGGTTAAGTGCTTTCCATGAATTGTATTGAACCCTGATAAGTATGCCCTCATTCAATCTCCTCTAAGAATAGTTTCCTAAACATCTGAGTTGTGTAAGTAAATGACCATGGTTTCATCATGAACTACTCTAAGTGGTTCAAAATCTAGACTTTTCCATCTTAAAAAATAAAAAAAAAATTGAAAAGCCTTCTCTTGACCCAATTTCTCTCCTGCAACTATGCAACTATTGCCCTCTATTCTTTGACAGCCAGACTTTTGGTAAGTCACACGTTCATGTTTCCATTAGACCTCCTCCCATTCGTCATCACCTCCAATGCACTACAATCTAGTTTCCACTCCTACCACCTCGAAGAAGCTGCTCCTGCCAAATGCAGTAAAAGAATAAATCAGCTCTGATCTTACAAAACAGACTGTCAGCAGCATTCACCCAGCCCTTCCCTTGAAACGCTGCTGACTTCTGCCACCACATTCCTAGGGCAGGCACACCTTTGGCTTCTCTAGCCTTTCCTTTTGAGGCTCAAGCATCCCGCTCTCCCCAACCTCCAAAATGTCAGCATTTCCTCAGTCTGGTTCTGGGCCTCTCATCACTCAGTACTTACAGGTACTTACAATCTCTCTAGGTGACCTCCTTCAGCCTCTGGCTTTAAATACTATTGCTAATTTCCCAATTCTTCCTTCTAGCTCAGGTTTCTCCTGTGTGTTTTGGACTGTATATCCATTTACATTGCAGAGCTCCACTAAGGTGCTTCTCATCCTACCCCATGCCAAATTTTTATCTTTCCTCTCAACGTTGCCTCTTCTGAGATTCCGCATCTACCCAGCAGCTCACACTGGAAACCCTGTCATCCCTGTCACCTGCCCTTCTACTACATCCTCTATGTCCTATCGCTCAGAAACTCCTGACCATCTTCCTCCTATAAAACTCTCCAATTGGTTCACTTCTTTCCATCTCTACTGCCATCACCTAGACCAGGCTACTGTCACCTCACCCGGATAAAGTGAGAATCTTCCCAAGGGCATCCCCTGCACACCCTCACTTTCTCTAATCCATTTCCACAAAGCAGGCAGAGTACAGAATTACAAATGTGAGTCTGATTCCGTCATTCCCTTACTTAAAATCCTTGAATAGCTTCCTCTTAGGATAAATTTCAAAATCCACAACACGCGCTACACGACCTCAATGGACTTGGCTTCCTCAGCTTCCCTTCATCCCCCAACCCTGCTCCTCTCTGCCTCATTCACTCCATGCTGCAGCCAACCTGGCCCTCCTTACTCCCACAGCCCCTCCACTTGTTCTCTGCAGCCCTTTTCACAGTTGTGATCACATGGTTACCATGTGACTCCTGTTGTCTCCCACAGAAAAAGTCAACTGCAGAAGAACAGGGGCAGTGCTGTTTTATTTGCCACCGTTCCCCCACCACCAGCACAGTGCCTGCAGAGGAGGCAGTCAGAACACTGTTAAACATAAATTGCTTTGAAGATTTCATAACTTATAAACATCAACACTAGTTAATATTTCAGTTGGACTATGGCTTAAATTACTAATGATAAATTATTTTTATTTCTTGATTAGAGAACTTTATTGAGCTATACTATTAACTACACTTGAGTGTTGTCAAATGTATTTCTCAAACTATCCCATGTTAGCTTTTATTCATTTAGACATTCTTTTCCCCAGAGATTAACACAGCTGTTTTCCTAGACATTAATATAATAATAATATTATTATTACTGTTATTATTTATAGAATAACAAATACCATGCTATTCACGTTACACTTAAGCTTCATATGAGATAAATATAATCTCCATTTTTACAGGTGGTAAAACTAAGGCTCAGATAAGTAAGTAGCTTGAAATTACACAACTAGCAAGTGGTGGTGGCAGGAACTAAATTCCTACTAACTCAAAAGTCAAGGACTTTTTCTAATATATCATGCTATCTCTAACATCACACTTACTTAGCAATATCTATTATTTGTTAAAAATACATCTGTATAAAAGTATCTGAGGCTTAAAATTTCTTTAAATGATTCAGTTTTAAAATCACTGCCCTGGGGGGATGGGTAAAATAGATAAAGTGGACCAAGAGTATACTTATCATGATGAGTATTGAGTAATGTATAGAATTTGTTGAATCATTGTATTGTACACCTGAAACTAATACAACACTGTATATTAAGTATACTTCAATTAAAAAAAGTAAAATAAAAATAAAATGACTGCCCAACTCAGTCTCTCATATACAAAAAGCAATTTTATTCCACTCATAAAAAACAGCCTGCAATTCTTATTGAAAATGACACCGTTGTTCTTTATCTATGTAATCCATACTTTATTCTACAAAATAAATTTAGCTTCTAGTTAATTTTCTTCTCTGCAAGGAACTAACTTAACTTTAAAAAATGGAACCATCACCTTAAGGGAAAGTGCGCATACTGATCTCTGTTTTTCAGAAAACTTTGCACCTGGTACATTTTGGACACACAGTTCATAGCAAACTCAAGTATTCCCAAAGGCATCTATAAAAAATAAAAACTATGTCCAAAATCCTTTTGGTTGGAATTAATCTAGATCATACTCTCTAGCACAGTATCTTACAAATTAATAACTTTACAACTGGCAGCAGGCAGTCAATAAATATTTGATTGATCAATCACACAAGATACAACTGAAGTTCTGTTTTCTTGAGAGAGCAAACTGGAAATAGTTATTCCCTATAACCATATTTCTAAGACAACTACTAGTAAAACACATAACTAGGAAGCATCTCCTCAATAAAGAGGTAGGAAGGGGTCACTTAATAACCCAAATCTGAATACTAATTCATACTGATTCCAATCAATTCCAGTTGATTTTCAACAAGGGTGCCAAGATCGTTCAATGTGAAAGGAACAGTGTTGTCAACAAACACTAGGACAACCGGATATCCACAAACAAAAAATGAAGTTTGGACCCTTATCTTACATCATATAGGAAAATTAACTCAAAATAGATCAAAGACCTAAATATAAAAGCTAAACTCAAAAGGTAGCCTAAGTGTAAATCTTCATGACCTTGAATTGGGCAATGGTTTCTTAGATACGACACCAAAAGTATAATCAACCAATGAAGAAACAGATGGTGTAGTATACAGAATATAGAAAGAAACTTAACAATAAGTTTCAATAAAAAGACAGTAAGAGATAAATAACCCAACATAAAAATGGGCAAGGGATTTGAACAGACATTTCTCCAAAGATACACAAATGGCTAATGAACAAATGAAAAAATGCTCAACATCATTAGTCATCGGAGAAATGGAAATCTAAATTATAATCACATACACTAGGATGGCCAAATTAAAAGGACAACAAAAGCCCAGAAAATGATAAATATTAGTGAAAATGTGAAGAAATTGGAACTCTTCTACATTGCTGGTGGAAATGTACAAGGGGACAGCTGCTATGGAAAACAATTTGGCAGTTCCTCAAAAAGTTAAACATAGAATTATCATATGACACAGCAATTTGACTTCTAGGTCCAAAAGAATTGAAAACATATGTTCACACAAAAACTTGTACATGAATGTTCATCGCATTATCCACAATAGCTAAAATGTGGAAACAACCCAAATATGCACCAACTGATGAATGTATAAACAAATGTAGTCTATCCATACAATGGAGTATTATTCAGCCATACAAAGGAATGAAGTACTGACATGTTACAATATGGATGAACCTTGAAAACATTATGCTAAGTGAAAGAAGCCAGGCACAAAAGACCACATATTATACAATTCCATTTATATGAAACATCCAGAATAGTCAAATCCATAAAGATAGAACACAGATTAATGGTTGCCAGGGCTTGAAGGGAACAGGAAATGGGGAGTGACTGCTAATTGGCTTGGGTTTCTTTTGGGGGTGATGAAATGTTCTGGAATTAGTCAGTGCTGATGGTTGTACAATCTTGTGACTATACTAAAAAGCACTGAATTGTACAGTTTAATACAGTGAATTTTATGCTATGTGAATTATACTTCAACTTAAATATATATATTATATATTCTTAACACTAAATCCATACTGATCATAGTTTAGTCCTCTGATGATTCAGAAACATCTTGATGTATTTAACTTTACAGATGTTTTTCCCTTAAAGTGCCAAATAATGCAAGCTTCGAATTAACAGCATATGCAAAACATGTCTTATGTACATGATCCACAATGGTTTCTTAAAGTTTAATGAGTAGAAAAAAAGTTTACAAAAGGTGTTATGCTAGCAAACTTTATCAGATCTATTAAACCCTAAGAAAAAGTATAACCTCATAACTAAAATGTATGCATGCTTTTTACAATACTAGTTTTTAACTATCTTACTATAATTTAGAGATACAGAAATCAACTGGGCTTGCCTTGTTCTTCATATTTCAAAATATGAAAAGCAAAGGGAAGGAATTTTAATAATCTAGATTTTATACGATTATATTCAGAAGACGAAATGAAGGTTCTATTAATTAATGAGTGTACAAATAGTAGGAAACACTTCACTAGCTTAGAAATATAGTACATGAATTGAAAAACCTTGTGGCCACAGTTCTTACTAATGGCACTTCATTTTTTAGTTCCCATCACATGCCTCTGCTACATGAAATCCACAGCCGAGGTCTCTAACAAACTTTCAGTTTTCAATGATAGAACTCATGAGTTTATCGGCACTTGTAAGGCATATACATGCAAAACTATCAAATGCCTACCAGAAAGAGACTAGTAATTGTTATTTGAGGTTCCATTTTGTTTTGTTTTAAATGAACATCATCTATGCCTCTGGGATGTAGGCAGGTAATGTAAATGAGCAAAGCAGGCCCAGAGGAAGACAAGGACGGAGTGGGATATCTCGGGTGCACTAGAGATCCCAGCCCCCATCTAAAGGAGGTGGCCATCACTTAGCTCCAGCAAACTGCTGCCAGACAGGAATGAGGACCCAGCACAGCTGGAATTCCGATTTCCCAAGGAAGTCTTGGTTTTATTTTTTATGTTCTGTGAAATCTCCCTAATTTCAAAATGTTGAGAACTAATTTAAAAAAAGTTGAAATAGTGCAAAGGGCCAATAAAGAACATCAGCTATAGAATATGGCCACGAGTTTGTAAACTCTGAAAAGAAACTCTTGAAACTAGTTTATAACAAACTACAAATACACTATAACAGATTTAGTATATAATATACTTTACATAACTAATATATATTACACATATGCTCAATATATATAATGCATGTAATATATTCTAAATATACTTACTGAGGTTTGAGGAGCATGAATACAAAAGTTTGTCCATCCTTAAAGTTTTCCAGGTGATCCACAGACCAGACCCTAAAGACTAGTATTAATATTACATTTCATTCATATTCCTTACTGAATTCTTACCAAAGGTAATTCACTCCTTCCATTCATTTTGGTGACTTTTTTTTACTGCAGCCAAGTAGAAATAGAGTGGATGTCTTACCTATACTGACAAGTAGTCCAAGAATCAAAACAGTTTGGGAACCACTAGGAGGGGAAAAATTAGGGAAGCTATTTCTTGATTTTAGACAGTCCTTAAAGAAAATTAATTAGGGGAGCACCTAGCTAGCTCGGTCAGAGGGGCATGCGACTCTTGATCTCAGGGTCATAAGTTCGAGCCCCACTTTGGGTGTAGAGATAACTAAAAGAAATAAAAGTTAAAAAAAAAAATTAAGTGGTAAAACTTGTCTCCAGTTTCTAATAATCAACCAGTAGTACAACAGAATGGTGACAGAGCTATCTGAATTACACATAGTTGAATAAAAATCTTGTGTTGTATTTTCTGATACGAACATGGGGAGTTATAGACAAGAGTCTGAAAAATACACATAGCAACAAGGAAAAAGAGAAAAAAAAACTTTACAAAACTTCTCTTTTAGCAAACCTAGGAGAAAAACAGAAATATAAAAACTCCAAAAATCATGAGATCAGGAATGAGATCAAACAAGACTGACATCAGACAGAATCTGTGATGGGAGTGAAAAGCAGAGACAGAGACAGAGACAGAATATGGCATGTGATGAGGATTGTGGCAGATCTCCAAAAACAACAGCAAAAACGCACTTCCCTAAAGAGAAGGGTTTACATTGGCACACTCAGGCTGTGTCCCTCCATTCACAGCCGCAAAGGAAGGAGTGGGAAGTCCAGAATTGGTGGCAAAAAGCCACCTAAATTCAGTCTGGTTTGGAGAAAAGCAGAGGACCTGTGGCAACATAGAGAAGCACACCCAGGTGCCATATGTAAAAAAGACTTTCTCTGAGGCAGAAATCTGGAATCTACCTTGGCCCTCCTACCCGTACCTCCTGCAAATAGCTGACTGTGAAGAATCCAACGCATTAAGGTACAAGGAATAAAAAGGTAACTGTCACAGCATTCACTTAGAGATACCATAAGAAAAATGGTAGAAATGAGCAGCACAATGTACCAAATGTCAAAGAATGCTCACTAGAAAAATATTACACTATATAAGATAAAAATTATAACTAAATATTCTTGTATGAATTTAAGAAAATCAGTGAAGTCACTACCACTATGAAGAAAATCACAAAGCATAAATATAAGAACTCAAGGAAGAAATGTCTAGGCAACAGGAATAGTGAAAGCATGAACTGATAGAACTCAAGAAAGAAACAGAAGAATACATAAAACCGTCACAGAAATGAAGAAGAAACTGAAATGAGAACAAAGAGAGACAGTGCAGAAGACATGGTAAGAGACATTAAAGATAGAAACACACATATGAGGGGCGCCTGGGTGGCTCAGTCGCTTAACCATCCAACTTTGGCTCAGGTCATGATCTCAAGGTCTGTGAGTTCGAGCCCTGCGTCGGGCTCTGTGCTGACAGCTCAGCTTCGGACTCTGCTTCGGAGTCCTGCTTCGGACTCTGTGTCTCCCTCTCTCTCTGCACCTCCCCTGTTCACACTCTGTCTCTCTCTCTCTCAAAAAATAGACATTAAAAAAATTTTTAAAAAACTTACACATATTAAAAAGTGTTTAAAACAATTAATGAGAAAATGACAGATTAAAAAGGGAGAGCCAACAAATATAAAATTAGGTCGCCAAAAAAGAAAATCAAAACAAGCAAACTAAATAAATATTTAAAGATATAATTAAAGAAAACTTCCCTAAATAAAAGAGACTTAAAGCCACATATTAAAAGGGCACAGATGAGCCAGCATATACTATACCAGCATATCTTAGTACAATTACTAAATATTAGACAGAAAGAATCCTTTGAGCAGATAGGCAACAAAGATAAAATCATTAATAATGGAAAAAAACAAGCTGGCTACAGCAACAGTGAATGCCAGAAGACATTTGTATAACACTATATTACTCTAGGAAAAGGTGAGCCAAGGATTTTATTACCTGCCAAGCTGTCCTTCAAGTATAAAGCAACAAAAAAATGAAGTTCTAAACATGTTGCAAGAATAATTCCCACATTGTTCTCATGATCCTTATTGAGAAACCAGTAGTGAAAGAACTTCAGCCAACCAAAGAATGACTGGGAAAAATTTCTGCAAAAGTCCTTGGGTTAGCATTATATATGTATTTAACTGAAGAATTAAGACTAAAACAGAGGGAGATAAGGGTGATAAATTTAACATAAATATTATAGGCCTTGACAATGTATAAATGCAAATAACAAAAATTGGGAGCAGGAAGTATAATAAGCTTACTGATTACCTTAACATAATAGCTGGAGTCAACAGATAGTCTTAAAGCTCAAAAATCAAGTACTAGAGGCATACATAATATTATAAATGCAAATACTATTGTGAATAAATGCTACTGAGTATTGACTAAGATTGGGTGATGGAGAAGAGAAAGGGGAAGAGAGAAGATTTAAACAGAATTTTGCCTTTGTTCCTAGAAGAGAACTAAGAGTTACTATCAACAGAGAACTAAGAACATCATATAAAGCAACTAACAAGAGAAAAATACAAACCTTCCTAAATACCACAACAACAAAAGAGCAACAAACAGCGAAAGACCTAAAATTGATATAAAACAGGAAATGGGGCGCCTGGGTGGCTCAGTCAGTTGAGGATCCAACTCTTGATTTCAGCTCAGGTCATGACCCCAGGGCCATGGGATTGAGCCTGCTTAAGACTCTTCCTCTGCTCCTCTCTCTCTCTCTCTCTCTCTCTCTCTCTCACACACACACACACACGCGCGCGCGCTCTCTCTCTCTCAAATAAAAAAAAAGAAAAACCAACAGAAAACATAAAATAAAATGCCAGAGCCCAAACAAAGCATATCTGACATACAAATAAATATAAATAGATTCAACTCATATTAAAACAAAGAGATTTACAAATTTACTCATAAAGTGAAAACCTAACTCCATGTTGATTACTAGACTACTTCGAAATCAAAGTAATTTTAAAAGTTTGAAAACAAAGAATGGGCAAAGAAATACCAGCCAAACAAACAAAAAGAAAGCAGGAATTGTTTTATCCAGCTCTTTTTGACTCAAGAATCTGTGGTCTTAAGCATTACAAACTGCAATACTGCTTCGTGTGTTCCTGGGTATGTGTGCATGAATGAGTATACTTTTAAAGAGAACTATCGAAATAAATTACTCAATTGTATATGATCTTTGAAATAAGACTAGATTCCAAACTTAAAGTACTGCCAGACTGCTGAGTTCAAAGCATTTAATACTACTTTTTCATATAAAAATCAAAACATTGTACTGAAAATTCCTTGCCTGGATTTCTGCCCATGATGTTATGGACCTAACATCATGCAGTAACCCTTCACTCTGTTGACAATCTATTGTCAAGCACTCAAAAACAGAAATCCTAATTGAACTGTCGTTCTCTGTAAGGGTAGAGATTTAAGGAAGTGCCATTTCATTAAATTTATAGTATACTACAAATATTTCTATTGAAGCAACAGGTTTTTTTTAACCTCCTGCAGAAATCCATAGCAATGACATTGCTTTCGGGTGTTAAAAGCTGTAGTTTAGTAAAAAGATTTCAAGCCTCAGAAACAAAAGGACATACAGGTAGTAAAGATTAAAAGACTCTAGGAATATTATATAAAGATCAATAATGACTCTACTCGTAGTGACATCAACTCAGTTAGTGCTTAAAGGGAAATAACTGTGACCCTCTGTGTTTGAATTTCCACAACAATAACAAAAGGAAGGTATTATCATTACACCATCCTGCTAAGTACCGACCTGGTAAGACTGTTGTAGGCATTAAATGGCCGAGACGCTCAGGACACCGCTTGGTTTAATGTGTCAATAAATGCTAGCTAGCTAATATGATCATCACAAAGATACAAATTTCAAACTGACACATTATGCAAGTCTTTTAAATCTGATATAATTACTGATTATCCAGTTAACCCCACAGACAAGTACTTCCCTAGTGGGAAAAAAAAAAAGGCATTTAAAGCAGCTCTGTCCCTAAGTTCCCTATTCCCTCTCTGCTACCACCTACCACCTGCATGAGATCAGGAGCCCTTCCTCTTTAATCCCATGGTAAATCTCCACTAGAGCATTATACCAGGATGTTTTCTTTGTTGGTGCACTGTCTTCCCCACCAAGGCTTCTGTGAACTCCTTAAAGTCAGCAACTATGTCTTTTGCATCTCAGCATCTCCAGGGCACCTGTTCCCACATATAATAGAAGCTCAGTAAAGGTGTGTTAAATTAACAAATGTGACAGTGTAAGAGATGGATATATAGATGCATTTATGTACATGTGTGAAAAACATGATCCAGCTCAGGGTTTACATTTTGTGGACTGCAATGTGTTTGCTATCAGAGGTTTCAGGAAGTTAGGGGAAGGAGGTGCAAGAAAAAAGGAATCATTCAAGAAATACTTAAGGGGAACTCTGTGAGCTTCTGGCAAGAAACTTTACTCTAGGGTTATAAAGACCATAGCTCTACCTGTAAAGAGTTCACAGCGCTGTGGGCACTGAGCAGGTAAGGATCTCACCCCCACCAGTGAGCAGAGATGTTAAAGTTAAAGCCAGATTAAGCCATGTGACTCCCAACTCTAAACTGCAGGGCTCTTTCCACTAGAACACTGCCTTTCAAATGTTGAGTGGGCTTATAGTAAAAAATACATCCTGTAGCACTCCCCAGTAGATACACGTTTCTGATCTTTTTATCTTTATTCTATTCTATTTCACTGTTTTTCAATGTTCAGCCTGACACACTAAATTGGCTTATGACTCAAAGGTGGAAAAATACTGCTCTAGGAGATATATTTTTAATCTCTAGAGTTTTGATGTCAGATAGAATTCCTAATAGTTTTTCTCACACAATGAATGTGTATCCCAGCAAAAAAGGTAAAACACTATCAAATAATCAAATAACCCACAAGGACTAATGGAGTCATGCCAGCTGTCACTTGGGGAATGGGGGGAAGCTAAACCTAATCTCCATCCGCTTTCCCTAAAGCCACAAATACCCAATCTGAGGGAAAGAGTGTTTTCTGGGCAGAAACAAACTGGTGGCAAGCCTCCTGACACCCCAGCTCCCTTCCGCCAGACTATGGCCCAAAGACAATTATTCTATATAGAAATTCTGGGGGCACCTGGGTGGCTCAGTCGGTTAAGTGGCCGACTTTGGCTCAGGTCATGATCTCGTGGTCTGTGAGTTCGAGCCCTGCGTCGGGCTCTGTGCTGACAGCTCAGAGCCTGGAGCCTGTTTCAGATTCTGTGTCTCCCTCTCTCTGCCCCTCCCCCGTTCATGTTCTGTCTCTCCCTGTCTCAAAAATAAATAAACGTTAAAAAAAAAATTTTAGAAATTCTGGAGCTTCCACTTACAATGAATATTTTTTAAATGATTTTGTATAAGAGACTTTGAAAGTGTTTGGATGGGGAACAATAAATTTATTAAAATAAGTGAATGGGGAGTGCCTGTGTGGCTCAGGTGGGCTCTTGACCTTGGCTCAGTTCATGATCTCATAGTTCATGAGATCGAGCCCTTTGGGCTCTGCACTGACAGTGTGGAGCCTGCTTGGGATTCTTTCTCTCTCTCTTTCTCTGTCCCTCCCCCACTCTCTCTCTCTCTCAAAAATAAATAAATAAACATTTAAAATAAATAAAGTGAACAAAAATTGAACTATTTTAAACACATTTTATGTAAAAAAAAAAAATCTCTCTGAAATTTGCCATGCTTCACTTAAATTGGGAGGAGGGAAGTGATTTATCCCAGATCTGAATAAAATATACAGAGGATCATTAGTTAAGCTAGTATCTCTTCTTGTTTGCTCTCAAAATATTAGGTCAAAGACAGTATACAACTTTTCCTCAACATGAGATGTTTGTACAGCATTTCCCATGAAAGGAAATGTGGTAACAACTACATCACTACCTAGTAGCAAGCTAGGGATGAACAAACTCCAATGTCCTCAGAGTTCTTTCAACAAATGTGTTCTCCTGGGGGTGCCTAGATGGCTGTCAGTTGAGCACCTGACTCTTGATTTCTGCTCAGGTCATGATCTCACAGTTCATGAGTTCGAGCCCTACATCAGGCTTCCCACTGACAGCGCGGAGCCTGCTTGGGATTCTCTCTCTCCATCTCTCTCTGTCCCTCCTCCATTCTCTATCTCTCTCAAAAATAAATAAATAAACTTAAAAAAAAAAAAAAAAGAAATGTGTTCCCCTGGAAAGTCACAAACAGGCAGAAAGACCAGAGAATCTCTTTCTCCATGTTCTGGGTCCACAGGCAGTACTCCAGCTCTAAAAACACAAACTAAGTATAAGAATGTTCATTCAAGTTCTTTGACTGGCCTTGCCATTCACCATCCAAGAAGCAAGTCTGAGTTTAAAGCAGTAATTTTTGTGACATTTGCCTCAAATTAAAAGACAATTTTAGGGCACTTGGGTGGCTCAGTCAATTGAGCCTCTGAATCTTGGTTTCGGCTCAGGTCATGGTCTCAGCATCGTGAGATCAAGCCCCAAGCCCCACATCGGGCTCCACTCTGGGTGTTGAGCCTGCTTGAGGTTCTCTCTCAAAAAAATAAAATAAATTTAAAAAAAATTAAAACACAATTTTATAAGACTTTAACAAATCCTCCTATCATCCCCAAAGAAATCTGTTTAGAACTATCTTCAGAAAAATATTCTTTTTATAAAGACAAAATGCATTTTTCCTAAGAAAAAGGAAAAAGCCATACTTACTATTTATCAGATCTATCCAATGGAACTTTCTCTGGGGATGGAAGTGTTCTGTGTCTGTGCTCTCCAATACAGTAGCCACCACCCACCTAATATAGAGCACTTGAAAGGTGATTGATGTGACTGGGAAAGTGTATTTTAAGTTTTTTTTTTCATTTTAATTAATTTAAATTTAAATAGCTGCATTCGCCCAAGTACCTACCTTTGGGGTAGCATAGGTTAGATAATCAACAAAAGCAGCAGAGAACTCACTTGTCTTAGACTCAATGTCACAATTTGAAAAAATGATATTATACACAAATATTCAATCTCCAACTTCCCAATTAACATTTCATTACTTAATATTTAAGTTGTCCTCAGAAGTGTTTTTCAACAAAGTTTGGCGATTTCTATTCTGAAATATGAACATTTTAGATCTGCCGAGCAGAATCCCTTTGGCAGCGTTCAATTTTCTGTGAAACTTAAGCACAGGGAAAGGAAAAAACTGAATCCCACCTTCCTCTTGATACAAAGGGAAGAAATGGAATACATAATCCAGACAAAGGCTAATGTAACCTCTTTCATGGGTACATCTGCTCACCAATCCCCTGCTTATGTAGCTTTAGACCCAGCTGTGGCTTTCCACAAAAGTCATTTCTACATTTGTTTGACCTCTTGATTGTGTTTCCTTATGATCAAACCCTCTCAAAGCATTCTACCTATTGGAAAACCATTTAAAATATAAACACTAAAATATTCTATATTTAAATGGTTAGAATGCAGTAGCCTGAAGAGAACAGATGCTTCAGAGAGACTAAAATATGCAGATCATGCCAGGACCACTTTCCAAGCAGGTGGCAAAAGAAACTGCGCAGTTCCACAGTCAGCAAGGGAAAGACACCACAAGAAAATATCCTCAGAAATGCCTTGCAGCCATGCTGTGGCCAAAGGTTAACTCACTTTAACTTCAAGCAGCATCACTGCACTCACTACAATCTCAAGGTCAATGCCAATTTTTTTTTCAGCTTCTCATCATGCTAACCCTTATACACAAACAAACCACACACACGGGCACAAACATTTCACTAATTTCATTGTGTTTAAGTAGAATGAACTTCTAGAACTCTAATCTATGAGTTGACTTAAAACTGGCCAGCAAGTATACAATACAAAGAGCAAAGTCACGAGTACCACATATCATTATTTGTGGAAGCTTAAAACTACACAGAACAAAGCAATTCTAAGACAGCAGTACTTCAGATAAGAATTCAGCACCATAGTTGAGAACTTCATTTTTTCCCCCTCTACCACTACTACTGCTACCACAAGGTCCTAAAAGAGGACTAGAAGCTCACCTACTGTACCCAAAGGGCACGGGATCTCAGCAAGACCCGTGACAGGGAAGCAATGCACACACTATCCCAGGAGCTTTGGGTCTTGCAGAATAATAAATAGCATTGCCAAAAGGAAAAAAGACTTCATCTGGGGCAACTGAGAGCACTCTGACCTAGCAAGAGTCTGTTGGACTCCATAAAAGCTATGTGTTGTCAGTCCTTTTTTTATGTATATGGATAAAATCTACAGATGCAGCCTGGGCAGGAAAGAAGGAGACAGAGAATTTAAAACGGGGAACTGCCATGCTGTGTGACCCCGAGAGTACCCTCATACCCTCCTCACTTTTCCAAGCTGTGAACTACAGACTCCACTGACCGCAGCATCTGCAGCATGATCTCTAAGGAAACTATCAATTATAAAATCCTATGATAACAGCCTCAATGTCTAAGACAAGTGCTAGAAACCTCAATGCTTTTTTTTTTTCATCTTCGTAATTCTTAGGGGGAAAAAGTCAAATGAACATAATAAACAAAGAATTTTCACATCAGAGGCCCAAGTTCTCAAAGCACATAAGGCTTATAAAGAGAAAATAAAAATAAACACTACTTCTCATTTAGTTCTTTAAAAGTCCACTTCAGAACAGCATTAATCTGGCTCCCCAAAATGCAATTTAAAGGCAGAAATATAAATCTACTTAAAGACACTCAGAACATAAATTAGTTTGGCATAGATAAAACTTAATTCTTATATTTAATATTCTAATACACATGCATGAGATTAAAATATAGATTCTAGTAAACAAAAGAAACATACATCACAGAAAGAAAGCCATGTTTTGCTTGACTCAAAATGTTAACACAATACTACATTAAATGAAAAAACTTATTAAACTATCTTAGCACAAATATGGCCCAGTCCTTTTTCTAAATTCCTAATGTGTTTATGGGCTAAATATGTGATCTCATTTTATAAGCCCTCAAGTCCTATATAACCCACTCCTATTCCTCTAGGTGAGCCTTGGCAGACCGGTTTGAATCAATGTCAATCACATTAAAAACATACTATTCAAGGAATTTATCAGGATGTAACTATGAAATTATACATCTGAAAATATCATCGTTCCTAAATTGGGATTCTGAAGAAAAAAAAAAAAAAACTCAATAGAATTGTTTTCTATGTATTTTTTTAATAGCCAAAGCATCAAGGCGTCTTCAACCCCAAATGTAATATATATTTAATCATGGCTCCTGACTTAGGCATAACATTATAAATTGTTTCATACACGTTAAACAAAAGTGCTCACACTCTTACCTGTATATCCAGCATACCATCCCCAAGAAGCCACCATTCCTAAAAGCCATTTATACATGAATCCTTCAATATACCAGAACCGCTTACTGTCCAGCAGTCGAAGGGGCTGAAGTACAATTACATAGCAGAGGTAGGATAAAAGAGCAACCAGGTTGTTGGCGACCATGAAGGCAAACCTCAACAGGGCTTTCACCAAGATCCAGCCCAGCCACGGAGCTTCTTCCAAAGTCACAGCCATTCTCACATGGGCGTCCGTCCTGTCTTTCTGAGGTGAAAGAAAAATTCATTTAAAAAGGAAAATGGATCATACACATCCAAATAGTCACTAACACAGAAATCGCCTCCAGCACAAAAACACGAGAAAAATCGAGGGTCTAAGCTTTCGCGGTGTAGTACCTCGGTGATCTCTCCGGGAAATTCCAGAGGGGGACAGAGAGCGAGGGAGGAGGAGCCGCACAAGGTCAAGGGAGCTGTTCACGGAGGCACAGGGTATGTCATAATATATTTAGCAAACGATAATACTATCCCCACTAACTAATCAGTGGCCGTCCCCGCACCGCGCCTCACTGCAGTCTGCTGTCTGGACTTTGGGGAAGAAAAACAGACCCACTTGCTTCAGACCCCCCTCAGTATTTCCAAACTGACGACACGAGTGAAAGGAGGCTGTTGCAGGGACCCGATCCCCTTTCCCAGCTAGGAGAACCTGGGTACCCGAACCACTACCATTCCTGCACATCGATCGTGCCTTAGAACGGTCTCTCGCCTTAGCAAAACGAGTTACGCTAACAATGTTCATTTGCGGCAAAGGGGTTTTTGTTTAACCTTTGACTCAGGGTGAAAAAAAAGGAGAAGGGCCTAGAAAAGAGGGCAGGGAGGTGAGAGGAAGAAAGTGGGGGCTAAGACAGCGAAAGGAGGAAGGACGGGAGTAGGGGGAGGGGAGCAAAAGCCAGAAGGAGGTGAAGGCACGGGGGGCACAGATGAGAATGAAGTCCCGGACCGGAGGGCAGGCAAGCCAGGGATGATGTTAGAAGCGCGGAGGAAGAGGCGACGGCAGCGCTCGGGAGGGGGTGGGGGTGGGGGGTGCGGGGGGCGCCCGCAGCGGTTTCCGCGGCTGGGGTTGGGGTCGCGGCGGCGAGGGCGGCTCGCGTGCCGGGCTCACCTCGGCTGGCGCGGACGGCGGGCGGTGGAGCGCGGGGGCGAGCGGGGCCGGGGGCCGGCGGCCCGGGGCGCGGTGCTGCGCGGCGGCGGCGGCGGCGGGTGTCCCCGGCCGAGGGGTCGCGGTCATGGACGCGGCGGCGGCTGAGGCGCGGCGCGAGCGGGCGCGCGGGCACCCTATAACCCTCGCGGCTGCCTGCGGACAGAGGGACGGCGGGGACTCAGGGGCCGGACCTGTCACCGGGGCGGGTCCGGGGAGGCGGGCGGATGCCCCGCGCCCCCGCCTCCTCCTCGGGGCCTACCGCGCCCTCGTCCCTCATGCCGCCGCCGCCGCCTCCTCCCCGGACCGCACGACGACGACACCCCTTCCCCGCCCCCTCCGCGCCGTTCCGGGCCCGGCGCCGCCGCAGCCCCGGGCCTGCGCCCGCCGAGCCGGAGGTTACCTCGGGCGGGCCGGGCCCCGGCCCGGGCTGCGGGAGCCAGAGGAGCCGGAAGAATGCATGGCCGGCGGCGGGGCCGGCGGAAGGAGGCGGCGGCGGGGCCCGGCCCCGCTCCGGCTGCGGCGCGGCCCGCGCCCGGTCCCCGCGGCGCTGAGACTCGCTCCCCGGGGCCCGGCCGCGTTCGCCGGGGTGGCGGGGAGGGGCGGCGGGGAGGAAGCGGCGGGAGCCGAGACTTCGGCGGAGCCGCCCCCAGAGCGCCCTCTAATGAAGGCTCGGCAGCCGCCGCCCGCGTCCCCGATCCCGCTGGTCCTCGGGTCCCGGCCCTTGGGGCTGCCTGGTCCCTAGGCCGGCGGGACCTCGCCGAGCCCCGTTCCCAGGAGGAGGGCGGCTGAGAACGGTCTGGTAAGGAGCAGCTGTCCTTACACCACACGAGGAGTGCCGCGGTCCGATCGAGAGCCGCCTTTCAGACCACACGGCCGGTTCTCATTGTTAGCGCTCTCCCGCGTCGGACCAACCCATTACTGCCCAAACTGGGAAGCTGTCTCCTGGGAGGCTGGATGCCCTCTTTCCTTTCCTAATAAAACCCAGTTGCTCTCACGGCTTCTCTTCTGAACCTCCCCAGAGTATAAAGGTCTAGAGTTTAAAATCAATTCATCTTAAGGGTCAGAATTCCTGTTTCTAGAGAACACCCAGAACAGTAATGACAGTTCCAATCGCCCATCCACGTCCCCACCCCCATCCCCCTAAAGAAAAAAAAAATAGGAATCCAGTGGGAATGAGTGAGTGGTCTACCCAGAGACACTGAAATTTAGTTAGTCAAGGAGGGAAAAGCACTTAGGCAGAGCCTGCCACTGAATAAGTGCTCAAAAAATAGTGGCCATAGGTACCCCTGGGCAGACCAGGTCACTCCTGGGACACTGGAGCTGCATTCTGTTTCAAATTCTGGACGGCCATAAGGAGAGTAGGCAAAATGACCCAATGACCTGCCCACTTGAACATTCTCAAATGGCCTACCTAAATTTCAGCTTAAAAAAAAAAAGGGATGATATCCCTTAATCAAATTTGTTAATGGCTGGGGAGCAGTTTTTACATGTCCCTAAGTGAACTGCCACGTTTAAATCAGAATGCCACCTATTCTATTTTGATGATATTTGTTACTGTGTTTGCTTGGGACTCTCAACTATTTCTAATTCCCTCCTTGGTCCACAAATGAAAGAAAGAAAATTCACTTTTATGCCATATGAAAGAATGCCTTCTATTCCCATTCCCTCCATTCTATTCCCTCTATTCCCATGCATGAAAGCACAGAGCCTGGCTGAAAGAATTGATTAGAATTCCTTTCCACCTATTATTAATTTGTTTTTATTTATAGATGTTATTTATCTCTTTCACTAATATATACAGTTGTGTGGGGCATAAAAAGGGGTAGACCCTATCAGAGAACTTTCCGTATAATTTCAACTAATGTGTAGCAAAGAAAAGTTAGATATGCCCTTTCTATTCCTTTGTATTTTCTCTGAGAATATAGGTACCAACATAGTAACATCTTTAAATAAATCTCGTGAGAGAAAAAATATTCATACTGTAGATTATTGTTGTTCAAAAGATACCATTATATTCTTTTTTATTCAAGTATAGTTAACATACAGTGTTATATTAGTTACAGGTGCACAATATAATGATTCAACAATTCTATACATTACTCATCCCAGTAAGGGTATTCTTTTTTTTTTTTTTAATTTCTTTTTTAACATTTATTTATTGTTGAGACAGAGAGAGACAGAGCATGAACAGGGGAGGGTCAGAGAAAGAGGGAAACGCAGGATCTGAAACAGGCTCCAGGCTCTGAGCTGTCAGCATAGAGCCCAACGCGGGGTTTGAACCCACAGACCGCGAGATCATGACCTGAGCCGAAATCGGACGCTTAACCGACTGAGCCACCCAGGCGCCCCCAGTAAGGGTATTCTTAATCCCCTTCACCTATTTCCCCCATCTCTCCACCCACCTCCCCTCAGCAACCACCAGTTTCTTCTCTGTAGTTAAGAATCTGGGTTTTGTTTGTTTGTTTGTTTGTTTATTCCTCTGTTTTGTTCCTTAAATTCCACATATGAGTGAAATCATATGGTATTTGTCTTTCTCTGATTTATTTTACTTGGCATTATATCCTCTAGATCATTCATGTTTTCACAAATGGCAAGAGTTCACTTTTTTATGGCTGAGTAATATTCCACTATAATATATATCTTCTTCATCCATTCATCTATGGATGGACATATGGTTGCTTGCTTCCATATCATGGCTCTTGTAAACAATGCTGCAATAAACATGGGGGTGCATAGATCTTTTTGAATTAGTGTCTTTGTTTTCTTTATACCCAGTAGTGGAATTGCTGGATCATATATGGTAGTTCTATTTTTAGTTTTTCTATAAACTTCCATACTGTTTTCCACAGTGGCTACACCAGCTTGCATTCCTACCAACAATGCATGAGGGCTCCTTTTTCTCCACAGCCTTGCCCGCGCTCGTTATTTCCTATGTTTTTTAGTTTAGCTATTCTGACAGGTATGAGGTGATATCTTACTGTTTTGATTTGCATTTCTCTGTTGATTAGTGATGTTGAGCATCCTATCATGTGTCTGTTGGTCATTCGTATGGCTTCTTTGGAAAAATATCTACTCATGTGCTCTACCCATTTTTTAATTGGACTGTTGGTTTTCTTGGTGTTGGGTTGTATAAGTTCTTTTTTATATATCATTATATTCTTAAGTGAATAAGATAGGTGAGGCATGGATTCTATTTGATCTATCCCATTCAGGATTCCTCATATGCTGGTAAACACTGGCTGACACTTAATATGTACAATGGGATTTATACTTGGTTCCTGGATCACTGAGAATCTGCCAGAGCACAGATACACCAGCACTTGCTACTATGTAATTAGTACTAGCCAGCCAGGCCCAGAAAAGGTCCAGAGGTTGAGCAGGACCTTGAATAGTGGGTCTCAAACTTTAGTATGCAAAATACCTTGGGATGTCTATTCAAAGGATAGATTCTTGGACCTCACCCCAGAACACGTTAGTACTTCCAGAGGGGCCTGGAGCCTGCATTTTGAAAAGTATCATAGGTAATTCTGATGTGGGTAATATGCAGACCTTACTTTAAGAAAACCTGACCTAGAGGTATCCTGAGATAATTACATTCTTTTCTAGACCCTTCATAATTCTACATTATTTGATCGTATCTGTTCTGATCTGTATGAGTCAGCTTTGGCTGCTATAACAACGTACCACAGACTGCGGAGCTTAGACAACAGAAATCTATTTTCTCACAATTCCGGAGGCTAGGAGGTTAAGATCAAGGTATTGGCAGGGCCACACTCTCTCTGAAGTCTCTAAGGAAGTTCCTTCCCAACAGGGTTGCTTTCTCCTGAGGCCCTTCTCTCTGGTTTGTAGATAGCTGCCTACTTCCTATGTCTTAACATGGTTGTTGCTGTGTGTGCACATGTGTCTGATGTCGGTCTCTTTCTGTGTATCTCAATCTCTTCTTATAAGGACACCAGTCACATTGGATTAGGGCCCACCCTAATGACTCCCATTTTAACTTAATTACCTCTTTAAAGGCCCTCTCTCCAAATGCAGTCACATTCTGAGGTCCTGAGGGCTAGGGCTTCGATATATGAGCTTTAGGGGACACAGTTCAGTCATAGCTGTGTCAGTTCAGTCATAACATCATCCTTCTACTGTTTACACTGCAGAATTTTGCTGTTTAAGTAGCTCCTTATGGAAGGGATGTAGAAGCCCTAATTCTGATTATTTTAGCTGTTCTCCTCTTGACTGGCTCCTGCCTCATTAGACTTTTCTTGAAGTTAAGCAAACAAAGCAATACACCATATTCCAAGTGTAGATATACCCTGGTCTTTTGTTGTCCAGGGTGAATAAAAGGGCTTATTTTTCTAATCGCAGCACATTCGGTTTCAAGCCAATGCAGTACCTACAATGGTTAGGAATCTGCATTTGAGCTGACTTCAGGGAACAATATCAGATGATGCTTTATTTATTGTATTTCAGAGTTCATTCTAGATATAAAATACCTACCTACGTAAACCTTTTCTTTCCCCTGTCGCCTTTCAACCCACTTAGGTACCCTCCTGAGATGTTTTTTGGTGTTTTTTTTTTTTTTTTTGGTAGCTTATTTCCAAAACAGCACAGGCAGCCAGATGTATAAATGCTTTGAATGACTGTAACAAGAAGTTTGAGAAAGCCAGTTTTTCTAGAGAGATCTGTAGAAAGCAAGGACCTTCCTCAATAGCTCCCTGCTACCTTAGAGCTATGTTTATCAAAACACAAACATTAAGTCAAGAATTTGAGAGCCTTCATATATCCTTCAGTAGGGGATAGGGGAGAACAGACGCCACCCTATATGTGGCTATAGCCACAGGCCTTATAGTTTCGGTTTCAAAAGCCCACATTTGGACCACAAGAAGATGGTCCGTTGGAGGAGAAATATGACTTCTTACATTTCCAGGAGTCTCCAGACACTTTAAAACAATCTAACCACAACATCTCAGAAGGTTTGATTCCACCCATCTGGTCCACATACACCTAACAAACTAGGTTATAACCAGGAAGGGACTCCCTTGGGCAGAAGAATCCCCCCGGGCTCTCTCTTTTCCTAGTAGCAATTACAAAAACATTTCACCTTCCCTGGGCTGCTCTCTGCACTGGAGCCCCTGTGACTATTTCCTGTCTAAGGGGAAGCCCCGTCGGCAGTGTTATAAGTGTAGGATGACTTCACATGGTTCCTCCCCATCACCAGAGTTGTAAACCAGGCATTAGCACCCCAAGAGAATCAAATTCTGACAGCTGTCGGCTTTAACTTCAAATCAAAAGGGAAATATATATATATTATATTAATATATATATTAATATACATATAAAATATATTTTTTCTTTTATATTAGTGTCAGTAATCATTTTATATAAAATGTATTAGGGATTATAGCCTTAATATTTTTTAGACAAGTTGGGTCAAATCATCAAGACTTGACTACAGTTTGATGTAAGTCATTTCAGCAACTTTTTATTAACAAGGTTGGCCCTAAACAATATTGTGAAGTAAACAATTCTCTCTTCTTGTCTGCACCCCTCTCCTTTTCAACTTCCTTCCCTTTTCCCCTGTTAATACTAAAATGGTCCCTAGTTTCCAGAAGGCACTGAAGACCCTGCCTAAGAACCCCCATACACACACACCAGACAACCCTCCAAGCTGGAACTTTCTTTCTTACCTGTCCAACATTGCATTTCCTTGTTTCAGCCCTGTCGTTCCTACCTAATGTGGTAAACTAATCCCTGCTGAGCTGCTCGTGGCTACATGTTCCCTCTTCCTAAAGTCTGAACACTTTATAAAGGCCCTCCTAAAATCCCCTGAGCCTTAATTCATGTGCAGTGGTAGATTCTCAGGTACTGTAGTAGATGAGTATTCTTGTAAGATATTTTGGAGAAGGCGATTTCAGCAAGTTCTTATCCTGACAAAACCTAGGAAGTCATATAGTACATCTATGAATAAGACAGATTCAGATTTAAAATCGTATTTTCCTGGGGCGCCTGGGTGGCTCAGTCAGTTAAGTGTCTGACTCTTGATTTCGGCTCAGCCCCGCCTCCTGCTCAGCACTGGGTGTGGAGTCTGCTTACGATTCTCTCTCTCCCTCTGCCCCTCC
Organism: Panthera pardus; assembly: GCF_024362965.1. Lineage (NCBI taxonomy): Eukaryota > Metazoa > Chordata > Mammalia > Carnivora > Felidae > Panthera > Panthera pardus. The sequence continues at coordinate 37,609,965 of NW_026526777.1, forward strand.
TCTGCTCACATGCTTTCTCTCTCTCTCTCTCTCTCTTAAATAAATAATTTATAAAATTGTATTTTCCTAACATAAGAGCCAAAATAATGATGTTATTGCTGATTATGTTAGAATGGTAATAATAGCTGATGTATCGATCACTTTCTACATTCCAGGCCCCGTTCTCAATGGCATACCTGAATTAATTCATTCAGTCTTCACAAAGACCTTATAAGGACCGTATTGTTAGACATATTTTATGGATGGAGAGAACAGATGGTCTGCCTGGCAGGTGGCAGGGCTGAGACTTGATTTCCAGTTCTCTTGATGGGTTCTCAGGCTCCAGAGCCCACGCTTCTGACCACACACTATACTGCCTCTCTGAGAGAGATCGGTGGAAAATCTCTTCTCCACTGAGAGAGGGAGAGGAAGTTTCAGAGATGCTACTCTTTTCCAGTCTCACCTCTTATCACTCCCTTCTGAGCCCTCCCCTGTTTTGTGTCCGCCCCCCCCCCCCCCCGCCCACCGTACTCTATTATTCTAGCCATGCTAAGGTTCTCACCCTCTTGAAAGGATGCGCAGTGCAACCAAAAAAAGTTCATGCATTTTTTTGTTCACGCTCTTACCTTCTCTGCATCCATTTGATTATATTCATTCCTTGTGGTCCAGCTAAGATATCAAACAGTCTCCCACCACTTCAGAATTCATTGCCTCTTCCTCCATATGTATGCTTCTGCCTCAGTGCTTACTACCTTCTAACAAGCCTGGATATGTTATATTTCAGGATCTCTGCTCAGGTTAGGAGTTCTACATCATCTTTCTTATTATTTTCCTGGTGTCTAGCTTAGTGCCTTATATATGGTAGGAAATGAATTAAAAAAATTATTTTTAATTGGGGAGGAGAGGGACAGAGGGAGAGAGAGAGGGAGAGAGAGAGAGAGAGAGAGAGGGAGAATCTCAAGAAGGCTCCATGCTCAGCACAGAGCATGATACAGGGCTTGATCCCATGACCCTGGGATCGTGACCCGAGCTGAAATCAAGGGTTGTTCGCTCAACCAACTGAGCTGCCCAGGCATCCTGGAAACAAATTTCTTAACTCAATGTTTGTTTGATTTATTCATATTAAATACTTTCTTTTAGGGGGGTGCCTGGGTGGCTCAGTTGGTTGAGGATCTGACTCTTGATTTCAGCTCAGGTCACAATCCCAGGGTCTTTGGATCGAGCCTCTCATCAGGCTCCATGCTTAGCATGGAGCCTGCTTGAGATTCTCTCTCTCTCTCTCTCTCTCTCTCTCTCTCTCCCTCTGCCCCACTCCTCATCTCCCCTACTTATGCGTGCTCTCTCTAAAAAAAAAGTTTAAATAATTTCTTTTTTTTAATTGACAAATAGGATGGTGACATCATTATCATGCAAACCAAGCCAGAAGAAATAAGATTGCTAATACTTCATTCCAAAATGTATTTCAATCTTTTAAACATGATTGTTTCAGTAATATTTAGTAACTACAAGTACTTCAACTGAATCACGGACTATGCAAAAGAATATTTTTTCTTTTATTCTTAAAATAGCATCCTTTCTCTAATCTCAAACTATCACCTATTCCCAATGCATCCTACATTATGTGGTCGTAGTGTTTTCCTTAAAGTACCATATTTAACATTGCATTTTCCCTTTCAAGTTTTGACAATGTCTCCCAGCGTCATAACAAATCTAGTCTGAATGTCTCTATCTGATTTACTTCAGGGCCTTCAATACCCAGTCCCTCACTCCTTCTAGACTTTATCAGCCAACGGGTTATGCACACCAGTGGGTTTCACTTAGGTTCACGTGGCAGAGCCTGGTGCTGTGAGGGCGGCCTCCGTTTACCCTACATTATTATGACCATTTTTAATGAGTGCCATACAGTTAAAGGTTGGGAAACACTGTCAGATTCCACTTCAATTCTCGTTTACTTCCACCCAGCCTGCTCTGCTTTTAAACGAGCACATCCCGTAGCTTCATTTCGTGGCTGCTCTTCATACCTAGAATACCGTCCTTCTTTCTTTTGGACCATCTTCGAACAACCACGGGGAGTTTGTCTTCTTGTCCAGGACTCCAGAGTCCCTTCTCTGATTTCCTACTGCATTCACCCAGAGCACTTCACGGTTTTGACTCAATTCTTTGCTTTCACACGTTCCTTCTGCACACGTGTCGCAGTGGATAGCCACAATTAACCGCCCACTTGGGAGCCTGCACTTGAAAGAGGTCTCAGCGTTCAAACCGCACAGAGTCGAGAAGTTCCAGGTGCACGGTCTTGTGGTGTTCCGCCTCAGAGTGCCAACGAGTACCAGCTGCTCCAACTCATCTCTGCTGGTCCTCGTAGCTGTATCCTTTCAATCCCTCTGTCCTTCCAAGCTCCGCCTTCCCCTGTAAAGCCAGATCCACTTTCTTCCGCCTCTCTAGACCCTTCCAAAAGCTGAGTCTTCTCAATGTCCTGGGTTCCCCTTAGTTTCCGCAGAAGACTTCTTTCTCCACGGTTACCTGAATCCCAGCTTGGCAATTTCCCGGGACTCTGTGCACAGAATTTCCCAGCACTGACTTATTTCTGGAAACAGAATCCTGACTAGCTGCTCTGAACTACCTTGTTCTCCCTTCCTCTGCCCTCACCTCCATCCTCAGGAGACCCCCTTGAATCTCATCTCTAGCTTCCTTTCACAACTCCAAGACCTACCATGGACAAGAAGCTCCTAGCTTGTTCTGGAATCTTTGATCCCATAAATATCCAATATTTCTGGGCTTTCCCATAAATTAAAAAAAAACAAAAAACCCACTGGAGCATCTACATTCTGGTGTGTGTGGGGGGTAGAATTTAGTGATGTCTGATAAGGAAGAGGAATTTCCCTATAGAGAAGGAACACAGGATAATTTCACTTATGAACAGGGGAAATAAGGTGTGGAGAAATGATGTGGCTTGTTCATCATAGAGTGTATCAGAAATAGAGCTAGGGTGTCCTTATGGGGACTAGTTTCTCCTGGTTGACCCAGGACTTTCATGATTTTAGCATTCAAAGTCCACATCCCAGGAAACTACTCAGTCCCGGCAAATGGCTGATGACCATATGTGGTCTCCTGACCCCTGGGTCCCCAAGCAGTCCCTTTAGCAGGTTACAGAGGCCCAGCTTCCCTACCCACCCTACCTTTTCTCTATTATACCTGCTCCCTGATGAGCTGATACACCAGAGGTTAGTTAACAAGCCATTCAGGGCTGATAGTGTGTTTAATGTTTCCTTGAAAGCATATTACTTGCCCTTACCAGGGTTAAATTTCCCTCTCTTAGCCAAGTCTTCTGCGATGTAGCTTGGCTCTTTCTGTGGTTCTCATCAGCTTAAATCCTAAGGGGTTTGAACAAAAAATTTCACTCTGCTGATAATCCAGCTGTGTGTTTAAAGTTAATTTGTTATCTTAAGGACTAAGCCTGTTGGCTGAGACCCTGTTGTAATGAAAATTATGCCGCCTTGAATTTCTCCAGTGCTTTGTAGTCAACAAAGTTCTTTCTCTCTCCCCGCCCCCCCATCTCTCATTCTCTCTCTCTCTCCCTCTGTCTCTCTCTCTCTTTCTCACACACACACATGCACACACATCTTATTGAATGCTAACAATAACCCCTTGAGGATAGGCAGGTACTTATTGGTTGAAAGAAGTAAGAAGGGTAAGGAAAGAATTTCCTTACAAGTAGTTTCCTCTTGAAATGTCTTTAAGAAACATTTTATAAAACACACTTTCAAATCCTTTGTTTCTTTCAAACTTCATCTTCTAAGCATAAACCAAAATGGAGATCTAAATTGTTTGCAATCATTACGTAGAATAGCCAAACGATGGAAGCAGCCCAAGTGTCCAATGACAGATGAATAGATAAAGAAGATGAATGGATAAAAAAGAATGAAATCACGCCATTTGCAAAACCATGGATGGATCTAGAGGGTACAGGACATAATGCTAAGTGAAATAAATCGGTCAGAGAAAGATAAATACCCTATGATTTCACTCATATGTGAAATATAAGAAACAAAACAAATGAGCAAAAGAGAAAAAGAGAGAGGCAAACCAAGAAACACACTCTTAATTGTAGAGAACAAACTGATGGTTACCAGAGAGGAAGTGGATGCAGAATGGGGGAGATAAATGATGTTGATTTAAGAGTACGCTTATCATGATAAGAAACCAACAAAATTTTACAAATGAGTAGAAACACTTTTCTCTGCTCATGAATTGTTTGACTAGTTCCCCTGGAAAAAATGAAAAAATAATTTTAAAACATTGTCTGGAATCAGTTGTTGGCCACCACACAACTTTGAGAAAGCCCAGAGTAGGGCTGGGGGTTGGGATCCTGGACCAGCTTCTCCCTCCCAACACAGCCACCAACAGGCCCTGGAGTTAGGGTTGCGCCCTCTGTCATCAAAGCCTGGCAGGCCCTGCTTCTGTACCCCTTCCCTCCCGGAATATTGCTTCTGTGGGGAAATGCAAACTGATAAACCTTCCCCTGAAATACTACCTGGCTGTAAATTAGGAACTGTCAATAAAGAACATCTCATCTTTTGGTTTCTATTGTGTAATCTTGTAGACACAGGTTCCTGTTTTAAGTACCATGAATCAAACAAAGCTCTGGGCAAAAGTGACGCTAAAATGCTGCCTCTTCAAGTATGAGATTTTAAACATTTAGTGCTGTTCAATTCATATTAATTATATAGTTTAAATTCTTACATGAGGCTTTGGTAAAGTTTCAGTAACTCTCTGTTACACTGAATTAAATGACATTCAACCACCAGCTTATTCTCCTCAGGGGATTTTGTATACAGTAAAGTCTGGAATTAAAAAGAGCCCCAGGAGATTCTTATGGTTGGGCACGTTTAAGAAACACTGAAAGAGAGTAGGTACCATTTTGGAAGAATCTCATCCTTAGACTAAAACCCTTTATAATGGCATATGAGGCTCTGTAAGACCAGCCTCTCCAGCCTGTCCCATGCAAGGCCCCCCCTGGGACTCACCAATCCAGGTACACTGGCTTCATCTTATTTACTGGAACCCATTAAGCACCTTTCCACCTCAGAGTCTTTGCTTTTCATTTCCCTGTGGGGAAAGTACTTTCTGCTTCTTTTCCCTTAGTCAAATCAGGTTCATCTTTCATATCTCAGCTTAATCCTACGTCATTACGTTAGGACCCCCACCCTGACACAAGTCTCTAAACATTCTGTTCCTCTCCCTCATAGTACTTAACCACAGTTTGTCATATAATTGCTCACTAGTAGCTTAATGTCTGATTCTCACACCAGGCTGTAAATTCTGTGAGTGCAAGAATCATGTGTGTTTTGTTTATCATTGTGGCTTTAACCCCCAGAATGTGCCTGGGACAGAAAAATGGGCTCAGTAAGTAGCCGCTTCAGTTCCATTGTTCATGCCATTGGCTGGATTTGAGATTTTTGAAGCATTTCTCTGTTTCTAGTCTATTCATCTTCCAAGCCATGAGGTCCACTACTGCCATGCTAACCTTCTAGATGTGGATAACCTCTGAATGTCCACAGCTGTCCCCGTGTCCCATATTGGCCTGTCAAAATCCCCAGATATAATTAGACAGAGTACATTTATTAAGAATGTACTGTGCACAGTGCTAGATACTTTATATAGTCCATCTAATTTTCTCCTCACAACCACCCTTGAGGAATGTTGTCTTGATTCCACATGTGAGAAGGGAAAGGCTTAGAAAGATTAGGTAACTAATCTACTGGGGTCATAGGGCTTACAAGAAGTGAAACCAAGATGGCAACCTGATGTCTAAACTCTTGCATTCTTGACTTTCAAGCACATGTTTTATTCATTAGAATCAGGTTTGGCTGTGCATGACAGAAAAGCCCAAAGTGCAGTAATGGTAACTTAAGGAAGACATAAAATTACTTCTTTCTCATGTTAAAGAGACCAGGAGAAAGTAGGCTGGGGTTGTCACCCTAGTAGTTACATGATCTCATTTTTCTCTAAGGCTCACATACTGGCTGCTGTATGGAAAACTAAGTGTAGGAAGATAGACCTGGAGTCAAAAAACCAGTAAGATTATTGGGGTATCCAGGTGAGAGAGGATGGTAGCTTGGGTTCAGGTGGTGGCTACGGAGTTGAGAAGAAGAGACATTTCAGAGAAGTTTAGGAGGTAAAGTTGGCAGGGCATAGTGAGAGGTTGGAAATGCTATTTCCAAGACTACATGGATTAACTCAAGTGTAAAAGTCAAATCTGAACTTTAAATTCCGCATAGGACTAGTCTAATGACACTGTTCTAAGCACTGAAACACTAAGGTAGACCCAGAGGATATCATCCCAGCCAAAGTGTAAACTATCTGGCCTGGGCCTTTGTTACAAGAATCAAAGACTATAAAGAAAAAATTATAGCTCCTTAACTTGCTGCCTTAAGCGAGAGCCTTCAATCAAGGTGTTCCACAAGGAAAACAGTCTTCTTTATAGCCTATGAACCACACCTCATCCCAAATAGACTTGCTGTCAGTGAAGCCAGGAGCTCTCGTACCTGGAGTTGCTCTAAAATGTTTTCCTCCTACTAAAAAGTGGTCTAATAGTTACCATGAACTACTTACCTAGGTTTTGTTGGTATGGAGCCGTGCCTCTCGTGGTATTTCCAAATAATCATTTGCTTCTGTCTCCTTTCTTAATACATATTTCTTTTTTTTTTAATTCCCCATGCCCCTCCCTGCTTTCTTAACTCATATTTCTAAACTGAAGATATCTAAGCAAATTATTATCAGGATTGTCATTGTGGCTTTATGATAATTTTAACATCCTTTGCAAATTGTCCCATCTTTTTAGGAGCAAGAGGAAACAGTATATAAAACTTATTTGTTGCTGCTCTCCTTTTTGCACCAGAAAAAGAATTGATGGCTTTAGAAATAAGAGGTGAGGACTGTGAACGGAGCAAACAATGATGAAACAAGCTTGATGTCATAGAATCAAAATTTACACTTAAACACAGCTCTGCTATGTCTTTTTCTCATTTATATTTAACCTCAAGTCTCTAATAAACCTGCAGAAACTTCTTTTTATACATGTAAAGTACATAAGTGTTTTCTTTGCAAAGTAATAATTAGCATACCTTAATATTATTAAAGTATACCCTCTAGGAATTACTAGGTAAATACCCAATTATACCCAAAATTATACCCAAATATTATACCCAAATTTATACCCAAAATAATACCCAATTATGTTACTTGGCTATATTTAGCAGTTTTAACTTAATTTCATTACAAAAGCACTAAAAATAAGGTTAATGAAAAAACTCTGAAATCTTACAAAGGTGGCCAAGATGAGTTTAGATGATCTGGGGGTCAATTGTGTGTGTGGAAGAGGCAGGCATGTTATTCTCTCTCTCTTTTAAAGGTAACAATGAATTCTGCCTCTATCCCCAATGTTGATTGATTCAGTCAGAAAAGCTAAAAGGCAGCCTTAGCATTTAGCAGCTCCAAGGATGCATATTTAGGGATTCTGTAGCACCTACCCACCACCAACGCACTCTCAGGCTCTCCTTGGACCTTGTCAACACCCAAAACTGCTTCAGTTATGATATCTTAAGCTCCATTGTTCCAGCCTCTGATCATGACCTCCTGTCCTTCCAGCTCTGTCCATCCCTCCCAACTTGGAACCCCCCACTCTTCCCTTGCCCCCCACTCCCTCTCTCACTGAGCATCTCTCACCTCATTTATCACTCCAACTAGTACCCTCAACTTGCCCTCCTGGTCATATTCTTATTACACCTACCCTGCAAAACCAGGGATGGGCCCTAAATCCATTTTTTGTCCAACCCATATTGACGATATTGGGCTCAGTGGAAAAAAAAGCACACAGCCCAGTACAATATGGCATCTGGACTCAATCAGGCTCTCTGAGCCACTTGGAAATCCTTTCGTATATCCATGATCAGCTTCCGTACCATCTATTTCATTTCTTTTTTTTTTTTTTTTTAATATTTATTTATTTTGAGGGAGAGAGAGGCTGTGGAGGAGGGGTAGAGAGACAGGGGGAGAATCCCAAACAGGATACTTGCTGTCAGCTCAGAGCCCAAAGCGGGGCTTGATCCCAAGCACTGTGAGATCAGGAGCTGAGCCAAAATCAGGAGTCCAATGCTTAACTGACTGAGCCCCCTGGGCGCCTCCATCTGTTTCATTTCAAACACAATATCCTCTTTACCTTAAACTTCTAATTTGCCTTCTCTCCCCTGAGTCTCAGCAGAAGGCCTTGTCGTCTCTTTACACCCCAACTGGAAACCTATCTGCAGCCACCTTCAAGCGCTTTTGATCTACAGAGCTTTTAATTCATGTTTCTCCGGCTCAATAAGTGAAAGAGTTACTAGGAATTTCCTCATTTTGTGTTACTATTTTTAAAACATTAAACTTATAAGCAGTGAAGAGTACCTACCGAGCAACTGCTCTTACTGAGAGGAAAGGAAGAAAAAACACAGACCTGAGGTCCTTTATGAATGTAGGGATATAAATATATGGTCATATATACAAATATATGGGTATATACAGGCACATATATATGTTAAACAGCTTCATTGACTACAAGTCACATACCATATAATACACCCATTTAAAGTGTTGAACAGTTTTTAGTATATTCACAGAGTTGTGCAACTATCATCAAAATCAATTTTAGAACATTGCATCACCCCAACAATAAACCCTATATCTATTAGCGGTCATTCCCTCATTTCCCTCCAAACTACCAGCCCTAGGAAATGGCTCTTCTATTTATGTCTCTATGGAGTTGCCTCTTCTAGGCATTTTATATAAATGGAATCACATAGTGCATGGCCTTTTGTGTTTGGCTTCTATCACTTAGCAGAATGTTTTAAGGTTCATCCATGTTGTAGAATGGATTGGAACGGTGTTTCTTTTTATCGCCAAGTAATATTCTATTGTCTAAGTAATACCACATTGTATTTACCAGTTCATTAGCCCGTGGATGTTTGGGTTGTTTCTGCTTTGGGGCTATTATGAATCATTGCTGCTATCGCCATTCATGCACAAGTTTTTGCATGGACATGTGTTTTCTGTTCTCTTGGTTATGTTCCTGGGGGTGGAATTGCTAGGTCATATGGTAACTCTGTGTTTACCCTTTTGAGGAACTATCAGTCTGTTTTTCAAAATGGCTACACCGTTTCACATTCCCATCAGCAATGAATGTGTAAAGCTTCCAGTTTTTCCACATTCTCATCAAAACTTGCTATTTTCCCTCTTTCTGCTCCTAGGCATCCTAATGGGCGTGAGGTAATATCTCATTGTGGTTTTGATTTGCATTTTCCTGATGTTTAATGATATTGGGTATCTTTTCATACACTTATTGGCCACTAGTATCTATTCAGACACTTTACCCTTTTTACATTGGGTTGTCTTGTTATATTCAGGTTGTAAGAGTACTTTACATATTCTAAATACAAGTCCCCTACCTGATAATATGATTTGCAAGTATTCTCTACCGTCCTGTGGATTTTCTTTTCGCTTGCTTGATGGCAAAGAACAAAAATGTCTAATTTTGATGATGTGACATTTATCTATTTTTTGCTGTTGTTGCTTGTTCTTTTGGTGTCATATCTATGAAACCATGGCTTAATCCAAGATCTCAAAGATTTACACCTATGTTTTCTTCTAAGAGTTTGAGCTCTAGCTTCTCCAGTTTGAGCTAACTTTTGTATGAGATGTGAGGTGGGGCGTCCAACCTCATTCTTTTGCATGTGGCTCTCCAGTTGTCCCAGACTATTCTTTCTCCAGTGGATGGCCTTGGCACCCTTGTCAGAATCAACTGATTATAAATGTGAGGGTGTACTTCTGGACCTTCAATTCTATCTATTGAAATATATGTCTCTACTTATGCTAGTACCATATTGTCTTGATGACTATAGCTTTGTAGTAAGTTTTGAAATTGGGAAGTGTGAATCTTTCATCTTCACTTGTCTGTTTCAATATTGTTTTGATTATTTTGGGTCCCTTGAATTTCCAGAAGAATTTTAGGATCAGCTTGTTGATTTCTGAAAAAACAACAACTGGGATTTTGATAAGGATTGTGTTGCATCCAAGGTGTCCTGGGGAGTGTACAATATATATTTTTTAATGTTTTATTTATTTTTGAGAGAGAGACAGAGCATGAGCAGGGGAGGGGCAGAGAAAGAGGGAGACACAGAATCTGAAGCAGGCTCCAGGCTCTGAGCTGTCAGCACAGAGCCCAACATGGGGCTCGAACTCACGAACTGCAAAGTTATGACCTGAGCCGAAGTCGGACACTTAACCAACTGAGCCACCCAGGCACCCTGGGACTTGGTGGGGGGGCAGTGTCCATATTAAGTCTCTATTTGTTTAGATCTTCTTGAATTTCTTTCAACGGTATTTTGTAGTTTTCAGAGTATAGGTTTTATATGTCTTTATTAAATTTATTCCTAAGTATTTTGTTATTTTTGATGCTATTGTAAATAGAAATGGTTTCCTAATTTCATTTTCAGATTTTTTTTTCATTGTGACTATATAGAAAACGTTTTTGTGTGTGTATTAATCTTGTATCCTGGGACCTTGATGAAATCATGTATTAGCTGTAATAGTTTCTTTGTGTGGATTCCTTAGGGTTTTCAGTAGATAAGATCACGGTCACCTGCCACCTGAAGGTTCTTAGGGATGACAACAACTGCACAATGTTAGGACTAAGCTGGAGGTGGATCTTCAATCCCTTCAAAATAGAGATGTGTTTTTTGCTGGAAGTTCTTCATTATTCCAGTTAGAAAGGATGAGTCCTCAATTACAAAATTCACCACTAATTCTTTACACATTACATTTCAATTAATGCAGCTGAGAAACACAGTTTTGTTTTTTGACCACAAGGGTTGCACTTATCCATCTATGAAAATACATGAGATCATGACTGCAAACAACTGTCAGTGTTTATCTTTTTCATTCAGAACGCAGCCTGATTTCATGGAAAGACCTCCTTGGATTTAGAATTGGAAGGCTGGTTTTTAGTCCAGCTCTGTCCGTATAAGCAGTACTGTTACAGGGTTATTGTTGAGAGTCCAGGGAGGGGCCAGCTGCTTCCTGGGGCTTTCTTCTGTAGGCTGGCTGTTTCCCCTATAGAGGATTGAGCCTTAGCGAGGTGGCAGTGCCCTGGACCAGAGGAGGCAGGGCCGGCTGTGCAGTTTCCTTGGGAAATACCTACCTCTTTTTAGTCACAGCATTTCCCTGGTTTCATCAGGGATAATTCCTGATGATAATTTTTCTTAGTCTAAAACTATTATTGGGGCACCTGGGTGACTCAGTCAGCTGAGCGTCCAACTTCGGCTCAGGTCATGATCTCACGGTCCATGAGTTCAGCCCCGCGTTGGGCCCTGTGCTGGCAGCTCAGAGCCTGCTTTGGATTCTGTGTCTCCCTCTATTTCTCTGCCCCTCCCTCACCCTCTCTCTCTCTCTCAAAAAAAAAATTAAAATAGTTTTAAACTATTATGGCATTTCACCTCAATGAGGAAACCCTCTCAAGCTGAGAGTGGATCTGTTTTTGGTGAAGGTATTTCCAGACCTTCCCTGGCCTGGTACCTGTGGACTGAAGAAGATCTACAAAATGGATGGGAAAGTCACAATAGTGATCTGGAAGAACAAACAGGCTGTGGCCTTATCTTAATCACAGAGCCAAGGCTTGTCACCAGGATGGAGAACTGGCAGGGGAACTTCCATGCCTTCTCATAAGGCTCATTGCTTTGGCTGCATCACTGCGTCCTTCCTTAATATGCAATTAAGGACTGAATTTATAGGAGACAAACAACATGTCAGTTTTACGATAGCCAAAGCCTATAATCTGAACATGTGTTTTCCCAGCTGGGCTCAATAGCGTAGTGGCAAGAACGTGGCCCTAAAGACAGTTTGTCCTTAGATTTTAAATCCTGGCTCCCTCTCTTAACAGCATGTGACCTTGGCAATTTACTTAGCCTTTCTATGCCCCTACTTCCTCATCTGTAAAGAGAGCAAATTGTAGTTCACAGAAATGATTGTGAGAATTGGAGAAAATATATACAGTCCTCACCATATGATAAGCACATAATATATTTTGGCTATTAGGTGCAGGAAGAGGAATATTCTTCAAGACATTTTGTTGATGAAGCTAAGAAAACTATTTCAAGTCCGTTCCAGTGGTGTTCAAACGAACAGTCACCAAGAATCACTTTTTTCAATGAAAATTCCCAGGCTCTACCCCCAGACTTTCCACTTCAGAAGTCAGTGGCAGGGCCCATGCGTCTGCATCTTTAATGACACCTGTACTCCATCCAGTATTCTGATTCAGGTGATCCATGGGCACTTTTTAAAATTACCTTTAACTTTTAAAATATTTTTTTAAATGTTTATTCACTTTTTTGAGAGACAGAGACAGAGTGTGAGCAGAGCAGGGGCACAGAGAGAGGGAGACGCAGAATCCGAAGCAGGCTCCAGGCTCTGAACCGTCAGCACACAGCCCCATGCGGGGCCCGAACTCACAAACCATGAGATCATGACCTGAGCCGAAGTCGGACGCTCAACCGACTTTACCTTTAATTTTGATGTAACTTTAAGTTTACAGAAAAGTTGCAAAAACGGCACAAAGAACTCATATATGCTTTACAAAGATTCATCAATTTTTATTTTGCTACCTTTACACTATTACTCTCTTTTTCCTCTATTTGTCTCTATCTAGAAAATTTTTCTGTAAATCATTTGATAGTGGGTTATATATCATACCTCTTTGACTCTTTAAAACTTCAGTGTGTATTTCCTAAAAAAAAGAATATTCTTGGGGCACCTGAGTGGCTCAGGTGGGTAAGCAACCGACTAAAGCTCAGGCCATGATCTCATGGTTCATGAGTTTGAGCCCCACATCGGGCTCTCTGCTATTGGTACAGAGCTGGCTTGTATCCTCTGTCTCCCTCTCTCACTGCCCCTCCCCAACAGCTCTCTCAAAAATAAATAAACATAAAAAAAATTTTTTTTGATGTTCTCTCTACGTAAGCACTGGTCAGTTAACAAATTCAGGAAATTTAACATTGATAAGATACTTTTATCTAATATACAATCCATATTCCAATTTTATCAATTGCCTCAATATGCCTTTTATCACAACTTTTTCTCCCCATACAGGATCCACTCCAGGGGCCACATACATATTGTATTTAGTGTGACATCTCTTTTGTCTCCTTCCACCTGGAACAGTGCCTGAGCCCATCTTTGTTTTTTTATGACATTGACATTTTTAAGCCAATTATTTTACAGAATATCCCTTATTGTGGGTTTGACTGATGTTTTCTAGTGATTAGATTTGGGTTATGTATTTTTGGCTAGAATCCTACATAGCTGATGTGTCCTTTTCAGAATATCTCCTCTAGAGGAGATACATGATACCCATTTGCTTCTTATTGGTGAGATAGACCACACTTACAGTAGCCACCTTCTGTTCCAAAGAGGCTTCAGAACCTCAAGTGGTCAGAGAAGGGATCAGGACTTTTACTGTTCTGAATTTTCTGATTGTGGGTTTGTTAAAGGGCTTATCTGTCCATTGCCTAGGAACTTCAGAAGATCATATATTAAACACACTGCTGTTACATTCAAAACCAAATCCTATCTTTATGTTTAAACTTATACAGTTCCCTACCTCTCCTTTCCATTTCTTTGATTTTTGTTGTTGTTGTTGTTTGTTTAAGTAAGCTCTATGCCCAACTTGGGGCTTGAACTCACGACCCTGAGATCAAGAGCCATGTGCTCTATCAACTGAGCCAGCCAGGCACTACTGCACCCATTTAACTCTGGATCATGACTTCTGTGTTAATGCAGGTAATCTATGTGATGTATCATTTAACATAACGGGACACACCCGTGCTGGTGATGGTAGTTTGAGGCTAGTAGAGATAACTTAGTTTCTTGCATCACACGTTTTACAATGACATATCAGCTTCCTCTTCGATGGTGTGCTTGAAAGTGCTCACTTATCCTTCCATTACCTCTAAAACACACTTAGGCATGACCTCTAACTGCTGTTTTACTCTATTACTTATGTTTTCATGTAAAAATCCCTGGGCTGCTCTCTCAGTATATCTACTTCATTGTAGACAATATAATTCTCTTGGCATGCATGCATGCATGCATGCATTCCTTCATTAATTCATTCGTTCATTCTACAAGTAGTTTGAAGACTAAGAAAGACTATGCTTTAAGTCTTTAAAAAGCTGGCATTTCTTGAGACCAGCTCCACGTCAGTCACCACGAAGTGCCTCACAGCCAGAGAGGAATCTCTTTGTTGCTACCACTTTACGGACAAAGAAACAGAATTAAATAACTTACTTGACACCAAGCCACTAAAAAGTGATAGAACTAGGATTTAATCCTAGGTCTAATAAGCTCTAAACATACTGTATATGGGCACCACCAATAGAATTGCAATGGTAGGGGCGCCTGGGTGGCTCAGTCGGTTAAGTTTCCGACTTCAGCTCGGGTCATGATCTCACAGCTCGTGAGTTCGAGCCCCGCATCGGACTCTGTGCTGACAGCTCAGAGCCTGCAGCCTGCTTCAGATTCTGTCTCCGGCTCTCTCTGCCCCTCCCCAGCTTGTGCTCTGTCTGTCTGTCTCTAAAATAAATAAACATTAAAAATTGTTTTTAAATAAAAAAAAAATTTTTAAATGATAAAATTGCAATGGTAAAGATAGAATGAGCAAATGAAGTTCACAAATTTCAGAATGTCAGAATTAGGTATGCCTGTCAACATTGAAAGGGCAACTTCATGTCAGATGAGAGCATTACCTTCCAAAATGTCCAGGAAACTTAAGGAACTATTACCCCGCAGGACCCTTCAGGAGAAAACCAGAAGTATCATAAAAGATTCTTTTGAAAAATTTGAAAATAAAGTTGAAGTCTCAGTGTTCTTGCCCCGATCCCACCCACCCTCCTTCTTCCTTTCCCATAGGTTACTATTATTGTGTTTTTATACTTTGCATAAATGATGTCATTAAAAATATAAATAAATACAAATAGATGCAAAAATAGCATACTATATACAATAATGTACACTTGATGTTGCCACTAACCATGTTTTCAAGACCTAGCACTTCTTTTTTAAAAAATTTTTTTTTCCAACGTTTTTTATTTATTTTTGGGACAGAGAGAGACAGAGCATGAACGGGGGAGGGGCAGAGAGAGAGGGAGACACAGAATCGGAAACAGGCTCCAGGCTCCGAGCCATCAGCCCAGAGCCCGACGCGGGGCTTGAACTCACGGACCAGGAGATCGTGACCTGGCGGAAGTCGGACGCTTAACCAACTGCGCCACCCAGGCGCCCCTCAAGACCTAGCACTTCTAGTAATCATGTAATCTAGTAATCGTGTAATCTAGTAATCATCTAACACACAATGTCTAAATATACATTTTAAATGCACTTATTTTTTTATGTTTATTTATTTTGAGAGAGAGTGAGAGAGAGAGCATGCATGCGTGCAGGGGTGGGGCAGAGAGAGAGGGAGAGGGAGAATCCCAAGTAGGCTCCATGCTGTCAGCACAGAGCCCGACGTGGGGCTCAGTCTCACAATCCATGAGATCATGACCTGACCTAAAATCGAGAGTCAGATGCTTAACCAACTTAGCCACCCAGGCGCCCCAATGAATTTATTTTAATGACCATATAGTATGTGTATACCATGTGGAATGAATTCTCACATTTATTTATGTGTTCTCCTAATGAAACATATTTGGCTTATAATGGGTTCTCAGGGAACCTAAGATTGATTGAAAAATGCCTTTAATGTTTGAGATTAGCATTGTGAATAAAGCCCTAAAAGCCAAAGAGGATAAAAGGTGTCTGGAGTTGCATTTAGCATTAGGAAGACCGTTTGGCTTGAGCCTTAAGGTTTCAAAAAGACACACCTTATTTCAATAACTACTATGTATTAGGAAACGAGAGACAAATGTAAAGGAGAAGCTATATTAAATACTAATTAATGTTATATGTATTCTCATATGTGTACATTGTCCTTGTTTGTTTGTTTGTTTGTTTAATAAGCTTTATTTTTTAGAACAGGTTTAGGTTCACAGCAAAATTGAACCTATAACCTATAACCCCCCACCCCCTCACACATGCACAGCCTCCTACACTATTAATATCATGCACCAGAGTGGTACATTTGTTATAATCAATGAATGTATGCTGATACATCATTAATCATCCAAAGTCCATAGTTTATATTGGGGTTCACTTTTAGTGTTGTATATTCCATAGGTTTTGATAAATGTATGATGATACATATCCGCCACTGTGGTATCAGACAGAATAGTTTCACTGCCATAAAAATCACTAATCTTTTCACTATGTCCATTGTTTTGCCTTTTCCAGAACGCCACATAATTGGAATCATACAGTATGTATGTAGCCTTTTCAGATTGGCTTCTTTCATTTAGTAATACCCATTTAAGTTTTCTCCATGTTTACATGACTTGATAGCTCATTTCTCTTTAAGTGCTGAATAATATTCCATAATTGTCTAGATGTACTACAGTTTGTTGATTCACCTACTGAAGGACATCGTGTGTCTTCCAAGTTAGGGCAATTATGAATAAAGTCTCTATAAATACCTGTGTGTAGGGTTTCCTGTGTACATACGTTTGCAACTGCTTTCAGTAAATACCAAGGAGCATGATCTCTGGATTGTATGGTGAGAATGTATTTAGTTTTAAGAAACTGTCAAACTGTCTTCCAAAGTGGCTGTGCCATTTTACATTCTTACCATCAGTGGATGAGAGTTTCTGTTTATCCCCATCCTCACCAGCGTTTGGTGCTGTCAGTGTTTTGGATTGTGGTACCTCTGATAGGTATTAGTGGCTGTCATTGTTTTAGTTTGCAAATCCATAATGCACATGATATTTAGTATATTTTCATATGCTTACTAACATCTGCATATCTACTTTGGTGAGATATCTGCTCCAGTCTTTTGCCCAATTTTTAATTTGGTTGTTTGTTTTCTTTTTGCTGAGTTTTAAAGTTCTTTGCATATTTTGGATAGCAATCTTTTATCAGATGTGTTGTTTATAAATATTTTCTCCCAGTCTGGCTTGTCTTCTCTTTCTCTTTACATTGTCATTCACAGAGCATGAGTTTTTAGTTTTAAACATTTAAAAAAAATTTTTTTAATGTTTTTATTTTTATTTTTGAGACAGAGAGACAGAGCATGAGCAAGGGAGGGGCAGTGAGAGAGGGAGACACAGAATCCAAAGCAGGCTCCAGGCTCTGAGCTGTCAGCACAGAGCCTGAGGTGGGGCTCTAACTCACAGACTGTGAGATCATGACCTGAGCTGAAGGCGGATGCTTAACTGACTAAGCCACCCAGGCACCCTGAGTTTTTAGTTTTAATGAGGTCCAGCGTATCAATTATTTTTTCAGGGATGGTGCCTTTGTGTTGTACCTAAAAAGTCATCGCCAAACCCAAGGTCATCTGGATTTTTTTTCCTATGTTATCTTCTAGAAATTTTATAACTTTGTGTTATACATATAGGTCTTCGATCTATTTTGAATTAATTTTTGTGAAGGGTGTAAGGTCTGTGTCTAGATTCACTTTTCTGTACCTAGATGTTCTGTTGTTCCACATTTATGGAAGAGACTATCTTTGTTCCATTGCATTGTCTTTATTCCTTTGTCAAAGATCAATGTATGTCTACTTGTATAGGGTGTCTATTTTGCTTCATTGATCTATCTCACTATTCTTTTACCAATACCACATTGTCTTGATTACTATAGCTTTATCATAAGCCTTGAAGTTGAGTAGTGCCAGTCTTCTGACTTTCTTCTTCTCCTTCAATATTGGGTTGATTATTCTGGGTCTTTTGCCTCTCTACATAAACTTTAGATTCAGATTGTTGATATTCATAAGATAACTTGCTGAGATTTTGATTGGGATTTTTTTTCTTGTCTAATTGCTTTGGCTAGGACTTCCTCTCTACTAAGCCACTTATCATCACCTATCCACTTTCCATCAACAATAAAATGTTGTTGACATCCCTCATTTGCTGTGGTCCCCATTCTTTTCTTTTTCTTTGTGGATTTGTATCTTTTTTAAATCCCCCCCTTAACATTTTAGTGATATTTCAGAAGAAACAGAAATAAATAAATATGATTAATTCGTTAGGTTACCCAGAAGTGTATTTATTTTTCATATATCATCACTTTAAAAATTATGGCTAAGGGACCAAAAAAGCTGCAAGCTGTAGGGCTTCTTTCAACTTTTAGGTAGGTCTGATAGCTACAATCTTCATAAACTCTTCCTAGAGACAGAATCCCAAATGAATAATAGGTCTGACACAATATCCACATTTTCACATTTTTATGTACAAACACAAATTAGTGGATGATTATGTGCTTTGCAGAAGGATTTACTATGGGACATAGTTAGCTCCCCTAGGATATCTAGAGTAAAATTTTATGTGCAAAATCTCAATTTATAGCTAATGAGAATATAATCATTATATATAATATAGTGTACTTCTATCTTTCTGCTAGCCATGTCACTAAGCGTATTCTTTAATTTGGAAGCTGGAGTTTAGTAAATGGCGCCAACATTTAAATCACATTCTTATAGACTCACAAAGAAGTGGAAACTGTAAAGAAGAGGACACACAGAGAGAAAACAGGCTTTGAGAAGGATTGGACAACAAGGTAGGATGACAGCCACAGGTGACAGAAGGCCATCTGAGTACCTGTACCTGCGGAAAGGTACCACCAAGATAATGTAAAAACAATGCTGAGTTCTCACTCATTGTAATGGAGATGGTAATGGAGAGATTAAGGGCAGGGAGGTGGGAGGTTGGAGCAAACAACTGTTGCAGACATGAACCTAGTGTCAAGGGCATGACTGTTGTGAAACCAAGAGTTTCCAAGTTATAAGATGTACTGGCTTTGAATAATGGGTTGTGTATCAAGAGTGTTCTAAATTAACAATAACGGCCAAGAGAGGCGACCTAGAGAATTGAAAGGGAAAAAAAGTAAAGAAAAAAGACTCAGTGAGGATCAGAAGGAAGGAATCTTTCCAGGTCGATTTCAGAATGTCAAAAATATTGATATTCCAAAAGAGGGGGAGAGGGAAGACATGTGGCCTAATTAACAAGGAAACAGTATATGTGATGACATCAGGGACAAACCAAACAAAAACATAGTGAAGAGGGCCTCATAAAGCATTAATATAATAACCAACATATATTCAGCATTTACTACATAAGAAGCACAATGCTAAATATCATAGCATTATCACATTTAATCTTCACAGCAGCGCTATGAAGTAAGAACTATTGCCTGATTGATAGATGAGGAAACTGAGATTTTGTAACTTTAAATACTTGTTCACGGTCTCATGAACTCAAGTCTGCCTGGCTCAAAGTTGGAGCATGTGTTTCTAATTCATAGCATCAGTAATAATTACTATTTCATAAATATCACTTATGTGTCAGGCACATTATATACTTATCTTTATTCCTCACTTCAGCTCTGAAGTAGATTTAAATAATCATGAAGTTTTAATAAGGTATCATGCCTTATTAAATATTAATGGTAGCCTTAAACCAGTCCTGTGAGGTAACTGTACAGATATTTATAGGATATTATCAATTATTAATAATATTTTGATGGAGATTTACATTCAAAAGTATGAAAAGCTGATATTGAATTCCCTCAAAAGCAAACCACCTTTAGCCTCTGTGTCCTCCTCCTCCTCTTCCTCCCCAGTTCCTAGTACATCTTAGCTTACTCCTGTACCCAGTTCTAGCTGCTGCTCCTCACACCCAGGCTGGAGCCCATCCTAACTGAGGCCGGGAGTCTGTCTTAGTTTATTCCAGCTGCTATAACAGAGTACCATAACAGGGAAGTCCAAGATCAAGGTGCCAGCAGACTCAGTGTCTGGTGAGAGCCTGCTTCCTGGTTCGTTGAAAAGCCATCTTTTCCCTGTGTCCTCACAGTGATGGGCAAGGTTGCTCTCTGGGATCTCTTTCATAAGAGCACTAATCCCATTTGTGAGAGTGGAGCCTAGAACCTCCCAAAGGTTCCACCTCCTAATACCGTCACATTAGGAATTTAGGATTTCAACATGAATTTGAGGGGTGGGGGGTGGGGAAGGACACAAACATTCAGTACATAGCAGGTTTCGGTATTTACAGGCTTAGCCTGTCCCCATAACCTCATCTCATGGAGTTCAGAAGTAAGTCTAGTCTCTAACACCTGGAGTCAGACTCCCTAATTATGGCTGCTGGGTAACCACTGCCCTGTTTCTTTAGTTTCTGGGAAGACCTGGGATTCAGTGTTCCTGAGGAATGCACAGAGGGTGATCGTGTTGATCTGTGAGGCACATGTCTCACTGCTTGGCCCTCAGCACACCTAGTCCTGAATTTTGACACGTATCCTGACCAGGACCTCGGTGCTGAGGCTGCAAATCAAAGGTCAGCGGGTTGGAACTATGCATTTCATGGCCAGGGTCACTGTTCTCCAGACTTTGAGTTGTTTTTTGCTGCAATCTCAATTTCATTTAGCTGTACTCCCTGCCCACCTCCAACCTACCTTCCAGTGCCAAGTTTTCTGAAACTGTGATTAAGGTAACTAGGCCTCATGGGCTTTGTGCCTTCTCTGCCCAGCCGGGCCCCTATCCAAAGCAGTATGCTGCAGCAAGGAAAGACCTGGAGACAGATTTTCCATAGCACTTGCTCAAGATGCTTAAACTTGAGGGTGTCTGTTAGCAGTGGGAGGTGTAGAGTATTCTAGGTGGGGAGAGAAAGCAGGTTGTCATAGAGAATTTTTTGCTGGTAACTTGTCTACTGTGATCTCAAAAGAAAGGTGTATGGGGCGGGGGGCTGGGTGGCTCAACCGGTTAAGCGTCCAACTCTTGATTTTGGCTCATGATCTCATGGTTCGTGGATTTGAGCCCTGAACTAAGTGCAGGGCCTTCTTGAGATTCTCTCTCTCCCTCTCTCTCTTCCCCTTCCCTGCTCGTGCACGCGCATGTGCGTGTACTCTTTCTCTCTCAAAATAAATAAATGAATAGACTCAAATAAAAAAAAAAGAAAGAGATATGAATCTCCAAGACACAAGTATTTTGTTGTAAATTATTTACTCATTCTAAATGAATATTCACTTCCAGATCTAATTTTTAAATTTTTATTATTTTTCTAAAAGAAGGGCCCCCAAATTTTATAAGCTTCAAGCCCACAAAACCTGGATCTGCCTTTGGGAAGACTCATACCCAAGCCTCATCTCCAGAGACTGTGATTTCATTGATCTGGGGCAGTAGATCTCAGCTGAGGTAAAATTATCCCACCATGTGGATATCTAGCAGTGTCTAGAGACATTTTTGGTTATCACAACTGAGAATGGGGGAGGTTTGCTATTGGCATTAACAGATAAATGCCAGAGATGCTGCTAAAGATCCTACAAGGACAGGACCGCTCCACAACAAAAAATTATCTGACCAAAAATGTCAATGGTGTTGCTCTGAGCATTGGCGTTCTTCAAAATCTTCCCAATTAATTTGAATATGCAAATGGGGTTGAGAACAACAGTTCTAGAGATAACAATAGCTAACCTTTATTACTGAGTACTGTGTGCCAGCCACTGTTCTAAATGAATTAACTTATTTAGTCTCTGGAGTAAGCCTATGAAATAAGTACTATTACTATTCCCATTTTACAGCTGTGGAAACTGAGGTACAAATATTAAAAACACATCCTAAAATTCAATCCCAGACAGTTGGGTTCCAAAGTCTGAGCAGTTG
Source organism: Panthera pardus (assembly GCF_024362965.1). Taxonomy (NCBI): domain Eukaryota; kingdom Metazoa; phylum Chordata; class Mammalia; order Carnivora; family Felidae; genus Panthera; species Panthera pardus. The sequence goes on from NW_026526777.1 coordinate 37,631,761, forward strand.
ACTAGTATTGCACACCTGAGCCTCCTTGACTGACTTATTTCATCCAGCTAGAGCTCTCTAGGGGAAAGGGAGGGAGAGTGCCTGGTGGCTCCCATAGCCATAATCCTGCCTACCCCCAACACTCAGAAATGAAAAGGAGAAAAGGTCTCAAAGTAGATACAGCTGAGGAGGCAGGGGGTGGGGGTGGTCTAGATCCACTCTGAAGTTTATGTCAACAGAGAGCAGTTGGGGGTATGGGTATTTGTTCCAGTTTCTCACATATGCCTGTGCCTTGTTCAATTTGATGAAATTTCTTAAAATGAAAGTTTAATCTAGATATGGTAGACCCCTGCTCGGGTACGAAAAAAAAAGGTGCCTTGGCCCATTAGACGGTAAATAAGTAATAGTAATTGTTGCTCCCATCACCATCTCTTGTACAGTAATGAGCTGTGTGGCAGTGTACCTTTCACAGATGGCCATATTTAATTGAAAGCCGGGCCCAGCAGCTGCCAGAAATGCTGGCTACCAGACTGGGAAAAGGGCTGCCAAATGAGAGGACTGCAGACAAGTTCTGTGGCAAAATGGTAGAAATATATAACGTGAAATGACTCTCTCTTTATTCACTGTTACAAAATGCTCAAGCAGAAAAGGAAAGTACCAGCACACTTGGACATTGTCGTTGAATTCCATAACACCGGGATGATGAAGACAGCTGCTGCCTTCAGGGCAGGGGCTGTGGTGGGGATAAGGCAAAAATGCAAGTATTTCTAAAATAAAACGGGCTATGGAAAGAGGGCTAGCCCATGCTTGGAAGAGAACGCCAAGCCCCACATGGGAACTACAGCGATGGCCAACTCCTTGATTTCAGCCCAGTGAGACCCTGAGCAGAGGATCTAATTGTGCCATGTTTGGACTTGTGATTTATAGAAACTGTGAGATAATAAATCTGCATCGTTGTGAACTGCTAAGTTTGTGATAATTTTATACACAATAATAGGAAACAAATACAATGCATTCTAATGGTTGATTTTTCAACGCCAAACCAACTTTACATTCCTGGGATGAGCCCTATTTGGTCATGATGTGTTGTCCTTTTATATACTGTTAGATTTGATTTGCTAAAATTTTGGTCAGAATTGTTTATATCTGTTTATGAGAGACATGGCTTGAAGTGAAAGTGAGAAGAAATTTGAAAGAGGAAGAAATGGAAGTAAGCTGAGAAAGGAAGGCATGACAGATGGGAGAACAATGAGCAGAGGTGGGAAAATGTCGGAATAGGTTTTGAAAACAGTCCAGCAATTCATCTGGCTGGATAGCCACATACAGGAAGTCAAGTGGTGGGGAATGCAGCTGGAAACCTAGGGAAGAGAATGCACACTTAATTTGGGAGATGAAGTCAAAAGCCGCTGAAAGTCATTGTTGGACATAACGGGATGAGCGAGCCAGAAGCAGTGTGTCATTTGAAGTGTACCAAACAGAACCTAGAGAGCAGTAGGGAGGCCCTTGCAATCGTCTGGTTAGAGGTCACTAGAGCCTAAGCCTGCACGTGGTCAGGGGGAGGAGAGGAAGCAAGGGACAGAGGAGGAGATCCAGCCCAGATGTTAGATTATCTCCACCTCCTCTTTGGACACCTGAAGAACACCAGCAGGACTTATTCTATCAACTGGTGATTGGAACCGAGTGCTGAAGGCAAATCTGAAAACTACTGGTTGTCTGCAGGTTCAGCTCCCTGTGTTCCCGCTGGATCCAGGCCTGGCTGGTTGGCCCCAGACAGTACACAGCTATTAGCGGGGCACAGGAGGCCCAGCCCAGAAGGACTCCAAGCATCTGGTTTGAGTCTGATGTCTACTCTGGGATGGGAGGTGGTTCAGCTTAACAGAGGAAATGTGGGAGAGGGCCAAGGGGGTTCAGGGAGCAGAACTGTGCTCACTCAGTAGGGGCTTGAGGCATCTCTTTTGGGTTTGTGGTCGCAGTGCAGGATCAGAAGCAGAAGCTGACAGGAAGGACCTTCCTGGAAGGAGCCATTGCCGGACCGGGAGCTTATCCCACCACAGAGGTCAGAAGGGAACGGAGAAAGCTTGGGGAAACATGGCATGTTGGACATTTATTCTTGGTCCTTTGCCTCACACCGGCTCCCCAGGTGTGTGAGAGGCCCTATATTCGTGAGTACACCGGGCACTCGCCCACAATGTCCTCCTGGGAGTTGCCCCTCTAAATTCATTCTTCCTCCAAGAAGACAGCTTTTACTTTCACAGCAGAGGCAGGTGGCTCTAATGAGATGCTGGCATTCCCTGGGAGAGGATTAGTACGTCAGCGTACCTGACCATCTTGACAGGGGCACGGATATCTCTGGGAAGAGATAACGTAGTGCATGGGACGGACTGATGAGGGGAGGAGAGACTACATCTGAGACATTGGGCCAAGGAAGTGAGGATGGGTGTCGTGAGAGCACTGGGGTGGGTGGCATTGGCAACAGAAGGAGCCCCCAGTTCACAGCTTCGCTCCAGCCTCACCCTGTAGCTTCGTACAACTCTCCTCCACGTTCCCTTCTGTGGTGGCTTTCAATTAGGTCCACTAATTCTTTGATCAACCACCATTCAGTCGGCGAAGGGGGTTTGATTCTCTTCCCCTTGGTTATGGGCCAAACTTAGTGACTACTAATGGACAGAGTATGGCAAAAATAACTGTGTTACTTCCAGGACTAAGTCATATGGCTTTCCTCTTGGTTGCTCTCTCTTGGATCCGTTGCTCTGGGGGAAGCCAGCTGCCATGTCACGAGGAGAGGTCCACGTGTCATGGAGCAGGGACCTCCTGCCAACAGCTCTGTGAGTTCAGCCACCGTACGAGTGTATCCTCCAACCCCAGGCAAGCCTTAAAATGACTGCAGCCCCTGCTGACACCGGACTAACCCTGAGTAGAACCCTCCTGCTAAGCTGCTCTCAAATTCCTGACCTAAAGAAACTGAGATAATATGCATTTGTTATTTTAAGCCACTGAACGTTGTAGTAACTTGTTATTCAGCAAGAGATAACTGTTATACCTTCCAGTATACAGTCTCAATCAGCTGCTTCAGCAAATATGATTCAGTGGCCCTTAGCATGGAAAGGCCTAGCAAATAAAGATTATTGCGTAAGACCAATCTCTGTATTTTACACAGTTAAGGAAAACGAGACCCTATCTGGAATAGGGGCTAGAGTGCTTTGCTTTGTTTAATTTTGCCTACTTGAAGTAATACTTTTGAACTGTGACATGGAAAGTTGTATGTTGGAGTATACAGATTTATGCACAGCCTGAGACAGAATTCATTATTCGGCTTATAAACACCAGCTTTTGGCCTTGCCTATGATGGAGAATTTAAAGGGGCATAACACCAGAATTATGAAGTGCGCCATGAGACATGCTGACTGGGGAGTAAATCCATGGAAAAGCTGTTTCCGTTAGCCTGGAGGTGTCTCAACGAGAGGATAAATCTCAAAACTGGTAACAATCCCCACCGACTCGCCAGGGTGGAGCAGTGTACCCTTTCTCCATCTATTCTGATCCCAGGAAGGTGGCTCTGGGTCCACTGACCTGACCCCCCACCCCGCCTGAAGAAGGGAAGAACAGTCTGGCTTGATAGGAACGAAAACGAGTGAAAATGGAAGGCACAGTCTGAGGAATTCTCGGATGCTCAGAATTCTCGGATGACCTGGACCAAACAGGGATAGCTAGGGCGGGATAATCAAGTCCATCAGGGCAGTCCGTGGACATATCTGAGAGGTCCCTGAGGGCAGCCCTCACCAGTGCTGTCAGGGGCTTCCTAACCTGAGCCCGTTGAACGTTGGAGCTAGAAGCGATTGAGAATTAGGACAGCAGCTCCGAAAGTGCTGGGGAAGGAGGCAATTGCGGACATCTCTTCTCTCACCTGCTCTCTTCTTCCCCAGCAGCTGGGAGCATGCGAGTCCATCACCTCTGCTCTTCTAAGGCAAGGGTAGGAGGCTGGCACAGACCCAGAGACCTCAACTTCCTCAGGCAGCTTTCCCCTTTCCCTGTTTCAGATGTGATCCCTCCACCTTCTGAGAGCTCACTCTACTGCACCTGTACCTGCCTTCCAGCACCATGGTGTCACATCACGCTTTGTATTTTTTTTTAAGTTGTTCGTTTATTTATTTAAGTAATCTCTACACCCAACGTGGGGCTCCAACTCATGACCCTGAGATCAAGAGCCACATGCTCCTCCACCTGAGCCAGCCAGGCGCCCGTCGGATTTTGTGTTACTGTGTTATATTCCCTCATAGCGGATACTGTGGTGTGCCACCCAGATCCCCACCTCCGGGGCTGAGGAACAAATCCCCCCAACTTCTGGGGAGGTCGCCTGCCGAAAGCTCATCGCTGAGTCCCTCCCCAGGAATTTCCCTCCCCCGAAGGGAACCGTCTTGCCCGAGTATTCTCCCTCCCAGGAGGGGGAGGCCCACACCCAATGACATTCTACAAAGGCACATCTCCCTCGCCTCAATTCTGGACCTCTCTGAAGGGCCTTCTCACTTCAGAGCTTCCTATGGAATCACATTCCACTTCAGCTCCCTCTTCTAAGTGATTTTTAGTGGCAGTGCCTATAGCCTTATTGGAGCTGTATTTCTGCTCTAATGGGTCCCAGTCAACTTTCCCAGCAAGAGGTTGTGAGGCAGGTCCTCCAGTGGGTTGGCATTTTACTCTTCCAGCAACCTTCTGCTCTGCTTGATCAGCCTTGTAGCCACCCCTCCCCTCCCCCCACCATGTTATAGCCGCCTTCCTAACCCCCTGGGGAATACCAGAGGACATCTGCAGCATTGGGTTCTAGATTACACAAATCCAGGAGGTCAAAGTTCTTAGCTGGGCTCCTTGTTAACATTTATTTTTGTATCCCCAGAATCTAGCACCAAGTCTGGCTCGAAAATGTTTGCATGAAAGAATGAACGGACGAAATGATGACTCTCATTCCCTGGGATGGTGAAAGCCCACAGGTGGGTTAATCTGGCAAGCATGTGCTTTTGGTCATTCTCTGCAGACAAGAAGCATCAGCCTGAGATCCTTAATTCTTCACCCAGAGCACAGCGACCTTTATAGATTTTTCTCTCCTGTACTTTTTCCCTTTCAAATGCAAACACCAACACCATGCTTCCAGGAGCGGAGGATTCCTACCCTGAATGACTCTATTATGTTTGAGCCCCACATCCGCACTAGAGCAGGTCACACAGAGCCCTCCCATTCTCCCAGGTGGGCCCTGCCCCCACCCCTGGGGTTTAGTTCCCATCAAAACCTCCCAGGAAAGGCCCATCTTCACCCCCAGTGCGGGCACTCTCTAAGCCAGGCTCGGCTGACAAAGGCCCCTCAGTTTTCCCTTTCCTAACCAAAGTGTCTAGGGTGACAACCCCCACTCTCCACCCCAGCCCCAGGGGAATTCATTCCGTATTCAGTTACGTTCGTATATTCATCAGATGAGACTCCTGTTCTGTAAATCCAGGAGATATTCATTTTTTTGATTGATTTAAAGTGACTGCCTATCTCTTCTCTGCTTAACTGATTTTAATTTCATTTCTTTTATTTCAGATCCATGATGCCCTCCTCATGGCTCATCTCACTGTTAACTTCTCGTTTCCTCTGGGGCTCCCAAAACAGTATGTAAGGATGGCTTTCCTTTTTTTTTTTTTTTAATTTTTTTTTCAACGTTTTTTATTTATTTTTGGGACAGAGAGAGACAGAGCATGAACGGGGGAGGGGCAGAGAGAGAGGGAGACACAGAATCGGAAACAGGCTCCAGGCTCCGAGCCATCAGCCCAGAGCCCGACGCGGGGCTCGAACTCACGGACCGCGAGATCGTGACCTGGCTGAAGTCGGACGCTTAACCGACTGCGCCACCCAGGCGCCCCAGGATGGCTTTCCTTTTAAATGCTCAGTACTATTGACCGCTCACGGGGCACAGCCTAGGCTACAAGGTAGCTAGCGAGCCACTGCTTTTTTTTTTGTTGGTTTCAGCTTTATTGAGATATGGTTGAAATACAACATTGGAAGTTTAGGGTGCATAGTGAGATGATTTGATACATGTAAATACTGTGACGTGATTACCACGAGATTAGTTAACTCATCTATCACCGGACACTATCGCCATTTTGTTGTTATGTTTGTAGTAAGAACATTTAAGATTTGGTCTCCTAGCAACTTTCAAATATAGAATACAGTTTTGTTAACTAGAGTCACAATGCCATACAGTAGGTTTTCAGAACTTCTTCATCTCATGGCTAAAAGTTTGTGCCCTGACCTACATTTTCCCCATTCCCCAGCACCCCCACCATCGTACTCTGTTTCCATGAGTTTGGCTTTTTAGGATTCTACATATAAATGAAAATATGCGGTATTTGTCTTTCTCTGTCTAGATTATTGCACTTAGCATAACACCCTCTAGGTTCATCCGGGTCACAAATGGCAAGATTTCCTTCTTTTTTATAACTGAGTGATATTTCAGTGTGTGTGTGTGTGTGTGTGTGTGTGTGTGTGTGTGTATACAGTATCTTATTTATCCATTCATCCATAGACACTTAAAGCTGTTTTCATATCCTAGCTGTTGTTTTTTTAAGCTCTTTAAAACATTTTTTTCTGTTTATGTATTTTTGAGAGTGAGAGAGAGCGTGCATGCGTGCATGAGTAGGGGAGGGGCAGAGAGCAGGCTCCAGGCTCCACGCTGTCATCACAGAGCCCAACGCAGGGCTTGAACTCACAAACCGAGAGATCACCACCTGAGCCAAAGCCGGACACTTTGCCAACTGAGCCATTCAGGTGCCCCTCATAACTTGGCTATTATAAATAAAGCTACAATGAACATGAGAGAGAAGATATCTCTTCAACATAGTGATTTCATCTCCTTTGGATATATACCCAGAAGTAGGATGGCTGGACGATATGATATGGTACTTCTATTTTTAATTTCTTGAGGAGGCTTCATATTGCTTTCCATAGTGGTGGCACCAAGTAACATTCTCACCAACAGTGCTCCCTTTCCTCCAGATCCTCACCAGCACTTGCTATCCTAGTGAGCCAATTCTGATCCTTCTCTGCCCTTCCCTTTTCCCCAGTTACTGGCTCATTCAATAATCAAGTATGGAGCACCCACCAAGGTTCAGGTTCAGAGCCATCTGCTTGGGATACAGGATACATATGTCTTGGTGGACCCTACCTTCAAGAACCCACAGTGAGGGAGGCATGGAAGTGTGATGTGGTCAGGGCAATGAGGGAACAACCCATTTAAGAGGATGGAAGAGGATAGTGACCTTGGGAGGTTTCCTAAGGGAGGAGATACCCATTTGTCATAAAAGATTAGTAGGTGATGGCCTCATGGAGAGGAGAAGATGTGAATATCCATTTATGATTCGATCACTAAGCGTGTTTTGGGACCTGCCACCTACCAGGCAAAGTTCTAGGTGCTGGAGAGATAGCAATGAACAAAATAGAAAGTTCACACTCCTGGGAAGAAACAGACAATAAGCAACATAAATAAGTAAAATATATACTATGTCATAAGGTGATAAGAGTTATATAGAGGAAAATAAATCAGGGAAGGGGATTTAAGTATGCATGTGTGTAAGGGGGTGACTCTTAAAAATGGTATTTTTGGGGCACTTGGGTGGCTCAGTTAGTTAAGCATCCTAATTCTTGATTTTGACTCAGGTCATGATTTGAAGTTCGTGGGTCTAAGCCCTGCATTGGGCCCCACATTGACAGCATGGAGCCTGCTTGGGATCTTCTCTCCCTCTCTCTCTGTCCCCCTCCCCCAAAATACATAAATAAACTTCAAACAAAATGGTAGTTTAAAATACAGTAGCTAGGGAATGCTACTCTATTTTTACCAATCCCTTTTGTCTTCATGGTGGTTTAAACTATTTGCAAAGTGCTCTTACATCTATTAGCTTATTCAGTTCTGAAAATAATCCCACAAAGGGGTAGGAAAAATTGGTCTCCTTGTCTCTGTTGCTCCCTGTATTTGTTTGCTAGGGCTGCTGTAAAAAGCACCACTTAGTGGCTTAAACAATAGAAATGTACTTTCTTATAGCTTTGGAGGCTGGAAGTCCGAGGTCACGGTGTGGGCTGGGTTGGCTCCTTCCGGGAGCTATGAGGGAAGCACTGCTCTGGGCCTCTCCCTTTGGCTTGTACATGGCTGCCTTCCTCTTGTATCTCTTAACCTAGTTGTCCCTCTATTTGTGTCTCTGTGTCCAGATTTCTTGTTGCTATGATGACTCCAGTCATATAGGATCAGGTCCCACCCTAATGCCCTGATTTCGACTTGATTACCTCTTTAAAGGCCCTATCTCCAAATCAGGCTACATTCTGAAGGACTGTGGGGTTAAGATCCAACACGTGAATTGTGATGGAGGTAGGAGGTGAGGGACACAGGTCAACCCATATCACTCCTCAAATTACTGACCTTTGCATTTCACAAGATACATGGAAGCTCTTATCGAGCTGGTTAGCTCGAGGCTAGAGGTACAAGACAGCCTACGCTATGCATGATCACTCTCAATTCATAAGCCTACTTACCTAAGACCATTTATCCAGGAGTGAAGTCACTTTACATGAAGGGTTCTACTTGACTCATTTGGAAAGCCAAAAAAAATTTTTTTTAAAGGACCCAACAGATCTAGGTTGAATTAGATTTTGATTCCGGGATCAGCCACCTCTTTTAACTCTGAGTAACCCTGAAAAATCCAGACTAAGCAGGGCCTTGAGTGAGCTGCTAAAGCTAAGAAAGCCAGCAGAAAGAACAAGAGAGAAAGGACTGATTAAAAGGGATATGAACCCAAGAAGGAAGGAGAATATTGAACAAAGGGGAAGTAAAGAGGTCAGGGAGCTGCAAACCCTCTGGTCACGTCAGAAATTATACCTCTTCGCTGGAGATTAAGTAACATACGCAAATGTATTTTGAAAGGTTGAAAGTGTTACAATTGTAAGGCATTCTCTTCTGAGGTAGAAAAACAGGGCATTGTCCCCTCTGGAGACTGGTACAGCCAGATTTTTCTGGCAGACTGCCTCCTAGTCTTGCCTTCATTTAATTTCTTCATCACAAATAGAATATCATAAATCTGGGAGTTGCCAGCATCCCTCGTCATTGCTTTGAGGAGGTTGCTCTTTTTAATTAACAAGTGTGAAAATTTCCAAGTCACGCTGACCTCCATGCTAACTTAACTGGGAGTGTCAGGTTGGAACACTCTGCTTTCTCCTGAGGTCCTGGCTTAACTCTTACTGTAGAAGTCAAGGGAGTTGGAATTAATGTCCCTGGCTCTCATGTCTCACTCCTGCCTTGTCTAAGACCCCGGCAAATAGCAATTAGCTGTGTTGCAGAGCCTTGCTCCCAGTGATTCTCAAAAGCAACCCAAGGCACACCTGATGGACCTCAAACTGACCTGAGAAAGTTCACCTTCTCGTTAGTCCTTTGGGACAAACTATTTATAAATGCATATGATTGCTTTTATGTACATCTAAGACCTACTTAGTAATAGCATGCTAAGTGAATTATGAAAGGTTAATCTAATTTGGAATTCATAAACCAGAATCAACGAGCTACTAAATTCTATTGAGGATTCTAATTTAATATTCCACCAAGAAGTCTGGCTCTCAGAGAAAGTTCTGGTGGACCCTTGCCCACTTCCTCTGGATGGCGCTTTGTCATTACTCCATACTGCCCTGTGTGAGTTGAGGTCTTCAAATGCTGCCATTCTTGCTTCTAATTATAATTACCGTTAACTTTGCTTCATCATTATCAAGTTAGTTGTGATGTGTTTGGTTAAAGCGACTAGCGTTGCATAGTTGTTTCAACTGTATTTTTTGGCTTTTAATTTTCCAGTAATTAGACTCAAAGACCATCATGCGTTGCTGTTTGAATATGAATCATTTATGCCCTAATTGCTAAAGCATGTGTACACTTAATCTCCCAAAACATACTTTGTAATGGCCCCTCAATAGTATTCTTGAATTATTTTTCCATTAGTACATGGGAAAGGAAGAGATTGATTAGCTATGGACTACTTTCCCGGCTTAGAGTGGGCTCAAGGAGGAAAAAGACAAGATTGAAAACCACTGTTTTAGACTCTGGGAATAATCAACTAAATTTACTGCATGTTTTGCAAGTAGCTTGTAAATGGCACGTGCAAACTCATTTCCCTTGGTAAATGCCTGGGAAATAAATATCCACACTTACCTTTCTCCAACCGCTACTCGGCTGCAGGCTCACTGTGGCTGGAGCAGGAAGTACTGCCGTCCAACGGATCAGGTGGCAGAGTGGTGATCGGCAGTGGGGTGGGGCTGACTTCAGAGCAAAGGTTTCGGGGCAACTGTAAATATGATTGGCAGAGTCACAAACAACGCTGAGCTCTACAAACAGTGGCCACTGCTCGAAGCAATAAGTTTCTGTTCAAGTTTGTGATAATTGCTGGTTGCACATCAATGAATGGCCAGTGCCCGTACAAGTCCAAAGTGACTTGAGGAGACCACTCTGGGGTTAATCTGGGCATCCAAGTATTCGGAATCCCCCAAAGCTGGCCCCGGGCTGACTTGAGGCATAATCACTCCCCTGTCCATCCCACTGAATGTTACTTGTATCTACGTTATAGCGCTGTGTTCTGCTTTGCTTTGTAGTGGTTTATAAGGATCTAACTTCCTTGCAGACTTTGTTTCTTTGGAGCAGGACCAAGTTTTACCCACCTTTAGGAGGCAGCTTGGCAGAGGGCCAGCAGCAGAGGGCCAGGGGATCAGAGAAACCTGGAGCGAATCTTGGCTCACCAGTGACTGACTAAATAAATGACTTATACAAGGAGTGATACCCAAAGGTGTTGCCAGTTTACATTTATGACTTAACCCAGAGACTAAAATAGTTTCAGATTACTTCCCTACCCGCTCTCATAAATAGATAGATAGATGGCTGGCTGGCTAGATGGCTAGATGGCTGGCTGGCTGGCTGGCTAGATAAAGATATCTATCTCAATCATTCTTTCTTTACACACACACACACACACACACACACACACACACAATCAGCTCTGCTTCTTTCTGTAATTGCCCTCATTTTCTCCTACTATAAATGAGCTTCCACCATACAAGTGGTGGCAGTGGTTTCAAATTGATTTCTTTAATTTCTGCTCAGCAACTCAGAGGGAAAGAGGACTTCTCTTTCTCCATATTAGTATATATGAGCCCAAAGAAGTCTCTGATTAGCCATATCTGGGTTATATGACCACCCTTGGGAGGGGAGAAGGGCTTTGTATTGGCAGTCCCACCAGAATCTACTGGTGCAATGGGGAGAGGAAACTCCCTAGAGGAAAGGGTCTTTGTAAATGCTGTTAACAAAAATAAGAATTGAGGTGTGTGTGCGGGAGGGGTGGGGGGGAGGGGGGAAGGTGCTGAATTTGGTCAGACAAAATAGCAGCCATCTATTTCAATCAACAGGATGCTATATGTAAGGCAACAGGGCCTGGTACCAAAATAGACATTAAACTGAGCCACCCATGTCTTCCATTTTTGGCAGCTTCCAGTCCCTCTGTTCTTGGTGTCTCCTACCTCCTTTCTTAAGTATTTTTGTCCCAGGCACACCCAAAGTTACTTCTGGGACTGTAGGGAAACTGCAGCCAAAGGGGACACAAAGGACCCTGCCCCGCTTGACTCCATCCAGGAGCAGGAGAGAAAATATGCTTTCATTCTGGAATAGAAGGAAGGCTCACAGGGAAATCCGAAAGCTGCAGTGGTAAAGGAAAGTGAGCAGAGAGGCCATTATCAGGCCTATTCTCTTAGTGCTTGAGGAATCGTGAGCCGGGGCACAGCAAGTCCCATCAAAATTAGTGGCAGGATGGGATGCCTGGGTGGCACAGTCAGTTGAGCGGCTGACTCTTGATTCAGGCTCAGGTCATTGTCTCACGGTTCTGGGGATTGAGCCCCGTGCTGGGCTCTGTGCTGGCAGCACAGAGCCTGCTTGAGATTCTCTGTCTCTCTCTGTCCACCCCTCCCCTGCTCGCTCTCACGCTCTCTCTAAAAAATCAATAAATATGGGCACCTGGGTGGCTCAGTTGGTTGAGCGTCTGACTTCGGCTCAGGTCATGACCTCACGGCTTGTGAGTTCGAGCCCCGCGTCGGGTTCTGTGCTGACAGCTCAGAGCCTGGAGCCTGCTTCGCTTCTGTGTCTCCCTCTCTCTCTGCTCCTCCCCTGCTTGTGCTCTTTCTTTCTCTCTTTCAAAAATAAACATTAAAATAAATCAATAAATAAACTTTTTTTTTTTTTAATTACAGGAAAAAAAGAATTAGTGGCAGGCTTCAGGGAAGGGCCAATAGACTGATAGGTGGGGTTTCCTTTCTCCTTCCCCTCCTCCCTCTCCTCCTGCTTCTTCTCTTCTCTGCGGTTTTTCCACCGTATCAGGGAACTCAAGGCAGTGTTTCTCCCCTTGCCAGAGGCTCGGCACAAAGAGTGCCCCACTCAAGGGCTGAGGTGTTTAATCAGGAAGCAGAGAGTGATTTAACTCAGGCCCAGATAAGGCCTGGGGGTGGAGGGCATGCCAGGTTTCAATCCAGTAACCTGCACGGTGGGGCTTTGCTCTGAGTCCGTGACAGAGAAGACACCTGTGGAGGAAGGGTTGCTGACAGACCCAGGCTTGGGTTTGAGCAAGTTGGCCCTGGTGACAGACTCAGAGCCAAAGGGAACCATTTCCCCAGCACTGGGAAGAGTCAACACCTACACAAGGGTTTGTACTGAGTCCTTGATGATTTTCTGTTTCTGGTTTTGTTTTTGTTTTTCCGTCAGAAGCACACTCCAATAAGACTGGAAGTGCAGAGAGAAAGAGATAATATATGGTTTCCCCAGTTCTCGGCCATAGCTGGGGGCTGAGTGATGCAGGAGGTTGGGGACAGGAGAAAGTAAACGATGGAAGTTTAAGGACCCCCTCCCAGGCAGCTGTGATGTACAGAAAAGAGAAGGGATGTGGAATCAGGAGATCTGAATTTAAAGTCCGATTCAACTTCTTACTCACTGGGTGATCTTGGACAAGTTACTTGGCTCCTCTGTGCCTCAGTTTCCTCATTGGAAAGAATAGAGACAATAATATTTCAAAGGGTTGTTGTCAGGACAAAAAGAGTAAATACTGCTAATGTATTATTCCATTTCTCTGTGTCTACTAACTTCCTCAGGAAGCTGGAGAATGTAGTTGTTAAGGGCTTCGACGGTGGAATTTGACAGAGCTGAGTTTAAATGCCCATTTTGAATCACAAATAGAGATATTTACGTCTGGAATGATCAAATACCTGGGATTTGCTTCAAAATAATGCAGGAAGTGGAGAGCCGGTGGGGTCTCACAGAAACCAGACTGGCCAGAGGTTGATAATTATTGAGGCCGGGTGATGGATACATGGGGGTTTATCAGAGAATCGCCCTACCTTGTATCTACAGGCGGTCTTCACTTTGCATGGTTCTGATATGCATGGATTGCGGTTGCCATGGTTTAGTTAGATAACAACAGTCCATCCACAACACAGTTCAAATTTCAGTTACCTCGGTATATTAACCGTAATTGCATAGAGCACACGTTCTGCTGCCAGCTCTTCAGTGCTCAAATCACTGCATAAAAAACCGACGCATGTCACGATCAGTGAGCTGTCACATCACTTCTTTTAAAGGCTGTCGCTTGGTTGTTGGTCACCGCCCATCTGCTGTTGGGCTCATTGGCAGACAGGGAAGCATGTGCTGAGTTGCCTGCCTGTCCCCCAGGAATAAACCCACACGACACTGTACAAAAATGGATGATCGAAAGAGAGCATTGGCCGACAGAGATGGACATGCACCAGAGACATGGAAAGTGATAATACTGAAAGCGAAATGGGAGATCACGACTGTGGGTATGTTGGTGTTCCCGCCACCCGAGACTACAGATACAGCTGGAGGATGTCGGCAAAGGCAAGCTCAGGGACATACGTGCTTGTGACGAAAAGGATGATGGTGTCTGAGAGGAAGTGACACCAGGAAAATGTTCATATGGAAGGCACTCTGGGAGGTGTTTCACAAAATGGAAAGTCCAAATGATAAAATGTTGGAAACTGATCCAATCTTAGAAAGGAAGTTGACAGTTTGCCAAGGCATTAAAAAAATGCTCAGTCTGTGTTGTATGTTACATGAGGAGAAGGCAAACACTGTTCAAACTACTCCTGATATGTTTTTTTTTTTTAGAAAGACATAAAATACTTTTCTTTGTGATGTGTCTAATGTTTTAAGTTGCAGGGTACTAAATAAACATTAGCATTGCTTTTTTTTTTTTTTCATGTCCCGATACATTTACAACTGACAGAGAATTTTAAATGTTTTGACAAAAATATTTGAAGGTCAGGGCACCTGGGTGGCTCAGTCGGTTAAGCGTCCCAAATTCGGCTCAGGTCATGATCCCACAGTCCATGAGTTCGAGCCCTGCATCAGGCTCTGTTCTGACGGCTTAGAGCCTGGAGCCTGCTTCAGATTCTGTGTCTCCATCTCTCTCTCTCTCTCTCTCTCTCTCTCTCTTTCTCTCTCTCCGCCCCTCCCCCACTGGTGCTCTCTCTCAAAAATAAATAAACATTTAAAAAAATATTTGAAGGTCACCAAACAATTGTAATTTTTCTCATTGTTTACAAACATCCCTTTGCACGGTTTCAGCTCTCAGGGCCGTTTTAACAGTCCTGCGCACTGCCGTGAGTGAGCACGTTTTCCATTTAGACATTTTTCAATACTGAATAGTTTTTTTCTCATCCCTATTACCCACTTTTTAATGCAAACTAACTTTCCTGTGCCTCATCTGTCAAATGGGAACAGTAAGAGTAATCACTTTGCTGTGTTGCTGTGAAGTTTTAACAAGTTAACGCCTGTCGGATACTCAGCAGAGTGAACGACGTCAGTAAAGCATTTAATGCATGTCGGCCGCTGTTCTGTTTATTCGCCTGGACCAGAGACAGATAAAAGACACTGAGAGATCACCAAGTATCACTGTGTTATAATAATCACCACTGCTACCGTCAGATGTCTCTCAGTCGTTTCCTGTTTACCTACTTCCTTAAAATGCTGCCTGGAGTACTACGCAGGAGATTTCAGACATTTTCATTTGGATGTTTGAATGTTACTATAGACCTAACTAATTTCCTGCCTCCTTCCTCTGAACTGCATTTCCCCTCCTGTGCTCTGGATCCAACACTCTTAGCCTCTGTATCTTTCAAAAATGCATCTGTCATGATTCAGCTCCTTGACCCTCAGGTACCACAAGTGGCCTTCTCCTCTAGTCTCCTGTAGCATTTTGAATCTCTCCTGTCACTCTTTGCTTATTTGTTTGTTTAATTACTTATTTGTTTAGAAAGAGAGAGTGCCTGCACATAAGCACAAGCGGGGGAGGTCAGAGAGAGAGAGAGGGAGAGAGAGAGAGAGAGATAATCCTAAATAAGCTCTGCGATCTTAGTAGAGCCCGACGTGGGGCTCGAACTCAGGAACCGTGAAATCATGACCTGAGCCGAAATCAAGAGTGGGACGCAGAGCCGACTGAGCCACCCAGGCTCCCCCCTGCCCCCCGCCTCCTGTCACTTTTCATTGTGAGCAGATTACAACCCTGTCTCCCCCTTTCAACTGTAAACTCCTTGCAGAGGGAGACTGTAATAGGAAAATGGCACCGCATCCTTTGTGCGATTCCGACACCACCCTGATTTTCACTCAGGTATTTACTTTCTGGCCTATTAGCTTTGGGGAAGGATGACTCTACTCCCCCACCCCAACCAAAAAGATGGGATTTTATTGCCTAGAGGTAGTTCCTGTTGTGCCAAGGCAATTGGTTTAGGCTTAGGTTTCTGAACCAGTCAATGCATGACATTTCTTTGGATGTGGGGATTGGTTTTGAAAGGAGCACATGGTCCAGTTGGACCAATGAAAAATGGAGTTAACTTTGCTAGGTGCTTCTGGGAAAAAAGTGTCTTTGCTTTTAAAAGTGAACCTCCAGGGGCCCCTGGAGGACAGTGGCTCAGTCGGTTAAGCATTCGACTCTTGATTTTGGCTCTGGTCATCATCTCACAGTTCTGTTTGTGAGCTCGAGCCCCGCATCTGGCTCTGCACTGACAGTGTGGAGCCTCCTTGGGATTCTCTCTCTCCTTCTCTCTGTTCCTCCCCCACTTCTCTCTCTCTCTCTCTCAAAATAAATAAATAAACTTTAAAAAAAATTAAAAAAGAAAAAGTGAACCTCCATGGAAAGCTTTCCTCTCTTTGGGAAATCCTGGCCTTTAGAAGAGCTGTGTCACAACGTGGGAAGCCAACCTGAAGATGAGGTCAGTACGCAGAGGGAAGATGACCCAGGAGCCACTGAATTAATCCAACACTGAAGCCTGAACTTCTGTAGACATGAGCCAAAAAAACATTACTTATTAATTGGAGCCTCATTCTCTGGAACTTGCCACGCAAGGATACTGAACTGAACTTTATCTTCAACTTTGTATCCACTATAGCGTCTGTGATATGGCAGGCAAGAAATGCTTGTTGGGTTGGATAAACTCCTGATCCTCGTACAGTTCCCTTCTGGCTCTCTGCATCTTGTCTGTAGAGCAATTCTCCTCACACAGGTCTCTGAAATCTCCCCTCCTCACCTGAGCTTCTGATTTGAATAGTTGATTTTTCTAAAACTGAAACAGAGCTGCCTGAAGTGATGGGAACGTTCTTGTGTATCCAGTCCTGCTCTCTCTTGGAAGTTCCTTGATGAACACTGGCAAATCTGAACTCATGGACTCTCCTTTTTTAGACTCTGGTCTGCCACTTTTTAGATTGCAATTGTAGTCACTTCAAAATACTTTCATGAAACGTTAACTGTATTACTTCCCAGCACTAACTTTGCAATCACCAGAATCTAATCAATCAGCTGTCTGCAAATTGCATTTTAGGGTAGGTTGTTGTTGTTAAGTATTCAATCACCAAACACTTGAGTTGCAAAATCCCACACTATGGAATGACATAATTTTTAGAAAGTTTTCTGTTTATTTTCTTCATCTCTGGATATGGATTATTAAGAGCTTTGTTGTTATTAAGTAACATTTCTTAACTTAAATATATTGTCCTTTGTCTAATTTATACCTGTCCCATCAGTTATTGTTTTATTTAATTTTTAATTTAAGTTTATTTAAGTAATCTCTACACCCAACATGAGGCTTAAACTCACAACTCTGAGAACAAGAGATACATGCTCTTCCAATTGAGCCAGCCAGGCACGCCTCATTTTTTTTTTTTTTAAATGGTACTCCCCTACCTTAGGGATAGTAAATAGGCCCAGAGATTAGCACTGATCCTAACACAGACACCTGTAGGCCACCTGGAAATGGTTTTGCGTGAGAGTATTATCCAATCACATTGCCCTATACTATGCTTGGGCAGATAATTAGATCATCTCTCAGACATTCTGAGTATGAACCATAGATAGGGAAATGCACACTGAGGAATTAAAAAAATTAAGCTTAATCACATTAAAATTAAGTACTTCTCATCACCATCAGAAGACCAGATAGTGAGTGAAAAGATGAGCCCCAAAGTGGGAGAAAATATTTGCAACATTATGTAGTAGTTAATTGTTACATAAAAGAATTCCTAAAAGTTAATATGAAAGAGATAGACAACCCAATAGTTCTACTCAAAAGTTTTGAATAGGCACAAAAGGGCAAGTCCAGATGGCCAATAAATAATATAAAAAGATAGTTAATCTCATTAGAAGTTGGGAAATGTGAATTAAACCCCAACAACACAACGTTATGCCTCTACCAGTTAGACAATATTAGAAGATCCAGAAATAACACATCAGACAAGGGAATGGGACAAAGGGAACACAAATACACTGTAGGAGGGGCTATAATTGGCACAATCACTATGAGAGTTTGACATTACTGAGTAATTAATGACCCATTAATTGTACCCCTAAGAATCTACCCTAGAGAACTCTGTCCACTTGTGCACCAAGAAATATGTAAAAGAATGTTCATAACATGATAACAAAAAAACCCAGAAACAACCTAAATATCTATAAAAGATAGAATGGCTAAATTATGGTGTATTCTTACAAAGAAATACCATCAGCCAATGAAAATGACCAATAGCTACATGCAAACAACGTGATTAATCCCAGCTGGCAAGAAGTGGTAAAGAGTATGGAAGAGGTATGTCCATTGACCTTCGTGGATGATGGCTTTGCCTTCTTGAGGTTATTCTGCCATCTATTTTTCTTCCTGGCAGCATTTGAAGTGAGCTCTGGATTAAGCCCTCTTTGGTGCCATGCAAATTTCACAGCTGGCTTCCTACTGGGGCATATGTCAGAGACTCAAGGCCAAGGGTTTCTTTATGCCTTGAAGACTTAGAGACTTTTTTTTTTCTGGACGAGGCTTGTTTCTTTGGCAATGTAGAAGTCTAAAAACCGTAAAAGCTTCAGTCAGTTCCATGAACCAGTCACCATTCCCAAAGTTCTTTTCTGAACATCGTTCGTAAAACTGCTTTATTTCTTTGCTTCCTTGATTGATCAATAACTCTCTCTCTCTCTCTCTCTCTCTCTCTCATTTTAATAGTGGCTACCTTGAGTCCATCTGAAATGATAGGCTTCAGGGTAAATTCTTAGACCCTTAGTCTCACCTTTGCCACAGGCCTGGCTCTTGGTTCGGCTAAGAAGTATTAACTGACCTTTGAAAAATGCTCTAGACAACTATAGTTTTATCTCTTCTTGTTTTGGGTAGAGAGGCAATTGACTTTAAAGATCCCTATTTCTGGGTTCGTGGCGGTCTGACCAGTGTTTGCCAGCACTCTGTTGCAGTGTATTACTAAAAAACAGGAAGGAGCAGCCAGTATATACTAACAATGTGGTTTTATGCAACGACTTCATGTAGATTTAGGGGCTTAGGCAATTGGTCTGTCCTTCAAATAATGGCAGGTGACAATCTTGACAAGTTTTTGCCCCAGCATAACAAAGACACTGTCTCTCTAGTAAACCACATCAATTATCTTATCTCCCAACTGCTAAGCCAATGCCACATATTTTTGGTTTTTATAATAACAATACCATACTTTTGGTACCAATTTCTGTATTCATTAGGGTGAGGTTAGTTTGCTCTAACAAAGAGACCCATCAAAAATCCCATGCCTTAGAGAAGACAGAAGTTTAGTTCTTTGTCAGGGGACAGTCCCAGGTGAGTGCTCCAGGCAGTGGGGGGCTCTGATCTACCTGACATTTAAGGATCGAAGTTTCTTCCATTTTGTGGCTTCTCCATCGCCTAGGCCTTGATGTTGTCTGCATGGTCAAAGTTAAGTCATGACCTTATTTGGATCCCCGTGTGTGGGAAGAGGGGAAAGAATAAGAACGAGGCACAGCCTGTTCACAGGTAGAGGCCTATGGCATACGGCCCTTCTTCTCACAGTTTTGGTTTTTTTGGAAGAAATTTAGCCACGTGGCCATTATACCAAGGAAGGCTGGGAGATGTGGCAAGGATAAAGGAGAGAACAGATATCAGTAGGCAATTGAAGTTATATTATCCCCAAAATTTCCATCTGGAGCCTTCAAGTTACTTTTCAGCTCTGAGAATAGAATGAGATTACAGATATTGATCATACACTCAGAGCTACATAGAAGATCAGAAAAACAAAAGGAAATTCCCTCGTGTATATTATTAGCTGAAAAGCTGAACAATGTCACAAGCATTTTGCTGAAATGCTGGGCCATTGAGATTTTGAATAATATCTAGCAAGCCAGACATAGTAAAAGAAAATAATTAACTCATTATTAGTAATTGAAGATACCTAAAATTTCATAGATAGGCTCTTAGAAAGTTGTATTCCAAGAAAGAAAGAAAGAAGAAAAAGAAAGGGAGAAAGAGAGAA
Source organism: Panthera pardus (assembly GCF_024362965.1). NCBI lineage: Eukaryota > Metazoa > Chordata > Mammalia > Carnivora > Felidae > Panthera > Panthera pardus. The sequence goes on from NW_026526777.1 coordinate 37,651,619, forward strand.
AGAAGGAAAGAAAGAGGAAGGAAGGAAGGAAGAGAAAGAAAGAAGAGAAAGAAAGGGAGAAAGAAAGAAGGAAAGAAAGGAAGGAAGGAAGAGAGAGAAAGAAAGAAAAAAAAAGAAAGAAAGAGAGAGAAAGAAAAGAAAAAAGAAGGAGGGAGGGAGGGAAGAAGGGAAAGGAGAGAGAAAGGAAGAGCCTACAACAGTGCCTGGTATAAAGTAGGTCCTTAAATGTCAGTTTCCCTCTCTTCTGTCATATTTATTCCTCTCCGGCGGCTGCCTCGGTTCACCTAAAAAGAAAGTGATGTGATGCAGAGGGGGCTGTTGCCTCCCAGAGAACTCAAAGACTCAGAGGGCAAGGCAGCAGCACCGAAGTTGCATTCAGGGTTGCCCACCGGGGAGCAGTAGCCTGGCCACCATGAGGTGGGGGTGGCCAATATAACCCCCACGGAGCTGCTTCTCACTCATGGAGGCCTCTGCTGGCTGGCAAGCCTCTCCCCTCTCCTGTTCTCCCCCGTCTGCTCCAATTCCATCTTCTCAAGCCACTGTCTCTGCCTTGTTGTGAAAGACCTTCAGCAGCTGGGGCCAGAGGCGGGGGAGCTCGCCTAGTGCGCTTTGCGCAGCCGCGGCCTGACTGGTGGGGACGGCGGCAATCTCCCAGTGGCCACTTGGGAGGTTCTTGTTTGCTCTGTCAAAAAGTTCAGGAACGTGATGCGATAGATTTTTCCAAGCTCAATGAGGCCAATTAAATAGATATCTCTATTCCTGGACGTTTGAGTAAATTCCTGTCTGGTTGTGTAATGGATTCATTCACGTTGAATCCAAAGCCCTGTGTTGAACTATGTCCACTGTCAGGAGGGAGCCGGCCACAAGGAGAGGAGGGAAAAGGACAGGACAGTGAAGAAACTGCCATCAGAGAAACTACCTGTGAAAGCATAAGCACGGTATCATTATTTTGAGCTCTGTAAAACAAACACAAAACATACACCCCAAAACCCCCACGAATTGACACCAGTTGTTCGTAAAGCCTTGTGCTAGGGATGAGAAAGAGAGAGAGAGGAAGGCCTTCGCTTTACAGCCCGTCAGGCAGACAAGGACAAAACAGGGAAGAAAAACTTGTCCCAAAAGAAATGATATTAGTGAAGTAAAACAGCATTGCTGGTGTGCCAGCACATCCGTGTGAAGAGACCGTGAATGAAATGAGTCCAGGAGAGAAATGCGTTGGTTTAATGATTCGTCCACAAACGCTTATTAAGCACCAACCATGTGCCATCCACTGTGACAGGGGCTAGAGACACAAAAACAAATAGGACGCAGACCCTGCCCCAAGGCCCTTCCAAGACAGGTAGCTTGGAAGACGAAGCAGGAATATGTCATCAGAGCTCTCACCGACATTGGTACAAGGTTCAGGCGAGTCCAATGAGGTGGGGAGTCTGTGGGCAGAGCCAAGAAGAGGCTTTCGAGAAGGTCTAGCAAGGGTGACAGCAGCAGTGTATAGGGAGCAGGTCCAGGGCGAGATGCTGCGGTAGCTGCTAGGGGCTTAGGAACCCAAGTTCCCAAAGCATCTGTTTCTGTGGCGTGCCGTTGAAACCTGGAGAGCGACAACACCATGGGAAAGGTGCACGTTCTGGGGGCGAAGTGATGTGGGGAACTATTAAACGGTCTGAGCGAGTTGAGCAGCTGCTGAACAGCCCTCTCCCCTCATCAGCGCAGCTGGTTATGAGACAGATGACACCTGACGGGCACAGAAACCACCTTGATGAAGCAGAGAGCAAGCTGTCCCGCCAAACCTCCTTTTAGGAAGTGTTACCCTAAAACTGCCACTCTGGAGCAGACAGAAAGGGGCTGGGAGATCCCCATGGACGAACCTAAGTTGGAAGACTGGCCTCTTGGTTAACAGATGGACAAAACACCGTATTAGTTCAAAACTTACTGGTTGCCAGGAATAGACGCTCAAGCTAGTGTATGCAAAAAGGGTCAACTTAACTTAAAGACAGAGGGCTGTCTCTTAATACTGGAGGGCAGGAAGGCCTCCAGGTCCCAGGAAAGAACGGAGCCGTGGAAGTGGTGACTGCTTACCAGGCAGCACGTGGTGCACTCTCCCTGTCTCTTTTTCTCTGCGTATCTGATTTCTCTGTCTGTCTTTCTGTCTCTTCTGTTCTCTGTCTCAGCATAACAGAATATGGCCACCCACAGTGTCCTTGTGTCTGTTTTACAGTTCACGGGAAGCTTAGATCTCTCCTTGGACACAGTTCCGGATGCCTGGGGGAGAGCTCGGACTCAGCTGAGGGCAGGAGAGCAGGGTTCATGCTAAACAGATGGCTGCTGAGGCAAGGGGCAGTTCCAAGGTTCGTGGGAGTGAGGCAGGCACGCCAAAGGAGGTCGGCCGTTGCTCCTCCTTCCTCTGGACCCTGATCCCTGAAAATAATAGGCATTGCTCTACCTGGTTACTGACTAGATATGTGAAGCAACTACCATATAGTAGATCCTTAGTAAATGGAAGTGGTTACAATTATAGTAAATATAGAATGTGATCTATTTTTAGGAAAGCCCAACCCAGGAGACTGGCACGCAGCCTTCTTTCCTTCACCAGAGCTGTTCACATTAACACGAAGCTATGGAGCAAGGCCTCTCTTCCTTTGCCTCCCCCCCAACTGTGCCCCCCAGCCTCTCATTTCTCATCTCTTAGTTGCAACTGGAAGGTCTCCCCAACTCAAGCTCTCTTTGCTATTACAAATCAATCATTTACATTTTGGGCCCCTGCCAGGCCCACAGGTACTCATCTGTAATGACAGTATTTAAGAATGTTAAGTTTATACAGTGATTATATGTCTTTCCTCTTTTATTAAACTTTAAACCTGTGGTCTGAGGGGCACCTGGGTGGCCCAGTCGGTCGAGCAACCGACTTCGGATCAGGTCCTGATCTCACCGTTGGTGGGTTCAAGCCCTGCGTCGGGCTCTGTGCTGACAGCTCGGAGCCTGGAGCCTGCTTCGGATTCTGTGTCTCCCTCTCTCTCTGCCCCTCCCCCGCTCACGCTCTGTCTCTGTCTCAGAAATAAATAAGCATTAAAAAAAACCCCCAACTTTAAACCTGTGGTCCGAGAGACCACATCTTAATACTCCAGATATTGTCGTGTATCTATTGTTCACTTGATGATATTTGTTGACTTATCATGTTTTTGCAGCAAGGGCAATATCCACTTATAGGCTCATTAGAGGAATCTCAAGAACTCATTTATTTTGGGCCACTGCCTTTAGCCAAGACAAGGCTGAAGCTTCCTAAATAAATGGTCATATGTTTTATTTTCACTCCCATGTAAGCCTACGGTCATACAGCCTGGGATTTGGAAGGGATTTGGGAAGGGTCTTAGGTCAGGCACCTCCCCAAGGCAGAATTTCTCTCTCTAGGAACCCTGAGACATGGGCATCGGGTCTCTACTTGCACAGGGAGTTTATTACCTTTCTGGGAAGCTCATTCCAGCTTTATTCTTTTACAACCTAGAAAGTTCTTCTTTGTTGAAGAATCTCACATCTGCCTTTGTGTCACTTCCATAAAATGTTCCTACTTCTTTAGGACTAATACTAATGCCTCTTCCCCATGGCACCTCTCCTTGCATTTGGAATGAGGGCTCAGGTCACTGTATCATGACTCCTCTAAGCCTCTTCAACCCAAGTATACTTAAATCCTTCTCCACGAGAAACAGTTTAGAGACCCTTTGTCTCCCCGTTCACGCCTTCACATGTTGTGTTTCCCTTTGTGAATCTTAGAGTTCAGAATCCAGCACCGCATGTAACACTTCAGTGTGGTCTGATTGCTGAGGGGAGTAGGATTAGGACCTTTGTTCTACATGTAGCTGCTGTGATTTTATTAATGCTGTGTAGATTTGAGCTAGTGTTTTTCTTTCTTCACCTTCTTCTTCTTCTTCTTCTTCTTCTTCTTCTTCTTCTTCTTCTTCTTTTGGTAGAACTATCACAATTTTAGCTCATATTCATTTTAAATCTTCATATATTTTTTCAAAATATGGAAATTACTGGGGCGTCTGGCTGGCTCAGTCAGTGGAGCATGTAACTCTTGATCTCGGGGTTGTGAGTTCGAGCCCCATGTGGGACGCAGAGGTTACTTAAAAATGAAATCTTTTTAAAAAATATGGAAATTACTCAATGTAACATACATTATTCTGGAAAATTCAGGGAGAAAAAAGCAACACGTGAAAGGATAAATAAGAGAATAACAACCATATTGTAACCATCCTCTTAAAGATAACCATCATTTACATCTTGGTATGTACTCTTCCACACATCATTCTCTATGCATAAACATGCATATGCATACATGTCCATGCATGAGCGTGCACACACACACACACACACACACTGACAGACATGGAGGTAAACCTCTGTGGTCAATTAGAGATGGCTGCAAATTCTTTGCCGCTCCTCTCATTGATAGGTGAGGTCTATTTCCTCTCCTCTGTGTCTGGGCTGGGCCTGAGTCTGTTTTTTGTTTTTTTTGTTTTTTAAGTTTATTTATTTTGAGAGAGAGAAAGCAAGAAGGGGAGGGGCAGAGAAAGAGAGGGAGAGAGAGTATCCCAAGCAGGCTCTGTTTGACATGGGGCCCAAACCCACGAACAGTGAGATCATGACCTGAGCCGAAACCAAGAGCTGGATGCTTTTTTTTTTTTTTAACATTTACTTATTTTTGAGACAGAGAGAAACAGAGCATGAACAGGGGAGGGGCAGAGAGAGAGGGAGACACAGAATCCGAAACGGGCTCCAGGCTCTGAGCTGTCAGCACAGAGCCTGACGCGGGGCTCGAACTCACGGACCGTGAGATCATGACCTGAGCTGAAGCTTAACCTCAGGTTAAGCCTGAGCTTAACCCTGAGCTTAACCGACCGAGCCACCCAAGCGCCCCAGCCAAGAGCTGGATGCTTAACCGGCTGAGCCACCCAGGCGCCCCAAGGGATAGTTTTTTGGGTTTTTTTTTAACAGCAATAGATAACTGAAACAATTACATATAATGACAGCAAATGTTTCTACAGTATTTTCTATGTGCCAGGCACAGTTATAAATCCTTTATACATATTCACTCACATAATCCTCACAGTAACCCTATGAGACAAGTACTATAATTACATAGCACTGTTCCCATTTTACAGATGAGGAAACTGGGGCACAGGGAAAGAAGAAGCTTGCTCAGGACCACATAGTGAGTAAACGGTAAGGCTGGGATTCAAACCCATGCAGTCCATTAGGTTCCAATGTCTGTGCTCTAATCCACCATACCCGCTGCCTCTCTGCTGCTTTCTCTCATTTTAGATACTGTGAACAACTTTCAGTGTCAATAAATATCAATCTGTAAAATCATACTTAAGGGCCACATGTTGAAATCTGTTGAAATCTCAATTTGAGCATCTAAAGTATTAGTAATCTCTTGCAATTCTGGGGTCCTCTTTGTTGGATATATATGCTACTGAAGTCTTCAAGTTGATAAAATTTGTTGACTAAATCAGAGTTCAGGAGTGAGCCCTCTTGAACCCAGATGAGATCTCCTTCCAGGATAACATCATTTGACAATACTTTGTCCAGATTATTCAACAATGTTTTGTTTTCTCATACACTGGCTCCCAGGCGCAGGCTGGGAGATGTGCCGCATAAAATCATGTGGGCGCTTGTTAAAATACAGATTCTCAGGCTTTGTGCCAGACTCCCTCATAAGAGACTCTCTGAAAATGGAGCCCAGGAATCTGCCTTCTAGTAACCCTTCACACATGATGCTGGTAACAGCTAGATTTGGGAACCATTGATCTAACCTCCCTTTCTCCTTTTCATCCATATTGGTAGCTCCATCAAATCCCATGCCAAATTCCACGTACACTAGGCCTGTGGGAATACTCTAATAACCATTTTGAGAGATGTCCCAGCTTGGCTGTTAACCGGCTATATGATTTCATCTCTGGACTTTTTTCACCTGTAAAATAAGGAGGTGGGATTAATTATTTGTGGGTGCCATGGTGTGCCCACACATTCTTTCTTCAAGACTGAGTCACTCATTCCCTCAGCTCTTGGGAGTGTTGGCTGCTGACAGTTCACAGGTGGTCCAAGGTCACACCTCGTCCGGGAGCAGAGCCTATATCCCTGACTGGTTGATGAGGTAGACAGACCCAGCCCCCTAGCCTCAGGGTGAGCCAACTCTAAAGAGCCAGTCTATGGGGCGGACCTGAGATTTTTTGCATCTGCATTACAGTTCAATCCTGTTTCTATCCCCTTCACTCACCCAGTCGCCATCTCAGTCTGTTTCCTATGGAGCTGATTACCACAGTGAACTTTTGCTCCTGATTTGGATTGAATTGATAGCACAGACTCTTTTCTCACACTTTTTCAAACATCCTGGGCTCTCTGTTGAACTTCAAGGGCATTCTCCTCTTTATCCTCCTCCCATTCATTCTCCATTCCCTGAAGAAATTTTTATTGTACTCCTACTGTGTGCCAGATCCTGAGCTCAGCCTGAGCATTCAGAGACCTGGTTGTGTCTCCAATAGAGGAAAGAGAGTAAGTACTTAGGACCTTAGTGTCTCTTCTGTCTCTTTGTCACTTGTTAACACTGTGCTGTTTCCCAAACTGTGGGTCTAGCCCATCTTCTGGCTCTGAACATGACCCAGTGGGCCTTTTTATTGCCCTGGTCATGATTGGCAAGGCCCACCTTTGTAGGAGCTTTAACCTTCCTGACACCATTCTTCTGGGTTTGTGTCTCTCTTTGTATTACCTTCTTTGCTTTTGGGTTCCTCGTTCCAGCTCTTGGCAAGGGCCAACAGAAATATTTCGTTCATTTAAGATACTAGTGTCTATTTCATGGTTACTGGGATTGGGATAGTGAAGGATCTGAGGGGGAAGGATCTTAAGGTCTTCCAGAAGGGCTAGGGTAAAAGTAAGGGAACAGAGTTTAAACTGGCATCCAATAATCCATCTAGGACCTCCCTACCTCAGGCAAAATAAATCAGCCACATTTGCTGCTGCCACCCTTCTCTTTTATCACCTCCAGCAATTTCTCCCCACTCCTCTTCATGGATTTACAGCCTCCCTGCTTTCTGTTCTTCACACTCCCCCCTCCCTATGCTGTCAGTCATTTTCATTTTTCACTTGAAAAATGCATGAGACTGAGTCGTAATGCATCTTGTCTAGGGTTTATCACATTTTAAGCGTGTTCTTATACCACATTGCAACATAGGGACAAAGAATCAATAGACATTAAGAAAATAGAGGGCTCTTTTCAGCCCTTGCAATCACATCATGTCCAAGGGCTATTCAGTGAACAGATATAATAATCTAGAAAGAAAGTAGAAGATGGGGCGCCTGGGTGGCTCAGTCGGTTAAGCGTCCGACTTCAGCTCAGGTCACAATCTCGCGGTCCGTGAGTTCGAGCCCCGCGTCGGGCTCTGGGCTGATGGCTCAGAGCCTGGAGCCTGCTTCCGATTCTGTGTCTCCCTCTCTCTCTGCCCTTCCCCCGTTCATGCTCTGTCTCTCTCTGTCTCAAAAATAAAAATTAAAACGTTAAAAAAAATTTAAAAAAAAAAAAAAAGAAAGAAAGTAGAAAGAACCCAAACCCACCATTCTCATTGTATAGATGAAGAAACCAATGAACAGTGAGGTCAAGCAGATTTTCAAACATCCCACAGCAGTAATCACCAGAGCAGGAAAAGTTAATGGATGGTACATTTGGGGAAGGGCTTTGCCTGTAGGAGGTACTCATTTATGGATACTGCCTAAGAGTATTACTTTGATTACATACGGAAGTAGACCTATTCTTATTAGTCAGGCCTCTTTTCTCTGCTGCTTCTCCATGGTAGGTCAAGACCAAGCCCTAGATGCCCTTTTTGATTGGGTCAGGAGCAAAAGAACCCAGGTTCCAGCCCACCTGGTTCCAGCCTGTACAAGCTGTCTGACCTTAAAAACAACATTTAACCACCATATCCTTAGTTTCCCAGCCTGGTCTTGCCCTGGGTATCAGGCAAGACGAAGCACACAAAATCTCTCTGAAGGATGGAGAGCACTTTACAGCATGAAGAGCTGTTTTCCATTCTGCCTGTGCACTGGAATCCTTCATGGAACTTGAAATAGGGAGTGGGGGGTACTGGGGCTGGGACCCAGTGTCTGGGAACTCTTTAAAAAGCTCCATAAGTAATTTTGATGCACAGCCAAGCATGGAAACCACTGACAAAGTATAAAAGACAAATAGGAGAGGAGAAATAAATGATATTATTAGCCAAAAAGAAGTCTTAGATTATCTGATTAAGGTGGTTAACAGATAACCTAAAGAACAATGAAATTGCCTGCCTTTTTCAGAGCCCCCGGAACCCTAATCTCAGATTCCTTTCCTCCTCCTAGAAAAGATGTCTGTTACTTCAGTGACACTCCTTTTACCTCAAAGTACACACACACACACACACACACACACATCATGAGTCATCTCAACCCACCTCCATGCTGAAGTCAGATTCCAAGTAATGTCTTATATTCTTTGACCTCTGAGTAACCACGCTGCCCCTGTTCTGTCCTTTCAGGTCCAGGAAAACCATCTGATTAGGCCATGGAGAGAGTAACCCAAATCTCCACAGGGCGATCTATAAACCAGCCTGCTAATGTGTTCCCTGGGGAATATTCTGTCAGAGTCCTAGTTCCTCTTTGAAAGTAATTGAATGGCTCTGAGCAAACTGTCCAATCGCTAGGTCTCTCAGATAATTGTTGTCACCTGATCGTCACCCTCACCAAGCATTTCCTTCCCTGGAGCAGTTCTCTTTGGAATACCAGTTAAGTGTGGTCAGAAACTGGCTGCAGCAGCTATAACATTAAAGAAAATGAACCAGAAGGAGAAGAATGAATTTGGGGGAACACTTCATTCAGTCCCTGAGACACCAATGGAGACAGTTGGTACTTTTGTCTGCCCAGCACATCTCTCCCCTCTTCTGGGAATGGAGCTTCATTCCTTGGGAGAAAGCCTTTCTTCCTCTGCATGGTTCTGGGTGGCTGACCAAAGTACCCTGGCTTGTTCCTCTGAGGCCACAAGGGTGGACCTGTCCCCTGACTTATTTAACCATAATAACATCCTACTCACCTGGTCACAACAATTGGTCTGGGGATTATCCAAGGACTGATCAAAAAAAAAAAAAAATAATAATAATAATCAGGGATTAAAAAAAATAAAGCTGGTGGCGAAACTGTCTTTTCTTTCTGGTCAAGTGGCTGTATAACTGTGACACCAGAGCTGCCACATGAGAAGGCGGAAAGGATGAGGCTGCCATCCAGAGATGAGGTTGTGAGAGAGAGAAGGAAATGAAAGAGTATGTTTTTACGGGGTCAAGTTTTGTCTGACTTGGCATCATCTGGCAACTATTCTTTTGATTCTTTGAGTTGCCCCAAGATTTTTGCCCAAAGCCTCTTTTTTTTTTTTTTAACCTAAGCCAGTTTGTATTAGAATTTCTGACACTTGCAACCCAGAGTCTTGATGGACAGAAACACTGACAGCATTCCTCTCTACCATCGACTTTTCTGAAACTTCAAAAATGTGTCTGTGAATCTCAGAACTGAGTGTGTTCCTGTCTTTCCCAGATCAGAGTGTGGGATTGCTGGATGGTCACCTTGATTATTCTGGGAACTGTGTTTCCCAGCACCCCCTTCCCTGAATGACTCTGGTTAGGGTGGCTAGAAGTGAAGTGGCATGAGATGGTGAGGGCAGCAGTGAAGCAGCCGCCATCTTGTGCTGAAGGCCACTGTTGGCTGGAGCTGGTGAGGGGCACAGAGGTTCAGCCAGGCTCCTGTGTGTCCCCGTTCTTCCCTGCCCCTCTGGGACTGCCAGCCCTGCTGACCAACAGTGACCCCATGCCCACTCTCAGACATTTTGCTGCAAACTCACAGAGGCAAGAGCTGCAAAGAGCCAATCAACTCCAAAGAGTCAATCCTTCCAAAGATTCTGCATGAGCCCTGGAAGGCACCATTCCACAGCTCGACCTGCCTTGCTTTCTGTAAGCTCCACTTGGTTCAGCCACACCAAGGCTGGTTAGTGACTTCCGTGATCTTTTAGATTTTTACTCTCCCAGCTCCACACCCCCATTGTGAAAGAGCTTATTTATTATGATAAATTCCGTATTCTGTACTAGTCATAGTAGTTCTGCTTCCAGAGTTCAATTCTGACTCATACGAGTGGCATCGGGTGGACCCAGACACAGAAGCTTCCCGATTCCTTTCTTTGCTTGGTACCTACACTCAGTCCATCCATCTTTGTAATTCTCCTCCTCTCTGTTCACTACAACTCCTTCATCTTCTCCCGGCTCGCCCATGTGTTCGTGGGAAGACCTGACTCTGTTCCTGATCACCTTACCATTGTGCTATTTGCTGTCTCATGCCAATTTCCCCCCAACCTCTGTCTGACTCACTTTCACACTATTTCCTGCTCTCCCTTCCAATCACAAGACTGCAGGCAGTCTAGAGGTTTAACACACACTGACATCCAGTTAAGGCAAAGGCCAGGATGTCCTACCCAGAAGCTCCCGCTCCTGATTTCCATCTAGGAAATGTCAGTAAAGAACAAAAAAAGAGAACTTAATGGGTACTGTGTGTTGTCGATAAATATTTTTAAAATGAATTAACATTGTAAAAACTATTTGAGTTGAAAATTACCAAGCAATATTTAAAAAATCAACATGGCATACTATTGGCCCATTGAACGCTGCAAGCATGGGTTTGAAATTTCCAGTGTGATGGGCTCAAGGTCTCTTCCAGCTTTGTGATAATAGCTCAAAGTCCAGAACCACTAACTCCTGCCCAGCCATTGCTCAATGTGCAACCTCTGTTGAGTCAGCTGGCCTCTCTAGGCTTTGGCAAGTCTATCTGGATCCATGAAGTCAACAGAGAAAAATCTTAAAACTGTGGTGTGTCAGGCTTGGAAGCAACCTTAGGGGTTACCCGTAATTTGGAAGCTGCTTCTTGCTTATTTCCATCCAGTCCCTCTGGCAGTATTAACCCTTCCAGCTGGAGCCATGTGGCCATGGGGCACTGTGCCACCATTGTAGGAGGAAGCCGGGGATGGTGGTTTGTGCCTCTGTTGGGACTCTGTCCAAGAGAAGAACAAGTCTAACAGCAGAATTTTCTTCATATAGAATTAGGCATCCTAAATTTTAAAGAGGATACTGTTACCCACTTGACATGGGACATGAACAGCAAGTAAGTACTGAGGGAACTCGGACCATGCGAGAGGAAGAATAATTTATTACAAGCAAGAATAAAGCAAGTAGCTACCAGTATTGAGCATCTACAATGGGGTGTGTTAACATTTAATCTTCACAACGACCCATGAGTGAGGCTGTGCTGCCTCAAACTTACAAATTTACAAATGAGATCCAGCAATTTTGAGTAACGTGCCTCAGGTGGCACAGCTGGTAAGTGGCAGATTTGGGATACCAGACACTTTGGAGTGACCCCAACCTCTGTTCTCTTCCCGTATATAACCCTCTATATCTGTCTCTCAGTCATAGTTGATTCAGGGTCCTTTCTAGTTTTTTGGTAAGAAAGGAATTAGAAGCCAACACATTGTATCATTATATTTTATAAATATATATATATATATATATACATATATATATACACATATATCATATCATATTATATCATATCAGTGGTTGGTTGGGTAAATTTATAATTAAACAATGAAATGCTCTTTCAGTCATTCAGATTTGGTTATTCTTCCCTCTTCCTTCTTTTTGTCTATATACACTCCCTGTAAAACTCCTCTGGCTTTTTGGGCTACTAGGTGGATTCTGCCAGGTCATTGAAATCAAGATTGGATATCCCAACCAGGTGAGCAGGGATCTTTATTTAACTGAGGTTGGTTTGACAATATTTGCTTGGTTCACATCCATTCGTATCTGTCCTCAGGACCTCCTGGAGTGCTATGGGCAGGCCAGCAGAGCCCTGACTGCAGCCCAGAGAGGAAAATGACTTGCCCCAGTCAGTAAGTGGCAAAGTGAGTACCAAAGGCCAAGTTCCTTGACTCTTGTGTGCATGTTTTGATGTTTCTTTCATACATGTAGGATGCATTTTTACCCAGGCCTAATGCGGAGCAGGGTTGGGAGATGTTAGCCACCCTCTCTTCAACTCTATCAGCACCCCGTCCCTCCACACACTCACCTTTTACTTGGCCATGAACAGCTGATGTTCCCCTAGTTCAGGTAAATTCTGTGCAAAGACGACAAGCTGGGTCCTCAAGCCCACCCTTTCCCAACCAATGAGGGGCCTAAGTCCTTCCTGTATCGAAATTCTGGAGCCACCAGTACATAACTGCCTCTTCTAGGAGACTGTCAGCTTCTTCCCAAGGACAGGAAATAGAACCCCTCCCCCCACCGCTTTCTCTGATGTCCCCAGAAGTATAATGTGAGCTCTGCATAGTGTAGACTTACAATGAATATTTGCTCCCGGGCCTGCTGCTGGAGTGGCCAACTATGCTCAGTCCCAATTAAGGAAGCTTGCGTATTTGAAAACCAGGATTCCTTGCATAGTCTCTCTAGGACAAGCCAGGAGTTAAATAATAAGATGAATTTCAATTTTTCATGGCTCATATCACTTCGATGCTATATATCATGGATTCCTACCCTACGCTGTGGATTCCTCAAGCAAAGCCGCCATGGGTCAGCACCTAGTTGCTACTCCGTGTTTGCTAAGTGAATGACTCAGAATCTGGATACGTGCTCCTTATAGTACCTAATAGCGTACCTAAGGGCAGCACACCTTACTTGAAAAGACGTCCGACTGTACTATCAAATAACAGTGAGTGATTACATAATGCTTTTTACCATCAGAGAGAGATAAACAAATGGAATTTACAACACAGTGTAAAATATGAAGGCGATCACTGGTCACCTCTGTGCCTTCTGCTTTTCACATTGTAGCGAGGTGACTCTTATAAGAAGGGATGGTACACATTTCAGGACGGCTGTAGACATACACTGGGTTATCTGCTCAGTTGTTATCTTCTCGGGGTACAGTTCAACCTGCCCCAACCCCCTCCAAACACATCCGCTCACCACACCCCTCGGTGTGGTCCAGGCAGCCATGTTTATGCAGTGACCTGCTCGGGTTCTCTCTTCTAAGAATTTGGAATTTGAAATATAGAGACACAAAGAAAGGAGGCTGTCTGGAGAGGCAGACCCATTAGTGGCAGCCCCCCTGGAGGGGAGGTTCACACACACACACACACACACACACACACACACACACACAGAATTGAAATGGAATCAGAAAACTTGGTAGTTCTCAGGATTCAGTACATAGAATCTGAAAGTGAATTAATCTTTTCTCCCTGTTGCTTTCTACACCTCCATGGTAAAAATAACAATAAAAGCTTGTATTTTATTTCATATTTCGAATGATTCTAGAAGCCCATGGAGGGCAAGAATGCACTTACCTTTCTACTTCCCATAGGCTTAACGAATCCCTGACCCTCCTCAGGCACTCAGTGAACATTGATGTAGCTGAAGTAATTTGATTAACCGTATTGACAAAAACAGTGAATTTGCACGTTTCTGGGGTAAACAGTATTAAGACATTACTCACGTTTAATCACCTATCTGCTTTAACAACGACACCACAAGGATGAAAGGGAAATTCCTGTGGGATGTTTTAGTGGCTTTCTCTGCCCTCAGGCTTCCCCACTGCCTGTGTCCCCAGGGACCCCACAGGGGACACACCGTTGGGAAAGGGTACAGAGAGCAATCGGGGCCTGCAGTCCGTGGATACACCCTGAGCAGACTCTCTCCAGGCCCAGGCTGACCTTGTGAACTTTGGAACCAGCTCTTTGGGCACAGAGAGTCCAGAGGCTCTGGAGAGAGTTGAGAATGAGCTGGGGGCGTGGAGCCTGGACAGAAGGTGGGTGGGTGTGGAGGGTAACAGCTCGCCCCTGAGGACACAGTTGGCAGAGACCTTCAGTGGTTGCCTACAGGTGAGTAGCCTCCTGTCTGAAGAGTTTGTTAGTTCACTGCACTGGCCGCCTAAAGTCACTCATGAAGGACTGGGGGATGGTCTTGGTGAGGTGGGGAAGGGTGCAGAGTCAAGGCCGGCAGTGCCAGGGATCAAAGCATTCAGGGTGTGGAAACCTATCCCCCCGCACTCCACATCAGGTGTCCTTCAGTCGGTGCCCTCGTTCCTGCCCTCTGGGAGGCCCTGCCCTGATAAACAGCTATGGAATGCCGACACACATGTGAATGTGCTTGCAGCTGAAGCTCTTGAACATTCAAATGCCTTCCCTGCTGGATAATCTCTGAAAGAAGTTGGACAAAGGAGAGGGGAATGGACCCAGGGAGCTTAAGAAATGTTTTTGTAAACCTGTATCCAGCCACACTAAATATGTATGCAATGTAGGTGGGCCTTGCACTCCGGGGGGTTTCCATTCATGTGTTAGGATTTCAGTGATAAGAAAATATATTTTTAAGTTCTTTTTCCATGCCTGTTATGTATCTTGGAAAGTTAGCAGCTGGGGAGATTTTTTTTCCTACTGCGTCCTATTTAAAAAAAAAAAATGAAAACAAACCTTTTGATTTTTTAAAGTAATTATGCGTACCATTTAGAAAAAGCTACCTTATTAATATTTTGATAGACTTCCCAGGCTCTTACTTACACACCTATACATGAAAAGATACAGCTTTAAGAATATGAGATCATACCATACTGTTTCATAACCTGACTTTTTTTTTATGCAAGAATCTATAGTGAACCTGTGTCCATGGACATCAAAAGATGTACATCATCATCATCAATCTTAATAGTTACATAGTATTCTATTTTATGGAGTTAGTGTAATTTGATCAATTCCTATTGACAAAACTTTATATTGTTTCCAATTTTTGTCTTACTAAACCACGTTTGATGTTCTTTTATAATATCTTTGCTCTCTTGTCTCTATCTTAGGGAAACTTCTTAGAAGAAGTATAATTTTTACATGGATAGGAGAGACATTCTCCTTTCTAGAAAAGTTGTATTGATGTATATCAATACATTAATTGGCAGGGGCCAATGCATTGGCAGGGGCCTTCCAACAGCAGTTGTGTCAAAGTCTTTTAAAAATAATTTTAAGGATGCCTGGGTGGCTCAGCCAGTTAAGCGTCTGACTTCTGCTCAGATCATGATCTCATGGTTTGTGGCTTTGAGTCCTGCATCAGGCTCTGTGCTGACAGCCCAAGAGCCTGGAGCCTGCTTTAGATTCTCTGTCTCCCTCTCTTTCTGCCCCTTTCAAGCTTGTGCTCTCTCTCTCTCTCTAAAAAAAAAAAAAAAAAAATTTAAAAACAATTTTAATTTTGTTTCCATTAAATACATGAAAATGATATTTCTAACATGTGAAGGACATAAAGACTGACAAAACATCTGTGAATTTACCATCTAGCTTAAGAGCTAAAAGATCATAACCATCCAAAGCCCCCATCCTGCTCCTCAGAAGAATCTACCTTCCTGAATTGAGTCTCTACCAGCCCCTTGCTTTTCTTTAGTTTCACCACATATGCTCATATTCTTTAACAATATATGACTTAGTTTTGCATGCTTTTTCCTCATGTAAATGAAATAATGCTTTGTGTGTGTATTCTTTGAGGACTTGCTTTTAAAAAACATTTACAAGTGAAGTATATCATGCATACAAAAAAGTGCACTTATCATGAAGGTTTAGCTTGATGAATTTTCTCAGAATGAACACATCCCTAGATCAAGACACAACATTGTTAGTGTCATAGAAATGCACCTCAGCCCTGACCCGGTTACTACGCCCTTCCAAAGGGAACCAATATTCTGACTTGGAACACCATAACATTTATATAAATGGAATCAGAGTGACTAACTTCATACACTCAACTTCATGCATGTTGCTACCTGTATCTGTAATCATTTGTTGTTAGCATTGTATAGTGTTCTATTGTGAATATATCATAATTTATATATCTACCTATTGATGGATATTTGGGTTCATTCCAGTGTTTGCTATTACAAATAAAGATATTACAAACATTCTCCCATGTGTCTACTTATGCCCAGATGCAAAGTTTCCTTGAGGAGGAATAAGGAATGGAATTGTAGGGTCATAGAATATAATTATAGTTACCCTTACTAGGTAACATTAAATGTGAGTTCACCATATCGCTAAAAATAAAAATCTATGCCAATCTAATAGCTGAAAACAATGAAATCTTTTTGCTTAAATTTGCATTTCTTTCATTACATTTATTTCATTATAACGTT
This sequence comes from Panthera pardus, assembly GCF_024362965.1. Taxonomy (NCBI): domain Eukaryota; kingdom Metazoa; phylum Chordata; class Mammalia; order Carnivora; family Felidae; genus Panthera; species Panthera pardus. The sequence continues at coordinate 37,667,882 of NW_026526777.1, forward strand.
TTTAAAAGCTGTTCATTAGCCATTTGTAATTTTTATTTTGTGGATTCTCTGGATCCTCAACCCATTTTTCTGTTGGGTGCTATTATTTTTCGTAATGATTTTCAAAGACTTTTATATATTAAGGATAGTACTCATTAGTCTATTATGAATATTGCAAATATATCCCCTACCATTTGTTCTTTTTATCTTATAGTTTGGGTTATGGTGTTTTTTTTTTTTTTTCATTCAGGAGTTTGAAATTTTTGTGCAACCAGAGCCACCATTCTTTGCAGATCCTGTCCTTTCTTCTGTCAGAGCAATGCTTCAACATATTTTTCCATGTTGGATGATCTGTTTGTTAAGGGAGCTTTATTTTTCACAGATACAGTGCATCTGGGTGGTTTTCTAAAGTTGCTGCCCAGCGGTAGCAATGGCTGGGTCAAGATGTGACCCAGATGGGACTTCTGCTATGCAGAGTTTAGAAGCAAAAGTGGTGATGAATTTTCTAGTATCTGGAGACCCATCTTCGTCATACAGAGAATGAACAGTAACCTGAACTGTGCTAAGGCCAATTCTTTGCATCTTATGCAAGGGAAGTGGAAGTAATGGTTGTTTCTCTCCAGAACCCAGCAAATAGGCTAGGCTCATTAGAGCAGGGAAATGTCACCCAAGTGAGAACACCTGAGGGACAAAACTGGGCCGCCTACAATGACCGAATCAACTCTCCAGCAATAGCCTGGCATGGGCTCCCCTCCCACAGGGGTTGTTGACTGCTCAGGCTTTTACAATTCTCAAGCCCTGTTCCAAGGAGCTTTTGTGGTTTAAATCAATGTGCTTCTGGGAATAAGTGCCCTTATTATTCCTAGTTTCCATTATTTGCCGTGCTCTTATACCACTGTGACATAATATCCTTTGTGCAGCTGAACAATAACAGTCCTTTCAGGAATCCCTAAGAGCTTTCTAATTAAGACCCACAACCACATGACAGATGCAGAAACTGAAGCCCAGGGACAGGGATGACAGAGCTTCACCTTGGTCACAAAGGGGCCAAGCCCAGGTCTGGCTCCTACCGGAGACTGCAGGGCCTGGGCCACACTACTCATGGAGGAAATGCACCTCTGCATCAGTGACTGCAGTAATTATCAGGTTGCCCAAGTGCATGGCCGGGACCGTTGGGCCCTTTTAGTACTGCTTAGGCTCCCCCGGGCAGTTGAACTGAGTTGAGGACTGAGAACTAGAAATGCCCATTGGGCTGGGCAAGAGCTCTTGAGTTTGCAATCTGTTCTCAGTGGCTTGGCTCCCAGGACCACAAACTGTACCATGGCTAGGTCATTTGAATTCTCAAGAAAGTAAACTTGACCGATGGCCTCCATGTGTCAGGCACCAGGAATGCAAAGATGAACTTCCAATCCCCCCCTTGGATGTTCACAACCTAGACAGAAGAGGAGACAGGTATGTAAGTGGGGAGTTACAAGAAGCTGAGGGCTTTAATGGAGAGTAGACCAGAAGCTAGGGTGGTGTCCAGCTCTGTGGGGCTTTCAGGGAAAGCTTTATGGAGAGGCAAACTCTCCACCTGGGTAAATCTTTAGAGGTGATCTGAACTTGCTAGGCAGAGCCATAGGGAAGAGAGCAGTGCATGCTGAAAGCCAAGTGTGCGCACAGGCCTAATATGTGAAATGCATGGAGGTTCAGGGATCGGTTAGAATGCCAACATGTCTAAAGTGGGGCAAGGTAATCCTATTGTTCTTCCTCTCTTCTATGTTAATGCTTTTTTTTTTTTTTTTGAGAGAGAGAGAGAGAGATTGGCTAAGCGTGGAGCCTGAGCCTGATGTGGGGCTTGAACTCATGACGGTGAGATCATGACCTGAGCTGAAATCAAGAGGCCATGCTTAACTGACTGAGCCACGCAGGCTCCCCTTTCTCTTCTATTAAAAAAAAAAAAATTTTTTTTTAATGTTTAATTTTGAGAGAGAGACAGAACATGAGCAGGGGAAGGGCAGAGAGAGAGGGAAAAACAGGCTCCAGGCTCCGAGCTGTCAGCACAGAGCCTGATGTGGGGCTTGAACCCACGAACTGTTAGATCATGACCTGAGCTGAAGTCAGACACTTAATTGCCTGAGCCACCCAGGCGCCCCTTTCTCTTCTATTTTTATTGGCCAAACTCTATCTTTTTTTATTCTTGATATCTTCCCTATGGATGTTAAAAAGACTAAACATGGGTTTTTTGTTTTTGGGTTTGTCTTTGCATTATTGCTTTAACCCATCACTCTTCAGGGCATTGTGGATGCCTCTGACTAGGGAAAGATCATGTATTGGGGAGTGCCCAGATGAAAAGCACAAAGATAAATGTTTTCCTGAATTATAAGGACACAAGGGCGGCTTACGGAACCTTGGACAGGAAGTCAGCTGGGCTGTCTTCTTTTATATAGCCAAAAACATGGCCCTGGACAGCTCCTGAGGTTACCTGCTCCAGGCTCTGTCACCCAGAGGGAGGTTCCATTTGTGGAGTAGAAGCTGGCAAAAGCACATGGGGATGTGAGGGGGAAACGCGAGATGGCCAGCAATGTAATAGAAGACCCGTACGGGAGTGAAAGCATCAGATTTGAACTGTCGGAGTCTGATTTGTAGCTGGCTCTGGAGTCTGGATGCCGATAAATGTAAATGCCCTCCTCCCCAGAGAGAATAATAAATTTCTAGTGAGTCTAAGACATTTTAGTACTTTTAGGTCCTCAAATGCCCTGGGACGTCATCTTCCTTTAAGGTGGAGATGAGATGATCTGAGACAAACATCGCTGTTCCAGAAGGCTGGTTTCTCTTCTTGCTGTTCTCTGGGCCACCAGGCCACGCTGGCCACTTGACCAGAGAGGCCGAAGGCAACATTTGGTGGGTCCTTGCCAAGGAGCAGGCTTGGTACATGTATCAGTACATTTAATACTGACAACTCTTCAAAGGGCAGTCATCAGCCCCATTTCACAGATGAAGCACCCAGGGCTCCCAGAGGCAGTATGAAAGGAAACAGAGACCCTGAAAATAGCCAAACGGCTGATGTGGGGCATGGGACAGCACAGTGAGCTGCCTGTTCCTATGAACGGGACGTGGCAACTTTAGCCACCATTTGTCCACATTTGTGCCAACCCTGAAGGCTGGGCAGCAGACCGTACCCAAGACTGGGTTGGGTACCGGTCACACAAGGGGACCAGCTCTCGTGTCTGGCTGAAGGATCAGGGCAAGGGGGTTTCTGCTGGGTCTGGAGGGTCTGGGATAGCTGGGGTCAGGGGAGACTGTTTTGATTAGAGCTATTTCCCCATGACCGTGGTTTTGGGGAGTTTTCCATTTCCCTCAAACACAGAGAAGCAGGAGGCTGACTGCCATGAGGGGCTTAAGTTGGACAGAAGGAAGAACTTAGCGAGGCGTGAAGACGACAGATACACAAGGAGCCGCATCAGGCTAAGCACTTTACCGAAGGGCCGCCCTGGAAACCGCGAGGACTCTAGCCTCGACAGTCCTGTCCAGACATCCTTTTCCCCTTTCACTGGAGCAAATGATCAGAAGCTCAGATCCACCAGCATAAATCAAGAGCACGGTGGGTTTCTCACAGCCTTCCCTCCCACGGTCTGCGCAAACACAAGTGTCAGGGCCATAAACCCAAGGAGCTTGTCCATCATAAGCCCAGTTCCGGGTACCCTGGACGCATCCGATAAACATTTATTTGGTGAATGAATAAAAAAGGTCACCCGTTCTCAGAATTGTTTGTGTCCTTGTTGGCTGTGCCTTTGGCACAGATCGGGGGAATCTGTCCAAATTCACAAACTCCAGCTCAGACGAATGTTGCTGACTGAGCTACAGAGCCCTGTGATGTCAGCTGAGGTAGCTTTAGTGCTCAGGAGGAAGGAAAAGTGCTTTCCATCAGCTACTCCTGGCCCCAGCCGCTTGAGGGAGGAAGGAGAGGTACTGCTTAGGACAGACTCATGGGCCCTCTCCTGTGTCAAGGGCCCTCAAGGAGAGATTCCTGATGAGCTCACTCCCTGAGAGACGATTCTAGCCAGGGCCAATATGCTTTTGAGCATCCCAGGGGACACTGTAACCACTAAGTAGGATAGATCTGATGTTGCTTAAGTGATTCTGTGATGACAGATTTCTCCCTAAGGCCCTGATACCTTGGAATGTGACATTGGGGGTTTGTGTCATTGAACAGCCTGGCTAGAAGCAGCAGTGGTTTTTGCAACATGAGACAATATTTAATTCTTTTTGAGTGTAAGCTCCTATCTCCTTGAGGCCAAATACTGACTTTACACTTTAGGAGTGTATCTTTTTTCCCAATGCTCTTGCGTTCCTCTCTGGCTTCCAAGGAATAGGTACCCAATAGGTACCCAATAGGTCTCTGATTATGTCAAGAAGCTGTCTGAGGAGGAAGGGACACTTGCATTTCCAAGTGCTGCAAAAGGAGAAAATGCCAAATGATGGCCGCTTTCTAATCGCCTAAGAGCCAGTCCTGTTGCATACAAGGGGAGACACTATTAGAATTTCAGGAATGGCATCTTTTGGGCTCTCTCGATAGCTTTTTTTTTTTTTAATTAAAAAAAATTTTTTTTAATATTTATTCATTTTTTAAGAGACAGAGACAGTGCAAATGGGGGAAGGACAGAGAGAGGAAGACACAGAATCCGAAGCAGGCTCCAGGCTCTGAGTTGTCAGCACAGAGCCCTACGCGGGGCTCAAACTCACAAACTGTGAGATCATGACCTGGACCGAAGTCGGACGCTTACCCGACTGAGCCACCCAGGTGCCCCTCTCACTAGCTTTTATAAAGCCCTCTCCACGTTCTGTAGAAATACAAGTCTCCTTCTGTCAAGAGACTACAAGTTGCTTGAGGGCTGTCCCTGTCAGTTTTTTGCATTTCCCACGCCCAGCTCAGAGCCTGGTATAGCGTGGAGCTCACAGGGAGGCCCTTCTCCCCAGGTCCCCCGCTTGCATTTGCACAGGCTTTTCATCTACTCTTGTCCTATGTGTGGATGTTGGGAGGGTTCAGAACTGACCTTCCTAACACATGACATCTGCCTTTGTTACTGGCTGGGGTGGGAAGGGAAAGCCAGGTGGGGGACACAAGTCTTAGCAATGCGTCATCACTTTGCTCATCTCCCCAGAGTGAGAGGACGAATAAGGCAAAAAGCATCATTAGCGTCACTGCTTCCAGGGATGGGGGTCGACTTGGGGCAGTACTGCCTGTCCTCACCTTCCATGACACACAACTAGACATTGCTATCTTCTCGCGATTCCTCAGCCTAATTTAGCTCTATGATGTCTTGGTTTTCCATTTGAAATATTTTTGCTTCTTGCCACAAAGAACCTTCATCAAAACCCACCCATGAATCTCCCAAGAAAACAAAAAGGTGAGGTACAGAATATTTTCTCTCTGTAAAACAATCTGATTTTCTTTAACTCATCCTGACTTCTGAGGGTAGAGATGTTCATTTTGCTGACTGATTCATTTCCTAATGCCAAATGAGTTAGTATTATTTTACCTTTATAATTTGCTAAAAATAACTGCAAACAACAATAAAAATATTTTTAGTCTCCGTTTGCCAGCTAAGTACCACAAGACGAAAGCTAGCCCTTGTAGACAGGATCTGAGAGGAGAACAGTCCCTCAACTCGTTTCATCAAGTTTCAATCTTTAACCAAGCCTAAACAGAGGACAGTTATTGCACAACAAACTTGACTGGACATGACAGAATTGCTTTGGGGGAGATTAGCAAGGAAGCAGGAAGGGAAAAGATATAGACTGAAAAATGTTTTGTACCTGCAGTAGATTTGAAAAAAGTAAATTTACAACATTTAGCATTCTACATTAGAATGTGGAAATCAATGGCTCCAGGCCTTCATATATTGGTTAAGGAGAAAAACATGTCTCATTCTGTTTAAATCCCAACTGCAATTAAAAATTAAACTGCTCATAGAATGAATACGTTAGACCAGGAGATACTATGGGGTAATAATGGCCGAGGTGCACTCAGGCCAATAAAATACACAGCCCATGGAGTTAAAGGTCTTTGTGTTCTTGAGCAAGAAGTGAAAAGGGAGACCATGACCTCTGGCTGTTGGGAGGAGATCTAAGCCCACTCACCAGACTTTTGGACCTCATACTTTGAATGTTGATGATTGACAAAGGCTAAATCCAAGGGTTAACTACAGAAAGAACAGGGCTGGGTGTCTGAGCAGCACAGTATTCCTAGGAGCAAAGCACACCCACAAACCCCGAGTACCTTCCTTGTCGTTTACAGTCTTCCATGTGAAACCTTCAGGACATCAAAAAATTCCAATGTAGACAGACCTCTTATCTAGAAATCTATTTAAGAGTTATCTAGGCCCTAAGGGAATAGAGAATTTTTTTTCTTCGCACTCTTGCACGGTCCCAATTCTGCAGGCAGTAGCCATGTGAGGCTCTTTAAATTTAACTGAACTAAAAGCAAATAAAAGATTCAGTCACAGTAGCCATATTTTAGATGTTCAATAACTACATATGGCTAGTGGCTATATTGGAAGGCCAGACTTAGAACATTTCCCTCATCACGGAACCTTCTATCCGACAAGCGCTCCATATACGCTACATACCAAGCGGCAGGATCCTCTCACTCCCAATGCTGGCCAGTGTTGGCACAGAAAGACCAAGGGACGAATCTAAGGATCCATGGCAAGGGAGTCTTACAAATACAACTCAAACTGGCATCTCTGGGACTCTCGTCTGGGCATCTTGGTTTCTTCTTCTAGGAACTATACCACAAGGTAAAAAGTCACTTAGTGCCTCTAGCTGCAAATTACCTGCCACCTTGGTTAGTCTGTGCTAGAAAGGTCATTATCACAAGACCTCTTAGGTCAAGCTGGAATATAACAGTACTTTAATTTCTAAATGGTCAATATACTATTGCTGTCACCATTGAAGACAATCAGCAGCTTTGGAAAGGATTTTCATGATCTTCTTCATACATGTCTTTAAATATTTTAATTAATAGGATTTATAGTATTGGTTGTAAACAGGAATTCCGTTTTGTTGAGGTCAACATTATTTTGTTATTACCCCACATACCCGAATTGAGAATGTGGGAAGATAAGCTTAAATGTGTATTTAGTAGCAGAGGAAGGTAACTTTTATTATGAATAAATAAAATGCTAAAAATAAGAATGGATCTTATGAAAGATCAAATACTGTGAAAAATAGTATTCGGGAGGGTATAATAATAGAAGTAACAATGCTAGTGAACCTGTATATCTGCTTACTATATGCTATAGGGTTGTTCTAATTGCTTTCCTATACTACGTCTATGTTAACTCACTTAATCCTCACACCTATCCCATGAAGCACTATTAAACTTCTCAATTTTAGGAGTAAGGAAACTGAGGCAGAGAGATATCAAGTATCAAGTAGCCTGTGCAAGGTCACAAAGTTAGGTACGTAGGATTTGGACCCAGACGGTGTAGCTCCAAAGGCTGTGCTCCGACCCCCCAGGTTATACTGCAAAATGACTAAACACAGAAAAATCAGCCCTGTCTTCCCTAGAATCGATTGGCCAATACCCTTTTTTATCCGTATTTGTAAATTCACAGAACACGCTCACTTCACAATCAGTATACATGTATCTTTCGTTCCTTCATCTTTCTTTTTCATTTATAATTATAGTGTAGAAATTATAAACACAATTTCCCCTTACTTCAAATAATTGCTTAACAGTTGATGCCAGAAATGCAGTAGACATGATACCAAACATAAACTCAGAATTCTAACCCTGGGTCTAATGGACACACTCAATTAAAATAGCCTTTTTTGCTTCACAGAGTTATTTTCATACTTTGAACTATTTGGATTAATTCCTACAGTGCACCAAATCAAAGAGTTTATAACTACAGCTATCAAAAGCTGGTCTTTTAAGAACATAAAATTTGGGGGGCATCTGGGTGGCTCAGCCGGTTGAGCGTCTGACTCCACCTCAGGTCATGATCTCACGGTTTTTGAGTTCGAGCCCCATGTCGGGCCTTGTGCTGATAGCTTGGAGCCTGGAGCTGCCTCGAATTCTGTGTCTCCCTCTCTCTCTGCCCCTCCCCTGTTCGTGTCCTGTCTCTCTCTCTCTCAAAAAAAACAATAAATGGTTTAAAAAAAAAAAAAAGAACATAAAATTTGGGCAGGTCTCAAGGGAACTGGGGAGGGCTGGAGGCTTACAAGATTTGCCTCTTGAGAATTCTGCTTCAAAACAGTACCAGAAACCTGACAACGACATTATAAAATTTCATTCTGAAAATAGACACTTAATTAAAAAAAAAAATTTCTCCCCTAATTTAAGAATCTTTTTTTTTTTTTTTTGGTCTTTTAGTCTTTCAGTCACCTGATAAAAACTCTAGATTGACTTGAAGAGATCCAGTCTAATTCAGTCATTTTAGAGACAAGGAAACTAGCCTAGAGAGATTGAGTAACTTGCCCAAGGTAACTCAGCTAATTCATCAGAGCTAAAAGGACAACCTGTGCTTGCTGAGTCAGCTCTTTCCACGCCTGGCAGGTCAAGGGGTTTGTAGCCTACTCCACACCCCTCTGGCGGTTCTTCCTAAGGCCTGTGCCCTCAGATGCTATCACAACTGTGCACACCGTGCACTGTGTACAACGGGGCTGAACATAAAGGGATGCCATCTACAGTCAACACTGGAGATTCGTACGTTTTGCCATGATGTTCTGGCTGGCCAATGGCGAAGAGGGACAATAGCTCACCCGAGCCCGGCAATCTCAGAGGGACCCGAATCGCCAATCACTTCTCATCCCTGGAGGCAACATGACAAGGGAAAAAGAAATACCAACTCATTTTTTTTTTTCTTTGAGCCAATGTTGACTTTAAAGGGAAAAAAAGTACAAAACACAAACAAAGGAAATGGGAGATTTATTTAAAAAGGGAATCTCTATGAGGGTTGACGGGGGGGGGGGGGGGGGGGGGGGGGGGGGGGAGGGGAGGGGAGGGTGGGTGATGGGTATTGAGGAGGGCACCTTTTGGGATGAGCACTGGGTGTTGTATGGAAACCAATTTGACAATAAACTTCATATATTGGAAAAAAAAAAAAGAAAAAGAAAAAGAAATCAATAAATAAAAAGGGACCCTCTAGGGAAGGTGCCCAGCTCCATCTCGGGAACTGCTTCCAGCCCAACTGCCCCACACACGTCATGAACATGCACAACCCTACGATCCCTGCTGTTTGGAAACCATGATCCCAAGCACTGAATGATCCCAAACCGAGAACGAACAGGTAAAATACATCTAGTATACTGTGTTAAGACAAGAAAGTTTATTATTATTATATTTTATATAATGGTTTTCAACCAGTATTGAGATAGAAAAAAAGGGATTTTCTGGCTAACCAGAAAATTTCTATTCCCTGAGCATCCCAACTAATTGAGGTTGTGCTATAGATTGTTCTTTCTAGACAATCAAGTCTAGCATTACATAACTTAAGAAACCAAACCAATCAAAAGATCTGCCCTCCTAATTTAAAAGATTAAGATATTACATGTGAGTGATTTTTTTCACTCTTGGAAATAATGTAAAAACTCTATAATATAAACAAATATTAGAAAACACAAATGATTACTTGCCAATCTTTGTAACTGTTAGCTGGTTTTGGGGGGGGTCAATTAAATACTAAAACAATAAATTAAGATTGCTTTAGCACAGAGAAATATAGGTGAATAGTTGAAATAATGTAGCAGGATGTTTCAATTCTGCTAGACGGCTTCCTCTCAAAGCCCAGAAAACTGGATGTTTCAGGGGACACACTGAAGTCAGTCTAGGGGAGAACTCGGTTTCTACTCCCACAGACTCCTCCGTACCAACTAGTCAGCACTTCCCAATGCCTAGCTCAGAATGAGAGGTCTGTGCCAGGTAGTGAGTGATGTGTTTTGGTGGACAAATCAGTCAAATATATGAATTCAGTGATCCCAACACATGACTTTTCTTGAAAGAGAAAGAAAGGCTCAGCAACAGAAAAACAATGAAAATGTCAAACAGAAGATAAAGGACATGGTTTGAGAAGGAACAAGGGGAAAGCGTCTTTCTGGCTAGGAATCCAATTATTTCTCAAATTAAATTTTTAAAGAAAAACCAACTCTTTTTCTTCGCCAGAGTATGACATTATAGAAACCAATGAATAGATGGACTCCACATTCTTTTATATCTTAATCCATATGAAAAATCAAATTATTTTTGCCCATTTGATCAATTCCTGTAAAGTCTGTAGTGCATTCATCATGTGGCTAAAACCGTGAGTAGGCATTTCGTTGTTGCTGCTGTTGTAATGGTTGTTGGGCCTGCTGTTGTTGTAGGCGAATTTGCTGGGAATAAGGGTCTTCCAGGGATTTTACAAATATGGTAGTTCTGGGACCCGTCTTCCATACAATACCATTGGCATCTTTCACAGAAGATTCCACTGTAATGTTGTGTGTTCCAAGGATAGCAAAGTTCAACAGAAATTGAGTACTGAAGTAATCATTATGAGGTTCAACCCTCTGCTCCATCTCATTGGTCATATTGTCAATGGGTATCTGGAACGAAAAAATTGTTAAATAATAGTAATAGCTAATATGTACTGAGTGCTTACTGTGAGGTAGGCCCTGTACTAAGCGCTTACTTAATCCCTGCAAACAACCAAGAGGTGTAGGTACTATTATTATCCTTGTTTTACAGATAAAAACACTGAGGCAGAGAGGTTAAGTCATTTCTCCAAGGTCACACAGCTAATGAGTAGTGGAACTGGCATCTGAACCAAGGCAGGTGAACTCCAGAGCCTACACTCTTTATCACTAAGTGATACTACCTCCTCACTACCAGAACAAGCTCCCAGAGCCTGTCTCGACCCCTTCATATGCTGCCTTTCCTCCTTGTGAAGGAGCTCAGGACACGCCTCTTCAAAACAATGCTGCTTTGGCACATTGATTCTTTTCAACTAAAGGCACTTGCGAAACAGAGGATGTAGGAAGGGTCTCTGACCTTGCCATTTTTACCTAAAACAGGCCATAAAACCTCCCATGAGAAAGGTGCCTTCTCTGTACCAAGAGAAGGAGAACATCCTTATCACCAGAGACTGGGAATCAAGGTTGAAATGCACGGACTGCCGCCCCATCTCTCTCCCAGTCAGTCCCCACCTCTTTACTGCCCATTTGTTTTAAGTCTCCACAAATTTACTGTTTCTTTGTCTAAAAGTTACATAAGCTTTCTGCTCTGGTCACTTCTCTGGGTTTCCATTGCCTGTGAAGACTCCCATGTATGTGTACAATTCTAACAAACTTGTATGCTTTTCTCCTGTTAATGTGCCTTAATGTTAGTTTAATCGTAGGCCCAGCCGGAGACCGTAAGAGGGTGGAAAAGAATATTCCCCTCTTACACTTGCTTACCCAACCCCAACTCTGATTCCCATCTTTCTTTAGTCTGTAAAGAGAAATTCTGAAGAAACAGGGTACAATCACCTGTTTCAGGGAGTTTGAAATCTAAGAGACTGAAAAAGAACATAACTCTAAGTAAATACAAGTTAGGGTTCCTCCTCCTAGCCAGTCTGATTTTGTATTACTTAATACAGTCAACCCTCCCTCTTTAAAACAAATTAACTTTATAACTTGTACAGTGCTCATTTAATAATCAGTGTCTTGTTCAGATGGGCAGCACAATATATTCTAAAATACAGATTTATGGGCTTGTTCACTTATGTAGCTAGACACTCATGCCTTTGTCCTTCAAAGAACAGAGTAACACTTGCTGGTATACCCTGACCTGTACCTAAGATGAAGTATGTTAAGAGAGACACTTATTCTGAGAATGCATACACAGGTAACCTTAATGAATATTTGGCCAGATTGTTCTACATTTATGTGTGTGTTTCTGTTGTATAATTAATGATATAAATGTGCCCTGAAGCTTTGTGACTCAGGGAACAGGTTAATCTTTCCGTAACAGCAATGGAATGAAGTCACTGACCAATTCAAGATCTTAGATTTATAAGCCCGGTTTTGTTTGTTTGCACAACTTCTATAGGGGTTTTATGTCCCTAAACAACATGCCTACCAAACAAGAACTTCCTTAAAAGGACCAGAAATAGGCCAAGGCAACCTGATCGCTCTGAATGGATGATGCATTTCAAGTTGAGAACTCACTGCATGTAACACAACAGAGCAATCCTGTCCTATATAACTTATATCAGCTTCCGGGCATTAAGCAATGCCTCCAGAGGGAAGTCAATAAGCAGAAGACTGGTTTGAAGTTTTTTTTCTTAAGAGTGGAAATCATATACAAGGAACAATAAGAATCATCGTTACTGTTCTCTCAAACTCAAAGTGAGGAGACAGCTGTTGAAAGGGGTAAGTTAACTATGTAAATTCTCACTAGGATCTTCTGTGACAACAGGGATCACCCACGAACATAGCAGTTGTACTCCAAATACAGTAAATGATTTTTTTTTCATCATTCATCAAATATTTGCTACATAAGGCACCATGCTCCGTGTTGTGGGAGTCAGAGAGGAAGAGAAGAGAATAAAGGCTGAGCCATATCAGAGTGGGCAAAGAAGGAGGAGAAAGTTACCAAAGTAAAGAAAGTAAAAACGGCCTAAGCCACACCTTCTCTTGGGTTTTTAGCCTAAAACCACCAAAGAGAATAAAATGCTCTCTTTTTATATTTCTACTAATACTCCTTTCCTTGCTATGGAGCTCAGTTCAAGCGTGCCCACAATAAACCCGGATACAACCAATGTGGGCATCTGAACAACTCCGTCCCTACAACTGTGTACTTGTTCCCTTGTTCCATTTACTGTGAATAAACCATCAAGGAACCAGAAAGAGATGTCCACAGAAAGGAACACTCTGCATTTGGAATACTGGTATTCCACAGTACTCAGCATCCCGGTCTCGGCTAACAAAGCAAGCACGATTTTTGGTTACCTACCTCGTGATTTCTCAAAGCAGCCAATTCCTAGGGTTACACCCTTAAGGAAAGATTTTACTTTATCTGACCATGCCTGTCAATGTTGTATAGCCTTTTTGGGGGAAAATGCTACAATTCCCTTAAAATAGAGAAAAATAATTCGATGTGTGCTTTTTGGGGGAAAGGGAGCACTTATTCCCTCAGTCCTGAGGTTTCCCTCCATGTGGAGGGACTTTTCATTAGATGGGCAGTACTGGTCTCCAGGGAAGGAGGTAAATCCTACTGATGGGGAGTTTCTGGGTAGGAACTGAGCACGGGGAGCTAAGATCTTCTCTTTGCCTTCTCTGGGACTCAGGGCGCTCCTTCCTACCATCAGTTTTACAGGGGCAGGCTCTTGTGTGTGCGGGCTGAGGCTGGTGGGAAAATTCAGTGGTACAAAGCTAGAAGTCCCTGTTGCCAGATACCTGAGCGGGGTTTCCCGACAGCTATAATAATAAAACTCGTATCTGATTACTGTCTGCCTGGATGTTTCTCCATCAGCTGGCTCAGGCAGGGAAAAGAGAAGTGCTGTTCACGAGCCCCCTCAAGCCTCAGAACGTACTTTTAACTTGTGTCCGTATCTCATCTGTTAGGAGGTGTAACTGCAGTCTGCTTAGCACTAGAAAACTTCCATTAATGTAAGTTGATAAAATCCACATCATAACTCTGCCTCTTTTCTAAATTACCTTGTAGTCTTGTCCAGATTTACTCTGTAGTGTAGAAGAAACATTCAGACAGACGGACTGAATTTTGCGGAAGAGTCCTGGTTTTGATCCATGTTGAACCACTCCCTCTACCTTTAGTGCCAGCTGCTGGTTATTCTGGACCGCGATGGGCTCTGCAGGGTTCCGGGGGGACGGCGACAGAGCAAGCTAGAATACCAACATTAAAATAAATGCTAACAAGCAAGAGCAAGCTCTCTCCTGACAGACAAGTTTGTGCTAATTATTATTTACAGGTTACAACGTTACACATACAACTAACGACCTGGCTATGCCAGGACAAGCAGGCAGATGTACCTTTAAGGTCAAGGGTTCCTTCTCCTAATGCTTCCTTTTAAATACCACTGTGTTTTCTACGTCAAACCCCAGTTCTGTGTGAGGGTAAAAGAGGATTAGAAAAAAGTGAAGGCACTATTCTTGCCCATTTCTGTGGTGGGGCCTTTCTTTGACAAGGAACCAATTCCAGTACAGAAATGCATCATGTAAATTTTCATATCTAGAGGCTGTCCTCTGGTCTTTTGTAATTTTAAATACACTAAATTCAAAGGCAAACGTACTTAATATTCTAGGATTACACATAAAATCAAGTCACAATGGTATAAAAGTCAATTTCAAACCTCTCATTAGAGTAGTTTTTTATTTAAAAACATATTTAAAATCCCCAATACACTTAAACTACTGAAAGCCCAAATTCTGCTAAATGAAGAGATGGAAGAAATTGGGTCTTTCTGATAATGTTGAGCATTGCCTCAATCAACCCTGCACACTTCTTACCTAAGGTAATCAATTTTCCTTATTATTCACGTCATTCTGAAATGCAACCCAAAACATTCGAATGGATATGCAAAGTGCACGGAAGACATTTACTGCCAGGGATAACCTAGAAAACCTCTTGCGGGTGACAGTTTTCCTCCTTTCCCAAAAATTCCATTCTCTGAATCAAAAATACATTTTTGAATGTTGAGTGGCTTACATATTTTCAAATACTAGCTCTTCTCATTGGCCAGCTCCTCAAAACTGGATATTCACAGACAAAAGTGCCCTGGAGGTAGGACTGGTGATGTTTTATTGGACCTGATTTATTCTGGGTCTGGAAAGTCCAATCACACACGGACTCAGCTCAAGATCCTTGTAGGTGACTATCATGAAACCTCTCAAATTATTCTTGGAGACAAGGGACAGAGCTCCAGGTACCCAAACACCCGTCTCACTGCATCTGGCACTGACAGGTCACAAGGGAGAGGGTTTAATCCCCAAATCCCGTTCCTTTCACCAAACCACTCAGTAAAGGGAGAAGAAATTCACAACTAAAGGCTGCAAGTTTCATCAAAACCAAAGGTAAGATCCTGAAGCAGAGCTCTATCCCACATATTCTTCAAAAGGTAACTGGGTTTTTAATCAGTATTAACCTCTATTCTTGCTATTATTACCTTGATGCTGGTAGACTGCAGTTTCTGGAAAAAATATCTCTGAAATGAAAGAGGAACTTTCAGCAAGGAAATGATGGCATTGCAGAGGCATGCTGTATGCTGGGGGGAAGAAAAGAAACTAAGTCAAATAAAAATAAATTTCCAAATTTCATCAACAAATGGTACTTTAAGGAAGAAGTTTAAAAAGTAGAAATGGTTGGGGCACCTGGGTGGCTCAGTTGGTTAAGCGTCTGACTTTGGCTCAGGTCATGATCTCGCAATCTGTGAGTTCAAGCCCCACGTCGGGCTCTGTGCTGACAGCTCAGAGCCTGGAGCCTGCTTCCGATTCTGTGTTTCCCTCTCTCTCTCTCTCTCTGCCCCTCCCCCACTCATGCTCTGTCTCTTTCCATCTCTCAAAAATGAATAAACGTTAAAAAAAATTTTTTTTTAAAGTACAAATGGTCCTATGATTATTGCAAAGGTACATACCTATCAGGAAATAGGCATAACACCCAAATGTTTGCCAAATCTCTCATGTCAAGGAATACAATTGCAGATTTTTACTTTACTTTGAAGTATATTCGATAAAATAAAAAGTAAATGTAGAAGAAAATCCTCAAGGCAAAATAATGCACAAACTTTGCATTTCCATAACACTTAGAACTATTAGATATATTATTATATAATGATTTTAGTTACTACAACATAGAGTAACTATTGTATGTTAAAGTAGGATAAAGAAAATATGGTAAAGAAGCCAGAGCAGTATATCGATGTCCGAGGCCAGACACCAAATCCCACGAACCCTGACGTCCTCATTCTTCCATCCCATCTCCATCTCCATCTCCACATGGTGGCTTCCCTGTCCCTATAGCCCCAGAGTGAGCAATGGGGGAAACTTACTGGAATTCAGATGAAGAATGACAATACAGTCCAACTCTACGGAATTCTGAAATTTTAATAGAATACTTTATTTCAAATATCTATTTCACAAATTTAACTGAGTTTTGAAAATCCCAGCATAGCTGAAGAGAATCACTACAATGAATCCTTTGAGTCTTAGTAAGAGGAGCCACACAACTAGAACTTAAAAGAGTTCTGAGATATTATATGTATGTATGTATGTATGTATTTAAAACCACTTTATTGAGGTATGACCGACATACAAAAAACTGTACGTATTTAATGTATCCAACTTGGTGAGTTTGGAGATGAACATACAACTGTGACACCGTCAAAGATACTGCAAAGATCACCCAGTCTAATCCTCAATTCTGCTGATAACACAGGTCACCCAGACAGGTAATGGGACAAGCTGGGACTAGAACCTGGGTTGCTTGACTCTTAGTTCAGTGATGTTTTCTATTTCACCAATGGTTTGCAAACTTAAGAGAAAAAAAAAATTACAGCACCATCAGAACACTTGTAACTTGAGGTGACCTAGAACTGCTCCTGTTGGCGTACCCTCCCCTCCCCTCCTCAGTCTACTTCCCCACCAATGGCCTGAAGCTGCAAGCCACTCTACTGTGCTGTCTGCCCTTCTGAGCTGCTGATTCTAAGCACAGTGCCACCTAGTTGCCTATGTTTGTGAACAATTTTAAACAGCTGGGCATTAAGGCTCTAGGCCAGAAGAATCCGCTCCTTATTGGTTTCAGGGTGTTGAACATTTCGCGCCCAAGAGACTCCTAATACAAATGCCAGGTCTAGTACTTGAGAAAACCACAACACAGATTCAAACACATTGGGTCTATTTCTTCAGGTTTAACTGCTAAGGCAACATTATTCACCTTCCTGCAACGAGGAATCTGGGAAGCACTTGCAGGGACATCCTACTGGTGGTGGAAGTCTGATGCCAACAGTATTTTAGGAGAGAAACCTCTTTAAAGGCTGGACTTAGGGGACCCAAGTGCCCTCAGGCTGTTCTGGGGCAAAAAGGCACCATTCTCTCTTTTAAAAGAATGGAGGCAGATTTTGCAATTCCCCATATGGAGAGTGTGGAGTGCCTCTGAGGCCGATGGCCCCTTGGGCACATGTGCATAGGTGTGTTAGGAGCAGATTACCATTATAGTTAACAGTCTGGAAATACGGAGGCACGTAGTGTAGTTAGTAAGCCAGAAGGAGGACTAGCATAGCACCAACACGCTCTTCTTTGTTGAGTCTGATACTTTACAGCCTTTGTATTTTTTTTAAAGTTTATTTGAGAGAGAGAGAGAGAGAGAGAGAGAGAGAGAGAGAGAGAGAGAGAGAGAGGGCATGTGCAAGAGTAGGGGGAGGGGCAGAGAGAGAATCCCAAGCTGTGGGGCTTGAACACACGAACCGTGAGAGCATGACCCAAGCTGAAACCAAGAGTAGGATGCTCAACCGAATGAACCACCCAGGTGCCCCCAGCCTTTATATTTTTTGACATCTAATCAATGTCTTGCATGGATGTGTGTATTTCCTTCAAAGAGAATCTTTATTCTGTCCCTTAGCAACCAAGTCTCTGTCAAACAACCACCCAGGTCAATTCAACTCAGCAAATACGTATTGACGATCTTATGTCAGGGAATGTATCTGTCCTGAAAATCTAATCTAACTCTTCAACAACATACCTTACCAATTTCTTCTTAAACACCTGATAACGGGTGAGAGTACAGAGCGAGAAGAGCGGGAGCCAGAAAAGAGCTACAGGGAATGTCAGCATCTAATGGGTAGCCAAGGCAAGGGAAACTCTCCAAGGTATAAGGTCACAGATGGGGTGTTATGGGCTGAATGTGTGGCTTCCCCAAACTCCTGCATTGAAGCCCTATCTCCCAATATGTTGGTAATTGGAGACATGGCTTTTGGGAGGGTATGAGGGTTGGATGAGGTCATGAGGATGGGGCCCCATGATGCGATTAGTGTCCTTACAAGAAAAAAAGAGACCAGAGCTCCCTTTCTCTTCCACGTGTGAGGGCACAGTGAGAAGGTGGCTGTCCACAAGCCAGCAAGAGGGTTGTCACCAGGAACCAAACTGGCTGCCACCTTTGTTCTGGACTTTCCAGCCCCTACAACCATGAGAGAGAAGTGCCTGTTGTTTAAGCCAGCCTGTCTACAGGTATTTTGATACAGGAGCCTGAGCTGACTAAGACACTTGGGGAATGGCCAGACAGGGAGGAGAAAATCTGGGTGAAGGTGTGTCAGTCTGTCCTGTGATGGAGGAAACTGAAGGAAGAGGAAGAGCTGAACAGGGCCAAAGGCAATAGATTCAGCAGGCTAAAAGGACATCAGTGGCATCATCTGGCAGGAAGTGATTCACTGCCTTGTAGATGACGAGCACAGTTCTGTTTCAATTGGCCAGTGGTTCTCAACCCTGGTGGCAGGACAGAATCAATCACCTGGGAGCTTTTTATAAATACTAATGCCTGGGCCTCAACTGCGGAGATTCAAAGTTACTTGGTCTGGAGTGGGGCCTGGGTAGTGATTTATTTTTTTAAAAAAACTCCCAAAGTGATTCTAACGTGTAGCCAGGGTTGAGAACTATTGCAACTTCAGTTCAATTGTTAAAAGGAAAAAAAAAGTGCATTCTGGTAGAGCAGATTTGACACATTAACGTAACTCTATAGCAGTGAGAGATGTGCTAAGTGCTCCATGGATTAGCTCATTTCATCCTCACAGCAATTATTAACCCTTACAAAATAGGCACAGCAGAAAACAGGCAGAGAGGGGAATTCGACGAATTCACATGGTTAGTAAGTGTTGGATAAAAACCCACTTCTATCTATGTAATGAAAACTCAATAAAACAAATGTCACTTGCCATGTAAGAAACAGGGGTATATTTCCGATTGAGTGATTCCACTTCCTCCAAGACATGATTATACACAGACATCATTCTCCTCTCATATTCACTGTCAGCATGGGCCGCTCCAGTAGATCCGTATTCCTGGAAACTGAGGTCAAATCAGTATCAATTAATCAACCAAAATAGTCACTACTTCAATGTCTACATGTGTCAGGCACTTTGCACATGTTCTCATTTAATTTGTAAAATAACGACGTAGGCACGGTTGTTCCATTTTACAGGTGGGGGGAAACTGAGGCTTGGAGAGGTTAAGTAATAAGCCTGGAATTCAAACCCAGACCTGACTTCAAATTCTGTAAGTCTAATCACTTTGGTGTTAGGTAGTAGAAAAATGTTTAAACCCTGTCTGTGCCATGAGGGGAAGGAGACCTAAGACATTTGAAAAGGTAATTATCCATAAGTGCCAAATAACCAGTGAGGATCTATAAATAACAGATCAGCACATGGAGGGAGGGGAGGAATGCCACAGAAGAGACAGGTCCTGAGCAAATTAGCGGGCTAGCAGGATGGAGATGTGGAGAGGTGGAAGTGTGGAGGGCATTTGTGGCTGTGGAAACGGCATGGATCCACAGCATGGATGTGAAAGGCACAGGCATGTTCAGGGGAGAGCTAGTATATAGAGCATGCTGGAAAGTTTTACCGAGATTCCTTCTTTCTTCCTCTACTGCCTCAGACCTAAAAGTGTTTTTGAAAGTCTTCCTAAGTGAAAAAAGAAAGCAAACCTTTTGTATTCCAACTAAACTTCAAGGCGGTTATTTGAAAATGCAACATAGGTAATTCGGCCACACTGGGCATAACTGTTCTTATTATTTCCTTATTATCCTTTTTAAAAAACGTTTATTTGTTTAGAGAGAAAGTGTGAACATGCGAGTGAGCAGGGGAGGGGCAGAGACAGAGAGAGGTAGAGAATCCCAAGCAGGCTCCACGCTGTCAGCACAGAGCCCAATGTGGGACTCAATGTCACAAACCATGAGATCATGACCTGAGCCAAAACTAAGAGTCAGACACTCAACTCACGGAGCCACCCAGGCGCCCCTCTCTTATTATCCTCTTAACATCAAGTGGTGTGTTAAAGGCATAACTAAAGCACTTCCCTTAGGTACTTTAGACAGGTTATTTCAGTTAACCACCACAACCACTCTAGGAGACAGGCATCACAAGTTACCTATAGTTCATGCATATGCGGCTCAATGTGATGAAATCACATGGACATATTTATACAGCTAGGAGTGAATGACAAGGGATTCATGTTTGTATTGGCCTGGCTCCAAAGCTTTGTTTCCTGCTCTGTACTGTATCTTAAGTTCCAATAAGACAAGAACTGAACCTCATTTATAGGACTCTAAGGAAAACTATACACAAAAAGCATAAAGAAACTAAAGTCTTTTACGGAGTTACCTGCTACCAAAAGGGTCTAAATTCAGAATATACTGCTCTACCTCCTACTAAAGCATTCATTTACTTAAGAAATGAACTTCATTAAGATGTAAGTTGAAGGACCTTGGTACCTTTGTCAAAAATCAAATGATCACATATGTGAGTGGTCTCTCCATTCTACCATCAAACAAATATCATATAGTCTTAATTACTATAGCTTCATAGTAAGACTTGAAATGTTTATTAAGCTCTCCGCTTCAGCTTTTCTCCTTTATTATGCAATATGGTAAATTACACCATTTGGTCTTCTATTGTTAACCTGGTATTCCTGGGATAAAACCTACTTAGTTCTGATGCATTATCTTTTGGATATTGCTGGATTCAATCTGCACATGTCTTGTTAAAAGTTTTTGTGTCTGTGTTCATGAAAACTGTTATTCCCTTATTATGGCTTTTAACAGTTATAGGACTTGGTCTGGTGTTTTTGATTTCTGGTATCGGTAATTTGTGTTCCTTTACCACTCAGACTAACTGGTTTTATCAGTTTCATTGTCTTTTCAAAGAGCCAGCTTTTGGTTTCATTGATTTTCTCCACTATTTATTTCTAATTCATTTATCAGTGCTCATATTTTTGTTACTTCTTTCCTTCAAATTATTGAGTTTAATTTGCTTTCTTTTTGTAGCATCAGATAAGGTAGAAACTTAGATCACTGATTCTAAACTTTTTATGTTATATAAAAACATTTAAAGCTGTCAATTTCCCTCCAGGCTCTGCATTCGCTGCATCCCACAAGTTTTGATATGTGTTCTCATTTTCATCCTGTTTTAACATATTTTCTAATTTTTCTTCTGATTTCTTGACCAGTTAGGTTATTCAGAAGTCTTATTTAATATTTAAATGTGTGGGGATTTTCCGGAGATCGTTTTTGTTAGTCAATTCTAACTTAATTGTCAGATACCATATTCTGTATGATTTCAACACTTTTAAAAGTTCATTGAGATTTGTTTTCTAGCCCAGTGTATGGTTTATCTCATTAAATGTTCCAAATGCACTTGAAAAGAACATATACGCTGCTTTTGGTACATGTCAATTAGGTCAAGATGATTGATAGTGTTGTTCAAGTCTTCTACATCCTAAGAAATTTTCTGACAAGCTGTTCTTTACTCACAGAGGAAGTGTTGAAAACTTGATAATTGTGGATTTATTTCTCCTTTCAGTTCTGCCAGTTTTTGCTTCATGTTTCTTTGTACATATTTAGAACTATGTCTTCTTGATGGATGGATTCCTTTATTATGATGAAATGTACCTTGTACTGAGGTCTATTTTGTATGATATTAATATGGTCACTTCAGCTTTTAGAGTTTCAGGATATATACTTTTCTGTCCTTATGTTTACTTTTATCTGTGTCTTTATAATGGGTTACTTGTGGTGAGCAGACAGTTGGGTTTGCTTTTGTATTCAGTAGGGTAATCTCTGATTTTATTTAGAGTAAGACTACATTTACTGTAATAACTGGTATGATTGGGTTTATGGCTACCATCTTGTAATTTGTTTTCTACTTTTCCATCTGTTCACGGTTTCTTTTTATCCTGTCTTCCCCATCTTCTTTTGGATTAACTGGGTTTGTTTCTGTTGTTGTTTTTAGTATTTCATTTTACCTCATCTCCTGGCTTGTTTTATTTTTTAGTGGTTGCTCTAGAGTTTATTCGTCCTTAGTTTATCACAAGTTATCTTCAAATAATTTTCTATATGCTACTTCATGTAAAACATAAAAATCATACAGCAATCCCCTCCCTGTCATGTCTTATTTCCTACATTTTACTTCCACATGTTATAAACTCCCATAGTTATTATTGTTTTGAATGATCAACACTTTAAAAAAATGAAAGAAGTCTTTTATATTTAGTGACATATTTACCATTTCCAGTGCCCTTCACTCTGTTTTGTGGCTCTAAGTTTACAGTGGAAATGGTTTCACTTCAGCCTGAAGAACTTAACATTTCTAGTAGTGCACATCTGGTGGTAACAAGTTTTCTCAGATTTTGTCCGAAAAGGCCTTTATTTAGTCTTAATTACTGAAGGGTAATTTTTACTGAATATAGAATACTGGGTTACCTTTTTCACTTTCATAACTTTAACGATGTTCTAATTGTCTTCTGGCTTGCATTATTTCTGATGAGAAATCAGTGGATTTCTGATCTTTCTTCCCTTCTATGCACTCCCTTTCTCCATTTAAATTTTTTCTCTTCATCACTGGTTTTCAGCAATTTGATTACAATGTATGGCTTGTTATGGTTTTCTTTGTTTACCTTACTTGTGGTTTGTTAAGCTTCTTGAATCTGTGGGTTTACATTTTTAATTAAACATTTAAAAACTTCAGCCATTTAAATATTTCCCTTTCCTTCATTCCCCTCTTTCTAGGATTTGTGGTTACATGTATATATTAGTACAAATGATACTGTTCCACAGGCTAGTTTTGACTCTGTTGTTTTTCAGGCTGTTTCTTATTTCACTGTCCGGTCTGGGTAGTTTTTATTGTTACGTCTTCCAAGTTCACTGAACTTTTCTCTTGCAATATCGAATGTACCATTAAACCTAACCCAAAGTTGAATTCTATATCCATCAAAATTATCTTTCAAAAATAAAGGCAAAATCAAGATACTGTATTTTTTAGCTCTAGAAATTCCATTTGGTCCTTTTTACATCTTTAATTTTTCTCCTAATTATGTTATCTTTTACCTTTAAATCTCTGAAAATATTAGTAATAGCTATTCTAGAGTCCAACTCTGTAAATTCCATCATCTGTCATTTGTTGAGTCTTTTTCCTAAATGACTTAATTTTCTCCTGGTTATGTCACATTTTCCTGCTTCCTCTCATGTCTAATAATTCTTGATCTGATGCTACAAGTGTGGATTTTATACTGTTGAACTTTTTATTTTATTGTCTTTAGAGAATGTTAAATTTTGTTTTGGTAGACAGTCAAGTTACTTGTATATAATCCTGATTCATTTAAAGCTTATCTGAAAGACTGCTCTAGACTTAGTTTAGCCCTACTGCTAAGGTGGTGTGACCCTTCTGGTGTTTCTTCTGAATGCTCTCAGTGTTCAATAAGGTCTCTCCATTTGGCTAGGTGGAACTCAAAACATTTCTCAGACATGTGTGAACTCTAGGAATTGTTCAGCTTATAACTTCTGGTCATCATTCTTCCCCCAGTAGTTGTTTTTTGCCTGGCCTTGTGCAGTTTCCCTTACATATGTGTATCTTAGTACACATATGCTAATCTTCAGCCAAAGAATCACAGCCTATGAAATTTCTGGAGCTCTTTCCCTGGAAAGCTGCTTTCTCTCCCCTGTATTCTGTCCTGCAAGTTCTAGCTTCTTCTGGTTCCCTGAGCCCTGATTCCTATCTCTTCAACTAAGCAAGACCACTGTGTTCTGCTGAGTGCCTCCAGGGAAAAGAAAGGAAAGACTATGGTAGGGTTTACCTTATTTGTGTCCCTTCACCAAGGGATGACATTCTTGAATTTCCTATTGTCCAATGTCTGTAAACAGTTAACTGTTTACAGTTTTACATAAAACTTTTATGTTTTATCCAGGTTTTAGTTGTTCGCAGTAAAAGGAAAAGTCCAGTCTATTTATTCTGTCATAGCCAGGAACTGTTCGCTTATCTTTTAGGCAGTAACATAAAGATTAAGTGCAAAGGACTTATTACAAATAAAAAGTCAGAATAGAAAAATGCAATGAACCACCATCTCAAAATATTTCTTCTTGATAATTCTAAAAAGTTGGAATGAGGTAGACAATTCATAATTATAAACATCTACCCTGTCATAATCCATATTTACTGTTATTGGTTCAGGCACTATATTAGGTGCTAGAGATACAAAGCTGAATAGTAAGACAAGATGCCTTCTTCCAAAAAAGCTTCTAGGCTATGAAAAAGATAGACACATTTTTGTAAAAACTACAGTGAAATACCAATGTTATGCCTCCTTTTCTTGAGTTTTTTTTTAAATTAACCTTAAAGTTTATATCCAAGTGAGTTAGCATGTAGGGCAATAATGATTTCAAGAGTAGATTCCAATGATTCATCCCCTATGTATAACACCCAGTGCTCATCCCAACAAGGGTCTTCCTTAATGTCCCTTGCCCCATTTAGCCCATTCCCCCACTCACAACTCCTCTGGCAACCCTCAGTTTGCTCTCCATATTTAAGAGTCTCTTCTGTTTTGTCCCCCCCCCCCTTTTTATATTATTTTTGCTTCCTTTCCTTATTTTCATCTGTTTTGTATCTTAAATTCCACATATCAATGAAGTCATATGATATCGGTCTTTCTCTAATTTTGCTTAGGATAATACCTTCTAGTTCCATCCACGTAGTTGCAAATGGTAAGATTCATTCTTTTTGATTGTCGAGTAATACTCCATTGTATATATATACCATACCTTCTTTACCTATTCATCAGTCGATGGGCATTTGGGCTTTTTCCATACTTTGGCTATTGTCGACAGTGCTGTTATGAACATTAGGGTGCATGTGTCCCTTCAAAACAGCACACCTGTATCCCTTGGATAAATACCTAGTAGTGCAATTGCTGGGTCGTAGGGTAGTTCTATTTTTAATTTTTTGAGGAACCTCCATACTGATTTCCAGAGTGGCTGTGCCAGTTTGCATTCCCACCAGCAGTGCAAAAGAGGTCCTCTTGAGGTTCTTTTTTAGCTGCAAGTCCTTCTTTACTTGGAAGGCACAGAATATATTAATATCGAGAACAGAAGTTTTAGGAGGAAGCCACTCTTAGCAGTTGTATACTATTGAGAATGAAACCCAAAGAACCCTCCTTCAAGGTACAAGCTTTCTTTTCCAACTTTTCCCTGCTATGAAGGGCAGAGGCTAGGAGAACTGGTTTGGAGAGTGAGAGGGGGCGGAGAAGAGTGAGAAAGAGAGTAGCAGCATGAGTAAGCTGGCTGGATAACTCCCTTCACCCCATCCCTGCTGACAGTGCACTCAATCTCTGTTAAAAAGTCAATCAAGAGAAAAACATGCCTATCATACCAGTCAACAGTACAATGATATCTGGGTGCTAAGAGGTAAAATGAGTATGGCACAATAAAAAATGGTGTGATGTGAGTCTTGAATCAGCAATTAATTGGCAAAGACTCTGTAAAGTACATGAAAGTGTAAGCACACTTTGAAACTTAAAAGGAAGGGGTTTGTTTTTTTAAAAACAAGCACTGCAGGTCTGAAGGGAAAATGAACACTGGTGAGAACAGGATAAAAGGAAAAATAAGCAAATATTAGTATGTTATGAAAATATTAAAATGGATCAGATGAATGGGGAAAAAGATGGCCAAGCGGCCTAGTCTAGGAGTAGGCAGAATTTTAAGACAGAAGCAAGGACTTTGCTATTGTCCGGAAAGGAAATGGTGAGTGAATGCTTCAGGGTAGAGAAATTTTACCCTGCTTTGTTGATTGTATTCTTTGAGAAAGCTGATCCTAGAATCACAGGCCTTATTAGATTGGAAATTACAGACACCTGAAAATGCACATTCCAAAACAGAATAGTATAATGGGAAAAAAAACAAAAAAACAAACAAAAAAACCAGTGGAACATTCCTGAATAATTAGTTAATGGAAGAGGAGAGAAGAATATTAATGAAGCAAAAATAGGAATATCTTTTTGTTTAGGAAACCAAAGAATAAAAATGTCAAGCTTAATTATATTATTAACCCAGTTTTCCATACCAAAATTTAGTTACAGTATACAAGAAGAAAACATTCAAATTTCAAAGAATTTCTTCTTAGTTATTTTTCCAGGTCAGTGTTTTAAAAATAGGAGGCAGGAGGTAAATAAACACTGGAGTCGGAAAATCCATGTTTTGTCAGTAGCTGTGACCTCAGGTAAATACTGGAGAAGTCCCTGTTCTTTGTTCTTCTGTAAAACCTCTTCCAAAACACTGTTGTGATGACTAGGTAAGACAACATATTTGAAAATGCACTTCAATGTAAACTATTATTAGAAATACCTTGCTGATTCTGGGTCCAAAATGAGGGCTTCTATTGCATGAGATATCAATAAACAGCTCTGCTGCTGTCTGGATGGACGTTAAGGTTATACATGAAAAGAGAGAAATCCACATAGACTTTATATTCTCTGAAGTTCAAGTCGAGACGAGGACCACATTTTAAGTGAAGGCAACAATAATGTTATCAAATCAAATAGTTTGGGACTCTATTTTTTCCCCCTTTTATTGTTTATAATAGTGACTCTCACATTCTGTTCCAGGAAGAGTACTTCAGAGGCCGCCTGATGTGGGGTTGGGGTAGGGGGTGGGAACCAAGCAACAGGCCCTGTGATTCAATCACAGAAATGGTTTTCTTCTGCTTAGATGTAGAAGTTTCACTGATAAAAGTTAAAAACAGCAACAACCAAAATGGTCTCTAGATACCCCAGAGGTTCCTAAGCTGGGGCTCAAGGGATCTGTTAACCCTACTGCAACTTTACAAATCTGCTGGGGGGTGTGCATAAATGCATTCTGGAGAGGAGAGGGTCCACAGCATTCATAAGGTTTTTACTTAGAAACCCAAAAGGCCCAGAACTACTGGTTTATAGGCCCTACAACTTAAAAACAATTTATCTCTGCCCTCCTTTCAAAAAGGGTTTGAGGCTGCTAATAAGAAAATATGGAAAACCCAAGGAAGGCTTAGGGAACAAAAGGGACAATGAAGATTATGGAATAATAGATCATTAGTAAAGGTGATGGGAACCAGGGTTGTTCACCATGAAGAAAACAGAAGTGATGCAAAAGAGAAAATGGTTTTCTGGTGGGAAAATGTGTTACGTTTTCCGCTGCAGCTCAAGTGAGCACCAAGTATGTAACACTGGGGGACCCGGGTTTTGGATGCTCTTCTTAGCGGTGGAGAAAGGCCACCACTGAGTCACTATTAATTTTTAAAGCCTGGCTGAAGTTAAAAAGTACAACTGTACTGCTCATACTAGATTTCAAAAGAGAAGTTATTAATTATAATAAATTTGTAGGCTTATCTACTATATATTTTTTTAGTCAAGCACATCTGAAGCATTAACTCTACATTTAAAAGAATACTTCCAGAGAACAAGAAATAACAAGGTGGTTTAGGATATAGTTCCACATTCCTCAAAGTTGCTGAATCAGCATCAAAAGATGCCTGATAAAGATCCCCATATCGGGAAGCAAGGCTTCGGAATTCTTCCATGGACTGTTTCATCTGAAAAGAAGGAAAAGTATCCATTACCAGAAACAAACATGCTATCATTATTGTATAATAACAGACCACAAAAAAAAAAAAAAAAAAAAAAACCCTCCTCAAACAAACAAACAAATCCAAAAGTAGTTCAACTCTTTTCATTTCCATTCCATTCATTCTTACAAACGTTGTTAAATAAAATTAACAAAGATGGTAAACGTTCAAGGAAGTATAATAATACATATAATACACAGAAACAAAAAACATTGCTTTTTTAGCTTCCAGTTCCACTAAAACAATTAATACAGTTATAAACATGCAGCACCTACTGAGACATCTTCAATCATTTTGCCACTAAAAAAATGTCAGCCTATTTTTGGCAAGACAGATGAGTTAATAAGCATTTGATAGTTAATGTCTTTTAGTCAAACCGCTGATTTCAGAATTTTTCATCTCACAACTAACCTCAAAAACCTCTAAAGTATAAATAAACACTGCACTGAAAATAAAGTTAAGACACACCTGATTGGAGATGCGACCACACCTCTGAAGGTCATTCCCTAAGGTCATGGCAATGGTTGTGGCAATTGCAGGTGGAGGGCTTGTCTTTAGGCTATTGCAAGTACAGATAAGTTGAGAGAAGGCTTGTAGAAGGTCAATCCTGAGTTTTACAAATTCACACTGAAAACTTAAAGGATTCAGTGGTGTACTGGCAGCCTGGGGGGAAAAAGATATATAAGACAAAATAAACATAAGAGCAAGATGGGGCCAGACAAAAAGTATTCGGCACCGTTTGTGCATAAGAGCAGGAGCTCTAACACTGATGGATAAACAAACACCTACATTATAAGAGGAATGATGTAATATTAGAAAGAAAAACTTAGCATACTTAGCATCAGCTCTGAAAAACTGTATGTTTTATCAGCATTCAGGTTCCTTACTTCCTACATTCACAGTCTCTACAGCATGTGGGTTGGTTCGATCATCACCGGTTAGGTTATCATTTGAGGGACACTTCGAGGACATTATCATTCTTCCAAAACCCCCTTATCACCACCTTACTTTCTTTTAAAAAAAAAATTTTTTTAGGGGCGCCTGGGTGGCTCAGTCGGTTGGGCGTCCGACTTTGGCTCAGGTCATGATCTCGCGGTCCGTGGGTTCGAGCCCCATGTCGGGCTCTGTGCTGACAGCTCAGAGCCTGGAGCCTGTTTCAGATTCTGTGTCTCCCTCTCTCTCTGACCCTCTCCCATTCATGCTCTGTCTCTCTCTGTCTCAAAAATAAATAAATGTTAAAAAAAAAATTTAAAAAAAAATTTTTTTAACATTTATTTATTTCTGACAAATGGAGCGGAAGCAGGGGAGAGGTAAAGAGAGAAGGAGACACAGAATTCCAAGCAGGTTCCATGTTGTCAGCACAGAGCTCGACGTGGGGCTCGAACCCACGAACTGTGAGATCATGACCTGAGCCAAAGTCAGAGGCTTAACCAACTGAGCCACCCCAGGCACCCCACCACCTTCCTACCTTTCTAACCTGAAATTCTCATCACTGGAATCATTAATAGGATTTTTAAAAGTTGGGAGGTGAAGGAGGAAAGAAAGATAAGGGCAGAAGAAACATGGTGCTAGACAGTCACTGTTAAAAAAACATGTTGTCTCATAGCTGCATTTTCCCACTGTGAGCCCAGATTAATACTAAAAAGAATTTCTGAGTAGACATGTTTAGAATGCAGAGAGAGGCTAATGGAAGGAAGAACAGTTCAAAACACACAAATAAGTTTCAACGAAGATGGAGAAGTATCAGGGTACTTATCCAGGGTCCTGGATAGTAAAAGCAACATTTGCTACGTAGAGGGGGCAAAAAATGTTAAGTCAAGCCAGAGACTCATTGGCAACGAACCAGGACAACTTTTAACTACTCAGCAACTACTCTAGCAGAGAACTGAGCATGGTGCTTTCAACACAAGGCATACCAAAAATATGCTAAATTAACAATAAATGGAGGCATAGTGAAAATAATTTTCCTCTGATATGACTAGCTTAAAACATGCTGATGCTGTTTGCTCCTTAGATACTACCTCACTTAACATTATCCTTTCAGCAGGAGAGCAACGCATTTGACTTAGGGAAGTCAGGTACAATATTACCATCTAGCCAAGTATCACATATTGACCTTAGTGTACTTCTCTCTACTTTTAACGTCAAATAGTAAGTTTTGTTATTTGGTAGTATTCATATTTTACTCTAGGACTTAGCCACTCCCTAGAACACACACCTGCTCTAGTATCCTTCTTAAATTCCAAGGTCCTTGATGATATTTAAAAGCTACATATAAATAGAGCTATAGTAGTTAGAGGTAATAATTGTACTCAATATAGTGAATTCTGTGGTTTTCATGCTTTTGGGATGTCTGTTCTAATCATGACACAGCATAGATTAGAAGATCAAACAGATCAGTTCAATTGTTTTTAATTCCTTAGAGATTTAATTTGCTCTTATAAGACCTCCTCTGCTCCTTAAACTAATACCTGCTATTTTTTTTTTTATTTATTTATTTTTTCAACGTTTTTTATTTATTTTTGGGACAGAGAGAGACAGAGCATGAACAGGGGAGGGGCAGAGAGAGAGGGAGACACAGAATCGGAAACAGGCTCTAGGCTCCGAGCCATCAGCCCAGAGCCTGACGCGGGGCTCGAACTCACGGACCGCGAGATCGTGACCTGGCTGAAGTCGGATGCTTAACCGACTGCGCCACCCAGGCGCCCCACTACCTGCTATTTTTAACTTACTGCTTGTCAATAACTTTACAATGGTCAGGAATACAAGTAGGTGTATATGATACTTTTATATAAATACAGACCATCTGACCAGACAAAAAACACTGGCAATCTTGTCCCAACATGCATTATAAAAATGAAGGAGAAGCAAGATGTAGTTACAATGAGGGAGATTTACCGCAATTCTGGATTTATTTTTGAATATTTTATTGATGATATAAGATGGTCACCTTGAAAGTGACTGTGCATCTTGGATTGTGTTAAACTGAAGGAAAGCAATGCTAGATATAACACATGTTCAAAAGAACATAGAAAAGATAGATTTGTCATAGAGGTCAGAGGCTTTACGGTAAGATCACCCATGAAAGACAGAAAATGTGTAAGAAATAAAACTTAGATTTATAGCAGTATGTATAATGCTAATAAGGAATATAAAGGATATTATTTACTTTTCTTTGTATTGAAACTAAAGCTTAAACAGAAGTTGGGAATCTAAGGTTAACAGTAAAGCAAAACGGTAAAGCAAAAATTATATGTAACTAATATTACCCTTGCAACTTCCTCAAGGAGGAATGATATTCAGTGAATTCAACACATGCCAATGAAGGAACAACAGACTCAGAGCTCTCCCTATGGCTTACTCTGAGGCATCAGCTAATTGGGAAGAGCTATCCCCACTATTTGGATTGCTATTTTACTTCCCCATTAAATAACTATTTTTCTCCTTCCTTGCTTTTTTCCCCTTCTTTCTTTCTTTTCCCCTAAACATTTACAGTTAAATCTTTGTTAGGTATGCAAATAACACTACTTAACTGTTGACTTGTAGTACTTACCCAATTTTCTTTTTTTATTTTTAAAGTTTATTTCCTTTGAGAGACAGAGAGACAGAGAGAGAGAGAGAGACAGACAGAGCATGAGTCGGGGAGAGGCAGAGAGGGAGACACAGAATTCAAAGCAGGTTCCGGGCTCCAGCACAGAGCCCTACGCAGGGCTTGAACCCATGAACCGTGAGATCATGACCTGAGCCAAAGTTAGATGCTTAACTGACTGAGCCACTCAGGTGCCCCCCCCGACCCAATTTTCTAAATGGAGCTACCTAAAGAAACCAACATGGCTTAAAAGAAAGCTATCTGATGAGCCCAGTTAAAAAACAGGGTGTGTGTGTGTATGTGTAAGCCATAATGCAGACTTTGGACCTGGCAACCACCATTGTACTTTTGTTCCTATAAATCCAACTTCTTTACATATCTCGTACAAGTGGAATCACGTATCATGTGTCTTTTTGTGTCTGGCTTATTTTGCTTACTATAAGCTCAGATTTTGAAAGAATAAGCCAAACATAAAGCAATCATGGCCTAGACTGTTTTAGACCAGGCCTCCTGCTAACAACAGCAGTGAAGACTGAATACAATATTAAGAACATCTATTTGAAAGCGCTGAAGAGCTTAAGGCAAAAAAGGATTTTGAAGTAAAAAATCATGGAGAGATGGAAAATGCAAGGAGGTGAGACTGACATTTGGTAACATTTTCTCCCTTGAGATATTTGCTAACTTGCAAGCTGCTCCTGAGAGTCTGAGAAGCTGAGCAGAATTGCTGGCAATCTCCTAGGACCAAGGGGGTGCTGGGAAGAACATTTCAGGCTTTTGACTATAACCTCAAAGGGCTACGCCCCAGGAGTCAGGAGAACCCAAAAATGTACTGGCTCTCTCCAGGACTGAAGCCTAGCTTTGAATCAGTTCAGTCCTTGGTTGGATTAAGGTGATCTTACCCTAACTGCCTGCCAAGGGCAAAGAAAGAGATGTAAGGCTCTGGATGATGTAATCGGATACTTTTTCATCCACAGTGTCCAAAACCAAATAAAAAATTACCTAGCATACAAAAAAGACAAAATTCTCCAAACCAAGAGGCAGAAAAATCAGTCTAAGACACAAGCCACAATGGATCCAGAAAACAGAACATCAGACATGAATTAGTTAAAAGAAAGTAAATGGCAAAACAGAGTCCTGGCAGAGAACTGGAAAATATAAAATAGCCAAATGGAAATTCTGGAACTGAAAAAAAAAAACACAACAAATGAAATTAAGGACCTAATGAATAGGTCTGACAGCAGATTAGACACAATGTAAGAATCACTGAATTGGAAGATAGGTCAGAAGAACATACACAGAGCTAAGAATAGAGAGATAAAAAGATGGAAAATGCAGAAGAGAATGTAAGAGAAAAATGAAACATGGTGAAAAGAGTTATTGTAGGTATCTGGAGTCCTAAATGAAAGAGAAAGGGACAGAAGCTATAGCTGAAGAGACAATGGCCAAATGTTTGAAAATGATCAAAGTCATCAAGCCATAAATTCAAGAAACACTATGAACCCCAAAAAGCATTTATACTGGTAAGAGTCTGAGCTGGAAACCACCATGGGAAACTTTTGGTGGTATTTATTAAAGCTGAATCTCAGTATATCTTATGACACAGCACTACCATTCAGAAGAAATGCACACGTCTACCAAAAGATGTACATTAGAATATTCATATCAAATTACTCTTAATAGTCCCAAACTGGAAATAATCCAAATGTTCCCCAGTGATATCAAAGATAAACAAACTGCTTTAACAGTCACCAAAAGAATATCACAGAGCAATGAAAATGAATGAATTACCACAATATGTAAAAACAATAAAATGAATGAATAAACATAAAGCTGAGCAAAACAAGCTACAAAGGTAAAGGAAGCATGAACTGGGGAAAAAAATTTTAAAACAAAAACCATAAAGGAAGAAAGACCAATAACTTAGACCATTAAGTCTTAGACTACTAAGAACTACTGTTCATCAAAAGATAGAAAGTGGGGAATAAAAGCTACAAAATAAGATATTTGCAACTCGTATCACCTATAAAAAAACTAGTATCCAGAACATATAAGGAACTCTGACAAATCAATAAGATAACCAGCCTGCTAGGAAAATGAACAAAAAACTTCAACTTTCACTTCTGTGAAACATCTTTTCTCTCTCTCTCTCTCTCTCTTTCTCACACACACACACACACACACACACACACACGCATGCACGTGTGAGCGCGTGCACACACACACACACACACACACACAAAATACAAGTGGCCAAATATGAAACAAATATTCAATTGTTTCAAGAAAATAGAAAGGTAACTACTGAATGGGAGAAAAGATGTGCAAATCCTATATCTGACAAGGGGCTAATATCCAAAATATATAAAGAACTCTTATTAACCCAATAACAAAACAAAACAAAACAAACAATCTGATTACAAAATTAGTAGATCTGACTAGACATTTTTCCAAAGAAGACATAAAGATGGCCAAGAGGTACATGAAAAGATGCTCATCATCACTAATCATCAGGGAAATGCAAATCAAAACCACAAGATATCACTTCATATCTGTTAGAATAACCATCATCAAAAAGATAAGAAATAAATATTATCAAGGATGTGGAGAGAAGGAAACTCTGATATACTGTTAGTGGGAATGTAAACTGGTGTTAGCCACTATGGAAAACGGTATGGAAGGTTTCTCAAAAAACTAAAAACAGAACTACCATATAATCCAGCAATTCCACATCTGGGTATTCATCTGAAGAAAACAAAAACATTATCTCATATATGCACCCCCATGTTCATTACAGCATTATTTACAATAGATATGGCAACAACCCAAACGTCCATCAACAGATGAATGGATACAGGAAATGTGGTGCATATATATAATGGAATATTATTCAGTCATAAAAAAGTGAAATTTTGCCATCTGCAATAACACCGGTGGACCATGAGGGCATTATGCTAAGTGAAATAAGTCAGACAAAGACCAATGTTGTATGATCTCATTTATATGTGGAATACAAAACAAAAAACAAACAAAAAAACCCCAAGCTCATAAATACAGGGAATAGATTTGTGGTTGCCAGAGGTGGGGAGGTGGGGGGGGGGGGGTGGTAGGTAGGTGGGTGAAATGGGTGAAGGGGGTCAAAAGTATAAACTCCCAGGTATAAAATAAATAAATCATGGGGATATTGTGTATAGTATGGTGAGTATAGTTAATAATACTGTATTGCATGTTTGAAAGGTGCTAAGAGAGTAGATCTTAAGTTGTCAGCACGAGAAAAATTTTTATAACTATGTATGCTGATGATGGATATTAACTAACTACACTTACTGTAGTGATCATCTTACAATATATACAAATATTGAATCATTGTGTTATATACCTGAAACCAGTATGTTACATGTCATTTATAGCTAATAAATAAGAAAATAAGTAAGTAAAATGTTTAATTGAATTAATGACTTGAGAAATGTCAATCAGAACTTCTAGAATATACCAAGTCAGGAGAACAATGCAGAGCAACAGAACTCTTATACCCTGCTGGGAGGACTAGAAGTTTGTAAACCACTGTAGAGAGGCTCCTGGTATTAGTTAGTCAGTTGAAGGTACACATAACCTTGCCATTATCCTCCTAGGAAATATATCAGAGCAGTATTTCTTAGCAGAGGCAGGAGTGTCCTGGGCATTTCAGGATTAAAGCCAGTAGCAGTCCCCCTTACCCTATGACAAAGAGACACATCCCCACACACTTTGGAGCAGGGGACAGATACACCGCTTCGATTGAGGTCTACTGCCCCAGAAGAGGGTTTTCAACCTCAGTGTACCAGCCACATTTTGAACCGAGTAATTCTTTGTTGAGGGGACTTGTCCTGTGGATTGTTGGATGTTTAGCAGCATCTATGGCCTGTGCTCGCTATAAATGCCAGAAATACCATGACAAATCACGATGACCAAAAATGTCTCTAGACATTGCCAAATGTCCTCTGGAAGGATGAAATCATCCCCAACTGAGAATGACTGTCCTAGAGAAAGCTTTACATAGGTGTATCGAAAGACATGTACAAGCATGTTCACAGCAGTACTGTTATACTAGCAAAAAATTGGAAAAATGAAAATTTCTATCAACACTAGAAGGGGCAAATATTCATATGATATAAGAATATACAGCAGTAAAACTGACCTAGAGCTTCACACGACAAGATGAATAAATCTTAAGAACATCATCTAGATGGGGGAGCCTGGGTGGCTCAGTCGGTTGAGCATCCAGCTCTTGATTTCAGCTCAGGTCACGATCTCATGGTACATGGGATCAAGGCCCGAGCCAGGCTCTGTGCTGACAGCGCGAAGCCTGCTTGGGCTTCTCTCAACCTCTCACTCTGCCCCTCATGCACACTGTCCCTTGCACACACTCTCTCTCTCTCAAAATCAATAAAACTTTAAAAAAAAAAAAAAAGAACATAATTTAGATAAAGCAAGTTGAATACAAATATGTAGGATTCCTTTTTATATAAAATTCAAAAACAACATAAAATGGTACCTTGTCTAGAATTACAAAAAAGCACATTAAAATTATAAAGAAGGGCGAGGGAACGGTACACACAAGTTGCAGGATGGTGGTTACCTTTGTAGGGTAGGAAATGGTCTGCAAACATGGAGGAATATGCATGAATTTTAGAAGCTATGGTAATGTCCCATTTCCTGAAGATGACAGGTATACTTGGATATTTGTTACATTTTTACATACCCTCTACAATGCATATGGAGATGTTATACATATTCACTCTTTTAAAATAGATAAAGTTAACAATCCACCATCGTAGGCAGAATGCTAAGATGGCTCCTCTGGTTCATATCCCTTGGTATCCACATCTTCAGTAATCTCTGAGTGTGAATGAAACCTGTTACTTGTTTCTAACTAATGCAATATGACAAAGGTGATGAATTGGGGGGATGTAATTTAGATCCTTAATGAAGTTACTTTTTATCAATCAAAAGAGAGATTCGTATATTCTAGATGGATCTCTCCTAATCAGGTGAGCCCATTAAAAGACAGTCTTGAAGGTGAGAGATCTTCCTGCTGGACTTGAA
The DNA here is from genome assembly GCF_024362965.1 of Panthera pardus. NCBI lineage: Eukaryota > Metazoa > Chordata > Mammalia > Carnivora > Felidae > Panthera > Panthera pardus. Next base: position 37,704,119 of record NW_026526777.1, read on the forward strand.
GCTTCCACAGATTCTACAGCTGTGAGGAAATGAATTCTGCAAACGTGAGTTCTGAAGAGAACCCTGCGCTTCCTTGAGCCTCAGACAAGACTGGCCCTGGCAGACACCATGACTGCAACCAGGTCAATATGAGCCGAGGACCCAGCTAAGCCATGTCTGGATTTCTGGCTCATGGACACAGTGAAATAATAAATGAGTGTTGTCTTAAGTCACTACATTTGTGGTGATTTGTTACACAGCACAGAAAACTAAAATCCTTTTTACAATTTTTATTCTTAAGTAGCAAGATAACTGTATCATTAATCACTGTGTTGGGAAATTAGCTACCCAGCGTCGCTGTAGGGTCCCCGTAAGCACAGAATGTTGAGCTTCTCTTGTTTAGTTTGGCTGAAGGAGGTAATTCACAGAGCTGTACAATCTCACATCAAGCTCATTCACGTGGCAGGAGTGGCAGGAGTAGAAGGGCGTCTGTGCTCATATCTTCTCAGTTACAAAGATGCAAAGCTAGTATCAAATCCACACTTGCCCAATGAATGATAAAAATAAAATCTTTACAAAAACCCTGATGGTATAGTACAATCAGAAATGTGGAAAGTTCCAAATGACTGTAAGGATCATACTGCCTTCTTCTCTAACCTGTTATCAAGAAGAGAATCATTTCCTGATTTTTTTTTTTTTTTAACCTCAAAGCAGCGTCTGGCACATAGTAAGTGCTTATGGTCTGTTGAATAAAAGAACTCCATTTCAAAAGGAGATGATGTGAGGCCCAATAACCTGCCTTAGGTCATAATATGTTAACGGCAGAGCGGAGATGAAGACAGGGGCTTTCTGTCTGTCAACTGAGTACTTTCTGTCTATGTCAGAATTCAATCCTTAATTACTGCCAAGCCTCATTAAATACACATACCACACAAATCATTAGAAGACTATTAAATATTCAACAGGATTTTCATAATATTAATTCTGTCTGCTTCACTGTTCTCTGAGCTTCTTTCACGGATGGAACCATTTTCTGTGCTGAATAAACAAGCCCCATGTGAACTAGAAAATGAAATAATTTTACTGATCGCAACCAATAACCGTACCTTTTGACTTTCTGAGGCATTTATTAGCCTGATATAGGTAACAACACTCTTTTCCTGGAATAATCAAGAGGAAAGAATCACAGTAGTCCCTGCTACTGGGAGCACCATGAGCCAGAGAGAAGCCATTTGTGTGTTCCCGTTTTTAAAACAGCTGCTGATTAATCCTAGCTAAAAAAGAAATTATACTTCAAAAGATATGTACCACAAGAGTCTGAATATTCTGTCTCTTTTGTGACATCTGTTTACTCTTTATTCTACTTCGGAGCATCTCTTTTGGGATGGCCCACCATTAAGAATAGTTTAGATTATGTGATAAACATATGTAAACAGGTACCAAAAGTTTTATGGTTCCATGTAAATATATACAATCTTAAAAGTTGGGTGACAATACTTACAAATTGTCTAATTTTGATTATATAAACTCTTTACTCTTGAGGGGAAAAAAATCTTTGCATTAATACAGAACACGCTCCTCTTGGATATAGGTTCTTACTTTGGAATACGACTCATTTCAAGGAAATGTAAGAAATGTTAATGGTCTGCCCTTCCTGCAACCCCTTTACTCTCCTGGCAGAGAAAACAAAAAACAGTAGCTGGCTGACTATTAATTTGAATAGGAGGATATCACAAAGGGGTAAAAAATGGGACGCTAGCATCCTTGATAATTCCTTCTTTGTCTACAAAGTAAGAAACTCTAGTTTCTTAGTGAGCAGCTTCCAGGCATGAAATAGGGGGCAGGGAGTTACATGTGATGGTTGGTACTGAGCCAGTACGTCTTATTACTAGGAGTCTAGAGAGGAAATACCTATCTCCATGTGTCCTTTCTGCATGGATTCAGTAATCCTTCTTCTCTGTGGTACCTAGTACTTGGCAAAAACAAAATGATAAACTTCCATCAACTTATGAATATTAAAAAGTGGGGGAGGGGTTAAGGATTTACTACCACGTCCTATTTATTGTTTTAATATTGCTAAATCTATTTATCAGCAGATTTTTCAAGGTAGTTAGAACAGAATAACCCAAAAAGAAAAGGGAGACCATTCTCACACGAATCAAGTTATCACCACCAAAGGAGAATTAAGAGTACTTACTGTTAAGGAAGCAATCCCTTTGTGGTAGAATTTTAAAGACTCAGCAATGCAAGAAAGTGCTGAACTATAGTTCTCCTCTTGCAACCCGGTGAGGCACTGTTCTGCATGTGAGAACTCCTTCAGACTATTCAGCCAGAAGTAGAAATGTTCTGAGGCAACCTGAGTCAGCAAACTCTGATAAAGCTCTCTGGCCATGTCATGGTTACCCTAAAAAGGGGGGGGGGGGGGTGTGCACATGATGAGATTCTTACACTTGAATTAGGTAGTGAGGCAGCTAAAAGACTAACTCAAACCTTGGATAAGTTTTAACAATCATTCTTCACATTATATAATTCTTTGAGACTCAGTCTAAGTATTTCTTCAGAGAAAATATGCTGAGCTGCTTTTATATAACAGAATGCCTGAAGTTCTTTTCTAAAACAGTTCCAAAGAGAAAATAAATGGAATGAACTATAACTCACATCTAGAATTTTAGTTCAAACTATAGAAAGTATGAACACCTACTGTATGTCATTCTGTATGAGCTAGTTAGTGCAGTGGGGAGGTGGGGTGTGAACTCCAGGAAGTTCCCTGAAGTGATTATTAGCAGCACCGCGAATGCCTCTTGAAATGACCGAGGGAGGGGAGCTGTTGGGGGGAACGTGAGCTCGGTATCCTGCAGTGCCTGGATGCTTGGGGGTATTGACTATAATAAAGAATTGTTCTCTCGATAGAGCTCCTCCCCACATTTGAGAAACACCGTAAAATGAGAACATGTGTTACAATATCTAGGATAACACTTCTCAAACTTGCTCTCTGGTCTTATCCCCAAAGGATTTCTATACTGTCCAAGCTCTATATTTCTCTCAAACAAAATAAAAATTGTTAGGCTTTTCATATGGCCAAGAAGGGAACAGCCTACTAAAACGTGCCCCTATCTCCAAATAAGAATGACAAGGTTGGAGAGAGAGAAGGAAGAAAGATCTGGTGTACTGATGATGGGAGAATGGAAGTGGTGGGTGGGAGTTAGCTGTGGTTATGAGAATACAGGGCAAAATGAAGTGGCTGAAACTCTTCAGCCAAAAAGAGTTCATATTTTTGGAATTCCCGTGGAACTTTCCCCATCACAACACACGAGAAAAGTTATAAACTAGGTCCTTTCCATTATCATCTTTCAATCCCGTGACTAAAACATACTTCCATATTTACTTTCCATCTTGACTAGGGGTGACAATCACACAATCAAAGGTTTGTAACCTGTCACTTTCACCAACCCAGTTCACACAGAAGGATAACACGTACCATTCTGGATGCCTGTCTGGCAATTCGGTAAACAGTCCATCCATTGGAGACACTTTCGAGCTGCTGCTTAATTACTGCCTTTACTTCAGCGGATAGTGCTTTCTGACTTGCTACGAATATCACAGTGGCCAAACTCACCTAACGTTGAGAAAGAAGTAAGAAAAATAAGGAAGAAAACATGTAATTCTATCCAATGTCATAGATAACTTTAACCAAAAGGGAGAAGAATTAGAACCCACCAAAAAAGAACAAAATTTGTTTTCCTTTGACATTTATTAATTTTCCACTTCGAAGTCATTAAGCAATTTATCCCACTGCTCAGAGTATTGTTTGTAATCGCAAATAATCAGAAACAATGCCCATAAATACGGATTAGGAGATTATGGTATCACACAGTGAAATACCATATAGTAGTGAAAGGGGTAAACCAGAGATACCCTTATCTATTAGATGGCTCCCACCAAACAGGCAAAGAGACAACATGCAAAAGATTTCATGTAGCAAGATAACCTTTATATAAAGTTAAAAATATGAAAAGAATATTGTTTATTACTTAGGATATATACCAAGGTAGTAAATGTATAACATGCATGGGAACGATGAACACCAAATGCAGGACAGTGGTTAGCTCTGGGAGAAGGAAGAAGATACTATTAGGGAGGTACATAGGGAAGTACAATTCAACTGTACTGGTAAGATTTTTTTTCTTAAGCTAGGTGACGGATGCAAATGTTTTCATATTATTCCTTATGCTTTAATATTATGTTTCATAATTTAAAACTGTCTCACAGTAGTACTAACAAAAAAGGGACAAAGAACATTAGTTGAAAATGCTGCTTCAATAAAAAATAAACTTGGCTAACTGTGTCTTAGTATTCTGAAGCTGATATATACAAAGGTCCACATTAGCTGGGATAACTGTATGATGTCATTCCCATGGCTACTGCCACTTGGTCATCAAGGGTAACCTTTCCTGGTAGGAATGAAATGGGGGTAATCTTTTACACAATTTTCCCCGGAGGATTAAATATAAAATGAGCTTGAGTAAGAAATCTCATTACACTTTTCTCCAAGCCCTAAATTCAGATGACCACAATATGAAGCGGCCAACTTAAGGCTTACATCTCATTTATGCTTATTTAGAGCGAAGCCTACTCTCAGCCCTGGAGAACTTCCAACTACACGTTATTATATAGCTTCCCTGTCTTCTGTTTCTAAGCATGCACCTTTCCCAACCCCAGGACTATACTGAAACCTAAACAGGATTCTAAACGGCTACAGAGGTCCTGAATTGGAAAAGAGGAATTTGAGCTAATTTATGGTCACTGTTATCATTACGTCCTTAACTTACATTTTTGAAAGTACAAAATAGGATTTAGTTCATTACTGCTTTGCATTAGAAAGGAAAAAAAAATATTTTCACTTTGTAATAAAACAAAAATATCAGACTGGAGGCTTGGCTACACTAAGCAACTTGACAGGGCTTGGGAAGAATGCAGTTTTAGATTTGAACTAAACAGAGCTTTGTAAATCAAAAGTGGAAATAGTCAAAAGCTCACAGTTCCAATTCTGTTCTGACTTCAGCAGACTCTTGGTCTTACATAATTAATCTAAGTAGAATCAAACAGTAACGTTGACTTCCTAAAGTAATTCCCACTACACCAGATCTATTCATCCCCGGCAGGTTCAAAAGGTGGCTCTTTACCAGAAGTTCCTGTTGCTTGTCTGTGGCTGACCGTCCGATCACCTTGTAGAGCTCCATGAGGTCCCCGAGCATTCCGTCGCCCAGCACTGGCAGCTGCATGGCAATGGCCGCCAGGCAATGGCACATCAGGATCCGCGCGGCATCCTGAGCACTGTGCAGCTGGGTCAACAAGGTCTCAACCACTGACTGGCTAAGATGAGGCCTGCCCTTGGCTAGCTTCACCATACAATTCAGAGCAATCTGCACATTGAATAGAAGATGGACCAGTTACATGCTGAAGGTATTAACTGAAGCTTTAAAGAAAAGAACTTCGTACAAGTGATTAGGAAATATCAAGGAAAAGGTTTTCTGTGGGCATAACATTTTCCTGCCTAAGAAACACACGGCATACTGAATCTTATTATCAGGATCTGAAAGTGAGCCATGTTTAAATGAGAGTAAGTCGGGACTGTATATTAACCACTCATTTCAATGTAGGCCTATTTAAAAAAAAGACTTGAGATGAAAATCACAACAAGGAAGAGGCCATATACGTGCCAAATGGGATATCACCATGCTGCACTTTCGTTACTTTTCAAAAACTGCTTCTGAAGTATGGTTTGTAAACTTCCCTATACCAGCATCACCCAGGATGCTAACGAACATACAGATTTCCGAACCCCACCTGTCCCAAACTTAATAGATTAACTTTTTTTAGTATTTGGGTTACTAGGAGTTTAAAGTTCAAAAAAGGTGTCCTAAATGACACTGAGGCACACTGAAGTGGGAAGAGACTTCTAATTTTCTTTCTTTCTTACTTCTAACCTGAAATCCAAAAATCAATTGGCTTTAGAACTTCCATTCGGTCCAGTTAATGGCATCGACTAATACCCCAGCCACCAAAACCAGAAACCAGAAGTCCTCTCATTTTTATGTAGCCAAATGACTGCTACATTTAGTCATTTCCATTTTCGCCAAATCTTCAATATCCACCTCCTTTCCATTCTCTCTACCACAACATAAATCTCTTCCTAATTTCCATCTCTTGAAAGCATGGGCCCGTTAACCCACCTTCACACTACACCATGTAGCTTTCAGTACGTGTTAGGAAGACACAATGAGGTCTTCAGAACCAGACAGGTCCAAAGTTGAAGATCAGCCTGCCCTTGATCAGCTAGGTATCTTTCAACAAGTTATTTTATCTTTCTGAATCTTAATTTCCTCGTGAGCATTAAAGAGGGACAAATTTCACTAGATTGGTTTTTTGTAAAGAAAAAAATATATATACAAGTTGTCAACAAAGTATGGCACATAGCAGACATATTTAAATAACAATAATAACTACAACAAATGTTACAGCATGTCCATTACTTTAGAAATTTTAATATTCCCTCAACTACCTTGAGAATCAAGACAAAGTTCCTTGGCATCAGGTCTGGTAACCTGCTTGACAGAGCAGATCTTCCAGATCTCCTAATTGTGTCATGTAGCCACAGGGGGCTATTCACCCATCTTCCAACATGAGAGGTAGATTGCTGTTTTCATAACTTCTATAACAGTCATCACTTGGATTCAAATGATCTTTCCTCAATACCGAAATTCTACCCCATCTTTCAAGGTTTAACTCACAAGACAGCTACTCGTTCAAATCTTCCCTAACATCCTTAGTTCAACTGAATCACTCTTAACTCTGTCCTCTCATTAGAATTGCACTTTGATTCGTACTACCAGGGAACTTAGTGCATTCTGTTTGGTATTATTGTCCCTTAGGTAAATGTCAGTGTGTTCTAGATGGGGAACTCCTCTAATACAGAGACCTTTCTTGACCATCTATGTATGTCCCATGGTGCTGAGGCCAGTGTTTTATTGACACCTACAACTGGTAAGAAAAGGATTTGGTTTGTTTTCTTTCTCTCTTTTTTAAAACTTTTATGTAAATGTATTGTGGCTCCAAAGGGATTCTGGGGATGAATCATTTGCCAAACACATTTTTATTTAACTAATATCTTCACTGTTCATCACTGTGACATACCTTTTCTTAACATTCTAAACTAAGTTATGACTTACTTCGAACTGAATCATAACTTAGACAAGCTGTCATTCTTATAATCTCTAATATCTACCTAATAGCCTTTTACTTCTATTAGCCCCACCTTTCTTAATTTTGTACCATCACAAATTATATTTCATATTTCACTCCAATAAGAGTAGGCTCATTTCACATCTTAAAAGCCTTAAAAATCTCCAGTGTCATAATAAATTTTAAATATCTCTTTTAAAATCTCTTATCAGTGTTACCTCAGATTATAAACTTCTGTAAGTACAGGGGCTCTGCCTATTTAATTTTGCCTTATGTTGCCTAGGACCTTCATATGTATTTGCTTCAACTAAATAAACACTGTCAACTGAAGGCAAAATAGGCCAAAGTTTGGGTTTTTACTTTGTCTATTCTTTGGAATAACAATGGTCAAAGCGATAATTTTGAAAGTGAAGATCAAGGGCAAATTGTGTGTTTAAGCCAGAGTTGACAAACTACTGCCCTTTGGCCAACACCTGCTTGGTTTTGTAAATAAAGTTTTACTGCCGTACCACCACACTTTCTTTCTTCCCCTTATGCACACCATCCATGGCTGCTTTGTCCTATAACTGTAGAACTGAGTAGCTGTGACAAGAGTGTATAGCCTGCAAAACTTAAAATATTTACTATTTGGCCCTTTATAGAGACTGCCAATCCCTAGTTGAGGCAATAAAAACAGGCATTATTTTAAAATAAATGATATTTTCACCTTTAACGTGGCTTGAGCACCTGGACTATCATCTTGACTACAAAGTACCAAAAGGGATTCCAGGCCAAAGACAGCATCTTGTTCCAGTGCCAAAAGGTCTAGAGGAAAAACACTAAGTTTTACAATGGTCAAATGGAGAAGATTAAATACACACACACACACACACACACACACACACACACACACACACACTTAGAAGAAAAAACATTAAGGACTGGAAGATACAGGAAACACTGTCATGTGTAAAGCTAACCTTCCTGAAAAAGTACATGCGCCATTACTTATGAAATGTAAAGGCTATCTTTAGACTTCCACTTTCCACTACTTTACTAATGATTATAAAAATATATACATTACATCAAACTAAAAACTTTCTGCACAGCAAAGGAAACCATTAACAAAATGAAAAGGCATCCTGCTGAATGGGATAAAATATGTGCAAATCATGTATGTGGTAAGGGGTTAATATCCAAAATATATAAAGAACTCATATGCAGCAGCAAAAAACAAACTATCCGATTAAAAACTGGGTAGAGGACCTGAAAAATCATTTTTCTGAAGGACACATCCAGAGGGCCAACAAGTACACGAAAAGAGGCTCAACATCACCAATCATCAGGGAAATGTAAATCAAAACGACCATGAGAGATCGCCTCACACCTGTTAGAATGGCTACTGTCGAAAAGACAAGAAAGAACAAGCTGGTGAGGATGTGGAGAAAAAGGAACCCTTGTGCACTGCTGGTGAGAATGCATATTGATGCAACTGCTCTGGAAGGCAGCATGGAGGTTCTTCAGAAAACTGAAAACAGAACTAGTATATGATCCAGCAATTCCATTTCTGGATATTTACTCACAGAAAATAAAAATGATAACTCAAAAAGACATATGCACCTTCATGTTCGTTACAGCATTATTTATAACAGCCAAGATATGGAAACAACCAATAAGATGATGGATAAAGAAAATGTGGTATTGATACACAAAGGGTCATTATTCAGACACAAAAAGAAGGAAAACCTGACATTTGAGATAACATGGATCGATACTGAAGGCATAATGTTAAGTGAAATAAGTCAGACAGAAAAAGACATATGATCATATGATTTCACTTATACGTGGAATCTAAAACAAACAAATACACAAGCAAAAAGCAAAAGCAAAAGCAAACAAAAACCGAGCTCGTAAGTACAAAGAACAGACTGGTGGTTGCCAGAGGCAGGTGGTAGGTAAAAATGGGAGAAGAGAGTTGAAAGGTGCAAACCTCTAGCTATAAGATGAGTAAGTCATGGGATGTATTGTATAGCATGGTGAGTATAGTTAATAACGCTATATTGCATATTTGAAAGTTGTTAAAAGGGTAGATCTTAAAAATTCTCATCACAAGAAGAAAATTTTATAACTGTATATAGTGACTGACATTAAACAGACTAACTGTGGTGATCATTTCACAATATATGCAAATATCAAATCACTCTGTCATACACCTGAAACTAATATTTAAAAAAAGATATATATACCCACACTAAATCAAGAGCTAAAGCCGTAAAGGTATAAATAAAGCATAACTGAAACAGGGTCACCAGCTTCGCTGAGGAAAATACTAGGAACGGCAAACCATGTCTTCCTAACTAGACATAAATCTTTAATCTTCTTTCCTAACTGGACAGATTATGCTTGTCTATTTTCACCTACAAGGTAACTTTCTAATGAAAACTGCACCCCTTTTAGGAAGTAATGAAGATGCCACATAATCTTATTAATGTTATAAGTCAGACCACAAAGAACAAATTCCTTAAGATGTCTCATGTAATAGAGTACTACAGCATCTTTCCACTGCCATGGGGCTAAAATTTCTCTAGAAGTTCTAGAAAGTTCTGAATATATTAGTTAACCATATTTAGGTTAATATGTATGAGCTTTGAGAACGCACAGTTTTCTATGTTACATGGTAGAAAACACTCATAACTATTTAAAAAATAAAACAGGTTTAATTATTCAAATAAGAACAACATTTAAAGAACAATTTAAAGAAATGTTATCTGAATTAGTATAAGGCTTGACAAACAGTGTTAAGACTACTGAAGGTCAGGATGCTAGAGAAAAAAAATAGGTACTAAGAATGAGCAGTGCTGACGTTTTGTGGGGCTAAGATTTCTATTTATGATCCTTAATAAAGATCAAAATAAACACTGTAATAGAAGAAATATCCAAAATGCATTTCTGGTTTTGAACACCAGCATGAACTTATTCAAGCCTTTATTTAGATCAAAGATGTTAGGAATATAATAAAATGTAAGCATTTTCTTTCTTTCTTTCTTTCTTTCTTTCTTTCTTTCTTTCTTTCTTTCCTTTCTTTTTCTTTTCTTTTCCTTTTTTTTTTTTTTTTTTTCTGAGAGAGAGAAAGAGCTCCAGCAGGGAAGAGGGGCAGGGGGAGAGATCTAGAGTGAAACTTAACCAGGCTCTATGGTCCACAGAACCCCAAGTGGGGCTCAATCTCAGAACCCTGGGATTACGACCTGGGTCCAAATCAAGAGTCTGCCAACCACTTAACCAATTGAGCCACCCAGGCACCCCTAAGCATTTTCTATTCATATCTTAAATTATGCAAATCAGTTTAACTTTAAATACCCAGAGACAAATTCTATGCCAATTTAATTCATATTACTCTGTTAACTCATTTGCCCCTAGGTGAAAACTATTTGTTACTTAAGCCCCTTGTTAACTTAAAGTATTTTTTCCTAAATTTCTCAGGCTTTTGTACAGGTGAACAAACTGTCATACCACAGGGCAGTCATAAGCGATTCCCACCCACAGCACCATCCACGCAAAGTTCAGCACTGAGAGGAAATGGGCAATGCTCCATGAAACCTTTCAGTTTCACAATCTCAATCCCAAGGTCCTCATTTTCATATTTTTATTTTTCATGGGATTAAGTAGTCTTGAGAAAACCTGCTCTAAGAACACTTCAGGAGGCAACCAGTAGGTAAAAGCACAAGTGCTAAAAATAATAAGGGATTAAAAAACCAAAGACACATACACAATTCCACCAAAACTTCAATTTGAAAGTTTATACAGAGTATCAGTCCTGATCAAACTGACCTTTTTCTTGACAGGAGACAGTTATATTAGTTAGGACTCGCACTCCATGAGCTGCAATGCCCCTGTTGTTATGGTAACAGCATTCTTGGGCTAATCGGACCAAGTCAGAAGATCTGGGGGAAGAACCCACGTTTCCTAAACAAGAAGAGAAAAGCAGCACCGATTTAATTCACTCATATAGTCCAAAAGCAATTCAATGTCTAGGTTCATTTTTCTCATTTTCAAAGGAAAATTTCTACTCCATCTACTTCTACTCCATCATCAATAAAAACAATCATTCCTGCTTCTCCTGTCAAGGTACTTAGAACAGGTATATGCGATAGTCTGTAATGATTAGGATCTAAAATAATATAGGACTTTCCCACAAAAATATTAATAAAAACTGACTAAGGAGCACAGCAAAAGCCAAAACAACTAAAGATTGGTTCTGGGGAACCAATTGGTTCTCATTAAAATTAGGATGTCAATACAGGCTTCTAATCAGGTAAACCTGACCTTTAAGAGAGGAAAGAAAAAGAGAAGCAAAACTTTTAAAGTTTGATTTTCTTACCTCAATGGCTGGCATAGAGTTAAGGTTTACACAGAATTCATGATTTTAGAACTGGAAAGGATTCTGACATCACATAATTCGATGCTTTTTACAGAAGAAACTGAAGCCCAAAGATTTTAAGCATCTTGCCCCTGAGATCATAAAATCTGTTACTTATGTCCTACCCCTGTGCTTTATACCTTATGCTCTCTGCTGTAGATTGCAGTGACTTTTAAAATTCACACTTGAAATTCTGTAACGTAAAATCCGTTACTTATGTCCTACCCCTGTGCTTTATACCTCACGCTCTATGCTGTAGACTGCAGTCACCTTTAAAATTCACACTTGAAATTCTGTAACGTAAGGCTTATGTTGCAAATATTTTTACATACAGTAGAGAAGCTCTCAGGTATAAGTGAGTGAGCTTCAAGAAGATTAAAGCTTTTCAACTTTTTAGCAGTCTCTTGTTTCTGCCTTCCTTTTTCCATTCTTGCTTATTTTCCATGATTCCTATCAACTTCAACCTTGCCTCTCCTATCAAGGTTGATCATATCTTTTGAGGCTGAAGGGGGACATCATTACTACTTACAACAGGCATAAACCAAGACTACCTCAGGCAGTGTGGGACATATGTCGCCTTACTGATTCGCAGTTTAACATAAAAATACTAGCTCAGGTAAAGCCTCAGTGTTTTTAAAATATTTGAAAAGCTTTTCAAAACTATGGCACTTGTATTTCCTCCATTCTTTTTCTTTCCTATGTGATTTGGACAAAACAGACTCATTTATAAATTTACAGATGTGTTCTGCAACTTACATTTTTCCTTTTTTTCTATGAAGCGTCATCATAGGACATTTGGCAAAAAAACATAAAGATCCAAAAAAAAACCCAAAAATCATCCCAAATCCCACAAATGAGTGTGGCATTATTTCATTAGCTTTCTAGAGTGTTTCCTTTAAATAAATTTTTTTCCCTTTACGCACATCAACACAATTTAAAAATTCACACATACTCATGATAAGTAGATAGTGGCCAATACTCTGCCTTTAAAATATAGTATTTTGTGGCATTTTTCTATGTTAACTGTTTCAGGGAAAATATTACTTTTAAATTTAATTTTTTTATTTACTTAGAAATTATTTGCTAAGATAAATCCAACTGGTTCAAAAGGTTCAACAAATATTAGAAAAATGTATAAAGTCAGTGAATGAGAAGTCTTCTTCATGCACCCAATGCTATCAGTTCCTTGTGTATCATTCCAGGCTCTATAAATTTGCAAGTGCACATATTTTGCTATTGCTTTCTCCTTTCATACACTTTTGCATCTTGCTTTTTCTTTAAACATTGTATCATGGAGATTATTCCATGCCATACATTCTTTTTAATAAATTACACTGACTTCTATTGCCGTTGTATAACATTATTTCTTTAATGCGGTCCCTACTGACGGATTTTTTTATGCTCTTACACCCCTGCTGATGGATAGTATTTTGCTATTACATATAATGATGCTATGAATACCCTTGTACATCTGTCATTTGTCAAATATGTGACTATACTAGTAGGATAAATTCCTAGAAGTGAAATTTCTGGCTCATTTATAATTTTGATGAGTATTTCCAAATCACCTATGCAGACTAATAATTCACAACCCATGAGCAATGAATGAGAGTCGTGGTTCACCCACACCCCTGCTATCAAACTTCTGAATCTATGCCAATCTGATGGACTGGTAAAGTATTTCAGTGTGGCTTTGTTTGGCATTCTTCTTAGGTATGTGCGACACTGAACATCTTACATGCTTACGAGCCATTTGTTAGTGATTTAGATGCAAAATTTAATTTTGTTTTACAAACTATCCTGCTTACGTTGAAAAAATCTAAGCAATGAAAACATACTTAAACATTTACCATTGCTTACGGGAATAGTCCAATTTTGTAAAATCCCTGACTTTTAATTTCCTATAAGCATTACCTAATGTGGTTATTTAAACCTTTTGCTTAATTCCATATAGAAACTGCAATTTAATAAAATTCAACATTCAATAAAAGGACAAAGCTCAAGAAGTGCTTGAATACTATAACCTGACAAAGCTTATACATGACTTTTAAAAAATAAAGAAAAAGAAAGTCATTTTACATCTAGGTCATTTAGTATAAAACTGCACCCTAAGTCAGAACTTTTGGGTTCTGGCCCAGGCTAAGGCTCTTTATAATGTGTGCCTTTGGACATATCACTGCAAATCTGTAAGCCTCGATTTTAATACTTATAAACTCCTCTGCATGTGCCTTACTTGAAAGGCTACTTGTACAGAAGCAATGAGACCTTGCATGGGAAGGCACTTGTAAGTTATAAGACACAATTAATACTCTGCTTACCACAGCTTTCTTCAGGTAGGATGTCGGTCAAGGATAGTAAGTATCAGCTGAGAAACTGAGACTGGCTGACTCATGTAGAAAAAGAACTTAGGGAAAGCATAATGGGCATGTGATTGTTGATAAAAAAGGCTGTAATAATACATCCTTGCAGGCAAGCCCCTTTGCAATGCAATTTTCTAATTCCTTGCCTCAAGAGGTGTTTATTTCTCCACTTACTTAGACTTGGCTGTGTGACTTGCCCTGGCTACCGAGACATGAAGAAACATGTGCAAGCGCAACGCGAAGAAGTGCTTATGTGCTGGTGGCCTGCCTCCTTTTGGCTGCTGTGAGGACCCTGAGGACACGACGTTAACAAAGCTAAGCTGGCCTGCTGAGAGTCCCATGCAGGAGAACCATGGTGCCTCTGCTGAAAGCCTTTCACGCTCCAGCTGGTGAATGAGACTACCTTAGACCGTCCAGTCTGGTCCAGGTTCCAGAGGACTGCAGTTTTCTGAGTAAAAGCCAATCAAAATTGCTGATATACAGAATCAGAGCAAACACGATGGTTTTAAGCCACTAAGTTTTGAGGTGATTTATTTTGTAGCAATGGATAACTGACATAGAAATACCTCACAGAATGGGGCGCTTGGGTGGCTCAGTCAGTTGGGCGTCTGACTGAGGCTCAAGGTCATGATCTCACGGTCTGTGAGTTTGAGCCCCATGTCGGGCTCTGTGCTGACAGCTCATGGCTTGGAACCTGCTTCTGATTCTGTGTCTCCCTCGCTCTCTACCCCTCCCCCAGTCACGCTCTATCTCTGACTCTCTCAAAAATAAACAAACATTAAAAAGAAAACTTTTTTAAAAAGAAATACCTCACAGAGTTACTGGAAAGGCTAGAAAACTAAGCTTAGAAAATAGGAAACAGGCAAGGCTAGAGACCAACCAAGATCACTGCCCAAATCATGCGCAGAATGAGTTCAGTGAAGATATTGCCACCACTGGCACTGATTCCTCAATGTCACAACTTACACTGCTGCCAAAGGGACCATGCATGACACAGCAAACGCCCACTGCCTACGGCAGATCCTAGAAACTGGTTGTGGCCGTGGTCACCGCTGTATCACTAGTATGTATTCTCCCACTTCCCAACTTTTTTTTTTTAATTTTTTTAAATGTTTATTTAATTTTGAGAGACAGAGGCAGAGACAGAGCACAAGTAGGGGAGGGGGAGGAGGGAGAGAGGGAGAGAGGGAGAGAGGGAGAGAGGGAGAGAGGGAGAGAGGGAGAGAGGGAGGGAGGGAGGGAGGGAGAGGGAGAGGGAGAGAGAGAGAGAGAGAAAGAGAGAGAGAACCCGAAGCAGGCTCCAGGCTCTGAGCGGTCCGCACAAAGCCCAATGGGGGGCTCGAACCCACGAACTATGAGATCATGACCTGAGCTAAAGTCAGGTGTTTAACTGACTGAGCCACCCAAGCACCCCAATAAAGGCATTCTGAAGTTAAATCATCTGGAATAGGCAACTAGGAAATCATTATTGAACTGGGGTAAAGTTTTATTTTAATCATTTTCCAGAGGGATGACATATACCTAAAAGAGGGCATGTGACATTTGCTTTTAAACATCACCACCATTTGGCCTTTGAAATGTACTTAAATCCAAAGGGCACTTTGAGTCAGAGGCATACAGAAGCAAACAAGCTATGTTAAGTATCTGCAAAAATACTGTTTCACCTACATATAATTCAAAACAGGGCAAATCTAGAAAACCAATATCCTTGAATTATAATCAAAGGTGCAAGATTTTATGACAACAGACATTAGTTAAGAAATCCTTTTCAAATCAATCACTAGCATATAACAGAGTATGAGATTGGAACCGTCCTGGATTCTAAGGCTTTACAGAAGAAGCAACATGACCCATCAGCATGAAAAAGGGATTACCACATTGTCCGTATGCTCTCCCCTGTCTTCGCCTTACCTGAAGCTATGCTGAAGTAATGTTTGATGGCAATGGTCCCTGACAGTGTGGAAAGGACAGACAACATCCCAAGTTTCAGGCTGTCATAAGGAGTCTGGAGGGCACATTCACAGAGTGCCTGAAATACAGAGGAGCAAAGAACGCAGAAGTTGAAATGCCAATATACTTTAAAATTGTCTAGTTGTTTTAAATGTCCTAGCTTTTAGAAAAATTGTATCTTTCCCCCCCCCCCCCATGATAAAAACTTAAGTCAAACTGCCACAGCCAAGAGGACCCTAAGGAAACATGTTAGCTAAATATAATGTAGTTTCCTAGATGGGCTCCTGGAACAGAAAAAGGACACCAAGTAACAACTAAAGGAACCAGAATAAGGAATGAACTTTGATTAATAATAATAATGTATCAGGGCGCCTGGGTGGCTCAGTCGGTTGAGCGTCCGACTTCGGCTCAGGTCACGATCTCACGGTACGTGAGTTCGAGCCCCGCGTCGGGCTCTGGGCTGACGGCTCAGAGCCTGGAGCCTGCTTCTGATTCTGTGTCTCCCTCTCTCTCTGCCCCTCCCCCGTTCATGCTCTGTCTCTCTCTGTCTCAAAAATAAATAAACGTTAAAAAAAAATTTAAAAAAATTAAAAAAAAATAATGTATCAACAGTTTATTAATTTTAACAAATGTGCCATACTAATGTTAATTACCAATAATAGGGGTTAACTGGATGTGGGGTGTGTGGCAATCCTCTGTATTGTCTTTCCCATTTTTCTGTAAATCTACACCTATTATGAAGAATAAAGTCTATTTAAAAAAAAAGGTCATCATGACTGATTTTTTATTAAGCCCAGTGTATAAATTACGTACTATTTAGTCCTCACAAGCAGAACCTCTACCACACTCTGCTTACTTGAGAGATACCTATGTTAGTTCATGTATGTATATTTAAAAAAAAATAGAATGTGGCAATTCTATCTACTATACAAGTGAATGAGCTGTCTCTTCTCCATTTCGGGTCATCTACTCTATGCCTAAGATGATCTGAAGAATTACGAAAAAGAAGATGCTTTTCTTTCAGCACAGTCAGCTATAAATATAAGCTTATACTACAGGGACTCCTGCCTCATCCTGTATATTTACTCTTGGGACATGTCTTGTAAGTAGTCAAATAACTGCCCTGCTAAATTCAACTAATTCCCATTCTCCAACAAGGGCAAAGGTTCAGAAAATGGCAAAACTTAAAGACCAGGGGAAAAATAAAAAATAAAATTCCAGAAAGGGTTAATAAACTTTACAAAATATAAAATAAACTTAGTATGTCCCAGATAAAAATATCAAAATCTTGGGAATGGGGAGATTTAGATCTGTTTCTAAAGATAATATGGAAAAATAAAAATCAGAAAATATCCAGAAAAATTCTGATAAAGTATAATGACGGACAAAAATAAGCCCTACCAAATATAAAATGTATAATAAACCTGTAGAAGTCAAAGTTTTTCATACTCATGGACAGAGAAATCAATCAGAGAGAACTGGTCCCAGAAATGGATTCAAATACACATAGAATTTAATATATGATAATGGCATTTCAAATCAGAGGGGCTTTTAAATCAACAGTTCAAGGACAACTGGCGAGTCATTTGGGTAGGATAAAACTAAACTCTTGTTTCTTTTTTGTCACAAATAAAAACCAAAACTGTAAAAACTACTAAGGGATCAACATGAGAAAAGAAAAAGTAAAAAGATAATTGACAAACCTGGAAAAAAAAATATTCCCATCATGTAAGGTCAATGAAGGCCCAATAACCTTAATATATAAAAAGTTCTTACTAATAAATAGACAACCCAATAGAAAAATGAGTAGTTCACAGATAGTATTTATACAAAATGGTTTTTGTATACAAAATGGCTTTTAAATAAATATAAGAAGTTAAACCACACTCATAATTTGAAAAATTTAAATTAAGAGACTTTTTTTCACCAGATTAGACAAGTTTAATAAAATACAATACTGAAAACAGTGTGGGATACAGGTGTTCTCATGCATTGCTGATAGAATGGTAAAATGGCGTAAACTTCACTGGTGGGTAAGTGGCATTAAATATAAAAATTTTAAATGTACATATCATTGGACCCAAGGACTCCTTTTTTAGAAATGGTACATTCATAAAGGTGATTTTTTTTTTTAAACCAACTAGTCAATGTAGCAATGTAATCAGTAACAGTAAAAGTACTAAAAACAACTCTAATGTCCGTCCGTCCGTGGGACTGGAAATATAAAGGGAGTACCACACAGCTGGTAAAAGAACGCAGTAGATCTAAGTGCTAACATGAGATGTTTCCCAAGATGTATTATTGATAAAAGGTTCAGAACATGTATATACTGTATTTCCATTTTCGTACAGAAAGAAGACGGGACATACACATGCTTGCATATGGATGACAAATGACAAAATTCAGAAGGATATGTAAGAAAATAGTAACGCTGACCACCTCTGTGGGCGAGGGCTGGGGGAAGAGATGATTTGTATCTCATTCACTGTGCACTTTGAACTCTGAATTTTTTATCATGTGCACATGTACTTTTTCAACTGAAACAAAAACCCAGTTAATAAGAAAAGCAGCAGCAGCAGAAGCAAATAATCCCAGGAGAAATGCAAATGGACTTGAAAGATAAAGTAGTTTCTGGTCATGGAAGGGAAGACTGTGATTAAGATGAAGCAAACAAGAACTGTGGCAATTAGATCTGAATATGGAGTATTTATTTGTGACCTATGAGGAGGTATGACCAAAAGAGATGAAGGCTAAGAGAGAGAAACACTGCATAAGGAAGATTAGGTCAGATTAAGGATGACGTTGAAAGTTAGGCAGAGTAATTTAGACTTAATGAGAAAGGTAAAAGGAAGCCACTGGAGAGGAATAACTTATCAAAAGCATTAGGGAAGATTATTCTGGCAATGATAAACACAGTTGAGAGCCAAGGAGCCAACCTACAGACTATGGCAGTAATCCAGGCAGGTGGTGATGGACAATAGCCTGAACCACAGCTTGGTGGTGGGAATGGAGAGTGGAGTGTGAATATGAAAGACGTTTTGAAACAGATTATGTATGAGGGAATCAACAAGGACTCAATGACTACTACAAAATTTCAAACCTGATGACAAGAGCATGTTGATTCCATTTTTGAAGATTGAGAATTTACAGGAATAAGCTAATTTCAGAGGAAAGACGGAAATAGGAAGAGATATGAAGTCCAAGGAGAAATATCTACCAAGCATTTGGAATCTGACAAGAAACAGATTTTTAACTGGAAGATTCACACTGGAATTCTGGCCCTGCCACTTACCATCTCTGTGATCTGAGCCAATTACTGAAATCTTTGAGTCTCAACTTCTTTGTCTGCAAAATGGGGGTAAAGATGTATACCAAATTGCTTTCATGTAAAACATCTCTGGAAAAACATACAAGAAATTAGGCATTGGTTGCCATTGGGCAAAGGAGCTGAGGGGATGGCAGAAGAGTAAGTGGGAAATATTTTACATATATATATAGATAATACATATATATATATATACACGTGTGTGTATATATCTATATCTATATATCTATATCTATGGATCCTTTTGCAGCTTTTGAATTTTCACACACGAATGTATTGGCATAAAAAGAAATAAATGTTAAAATAAAAGGGGGGTGATGTTTATTGTCTATAATAATAGAAAGTCCAAGAATTCTGTAAGCTCTACAAGCTATGATGCTGGAGAGTAGTTCAGCTCCAGGAGAAGGACTAGAATGCCCAGGCTGATGTGAAGGGGAGCAGTCAGACTGGCACAAAATAAGTGGGAGGAAGCACCCAGCTTCAACTCAACCCAAAGACTCAACTCCAAAGAAAAGGAGGGGTGAAGAATGCAAAGATGATACAGTTTCAAGGGTGGAAAAACTGAGTGAGGGCAGTTCAGTGCAAAGAAGCCAAGAGAAGGGGCAGGCTGAAGGGGCCATGACGAAGGCAGAAAAGCCTCCGGATTTAGCATTAAGAACACTGGCGACGTTTTTAAGTGCCTAAGCAGAAGCAATAGGGAAACATCTAAATGCAAGTGTATGAAAGAAAGAGTGAAGGATTAAGAAATAAGAGAAGACACAGACGCTGTTTTTGAAGTACAGAAGAAAGCAGTTTTTAAAAAAGTGATTGTGGTTAGGTAATACCACAGTCTTTTTTTATTTATTCAAATACTTAAGCCATTTCCACTTATCTATGTCTTATTCCCTAAACTGTCCTGCCTTGTGCTATTAACTTACTTGTGCTTAAGAATAAAACCCTCAGCCAAATAGCCCCAGAAGTTAAGGATTATGTCTTATATTTCTATGTATTAAAAATTATGCCTTGTAGAGTGCTCTGTGTATTAGGAGACATTTAACCTTTCGGGACGATCAAGAAGGCATATGTGAGACATTTATGAAAACGATATTAATGATTTTTAAAAAGCAAGAAGAATTTTACCATTTAAAAAATTGAGGGAAAATATTAGAAAATTAATGTTATCTTCTAATTTCTGTCATTCAGCACAGTACTGGGTACTAAAATGCTCCCAGTAAATACATACTGATTTCAAGGTTCATTAATTCAGATCAGTAAGCTTAACAGAGCACATCACGAAGTTCCCCAGGGATGGCACATCAATCCTATGTCAGTGATGAAGTCTGGCTCAAGTTTCGGTTCCAAGGACATAGCCTATTACAAACTGTTCTTACCAGGGCCATTTTCACATTGACAAAAAGGAAAACTAACTCTTCAAACAGAGCGCCCTTTCTCACTCACCACGACAATCTTCTTCACTATTTGGTCTGAATTTCTCTCTCTAGGCTGGCTTACCTCACTTCTCAACTGAAGCTCTGTCCTGAATTACCGTTTTCTGGGTCAGTTCCTAAATAGGGGCTTCTCCTCTACCCTAGAATGGGACTGGCCACCAGGGATGTGTTCCAGAAAAGCATGGCAAAAATTTTATAATCTTTAAGGTACAGAAAAACATTATGTTTCAAAGTACTCTGCCAGAGACATAATCTCTCAAAATGTCTCCATTCTACTAACCACAAAGAAAAAGATGTAAAAGAACTAATTCTCAGGCTTAACTTATCATTCCTCCTAGTATCAGAAAAGGTACAAATCAGAGCTCTCAGGAGATATAAAACCAAAAATAAAATTATGTCTTTGAAAATATCCAGAATAATCTTTTGCTTCGTAACAGACAGGTTGTATAAATCAACTTCTTCAGATAAGATTATAACATCAAAATAAGTGTAAGCTATTAACACAAATTAACACCAACTAAAATGGATATTTATATTAGCAAGCATACAAAATCCAAACAAAAATATAAACACATGAAAAAATATTTTTGTTCTTATGAAATTAATTCTGTTTTTGGCTATTTTAATAAAAATACACTATATTAGGCCTTCATTTTGTGTTTTTAAAACATTTAGAATGAAAGGATTTCCTTTAAATCTGGAATATATGATTCCATATGTTAATTATAATACCTACCATCACACCAGCAAAAGTAGCAATGAAACAGACACAATCACTCTTGAAGTACCAAAACCCAAAAATTAATCAGTGGTGGATGCGACTGGATGAGAGGCAGGAAAAAAGGAGGGAGGGAAGGGGGGGAAGAAGGAAGCCCTAGAAAAAATATAATTACTCTTGGTAATTGGGAGTAAAACTCAAATTTGAAACCAACAAATATCATTATCACTGTTTTCCTCTGTTCTATTTCAATATTTTCAAAAATATATCTAGGCTGTGAGGTAGTGATTATTTGACCATATCTATTTAATTAAGATCAATATGCTCAGGTTTCAGGCACAGGAAAAAATTCTTTGTGAGAGAAACAAATATTAAAAAATACATATTTTCAATTAAAATTAATCAAAGAAAAAAGTTAGTTAATCAAAGAAAAAAGAAAGATAAATCAGAATTAAAAACTCAAGGGAAGATGTGGTAAAATGAAGAAATACTAGCAAGCTGTGAAATCAACAAACTAGTTAACATTTAAGTGACTGTTCATGTGGCTGTGAAGTTCAGTGCATATATTATGAAAAAACTTATTACAAAAAAAAAAACCCACTGTATAGCATTAAAAAAAAAAAAGATTGATCATTAAATTCCAGATTATTTTAATAAGATATAGGAAAGAGTGAAGGGGAGGAAAAAAGAGAATTCAAGTCTGCTAAAATTTGCAACATTTCAATGACCACACTTTTCATTCTTAACAGACACACATGTTCTTACATTAATATATACTGAGTACAGATATAAGTAAAAACAAATGTTTAATTAGCATCTAAAAATCTTTTTAATTCACTAGAACATAAAGGAATAAAGAAAACAATCAAAGTAACAAAGGAAAGTAATGGAGAAAGGAAACAAGAAAGAATGTATAAGAACAATAGGAAGATGGGGAAAGTAAGCAAAAACATGAGGTATATCAATAAATGCAAATAATTTATATCACACTATTTAAAAAGACTCAGATTAAGTCTAAAGAGGTAAATTTAACTATGTGCTATTTATAAGGATTAAACCCAAATGACGGAGAAAAGTCAATAATAAAATTGACAGACTAATGAATACATGCAAAGAAAAACAAGTAGCAATGTTAATGATATATAAAGAATCAGAGACAAAAAGCTTTAATGTTTTATTTATTTTTGAGAGACAGGGACAGACAGAGCATGAGCAGGGGAGGGGCAGAGAGAGAGGGAGACATAGAATCCAAAGTAGGCTCCAAGCTCTGAGCTGTCAGCACAGAGCCCCATGCGGGGCTCAAACTCACAAACTGTGAGATCAGGCCCTGAGCTGAAGTCAGACACCTAACCAACTGAGCCACCCAGGAGCCCCTAGAGGCAAAAAGCTTTAAATAGGATAGAGGATCCCTTTACATTAATAAGTTCTATTTGTGCAATAAGAGCATTAAGATAAAAAAAATTCTTTTGTTACCGTTTATTTACTTTTAAAGAGAGAGAGTGAGAGTGCACACGTGAGCAGGGAAGAGGCAGAGAGAGGGGGAGACCCAAAATCCAAAGCAGGCTCCAGGCTCTGAGCTGTCAGCACAGAGCCCAACGCGGGGCTTGAACTCACAGACCATGAGATCATGACCTGAGCTGAAGTCGGACACTCAACAGTCTGAGCCACCCAGGCGCCCCTAAGATTTTTAAATTAAAATACAAATGGGTGTGAGAAGAGAATAAATATCAAAACTCCATAGATCAAAAGAAAAAAAAAACTAATTTAAGATGGTATACTTGAGTACTATCAATAAAGTAGATTCAATATAGCTTTATACTAAAACGCTATATTAGTAATATATATAGTATGTAGTATACATATACAATATGTAACATTACATGTAATATGTAATATTAACGCAATACATATATATAACACGTAACATTATATACTATATATTTGTCTACATATTTTACTACATATAACATATCTGGTATAATTAATATAGAAAATATACCTTCTTTTTAAATCCTTTGAACTACAGTTGACACAGGGGTGAGGGTGCTGACTCCCTACACAGTAGAACATGGTAGTCTGACAGATCTATATATAAAATCCATGTATAAGTGGACCCATGCAGTTCAAACACATGTTGTTCAATGGTCAACCATATTTATAAAAAGTGATCCTACACTGGGTCTCAAAGAAACTTTAAAATTAGACATTAATAACAGAAGGTTGGCAACAACAAAAATTCCATGAATACAAAAAACTGATAACTTCAAAAACAGAAACTTCCAGTTATAAGATCAGTTGGTATCAGGTGTGGAACATACAACATGACTACAGTCAACACTGCTGTGTGATGTATATGAAAATTGTTAAGAGAGTAAAGCGTAAGAGCTCTCATCGTAAGAAAACTTTTTTCTATTGTTCCTGCATGAGATGACGGACACTAAGTAAACTTACTTCGGTCATTATTTCACAATAAATGTAAGTGAAAGCATGCTGCACGCCTTCAACTTATACAGTGATGTGTGTCAAGTGTATCTCAATAAAACCGGAAAAAAACAATATGAATAAAGAAAAAAATTAATTTCAGGGTCACAGAAGAAATCAAAATTGCTCTCTTGGAAATCTAAGAAAACAATCATTTATAATACCACCAAAACCCACGAACTACTTAGGAATAAATCTAACAGAATGTTACAAGATTTGGATGCTTTAAACTAAGAGCTGCTGATGATAAACTAAAACCTAAATAAACAGAGAGAGATATTTTGTTCGTGGATCAGAAAACTCAATACTATTAAGATGTCAGCTCTTTTCAAACTGATTTATAGATGCAAATACCAATCAAAATCCTAGCAAGGTTTTTTGCAGAGACTGACAAATTGATTCTAAATTTTATATGAAAAGGCAAAGGACCTAGAACACCGAAAATAATTTTGATACATACAAAGGTAGAGGACTCACACCACCTGATTCCAAGACTTACTATAAAGGTACAGTAATCAAGATAGTGTGCTATTGGGGTGCCTGGCTGGCTCAGTCGGAAGAGCCTGGGACTCTTGCTCTCAGGGTCATGAGTTGGAGCCCCACATTGGGTGTAGAGATTACTTAAATAAATAAAACTAAAAAAAACCCCAAGACAGTGTGCTATTCATTTAAGGATAGACACACAGATCAAAGAAACAGAACCCAGAAACAGACTTATGTCAACATGGTAAAAGAATTTTTAACAAAGATGCTAAGGTAAGCCAATGAAGAAAGGACAGTCTTTTCAACAAAAGGTGTGGGATGATTGCCTATCTAAATGCATATCAATCCCTACCTTGTACCTGAGTAGACAACAGTCAACTCAAAATGGATCACACAGAGCTAAATATAAAACCACAGTTATAAAACTTCTAGAAAAAAACACAGGGCAAAATCTCTGTGACCTTGGATCAGGTAAAGATTTCCTAGATAAAACAGAAAACACAACCTAAAAAAGTGAAAAAAAAATTGATAAACTAAATTTCATCAAAGTAAATAACTTCTACTCTCTAGAAGATACTGTAAAGACACATACTGGCAGGAAATACTTGTAAAATACATATCTGATCAAGTATCTGTATTCAGAATATATAAAAACCTCAGTAACAAGAACACCATCTTTAAAAAATGCATAAAAGATTAAAATAGGTACTTCACCAAAGAGATATAGATGACAAGCCTGTAAGATACTCATCATTAGTCATTAGGAAAATGCAAATTAAAACCATGATGCGATACCACTGCATACCTAATAAAATGGCTAAAATTACAAAGCCCTATGATAGAAAGTGCTAGCAAAGATAGAGAACTAGAACTCTTACATACTGCTGGTGGGAATGTAAAATGGTACAGTCAGCATGGAAAACAGTTTGGCAGTATCTTACAAAGTTAGTAATATATTTACCACACAACCCACCAGTTCAAGTCCTAGGTATTTACCTCAGAAATGTCTCCCAAAGACCTGTACAATAGTAGCTTGATTTATAATAACAAAAACTGGAAACAATCCAAGTGTCCCTC
Source organism: Panthera pardus (assembly GCF_024362965.1). Classification (NCBI taxonomy): domain Eukaryota; kingdom Metazoa; phylum Chordata; class Mammalia; order Carnivora; family Felidae; genus Panthera; species Panthera pardus. The sequence continues at coordinate 37,729,557 of NW_026526777.1, forward strand.
AACCTGTGAATGAATAAGCAAATTGTGGTACGTCCATACACTGGGATGCTACTTAGCAATAAAAAGGAACAAATTACTGCTTAATGCAGCAACATGAATGAATATCAAAAGCATTATGCTAAGTAAAAAAAAGTCATATCCAGAAGGCTACATACTGTGTGATTGCATTTATATTCTAGAAAGGCAAAATTATAGGGACAGAAATCAGATTGGTGGTTGTTAGGAGTTGGGGGAAGGACTGACTACAGAGGAGCCTGAAGGAACTTTTGGGGTGATGAAAATGTTCTATATGTCAATTGTGGTGGTGGTTATATAACTATACACACTTATTAGAACTCATTGATCAGTATACCTAGAAAGGTTTCTGTAAATAAATTATACCACAATAAACCTGACTTCTAAAAAATGCTTTTCAAATTAATGGCAATGAGAGCACTAGAAGCCATAATTTATAGAATTTAGGCAATCTGCACTACGGGGAAAATTAATAGCCTTAACTGCTTTCATTATTAAACAAGAATAAAAATAAGTGTTCTAAGCCCTTGAAAAAGATAAGAAAGCCATGCCTCTGCAAAGTCAAATCAAGAAAAGGGGGATATAAACACAAAGAGTAAGAAAAAATAAAGATAAAATTTCAAATACAAGAACACTAAAAATTATAAAGGTTCTCTATATTGATACTAATGAATCTGAGAAGTGAATTAAATGGAAAACATCAAAACTGGTTGAAGGAAAGGTAGAAAAGATAGGGCAATACCTATATAAATAATTGGAAGTATTCTCAAAATACTATCCCTGGAGAAAGTTCCAGGTTCAGATGGGTTTCTGATACCTTTTAAGCAGTATCCTTAGGAGACAGAAAATTTCTGTCATAGCTATTCACCATTCCAGAATAAAGAAAGATAAAGATCCCAATTCATTTTATTAAGACAGCACCACCCGAACCCTACAATCTGTCAAAGTATACAGGAAGAAAATGATAGAAAAATCTTACCTTTTAATATAGTTTTTTAGAGCTACTCTTACAATAGCATTTTTTTTCTTTTTTTTTTAGACAGAGTACAAATGGTAGAGGGAAAGAGAATCCTAAGCAGGCTCAATGCCCAGCAAGGAGCCTGACACAGAGCTGGACGCCACAACCCCCAAGGTCACAACCTGAGCTGAAACCAAGTCAGATGCCCAACCGACTGAGCCACCCAGGCGCCTCTTAAAAAAGCACTTATATATATATGCCAGAAACCATATGTATATACACTGCTTTGCTCAAATATCTTATCTGGCAATCCTCTATTACCCTAGCTTAATGGCACTTCTGTTTCTTTAAACTCCTCCCATGATAAAAACAAAAAGCAGACAACATACACTTTAGCAGTACAGTCTCAATTCTTTGCTCTTTAAAGCAGAACTCCCGTATTTTTTATTTAGTTTTTAGTTTTTATGTAAATTCCAGTTAGTTAACATACAGTGTAATACTAGTTTCAGGAGTACAATATAGTGACTCAACACTTGGTGCTCATCACAAGTACGTTCCTAAATCTCCATCACCTATTTAACTCATGCGCCCCCCCGCCATCCTCTCCACCGACCCCCTGATAACCATCATTTGGTCTTTATAGTTCAGAGTCTGTCTCTTGGTTTGCCTCTCCCCATTTTCCCCCTGTGATTATTTGTTTCTTAAATTCCACCTGAGTGAAATCATATGGGATTTGTTTTACTCTGACTGACCTATTTTGTAAAGCAGAACTCCTTTAAAAGAACTTTCTAGGGGCACCTGGGTGGCTCAGTTGGTTGAACATCCAACTCTTGATTTCAGCTGAGGTCATGATCTCCCGGTCCTGAGTTCAAGCTCCACTCCACACTGAATGTGGAGCCTGCTTAAGATTCTCTCTCTCCCCCTTTCCCCTCCCCCATGCTCGTTCTCTTGTTTTCTCTCTCTCCCTCTGAAATTAAAAACAAAACAAAAACCTCAAACTTAAAAAAGAAATAAAAAATAGGGGCAGCTGGGTGGCTCAGTAGGTTAAGTGTCCAACCCTTGATGCGGGCTCAGGTCAAGATCTCATGGTTCGTGGGTTCAAGCCCCACAATGGGCTCTCTGCTGTGTCAGCTCGGATCCTGCTTGGAATTCTCTTTCCCTCTCTCTCTCTGCCCCTCCCCCACTCGTGCACATGCAAGCACTCTCTCTCAAAATAAATAAACTTAAAAAATTTTTAAATAAAAAATTTTTAAAAACCCACTTTCTATATTCACAGTCTGTATTTTTCCTGTTTTCCTCCAACCAGTCTTGTGCCCACAATACTCCAATAAAACTGCTCTCATGCAGGTCATTAATGACTTCGTTTTGCTAACTGCAAAGGTAAATTATCAGTCCTATATCCTGAAGAATACAAATATAGTACAGTACCCCTCATGGTTGATTATAACCTTCTTCCTATAAAATAATACTATCTTGACTTATCTCCTGCCTCACAGACTGCATATCAGGTTGCTTTGCTGGTTCTTTCTTATTTCATCGTTCCCTGAATCTCATCTATACTCTCTCCCTAGGTGACTCATCTGGTCTCATGAGTTTAAATACCATCTATAAATTGATGACTCCCATATTTACAACTTCAGGTAGATCTGTTCACTAAACTCCCAACTCCTTGACATCTCTACTTGGATGTCTGACACTGTAAACGTCATTTGTTCAGAACTGAACTCCTGATCTTCAAGAAAAAAGCCTCCCGGAATCTTACTCAATCCAAGTAAATTTGTTGAAGCCAAAAACCTTGAGTCATTCTTTCTTTCTCTTACACTCTACGTATAATTTGCCAGTAAATCCGTCAGCTTTGCCTTTAAAATATATCCAGAATATTACCACTTCTCACTGCTATCTCCACTGCTCCCCCAGGTTCAGATAACCACAGTATTTTCTAACTGGAATATTTACAACTACCTCCTAAATGTTCTCCCTGCTTCTGCCCTTGTGTCCCTATAATCTAGTCTCGATATATCTAAGTCAGAGAGAGTCTCTTAGAACAAGTATACTAATGTCCTCTGCACCCCACCCCCATCACCCTGGTAACCACTGTTTTAGTTTTCCTAAGTTTGGCCTTTTCAGATTCCACAAATAAGTGACATCATAGAGTATTTGTCTCTCTCTGTCTAACCTGGGGGTGGGAGGATAGGACAGATGTTGTGTAAGGGTACAAATTTATGAGTAAATAAGTCCTAGAGATCTAATGTATCATACAGTGAATATGGAAAACAATGTTGTATGATCATCATCAAGCTTGCTAAGACTCTAGAACTTAACTATTCCAAACACTAAAATTAAGAAATGATAATTATGTAATGTGATGGTGCTAATTATCACAACAATGGCAATCGTATTACAATATGGAAGTGTCCCATAATAACATGCTTAAATTAACACAATGTGATATGTCAAATATATTTCAATGAAAAAATAATAATGGCCTGTGCTAAAGTCCTTCCTTACAAAGGACTCAAAGGCCCTAAATGATCTGCTACCCCCTCCACCCATCTTACACTGTATGTACAGCCACACTGATCTCACACTTATGAATGCTCTCACATCAGGACCTTTTTCTTGCTGTTCTCCCTGCTGGTAATGTTCTTCTTTCAGAGGCTCACAAAGTTGGGATCCCTCCTTTACGTCCTTGCTAAAGTGTCAGCTTCTCAGTGAGAGCTCCCCTGACCACCCTACATAAAACTAGAACCTCCCTCTTCCTCACTCACTGATCTTCTTCCCTGACTTTATTTTCCCCACAACATGAATCACTACCTGGTCTCTCCACCCAGCAGAAGCAAACGCAAACCTTCTCTAGAGAAATTATTCTTTAGAAGATTCCCACACACACTTCTCCAAAGAAAATGAGGAGCTCAAAGTAAAAAACAGCCAAGTATATAAGGAAAAAGGGTACTACAAAAGAGGGCCAAGAGAAATAGAGAGCAGAGACAGGTCTGAAAAGACCTTAGATAAGCTGGAGAGATAATTACTGGACTAAAACATGGACGGGAGAAATTATTCAGAGCACGGCACAGAGAGTTAAAGAGGCGGAAAAAAGATATAAGATTACGGGGGGGATTACGAGAAGGGCTAACATACATTTAACTGGAGATCTGGGAGGAAAGGCAAGATAGACTGGCAACATCTGCAAAAATGATGGCTGACAATTTCCCAAAAGTGTTGAAAAACACCATTCTTATGTTTCAAGAAAATCAATAGCCGAGACAGTTTAAACAGAAGAAATCCACAGATGGTTCACTGTGCAGACCGTCAAATTAAACAGAGAAAATTTAAAGCAGGAAAAAAGTTCCTTCCAAAGAGTACTGCCATTCTCAGCAGTAATAATGAAAATCAGTAGACGGCAGAATGGTATCCTCAAGGCCCTGGGCATTATTCTACCCCCAGAGAAAGTATCTTTCAAGATGGAGGGCAAAATAAAGACAGTTTCAGACAAGCAAATACTGGGAGAGCTTACCACCACAGACCCTCACTAAAGGGCTTCCCAATCAATCAACCAACCAAAAAAAAAATCAATCAATCAATCAATAAAGGACTTTCCAAAGGCAGGAAAAAAAAGTATCCCAGAGAGAAAGCCTGAAGAGCAAAGACAGTGGAAGGTCCAAATGATCAATGAATTGATAAGACAGAATTAAGACACATGACAACAATACGTAAGAGTTTAGAGGAATATAAATGAGTAGTGTGTTGTAAGGTCTTTGTAGCAGAATTAACATAAGATATATCTGAAACATACAGATAAAGACTAGAAGTAAAAAGATGATACTCTACCATGTAGGTACATCCTGAAGAAAACTGAAATAATATATTAGTATCAGACAAAACAGACTAAGGTAAAAGATAAACTGCAGAAAACTAAATAAATGCAATGTATTTATTCATGTATTAGAAGACATAACACTGTAAAAACATCAATTTCTTACAAATTGATCTTTCCATTCAATGTAATCCCAATGAAATGATCAGCTTTTTTTTCAAGTTTTATTTATTTTGAGAGAGAGAGGGGGGGGGGGGGAAGGGGGGAGGGGCAGAAAGAGGGAGAGAGGGAGAGAATCCCATGCAGGTTCCACACTGTCAGTGCAGAGTCCCACGCATGGGGCTAAACTCACAAATCATGAGATCGTGACCTGAGACGAAATCGAGTCAGATGCTTAACTGACCAAGGCACCCAGGCGCCCCTCTCAGCATTTTTTTTTTTTTTAACCTGGAACTTGATCAGCTGCTTCTGAAATTTATATAGAATGCCAAGGACCAATAAAGTACAAGTATCCAGAATATACAAAGAATGACTACAAATCAACAGAAAAGTAATCAAGACTTGAATAGCTGTGTCACAAAAGAGGAAATCCAAATGATCAATAAACATATTAAAAGGATGTTCAACTTCTTTAGTAATCAAGGAATTACAAATTAAAACTACAACTTCTAAACTGGTAAAAATGTAAAGGTCTGGTAATTCTAAGTGTTGGCAAGGAAGTGGACCAATGGGCACTCACCTTATTAGGAATGTAAACTGGCTCAATCAATTTGGAACACAGTTTGACATTAACTGGTAGAGCTGAAGATCTACATATTCTAGAAGTCAGCAGTTTCACTCTTAAGTATACAAAGAAAGCCCAGCACATATGTGCCAGGAGATAAAGAATGCCCATAGCAGCACTGTTTGCAAGTGCCCCGTGTTGGAAATAACCCATCAAAAGCAAATAAACTGTGGTCCATTCGTATAATGGAAAACTACACAGCCATTAAAGGGAAAAAAAAAACAAACATGCAAACACATGGATGAGTCTCATCAGTACGATGTTAAGCAAAAGAAATAAAAACAAAAACTAAACATTATTTTTCAGGGAAGCATATATAGGTGGTAAAACAATAAAGAGTGAAGAAACGATTATCACAAAAGTCAAAATAGCAGTTTCCTCTGGGTAGGTGTTCTGGTTCTGATCAGGGAGGACTGTGTGAGGGAAGGTGGCAGGAGTCTGTGAGCCTGCAGTCCTCTATTTCTAGCTGGATGGTGGCTACATTGTTTTCATTTACAATTATTTAAACCATTAAACCATATTTTACATACTTTTTTGTACATGTGATGTATCATACAATAAAGAGGCAAATGTGAAGGAATAATACAACACTTTCACTGGGTTTGCTTCCCTGCTGTAGCCGAGTACATTCTCTTCTTGGAAAGACAGTATTATTTAGTGGAAAAAGCATTAGAGGACAGAGCTCTCTTAATTAAAATCTCAATTAAGTCCCCTTAAGAAGCCCTCTTAAGCATATTAAGTCTCTCTGAACCCTAATTTGTTCACCCCCTAAATGCAAATACTAACACCTGCCCTTATCTCTTGGAATAGTCGGGCCTACCAATCACAACATACGGAAACGTGTTTAGAAAACTGCAAACAAAAAACCCAAATTAACGCGGCACCTTAGCTTCATGATCTGAAATTCAAAGGTTTTTGTTGCACTGTAGCTATGATGACACCAAAAGGTAATAAAATCCATGAAAATAAAGGTTACATTCTAATAATCCTCCATTTCACTTCAAACATTTTTTAGAAAATGGTGCATCTGTTAACAGTAATGAATAAACAAATTTCTTCTTTTGAGAAGAAATATAAAACATTAACTTGACCTAAAAAATGTTATAAAAGATGCCACATTAAAAGTCTAGAGATTGACTGGGGCGCCTGGGTGGCTCAGTCCATTAAGTCTGACTCTTGATCTCAGCTCAGGTCACGATCTCACGGTTCAGGGGATCGAGCCCTGCATCAGGCTCTGCACTGATGGTGTGGAGCCTGCTTGGGATTCTCTCTTTCCCTCTCTCTCTCTGTCCCTTCCCTGCTCTCTCTCTTGCCCTCAAAATAAGTAAGTAACCTTAATAAAAGTCTAGAGATTGAGACCTGCTCCTGCATTTACAAAATAAAACTTAAGAATGTCCTTCCTCTCTATAAAGAGGAAAAATATACTTTGCTGAGTTACGCTTCCAGTACCTTCTCCCTAATAAATCACAGCTGGCACCAACTGTTCTCCCTAAAGTGAGTAAAGGAGACAGGAATTAAATAAATGATTTTACTGGGCTTCTCATGTAGCCTTAGTGCTGCTATGGGAAAAGTAACAGGAAACTTAGAGGCAAAGTCTAACTCACTAAAACAAACAATGCACAAAAGGATAAAAGTTTCAGGTATTTATTTTGCCACTTAAAAAATAACTTCTGCCATACGTATCGACACTGCTCTTAATTTTTTTTTTCAAATTCAAACATTTAAAAGATGACAAAGATGGTACAAAAATGCAAAGCAGAACAATTTATGACAATGTTGCATTATTTTTCTATATAAAATATTAATGTTGAAAGTTCTACATACCTGAATATTTTCCCTACTCCAAGTGTGTGGTGTTTTATTGGCAAGTAATTTCAGATCTTGAATAGCAAGTCTCTTTACTGCCTTCCTAGGGTCATTCTTCAAATACTGCAATAGTAGCTGAATCTATGAAAGAAAGGTCATTCATGAACAACACTGCCACCGAAATTACCATTAGGGATGTACTACCGTTTAGTGAAGCTTTTAGATCTGAGACAGGACTCATTTCAGATTGCAGCCCTATCATTAGCTATGGGTCCATGTTTGGGCCAGTTTCTCCTCGTGCATAAAAGTATACTTATATTGGGGCGCCTGGGTGGCTCAGTCGGTTAAGCGTCCGACTTCGGCTCAGGTCATGATCTCACGGTCTGTGGGTTTGAGCCCCGCGTCGGGCTCTGTGCTGACAGCTCAGAGCCTGGAGCCTGTTTCAGATTCTGTGTCTCCTTCTCTCTGTGACCCTCCCCCGTTCATGCTCTGTCTCTCTCTGTCTCAAAAATAAATAAACGTTAAAAAAAAAAAAAAGTTTAAAAAAAAGTATACTTATAATCCTTTAACTCGTAAGATTCTAGCACAGGACCTGGCCTTTTAATCTTTACTGCCAACTCCATGCTCTGCCAAGTGCCCTCACTTCTACTTCATGTTCTTAAAGGGCTCCCAAGAATTACTACTGTGGATGCAGAAAGAAAAAAGCAAGCAAAAGGAAATTAAGTCATCTTTATCAGAGAAAGGGACCTTAATATTATCAAAGCTTAGGGGTTACTTAAATTTCTTGGTTTATACTTAATAGGAAAGTTTACTGAAGAAAAGGCAGTTTAAAGAAAACTGAAATTACCTGCTTAGGCGTATCAACCAAAGATGAAGCGGCAAGCAGAGTAAAAGTGTGCAAAGAAACAATCACCATCTTGGTGGAGGGATAGGACGTGACCAGCTGCTGTAAAAGCTGACGTGCGCTGGATGCCAGGATCGCATCATGGTGCATGTGCTGAAGGATGGGGATTAACTTCAGCTTCAAGTCAACTGGTGTGGCTAACCCTGGATGCAAAAGGAATCGTTAGGGACAGATTTCTGATTATCATCCTTGATAATATTTCACATTTAAAAGGTCTGATTCGGGGCTCCCGGGTGGCTCAGTCGGTTGAGCATCCAACTTCAGATCAGGTCATGATCTCGGGGTTCAGGAGTTCGAGCCCCACATCTGTCTCTGTGCTGACAGCTCGGAGCCTGGAACCTGCTTCAGATTCTGTCTCCCTCTCTCTCTCTCTGCCCCTCCCCTACTTGTGATCTGTCTCTGTCTCTCTCTCTCTCAAAAATAAACATTAAAAAAAAATTAAAAGAAAAAAAGGTCTGATTCACTTAGCAAAATGACCATTAAAACAAACAGTATACTAATGTTATGTTTACGACATCAAAGATAATTATAGTAAAGCTAACCCCCAATTAAGTTTGATAGTTTTCTTCCAAAGTATTTATCTTAACATTAATTTTTTGGTGAGTATGAAACTACATGCTGACAGTAGAAAATGCCTTTAAAAGGCACAGCAGAAAGCAAAGTTTATTATTTGCTATTTCTTCCCATAGCATACTAAAAAGATATATGCATGCAGGTACATATACATATGTACACACATACTTAATGGCTACAATTTAATTATATTTACAGTTTTAATTATTTCCTTCAACACTAAGTCAAGACCTGGATGTGAACAGACTGTGTGTGGAGGGGTTCTGAAGTTCTCTGAACTTAGTGAGGCAATGCCTTTTTTTACCTCCTCCACGGCAGGCATTCCATGAGGATTAAGTCCAGCATATCTTTTGCTGTCAACACTGTAGCTACACAAAAGCATGTTTTCTTCTGCAGCATGGCTTTGTGATGATAAAGAACAAAAACCTGTGGATCATAATTCACCACATATATGCCAAAAGCTAATTCATACTCTGCGGAACACTGTTTTCCCATTGTGAAGTCACCGTTAGTGGGAATATATAAGAACATTCCAACATCCAGGGGTGCCTTCCATCGACAACTCCCTTGCTGTGTGGCCTCTGTTTAGGTCTGGCCAAAGCAGAGAGCCCCAGAAGATGGAGGGGAGAAAAATGAGGTCAGAGTATGGACTCCCTGGTTTCCTTTCTGTAGCTATAACCTGCTTATGTTATTAATGTTTTGATCCTTACAGCACCAAATGCGTTTGACACTGCTGGCCATTCTGTCTTTGAAACTCTTCTCTCTTGAAGGCATACTCTTCCTGGCTTTTGTCCTTCTTCTGGCTATTCCTTCTCAATCTCTCTGTATTCATCTCTTTTAGCCACACTTTAATTTCTGATATTCCTTGGGGTTGGTTAAGACCCTTTTCTTCTCACCCTCAGTACTTTCCTTGAGTGAGGTGATATAATCCCATGGCTTCCATTATCAGCTATATGCTAAAGACTACCTCCTCCTACCCCTCCACCCTGCCCCTGAACTTCGGATACATGAATCCCATTACCTCCTGTCACCTCCACTGGGATGTCTGGTCAGAAGCATTTTGTACTTACTGGGGTGCAGAGAACTTCTGGTCTTCCCCACAAAAAAATGGGAAAATTTTTCCCATTTTAGTATATGACAGGTGCATCATTATAGAGCCTTTCTTGATTCTCTTACTTCTCTCACACCCCACATCCAAATTTATTAGCAAATCCTATTGATCGTAGCTTTAAAATACAAGCCACATCTGACAATGCCATTCTGTTCCCATTGCTGTCCCTCTGGCCGACTTCCACCACCATCTCCAGACTGAATTACTGCAAAGTTCTCCTAAGTATTTTCCTTACTTACACCTTTCCCCATGGCAGACTCCTATCTCATATCCCTCCCTCCTTCCTCTGCAAATCTATGCTCAACCCAGCAGTCAGTGGAATTTTTCGCATTGATAGACATTTTTACTGGTTTAGGGACACTCAAGAGGTTTTCCTTGGCAGAAACACAAGCAACTTAAACTTAAATGTAAGGATGCTTTTATTACTAAGACTCCCCTGCCATTTCCCTATCTTGGGCTCCAGTCTTCCTCCACCCTACTCCTGTGCTTTTTTTCCCTCTTTCTCTTTCAACCCCCTAGAGTTCCTGTTCTTTTGCTTAAATTTTTTTATAGATAAAACTTGAGAAACAATAATGAATCTTAAGTGTGCAAACTAGTGGGTTTCTACATGTGAATAAACCCAAATAACTATCACCCAAATACACACAATACTCCCGCACCGGCATAGGAAGGTCATGGGCATAGCTTCCACCAACTCCCTTGCTATTTGCCCGCTGTCTGAGTTTAGCCAGTGTAGAACCCCAGCAGGGTATAGGAGGAAGAAGAAAGACGTCAGGGTATTTATTCCCTGAGTCCCTCTCCACAGGGCCACATCAGGTCAAGCACACTGAAGGTCAGTTTTTCAAAGTGGCCCTCTTGACATGACTTCACGCTTCTGGTAATCACTCCCTCTTTGCACCCTTGGGTGCAGGACTACATTATCCCCTACAGTTCATCCTGCCCACAACTTTATAAATCGCTGCTTCCTTAAACCCTCCTTAGATTATTTTAATTCAAGTGTGATATCTGTTCCCTGCTGAGCTCCTGTCTGACAGAGCAAGCGTTTGATAAAAACTATTCAACAAATGAGTGACGCATCCTTTTAATGATAGCTTTCTGCAGTAGAGCCCTTTTCTGGCAGTGAGAAAAAAGCACAAAGGAATAAAGGAGAACAGGACAAAGCTCAACCATTGTATCCTGGTCTTCAGGTAATTTTAACGTGGCTCCATTTCCTTTTCTGTAAAAGAGACCTAACAGCATTACCTGTCGACGTCTGCCAAGTTGTACAACTCAAAGGAACGTCACTTAGAAAAATACAAAGGACGTGGTGCTCTCTAGAGCTGTGCAGTGCTGGAGCCCCAGAGCCCCCTTTAATGAGCAGGAGGGTAAATGGGGTTAATACACATGAAGCGTAATATGGAAGATGAGATTAGAAAACTAGGGCCTTGTAGGCCATGGTAAGGAATCTGGATTTGAGTTTAGCTGCAACTGGAAGAAGACACTGGAGGAACATGAACAGAGTAAGAAACGAACTCCAGAACTTCTAACAGCCCTCCGCTCCCCAGATCAGACTGTTCTTCCCCTAAATATCTGCATCTCTCACACAAGTATCACTCCACTAGTGGCCTTCCTTGACCAGCATATACAAAATATAAAGCACCCCCTTCCACCCTGGGGTGGGGACTCTACTCTGGGAGCTCCCTGTCCCTACCCTGCTTTTTTTTCCATAGCAACTGTTATATTTTATTTTTATTTGTCTATTGCCACCACCCCCCCGCCCCCCACTTCTGCCACTAGAATGTAGGTTACAGGAGGGCAAGGACTTTGTTTTGTTCATTACTGTATCCTAAGCACCCAGAACAGCTCTGGCATTTAGAAGACACTTAATAAATATTATTTAAATGAATAAGTAAATGAATGGTGACAAGCACACAGTAAGTACTTAATAAATGGTAGCAGCTATTATTAATACAAATCCCAGTAAGTCACTTCATAATACTAAATAAAGCACACATACCTTGAATCATTTCACTGATTTTGTTACAGATTCCTACAGCAAAATCCCTTTGAAAAAAGAGAGAACAGCAACAACTTTAAAACCAAGAAAAATTACATTTGCTGACGTTTTCTTTTTTTTTTCCAATTTAATACATTATTTATTTTATTGTATTCATTATTAATGATTTTTTTTAAATATATGAAATTTATTGTCAAATTGGTTTCCATACAACACCCAGTGCTCATCCCAACAGATGCCCTCCTCAATATCCATCCCCCACCCTCCCCTCCCTCCCACCCCCCATCAGCCCTCAGTTTGTTCTCAGTTTTTAAGAGTCTCTTAGGCTTTGCTGATGTTTTCTAAGGACTTAAAGAGAACAAAATCAACACAATATTACAAATCGTAACAAGGGTCTGGTACAGGGGGTGGGGTGAGAACTGCAACTGACACCTAAACTTCCACCAGCGAACGGCTCTGTCAACACTATTCTCAAGTGGTGTTCAAGGAACGATGCTCTGACTTACGAGTGCTGCTGCACGCATCCTGCATCACCAAGCCCCACTGTCTAAAAGATTCGAGGTCACCATCTCAGTTCGCGATGTTTTAGGAAAAGCTTTTAATTATGAAAAGCTTTTAATACCATAAGCTGACTATACAAGGAATAAAATATATTTTAAATATTCTAAGTTTTAGAAAAATAGACTAATTATGAAATAGAAAAGTGGTAGGAAATATGGGCAGAATCTTACCAAGAGCTGAATTATTTAAAGTTAGCCATGTTTGGGTTTTTTTTTTTTTTATATTATATACATGTAAAGTATTTTCCAAGGGGCTGCTTTTGATTCTGTCTTAACAAAAATATAAGTGAGTGTTGCAAAAGTTATTAATAACATGAATATTTGGGATAGGACATTACATCATATGTAAGGAAATATGATACAGATAATATGATCAAGCTTGGCTCATTTAGCCATGATAAATGATATGTTAAGACATAAAATACTCCCCCTCTGCAGTTCAGTGGATGTCCACATAAAATATTTCCTGCCATTAAGATATTTGCCATTTTCAGTTTCATTCTCTCATAAGCTCAGTGTTTTCCAGAGGCTACATGATGCATAATGACACCATCTCTTGACAGCCAATGGAATGTGTAATTGTGCATTCTTGTGTTTTCTAGAATTTTCCAAGGTAGTAGGTTTAGTATATGAATACGTTCTCTGAGATTAACTCAATTTGTTCTCAATTCTCCTGTGTTGTTACTATATTTGACTGTATCTATTTTTTTTAATGTTTATTTTTGAGAGAGAGAGAGAAGCGAGCACGAGGCAGGGAGAGGCAAAGAGAGAGACACAGAATCTGAAGCAGGCTCCAGGCTCTGAGCTGTCAGCACAGAGCCCCACGCAGGGCTGGAACAAATGAACTGCAAGATCATGACCTGAGCCAAAGTGGGACGCTTAACTGACTGAGCTACCCAGGCGTCCCTTGACTATATCTATTATTATCTTTAGAATCTCATTATCATTCATCATTATTTTGAAATCCTGAGGTTTTCCTTATGTTTATAGAGAAACATATCAGGAAGTACACATTGTCATGTTCTGCATTAAATTTTGAAAGATTTTCCTAAAATTTTATCTAAAGTTGCTTTTGTTTTAGAATTCAATAATATTTTATTCCAAAATAAAATAAAGTTTATTTGCAAAGTCTTTTTTTATAATTAAAAAAAAAAAATCAGTGGCCAGAGATTAGCAGGCTCGTTTTCTCAACACACAGCTGTACTGTCTAGGTCTAAAGATGCTGAAAAAAGCTAAAACTGACATATCAGAGAGTTTTCTAATGTGTGGAAAGAAAGAACCTATTCTAAAGGAAAGCAAAATTGTAAATTAAAAAAAATGACTAAAGCTATCCTTGATTTTTTTAGATGTTTATAATTTAACTTATCGTGCCTCATGATATAAAACATTTCAAAATGTATTATGGTACCAGTTAACTCGTGGTTTCATTTTGAGACTATTTAGCATTTTTTTAAAAAGACTATTTTAAATGGGCTCTTTAAAAGCAAAATATTGATTTTCAAACCAAAAATAAGAACAGGGTGAGTTATAATGCACTGGCTGGAGAAGTGCACCTAACATAAGAGTCATGTGCAGCTGAGCACTGACAATGCTGAAAACCTGGATGAAAAGTCAGTGAAAGAAGTCAAGGCACTGCCACTTTTCAACATTAGAGTAATTTATGAAATAAAAGATTTAGCTGCAAACAGGAAGACTAAGTAACAGCTCAACTGCAGAGTTTTATTTCTGCATACAGATGGACAAATCAACAGACATGGCGAGACATGCTCTTCTGGTTGTATCAGCATCACCTAATCATAAAACCTCATCTCTTATGTGAACTCTGGGCAATCAACGTGATTTGTGCCGAAATTTTCAAAGTGAGTAACTTTTTTTTGGTTGTTTTTAAATTTTCTGGTTTTTCTGGAACACCAATGCTGCCATCTTCACCACTGGTACCAAAGTAACGATTGAAATTGCTAGCACCTCACCAAGAGTCAAGGCAGTGTCCCCAAACTGAACTACGGTCATTGCACTGCTGACCGCTGCACACTCACATGAAAAGGAAGAAAGGAAGTCAGATGTGCTTACAAATGTCCCTGATAAAACAGTGGAAATTACTAATTTTATTGAATTTCAACCCTTGAGCAAGTGTCTTTTTAATATTATCGGACAAAATGGAAGGCACACATAAAGTACACACTGGATGTCTCCAGGATAAGTCCCCAGCAACTGTTTCAATTATGATATGAATTAGCCATTTTTTTTCATAAAACTTCATGGTTATTCAGACATGGCTATTTGGTAGACATTTTCTCAAAAGACGAATAAAGCCAGCTTGTAAATTCACAGAAAATAACGGGAAAGTTTTTTGCCAATCTGAACTTCTAAGCAAAAATCAGGATTTCAGAAAACTTGCAACTATGGCCATGAGTTTGACAGCTTAATATTTAAAGACTTTCCTGATGAGATCGGTGGTGAGAGTAACAAATGTGAACCTCTGATATGATACAGTGAGGTGCGTCAACATTTGGATGACGTGCATAACACAGCGAACCAATACTTTCCAAAAGACAAATGCATAAGTTATAAAAACAGACACGGGTAAGAGATTCCAATGGATTTCAGCATAATAAAGTGCAAGTTCATGGATACGGTTCTAGAGCCCACACTGCAGTTTAACTTTAAGAAACCATACTTGTCTGGTTTTGGTATAGCATCAAAGAAAAATATCCGTAATTACCTATCAAGCCTTTAAAAATATTCCTTTCTTAGATACCATATGTTTTCACTCTTATGTGGATCCTGAGAAACTTAACAGAAGACCATGGGGGAGGAGAAGAAAAAAAAAAAAAAGAGGTTAGAGAGGGAGGGAGCCAAAACATAAGAGACTCTTAAAAACTGAGAACAAACTGAGGGTTGATGGGGGGTAGGAGGGAGAGGGGGGTGGTGATGGGTATTGAGGAGGGCACCCGTTGGGATGAGCACTGGGTGTTGTATGGAAACCAATTTGACAATAAATTTCATGTTTAAAAATAAAATAAAATAAAATAAAACCCCTATAATAAAATAAACAAATAATAAATAAAAATATTCCTTTCTTTTCCAACTACATATCTGTGTGAGGTTGGATTTTTTTCATACACTTTAACCAAAATAACATATTGCCAGCAGAAATGTTGAGTACAGAAACAGATATTAGAATCCAGCCAGCCATTAAAGAGATTTCCAAAAAAGGTATAACGATGCTACTCATCTCACAAAACTGCTTTTTTATTTTGGAAAATAATTATTTTCATAGCAGTATTTTTACATTAACATCTTTAGAGAACTGTTATTTTAAAAATGAATTAATAAGTACTTTAAAAATTTAGACATTTAAATTTCTAATAGTGTAAATATCAACCACTGTAGTCCACATAAACAAGCTCTTTGAGGACCTCGATAATGCTTGAAAAGTGTAAAGAGATTCTAATACCAAATAGTTTGAAAACTACTGTTCTAAGATAACAATTTCACATTTGATAAGAAAACGTTAAGTTATAAATGTCTTTTAGGTATAAGGTAAAAGGTGTATCAGGTCTGTATATACAACTCATCCACATTTCAGAATGCTCTCATACTTGTTATCCCTTCTTCTTAGAATATTCTTCCTCTCACTTGCTGCCTCTTTATCACCCAGTTTCAGCTCAAATGTCATTCGTCAGAGAGGCCTTCCCTGATCACCCTACTTAAAGCAGTTCATTCAGGTCATTATCACAATGATGAAATTATTTTTATCACAAAATGGTTTTAGTGTTTCATATATTAACACGCATCTAAAACTATTCTGGGTTTACATAACAATAGGGCCATGATCTTCTCTACCCCTGTATTCCTGGGTGCTTAGAATAGTTATCTGGATATGGTGGATATTCAATAAGAATTGTTTTCACTAACTATATAACTTTTATGCAACTCAAAATTTAAAAATCTGTTACAGGGCTTTAGGGCCAATGAACTGCAAATTAGAAGCCTGCAGTTTTCTTATCTTTTCCTTTCTTTTCTTTCTTTCTTTCTTTCTTTCTTTCTTTCTTTCTTTCTTTCTTTCTTTCTTTCTTTCTTTCTTTCTTTTTTCTTTCTTTGCTTTCACTTATCCAGTAACACTTTTTAAAATTCTTAATGTCAACACTAAGAATGTACGTTAAAAATATATAGTCTCATATGGTAATAAGATTATAAACAGAATAATCAGATTTTCCAGCCCCCCCCCCCCCCAAAAAAAAAAGTCAGATCTCACAACATTGCACCTACATTCCTGCCCTGTCACAATCAGCTGGGGCCAAGGGGCATGCAGCTACCACTTTTAAATGGCAAGTGCACTATTCAGTTCAGCACAGTGGCCACAAGAGGGCACCTTTCTCATTGACAATGCATCCCCATTCTCTGAAGGCATTTGGGTTTCCAACTCCTGCTTTGTGACCCGGTGACTAGCTCTTTAGATATATAAAATCCCAACCTTTTTTAGAACAAGTGAGATGTGATTATGATACTAGACAGGGGGAGAACAGTGTTAAATAAATTCTTAAGGTCTTATTTGGCCAGTTGCTCTAATCCATTTAAGATCCAAAATTGATAGAGATACTAAGACAAAAACCCTTCAGTACTGGTTGAGCTATCTGATCTCAGGCCAGGTCTGTCATCATTTCAGAAGAGGTAAACGCTAATCTCAAAAAGATACAGTTCATCATACAATTTTACACTCTGATACATTTTGATAAGCCCTTCAGTCCCTATTTTGGTATTTTTAAACATCACAAATTATATCATATTGAAACCTTTTACACTAAAAACTGCTTCTACATAAACTGTCAATTTAAATGTTTACTGGTCATCAATTCTATAAACAAAGAATCATGTTTCTATGTTATTTGGTCTTAATCTTTTCTAAAACAGATTAGAAATTCCATAGCTGGTAAAATTGGCTTCTGATTATAACATAAGAGAAAATCTGAAGTAAAGATGATTCTCGTTAAATCAAATATAATCGCTAAATTACAAATCTATCATCTAAATTTAGAAACTAAATTTAGAAAACTATTTTGGAGGGGCACCTGGGTGGCTCAGTGGGTTAAGCGTCTGACTTCGGTTCAGATCATGATCTCTCAGCTTGTGAGTTTGAGCCCCACGTCGGGCTCTGTGCTGACAGCTCAGAGCCTAGAGCCTGTTTCAGATTCTGTGTCTCCCTCTCTCTCTGTCCCTCCCCTGCTCATGCTCTGTCTCTCTCTGTCTCAAAAATAAACAAACATTAGAAATTAAAAAAAAAAAAAGAAAAAACTATTTTGGAGCTACAGAAAGTAGCAAATTTACTCAGATTATAAAGTACTGGCACTTTGTCAGTGGTAATCAGATAACCATTCACTAAATATAATTCTTATCCAATAAAAATAATTTTTAAAAAGTTCTCTCAATAGTAATTACTCTCAATAAGAAAAAAAACATTAGTTTTCAAAAGCACAAATAAGAATTGTATTTACTCAGATATTTCTCTTCCTCAATTACTGCCACACCTACTAATTTTGAGCAGTACATTAAAAATTACATGCTTTCTATTCTCCATTCTCCTTTTCCAATGAATAATCCTATGATTCTGAAGGTTTGATAGGAGCAGCTGAAGAAATGAATACTCATATGGCTAAAATCTGAATGAAGAAAATTGGTGATTATTTCAAGTTTTATCCAAATTTAGCAGAGATTCTTAATAGGAAATGCTATTTTTTAATTTCAAAAATAATATCATTCATCTGATTATAAAGTCCAAACCTGCTCCTGACAGTATATACAGAAATTTATAAAAAGTAAAATTAAAATAAGATACCAATTTATCACCCAGAGACAATATTTGATCTATATATCCTTTGTCTTTTTCCATTCCATCAATACAAACACACGTTTCTTAAAAAATATATTCTATACTATCCCATAAGCTATGATGTACCCTGTTTTCAAATACATTTCTAAAATATATTTGTTAAGAACTGATATAACACTTCATTATATGATCATATTTATCTACATACATTGGTTAGAAGTTCGGTTGCTACTAATCTTTTTTGTTTTTATAACATTGCAACTAGCATCCTTGCAAATAATTATCAGTACACTTTGCTGATTCCTTGGGGTAAGTTCTCAGAAGTGGACTTCATAGGCCCACTTAAGGAGAAAAAGGATGGACATGTTTAAGGCAAAATGCATACTACCAAAATGTCCTCCAGAGCAATGCTACTTTTGATTATCAGTCAGTAAAGGGGATAATATATTTTTTTAGAGAGAGTAATTTAACAAGTCAAACAGTAACATAATCATGGTCAACACTGCATCCAAAAAAAAAAAAAACCAAAACTGTCCTACAAGATAATAGTGTAGGATATGACATCCCAAATAGGTTAAACCTGGTTTCAGCTCGAGTTACTATCTCTGTCAAACTATCCACAGCTCTAATGCCAAACAGCCAACCTTGAAGAGACAACAGAAAGTAGCAATTGAGCATCCGAACCGTGTATGTTTAGGAGGGTGCCTCGGTGGACAGAACTTCGGTTCCTCAATGGAGCCCTCCCTAACTACCCCAATCTGTGCTGATCTGTCCTTCTGGAAATTCTCATTTATTACAGTTAATGCCAACATATGTACTTTTCTATTACATGTACTGAGGTTCTGTTTCCCCAACATGATGTAAACTCTCTTGGAAAATACGCCTCGCCATTTATATTTTCCTCTTAGTGTTTATGTACAGTGATGAGTTATTCCTTCAAAACCTCTTCTCGGGAAGCCAAATTATTAAAAGGCTGATGCTTACTTTGACTGTGCAGAAAAGTTTGCAGCAGCAAAAACGGCAGCTTCAACTTCTACGTTATCATGTGAATCCAGACTCTGTCGGATACTGTGATGAGCATTCTTCCTCTCAGGAATTATTGATGCCAGACTTCCCAACATCCTACAGAGAAAAAGAAACCCAAGAATAACAGAAATACCTTAAGCTAAAAATCAAGAGAGGAAGAAGCAAGGCAAAGCTAGATACCAAAATTAAAATTTGTAGGTAAATCCTTAAACCTCAGGTTAATAAAGCATCAATTTTAGGAACCAAGCAGTGACTCAAATTCTAAACACTTTCCCATACTCCAATATGTCAGAAAAATTAACATGGCTTATCTAACATAAGCAAAATTTAAAATTATCATCCTGAAGTACATTCCAGGTACCAAGTGGAGCCCAGAAACTTCTGAATTATTAAAGCATCAAAATACCAATTTTCCAATGTTCTGTAAGTAAGTCCATTTTAGCAGAGCAACATTTTTGCTATTAAGCAGATCCACAATGTAAAAAAAGTAAGATTTCCAATTTTTTTTTTCCACATCAGTAAATACTGATAGCATGATCTTCAAATCTGTCTTCAACACCAAGAGAAAAGAGGTAGAGGATGTTCCCTGGGGCTCATATCGGAGTCTGCGAGGGTAAGGAAGGTAGAGTCTGGAAAAACACAGGCTACTTTATAATAAACTGGCAATCTGGGAAAGGGAAAAAAAAATCTATTGTTTGTAACATAAACTACAGAAGGTAGAGCTTGAAAGATGTTTTCAGCAGAAAGGCGTGGATGTTAGAGGGCTGCAAAACACTGCAATGAACAAAACAGAGTTCTTACAGGGACAACCTTTGTCTAAGTCAATGTCCTAAGTACCGTCCAACTTGACACGCCATCACTATCTTATGGAGGTTTGACTGGACAGAAGTGTTAGAGTTTATACAAAACAAAATACTAAAACGGACTAAATATGTGATTTGTATTCAATTTGAAAATAAAGTTTTGAAATTACATAGATATTTTTCAAAAGAAATAAATGGCTTGTGATATATTTTATACAAGAGAAAATGAGATTAGGCTAATATTGACACATTTGGATTAACAGTTTGTTGCTATTTAAATATAAAAGGGCAAAACAAGCATAATCCCACTGGTCACTACTTTCTGAAGATATTTCTGGTAATATTATAAATAACTTGTAGCACTACATTTCAAACCTTATAAATACCTTCCAGCTTCTTCTCCTTCCATTTGCTTTGATAAGTCTAGATTTTTTAAAAATATTTTTGAGAGAGAGTGAGAGCAAAAGTGAGAGAGAGACAGAATCCCAACAGGCCCTGCGCTGTCAGAGCAGAGCCTGACCCGGGGCTCAAACTCACGAACCGTGAGATCATGCCCTGAGCAGAAATCAAGAGTCGGATGTTTATTAACCAACTGAGCTACCCAGGCGCCCCTGTTTTAATTGGTAAGTCTAAAGTAATGGGTAAAAAAAGAAAACATCTTTGAAATATCATCTCTTCCTTGTCCTTTCTCCTTTTTAAGTTTAAATCATTCTGACTCTAAAAACTCCTTAGCGTTTGAGAGACATCACTTTTTGCTTTTCTTCATGAGTTTAATCTTATTAATACATTCTTCTAGAAAGCAGTCTCCTTGAGATCAGAGTTCTCACTTAAATCTATGTTCCTTAAAACACACAACAAACTTTCTACTCAACAGGTACTTAATGTTGATCTATCATTTACCAGCCCCATCTTTTCTTTGTAGACTTTGTTTTTCTCAACAGACTCGTTTTTCGGTTTTTCATTGTGCTATTACCAGGCTCTTCAATGAAAAATCGTGTTCCTATAAAATGTTAAGATCATTTCTGTATTATATCTTTTTATTTATAAAAAAAGTATTATAATCAAGCATTTCATGATAGAAGGAATGAATATATAATCACTAATATGCTTCATACATTTCAAAGATAGATTTTTTTTTTTAACGTTTATTTATTTTTGAGACAGAGAGAGACAGAGCGTGAACAGGGGAGGGGCAGAGAGAGAGGGAGACACAGAATCTGAAACAGGCTCTAGGCTCTGAGCTGTCAGCACAGAGCCCAACGCGGGGCTCGAACTCACAGACCGTGAGATCATGACCTGAGCCGAAGTCGGCTGCTTAACCGACTGAGCCACCCAGGCGCCCCTCAAAGATAGATTTTTAACAGCCAGTTTCTTTACATTTCTATGGTGACTGAAAACTTTTTTTTTTTTTTTGGCATGTGTTGCATTTTGCCACATAGGAAATAAGTGAATCCATTAGGGCAGGTATCATTTTTCTCATTTTACACCAGGGAAAGTGATTTATGAAATGTCAGCACATCAGAATGTGAGTTGGGACCAAAACAGTTCTCCCTATGCATACAGCCAAACTTCTCTTCAGTTGAGCAGGCCACTGTTTCCCAAATGGGGTTTCAAAATGCTGACATCTTTTTTTTTTTTTTAATTACAAAAGTACTTAAATTACTTTTCCATTTTAAAAGCAGAATATTTTGAAGACCTTGTGGTATAAACTAAAAGCATATGTACAGTGGTTAGTGGCTATAACATAAGCACACTCGCAGCCTACTCACTTGGCTTTACACTGCCAGCATCTGGGGTGGTTTTGACAGTTACCCAGTTTGGAACTTTCTTTATTCTGAGGCATACATTATTTTAGTTACAGACAGAAAACATAAGAAACAATTATGTTGAGACATAACTTAATGAAGAGTATAAAAAATGGTAGTAATTCTGTTCATGGCATTCAGGCCCTAAAAGAAGTTTCTGTCTATTCTTAAATATGATATGTAAAACATGCATCTGACAAAGGACTGGTATTGAGAATATATCAAGAAATCCTACAATTCTGTAATAAAGAGACAAGTAAAATCTTAAAATCTAAACAATCTAATAAAAGAAAATGGGCAAGTGATTTGAACGACTACTCCCCAAAAAGAGAGAGAAAAACCGTGAGAAAAAGCTCAACATCATTACCATCAGGGAAATGCAAATCAAAACTGCTACACACCCATCAGAATGGCTAATGTAGAAGATAAGACACACCAAAGGCTGGCAAGAAGGTGAAGTAACCAGAACTCACATACTGTTGGTCAGAATATAAAATGGTTAAAATCGCTTTGGAAAAAGGCTTGGCAGTTTCTTATAAAATTAAATATACACCTACCCTATGGTTCAGCAATTTCACTCCTAAGTATATATTTGTCAGAAAGGGAAGCATGTTCACAACAGGTCTTGGACAAGAAGGTTCATAGCAACTTTACTTATGATAGCTGTAAATTGGAAAGAGCCTAAGAGTTCATCAGTAAGAGAACAAATAAACTGTTACTGTCACACAATGGAAAAGTACTCAGCAATAAAAACAAATTAATGACATACAAAATGGATTAATATCAAAAAACGAAAAGAAGCCTTATACAAAAGGATACCCACTGTATGAGGCCACTTATATGACATTTGAAAACAGATGAAAACTTATCTAGGTAACAGGAAAAACTCAGACCAGCAGTGGCCTCTGGGGAGGTGGACGAGAGAAGTGAGTAGGATGGGGCGTGAAGGAATATTCTGGAGTAAGTTCTATACCTTGATAGTGGTTGGAGTTACTTGAAGCATCTGTCAGTACTCAGTAAATTAACTGACATTAAAGAACCAGATAACCCTGTAAACGAACTAAACTCTAGCTAATGATACGCATGCTAAAGTATCCAAAGGAAAGTGTATGGTCTGTAATTTACTAGGAAATGCATTAGAAAAAGTTTTTTGCTCTTTTGTTAAAATTTATAGTAAAGTGTTACTGGAAAAGAAAGGAATCTACATTTTAATATATTTAGTCCCAAGTCAAACATGTGATTTAAATTTTTTTATTGACAAATCATGCTTTTTCTTACATAAGCTGTAAATGATATGGTGTTTGTTACTTGCTGAAGCACAAACTTAGTTTTCTTTATAATTTCTAAAAGATTGTATTTTTATATTTTTTATTTTTTTTAATTTACATCCAAATTAGTTAGCACATAGTGCAACAATGATTTCAGGAGTAGATTCCTTAATGCCCCTTACCCATTTAGCCCATCCCCCCCCCACAACCCCTCCAGTAACCTTCTGTTTGTTCTCCATATTTAAGAGTCTCTTATGCTTTGTCCCCCTCCCTGTTTTTATATTATTTTTGCTTCCTTTCCCTTATGTTCATCTGCTTCGTCTCTCAAAGTCCTCATATGAGTGAAGTCATATGATACCTGTCTTTCTCTAATTTTGCTTAGCATAATACCCTCTAGTTCCATCCACGTAGTTGCAAATGGCAAGATTTCATTCTTTTTGATTGCCGAGTAATACTCCAGTGTGTGTGTGTGTGTGTGTGTGTGTGTGTGTGTGTGTGTGTGTACCACCTCTTTATCCATTCAACCATCGATGGACTTTGGAGCTCTTTCCATACTTTGGCTACTGTTGATAGTGCTGCTATAAACAGTGGGGTGCATATGTCCCTTCGAAACAGTACACCTGTATCCCATGGATAAATGCCCAGTAGTGCAATTGCTGGGTCGTAGGGTAGTTCTATTTTCAATTTTTTGAGGAACCTCCGTACTGTTTTCCAGAGTGGCCGCACCAGCTTGCATTCCCACCAACAACGCAAAAGAGATTCTCTTTCTCCGCATCCTCGCCAACATCTGTTGTTGCCTGAGTTGTTAATTTAGCCATTCTGACAGGTGTAAGGTGGTATCTCATTGTGGTTTTGATTTGTATTTCCCTGATGATGAGTGATGTTAAGCATTTTTTCATGTGTCGGTTGGCCATCTGGACGTCTTCTTTGGAAAAGTGTCTATTCATGTCTTTTGCCCATTTCTTCACTGGATTATTTGTTTTTTGGATGTTGAGTTTGATAAGTTCTTATAGATTTTGGACACTAACCCTTTACGTGATATGTCATTTGCAAATATAAAAGATTGTATTTTTAAAACTTTATAATGTAATATTAAATAATACACTAAATTAAAAAATACTTTTTTACTTTAAGTCATTTCTTATATGATGAAAAAACAATGAAATCATGAAAAAAATTTCTAAGGCTATTCAAAAATGTTCTATTTTTGTGAAAAGTGTTTGATATTCTCATATTGTATTGATACTACAATTTCAGTTTTGAGTTATTATAAAAACACTTTTTTTTTTGGTTTGGTATTTACAATTCTGCAAACTTTACAAAACGATCTGATCACCCCTTATTCCCAATCATCAAGCTCTTTATCCTCTTCCTAAAGTGCCTACGCCAAGAATGTTTTCAAAACAGGTCCTTGTATTTGGCAAAAACATCTGAGGCCTTATCTATCTGAAGACCTTCTTATTGTACTACATTTTAAATGGCAACTGGATTCCATAACATTCTTAGCTCAAATTTCTTTTAGTACTTTTTGCATCAAGTGTTATGTTGAAACCTATTACTTCAATCTGAATTTTTTCCCTTTAAAGTGCTCTAAATAAGTAAATCCTCTCTTTCTGGAAGCTTTCTAGAAATCTCTGGTTATTCAATGAAGAACTGTGGCAAAGCTCAGTTGCCATGACTTAGAAAGGGCAAGCATGCAAAATGAATGGAATATTCAAATATTAATCTATATTCTTCTCAAAATATTCAAACTAGGTCTAAATTATTTATGAAATCATTTCCCTATTTACATTCTATTTTTTTTTTTTTTTTTTTTGTCTTCTGATCAAAATAAATAAATAAATAATGTATACATGTGGAAAATAACTCAAACATTACAAAAACCACTCGGAAGTCTCTTGTAATCCATAGCCCAATGACCCCTGACAAAACTCATCACTGTTAACAGTATATACTCCTTCAGATTTTTCTCTGAGCCTGTATAAACACATATATTAATATTATAGACAAAAATGAGTTAATAAAATGAACATCACTTGACTGTTTTTTTTAACTTAGTATCTCTATGTTAAACACATACTTACTTCATTCTTTAAAAGTTATACAGTGGTCCATAAATTAACTATTCCCATATCGACAAATCATTTTTCACCTTTTACAAAAATGATACTATGATCATCTGTATACATATATCCACCAACTTTTAAAAATGATTTATAGCAAACAATTTCTGTAAGTGAATTTGCTGAATCAAAAGGTAAGAATATCTTGGGTCTGGGTAGTCAGTTAAGCATCCATCTAACTCTTGATTCGGCTCAGGTCATGATCTCACGGTTTGTGAGACTGAGCCCCACATGGGGCTCTGTGTTGGCAGCGTGGAGCCTGCTTGGGATTCTCTCTCTACCCCTCCCTCACTTGTGTGTGAGTGTTGACTCTCTCTCTCTCTCTCAAAAATAAACAAACAAAAAAAAGGTAAGATATCTTTAAATCTTTTATATATGGTTTTTAAAAGATAAAGCCAATTTATTGTCTTTAAAATATCACACTGTGCTCAAAATTTAATCACTCAAAAGGCAGAGGAATGACAAAAGCACTTAATCCTGAACAAGAGGGAAGCGCTGGCTCCTGATGGAAAAACTTAGGGAAAAAGTGACATCCTAGACTTCATGGCTAAAAAGAAGATTCTCTGAACAAGGCAAGCCAGAAATGAGCCCTGTAATTTAGGAAAGTCAATTTCAAAAGTCTAAACATTACACATACATTCCATAGACGGCAGACCTAAAAAGAAAATATGGTTGAAACTGGATAGAAGGCTTATAATATAAAATTCTGACAGAATTAAAAAAAAATTTTTTTTAGATGCCAAGAAAGAAAAGGCTGAACAAACAACAGTAGTTGTATCTGGCATTCTCCAAGGGGTTCAAATACAAATGACTGCGTATAAAAATGAGCACATAACAGGGGCGCCTGGGTGGTTCAGTCGGTTAAGCATACGACGTCAGCTCAGGTCATGATCTCACAGTTCATGAGTTTGAACCCCATGTCAGGCTCTGTGCTGACAGCTCGGAGCCTGGAGCCTGCTTTGGATTCTGTGTCTCCCTCTCTGTGCCCCTCCCCAGCTTACTCTCTCTCTCTCTCTCTCTCTCTCTCTCTCTCTCTCTCAAAAATAAAACATTAAAAAAAATTTTTTTTTAAAAATGAGCACATAACCACGGATGAATACAAAAACTGACTTGAAACAGAACAAAGTCAGGAAGAGCTCAAAATCAGCTGAGGCTAAGCTAGATTCAGATCCAAGTTATCTGATCAGAACACCAACTTAGGAAAAGGAATGTTTCAAACACACAAGTTAGGCAATAATTCACAACCAAACAGTATCATAGATGGTAACTGAAAAGCATGTATAGATTGGGATGGTTACCATATTTCTGCCTGGAGTCTTAATTGAAAAAATAAATTAGTACCATCCATAATGAAAAAAGTACATATATTGCCTTTCTTGAGTACATAATTACAGCCCAAACAATCTTGTGGATTCATTATAGCAACAGAGTATACCGGAGTGTGATGGCTCTTGCCACAGGATCGTTACTATGAATCACAGAGAAAATTCTCTTCACAAATTCATCCACATTTAGAATCTTCTCCAAATGCTTCTCACTCTGTTGAGTAACTTTAAGGACACACAACCTCAGGAAATTGTTTCTACGAAGAAGCAGAGAAAAGGTAAATGAGACCACCTTAGGAAAGTAACATTTATTTATTTATTTTTTTTTTTTTTTGGTGAGTACTTCCTTTTATTTTTTTTTTTTTATATTCAATTTTTTTTTTATTTTTTAATATATGAAATTTACTGTCAAATTGGTTTCCATACAACACCCAGTGCTCATCCCAAAAGGTGCCCTCCTCAATACCCATCACCCACCCTGCCCTCCCTCCCACCCCCCATCAACCCTCAGTTTGTTCTCAGTTTTTAACAGTCTCTTATGCTTTGGTTCTCTCCCACTCTAACCTCTTTTTTTTTTTTTTTTTCTTCCCCTCCCCCATGGGTTTCTGTTATGTTTCTCAGGATCCACATAAGAGTGAAACCATATGGTATCTGTCTTTCTCTGTATGGCTTATTTCACTTAGCATCACACTCTCCAGTTCCATCCATGTTGCTACAAAAGGCCATATTTCATTTTTTCTCATTGCCACGTAGTATTCCATTGTGTATATAAACCACAATTTCTTTATCCATTCATCAGTTGATGGACATTTAGGCTCTTTCCATAATTTGGCTATTGTTGAGAGTGCCGCTATAAACATTGGGGTACAGGTGCCCCTATGCATCAGTACTCCTGTATCCCTTGGATAAATTCCTAGCAGTGCTATTGCTGGGTCATAGGGTAGGTCTATTTAGGAAAGTAACATTTAATTAGGAATCAAAGCAACACATGATTTTAAATGTTAGCAACGGGGCAATGTTTTTCAATCTTATCATTTTTTTGTCTCATCACTAAAAGAGTTGAAGCCTATGCTTTGAATACGAAGCATAAGTAGTTAGCAATGCCTACAGTTCTGGGGCCAGACACCAAGAGGGTAGAGTCAGAAAGAGAAGCTGTGGAGATGAACCTCATCTCTTCAATTGTATTATAACCATGGCCGGGAGCTCAGATGGTCCTCCTCTTCTAGCAAGCTAATTCTACAAATCTCTTCTCCTTCAAGTCTGACTCGGTGTGTATATAAGTAGCCGAGTGCATGAAAAATGGTGGAAAGAAGTAGGAGGGACTGGTGGGGAGAAAACCAACCAACCAGCAGGGATTTATCCAGTGCTTCCATGTTTTAGGAACCTCACAGTAACATGCAATCTTGTGTTACAAAATATTAAGTCAGAAACTTCTCAAAACAACCTGTGCAAATCAGATACTTCCAAAATATACAACAATACATTAAGATCATCTTAATTTGATTTATCCTGTTCCCCAAAGAAGTAACCTCTGAT
Organism: Panthera pardus; assembly: GCF_024362965.1. Taxonomy (NCBI): domain Eukaryota; kingdom Metazoa; phylum Chordata; class Mammalia; order Carnivora; family Felidae; genus Panthera; species Panthera pardus. Next base: position 37,757,794 of record NW_026526777.1, read on the forward strand.
TGTGACTTCATTTGTGCTTAAAACACCACTATATTTCACACCAAAAAGTGTTGCAAACTGTCATGTGCATCCACTAAAATGGTCACTGACCACGTGGAAGTCCTAAAGCACAAAAAGAATAAAGACCACGATATTAAACAAAGAAACGTGAACAAATACTTTAGGATGCCGAGGCTTTAAAAAGACTTACCCAACTCTGAAAACGTCAGCTAACTTTAGGAATGCGGAATTGATGAGAATAGGGAATGGATACTTCTGAAAGAGCCTGGGAAAGCGAACAACTGCTTCACATTGCTCGCCAAGCTTGCCAGATCTTAGACCTACGAAAAGCATGAAAACAGAAGAATAGCTTACAAACCTGTGGTTACAACAAGGCAAAAATAGCAAATACCAACACAGCATTACACAGTAAAATTACTTATACCATAAAATAACATTCACAACAATTAGGTAAGGTACAATTGTAACTCACGATCTTTTATAAATAATAGGCCAGATAGTAATTTGGTAAACTGACACTTTTAGATATAAACTAATGAAGAAGAAACAATTTTTTTAAAAAAGGTTGAGCAGTTTAAGAATATTTGGAGCCATAAAATAAGTCTCAACAAATTTAAAAGGACTGAAATACCTTGTTATGTTCTCTGACCATAATGGAATTAAGTTAGAAATCTCTAAGAGAAAAATATCTAGAAACTTCCCAAATATTTGGAAATTAAAAAACTTATAAATAAGCCATGGGTGAAAGGGAAATTAGAAAAATATCTTGGGGTGCCTGGCTGACTGAGTCGGTTAAGCATCCAACTCTTGATCTTGGCTCATGGTTCATGGGATCGAGCCCCACATTGGGCTCTGCACTGACAGCACGGGGCCTGCTTGGATTCCCTCTCCCTCTCTCTCTGCCCATCTCCCGCTCATGTGAGCGCCCACAGGCACTCTTCCTCTCTCTCAAAATAAATAAGCAAAAAATAAACAAACTTCACAAAGAAATGTCTTCAACTGAATGAAAAAGAAAGCACAACCTAAGGGAGGCAGCTAATGCAATTCTTCAAGAAACCTAACACTAAATGCTTTATATTAGGGAAGAAGAAAGGTTTCAAAGCAATGATGTAACAAAGGGGCCAAGATAATTCAATGTTGAAAGGATACTCTTTTTAACAAACTATCCTGGGACAACGGAATATCCATATGCAAAAATAAATAAATAAATAAATAAAACCTTGATCCTTAATTTGCACCATACACAAAAATTAACTCAAAAATGAACCATAGGCCTAAATGTAAGAGCTAAAATTATAAACCATATGAAGAAAATACAGAGACAATCTTTATGAGCTTGGGTTAAGCAAAGACTTCTTAGATCAAACACAAAAAGCATAAACCATAAAATAAAAAAGTATTAAACTCCATCAAAATTAAAAACTTCTGCTCTTTGGGGTGCCTGAGTAGCTCAGTCGGTTAAGCGTCCACTTTGGCTCAGGTTATGATCATTCGGTTCATGGGTTCAAGTCCCACGTCGGGTTCTAACCCGACAGCTGGGAACTTGGAGTCTGCTTCAGATTCTGTGTCTCCTTCTCTCTCTCTCTGTCTCTCCCCCACTTGTGTGTACTCGCTCTCCCTCAAAAATAAATACACGTTAAAAAAAAAAACTTCTCTTCAAAAGATACTGTTAAGAGAATGAAAAGACAAGCCACATACCAGAAGAAAATATTTAGAGAACACATATCTGATAAAGGACAATGTGGAGGCCACTTTTAGGCAACAGGCTCGACCAATGGAAACCTGAGTAAGGTAAAAGGGTCCATGGTGACTATGGAGCTGAATGCAAACGGGAAGACCCACCTCAAAATATCCATAAGCCCTAGCTGACCAATGGGCTGCTTATGACGAGGCCCAAGTACCAAAAAAGGAAAATTCCATATGTTCCCATGCCTCTTCACTTCCCACCCGCTTAAATCCAGTCCCCCAACTTTGCCTACTCGCTTGTCTCTCCTTTGCTATCCTGCCCCGAAGTTCTCTTGCAGTGTATTCAATAAACTTCTATCTCCTTTGTTCTGTCTTGGGTGAATTCTTACACCACCCACATCTCCAGCCTCTACCCTATAGGGTCACTCCACAGACATCATCCATACTTCTTCCGCCTCAATAAGATGACAACACGATTTTTAATTTTTATTTATTTAGTAATTTTAACGTTTATTTATTTTTGAGAGACAGAGAGACAGAGTGCGAGCGGGGACGGGGCAGAGAGAGGGGGACACAGAATCTGAAGCACGCTCCAGTCTCCAAGCTGTCAGCACAGAGCCCGACGTGGGGCTCGAACCCACGAACTGTGAGACTGTGATCTGAACTGAAGTCACATGCTTAACTGACTCAGCCACCCAGGTAACCCTAGAAGACAACCTGAATTATTTATTTATTTATTTATTTATTTTAATTTTTTTTTTAAATTTTACATTTATTGATTTTTGAGAGACATAGTGAGACAGAGCATGAGCCGGGGGTGGGGGCGGGGGGGGGGGGGAGAGAGAGAGAGAGAACAAGACACAGAATCTGAAGCAGGCTCTAGGCTCTGAGCAAGTGTTCAGCACAGAGCCCCATGCGGGGCTTGAACCCATGAACTGTGAGATCATGACCTGAGCTGAAGTCAAATGCTCAACCGACTGAGCCACCCAGGCACCCCACAACCTGATTTTTTTTAAATGGGCAAGATATGAAGAGATATTTCATTAAAGAACAAATATAAATGGCACGCACATGCAAGTTAACAGATGTTCAACACGGCTGGTCATCAGGGAAATGTAAATTAAAAACCACATTAAGATGGCAGTACATACCCACTAGAACGGCAAAAAATGTTATGACAGACAATAGCAAGTGCTAATGAGGCTATGGAGCAACTATAACTCTCATATATTGCTGGTGGGAATACAAAACTATACAACTCCTTGGAAAACAGTTTGGTTGTTTTTTATAAAGGTGATCATTTACCTACTGTCCACTCAGCAATCCTACTTCTAAATATTTACCCAGGAGCATTGAGAATATTCGTCTGTACAAATACCTGTATTCAACTGCTCACAGTAGCTTTATTCATAATGGCCGCCAATTGGAAAAAACCCAAATGTCCATCAACTGGCGAATAAATAAACAAACTGTGGTCTATCCACACAAGGGACTACCACTCGGCAATAAAAAGGAAACAAATGCTGCTTCATGCAACAACATGGGTAGATCTCAAAATCACTAGGCTAAGTAAAAGAAGTCAGACCCAAAAAAGACTACAAAACTTTAAGACTGTTTTATATGACATTCAAGGAAAGGCAAAACTTTGGGACAGAGAACAGATCAGTAATTGTCAGGGGCTTGAGAGAGAAAATTGACTGCAAAGGGGTACAGGGAAAGTTTTTGGGGTGAAGGAAATGTTTTATATCTTTTTTTTTTTTAAGTTTATTTATTTTGAGAGAGAGAAAGAGAAAAAGAACAGGGAGAGCTTGAGCGGGGGAGGGGGGAGAGAGAGAATCCCAGGCATGCTCCTTGTTGTCCATGCAGGCAGAATGTGGGGCTCGAACTCACTAACCATGAGACCACAACCTGAGCCGAAATCAAGAGTCAAATGCTCAACCAACTGAGCCACCCAGGCACCCCAGAAACATTCTATGTCTTGACTGTGGTAGTGGTTTCATGACTGCATGCATTTGGTGAATTTAATTATACATAAATTATACCTCAATTAATCTGATTTTTTTAACATAAAAAAAAAGCAACCAACAAATTATAAAGTTAATGTTCAATTCCTGAAAAAATATTCATTTAGAATGAGTATCTTAATATGGTATTAATATAATCAGCTTCAAATATTTCTTTTTTTTAGTATTTTAGCATTTACAAAATGCTAATTATGTATATCTAAATCTGGGCAAGAATAGGGGCGCTACAATCTCTCTGTTCAGTAAAGTCTGCTCGCTGTTAGAAAATGACAAAGAAAATACTCATCTGAGGACTCTTTACTGGGTGTGACTACGCTTCAATACAAAAGACAATCAGAGTAAATCTGCACAGGCAATTCCTACAACGTATTAATGGTTTGAGTTTTGTAAACGCACTCTTGTTGGTTATTTGGTACTTGGAATATATTTCCTTGTAGGAAAAAAAAAAGCACTGTCAGCACTCATCATATTCCAGAATCCAATAACAACTTATAATAAAAGTTCCCATGGGAAAATTCAAATTTCTAATTGAGATATTTAGAACATATCCCTTCTTTGCCTGCTCCCCCTTTCCTCTGCCCCCCACCTCCATACATATAAGAACTGCCATTAAAGCTCTAGAACTCTTCTCCCAACCAAACACACCTTGCCAGTGGAAATGTTCTAGGTACCTGGCAATGGCTCATGTAGGCTTAAAAGCTTTTCTAAAGGCCTGACTTGACAGAGGGTTCCAGAGACACACACACAGGGCAGTAAAGACAAAAGGGAAGGGGAGATAAGGAAGGGCAAGTCTGAGGATGCAGGTGAAGAGAACAGAGAAGTAACAGATATGTTTGTGCATGTGTGCTAGGGGAACCTATTGGGATGATGCACAGCCATTGAACTTTTTTCCTCCTCTTCTCTCTGCCAGTAGTTCAGTGACGCAAAAGGGAGTAAAATTCTGTTTGTAATGAATTAAACCTTGGTTGGGATGAAAAACGTAAAGTAGGAGACAGCCCATGTAGAGGGAGTTTCCTGACAGAATATGATCTGTTTTACATTCCCTTAAAAAGCAAAATCACAGATTACACTGATTTGTTTAAACATGGTGATTTAAAATGCACCAAAGATAATTTTGAATTTGGCCAGAGAAATGTTTTGATTTCTCTAATACTGTCTAATTTTATTTCTTTAAGATAAAATATACCCTCATTCCTGTAACAGAGCCAACCAAAATAAATAAGTAAAAGAAGAGTCAATTTCTTGCTTATTTTCTGATGTAAGAGCTTTTGGAAAAAGGAAACAAGAAGCTAGGTTGACTCTGAGGGACAGAAGCTAAGGTTCAAGGGAAGAGGAAAATGCACGAAGACCTAGGATTTGGCAACAATCCTAAGCTAGGGCTATGGTACCCATCTTGCTTGCTCTGGGCCAGTTTCAATTTCATAATAAACCAAGCACCTGAAAATGGGCACTCAGCACAATCAGATCATGTAAGAAGGGCTGTTCACTTTATTTCTGTTGCTAGCTACAACCAACCTGAGGAAGAATGCCCTGATCATAAGACCAACGATCGTGAGAATGCCACTATAAAAACAGATATTAAGGTGTAGGGATGTGATTGCTGTTTCTACATCTTTATTTGTATTCTCCCACCAAAGAAACGGAGCTCTCCTTCTTTTTTATTTTTTAAATGTTCATTTTTGAGAGAGAGCGAGTGTGCACGCACGAGTGGGGAAGGGGCAGACAGAGAGGGAGAGAGAGAATCTCAAGGAGGCTCCACACTGTCAGCGCAGAGCCCGATGAGGGGCTTGATCTCATGAATCATGAGATCATGACCTGAGCTGAAATCAAGAGTTGGACGCTCAACTAAATGAGCCACCTTTTATCTCCATTTTAAAGATGACACAGGCAAAGACTTGTTAAGCAACTTGCCCAAGGAACAAAAGCTAATAAATGGCAGATGCGGGATTCAAGTCCTGGCAGTCTGGCTCCAGAGCCTATGGTCCTAAACTATGAAGCTAAAATACATCTGTAGCACGCAACTAGAGAGTAGAAGTTAAGATTTAAAAAGGGATTCTTTGATTATGATTTTAGAGTGCTCTAATTCTGAGGGATAACAAATTCTAGGGAACTGAGGAAGAATAACATAAATTATGGTAAACTTGGGGGTTGTTATGTACATGAATCAAGTCTTCAAAACAACACACATTTCCAGGCAGCATGTATCAGTCAGAGTTCTTAGCTTCAAGCCACACAAGCTAACTGGCTGATTAGGCAGAACAGGAGTTTATTAAAAACCTAATAAACAGTTTCGAGGCTAAACAGCTAAGAACACCTAATACTGCACTGCCAGACTGATGAGATGAGAAGTCTTGTTGCTGGGAAACTCGGGATGCAACTATTAGCTCTGCTGTCATCCAGGAACGCTGTAGCCATTGCTGCCGTTACTGTCCACTCACACCGCAGCCACGGTCACTGCCAGGGCACGGAACTGTGAGTGTGCCCTCAAGTACATCTTCGTGCATTGCTAACCTCCTGTATCACAGAGCCCGGAGGAGGTCCCTCTGACTGGCAGAGCTGAGTTCACATCTCGCGCTTTGCAAAGTTAACTAGAAAGGTGAGTTTTGGCTTCCACTCTGGTGAGACAGGGCTCTTGGTGTGAGTCATTCCTCAAGCACAGGAGGAGCGATCACAAGATGTTAAGTGACCACCAACATGACTAATACCCACCACAAAGAACACTGCTAATACACATTACCATCCAAGCACGTTTTAAGAGAGTTTGGTATGTACGTTCGCTTTAGCTGAGGGGTGAGGATGATTTAAAATGGAACCATAACACGTATGTATCTTGAAGTGTATTCATTAAAAATGGGGGTAGGGAAGAAGAAATACCAACATAAGTATGCACCACACATTGTAAGATAACCTAACATCCCACAGCTTAATAAATTGATCACGGCAAGTCTCAGTAAATTATATTTATGTTTTTAAATTTTTTTTTCAACGTTTTTTATTTATTTTTGGGACAGAGAGAGACAGAGCATGAACGGGGGAGGGGCAGAGAGAGAGGGAGACACAGAATCGGAAACGGGCTCCAGGCTCCGAGCCATCAGCCCAGAGCCTGACGCGGGGCTCGAACTCACGGACCGCGAGATCGTGACCTGGCTGAAGTCGGACGCTTAACCGACTGCGCCACCCAGGCGCCCCCAGTAAATTATATTTAAAAAGCGGGAACAGAAACAACAGAAATGATAGTCAACTCAACTGATAATGAACAATAAAACATCCTTCACCCAAATTTCATAAATTGTCTATAACTGTGTATGGTGGGATGTATGCAATACCGTACAGCCAGAATAGTGATTCAGAATCATAAACAAATTAGCTTTATTTTATGAATACCAACTTTCAGTAATATTTAAGGATGCAGTTTGTAAGTTACAAAATCGTCAAAACAGTAGCTCTTACCCACATATAAAAATGAGTCTATGGATTTCAGTAAGAACTGAAGAAGGGCCTTGGGTTTTTGGAATAGTTCACGACCCATCAAGTAATCACCAATCAGGAATTGAGATGTTAAGACTTTCAATTCCACGTGACCTTCCTACAGGTCCACCTCTTGATACTCTCAGGCTAAATATGGTCTGATGGTACAGATCTCAAGAGAGAATCTGGTTGACTCAGTGTGGGTCACATGTCCCCTTCTGAATCAGTCAGTTCTGGCATGGAATGGGTCACCTGGTACAGACTTTGTCGCAGAGGCCTCTCTCTTGAGCAGGGGATATGGAGATACTTCCACAGCCTCGTGTTTGTTTATCATAACACCAACTACATCTGTGCCAAAATGGACAGTGTAATAGCAATCTGTGGTTTTCAGTCTGAGAACTCACAGGTTTGGAATACAGGTGAGGTGATAGCATCTAAGGGGAAAATAAGGGAAGATAAATAGTTGTCCTGATTTGTATCAGTTTTCTGTTTCATAAATTTTTCAAAGAGCACGCCTCAAAATTTCATGCAGCAGTAAGTTCACCAACACCTCAAGCAGCAACTCCATCTCTTATATTTCTTCTCTTCCCATAGCTCAGCTGCAAGAAAGGGAACCACTCCCTTCCTGGTTGCTCTTTCACCTCATCCTTTCCAAGGCCAACCTTACAGGAATCGGGCTGAGTGATGTCATTTAAAGGAGACTCCTTTTCACTCAGGGTGAAGGAGATCTTGCGTAGGTTTTCCTAAATCATTAGGACACTTTCTGTCAGTTCAGACTATGCAGAAGTTATATTAATGAGAAAGTTATACTGATCAATGTAAACGAGATATGTCCTTTATAATGCCCGGATTAATGATTACCCATATTCTGAAATGTGGCAGATAAATTTAAGTTATACTTGATTATAACATTTAACTCCGTATGTGCTTAGTCTTCACAGCTCAGTCAGCATGGTTATCAGCTAAAAACTCTGAAAAAGGGACATACCACCGAAAGACCTCTACAAAGCAGCTAGAGTGATCACTAAAAATGTAAACCAATCTCATGTCAGTCCTCTGCTTAAAAATTTTCAGTGTCTTCTCAATGCACTTGGCATAAAATCCAAACTTCTTGTCCTGACTAACAAGGCCATATATGATTTAGCCCTGTTTCCTTCTTAAAGCTGTACTGTTCACTAATATAGCCCCAAGTCCAAGTACAGTGACTAACACAATGTAGGCGATCTGTAAATATTTGCTGAGTGAATGAATGGCTATCACCTGATTATTTTTCTGTGTTACTAACTACATCTGGAAGGAATGGACTTGTGTCAGCTTCAAAATGGCATCCATTTATTCCTAGAGAGATCAGAAACAAATGGCTTAACTGCCATGCTTGCTCAAAAGGCTCAGAACAAAGTGCAAGAAATCATAAATGACATCTCCCAAGTGTGCATCTTAGGACACGAGTGCCACAGACATTTCCTTATAATGGAGTTCAAGTGTCACATCTGTACATCTAACTGCCTACACAACATCTCCATTTGGATGACTAAGAGATGTCTCAAATTTAGCAGTCCCAAACTGATTTCACTTTCATCCACTCAGTAAATGGCAATACATACTTCTAGTAGATCAGACCAAACACCTCTAAGTTTTTTCCTGACCACTAATTCTCACATTCTCATCACATTCATTAGCTAATCTTATTGGCTCTACCTTCAGAATATATCCAGAATCTCAGCACTTCACATATCTTCACTGAAATCACCCTGGACCAAACCACTATTGTCTTCTTCCTGGATTGTGACAATTGCCTCACTAGTTTCCCCACTTCCATCCCTGGCTCTCCCACTTCAATGTACTCTCAACACAGCAGTCAGACTGATCCTTCTCAAAATTAAGTCAGATATGCCACAGCTGTGCTGAAAATTCCCTATGGTTTCCCATCTCAGAATTAAAGCCAATCATTTCAATGGCTTGTATTGCCCTACACGAACTGGCTCCTGGCTATCTTTTTATCTTCACTGTCTATCACTCTGCTCCAGAAACAGCATGCAAAACAGGCTCCAACCTCAGGGCCTTTGCACTTGCTGTTCCTCTATTTGACCAGTAAGGCCTGTCCCTCACTATCTGACATAAAATAACAAACCAGGGGCACCTGGGCAGCTCAGGTAAGCGTCAGACTTAGACTTAGGTCATGATCTCACAGTTTGTGGGTTCAAACTCCATGGTGGGCTCTGTGCTGACAGCTCAGAGCCTGGAGCCTGCATTGGATTCTGTGTCTCCCTCTTTCTCCCTGCCCCTCCCCCACTCACATGCTGTCTCTCTCAAAAGTAAATAAAAGTAAAAAGTAAATAAATAAAATAACCAACCCCAATCCCACACCCAGTTTTCTCCAGCCCCCTTCATTAGTTTCACTTTTCTTTACAGTATGTATCACTGCCTGTCACAATATATGCTTAATATATTTGCTTATTGCCTGTTTTCTCTGTCCCAAATATAAGCTCTACAGATGCAGAGGCTTCATTTTGTTGTGTCACTGTTTCCCTAGCACAAAGCCTGATGAAATAAGTTGTGTGTGTGAATGTGAGTGTACATTTTGGGGGGTGCAAGGGAGGGACATGAAGAGGAGCTATGGACTAAGAACCTCCTATTAAAATACTTGAGAAACTATTCCTTGGAATACAATTTGGGGAACTCTGGTCTAGACGTTTGGGAATTAAAACAAAGTCAGAACTTGTAGCCTTCTGACCCTATGACCTTTGGCTCATAAAACAGAAATACTTTAACAGATACAGGATGAAATGACTCAATAGTTAAAATACTAAACTATATTCTAATGAAACTGGCCATTCCTGTAATCTAATTTCATAACAGCTTTAAAAGGGGAGCATGGTGAAGCGAAAAAGAACAAAAGTTTTGTTCTTTTTTTTTTTTAATGTTTATTTATTTTTAAGAGAAAGAGAGAGCACGAGTGGGGGAAGGGCAGAGAGCGAGGGAGACACAGAGTCCGAAGCAGGTTCCAGGCTCTGAGCCGGCAGCACAGAGCCCGACGCGGGGCTCAAACTCACCAACTGTGAGATCATGACCTGAGCCAAAGTCGGACCGTCAACCGACTGAGCCACCCAGGCGCCCCCACAAGTTTTGTTCTTATATTGTTCAAATTATTTTTCTGAGCCTGAGACATCTGGGGAATACTCACCTGGGGTACTGCTGGGAGACTTGAACACGATCACTTGCTTAATACCTAGGACTGACTGCCGGTTTATAGTTAAACACTCAATAATCATGCATTTATTTCTTACAGATATGAAATACCGTATGCTATATCAACTTCTAAAAAGCAAAAATTGTGTTATATATTTTTTAACACAATGTCAAATTTTTAGGAATTCTAGATTTCTCAACTTCTTCAGAGCCTGATCCTGATCTTTGTTCTACAACCACTGTCCTACTGTCATGAAATGAGCCCACCTGGACCAGAGTGGTAGAAAATGTCTTCAGAATTGGTAGAGTTATGAGATATCCAGACCTGCAACTTTCACTGGGAAATAGGAAGGAATTTCCAGAATGAAAAGATTATGTGGTGTTTAAAAATCACATTTACTATTATAATTTCATATTTCATAGGGGAAACAGCTCACAGCTTTGGTAAGAGAAAGCAAAGCCCAGCATCATTTTCTTGGCTGATGAGGATGTACTAAAGTTAATGTGACTCAACCAAAGGAATATCTCATTGGAGTGCTGTGACATCTTTATGTTGATCAAAAGAAGTTAAAAGCTTTTTCTGGTAAACTCTTATCTAGACCTACCTACTAGAAATGTTTACAGGTTAAAAAACAAAAAAACGAAATCCCATAAAGTTGACAGAGTGTCCACGTTAGAGAGCTGGGAAATGGCTCAAAGTGGACTTAAAGACACATCCTTCTAAGCTGTAGTCCCAATCCTCGATAAAGTATACATTGGCTCTGGTCAATGAAGAATTAACTGTATACCAGGTGACAAAACGTTTCCTCCATTCAATAAAAATCACTGAAGTACACTGAAAGAAAGGTTTAATACTTTAGTTCTTTACCGTCAAATATTTGCCTTTGCCTCCCACATCCATCTCTAAGAAGGCATATCTCTTTAGCATTTAATAAAGGCTTCCTTTGCATACAATTACATCAATATTTACAACAGTCTTGCCAGCTCAATGGTACTGAACCCACTTTGGAGACAAAATACCTAGGTTAGGTGAACTTAGGTGACCTGTCCATGATAATAAAATTAGTGGCATTGGAATTTGACTCAGTCTAACTCCAAAGCTCCTTCGACTACACCAAGCAGCCCTCGCACCTCTCACCCCTTCTCCGACAGGAAAAGAGAACTCGTGGAATTTACAAAAAAAGGGGCGATGCTTTTTGGATTTTTTTTAGCCATATTTAATCTGCCTAGTAACCCGTAGGTAACAGAGTTACAGAAATAAAATACAACGCTATAAAGTGGGTGTAAGATTATTATTTAGCACTCCTGGTGAAGACCTTGTCTCAACTGAACGTACTGAAAAACAATTTCACAATTTAAATTTAGCATTTTTACAAACTGCTTGGAAAAGCGGGGAACTGTGCCCTCAAGTGATCAAATCGGGCCCATCACTGGAGCTCGCTACTTGTTCAACTGGTGCAAAGCCAAGCCAGCAACATTGCAATTTTCCTGCAATCTACCAGGGCTGCAAAAGCTCTGGATTCACCAAAAGCATGGGTGCCCGCCCCCACCCTCTTTCCCTCTCCCAGGAAAACTAGGCGCATGCGCCTGTCCGGCGGCCACCACCGCCTGGTGGCGCCAGTGCCCCCCACACCCGTTTCACCCGCTCAGCCCGCTCTTTCGAATACCTTTGTCTAATTCCATAAGGGCAGAGTTAGCATCCAGCTCCTGTTCGCCATAGCCGGCATCTGCCAGGAAAGACTTAGTTGAGTTTGACGCCATGACCCGAATAGTTACTCGACTAGCCTATTTAAAAAGATTGCAAACTCTGCCCCACCACCGCCATCTTCTTCCACCACCTCGCGGATTTTTCCTCCGCGCTATGTCAAGCCCTGTTACGCATGCGCCCTGGTCTCCCCGCCGTTCGCCAGCGCCTCTGCGGCCCCCCGCGCAGGCGCTCAGGGAGCTCCAGAACTCTGGGTTCCCGCGGCTCGGAGAAAAGGAGGCGGGGATTGGAAGGGGGAAGTGACTCGGAGGCGCCCGGACGCCGCGGTGAGAGCCAATCAGAGGGCGTGACGTCAGTTTGGCGGGGAGTTTGGTGGCCGGGGCTTACAGTGGCGGGAGTTGGAGGCAGTAACTAGTCGTGTTCAGAGGGGCGCAAGCTACGATTTCTGCAGAACCTAGGGGCATTTCCACGGCTTTTCCTGCAGTTGAACCTTTTCCTCTGGCCCAGATGCTTTTCAATTCGGTGCTCCGCCAGCCCCAGTTCGGCGTCCCGAGAAATGGTGAGTAACGGCCCTAACCGCTACTTGTTGCTGGCGGGCTTCACCTCCCCCGAACAACACCGCGGACCAAGGCCGACTCCAACTCTGTTTCCCAGCCCCCGAGTTCTCCCACGGCCAAAGTGAGTTCGTGTTAGTGAGAACTACTGAAGAAAGCTGCACTTTCCTGTCCTTGGGACACTTTTAATCGTAATCGGGAGTTTTTAAATTGTAATAAGGGCCGACGGAGGGAGGAAAGTTGAATCGGCTGGCCTTCTTTACGGCTTCTGTCTATATTGCACATTAACTGGACAATGCGTGCATTTGAGTGTGTGTGTGTGCGGTTTAACAGCTTTGTGAGATCTTCAAGACTCATTTACGGATCCATTTGTTAATTCATTGGTTCATTTGTTGTAGAACTTTAGTAAGCCCTACTGTTTGCTGTATATGCTGGTGAATATGATTCGCTATTAAAGAACTCAGTCAAGCAGAGAAGACAGAACATCTGCTTCCAGCATGGTCAAAAAAAAATGTTCCCCCTGATTACTGCATGTGCATAAAAATTCGAAATTACACAGTGAAAAATGCCCTTAACCACATCCCCCAGAGATAATCACTGATAGTAGATTAAAGTATATTATTACAAATGTTTTTCGATGCCAAGGTAGTATGTATTGTTGTTTACAGAAATTGGATTAAAATGCTTTGTTTCGTTTTTCACTGTAGCGGTATAACTTGGGGATGTTTCTGTGTTAGTGGTATGTAGAAATCCAACTTACTCGCTACAGTTGTTGGGGTTCCTTAGGTTAAAACATTGGCAATAGGAGTTTTGAGCTCAGGTTTGAGTATCATCAACCTGAAACTTCCTGGTAAGTTTCTGACCAGGGAGTTACTACCCAGACTGAGGTTGGATAGAAATGAAAGCCCATTCATTTAAAAGGGGACTAGGTCTTCTTTCCCCCTTGACATCATGTGGAAAACAAAAAGAATCTGAGAAGGGAACTTTTTATATTATTAAGGCAAAGGTCTAGGAAAAGGATATTGAGAAGTAGTAGACTGAGGAATAGTCCCTCCGTTTCTTGCCCCCATTCTGAACTTTGTATCATCCTTACCTACTGCCCCCTTGTATATTTTTCTGATGGTACTCGAAATGCCCCTCTCTGACTCTCCTGGGACCTTGCTTAAGTACCTTCTCTGTGCCCTGTGTCCTGAGTGGCAGTACTGCCCAGTGGATAAGAGCTCTGTCTTTGGAGTTAAACTGCCTGAGTTTTAATTCCAGCCCGAGTCCTTACTATCTGTGAGACCTGAGGCAAGCTATTGGGGCTATATTTAGCCCCTATTTTGTAACAGATTTTTTCCTCATTCTCTCAGTATATCTGTCTACTTCCCCTCTCTCTCTCATTCACAAATACTCATTTATTGTTATGTGTCAGACTCTGAAATTCATTCATTGTTACATACTATGCCCTGAGTTTTGTAGGACCTTCTTCTTTCCCCTTCCATGTTGGCGTTCCATTCTAGGCCCCTTTTCTCCTTCTGCCTACTCCTATGGATGATCATAGCCACAACCAGGCCTTCTTCCCCTACTACCTGCAACCTTCCATTCCCTATACTTTACATCCATTCCTATAAAAGCTGTGTGAGTATCTTCACCCGGCAGGTCAGTCTCACAAACATCTCAGACTCAAGTACTCAAAACGGAACTTTTTTCCCAAACCTGCTCTATTACCTACTTTAGGGAGTGGTCCCATTATTTGAAACTAGTCTTCTTAGCCAGAAACTTGAGTCAATCAAAATTCCTCTGTTGTCCACAAGATACAGAAAGTTCTCTTAAAACCTCTTGAATCTGTCCTCTCTATTCCCACTGATTTTGCCTCATCAGTGTATCTTGGATCTGTTCTATGCTTACCATTCCATTTCCACTGGGCCCTGATAACTTCTTGTCTGTACTAAATAACAAGTTTCCTAAATGGTCTCTTAGTTTCTCTCTCTCCAGTTTATGCTCCACATTGCTGCTAACAGTCTTTCTAAAGTGGAAATCTGATTACTCCTCTATTTTTAAATTGTTATCTAAAAGTTTTTATCATAGGTTTAAACTTACTGAAATTTTAAAATAAAAAATTAAAATGTATCTAATAGAATATAAAAACTAGTGATTTGATGATCACATCAATCATTTTTTAAAAATACGAACAAACACTTTAACTGCCATATTTTGCATGTACAGTTGAACCTTGAGCAACATGGGGGTTAGAGTCATCAATACCACGCAGTCAAGATTCCACCATAACTTTTGACTTCTCCACAGCTTTACTAATAGCCTCCTGTTAACCGGAAGGAAGCCTTACCAATAACATAGTTAACGCACGCTTTCTATGTTATGCGTATTATATACTGTATTTTTACGATAAAACTAGAGAAAAGTTATTATTAAGAAAATCATTAGGAAGAGAAAATTCATTTACAGTACTGTATTTGTCAAAAAAAATCCACATGTCAAGGGACTTGCACAGTTCAAACCTGTGTTCAAGGTCAGCTATAGTTGCTTTTTCTCTTGATTTTATTTCCACTGTCTTTCACAGGATTTATCCTAATGTAATTTGATTCTAGGCTTGAAAAGTTATTTTACTGACCACACTGTCAAAATTTTCTGTAATCATAAGGCTCTAAGTGTCAAGAGTTTCTTCTGAATTGTTACAGTTATTAGTATGCAAGTTATCAAAACAATATGGACTATTAATTTTGGTAAGTAATTATGAAGCAAAAAGTAAAATTTCATTGGAAGTATATCTTAAAGAGATGGATTGGGCTATTTATGATGCCTTTATTAAAGGAATTATCCTATTATCTCTTAGTTGGAGTCCCATAAGTTTTTATACTTTGGATCAACACAAGTTTTAAGATTGGGACATGGAAATGCCTTTCTTTTGAAAAGTAGAAGAAAGACAGTGATGAAGGGAGAGGAGGGAAAAGAGCCACAACCTTCTCAGACATTATAGAAATGCACATATATCAAATGATTCACTGAAAACTCTCATATCTTAGATACTTCTTGAAAAATTGGCGTGTAATTCTAGGGGCTTAAATTGTACATCGAGGAAAGAACAGGCTTTTCCAAGTGTGTGTTATGGGGGAAAGAATTATACATTCGTATTGGAAACTGCAAAGCACAATAAGGATCCAACAGTTGGTTAAGAGAGCCGTCTACAACTGTTTGTTATAGGGAGTGCAGAAATGTAAGGGTGGATAGAGACAAGTTACCAAGCCCTGTTAGGCCTTTTGTGCATATTAGTCCATAAGCAGTGAGGTAGAGTTTGAAGGAGTCCCTGTGTAATTGCAGAGAATTGCATCTCCAGAGCTTATCCTGTTCAGTTCTGCCTAAATTGTTCAAGACTTGGTCCTCTAGACTCTTTGTGTTGCAATCATTAGATTATTATATTTTTTAATCCCAAACCACAAGTGTACATTTACATGACTTTAGAATACAGGTTTTTGTTTTAAAATTCATCCTGTAGATGTATATTTTACAACATAACTGTTGTATTCTTCCTTTAATGGTCTTTTAATGGCTTATTTACCCTGATACCTGACCTTGAGGTAATATCCCCGGGAATAATGACTAAATCTGGATTGTATTCTTTGCTTCTTTTGTACTGATTCTTTCCGGTTATCTCTAGGAACACCAAAGCTAGATGTGTCTGAGGTATGTCAGACTAAGAGGTCTTCTCCAAACAGTATTTTTGATGAAAGTGGAAATTAAAAGTACCCTAAAATGTAAGAGGGTTTATTAATTATTTAGACAGCTCTCAATAGAATGTAACTTCATTGTCCTCTGGTGCTTAATAAACATTTAGTTCTCAGTTCTCAGTTTAAAATATTTAAATATTTTAAATGTATTGACCCCTATATCTAAATGATAAAACAAATCTTTGAAGATTGCTTACTATTTATTTAGGACCATAGTGCACATTAGATCTCTGACCCAAGTCGAATAAATTCTCCCTGTACCCTGAATTTCTTCCTCTCTCTTGTATATTCAGTGAAAACTTACTCATCTCTCAACTTTGATTTCTAAAGACTCTAAAGACTTCCCTGACCCTACCACTACCCAGGGTTTAACCGATTGTACTCTAGGGGTAGGTACCTAATGCCTCACATGAAAACTGCTCTAATGTACTTTAAGATACTGTGACTTGTTGCTGTTAACATTTTAGAATCCTAGAATTTCAGCACTGGTAAGGAAAGAGGAAATGGAATTAGAATTTACTTGTGAATATGTTAGTGGCTAGGTGGGCACATTTACCTATATTATTTCCTTTAACTCTTTGACCATTGGATTATGTACGATATTTCTAGTAATTTAAGAGTTTGCGGTGATGTTGATTTAGCAACTCTGGAAACAATTTTTAATTGAAGAGAAGGACAGTTTTAATGGTTGCGGTAATCTTTGTGGTTGTGTTTTGTGGTTGTCACCAAAGGGTGGAGGAGAGGTAAGATCTGTTTTAATGTGCAGAGGCCACTTGCTTTTTAAAATCTCCACTGTACAAAGGAGAGTCTCCATTTAAAATGGATTAAGACTCCATTTAAGCCTAAAGCTGTACCTCACCAGAAGTTGAGTGCGCTCTTTCATTTCCACCTTTCTACCTCAGATTCCCTTAGGGAAATATCAGAAACTGTATTCTAGAGGATCCTGGATAGTGAGTGGATCTATATAAAGTATGTAAAGCTTTTAAAAACAGATATGTACCTCTGTGCTTGTTTAAAGTACTGACATGTGATGATATATTGGAATTCTGTAAGGAATTGTGTCTTACTTTAGGATGGTCTTCACAGTACCCTCTACAGTCCCTTCTAACTGGTTATCAGTGCAACTGTAATGATGAGCACACTTCTTATGGAGAAACAGGAGTCCCAGTTCCTCCTTTTGGATGTACCTTCTCTTCTGGTAAGAGAATTACTATCTAATCTAGGCTTGCTCAGAAATAATCTGTTTCACACTTAGAGAAGAAATAATACTGGCTGTCCCCCTTTCAAGAAAAAGTAAGTTAGATAGATGGTAGAGTTTTTCTATGTTTTTTTTTTAATGTTTATTTTTTATTTTTGAGACAGAAACAGAGCATGAGCAGGGGAGGGGCAGAGAAAGAGGGAGACACAGAATCTGAAGCAGGCTCCAGGCTCTGAGCTGTCAGCACAGAGCTTGACATGGGGCTCGAACTCACCAACCGTGAGATCATGACCTGAGCTGAAGTCGGTCACTTAACGACTGAGCCACCCAGGTGCCCCTAGAATTTTTCTAATAACTGTTCTATGATTTATGAAATAGGCTTTTCTTAATCTCTATGCATAATTATAGATTTCCTCTAAAGCATAGACTATTATAGCATTGTTGGTTTTGTTGTTTTTTAATTGATACTGGGAAAGGATTGCAAAGGTTCAGCCATCATGAAAAACTGTTTTGCCCAGTAGGTACACCTTTTGGTCTGATGGAATCTCTCTCTTTCTATAATGCATTGGGGAACGTATGAACAGAAATAGAAGTACTTGTCCCCACGGTTAATGGTTTAAGAGAGGAAAAGTAAAAGGGTATGAAAAGGAAATTTAACTAGTAGACTCAACTTGCTGGTGGCTTGTATCATATGCTTTTCTTCGCCATTGGTTAGTACCACTCTTACTTTGTTTAAGTACTACCCTTCTCTAAATAAGAGACTATCTGAAGATAATTTTGGTGGTTTTGAGTCATTCACTGAATTAGATATTATGGCAAATTTTAAGCAGTCTTTAATTCAAATAACGTCTCTACCATATCAAATGCTATTTGGGTAGAATCCTCTTCCCTCTTTTCAAACAGATTCTTTGTGTTTAACTAGTAGCATTCAGTTAATCTATATTGTATTGTTTTTAGAGCTTTATACTCAGCTTTAAAATTTTTGTGTTACTTTTCATATATTTTATTTTTTATTTCTTATTTAGCTCCCAATATGGAGCATATACTAGCAGTTGCCAATGAAGAAGGCTTCGTTAGGTTATATAACACAGAATCACAAGCCAATCGAAAGAAGTGTGTCAAAGGTAAGTCTAGGTCTAAACTTGTTGTTTTAACATTATTCTGAATTCATAAAGCCTCGTGTAAGGTGTTATTTGGATATATTACCAATTATATTCACTTCTTTTTTTTTTTTTTAATTTTTTTTTTTTTTAATGTTTATTTCTGAGACAGAGATAGAGCATGAGTGGGGGAGGGGCAGAGAGAGAGGGAGACACAGAATCCAAAGCAGGCTCCAGGCTCTAAGCTGTCAGCACAGACCCCGACGCGGGGCTCAAACCCACAAACCGTGAGATCATGACCTGAGCTGAAGTCGGTCACTCAACCGACTGAGCCACCCAGGTGCCCCTATTCACTTCTGATTAAGTCTGTTCAGGGACCAGGCCGAAAGTAAATGGTGGACTGCCTTTCTGTCAATATTATTAACTATGGCAATACCTTTACTGAAAGTTTAAAAAACACACACACACACATTTTAGGATTAAAAACAGTTCTTCTTTTAAGAAGTTAAGTCTTTTACACTTAACGTGGTTGGAGGAAACATCACTTTCAAGTATTTATGTTGCCCAAGCATTTCCCAAGGAAAAGTTCTGCTGACCTTAAGAAGCTAATAGTTTGGAACTAGTTAAGTCAAGTGTGGAGATAAATAAAACAGGCTATAAATGATGTAGACGTACAAGGAAAATGCCACAGTGTCAAAAGGAAAGCTTTCGTGTAGTAAAGATGGCAAGGAAGATTTTTCATGAAGTGTAGGATATTTGAGTTGGACTATGGTATTTAAACCAATGGAGGTGGAATAGGACATGCCAGGTGGAGGCAAAAGCATCAGCAGAGCCCTAGAGATAAGAAAGCATAGGCTACAATCAGGGAATAGGGAGTGATCCAGTTTGGTTGGAATAAGATATATGGAGAACAGTGAGAGATAAACCTTGCAACAGAGATAAAGACCAAAGTATGCAGAACCTTGAATGTCAAACTAGTTTAGATTGCATTCAGAGAGCATGATGAAGATTTTTGAACTAGAAATGTTTCAGAAACATTCCATTTTAGAGAGTATAATACTAGTCACCTCATGGAAAGGAATTTGATATCAAATGGTAGTTCTCTATAGTAGTAAAGGGAATGTATAATGTCTGTGTGTACGCAAGTTCTCTTTGGCCCATGGACTGTGGGGTGCTGATGACTGATCTTTTCACAACAGCTTTCAAGAAATTCAGACAGCTATTGATATGGCTACCCCGAACATAGTCTAGACATTTCACATTCACCATTTTCTTTGTTTAGAATGGATGGCTCACTGGAATGCTGTCTTTGATCTGGCCTGGGTTCCTGGTGAACTTAAGCTTGTAAGTGACTTTCATTTTATTGGAATTTGGGTAAACACTGGTAAAGCGTTTCTTTATTAAATTATGATACCTTATTTTTGAAAGGTTACAGCAGCAGGTGATCAAACAGCCAAATTTTGGGATGTAAAAGCTGGTGAGCTGATTGGAACATGCAAAGGTCATCAGTGCAGCCTCAAATCAGTTGCCTTTTCTAAGTTTGAGAAAGGTAGGTTTGTACCTTTCCCCTTTCATGTCCTTAACCTTTATAGTGAGTTAATAAGAAGCTGTGATTGTTTCCTCCCTTTCCCCTGTCAGAGTTGCTACTTTACCTACATAGATGATTGAGAGTCTCATGACTGAAACCCATGAAATAAAGTTGGCTTTTAGTCCCGTTCTTATGGACATTATCTCCAGCTTGTCCCTGTTAAGAATCTTCAGATAATTTTTTTCTATAATCTTGCAGATAAGGTAAATACTTATAAACAGCCACAATACCTCTGTACAACTTTGAGTGTCCTTTAAAATCAAAACCTGTACTGGACACTGGTTAACTCTATTTATAAATTAGATACTTTTTAATTTTAATTAAATGGGGTGTGAAGATAGAGTGGGAAACTTGATAAAATGGGCATGATTCTCTACCTAAAAATTTACTATATAATTACTTTAAATGGCCCAATTCTCTAATATGTTTTCAATTATTTACTCGCAATTGATCTTTCTATATTTATTTTGCTGTTATAATAGAGAAAGAAGATATAAAGAGTGATATAATACAGAACAGTGCTGTAGTAGCTAGGGAAAAACAGGATTGTCTGAATGAGCTCTTCATTTCTGTTCACTTCTTTTCTCCTTCCTCTATTAGTTTCTCACTGAAGTTTTTTTTTTTCTTTTTTTTTAACAAAAAGACCAACAAACAATGATCTCAAAGAAGTGGCTGAACTAATCTGATTTTTACCTCAGTGGTAAAGACAAGCATTGCGGTCTCCTTTATCATTAAGAAATATTCTATTTTTAAAAGGAACATTTTCATTTATTCACATGAGCACTCAGGAAAATCAAACTGAGTTGTTGAGCTGATTTGTACTCAAAAAAATGTCAATTTTAATTGACTGGTTGCTTTTGAGAGCGCAACCTTGAAGAAAAATAAATGGCATAGTTTTTACCTCTAAGTTTTCATTCATACATCTATTGTATAAAGTTAGGTGTTTGTGTTCTGATTTACTACTGTGTCAGAGTTTACTGTGAGTTTATAAAAATAAGAGGAAAATTTACCTTACAAAGTAAATTTATTTAAAGAGTGATAGGAAAGGGAAACACTGTATCTTTTGGTCCCTTCGCTTAATTTCTTTAAAACTCTATACAGTAAGTCTATGCCAATGTGGTCTAGTAGAAAAAAGCACTGTGTTAGAAATTGGGGCTGATGGCTTTTATCATGGCTCCCAGTAGTCTGTAGGTGCTCTAGCATGAATTATCTGGTTGGACACTGCCCCCAAGGCCACATAGTTTGGTTGGTAAACACAGATTAGATTTTAGATCCTTCAGCCAAATGCCTTTGTACAGGGCACACTTTTACAACCATACGTAGAACCCCTGTTGTAATGTGGTTTCTGCCTCTAAACTCTTGGGCGAAGTCATTTTTATTTCCCTGGACTTTCATTTGTTGATATTTTTGTTTTAACAGGCAATTAACTCAGTAGTAGTTAGATGGCAGGCTGTTAGACATACAGAAGGGTCAGACCCCATTTTCAGTTCTTCAGCGTAAGCCTTAGTTACCAGCTGCCTTTGGTTTTCCCTTGCATATATGGTTCAGGGGTCAACCAGAGACTTGTGCTAAATTTAATTTTTTTAATGTTTATTTATTTTTAGAGACAGTATGAGCAGAGGAGAGGCACAGAGAGAGGGAGACACAGAATCTGAAGCAGGCTCCAGGCTCTGAGCTGTCAGCACAGAGCCCGACATGGGGCTCGAACTCACAAGCTGTGAGATCATGACCTGAACCGAAGTCGGAGGCTTAACCGACTGAGCCACCCAGGTGCCCTGTGCTTTAAATTTAAACACAGAATTAGAGTTACCCTTTCTCTGGCTCTCTCTGGAGTTCCCCTCTCACTCTGGCAGCTCTTGTTGCCTCAGTCTCCTTTTCCTAGTTCCTATGGCTTGAAAGATGGCAGATATTTTATTGGCATCTTAGCTGCCTGGTACTGCTCGTGCAACTGTGGTCACCTTCAAGGCAAAACTACAAAAAAACCCGTAATTTAGCCCAGGCCAACCATTTGCTTCAGGTGTAAACTCCCCTCCAAAAATTGCATGTTTTTGTTCATTTTCTAAACAGCCCTCAGGTAGTTGGTTTTTATATTTTGTCCAAAATTTATAGCTAATGCAGGTAAAGATTGGTTCGGTAAGGGCTCACTCTTTCACACAGGAAACAGTCTTTTAGGTTTAGTTTTTAAAGAGTAAAACATTACAGATAAATTGAAGTTCCCCTATGTTCCCTTCTCTAATCCCATTGCCCTTTTTTCTAACCTAGAGGCAACCTCTTGTACCATTTTGTGTAGATCTGGTCCATATTTTAATACTGAGACAGTATAGCTTGGAGATTTGGAGAGTGGGTTCTCGATTTATTCTGCTAAGAATATCTTTATAAGTTACTTATCTTCTCTATGCCTTAGTTTTCTTATCAATAAAATGGGGATAGTAATAACCCCCTAAGAGGGTTGATAACAAGGATTGAGATAACTTGTATAAAGCACATGGGTTAGTGTGTAGCACTTAGTAACCTCTCAGTATATTTTGGTTACTGTTTATCATTATTCTTTCCATAAGCGTACCGTATATAGTGTTTTGTGTGGTTTTAAGAATATTTACACAGAGGGATTGTTCTGTAAAGTGTTTTTTTCAGCATAAACCTTTTGAGTTCTTTGTAATCTTTTCCCTTCACGGCTTTGTTTTCTCTTATTGTTAAGCCATGTATTTTTTTCGATTTTAATCTCCTCTGCCAATTACAGTGTGTAGCATATAATACATGCTCTAGGAAACTTAAATTGAAATGCATGCATTATTGACTGGTTTTGTTAACTTCTTATAAACTATTTCCCCATAGCCGTCTTCTGTACAGGTGGAAGAGATGGCAACATTATGGTCTGGGACACCAGGTGCAACAAAAAAGGTAGCCTAGTTCCATTTTAGTTTTGATAAATGTAGGATCACCCCATACTTACGTTGATTGAATTAGTGGTTTCATATAGTTACCACCAGGGGGCACATGTTCACAATCCCCCATTTCTGCTCACTGTACAAATTCTCATTGTGTTGCAAGTATTACCCTCCATATTTACTTCTGTTGTCTTCTGAACTGCAATAATTTACCTAAACTATTGATGGAATTATTAATACATGGGCTCGCTGGGAGATGATCTTTTAGTTTAAAAATTATTTGGCTTTAAAGAATTGGATTAAACATAATTATGCTCACACTGCCCCCATGATACCATTAAGCAGAATGCAATGATCGTATCTCTGCTTGCTTTTTTAAAAATAACTTATTTTTTTTTAATAGACTATTTTTCAGAGGGCTTTTAGATACACAGCAAAATGGAGCAGAAAATCCAGAATTTTCTCTGTACTGGTCTACTCCCTATCCTTACAGCCTTTCCCACTGTCAGCATCCCACAGCCGAGCTGTGGACATTTGTCAAAATTGATACACCTGCACTGATACATCATTAGTACCCAGTGTCCCTCTGTACTTTACATTAGGGTTCACTCTCGGTATTGTACATTCTGTTGGCTTTGACAAACATATGATGACATGTATCTATAATTATGGTATCATGCAGACTAGTTTCACAACGCTAAAATTCCCCCGTGTTCTGCCTATTCATCCTGACCCTTGGCAACCACTGATCTTTTACTGGCTCCATAGTTTTGCTTCTTTCAGTATGTCATGTAATTGGAATCTTACATATGTAGCCTTTTGAGATTTGCTTCTCTCACTTAATATGTATTTAAGGTTCCTCCATGTCTATTCGTGGCTTGGTAGCTCATTTCTTTTTACCAGTGAATAATATGCCATTGTCTGGATATACCACAGTTTACTTATACATTCATCTCCTGAAAGACATCTTGATTGCTTCTAAGTTTTGGCAATTAGGAATAAAGCTGCTCTAAATATCCCTACGTTTATTTCTTTTTGATATATTATAATCTCACTGAAAGAAATGTAATGCAGTAGCTCCCGGCTTCTTCTTTCACTTTTAGGAATACAGTTTTGGGATCTTATACATAAATGTTATATTCAGCATGGGAATAAAGTTCTGAAACCTAAATCAGTTTGTTCGGAATATCTTTCAGATGGATTTTATAGGCAAGTGAATCAAATCAGTGGAGCTCACAATACCTTAGACAAGCAAACCCCTTCAAAACCTAAGAAGAAACAGAATTCAAAAGGACTTGCTCCTTCTGTGGTAAGGTTTGATAGCTGTGTACCTGTGTGCATCTTAACAGGATAGAATCTCATTTTACAGAACTTCTTGGGCATAAAATAGGAGCTATAGATTAAATGAATGAGAATCTTCATTTCCTCTTGGTATCAGTGGTTTATTGCTTAATACTCAATACCTACAGTACTACAGTAGTAGTTCTCAAACTGTAGGGTGCAACACAGTCACCTGGAAGTATAGTAAAAAGTCATCTTCCTGAGCCTCATCCCTAGAGACCTCCATATGTACACGTATCTAGAGTATAATGTAATTCATTAGAAAAGGGGGGATGGTTTGAAGAAGCATATTAAGTACCTTGATAGAGTTTTCTTTAGGAGGAGGGAATCCCTGTTGTTTTCATAACTACAGGAAATATGTAGGTTTTTAATATTTTTTTAAACATTTGGCAAAATATTAAAACATTGAGACATTTAAGTAGAATATAGTATCTCTGAAAATTTGTAGTCAAAGCTTAAACAATGCCCATAATATACCTTTTCTCTTTCAAAAAAAAAAAAAATCGCCATTTTTTTGGTGGGTCTTATTGTGTTTATTTTGCTAATATTCCTGGTCTGTAGGATTCAAATTAATATGTTAGAGAAATGTGTTTACTAATTAAAATTGTAAACCATGAATAGGACACAGGCATGAGAAGAAACTGACAGGGTTAACGTGATTTTTGGAGGCCAGATGAAGTTAAAATTAGTATCATTTTAGACAATCAGATTCTGAGCCAAGGAAATTTGTTAATGACAATTAGGAGGTAAAACTCTACTGAGCTCCTTTTAATTTTTCAGAGCGTGTAGTCATTTTTTATCCATAATTCTTTAGACACTCCTATATGATAGTTTAGGTAGACGGTGACATTTTACAGATGAAACAGGCACAGGGAAGTTAAATGAGTTTTCTAAGAATACACAGCTTATTAGTAGGGCTGATTTTAAGTAGAACCAGTTTGTTTCTTGAGTACAAGGCAAAGTCAACACTACATACTATAACTTAATGATGTTTAGGTCATTTTCACACAAAATTACTTCTTGGTCAGGATAAATATCTGATTTAGGATTATTGGAAAGGGAAAATTTAGTCTAACTCAGAGTTTGGGTGAGGGGGAAGCCATCATTTTAGCATCTTGGTTTCTTTGTGGTAAAGATTATGATACCCAAAATAGGACTTTCTGCCATTCTTTTTCTGCCTCTGGTGCTGTTAGGATTTCCAGCAGAGTGTTACTGTGGTCCTCTTTCAAGATGAGAATACATTAGTCTCGGCGGGAGCTGTGGATGGGTAAGAGCCTTGCTTCTTTTGATGAGATCTTTTTCATAAACATAGGGAAGTCACCTAGTCCCGTTAAAATTGAATGTGTGTGCTTTTAACTTTCGACGTAGTGAATATCCAGCTGAGAACTACAGATGACACTGAAAAATACCTAGTTAGGACTTTTGCTCAAAAAATTAAATGAGGTAATGTATCACACTGAGCACATTACCTAGCACACGGGAGCATTGTTGGCTGCTATTGCTGTTGTAGAGAAGCTGGATGGGTAGCTCACTTGTCCGTGTGGTAGAATTTAAGCAGTGGGTCTTATTTTGAGGAGTAAGATTTCTGTTATTTTGGATTTTATCTTCTCAGGTTTAGTAATAACCCTAAAAGAAGAAATCTGATTCTGGGTATATAACGGGCATTTCAAGGAGTAATAAGGCCTAATGACTTTCACATACCTACCATCCGTGATTGGTCTGAATGTTTGGTTTTCAAATAAGTTTGTGGTGGGGCGCCTGGGTGGCTCAGTCGGTTAAGCATCCGACTTCGGCTCAGGTCATGATCTCACGGTCCGTGAGTTTGAGCCCCACGTCGGGCTCTCTGCTGACAGCTCAGAGCCTGGAGCCTGTTTCAGATTCTGTGTCTCCCTCTCTCTCTGGCCCTCCCCTGTTCATGCTCTGTCTCTCTCTGTCTCAAAAATAAATAAGTATTTAAAAAAAAAAATAATAAGTTTGTGGTACTTCTTGATTGGTCGCTTTGTTAGAATAAAAATTCTTTGAATGTTTTTTTAAGCACCCTTCTTTGCCCTCTTATTTGCTCATTGTATCTCTGAAGACATCCCTACCTTCGAAACTAATTTAGGATGATGGCTTAATGAACTAGGATTTCTGTTGTCTCTTCTGGACACCAAAACTTGTCTGTGGACCAAATTCTCAGGCACAAATGAAGGATTATCTGAAGGTTATTAGTAATGCTTCTGAATGGCTGTGAAAGCTTGCTGTTTCCAAGGATACTGCCCTTTTATACCAAACTTGGGTTTTTTTCAGGTTGCCTATAAACTAGATGTTGAGGATTAAGACAATTATACCAGTAAGTGAAATGAAGAAATACTTCATTTCACGGGAAAATTTATTTAGATTACTTAAGGATTTATACAGAGAGATAACCATAGGGACAGGGCTTAGTCCTTATGATGTTAGAGGTTACATGCAGAGTGTTAATGGCTTAGGAAGCATTTATTTTGTTTTGTTTCTGAAAACAATGAAACAATGACCATCGGAACCCAACCTTCATCTTCCTTTTCCGCTCCCTTAAAGTAAACTCAAGGTAACCCATCACTGGGTCAGATCACATCTGTTTCCGTTCTGCTTAAGTTGTTAGCCTGACATTGGAAATAACAGTATGAGATAGTTCAATCTGTTTCCCGGTGAGATATCCTCATTACACCTGATTGATGAGCCAGAGGAGTCAGATTAAAAGTCATTTCACATTCAATGTAGTTGAAACTGGTTGGAGTTGGGTGGCTACAAAATAACTTTCTTTACCTTGGTTTTTAGGGTAATCAAAATATGGGATTTACGGAAGAATTATACTGCTTATCGACAGGAACCCATAGCATCCAAGTCTTTTCTGTACCCAGGTAGCAGCACTCGAAAACTAGGTAAGCCTTTTTATAGCCTGTAGGACTTTTTTTAGATGTGCGAGTTTTTGTTAAAATTTTAAAAATAAATATCAAGCTAGTTTTCAGCAACACAGACTTAAAGCTAACATGTCATTGTATCTTTTTGAAATTAGAAAGATAAACACTCTGAAGAATATTTTTGGTTTATATATATTTGGGGGAGGACAAATTCTGATAATCTTGTGGAGTGTTCTTTTTGCCTCCACATTTTCACTTCTGTTCTACTCACTGTCATCAGGACATGCTAACTAAAGTTTCCTTTTTCTAGGATACTCAAGTCTGATTTTGGATTCCACGGGCTCTACTTTATTTGCTAACTGCACAGATGACAACATCTACATGTTCAATATGACTGGATTAAAGACTTCTCCAGGTAAGATCTTAGCAACTTCAAATCTCCTACCCAAAAACTAATATGGAAGTGTTTGTTAATGATAATTTAATATTGGCCTTTTTTCTAAACCAAATCTATGAAGACGTATGAGGACTTTGAGGTCTTTGATTAGTTCTAGTGATGTTTTGATAGATACATTTCCCTGTGGTAATTGCACAAGTAAACAGAATCCTGCTCTCTATGGTGATTTAATTTTATGTTAACGGTGAGTCTTTCCTGAAATTATGTCCCTTTGACTATATTTAGATTTATCTCAATTTTCGTGATACAGAAAGCTGTTCTGCTTAGCTTTTGTCTTGTTTGGGGGTTGTTTGTTAAAATTAGGGGGCTGAAGTTTTTAAGCCCCTAAATAGTTTTTATCTACTCAGCCTCCTTAAATATCTCTAGTTTTCCCCAACCTCGCCTTCTTTTTGTCTTCAAGAAAATTAAAATTGGAATTTGGTGTTCAAAGTTGATACATGACATTTTTTAAAAAGTGAAAATTTCTTAGACATCATCGAAAAGGGTTATTTGGGTTATATAATTTTAAGAATATTATCAATTACTTAGGCAAGCTACATATTCGTAACCTGGTTCTTGCTCAGGTCAGAAACAGACTTTGAATTCTATAACCAATCCCCAAAGTTACCTAGTTCCCATTAAAGTAAGATGTGTTGATAAATAAGGAACCTTAAAATAGTGTAGAATTTAGCTGGGCTCTTACAGAAGTTTCCAAAGACTGCCCCAAGCCATTATTAGGAGTTTGAATTCTATGACAGCTTCACAGTTGGTATTTCTAACACCCTGGATTGGTTCTGGTGTTTGTCTAAACAAGAACAAGATTATTTGGAAAGGGGAAGCGGTATATAACTTCTTTTCCTATTTTCCTGAGTAAAGCCAGAACTTGGATAGCTTTTAATTTAAATAGCCATATAAAATAGACTTTTTAAAATCTTTCTCCAAAAAATAAAAATATAATCCCAATTGTGTTATCAAATATACAAGAGCTCCTTTTTTTAAAAAAAATTTTTAATGTTAATTTTTGAGAGAGAGAGAGAGAGAGAGAGAGAGAGAGTGTGGGGGAGGGGGAGCGAGAGTTGGAGACACAGAATCTGAAGCAGGCTCTAGGCTCCAAGCTGTTAGCACAGAGCCTGACGTGGGGCTCGAACTCACAAGCCGTGAGATCATGACCTGAGCTGAAGTTGGACGCTCAACCAACTAAGCCACCCAACGCCCCACAAGAGCTCTTTTTGTGTCATTTTTTTTTATGGTGTGGCCCTAAAGGGGGGCTTGAGTTTAGTTTGTCCCTCTGTCATCGAACAAATATGCCCAATGCTACTTTACTAATAATTTAGTGACCTTTTTCCTGTGCTCCTAAAATAGTATTAGATAGATAGATAGGTAGATAGATAACGTTCCTTAGAAATTGAGTGACAGATGTGTATGTGACATCTGGTAATTGCTTATCTTTTTCAAAACTTCAGAGGGTCCTGGGGCCCCTGGGTGGCTCAGTCGGTTGGGCGACTGACTTCGGCTCAGGTCGTGATCTCACGGTTTGTGGGTTCGAGCCCCGCATCTGGCTCTGTGCTGACAGCTCAGAGCCTGGAGCCTGCTTCCAATTCTGTGTCTCCCTCTCTCTGTACCTCCCCTGCTCATGCTCTGTCTCTCTCTGACTCTCAAAAAATAAATAAATGTTAATAAAAAAATTTTTTAATTAAAAATACTTCAGAGGGTCCTGGGCTTAATATTTCATTTCCCATGCTTTTAATTCACAATATTTTATTATACTAAGTGATGTTCATAAGGATGACTCTGAACTACTTCAGTAAAGCATTTTCAGAGCCCAAATTATTAATTTAAATTAAGCTAATCAAAGCCAATACAGGTTTAAGGATTTTTCAAAAGGTTTGAAGCGTTTACAGTGTACATTATTAGACCAGCAGAGGGCAGTAAACACTTACTGGTTTAGTGAGAAATTTGGTCTGTAGTTTTCCATTCATAGTTCGAGTTGAAAAAAATAAATATAGTTTTGGAGTTGGATTCAGAACAAAGGAGGCTATTTATTTTGTGAGGATTTATCCATCATAATAGGTGAAAAGAAAATTATATCTGAATTGATTCACATTCTACTTCCACATTGAGAGTGTTGCAGTGGAAACTATTTAATATGTAGGCTTTTTCTTGAAAAGCAAAAACTACAAGATCTTTTTCCAGTTTTATTCTGGTAAAAGGAAGAGGTTTCTATGACCACTTAAGGAAAGCTATTAAGTCCCTTAATAATTCCTATTTCCTTTCTGTTAGAAGATTGGAGTGAATTTTTTTTCCTGTTTATATGTATCCTTAAATTCTCCAGTAAGTGAGATTATTTTTCTTATATTTCCTATTAGTGTTCTCATACCAGAGGCCTCAGGTTTTGGTCTGAGGGTAGAAGAAACTGTCAAGCACATTGTGCTAGATTAGATTACTTGCCCTTTTACCACAGGTAGTAAGAAGTCTAAACCTGAAGGCTAAAACTAACCTAGTTGGAGTATCTTACGTGTGAACATATAGTTTACCCCACTAGCTTTTTCTTTCCAGCCTTTTTAAAGTGTGGAATTAAAAAGACTCCTACAAAAAAATTAAGATAGATTCCTACATCCCAAATGACCTGTCCCTAAATCTTAACTCTTTCCACTGATTACTGCTTATTCATGCAACAAATGTTTGAAAATCTACTCTGTTCAAAGCACTGTGAGGTCTAGTGAGGAAAGAATAAAATAGGAAATTTGTCCTTGAGATTTGAAGTCTTAGAGGAAGAAGGACCAATGTATTATACAATGGAAAAGCCCTTCCTCAGGGTGGGGAAAGAGGGGTCTAATAAAGGCATTTAACTAAAAGAGTGGAAACTGGTTCCATTCTTCTTAGGAATGTTTTTCATCACTTTCTCTTCTATAGCCAGCTCTATACCAAGTATTTGGGCTTAGGTCATGAGAGTGCGTCTAATATAAAACCTCTCTCTGAGACTTCCTATACTTTTGTGACAATGTCCAATTCCTTTTAATTTAGTGAAAATAGCTTGACTATCTGTTTCAATATTCAATAGTCAATACACTAATAAAACTTGTTAGAACATTTATACTGTCTGCATTTATTTGAATACTGGAAATAATAAGAACCAAGTAATTTTATTTTTTCCCCCTCTGGCAGTGGCTATCTTCAATGGACATCAAAACTCTACCTTCTATGTTAAATCCTGTCTTAGTCCAGATGACCAGTTTTTAGTCAGTGGCTCAAGTGATGAAGCTGCCTACATCTGGAAGGTAAGTTGCCAAACTTCCCTCACAAATGTGAGACTAAAGTGTTCTTACAAATATTTTTTCTAAGATGAGCAAGTTGAATGCAAACATGTACTGTTAACTTTCTTTACATCAGATGTTCAATACAAGTTGCTTCTTGCTTCTTAACATAGCCAAACCTCTCTCTGTCAGAATATAACACACTTTCATGGCCAGAGCTGCTCAGAAATGACAATCCATGTCCTCCAGGAGTTTCACAGATTATCAGGAAATTGAGAATTCAGAAGACCGGAGAGAGTCTTAACTACTTTGTCCTACTTCCTGGAAAAACACGTTGGACTGCCTTTCTGCCTTGATCATGAGATCAAGCCCCATGTCAGGCTCTGCGCTGAGCGTGGAGCTTCCTTGGGATTCTCTTTCTCCCTCTCTCTCTGCCTCTCCCCTGCTTGCACACACACTCTCTCTCAAAATAAATAAATAAAAATTTTTTAGAAATATCTTCAAAATACAGTGTTTTAATCCCCAGGATCCTATACTCAAATTAACCATAGAGCCTTACACAAAACACTCAAAAATATTTGTATGGCAATTGTATCCTTTACTCTTTCATAAGTGTTCAATCTTAAGAACAGAATAGAAGATTAGAATAGAATAGATGCTTTATCAAGTTTATATATATATATACATTTTAAGTTTATTATTTTGAGAGAGAGAGAGAGAGAGAGTGCGGGGGAGGGACAGAGAGAGAGGGAAAGAGAGAATCTAAATCCCAAGCAGGCGCTGCACTACAGTCAGCACAGAGCCCAAAGCGGGGCTCAAACTCACAAACCGTGAGATTCACGCCCTGAGCTAAAATCAAGAGTCAGACGCTTAACCAGCTGAGCTGTCCAGGTGCTTCTCACTTTTGTATATATTTAATAGCATTATTTAATTTTTTTATTTTACTGATTTCCCATTTCACAAGTTTATAATATTTTTTTACTTTTTTTTTTTTTTTTTTTTTTAATGTTTATTTGTTTTTGAGAGACTGAGAGAGCATGAGCAGGGGAGGGGCAGAGAGAGAGGGAGACGCAGAATCCGAGGCAGGCTCCAGGCTCTGAGCTGTCAGCACACAGCCTGACACAGGGCTCTACCTCATGAATTGTGAGATCATGACCTGGGCTGAGGTCGGACACTTAACTGACTGAGCCACCCAGGTGCCCCAATATTTTTTTACTTTTTAAATAACAATGATACCTAAGTGACTACTATAAGCTAAGAAATTTAAAGCTGCTGGGGTCATCTGGGTGGCTCAGTCCATTAAGCGCCTGACTTCAGCTCCAGTCATGATCTTGTGGTTCGTGAGTTCAAGCCCCAAGTTGGCTCTGTGCTGACAGCGTAGAGCCTGCTTCGGATCTCCTCTCTCTCTCTCTCTCTCTCTCTCTCTCTCTCTCTCTCTCTGTGTCTCTAAAAAATAAACATTAAAAAATATATTAAAAAGAAATTTAAAGCTTTCCATTTGACATTAGTGGAGAAAACTGAAATACTACACAAGTAGCACTTGCTGACCACTGAAAAGTAGCTCTTGTGGGACTAATTAATTATAGAAGTGTCTGGGAGTTCAGAGAAATAAGAGTAATGTGGCATTGTTTTCCTAGGGCTAGAAATTATCTTCTAGGTTGCCCTGTAATATCATAAATGTCCCTGACATTGGTGAATTAAATGATCAGAATTCACACATTTTGGATCTTAGAGTCATAATGTCTCAAACTTCATAGACCCAGATTCAATGTTATCAAATCCCTTCTTAGGAGGCAATTACATCATTCGTAAGTCCTGCCAACCTATAGGAAGTCTTATCTTTAATGTTGGCTTAGGACAGGGTAGAATCTGTCAGGTATGAAGGATAATTCTTCAGCTTAATTTCATCTGGTCCTGGGGGACACACTAAAAAATGATTTCTCTGAATACCTAGAAGTACAAAAATGCAACACTACCTTAAGAGTTTTTAGTCACAATATCCTAGATGGTCACATGGTGGAGACGTTGTTCTATCCAAGTTGCTTTTGTGTTGTACTTGCCTCTTTTCCTACAAGCACGTTTCTTTTTTTTATTTATTGTATTTTTATTTTTTTTTAATGTTTATTTATTTTTGAGAGACAGAGCATGAGCAGGGGAGGCGGGGAGAGAGAGAGGGAAACACAGAATCTGAAGCAGGCTCCAGGCTCTGAGCTGTCAGCACAGAGCCCAAAGCAGGGTTGAACTCACAAGCTGTGAGATCATGACCTAAGCCAAAGTTGGATGCTTAACCGACCAAGCCCCCCAGGCACCCCTACTTATTGTATTTTTAAATGAAAATTTGCTTGTAAAATATATGCTTGAGACCCTGATTCATAAGAGTTTTTACTTAGTTTCTTGTCTGTAAAATTTTCTGATACAAGTTTTAAACTTTGATGATATAGGTTAGCAACACTAATGCTTTCTTCTAATATTTTAAGTTTTGAGTTTCAAATTTGGTCTTAATGCTTATTTTTCTTTTTGTTTTCCCTTTCTCCTTCTCTCACTATCTTATCTCCATTCCTTTTTCTATTTGACTTCCAACTTAGCAGAAAGATTTTATTCCTACCAAAGTCTGTATCTTTTTAAGTTTTTTAATTCCTTAAAAGAAAAGTACACATACAAAAAAGCATAATAAAAGATTATGCAAAAAATACTTAATGCACTGATCATTACTAAAAATCTTTTAAAATAAGTTTTTTATTACATATATGTAATTATGCATGTAATTGTATATTATACATGGGTGTATGTGTTTACAGATATATTTTATTGTCGATTCTATTTCCTTTAGTACACAAACTGTTTTGTTTCGTTTCAGGGAATAAGGGTGGAGGTATAGTTTCTTTAGAGACATGCAGTAAAGATACTTGACTGTTGTTAGTAACCCATTTTCAGATGTCTACTCAGTGGCTATCACATACATGGGTGACCCTTTCTAAATTCCTAGGCAGGGTCACATGTCAGTGCTGAATGATGTGGTTCAGACATGATGTTCTCCTGCCTGTCCACACATAACTCAATGTGCAGGCTCTGATATTTGAGATCCTGGCAAGCTTACTGCTCCTAAAATTGAATTTGCCTAGTGACGTGGCTCAGTTTCTCTTTTCCATGATTAAAAAATAAGATGGGGGTGTAGTTTAAAACCATTCCATGCAAGCTGAGTATCCAGGCTGTTAGGTTATCTTATAGCTCTGCTGTGTTTCCAGCAGTCAGAATTCCTTCAAGTGTTGGGATTTTTTCTATGGTAAAAAGCCCATGGGCACAAGAAAACAGTGAAATAAAGGAGTTCCAGATCTTAAGACAGAAGAGAATAGCCTTCTAATCTTTACCACTGCTCAGCAAAGGGGAGATATAATATATAGTTAGGCTCTCTGATACTGAGGCCCAAGACTTCAAAAATACAGTTAATATATTTTTTTCTTTTTAATTTCTTATCCCTCACCTCCTTTTCCTGGTTCATTTCTGTTATAGCCGCTGAATAGTATTGAAGTGGTTATAAATAAACTCATTTGGCACAGTCAGTTCTACCGCTGACTGGCGAAACATTGAGCCTGACACTTTAGGAAGTGTAAATGATCTCATGGCAGAAATAAAGATGAGATTTGGTTTCTCACTGGGCATAGTAAGGAGATTTTGGGGGGAAAGGTGCTCATCTTTTTTACATGTTTAAGGATACAAAATGTTTATTACATGCATAGCTTAGAGCCAGTTCTTTCTACCTGTTGCGTTTATAGTTCCAGGAGTTTTACCACGGGGACTCTTCATGCCTTGAAGCAAAGTCTGTATAACAGCTAGAATATGTAAGAGAGGGCAGTTTTCCATGGTTTGACCCTCTCCAGGATGCACAGGTGTAAATGTCTCTTGGACTTAGTTTCCTCTTCCTACTTAAAAATAGAGAGAGGCTTTTAAAAAAATGAAATCATGTAAAGGCAGTAATGTTTTATAAAAATGAAGTGACCATAAATAAAAACTTACTTGAATAAAAAGGAAGGATTTAAAAACAACTTGAGCTTCACCAGAGGACATTTTATCTCCTTTGAGTAGTCAGCAAGGGTACTATACCACGCTAGTATAGTCCTAAACTGTGAAAGCGCTTGTAACTACCATTCAGATAAACTTGCTGGACAGTACCTCTCATTTCAGCCTACCTCATGTCCTTCTCTCCAATTTTTTTTTTGTTGAGATAGAATTCATAGGATATAAGGTTCATCATTTTAGTTATTTGTCAATGTACAGTTCAGGGATTTTGAGTATAATCACAATATCGTGCAACCACCATCACTATTCATTCCCAGATGTTTTCATTACTCCAAAACGAAACACTGTACCTTTTAATAAGAGTCTCTCTCTGTTCTTCCCTGCCTTCGGCCTCTGGCAAGCACTAACCTCTCTTCTGTCTATGGTTTTGCCTCTTCTGGACATATCCTACACATAGAGTCACACAGTGTTTTCAAGATTCATCATGTTGTTGCAGGTATCAGTACTCCATTCCTTTTTATGGCTGAGTATTCACTGTATGTATTGACCACATTTTACTTATGCATTTATTAGTTGGTAGATATTTGAATTCTTTCACTTTTTTGGCTTTATGAATAAAGCACCTATGAGCGTTCAGGTACAAGTGTTTGAACATACATTTTCAGCTCTTCTGTGTGTATATCTAAGAATATAAGTGCTGGGTCGTCTAGTAATTAATTCTATGTTTAACTTTTTGAGGAACCTTCTCCCCCCACGTTTGAAGCTATGTAAAGTGCCTGGCTCAACAAATGCTGACTTTTATTGTCATTATTATTCCTATCTTACCAGTTTGTAAAAAGTTTTTCCAAGGGATCTTTTGTTTTTTCTCTTAGATCCTATAGGTAAATGCAAAAATGTACATGGATTCTATTGGCGGATATTTGTTTGTTTTTTAATTTATTTTAATCCTTTGTATACACGTTTAGGTTTCCTTAGGTATTATAATGCCTAGGAAATTGAAGAAGAGCCAGTATCATGAAATGACAAGCTAGAGGCCATAAGCAGAGTAAACCAATGCAGTAGAGTAATGTGTTCCTACCAGGGAGGGTCAAAAGAACATTAGGGTTTTCTCTCCCTTTTAATTTGCTGCTACCCATCCTGCTTAGGCCTTGGGTGAAGAGAAACTTAATGGGCTGGGGCCATCCCAAAGAGAGAAGGGTGGAGAATTTCTGTGACTCCTGAAATGAAAGTCTTTTCTAAAATATGCTACCTTGTGAGAGAATGAGTTATTGCTCTCTGTGCCATTGTAGGAGGCAGAAAGTGAGATCCTTTTTGTTAATACTCAGGAAAAAGCTTTTTCTGTGAAACTCTAATTAACCCAGCAAGGCAAATTAGACTCTGTTCTTTCTCTTCTTTTGCTTTTTGAATCATTACCTGTGCCATTTAACCCAAGAGAGGAGTAGTAATGATTGAGTTGGAGAACCTTATGAATCAGTGTGTTGAATATCTTCACTACAATTGAAGGAAATCTATTAAGTTTACTTAGTCATTCTTGCAAATATTCTTTCCAGAGTCGCCTCCACTTTCTTCATACAGATGAACAATGATTCAGAGCCTTGGGAAAATGAAAAGGGAATAATTTCTCTTTTTCAAACACATGTGCTAATAATAGTTAAATGAGTTTGTGCCATATTGTGCTGATTAATTCCCATGGCCTCTGAAAGGGATTGACAGCTCTCGAATGAATCAACTGTCAAACGCAGATCACTAATGGCATCCAGCGAGGGGGGGATTCTGATCCTTAGTCATGTGTGTTGTACTGCATAATATGACCCTTGATTCATTAAAACATAGCAGAACTTAACTGAAAATTCAAGAGTTCTTTAATCAAATTAACCAAAATGAAATTGTAAAAGATTCTTTTTTTCTAAAAAGGATACCAAAGTGCCATGTAAAAGTATATGGTTTATAGTCCTTCAAAATGCAGGGATGACTTTGGTAAAAATCAGTGAGTCTTTTGGATGAAAGACTGTCCTCTTGTCGCAGGAGAACTGGTAGTATGTCTGAGATGCCTTCAGGGTTTAGTTAATGCAGTATTCCCAGAAGTCACTGATTAGAGAAGATCTGAAAATGCCTAGGCTATGTAAAAACAGGGCTCCCTTGAAGTGCACACTACCTAGCAGCTGAACCCCATCCTTGCAGAAAGTTACCAGCTAAGAAGTGAGGAAAAATGTCATTCTTGAATTTTAGTCAAAATATATATAGATAGTTAGGTAGTCCTGTCCTGGTATCTGAGTTCATATCTGTTTTCTCAGATCGGTGGCAGAAATATTTTGCCCATTGGAACTCTTTTCTGAGCTATAACTAGGCATACTTAAGAGACGTTTGGTAACAAAGCTATCTAAGGCACAAATATGGAGAGATTCAAAGGCTCTATCTGGAAGACCTAGCACTGCTCTGCTGACTTGTTTTTTTCTTTTTTTGATGGTGTAATAGGTCTCCACACCCTGGCATCCTCCTACGGTACTCCAGGGTCACTCTCAAGAGGTCACATCTGTGTGCTGGTGTCCATCAGACTTCACAAAGGTTTGTAAATAAATCTCTGTAGTTGATTTAAAAAGTGGATCACAGATTTGTAGATTTTCCCAAGGTTATTTTGAGTGTTATACAGACTTCAATGTTTAAATAGAGATCGAAAGAACTAGAGGCCATCCAGGATCTATGTCAGCATTAATCATACACATTCTACTTTTCTCTACCAGTAGAGAAACTTACACTAAAGAATAAGAATGGATTTCTTGATTCCTTGGAAGTCATTGTTTTCCTAAACATAGAATTAAGTTTTCAACGTCATTAAATTTTATCCGAAACTCTAAAGTAAAAAGAAAATTTTAAGGTGAAAAAACTAGTTTTATTAACTATCTACATATTATCAATGTGACATATTAAAGGTAACATCTCGACTGTTCTTCACAATCCAATTTAGTGTTCACATGCCTAAACAATGCTTGCTGTGAAGTCTTCATGTGCTAGGTTATCTATAGCAAAACTACATAAGTAGCTCTAAAATGTTTTAGACATTTCTCACTTAAAAAAAAAAAAATTTAACAGTAATACTTAAAAACAAAATCCTGAAATGTGGAAAGACCAGAAACATAATCATAATCTTTATGTACATGTAGGGCTTTCATACAATAGCAGCCCAAGTTCCAGTCACTCTCCTGGCCTGTACTTCCCCTGGTCTTTGGGTTATTGGGATTTACAAGAAATATCACTTCTGTGGAGATCTCCCCTTTCACGTATGAAGTTTTGAGGTTTTGTTCCCATCTGTTTTTTATCTTCCAGAAACTTTTTATGGTCTGCTCTACTCAAGGCATCTCTGCTAGCTTTCCAGTACTGCTGTGGATTTCTTTTTATTTCTGTATCCCTATATAACCATTTCTGTGGTCAGCCTCGTGATAGGCCTTTTTTTTTTTTTTAACTTAATCGTTTTAATCACCAGTAATTATATCCCAATGACATTTTCCTTCTGAGATTCCATGTAACTTGCAGTGAAATATCTGCTTTTAACATATTTTCTATTTTGTAGAATTGGGATAGTTTTTTAATTTTTCAGTTATTTATGTCATCTTTTTTCAACCACCATATATTGTCCTCATGTATATGCACAGGAAGGACTCCTAGGAAATGACAAGGCTGTTTACCTATACTCATCTAGTGACAACCCTTTTAAAAGTTTTTTTTAAATAATTTTGCTCCTAGGGGCACCTGGGTGGCTCAGTCGGTTAAGTGTCCGAGTGTCCGACTTTGTCTCAGGTCATGATCTCATGGCTCTTGGGTTCAAGCCTCACGTCGGGCTCTGTGCTGACAGCTCAGAGCCTGGAGCCTGCTTTGGATTCTGTGCCTCCCTCTCCCTTTCTTCCCCTCCCCTGCTCATGCTCTGTCTCTCTCTGTCTCTCAAAAGTAAATAAACATTAAAATAAAATAAAATAAGATAAGATAAGATAAAATAAAATAAAATAAAATAAAATAATTTTGCTCCCAGCCTAGAGTTAGGAAGGTAAGTATGGTATAAAAACAAAAGGTTCTAGCCTCTGAAATTGGAAAAACATAATATTTCAGTTCTAGCTTTGCCACTTAATTGTGATGACATTGGGCAAACAACTTTATTCTAATCTGCAGATGAGGTTATTTGAGTTCAAGGTTTTTTACATTGTGAGTATTAAACAAGTTAAAAAATGTAAATTGTCAGATGCACAGTAGGTGCTCTGGAACTAATAACTCTTATTAATAGACCGTAGAGTAACTGGGGATTCCAGGCATTTCTTGTTGAGCAGTTAAATATGTGTGTCTTCTTTTGGCCTCCCAGTAAGGAAAGGAAAAAGCTGCCAGTCTCTTGGGGGCCAAGACTTAAGAGAACGTGTGTTCTTTTTTTCTCTCTCTTTAGTGACTGAAATAGAGAAATTATATAAACAAATGCTGGGGAACAGCTCTGGTACCAGTGGCCATTTGCCACAAGCTCTTCAGGCTGGACTTTCTCTGCCATAAAAGGCTGGGACCAAGATCGGGAATGGTCAGATATTTTTAAAGGGGCAAAGGTTATTTTTAACTTCTTTCAGCCTAGTGAACTTGTTGTTTTCCCAGATCGCTCCTTTACCTATTTAAAAAGAATCTCAAAGGAATGGTTTCATTCTACTTGTCACAGCTTCCTAGAGTCCTGAACTAAGCCTGATCTTGGAAATGATCCCATTACTTTAGCAGTAAGCCAGATCATGTATAATTCAGAAGAAAGTGGTAGAAATTGAATGGTGACATGTACTGGTTTATCACTTAAGAGGGAGAGTAAAAAAGGTATTATAATTATATATGTCATAGTCCTATAGAAAGTTATAAAGATAATGACTAGCCCAAGTTTTTAAGGCAAAAATGAAATGAACTTGGTTTTATAGTATGGCATTAGGTCAGGTAATAAATGACTGGTAATGAAAGACATACCAGCAGAATTATTAAGAAACTATAGAGAGTCCTTTGGAAATCTGGAGTGATTCCTGAAAGCAAAGAATGGAAGTATATGATTTTTCAGATATCATTTTCTATATCCTGGTGTGTCAGACAGAATAATTCTCCTTATGAGTCCTTAAGATCTACAAAATTTTTCCTTTGTTGTAAGTCTTTGATTGAAACTTCTTGACTCCCTTCCTGGTTCTCACTAGATTGCTACCTGCTCTGATGACAATACACTGAAAATCTGGCGTTTGAATAGAGGCTTAGAGGAGAAATCAGGAGGAGATAAGCTCTCCATAGTGGGTTGGGCATCTCAGAAGAAAAAAGAGGCGAGAGCTGACCTAGGTAAGGATCCCATGCATTTTTCTAAGTTGTTCATGGTTTAATTGGTTTCATTCTACAGTACAGAGTGATAAGCTAGATTTCATCTTGTCTTGGTATATTTTTAAAGGAAAGCACCATCTTTTTGACATTCATTCTTTTCAATACATATTTTCTGAGCACTACTATGTTTATCATCTATACGAAGCACTGGAATCCAGTGGTGGATTTATTTTCAAAATTTTTATTGAACATTTACTATGTGCCAGGCACTGTTCTGAGTTGCTGGAGATTTAGCAATGAACAAAAGAATCAAAAAACCCAAAGACATAAACGAAGCTTACAGATTAGTATGAGCGGCATAGAAACAAGTTAAAGTAAAATATGTACTATGTCAAATCATGAGTACTTGAGAAAAAAAAAAGAACACTGGGAAATTAGGTGCCCAGGGAGGTCTAAATGTTTAGATGACATTTGAGTAAAAGAAGTGAAATAGTGAGCCACGTGGACATTTTGAAGAACATTCCAGGCAGACAAGTGCAAAAGCCCTAAAGTAGGAGCAGGCCTGACATATTTTTTTGTTCCTTGAAGGGGCTAATATGGCTATAGCCCCTGTGGCTGGTGCAAGCTAAGGAGAGAGGGAGGGCAATAGTAATGGGAAATGAGGTTCTTCTACAATTTGGCTTTTATTCTGACAGACAAAAAGCTATTGCAGGGTATTAAATAGACGAGTATCATGATCTGACTTTGCTTGATCATTCTTACTCCTGTGTTGAAAACAAATCGTAAAGGGAGCAGTATAAAAGCTGGAAGCTAATTTTAATGTCGTTTTGAAATAATCCAGGAAGCCATGATGGTGACTTGGACAGAGGGGTAGCAAAAGATATGGTAAGAAGTCTTCAAATTCTGGATATATGTACAAGGTGGAGCCAACAGAATATGGTGTGGAATCAGATGTGGGATGTAAGGGAGAATTACTAAGGATGACTTCAGAGCTTAGGGCTTGTAAAACTAGAAGAAGGGAATTGCCATTGACCTAAACAGGAATCACTGCAGAAGGAACAGGTTTGGGAGGGAATAGCAGAAGTTCCCTTTGGGTATTTGTTTGATATGATTATTAGACATTCAAATGGAGATGTCAGAGAGGCAGTTAGATGTTAATTTTGCAGTTTGGGGCTAAAGCTATAAATTTGGGGTCCATCATCATAGAGCAAGGAAGCTATAGCTAAGGTAGAGAATAGGTCTGGGGTCTGAGCCTTGGAACACCCCAATGTTTAGAGATTAGAGAGGTGAAGAAACAGACACAACCAGAGAAGTTAGAGAAGAAACCAGGAGAGTACTGTATTTTGGGACCCAAGTAAGTAATGGAGAGGGGGGTCCATTTGGTCAAACGTTTTTAGCATTCCACGTAAGACAAGGACTGAAATGACCTTTGGATTTGGCAGTGTGGGGATTATTTGGTGACTTCCATGAGAGCAATTTTGGTGGAGTGTCATGGTCTGATGGATGTTCAGGAGGATCAGAGAAGAGAACTTGGAGACTACAAGTATAGAAGGCTCTATCAAGGAGTTTTGCTAGAAAGGAAAGGAGAGAAATAAAGTGGTGGCTGAAGGAAGAAGAAGCATTTGTTTGTTTTGTTTTAATAGGAATATAGCATTTTGGAGTACCTGGGTGGCTCGGTCAGTTAAGCGTCGGACTTTGGCCCAGGTCATGATCTCACACTCCGTGAGTTCAAGCCCCATGTTGGGCTCTGTGCTGACAGTGAAGAGTCTGGTTAAGATTCATTTTCTCTCTCTCTCTCTCTCTCTCTCTCTCTCTGTCCCTCCCCCTCTCCTCCACTCTTGCTTGCACTCTGTCTCTCAAAAGTAAATGTTTAAAAAAAAATTTATTTAAGCAGTGTAGCATTTTGTATGTGATTGGAAGGATCCTATAGAGAGAGAAACTTGATGCAGGGAAATTTACTAGAGCAGTGTTCTCAAGTAAGTGTGAAGGGATGGTATCAAATTCACAAGTAGAAGGGTAGGACTTTGCTAAGAGTGTGGATAGTTCATCCATAATAATTAGAGAGAAGGTGGAACATACAGGCACAGTGAAGGTAGGTCAGAACCTATGGAAGTTGATAGCTTCTATTTTCTTAGTAAGATAGGAATCAGGATCATCAACTGAAAATAAGGGTAAGGGAGGAAGTGGTTGAGATTTGAGGAGAGATAAGTGAGTCTGAAATAGTCACGCAGAGAAAAGAAAAGAAAGTGGACCAGGGAAATAC
The DNA here is from genome assembly GCF_024362965.1 of Panthera pardus. NCBI lineage: Eukaryota > Metazoa > Chordata > Mammalia > Carnivora > Felidae > Panthera > Panthera pardus. Next base: position 37,800,422 of record NW_026526777.1, read on the forward strand.
GGTTGTTGGGCAGTGGGTCAACTTGAGGCTAGTGGTCATGAATTGCAAGTGAGCAGTGTCTAATGGTTGTCTGCTGCCCAGGTACAGATACACTATAGGTGCGGAGTTGCATTTAACCAGAGGTGTGGTTTAAATCCACAAGTGTAAAGTGAGAGGAGGGCCAAGGAAGTTGAGGGTAGATATGAGAGGATGGTTGTAATGGTTGACTGCAGGATTTAAACTGGGTAAGGAAGGAAGTGAGCATAAAGTGGCACTAGGGGATAGTGTCAAAGTGGGAAGATAAATGAATTGAGGATCCCCTAGAGATGAGGGATTTTGGAGATTGATCACTAAAGTGAACTGTTACATAGGTGGTGGTTGAAACTGAGATAACAGGATTTGCAGATTGGTAGTAATAAGGTCAAGGAGTAAGTGGCTTGAGTGAATTAAAGGACAAGGCTATAGAAACCAAGGCATTGGAAAGACCATGTATGTGGATTTTGTAATAACCATGAATTGACAGAGACAGTATTGAAGAGAGTGATAGTACACCAAGAGCAAAACTCTTCCAAGCACTGGACCAGCCAGAGGGGATTCTCATGTTATCAACAGATATATAGTAGTAAGCTGGAAATTCAAGCTTAAAGATTCATTTTACCTTAACCATCAAGGCCTAAGCTAATGGGGAATTGAAGATGAGACCGAATATATGCCCATTTTTCTAATGACTTAGTTCTTTAGTCTCTTAAAAGATGCTATAAGCAGAACTGGATTCCAAGGGAGGGTCTTTTACTTGTAGGTCTGCTTTAGTAAAGCCTTTGATGCCTTTATTTTTTAGTTTTTAGTGTTTCCTCTCTTTAAAAAAATTTTTCTTTTATTAGTATTATATAAGTTTAAAAAGCCAGCGAGTCCTTCAACAGTGAACGAGATAAACAGTCCCCAGATGCCCTGCCCCATAGTTCCCTTTTCTCAGGGACAGCCACTCTCAAATCTTCTAGCTGATTCTTTGATATGTGTGTCTATATCTCTAAATAGTATTTGTGCATTTCTGTTTCTTTTGATTTTTGTTTTCTTTTGTTTTCAACTTTATCTACTGACGTCTCACTTTGTGAGATGAGGATTTCGCTCTGTGTCCCCACCATTACCAAGCCTCTGCATGCTCCGCATTCCCCTATCTTCCCAATACAGGATCATAATTTTGGTTTGAACAGGAGTTAGCTTTTTGTTTTTGGTGTTTTTCTATTCAGAAGGGAGTTAGATAGTAAACTGCTGTTACTTTTTACTTCCTGAACTTTTTTTCCCCCTTGAGGCTCTTTTTTTTTTTTTTTTTTTTTTTTAAGAGACTTGTCAAGATGTATTTACCTACCATAAGTCCACCCATTTAAAGTATACAGTGCAGTGGCCTTTAGTATATTGAGTTAGGCAGTCATCAACACAATCTCATTCTAGAGTATTTTCATTATCCAAAATGAGGGTCCCAATTTCCCTATATCTTTATCAGCACTTGTTATTGTCTAATTAATTACAGCCCTCCTAGTGAATGTGAAGTGGTATCCATTGTGGTTTAGATTTGAATTTCCCTAATGGCTAACAATATTGAGCATTTTTTCCTGTGCTTATTATTTGCCATTTGTATATTTTCTTTGGAGAAATGCCTCTGCACATCTTTTGCCCAAATTTTAATTGGACTATTTGTCTTTTTAATGTTGAGTTGTAAGTGTTCTTTATATACTCTGGATATAAGCCCTTTGTCATATAACGATTTGCAAATATTCTCTTATTCTGTAGGTTGTCTTTTTACTTCCCTAATGATGTCCTTTGACACAAAATTTTCTAATTCTGATGAAATCCAACTTACCTGTTTTATCCTTTGTCAATTAGTGCTTTTGATGTTGTATCTAAGAAACCATTTCTTAACCCAAGGTCACAAAGAGATTTTTAGTTTTAAGCCATCTGGTCCATTTTGTGTTTGTTTTTGTGTACGATGTAAGATAAGGATCTAAATTCATTCTTTTATACATGGATATCCAGGTTTCTCAGTATCTTTTTTTTTTTTTTAATTTCTTTAACGTTTTTTATTTATTTTTGAGACAGAGAGAGACAGAGCATGGACGGGGGAGGGGCAGAGAGAGAGGGAGACACAGAATCGGAAGCAAGCTCCAGGCTCTGAGCCATCAGCCCAGAGCCTGACACGGGGCTCGAACTCACGGACCGCGAGATCGTGACCTGAGCTGAAGTCGGACGCTTAACCGACTGAGCCACCCAGGCGCCCCTCTCAGTATCATTTTTAACAGAGACTATTCTTTACTCCATTAAATTATTTTCATACCCTTGCCAAAAATCAATTGACCATAAATGTAAGGATTTATTTCTAGATTCTCATTCTGTTCCATTGATGTATATGTCTATCCTTAGGCTGATACTACATTGTCTTGATTACTATAGCTTTGTAGCAAGTTTTTGAAATTGGAAACTCTGGGTCCCCCAATTTTCTTCTTTTTCAAGATTATTTTGGTTATTCTTGGTCACTTGTATTTCTATACAGATACTAGAACCAGCTTGTCAATTTCTACAAAATAGTTCCCTGAGATTTTGATAGGCATTATATCAAATCTATAGTTCAGTTTGGGGAATACTGCCATCTTAAAGATGTGTTAACTTTTGTGATCCGTGAACATAGATGTCTATCAGCTGCCTTGTCTTTATATTTACTTATCTATCCCTAATTTGGGAAAACAAAAAAGAGAAGAATCATGTGTTTCTACCACTCACAAATAATTTTAATTAACATTTTAACTTATTTTTGAGATTTTCCTCCTTTTCCACAGAGATTCTTATTAATAGAATCATGTTTATACTGTAAATACATTTGGATTTCTTGGGGATGTCTTCCCTGAACATGATGTTCTAAGCACTTTCTGTGTTATCTTTTTAGCAAAATATTTAAAATAGTCCACTGAGTAAATGTTCCACAGTTTATCTAGCTATTCTCTCGTAGTTGGACATTTTGTTTCCAAAATTTTGTGAAACTTTTTTCTGAATTTAGGGTTCCCTCATCCCATTAAAATAGATTCCCAGAGGTGGCATTTCTATGTTAATTGCTGTAACCATTTTAAGAGTATTAATGAAAAGTGAAGTTGCTTTTAATTATTTTTAGTGTATCATTAATTATTCTTGGTTTTGGAAGCCAAGTCACAAAAAGAGTTATACATGTTGACCAAGTTTGGACCATAATAATAGCGACCACATTCAGCCATTATTGAGTAGGAGACAATCTAAAGACCCACTTGGATTATCTTACTTAGTTTCCCGAACAGCCGAAACTAAAGCTCAAGGAAGTTAGGTTCGCCTAAGATCCCGCACAGCTGTGAAGTTTGTAGTAGAACCAGACTTCAAACACTTGCAGTCTGGTTTTAGAGTGCGTGCTTGGTCTGTGCTGACAGCTCAGAGCCTGGAGCCTGCTTCAGATTCTTTATCTCCCTCTCTGTCTCTGCCCTTTCCTCACCCACACTCTGTCTCTCCTTTTCTTAAAAAATAAATACACATTTAGAGTGCATGCTTGGAAGCACTCTCCAGTACTGCCTCCTTTAAAACCCAACACAGGAAAGCATAGTTCAAGTTAAGACCCAACCAAGATTTCTCCATTCAGGGTGCTGCTAGAGTTACTCTGAAGAGCACTAAAGAAAATCAACCCCACTTGAATGCCAAAGGTTGGCACATTGGCTATTCAGCCCTGTAATCCAGCTTCCAGCAACAGAGTGGCTGCTGTTAATCACACCACCAGTTTGAAAATGATGGTCCTCTGCTTTCCCAAGCTTCTAATTGCCACCCCAATCCTTCACTGTTGTCCTGGGCTTCGTATCTTCTCTTCTGGCCCTTTTAACACACCAACTAGAAGGCTTTAAACCCGAGGCACAGCGCCTTTTCCCTCTGCCCTACTTTTCCCAGCCAGCACCTGCTCTATCGCTTACTATTGTGTCACTGTTTCAGCCAGCAATCTCAGTACTGTCAAGGCAAATGGTTCTCAACCCTGGCTGTGCATCTTAACCAGTTGTGGAGCTTTTTAAAAGTTTGTGTGTCCCCAGAGATTATTCAGTAGGTCTGGGGTGGGGGCCAAGTATTCTTACAAAGCTTACCTGTATTCTTACCTGTATTCTTACAAAGCTCCAAGTAATTCTGGTATGCAGCCAGGATTGAGAACCTCTGGTCTAGGCATTATTGAGTGACAAAGATGATTGTCCTTATCTTGAAGAGAAGGAAACCTTACCTGTACTATCTCATGTGCTTGCCATAGTCTTGCAAGTGTGCAGAATGCTTACAGAGTCTGTTTTTTGATGCATGGAACCTCACTGTCATCCCTCTCAGCAGTAATGAAATTTCACAAACATTGTTTAATGATTCTTTGCTGGGTACTACAGGGGCCCTAGACCTAAAAATGAGTAAATCATCATCACCTGCCTTCTAGGTGCTCACAGTCTAGTCCAGGAGGCAGATACAAAAGCCCTGTAGTACATTGTAAACATTTCTCTTAGCTGTATAAACAAAAGGAGCCTACTTCCTGTGGGAGAGGAGGAAAGAAGTTTGTGAAATCTTCACAATGAAGTTAACGGCTGTCATCAGAGCCTGAAACATGAGGAGAATTTTTACCTGGCCAAGAAGGGGCAGACTTGGCAAGAAAGCCACATGAACAAAGACAGAGATGTGACAGTGCACAGCTTGTTCAGGAAGCAGTGAGTAGTCTCCTGTAACAGGATCCTAAAGTAGCAGTACATGATATGACTGGAAAGGTAGGCTGAGGCCAAATGGCAAACTCTTATACAGAAAGAAGCTGCAAAGTGACTGATTATTAGTAAGCTTTCTATAATTCCTCAAAAGAACTGACTTGCAGGAGGCCCTTAGGGCAGTAATGCAGTCTATGATACCGTGTCCTCAGATCTCACACAGTGCTTTGGGTCAGTGGGGGTTCAGTAGATGATGTACTACCGGCCATGTTATATTTAAATCGAGGGACCATATAGTGACATACTGTGTAGCTGTTAAAAAGAATGCAGTGTGTCTAAGTTTATAGAGACATAGAGAAAAAAACACTGTTTAGAGAAAAGAAGAAATTGCAGAATGTGTGTATGTGGTGTGTGTTTGTGTAATAATCCATTGTTGGGTTTTTAAGATCTGATATACCTTTGTGTGGTAATAGGCATCTAGAAAATTGTAGGATGCACACGAGTAAAATGAGGTTGAAAAGAGGGTTTTTTACTTTTCGCTTAATTTCCCTTTGAAACTGAATTTTTTTTACCATGAGATTTTATTATCTTAATAATCTTATTACTATTTTTTTAAAAAGATTGAAATTTGGTGCAGAGTTTTGTTAACCTTCAAAGTTAATAAAATCTTCTCTTTGAAACCCCATGGTCCACTCCTTCCTCCATTTAACATCCTAAAGGAAGAGAAATGCCCCAGCTTTCCACCACATCAGATCTCCCTCTGACCCTTAGTAAACACTTCAGATGTCTGCTACTCAGGTATCAGAAACTTAGATACCTGCTTAGCCCAGGGCCCCGCTTTTCCTTCTCCCCTAATCCTGTGTTAGAATGTGCCTGTTCTAAGACCCATGCCATTTTAGGACTTTCTGCCTTAACCCTACCCTTCAGCCCACTCTCATGGAACTAATAACTGTAGGGACTGTGCAGTGACTGTTGATCTGTGCTGAAGAGTGAAACAAATGAAAAGTTTCTGTCCTCCTGAAATAATGACTAATCAAGCTCTAGAATATGAGAACTATCACCAGATGCTTCAGGGACAGTCCCTGTCACTAACTCTCCTTCTGTAGCACGTTACTCCAGAATGGGATTTTCCAGTAAAATGATCTTAATTGAAAGAGCAGTATCACTTTGGCCATTTCTGAATGTATAGTTGATGGGGAAAGTTTAGGCAAACGTCAGTTTGTAGAATTTCTCTGTCTCAAGGCAAAACTGCTTGATGAGTAAAAAGCACAGGGTAGAACATACAGGGTAACTAAATGACTGAAATTAGTGCTTGTGAATCTGTATTCTAGTGATTGTCTTGTGTCAGCTCATCCTAAATTCAGTTGCATATAAATGCAATTCAGTAATTAAACTGAATTAAATATCAGTTATAATTCAAAGAGTTTGTGACTTAGAAATAATTGATGGCCTTTCCTTGTTACTAGAGACAGGAACACTATTTCAGAAATCTAGAAAGCTCAGAAGGAAAGTAAGAAAATACAGAGTTGTCTATGGCGGGGCCAAAGTGGGAAGAAGCATGAAGTTTATAAGAATTTTCCTCAAGGGCTTGCCATTGCTTGTAAACAAGGGACAAGACACATAGAGAAGAGTTCTGTCCACTGACTTGCTTTACCGAGAGCAAGCATTTGGTTTTAGAAATGTTCTTTGGCATTCTTTGACTTGCGGAAAGTAGCCATTTATAAATTAAGGTGGAAAGCCAAGTGAGGCCTAATAACTTTAACAAGCAATTGGTGGGATTATTTCCTGTGGGCATTAAAAGCTCTCCATTTCACAGATATGGAAACTGAAGCAGAAGCAGAGGAGGTAAGGGGTTGTGTTCAAGTCAGTAGTAAATGGTCGTGCCAAATTTTAGACCAGTGCACTTATGTTTGGGAACCACTGTGCAGTGCCCCCCTGCCCTCACATTGCTCCAAAGCATATACAGGAATTGTAATGGCAACTTTACTTGTGAAAACAAAATATCATTAACAACTTAAATGTCTTGCTGTTACCTTAGAATACTTGGTAGCTAGTAAAAATTATAATGTACATCTATATTAATGTGGGGAACGTTCATTATATGCTAAGAAGCAGGTTACCGAATAGTATATACATTATGGTCTCTTTTGTATAGAAAAAATTTGAGGTGTATAACGTATATATCACATGCACAAGTATAGAAAAAATGCTGTAAGTGGTGTACCTGGACGCTTTAAAATTTTCCCTTTAATATTTCTATATTTTCTAGATTATTACAAGTAAATGTTTTACAACAGAGTGGTTGGGAGGCTGGCAGTTAGGAAAGGGGAAGGAAAATGCTGAAAGGGTGTGGTAAGAATCAAGTGATTTATGTAATCGACTCACTGGGAAATCCATTCCTATATGAGTAAGTTAGCTCTAATTTTCCTTGGTGAGAATTCAGGGATTTTCTATGGCTTTCTCTTCTGATTTTTGTGACCCTCTGTTCTTTTTCAGTAACAGTGACAAGTAGCCAGAGCACTCCTGCCAAAGCCCCCAGAGTAAAGAGCAGTCCATCTATTTCTTCCCCATCGTCAGCAGCTTGTGCTCCAAGCTGTGCAGGAGACCTCCCTCTTCCTTCAAATACTCCCACCTTCTCTATTAAAACCCCTCCTGCCAAAGCCCGGTCTCCCATCAGCAGAAGAGGCTCTGTGTCCTCGGTCTCTCCCAAGCCACCCTCGTCTTTCAAGATGTCCATTAGAAACTGGATGACCCGAACACCATCCTCCTCACCACCCATCACGCCACCTGCTTCTGAAACCAAGATCACTTCTCCAAGAAAAGCCCTCATTCCTGTGAGCCTGAAATCATCCCAAGCAGTGGCTTGCTCTGAGTCCAGAAATCGAGTCAAGAGGAGGCTGGACTCAAGTTGTCTGGAGAGTGTGAAACAGAAGTGTGTGAAGAGTTGCAACTGTGTGACTGAGCTTGATGACCCAGTTGAAAAGCTTCATTTGGATCTGTGCTGCCTTGCTGGTAGCCAGGAAGACCTTGGTAAGGACTCTCTAGGTCCTCCCAAACCAAGCAAGATTGAAGGAGCTAGTATGAGTATCTCAGAGCCTCCTTCTCCCGCCAGTCCTTATGCTTCAGAAAGCTGCGGAACACTACCTCTTCCTTTGGGATCTTGTGGAGAAGGGTCTGAGGTGGTAGGCAAAGAGAACAGCTCCCCGGAGAATAAAAACTGGTTATTGGCCATGGCGGCCAAACGGAAGGCTGAGAATTCATCTCCCCGAAGTCCATCCTCCCAGACCCCCAATTCTAGGAGACAGAGTGGAAAGACTTCTCCAGGCCCGGTAAGTCGGCAGTGGTGGGAAGATGCATTTCCTAACTTGAAAGGAGCCAGTGAGAACATAGGTTCTCTAACTTGAGGAGGTCAAGCACAAATCCCTTCTCAGAAGTCAGGATTTTTTTTTTTTTTTTTTCAGTAAATCTATTTATACCTAGGGTTGCCAGATTTAGCACATAAAAATTCAGGACAAATATTGTGTGGGACATATTTATACTAAAAATTCTTTATACTAAAAGGTTATTTGTTTGAAATTCAAATGTAACTAGGTGTTGCTGTATTTCATTATCTAGCAGCCCGATTTACTCCCATTAAAATCCCTTCCGTGAAGGTCCATACCACTCAGCCCTGGTGTCTGTTTCCTCAAAGCCTTCATCATGCTCTAATATATCAATTCAAAAATATCTTCCCTCTTCTTTGTTTGGCATTATTCCCTCCCCACCCAACCCCTGCGTTTTTTGTTTTTTTTTTCTTTTCCCCTTTCGCCAGCCCCTGGCAACCAGTTTTTATAGGTTCCCTCCCCTTTTTATAGATAAAGCTGACATTCATGGGCACGTTACCAACATCCATGAATAGATTTCCAGTTTGGTCATTATGGTTTATGATTATTTCAAATACAGTGAAACTTAGATACTTAAAGCAATTTAAATGCAGAATCCTTCCAGATTTTTATGATTTTCCCCCCATTTTTTTACCGTCACCTTGCTCACGCCAGTATTTTTGGCAATTCATCTATATCTATACTTTTTAAACATTCAGGTTAGTTTCACTTATCTTTTTAGGACTACTGTTTTCATTGACTGACACAATATTGAAGTTAAATAATTTCAAAAACACATATTGCTGCTAGAAATAGGTTTGTGAACCTTAAAAAGCAAATGACCTATTGAAATGGTGGAGGGAGAAGTAGCTATGAGCATCGAGTGAGTATGGGCACAGGTCAGAGGGACTAGAAAGCTTCAGGTAATCAGTTTGCAAGGGGCGGGGGGGGTAGGTTCACAAAGTTTCTGCTCTGATTCATAGTGGTTCTTGCTCTGTGTTAAGAAGGTGGTACAATGATTAAAATTCAATCTAAAAGCTGGAGAGCCTCAAGCCAGCTCTAGTTTAATAAGTGTTCATATCCCCCATCCTACTGTCCTGAAGCCTGTCCCATAATTTTAGGGAAAATAAACTAGAAATATTTTAAAGATTACTTAAAACACAGAATCCAACCAAGATCTTGCTACAGAACATGGGGGAAAAAAACAGCTATCAGGACTCTTTTCTTTCTTCTCCTAAAATTATCTTTGTATCTGTTTTTTGCCCCTGACCAAAATCCTTTTTTTCCAGAACTGATCTCAGCTGTGTGTTATCAGAAAAATAATTTCAGTGAAAAATTGTTTTCACTAATGTGTTCATTATAAAGGCTTTTAAAAATAGTGTGCCAGTCCCATATATTTCCGATTTTATAATTTCAATCTTTGAAGCTAAAGTTTCTTTAGAAGGTTTTTCTTCTTTATGTGCATAATGATAAGACTTCCTCAGAAAAGGGTAGCAGCTGCCATTTGAGTCCCTGTCCCATTTGTAAATTGGGGGGGGGGGTGATTTACTCATTTCTTTCAAAGAGGAGGGTTATTATAGCCTTTGGGTCTTATCAGGAGGTTTAACTAGTAAATATTTTCAGTTCACATGAAAAATCTATGCCTTCCATTCTTACATACATCTGTTAAATTTTTATTAAATTCAGTACAAATCAGCCAAAAGAGACATTGCCCTCAAAGTATTTGGAACTTGAAAGCTGGCTGACTAAATAATCAAATTTCTAGGCATCCCAACTTAAAATACCCTCTACTGATAACTTGCTGAAGTAACAGCTAAACTTTATCTTAGAAAATCTCTGAAATCTAAACTTTCTTTTTCTAGGTCACTATTACTCCCAGCTCCATGAGGAAAATCTGTACATACTTCCATAGAAAATCTCAAGATGACTACTGTAGTCCCGAACAGTCAACAGAATTATAGATTCTAATCTGAGTGAGTTAACTGAACTTTGGCCCCTTAAAACAAGACAAAAAATACAACAGAGTGATTCAGTAACTCTGATCTTTAAGAAAGCTACCATTCTTTCATTTTCAGAGAAAAATCGTTTCAACTCTGAAGCTTACCTACTCTGGTTCTAAACTTATATGCAGCTTCCTTGGGGTGAATGCTGTGTTTAAATTCCACAAAGTAAGTTTGTCACTCTGTAACATTTTGAATGAGTAGTCTTCACTTTTTAAATTATGCCTCTTCTCTACAATAATGACATCCCAGCTCATAGAGGCAAAAAGTAAGACTTGTCTCTTGTTACTCTGAGACTGTGGGTGCACGGTGGAAAATATCTGCTGGTCACAGCAGGAGGCCTGTCTGTGAAGGCCAAGTGCTGAAGAAGTCTTCTGCTGGGGACCCCTGGATCTGTGCTGCCTCAAACAAATATAATTTCATTTAAAATTTATATAATCTTTTCACTACACTTTTGGTTTTTTGTTTTGTTTTGTTTTTAGTATGTGTAAAAATGTGATGTTCAGATAAGTACATTTATATTGATTCAGTGTTAAAATACAGTCTTCTTAAGTTAAAATCATCTTTATTTTCAGAGCAGTGATAAATGTCGACGCTTTGGAGAAACTAGGAGAACAACACTAGAAACCTTTACTTGGCCTTTTTCCCCCAAATATATCTCCCATATGAGACTATGACCCTTATATTTTTTACTAAGCAATTTACTATGTAGCAACCCAACATCATGTTCTATAAGAGGTTATGGTTTTGCCACTTACTAGACAAAGATACTTATAAAATCAATAGTCCTGCATGGAAGCTGGGGTGTGAAATCATCTTCAGTTCTCTAGGGGCTGCAAGTTTTTCAAAATATAAGTCATCAGATTTTAAGAAAAAGTAATCATCTCTGATTGATACTTTTATAAAAGAAGATAGGTCTGAACTGAAAACCCAGAACCTAAAAAACAACTCTTGGCTTTTTAACTTGATTTTTTGGATTTTCTTCATGTATATATATGAAAAAAACAAAAAACAGTGACCCTCTAGAATAGCCCTGAGCTGAAAAGTCATGGAAATTTCTCTAGATATTTAATGTAGAAGATGTTTAGATTGACTCTAAGTTAATAGTGTACAGAATATCTTGAGCATCTTCTCCTTTAACCAACAGTTACATGTCGATCATCTTGAACTGAACTGTTGTTTTATATTTGTCCCCTTTATAAGCTCATAGAAACAAGTTCCATGTACTTTCTATGTGCTACATCCTTAGAAGGGACTCCCCTAACAATCATGAAACTTGATTCATTTTATCCATAACCCTGAGAAATGTGTAGAGTTTATTCATATTTTTGTCGTAATTTAAAAATCTGTTCTTAATGACAACTTTTTAATTCCTTTGCTTCCTATAAGTCAAGCTTGTAACAACCTGCACTACATATGTTGATTACGCGTGGTTTTCTCCAAGGAGAAAAATAAGTAAAGGGAAGCCACAGAATTGCTGTTTTTGAAACAAAGCACTCCATAGCATTAACTGAGTATTTAGGAATTCTACTTATAATTGGTGTTTGATTTTTGAATGTTAGGCTATGGGAAGGTGTTGCTTATGACCATATCTACTAATAATGATATCTGTCTCTTGCTTTGAACGCCAAGTGGGGGTGGGGGGGGGGGGGAGGATAACTAGATAATTACATTCTTTGTATCCTTGAACATCTAACAGCTCTGCTGAGTGAAATTGGGGTAAATGTGGCTGGCAGGAACTGTGCTGAGAGTCTACTGGCTGTAACACGTCCCACTTGGAAAACTAGTACTTCAAATGGGTGCCAAAGGTCAAATGTAATGAGATAATAATTATCCCTGCCTCTGTCAGTGTCAGACTTTGAGCTGATCCTGAATAATAAAGCTTTTTACCTTATCTGATATCCTTTTCTGAACTTTTTGCATTAACCTAGAAGCAGTCTACACAAAAGAACTATAGTAGTAATCAAGAATCCCTTCTACTTGTTCATTGAATAAAATTTGTTTATTCCCAAGGATATGATCTAGTTCAAGCTGAAAGAAGTTTTAATAAATATTGTCTTGCTTGGTCAGACCTTGAGCGCTTAAGATGGCTTGAATTACTTGATGAAGTAGGGTGGAGTGATGTAGTTCTTTTTCTAAACAAGTATTTCCAGCCCAAGCTTTTCCATTTGAATACACTCCAAGCATTATTGCTACAGTGCTGTATTAGAGTTTCCTTTGGCTGTTTCATCACAGGCCCATAATTTACTTTTGTGAGGGTTGACTAATTAGTCCTTTAAAATGTTTCCTTTAATCTGGGCTGCACATTTAACTGATGATAAATCAAAACCATCTGTAGCTATCCCTGTTGGACTGGCAGAGGGTGAGTTCAGCTCACTACCCCATCTCTAGCCCTAAAAGCTTAAAACTTCACTAAGACTTTCGGGAAACCCAGTATAGGAGGCATTTTTTTAAAACCTCAGCTGGGCAATATGGATGCCTGGAGATAACTCGTGTGTGTGTGTGTGTGTGTGTGTGTGTGTGTGTGTGTGTGTGTGTTGTTTAGTCCCCAGCTTGAAATTAGCCTATGGTCATGATCTTGTATAGGTCATATATCAGTTCAGCATGTGCTTTTTGAGAGCCTATCCTAGCAGATAAACTGCTACTCTCAGATCTATTTTTCCTGGACTTCCCTTCACACTGCTCATAAAGCAAAGGCTGAGTAGCCTCATAGAATGAGTTCACAACTAGGTAGCATGCGCAGCATTTTACAGCTGTGCATCAGAAGAGAGATTAGAGGAGAATGTCATGTTGGGGAAACTGAGTTGTCCTCCACATGGCAATTAAAGGGCTGAATATGGGTCCAGTGAGCTCTTGCTCATCAGCTCTCCCTACTTCTCAACAGGTCTCCATAGGAGGTTCTTTGGCTGCCTAGGTTTGGATCATGCCACATTGTGAACTAACTAACCATCACTCATTAAATTCTTGGGAATTATGGAAAACCCTGCTTTATGCATTATTAGCTCTTTAGATACTGGATAAAAGTTATGGGGAGGCCAAACACAACATTTTGCTGGACATGACGTGAGTCTAATGCCTCGTTAGATCTAGTGCTAGGAATACAAGCTCAGCATTGTTCTAAGGAACCCATTTTGTTGTCTAAAGTGGTAGAAAAGCCTTTTTTATTTCTGAGCTATGTTTAAATGCCTGTTAAAAAGTGCAAGGGTCGTTAGGGAATGTGGTGGGGTAAAGTCAGCCTTTTAAAAAAAATCACCTGAGCATATTAAGCAGCTTGTTCAGATCAGTATGCTTACAGCAAGTACATAGAACACAAATAAGAAGTATTATATTATTAAAGAATAGGCTTATTCCATCCCCAGAGCTTACCCCTCCCATTTCCTGGCTAAGCCAAGAAAGAGGATTTCAAGGATATATAACCAGGTTCTTTATTTTGAATTTCAAAGGTTTAGTATTCCATTTATACTTCATTTCTCTTTAATTTCCTTAACTTGCCACATGCCCCTTCCTGTTTTGACATTCTAAATAATTTGTATTCAAGCCATTTTGTGGACTATGAATAGCACATTTCAAAGTGCCTTTGACTGGAAGGCTTTCAATTCAGTCAACATTTTATTCATCACCTGGGTGCCAAGCCCCGTGTGAGGCACCTGGTCTGCAGAGTTCTTCTCTTTATTTTCGGTTGTCAAAGGAGTCACTTTACCTGTGGCACTTCGGTAGACTAAAGTCAGCATTTGAGAGAAACAGGCAAAGATCGGATTTTCAAGTCCTTTGAGTGAAGTTGTTTGTGAGCAGCTATAAATGTAGCAAGTGCTGTCTGGAAGCCACATAGACTGTTCCCTCCAGGAAGTTCATTCAACAGCTTCTTGGAGCACCTTAACTTTTCAAAGTAAAATGCTTTTCTCATGCATGGTTCTATTATATTCTTTACAATATTACGAATAATGGTTAAAAACATATTCTCTGTAGCCAAACTGCCTAGCTTTGAATCCAAGCCCTAGCTGTGTGATGTTGGGCAAGTTCCTTAACCTCTCTGTGAAGCGGTTTTTCTCGTTTGTAAAATGGGATTGTGTGGTTATTATAGGTATAGCTCTTGGGACAGTGCCTGGCACATAATAGCTAACATTTATTGAACAATTACTGTTAGCTATTATTCTCAAAGTAGAGAGAGCAAGATTCTATCCTTATTTAATAAATGGGCATAAAGGTTTAACTTTTTGTTTCTAAATCATTCCTGTTCATTCCCGTTCCACTAGAGCCATGGTCCTCAAAGGTATGGGAACTAAATAAGAATCACTTGGGAAGCTTTTTTTGTTGTTGTTAGTGTTGCTTCGGTCTTCTAGTCCTGACACTTTTCAAAAGGAGCAAATAGACCTCTGGGTGGGGGGACAAAACCCTCCAGTTTCACAGGTGTTTGATATTCATGAATCTTTCCCACCAGATACACATGAAAATTACAGAGGTTATTTCATATGTGGCCTCAGCCAATGTTCAAAGAGGTATAATTTGCAAATCTGTATCCTGCACTCCTAAGCAAGCCACGCATTTGCTCACACAGAGCCCATCCTCCCATTTCCTGACTGCTGCCCCCAGCTCTGCTATACTGTTTAACACGTGTTCACCCCTAGGGAGGAAGCCACAGCTGGCTCGCCATTAATGCCGACTCTTGATCACTTGTTAGGCTGTTGTGTTCCCTGGCCAGTGGGAAGGCAAATAAGACATGAAGCTCAAAGCAGGCCGTGTGGCTGTCTTAGTTGGATGCAAGATTCAAACATTTGACTGAGGAGTAATGTGTAGACTCTAGATTCTTTTTTCTCACTTAATGAGATTCTTCCCTGGGCTTCTGTTTGGTGCCAGTGATACCTGTTGCCAGTGTCACACCAGTGCCAAAATACCAGTCGTGAAGGTTTCAGACTCAACATTGGGGTTTCTCTTGGCATCTGAGCACCAGATTATGCTGCCACTGCCACTGTTCAAGACTCTGGTTTCCAAATGGGAACTTGTAGTTCTAGAATGGGGCATTCTTTTATTAGCTGGTATCTGCACCTCTGCAAACAGATGATCCCACCATGCTCAGCCCCCTTCATGGGTTGGTGCCAAAATTATCAATTCAGATGAAGATGATAAGGGCTACTTTTTTTTTCCTGTTATCAGCCTTTTAATCTTTCTTAATGTTTATTTTTGAGAGAGAGCGCAAGCAGGAGAGGAGCAGAGAGGGAGACACAGAATCCAAAACAGGCTGCAGGCTCTGAGCTGTCAGTGCAGAGCCCAGTGGCAGGGCTTGAACTCATGAACCGCGAGATCGTGACCTGAGCCAAAGTCAGCCACCCTGGGCGCCCCAGCCTACTCACTTTTAAAGTCATAGTGTAAAAGTACCGTAATTGTACAAATCAGCCCTTCCCCTAACAATATACTACCAGATAATATATGTTACTGAAACAACAAACTATAAATAAATTATCTGGCCTTGCTATGTTGACCTGTAGTTAGCAAATATTGTCATAACACATCATTCAATAATCATTCCAAACCACTCTTCCCCTTTTCAATTTCTTTTCTACCTTTTTTCTATAACCTACAGTGCACTCACAATATTCCAAGAATTATTTAATAAGAAGCATAATATGGCTTATTAAGCATAACGGTGAAATAGTAATGATACAGGAACTGAAATAATTAAAACTAAAATCCAGTAAGGCATTGTTGCCTCTGTAATGGGTCGTTGTTTGGACCACCAGTTGATGTCGAGTTGGAAATGCTGCTTCCTCAAAAGCCTTATTGAATTTAGATAACTTTATGTGGAAGTAAGAGACTCAGAGCCCAAAAATCACTGTCTTTACAAGGGTTGACTTAACAGACAAGTCGAAGCGAATGTTAATAACTTCAGGGTAGGGGTAAGGAGAGGATGGCAATGCTAAACATTTCTCAGCTCCCTAATGAGGCGATTAGGTATTGGCCTTGAAGTGTTGAACCTGTAATTAAGTTTCTGGCTTTGGAAAACTAGGTCCTAAAACCAAGAGATACAAGCAACAAAGTCTGGAATCCTATATGGAGAGTCTAGAGGATAAGGAAAATTAGAACGTGGTTTTTTGACGATTGGGAATGGTTTCTGTTGCAGCCAACTCTCTTGTACAACAAGTTTCACAAGAGGGTGCCATTTAGAGCAGCTTGTTAATTTGAGCTATCCTCTGGTGTCCTCTTGCCTTCCTGTTTACTTTGACAGTATTTCTAGTCCCATTCACTTTTTCCTTCTTCATGTTATGTTGCCCACTGAACTCTGTTGAATAGTGCTTAAAGTCAGGGCTGTGTATTTGATTCCCAGATGGGCCAATTCACTTCACCCTGTCCTGTGGCCACAGGCGGCATCCCACTTGCCTACCCTAGCCAGCTGCTCCAGCAAGGAGCGAGAAAAGTATTTAGGCTCAGTATAAACACTGGAGACAAACTCATAGAATATCTCCTCACTACATTTTGAAAGCCTGTCTTTCTCCTTAAAGACCAAGTTTATAAACCTCTTTTGACCAAATTTATATAGATTGTTTCATGTAATACACAAAATTGCCCTATAGGTAGGTATAATTTGTTATCCACATTTTGACAGATAAAGAAACTAAAGTACAAAGAGGTTAAGTAATCAGCCCAAGGACACATAGCCAGCACTTTGTGGATTTGGTCTGACTCAAAGCCCACAGTCTTAATTCCCATACTATAATGCCTCACAGAAAGAAACTTGTCCCTGGCCCTCTATTAATCAAATACACGCTTTCTATTTTGCACACTTAGAAGAACTCTCAAAATGTTCCAAATATATTTTCTCTTTGAGTAATAAATGAAAAAATGTTACTTCTTGGAGAGGAAACCATTCTTAACTACCAGAGGAAGGTGATGCGCAGCACTAGAAGCTAGCATCAGTACCGATAATGTGTGTTAATAGGAACCTAAGATTAACACGATTGAAGGTTGGAAAAAAGGAGCGAAGAATTCTGAACAAAATTCTTCAGAAAAGAAAAATAGAGAAAGGCTTGCTCACAAATGTAGGGGAGAGACTGAAGAATGGAGATGAGGATATACATACCCTCCGACCCAGCAATTTCACCCCTGTACTCTAGGGAAGCTCACATGTCCAGGGCACGAAAACGGAGATGGTCAGAGCGGCATTGTTTACACTGGCCAAAGCCTGGAAACAACCCAGATAACCAGCCAGGGTAGAATGGGTGAACTTGGATACTCATGATAGAACACTATGTAACCATGAAATGAAAAAAGAATAAACTAGCTACACATAGCAAGAATGAGTGTTAGAACGGTGAGCAGAAGAAACAAGCAAATGCAGGTGATATGATTTTGTTCATGTCAAGTGTTAACAAAAAATGCAATACTGAACTAGTATGGAAACGTACATACATGGGCGGTAAAAGGCCAAACAAGGATCATGATCACAATAAATCAAGACGGTGGATCCCTCTGGAAGGTTGTATACTTGGGAAGTAACAGGGGGACTTCCTAGGATGTGGCAAGGTTCTCTCTTCCCCAGCTTGGTGGTCACATGGGTGTTTGCTTTATAATTATGTCTTGCATTTATGTTATACACATATTTCTGGATGTTTTATGATTCATGTTTTTAAAGGCTTTTGAAAAGGAATGAAGATTAAATAGTTCTATAGAGAAGATTAGGCAAGATGTGGGGATAGAGAAATTCTAGATAGATTTTGATAATAACAATTATTCAAATGGAATAAACTACTAGGGAAGTCTGTGGGATCTTTTTAATACTCTGTAAGGAAAAAGGAGAATCCTCTGTTCCCTCAAAGCAGAAGGATGAACTGACTTGCATTCACTATATTCATTCAGTTTAAAAGAAAAGAACTGATCCTTTAGCAAACCATGCAATTGCTCAGATATAGGGTTGGGATTTCCATAATTGGGACTGAGCCAGAAGCTAGCAAGTAGGACGAGTTAGAAGAGAAGGTCCTGCAGCATTTGACCTTCTAAAAGTTTCACACTAAGTACATTTCTTTTTTTTTTCCTTCTTCCCCACTCATATTTTCTTTCTCTTTCCAAGATTTGTCATCAAATCAAGACAGAAATGGGCCATGGAAATCAAATTCTTACTTTCAAATGAAGAAACTGGCCTGGGGAAGTTAACCAGTTTAACTAAGGTCACAAAACTAGATAGTGGCAGAATCCGTTCTGGCACCCCACATTCTTTGTACCCTAGTCTTCCTGATCTACTAGCCATTTCTCTACGTACCATTTTTAAGATCCAGTTTGAACCCTCCCTCCTTCCTATAAGAGGTATTCACAGATTTTCCTAAATAAACCTTCCTTCCGCTCAGCCTCATGCGTGGTGCCTTGTTTTAATGCCCTCAGTAGTGCTTATCACATTTGTCTCAGAATTATTTCTGTCTTCCCTCCACCAGATTGTATCCTCCTAAATGTCAAATTGGTCTAATTGATTTCTACATACCCAGCGTTAGGCTCGTTGGAGCCAATTATTAAATACTCAGGAATTGGGGTGCCTGGGTGGCTCAGTCGGTTAAGCGGCTGTGCTGACAGCTCAGAGCCTGGAGCCTGTTTCAGATTCTGTGTTTCCCTCTCTCTCTGCCCCTCCCCTGTTCATGCTCTGTCTCTCTCTGTCTCAAAGATAAATAAACGTTAAAAAAAAAAATTAAAAAAAAATAATAAATACTCAGGAATTTTGTGAGCTGGTCGTTAAAACGTAGGTAGCTGGAAATCGGTCCTGGTGAGAGTCTTTGCACCATGGAGCAAACAAAAGCTGCAAATCAGGGCTTTCCCCACCCCACCCCCACCCCCCAGGGAGCCAGGTTACCAGCACATCACTGTACGAATCCCACCACCACCAGCAGCCACCTCTAGACTTGCTGTGATGCAGAGCAGTTGCAAGGAGCACGAAGAAAGAAGGATCCAGTACAAGTGAAGACCAAAAAGTAACAAGAATTCAAAAAGCATCAGTTCAGGAGCCCAAGGAAGAGAATGTTTTGAGAAATAGGTGATTCATTCTGCAGACAAGTCAGGAAGATGAGAGCTTGGAT
Organism: Panthera pardus; assembly: GCF_024362965.1. Lineage (NCBI taxonomy): Eukaryota > Metazoa > Chordata > Mammalia > Carnivora > Felidae > Panthera > Panthera pardus. Next base: position 37,819,534 of record NW_026526777.1, read on the forward strand.
AAGGCCAGCACATCTTTGTCCTCAAGAGCTTTTTCAGTAGCATAATAAGGATGAGATGTGGCTGGGAATGAAAAGATGGGGGTGGTTAGGAAGTAGGCGGTGAATGTAGATGCCTTTAAAAAAAAATGGCAGTCTTCCTTATTAAGCAGCTATTTCTGAATACCTACTGTGTGTCAAGCCTTGCACTAAACAAAGATGACATACAGGCCCATCTTCAAGCTGCTCCCCGGTGCTTAGGGCAGACAAGAGAACATTGAACACGCTGTGATGAGGGCTCTGACGAAGACAGATGTGGGGCCTGTGGGAGCACATCAGACTGAGCCTGTGCATTCAGGGAAAGTTTCATACCAAAGCTGACCGAGCTGAGCCTTAGAGAAGAAACATTTTCTAGATGGTAAGTGAAGGAGGGACATTCCTCACAAAGGAAATAGTGGTCTGAGAGCGTGAGGAAGAGTGGCGTGTCTGAGGAACTCTTGAGTAGTTCCCTTTCCTGTTAGAGCTGGAGCAGAGGGAACATATAAAACACCAGCAGGGGGCGCCTGGGTGGCGCAGTCGGTTAAGCGTTCGACTTCAGCCAGGTCACGATCTCACGGTCCGTGAGTTCGAGCCCCGCGTCAGGCTCTGGGCTGATGGCTCAGAGCCTGGAGCCTGTTTCCGATTCTGTGTCTCCCTCTCTCTCTGTCCCTCCCCCGTTCATGCTCTGTCTCTCTCTGTCCCAAAAATAAATAAACGTTGAAGGCGTGTTCCAAGATATTTAAAAAAATAAAAAAAATAAAATAAAAAAAATAAATAAAACACCAGCAGGAGATGAGGCTGCAGAGGCCAGCAGGGCTCAGGGCATAGACACCCCTACAGTGCCGCCATACTGAGTTTGAACTTTATGTCAAAGGCCCTGGACAGCCACTGAATGACTAAGCAGGGGATAAGCACAACCATTTTTTTTGTTTGCTTTTTTGTTTTTTTATTTTAGAAAGATGATTCTGGTAGCAATGTGGAGGGTCCGTTGGAAAGGGACCAGACGTCAGGCAGTTCACCCAGTCAGAAGGAGACTAGTAATCTAGACGGTAAGGAGGGTGGGCCTGAAGTGAAGTAATGGGAGTGCATAACAAGGATATTGCCGATTTGAGAGATACTCCTGAAATGGCAAACTAGTGTTTTCATAAGTGGGTAAAAGAGGAATCCTGAATCCCAGGATCCTGGCACTGGCAATGGGGTAACAGTGGTATCATTTGGGGAAGGGAGATACAGAGGTGATAGGATTATAAGATTGTTTTCCTTGGGGACACCTAATGGACAGCCACTGGAGATGCCCCATCGGTAGTTGCATGTATACAATTGGAGCTCTGGAGAGCCATCTGGAGTGGAAAGGATTTTTGGTGTGAAAAGAATAGTTCGAAGGGGAGCTCGCAGAGATCAGCCAGAAAGACAATGTGTAGCATGGTAGCTCTCAAACGAGCAAGTTTTTGATTCAGTTTTTGATTCAGGGTGTCTGAGGTGGGACCTGAAAAATACGCATTTCTAACAAGTTCCCAGACTGTGCTGATGCTGCTGGTCTGGGAATCACACTTGGAGAACCGTCAGTATAAAGAAAAGCCAGCATTTGGGGGTGATTAAAGAAAGACGTGACAGAAGTGAGTGAGGAGGAGTCATTTTAGGAAGAGATGGTCAGGGTAACGTTTCAGGAAACAAAATTGAATAAAGTCAGACAAGATGAAGAACAAATAACGTCAACTGCATTTGGCAATTTAGAGGATACTGCTGGAGCCAGGTGGCAGTATCAGGGAGAAAGGGGGAGATGGTCATTGTAGTTTACTCTCCAAGGAGTCTGACTGAGAAAAGTGAGAAAGGATAGATGCTGGGGGGCAGGTCATGATCAGGAAAAGATCGGCTGATGGGAAAAATGGAGTAAACGTATAGCTAGGCAAAAGGAGGGTGTGGAAAAGAGAAGGAAAAGGAACAAATGCTTTGAGTGCCTAATCTGTGCCAGGCTCTACGCTAGGCTCTTTAATAAATACAACCCTTTAAGTGGATTATTATTATTTCCATTTTACAGAGAAAGAAACTAAACCTCTAAATTTAAATAATTTGCCCATAGAAGATAACAAGTAGTAAAGGAGGGATTTAAATCCCAGCCTCCAAAGCCAGTTCATATGGACATGGCTGGAAATAACCATTATGAGAATTACAGTGTCTTCCCTCCCTAGAGAATGGAGACCAGGACACTGCAGCCCAGTTAAGCCCTTAGAGTGACCCAGGGCTATGGTAAATGTTGTCTAGAGGGAAGCTATATGGGAGCTGATTCAATCAGAAATGAGGCAGGAGAAGATAGAATTCCCTGAGATTCTAGATATTCACTGGGACTTCTGCGGCGATGCCTTTGGTCTCTGATCTACATTGACCAAAAATAATAAAGAGTCAGAGTTGAAATGCACATACGTCCAATTAGGAGTGAACAAAAGTTGACTTAAAAGATTGCTGAACTGCAGCAGGAGCTCTGATGAAAGTCAACTGACTTTGTGCAGAGTTAATGATCATCTTATGATGAGACATGATATAATGTCTCACCCAGATTGCCTAATCTTGACTGCTACTTGCGAATTCTATGACTTTCTGCAATTTACTTCATCTTTCTGAGCCCCCATTTGCTCACCAGGTGAGAGAAGTATTCACAGTATTGTCCTCATTGTTATTGGGTAGGGGTTGAATGAGTCAGTATGTGTCAAGTGCCTAGACAAGTGCAAGATGTGTGCTAAGTTTTAACTTTTTGTAACTTCCGGGGTGGCAAAATTCCTACCTTGAAGAGCACGCAGTGGGGAAGAGAATCAGACACACATGCTCTTAATGGGATGGTTTGTCAAGGGCTCAGGTACACAGGAAGCTGGTCAGTTTCCAGCAGAGCTCAGCAATCTGGTAGCAGAGGCAAAGAAAGCTGAGCTGGGGATTAGCCAGGATGGGAAGGCAGCAGCAAGGAAGCACCCAGGGAAGAATAAAGAAAGGGATCCATGAGCACTCTGGGACAGCCAGTAGGTCCAGGCTGGATATGGAGGAAGTGGGAGATTCTGGGGACGGTGGAGGAAGAAATACCTCGACAGGTAGAAAAAAAGTCGCTTAGGTTGTGGTCCAAGTAGGGCTGTGAGAATTTGAGATGACAGGGGCCATTCTGGTGCCCATCTCCAAATCACATTCATCACAGTGACTCATAGGTTGGGCAGAATTTAGTCGTGTAGTTTTTCAAAATGATGGTGAACCCAGGGCTATCTGAAGGGTCCCCCTCACCTCACAGGGATGCAGTGGCCAAGAAAGCTGTGAGGCAGGCATTAAGCCACTGAGGAGGATAAGAGTGCAGGAAATCAGGATACGGTTGGATGGACAAGGTGGCCAGTAAGATGGGATGCTGTGCCCAAGAGGGATGGGGGAGCATGGTCTGGGGAAACAACGGGAACTTGGAGAATGCCAGGTTGTTCTCCTGACCTTGAAAACCAGGGGAGGGAGAGAAACTGCCCTCTCTGGAGAGGGCCAGAGGGCAGAGCAGGGCAGGTGTTCATTTAGGACAAGAAGGTGGAAAGAGTGTGTGTTGAAAAGGTGGGGAAGATAAGGAAGTGTGTTCACCGGTTAACACGCTGTACCATCCAGGGGCAAGGAGACACATGTTCAAAGGCCTAGGAACAGTTAAGTAAAGCCCCGTCCTGTGGTAGGATTACTGCCTGGCAGGAGGTGAGAGTCAGAGGCCAGGCCATGCAGCTCTGCCTGGGCCCACCACGCCAGGACAGGACCCTGCCAGAAGAAAGAACCGTGGCCTCCTGGGTCAGTGCACTCGGCCTATTTCTGTACATTCAGGCTGCTGAGTAATGGCTCCAAAGGCAGTGCCAGCATCTCACAGGGCGCAAGGGGAAAGTGAGAAGTAGGGCTTGGCACCTTATTTTGGGACCTGCCGTCACAGGCCCAGCCCTCCAGTTCTGTGTGCTTGACACTCAGCTACAGTTCTCACTGTGAGTCTGGATGACCAGCCCTGCAGGTCTGGCTGAGATGCCCAGGCAGCCCTCAAGAAAGAAGAGTTGTGCGGTTTCCCCAAAGAGAGAGAATTCTGAGTACTTACTCCCTGAAGGAGAATTGCCAGTCATTCCAATTGGTCAGCCCACTAGGCTAGTGCCTCAGCTTGAAGACCCTCAGAAGTGAATCTTCTCTCCCTGCTCACATGGTCTTCTAAATACCATAAAATGACAATGACCCTGCTCTAAACCTGAGGTATCAAGGTGTGTAGTTTGAGCCAGAGTGTTCTTTGAGCAAGATTCCAAAGGGGTTGGGGGGGGTGGGGGAAGCGGAATCCACCTGTCCTCTCCCAGCCAGTCCCCTGTGTGTCTCTGGTGATGTACATGTGTGACTGCCAGCTAGGGCTAGGGCTCAGTCTAACGTGGGGACAGTTACACATATACAGAGGTCAAACCTGTGATCCCATGAGCACAGGGCTCTAGCAACTTGCACTAACTGGCCCTGAGAGCCCTTGGGACAAGACTTTGGGTTAGTTGCTGCTGAACAGATATGTCCGAAGACTCCCCTGGAGATACTTGTGGCTCCTTTATTGTAAATCTGGTTGCCTCAAACCCTCCAACCTCCCTTAGATCCATTCAAGGCCCCCAAGTCTGGACTCTAGGTGAATCCCCATTAGTATCTTGACTTCCTCTATACCTCCCCCTTTTCTTTAAAAAAAAATTTTTTAAGTTTATTCATTTTTCAGAGACAAAGCGTGAGTGGAGGAGGGGCAGAGAGAGAGGGAGACACAGCATCCGAAACAGGCTTCAGGCTCTGAGCTGTCAGCACAGAGCCTGACGCAGAGTTCGAACTCACAACCGTGAGATCATGACCTGAGCAGAAGTCAGCCACTCAACTGACTGACCCACCCAGGCGCCCTTGTGAAAGGCGCCCCCTTTTCTTAAAAAGTAAACCCTGTTCACTTCTTGGGATTTCTTATGAATTCAAGTTTCTTTTCTTATATTAAATACTCCTAAGAAATAAAGGACTTGGTATCCAACAGGTTTGAGTGGTTTGCAGTAAACTCAAGAACTCTGCAGCACAGTAGGGATTAGAGCCCAATGGGGGCTCTGCCTCTTTCAGTTGACCCACCCCCTGCCTGCTTGCCTCTGGATTTGTGCCAATCTAAGAACCAAACCATGGATGGCCACAGGTATGGGTTCCTTCTCCATCACCGCCATCTGTCTCTCTGTGACAGGCTTGGACATCACTGCATCAGGTAGAGATTATCATACTAGGGGAACTTTTCTGACACAGACCTCTGGCAACTGCTTTCTATTCTTTCTACGAGTTTGGCTTCTTTTTTTTCTTTTTTTAGTTTTTAGATTCCACATGCAGTATTTGTCTTTATCTGCCTTCCCTTAGCAAAATGCCCTCAAGCCCTCAAGTTCCATCCATGCTGTAAGACGTCCTTTTTCCTTATGGCTGAGTAATATTCCATTATATATATCTTCTTTATTCATTCATCTATTGATGGACACTTGTTTCCATACCTTGACTATTGTGAATAATGCTACAATGAGCATAGGAGTGCAGATAATGCTTCAAGATCCTGTTTTCCTTTCTTTTGGAAAAATAATCAGCAGTGGGATTGTTGCATCAAATGGGAGTTCTATTTTTAAATTTTTTGAGGAGCCTCCATATTGTTTTCCGTACTAACTACAACAATTTATATTCCCACCAACAGTGTACAAGGGTTCCCTTTTCCCTACATCCTCTTCAGTACTTGTTATGTCTTATCTTTTTCATGATAATCTTTCTAACAGTAACCGGCATGAGGTGCTATCTTAATTGTGGTTTTGATTTGTATTTCTCTGATAGTTAGTGATGCTGAGTACTTTTTCATGTATTTATTGACCATCTGTATATCTTTGGGGAAATGTCTATTCAGTTCCTCCGCCCATTTTTTAATTGAATTGTTTGGGGTGTTTTGTTTTGTTTTTGCTATTGAGTTGTGTGTGAGTTCTTTATATATTTTGGATATTACCCCTTATCAGATATATGATATACAAATATTTTCTCCTGTTCAGTAGGTTGCCTTTTCCTTTTGTTAATGGTTTCCTTTGCTCTTCAGAAGCTTCTTAGTTTGATGTAGTCTCACTTGTTTATTTTTGCTTTTGTTGTCTTTGCTTTTGGTGTCAAATTAAAAACATCATTACCAGACCAATGTCAAAGAGCTTGCCCTCTATGCTTTCTTCTAGGAATCTTATGGTTTCAGGTCTCATGTTTAAGTCTCTCATCTATTTGACTTGATGTTTGTATATGGTGTAAAATAGGAGTCTAGTTTCATTCTTTTGCATGTGGCTACCTAGTTTTCCTAGCACTCTTTATTGAAGAGACTGTCCTCCCCATTATATATCCTTGGCTCCTTTGTTGAACTGTAATTGACCATATATGCATGGGTTTATCTCTGGACTGTCTATTCTATTCCCATTGATCTATGTGTCTGTTTTTATGCCAGTACCATATTGTTTTTGATTACTATAGCTTTGTAATACAGTTTTAAATCAGGAAGTGTGACGCTTCCTGCTTTGTTCTTCTTTCACAACATTTCTTTGGCTCTTTGGGGTCTTCTGTGGTTCCATATAAATTTTAGGATTGTTCTATTTTTGTGAAAAATTCCATTGGAATTTTGATAGGGATTGCATTGAATCTGTAGATTCCCTTGGGTAGTACAGACATTTTAACATTAATTCTTCTAATCCATGAATATGAAATATCTGTCCATTTATTTATTTCCTTGATATCTTTCATCACTTATAGTTTACAGCATATGGATTATTCACCTCCTTAGGTATTTTATTATTTTGATGTAATTGTAAATGGAGTGGTTTTCTTAATTTCCCTCTGATCATTATTAGTGCATAGAAACGACTGATTTTTGTATATTGATCTTTATTGAATTTGTTTATTAGTTCTTACAGTTGTTTAGTGGAGTCTTGGTGGGGGGGGGTCTATATATAATATCATGTCATCTGCGAATAGAGACAGTTTTACTTCTTTCGTACTGATTCAGGTGTCTTATTTCTTTTTCTTGCCTAATTGCTCTGGCTAGGACTTCTAACACTGTGTTAAATTACAGTACTGAGAGTGAGCATCCTTGTCTTGTTCCTAATCTTAATGGAAAAGCTTTCTGCTTTTTACTGTTGAGTATATTAGCTATGTGCTTGTCATATATGGCCTTTCTTATGTTGAGGTACATTCTCTCTATACCCTGTTATTGAAATTTCACGTAATCTTTACAACAACATAGCTAGGGGGTACTTTTATCAGCCCCCTCTTAAAGGTCAGAAAACTAACCTCACAGTTTACAAAGGTTGAATAACTTCCCCAAAGTTTGCAAATGGCGAAACCAGAACTGAACCCAGCAGTCTGACCCCCACAAAGCCCCTTGTGAGAGCTGAAGTAGCAGAAGGCCATGGGGAAGCAAGCTGTAACTGTGGCTTCTCCAGCCTGCAGCTTGCCCAGAGAGAGCCATCCTGTGGTGTCTGTATTATTCATTTGGCCATGGATAATACTGCATGTTATACTATACTTTCCTGTGTGTGTGGCTTAGTATTTTTAAAAGTACATTGTGAGCTCCTTGAGATAGGGATCATGTTCCACTATAGCACTGCACAAACGCCAAGCAAATAGTTCAATAAATACACTGTATTTATCCACTGGCCCTCAAAATTACCTGAGGAGAGAGAGACATGCAACAAGAAAATCAGAACTACATCTTAAAGATCTTCTAGGCTTAGAGTTTGAGTTTGTAGTTGAGGAAACTGAGGCCTAAAAAGTGCAGTCAGAGCCATGGAGGTTCAACACTTTCTTCAGAGTGGAGCCATCCTAAATTATTCTCTCTCTCCTCTGACCCCCTCCTCTGGAACCAGTGCTGGGACTCTGTGTATATCATCCAATGTGTGTTAAGACCTCAGGATCCAGTTCCCATAAAACAATTAAAATCTGGTATCATTCCAGTTCAGTCAGATTTATACCCAGACTATACCAGACTTACAATCAGAAGAAGCCTTAGAAATCATCCCGTTCAACTGTCAGGTTGTAGATGAAGTAACAGGCCCAGAGATGGCAAGTGATATGCGAGTCCTTGTCAGCTGGCCAGTACCTTATCATTTAAATGAGGTTCATCTGTCTAGAGGGAGCAAAGACACATAGGAAACACACATTGGCCTTTTTCTAGTTGGAGCATGTATGTCGGGGGAAGGGAGAGGCAGGAGTGTGACTGTCTTCCCAAGGCCAGCTTGTTCCCAAAGCCAGTCTGCCTGGGAAACATTGTCTACAATTCAGCAGAACCAATAATGGCTCACCCTGTGTGTACCCTTTCGCCTCTCTCCTCTATGCAGTAGAAGTTACAGCTGAGTCCTGTGCAGGAGCTGGAACCTGATTCTTCCACTCCTTCCATCCCACCAGCCCTTCCCTTCCCAGTGCCAACTCTGGCCCGGCGACCAGGTTAGGAATGTCACACATGCACAAACTATAACTTGGCTTCCATGTTTTCTCCTCCTTGGGTTAAAAGCTTAGAGCTGAAGAAAATCAGTATCTCCATTCTATTTTGCTTTCCACAGAAGCCAAGGGCCAGAGGAAAGAGAAGCCCCGTTGCTTCTGACAGGCAGTACTGGCAACAGAGTATTGAGTGAGTAGGGTATTAAAGAAGGCTGTTTGTCCTCTCACTGGAGCTTAACAGTGACCTTCCTCAGGGAGTCAAGCCCTGTCCCTCCCATGAACTCACAAGCACAGTATGGATCAAGAAGCAGCACTTATAAAAAGACCTTTCTGAAAACTGAAAGGGATTGTTCCTGACAAGCCTACAGAAACAGCAAAGAGCATATATGGAAGGCTGAGCTCTACATGGGGGAATCTGTCAGGCTAACAAAAGACCCGCTCTCCCAGGGACAGGAAGTTTGGAAGGTGGACTTTAGGGATACTCATTTAGTGGGGACCGAGGAACCTTCTTCCCATTTCCCTCTGGCTATGCTTCCACAGAAGAGCTGGGCAACAGCCACCTAGGCTCACAAGCAGGTGGGAGAAATTTTCATCTCCTGTATGGCCAAATCCCAACAACAGGTGAACCTTTCTATCTGCTTCCTTCTTGCCTGCACCCAAGAAACCAAATACTACTGAAGAAAGTCTGACTGCCAGAGAGATGGGTTCCACTACAATTCAGGATCGCCACCCCCAAATGGGACAAAGCGTGATTGAAAGTTTACTACTTGTCTCTGGTCAGCTCACACTCCTACTATCCACAACTGTTTCAAACCTTCCCCACTCCCCTGACCCTTCTGACGCCCTCTACACAAATCCTCGTTGTTGAGTCCTTCCTTTGTATTGCCAAATGTTTAAAGCTACCCACACGTTTTCTTCTTCCTTCATGCTTCCTTTTACAATTGAAAAGTGTTTCTTCCTACTAACTAACCAAGAACAATTCCACCACTTGTGTTTTATAGCCCATCCTCACCCATGTTTTCATGAATCTCATCTGTAATTTATCCGGTCTTACTCTTGTGTATCTAGTCTTTCCCTCTTTACTGGATCCAAACAAACTCATATCTCTCTCAATAAAAAAAGAATCCCTGGGGTACCTGGGTGACTCATTTGGTTAAGCATCCGACTTTAGCTCAGGTCATGATCTCACGGTTCGTGAGTTCAAGCCCCGTGCCAGGCTCGGTACTGACAGCTCAGAGCCTGGAGCCCTTCTTCAGATTCTGTGTCTCCCTCTCCCTCTTCCCCTCCCCCACTTGTGGTCTCTCAGAAATAATAAATGAATAAACTTTATAAAAAAATAAAGGATCCCTGAACATACATCCTCTATCTGTGGCCTTCTGTCTCACATTCTTTACACAATCTAATTCCTAACAGTAGTTCCACTTTCTCACCTCCCATCTACCTTTCAACCCACTCCAGTCTGGCTTTTGCTCTCATTAATCTGCTAAAACAGCTCTTGCAATGGTCATTAGTGGTATCCATGGTCAATATAATGGTCATGTTTCGGTCCTCATCTTGCCTCTTCAACATTGGACTCTATCGAATGGTTGAATGACCATTCCTTCTTTCTTAAAAAAATATCTTCCCCTGCCTTCTATGACACAATACTTTTCATATATCTTTGACCTGATCTTTGACCCTGATCTTGCTAAGTCTCTTTTGCAAGCTCATCCTTCTCTACCTAGCCATTAGTTGTTAGAGTTCAAGGTACGGAGTTCTCTTAAGTCTGTTTATTCGAGAGTGCTTTTAAACACCACACTGTACTGCCTTGTTAAAATGTTTATATCAGCAATATATATTGTAAACATCTTCCCATATCTGCAAAATTATTTTACTGAGTGCTTACCATTGTTGTACATACTATAACTTATTTATTTCATCTACTGTTAGGCGTGTAGTAGGTCATTTCTAATATTTTACTTTTATAGATAGTGCTATGATAAAATTCCTTATCTAGTCCTTTTTATGTGTGACTAGATGAATAATGTTAATATTGATTACCACTCTCCAGTCAATAATAAATTGCTATGGGGAAATTGAAGATATTTGGGAAATATGCACTTAGTGTTTTGAGGGCAAAGGCAGAGTACAACAACCAAGTTTCCTACACAGTAATACTGTGCAGGACAGAATCTTTGATAGAAGAAACTGGCTTTGTCAAGGATTATATGAATGCTACTTCCCTGTTCTTCTGAGCTCTCAATATGGGATTTGCTATCACAGATGATAAGAGGGTTTGGCCACACCACTGCTCACTGTGGAAGTCATGGCATTCGCCTTATTCCTACTCTATACTTTGGCAGGAATCAATCCTGATGGAGCCAGATGGATCTCAAATGACTCCAGAGTACTCTGAGGACATGGATTGGCTAAAGCAGTTTCTAAGGCCCAATACAATACTGATCTGTCAGGCCCGGACTGGGAGGGCCACAGGATAAAACAGGTCAGCAGAAGTCAGAGCCAGAAAATCAGCAAGACAGGACAGGGCATAGTCATGGGAGTAAGAGAGAATCATGGGGATGGGGGAGAGGCAGAGTTAGCACAAACAATTCCAGGTTTCCTCTTCATCTCCCCAAATATTTAATATTGGAGTGTCCCAGGACTCAGTCCTTGGACTTCTATTTTCCACCCACTCTCTTCCTGGGTGATCTCATTCAGACTCATGGCTTCTCATGCCATCTATACAGAGACAGTTCCCAATTGTATATTTCTAGCCTGATCTCCAACCTGAACGCCTGACTCCTATATCCAATTGAAAAGTTGACATCCCCACCTGGATGTTTAACTGAACTTCTAATTTTACCCCTCCCCCCACCACACACACACACACACACACACACACACACACACACACCCTATTCTGATCTAACCTCAGGTAACAGCAATGCCACCCTTCTAGTTTCAGGCCAAAAACTTGAAGTCATCCTTGACATCTCTCTTTTTCTCACAACCTGTATCCAACTCATAATCAAATGCTGTTGACTTTATCTTCAGAATATATTCAGGCTCTGCTTCCACCTATGAAAAAATGGGACTTACTCTCTCACCATAACCAACTGAAAAACTGGCTCAAAGATATGAAACAACCATTTTTAGACATTGGACAAGAGTCAAGACAGGACTGTGATCCGTGAAGGAAGGGAAACAAACGAGATGAACCCTCAATTGTGGAGGAAACTTTTGGATTCCTCAGCCTCCATTACAGCACCAATGCAATTTTACGAATGGCTTTGGAAAACCCTAACAGAGCCCAGTGGTCTTGCTGAACTGAGGAGGCAAATTAGAGTTTGTGGAAGCCGAGTCAGCTAAAAATTTGTAGATAAATGCCCAAAAGGAAGGAGCTATATGGAGAAAGAGCTCTGTATAAGGAGTTGAGTCTTTGAATGAACACCAGTCTGTGCATGCACAGGGTGACATTTCACAAGACCAGACAAAAAAAAAAAAAAAAAAAAAAAAAAAAAACTGCTGCAGAAAGGCTAATTCCTGGGAACTATGAGCTGAAAAATTCCTAGGGCTCATTCATGACTGGGAATTATTCAAGTTCTTACCAGCCTGAGTAGAGAGACCTTGTTGTGGCAGATTGTACTTTCCAAAGATGACCCAATATCTCCTATACCACATACTCTTCTAAAGTGTGACTTGCTATTCCCACATCAAGTAGAGTCTGATTTTTTTTTTACCTTTAATCAGGGAAAGTTTGTGACTTTTCCTACCAATTGAACAAGGTGGTGATGCTGTATTGACTTTGAGGCAAGGTTGGAAAGGCTATGTAGCTTCCAGGCTCGCATGTCAACTACCACATTTCCCTCAGCTCATACTTGTGACCACGTGGTGGGGCTCTTCCAATCAGCTGATAGAAGAGGAAGAAGCTAAGATTGGGTCACAGATGGGACAAGCCACAAGTGGACTGGTGCTGCATTACAGCCTATCCAGGGGCAGCCCTGAAAAACAGTGGTGAGGAGAAACCTTCATAATAGAGCTTTCATGCACCTGTAACTCTCTTGTAAGAAAAGAGAAATAGTCTAAGGTAAAGAATATACAGATGGTGGTGAATAGCTTGGCTGTATTGACCAGGGGCTGGGAAGGACAAAGCTTAGGAGATAAGAGCCAGGGAGGTCTGAGGGAGAGGCATGTGATAGATCTATGGAAGTAGGCATGAAGTATGAAGTATTTTGCCACATATTAATGGCCACCAGAAAGCAACTGCCACTAAACCCAAATAGAAGGTCTCAGCCAGTTGACCTCAGATACTTTCTGTCACTGGCTAACTCTGTGCAGACTCCAAGTTACAAAGGCTAGTCTAGCTGCTGCCTCCACAAACGACCAACCTACCAGGAACAGAAGCTAATGCTCAGCCCCCAGTACAGCACCATCCTCCAAGGACACGAGCCAACCACTTGTGGCAAGTTGATGCCCTGGAGCTTTTTCATCTTAGAAGAGGAAACCATTTGACTGGCCTTAAGACATATTTCATTAACTCAAATGCATATACATAACTCTTACATTGACTCAAAATGGATTATGGGCTTACATGTAGAATGTAAAGCTATAAAACTTACAGGAAAAAAAAAAAACAGGAGAAAATGTTTAGGATCTAGAACTAGGCAAAGAGGTTTTTACTTGACACCAAAAGCATGACCCACAAGGAAAAATTGATAAATTTGACCTCATCAAAATGTAAGACTTTTGTTCTGTGAGAGACCCTATAAAGAGGATTAAAAAACAAACTATAATTGGGAGAAAATATTTGCAAAGCATATATCTGACAGAGAACTAGTATCTAAAAATATACATATATAAAAATCTGAAAACTCAACAGTGAAAAAAATCCAATTATAAAATGGGCAAAAAAATGAACAGACATTTCACTGAAGATCTACAGATGGCCAATAAGCATGTGGAAAGATGTTAATATCATTCGCCAATAGAGAAATACGAACGAAAGCCACAATGAAATATCACTACATGCTTACTAAAATAAAAAAGTGGTGACATCAAATGCTGGTGAGGATGGAGAAAAACTGGATCACTCACATATTGCTGGAGAGAATGTAAAATGGTCCAGTTGCACTGGAAAACAGTTTGGTAGTCTTTTTAATAAAACTAAACATATAATTGTCATATGGCCCAGCAATTGCACTCTTGGCCCTTTATCCCAGAGAAGTTAAGACTTAATGTTCACACAAACAGCCGTATACAAATATGCAGAGGAGCTTTATTCATTATAACCAAAAAAACTAAAAACAGCCCAGATGTCCTTCAGTGAATAAATGGTTAAACAAAGGATGGTATATTCATATCATGGAATACTTGGCAATAAAAGGAACGAACTATTAATGGATGGGACTTGGATGAATCTTCAGGGAACTATGCTGAGTGGGAAAAAAGCCAATTCCAAAAACTTGCGTACCGTATGATTCTGTTTATAAAACATTTTTGAAATGACGAAATTTTAGAAATGGAGAACAGATCAATGGTTGTCGGGCATTAGGGATGGGGGAGTGTGGTTATACAAGGCCAATACAGGGATTCTTGCAGGGATGGAACTGTTCTGTATCTTGACTGCAGTAGTGGGTATACTAACCCACATGTATGATAAAATTGTGTAGAACTAAGGGTGTGTGCACAACCACACACACATACACACACACACACACACACACACACACACACATGCACACAAATTAGTGTAAGTAAAATTGGGGCAATCTGAGTTGTATCACAGTTGATATCCCAGTTGTGACTTTGTGCTATAGTTTTGCAAGATGTACATTGAGGGAAACGGATCTCTGGTACATGGATGTCTGGTTTAATTTTAACAGCTGTGTGTGCATTTATAATTATCAAGTAAAGATTTAATTTAAAAACAGTATATTCCTGGTTGATATTCCATATTTGGTTTTGCCTTTTCTACTGATGGAGCCTTGGCCAATACCACAACTCAAAGGTTTACAGAACATTAGACCCACTGACATGGGATTGAGCATGACCTTGCCTTGGACCATGGGCCTTGCTTTTTAGCAAAGGAGATATGGGAGTGGGTATCCCCTCCCATATACAGGACCACGGTATCCCCTAGTGCTATACCCAGAACTGCTGGCCTGATAGAGTGGCAAAGTGGCTGCTTAAAGATGCAGCTCAGGTACCAATTTGGAATTGATATCCTACAAAGTTGGGGTGTTGTCCCCCAGGAGGTGATCTCACCCTGAGCACAACCATTATATGGTACTGTGTCTTCAATAGGCAGAATACATAGGTCCAGGAACCAAGAGGAAGACCCATTCACCATCACTCCAGTGACCTGCTTGAGGAATCTGTACTTCCCATCCCTGCAACTTACAGCTTTGTGGCTCTAGAGGCCCTGGTTCCCAAAGGGAGAATTCTTCTACTAGGAGGAGGCACATTAGGGGTTCCAGTAAGCTTTAAGCCACAGCTTCTGCCTGGTCACTTCAGGCTCCTCCTGCCAAGAGACTGACAGACAGGAAAGGATCACTACATTGGCCAAGGTGATTGACCCTAATCAGCAGGATGCTGTGTTACACCCTGGGGGAAGGGAAGACTATCTTTGGCACTCACATAATCCACTGGGGTGTCTCTGGATACTCTCCTGATTATAAAGGTAAATGGAAAAGTGCATCAATGTTGATCTAGGAAGGACATGGTGACCCACTGCTCAGATCCCTTAGGGATGAGGGTCTGGGTCACAATGCCAGGTGAGCCACTTGGAACAGTGTGCCAGCCCCAGATGAGGGGACTCTAGGTAGTACAGGAGGGAGATGATGAGTATTGGTTGTGGCCTCAAGACTAGCTGAAGTAGTGGAGACAGGGAGGGATGTGGCTAGTTCATCCCACTAACCTTCCATAAGTTTCCCAAGGAAACAGACCAGCTATAGTTCTAGAGAAACTATGCCCAGATGGAGTGGATTTGAACAGCACAAGAGGTGATTTATAGTGGATACTGTGAGGTAGCATCCAGATCCCCTCCCTTCAAGACTAAGACATGGATTCCCTCAGCATCCATGAGTGTTACCTGTTGATGGCCCCTAGCTCTGTCCCTCTCTGGACAATGTTGTCAGCTAAAGGGAGCTTCCGTGGCTTATTTCCACACCCCTTGCTGGGGGCAGGCCACATCTGAAAACTGGTCACTGTGCTTCAGTTTGGAAATCTCTAAGAAGCTTCTCAAAATTAACTCATTCAAAACCAAACTCTCAGAGTCTTCTCTAAACCTGTCCCCTCTCCCCATTTCAGTAAACACCAATTCCATGCTTCCAATTGTCCAGTCTAAAACCTTGGGAGTTTTCCTTGACTCCTCTCTTTTTCTGGTTCCCTGGACATCTTAATATATCAGCAAATCTTGGTGGCTTTACCTTCATATCCTCAATGTAACCACTTCTCAGCATCACCTTTGCTAACCTTCTGGTCCAAATCCCTATAAATTCTCTCCTAACTGGCCTCCCTGCTTCTCTGCTTGCCTCCTCCCATCTATTCCATGCAGGCAACCAAAGTGGTACTATTAAGAGCTAAGTCAGATCATGTCATTCTTCTAACAAGTTCTTCTAGTGGCTTCTCATCACACTTGTAGTACAAGCTAGAATCTTTACAACAGCCTACAAAGCCCTACATGATCTGGCCCTGCCACACCTAACTTCATCTCCTGCCACACTCCAGCCTCTGGCTTCCATTCTGTTTCTCACACTCGTGAGAAGGCTCCTGCTCCAGGGTCTTGGTATTTGCCTTTCATTCTGCCTGGAATGCTGTTCCCCCAGATAGCTCCATGGCTCTATCCCTCACTTCCTTTGGGGCTCCTCTTCAATATCACCTTATCTAAGACATGTTTACTGATCACCTTCTAGGTAATAGAAACTCCCCTCTCACCTTATCACCACCGGCTCTCCCTACTCATCTTTCTTAGCACTTATCACCTGATGTACATTGTTTGTTTCTCATCTATTTCCCCCCACTAGAAGACAAGCTGCATGAGGACAGGGACTTTGTCCTTTTTGTTCATTGTAGTATGTCTCCAGTTCTTATAACCGGACCAGGTTCCTATAAATACTAAAAAAATATATATTTGTCGGATGAACCAATAAAGTTTCAGGCACTTTATAATTTAGGCTTTCATACTACCCTTCCCCCACTCCAAAGCAGCTACATCCTAAAGTTCAGACACACTGAGGCCACCACAGAAATACCCAGTCATGTGTGACACACACCCTCACTGATCCAATAAATATCTTAGGGGGTAAAAACCCTCTTCAATTGTGAATTCATTCTTCTGAGTCATTTTGGTTGCAAAGATTCAAGAAGAAGGAAGGGGGGCTCCTGGGTGGCTCAGTTGGTTCAGCGTCCGACTCTTGGTTTCGGCTCAGGTCATGATCTCACAGTTCATGGGTACGAGCCCCTCATGGGGCTCTGTGCTAAGAGCCCAGAGCCTGGAGCCCGCTTCATATTCTGTGTCTCCCTCTCTCTCTGCCCCTCCCCTGCGCACTCTCTATCTCTCTGTCTCAAAAATAAATAAATAAACATTAACAAAGAAGGAAGAGGAGTGCCTGGGTGGCTCAGTTGGTTAAGAGTCTGACTCTTGATTTCACCTCAGGTCATGATCTCATGGTTCATGGGTTCGAGCCCAGCATCGGGCTCTGTGCTGACAGCATGAAGCCTGCTTGGGATTCTCTGTCTCACTCTCTGTCTCTGTCCCTCCACACGTGCACATGCTGTCTCTCTCTCTCTCTCAAAAATAAATAAACATTTAAAAAAAGGAGGGGGGAAGAAGGAAGAGACCCAAGCCTGCATGAATAGCTTATGGCCTGACACCATATCCAACCTATCCATTAGGCACAGCGTTGAGGGCCCATGATACTTCTAGGGGCCACAAAAATATAATTTTAATTTGTTAGAATCAGAAGAAAAGTGAGTATAAGAATAATAATGAATATAATAATAAATCCAGATTGGATTATATCCATCTTTATACCAATGTAGTCATAAAATAGAATTTTAATACTTTTTTATGAAAGAAGCAACCCAGGAAGACAAAAGGGACCCATGAGAGTCATAATGTGGCCCTGCTTGACACAGCTCACCTCTAAGGCTCTGAGGAATATTGAGGGCCAGCATGACAGGAAAGAGAGGAACTGATGTCCAACATGCTTTCTCACTTATTTGTCACCCCCACTTAGCATTACAGCCCCATGTTATCAAAGGGGAAACTGAGGCCCTGAAAAGTTAAATGACTAGGATTTGAGCCTAGGCCATTGGAGACCAAGCCACCGGTGAACTTACCGCCCTGCTAATGGTGCCTGCAAAGCCGCAGGCACAGAGATGCGGTTAGACACTTTCCTCAGATCTGCCCCTGCCTGCCAGAGGCTGTGCCCCACACTGGGTCCTGCCCCCTGAGTCACCCCAGCTCCACCCTGCTCTTTGCGAGCCTGAATTTCCCTTGTCTACTTTGTAGATGCCAAGCCCCTGCCCCACCCCGGCTCCCAATCTTAATCATGAAACTTGGGAAAAACAGGGTCAAGTTGTATTGCCTCACCCTGTGAACAGGCAGGCCTGGTTGCCCTCTCCTGCCCGTCAGTACTTCCAGAGAATAGTAACTTAGTCCTGAAGGAGCAAAGAACAGCCTAGGAGGGATTCGTCCTTCCTGCCGCAGGCTGTGTGCCTCCTCCTCCATCCTTGTGCCCATGAAAAGGTCTTCAAAGACTCTGAGGGCCTCTTCTGTCTGTACCTAATCCTCCTCAGCACAAGCTTAAGGGTGAGTTCTCTCCTGAGGCCCAAGCAGAAGTTCTCAAATGGAACCCTCCTGTTATTCTCCCCTCCACTTCTGCCCGTATTTGGTGAACCCTCAAATAGGAGTGGCTGGGTCATAGTCAACATCCAGGAGGAGGGCTAGAAAGTGTAGCATGGACTCGGGAACAGAGGGGCCTAGCGGAATCCCAGCTGCAGATAAATAATCTGACCTCTCCAGATGTAACTAAAACTTGCTAAACACTAACAGTGAACAAGATTCATCACATGCTTAATACGCAATCTGGAATAGAGTTGCGCCGACAAATGTTAGTGATCTTTCATGCCTGCTGTCTTCCACTCTAATTTGCCTGGTTCTGTAGTTAACCTTTTCCCGGTTTGCATCTCATTAATGCATTACACGTTTATTGAACACTTGCTATATGTCAATCAATATGTAGGCATTGGAGACACAATGCTGAACAGAAAATATCTTTGCCTTTGAGCATCTTGTGCTCTGGTGGGGATTGCAGAGAAGTGAACAGTCAGCTACAATACAGTGTGGTCATTGTCCAGCTCTAGATCTCAGTCAATGGTGTCGCCAATTAGGGAACCAAAAACTCAGATGGCAGAGAAGCAATTAGCCTTTAAAAATTGGGTAGTACAGGGGCGCCTGGGTGGCGCTGTCGGTTAAGCGTCCGACTTCAGCCAGGTCACGATCTCGCAGTCTGTGAGTTCAAGCCCTGCGTCAGGCTCTGGGCTGATGGCTCGGAGCCTGGAGCCTGTTTCTGATTCTGTGTCTCCCTCTCTCTCTGCCCCTCCCCCGTTCATGCTCTGTCTCTCTCTGTCCAAAAATAAATTAAAAACGTTGAAAAAAAAATTTAAAAAAAATAAAATAAAATAAAAAAATAAAAATTGGGTAGTACAGGGGCGCCTGGGTGGCTCAGTCGGTTAAGCGTCCAACTTTAGCTCAGGTCATGATCTCACAGCTTGTGGGTTTAAGCCCCGCATTGGGCTCTGTGCTGACATCTCAGAGCCTGGAACTACTTCAGATTCTGTGTTTCCCTCTCTCTCTGCCCCTCCCCTGCTCACGCTCTTTCTCTCTCTCTCTCTCTCTCTCTCTCTCTCTCTCGCACATACACACACACACACAAATAAGTAAATAAAAGTGAAAAAAAATTTAATTGGGTAGTACATAGATAAACAAGACACCAAATCATTGGTACACAAGATGGACCAGGACGGATAATAACAGGACCCTGTAACCTAGCATTTGGCCATTTTATAAAGTAGACAGCGTAAACCTAGTTGTTCCTGGCTATTCCTCCTAAAAGTGAAAGCCCTATTAGGGTCCTGGGGATTTAGCCCTATGAGTTTTCTATTTTTTTTTAATTTTTTTTAACATTTATTTATATTTGAGAGGCAGAGAGAAACAGAGCATGAGTGGGGGAAGGGCAGAGAGAGAGGGAGACACAGAATCTGAAGCAGGCTCCAGGCTCTGAGCTGTCAGCACAGAGCCTAACATGGGGCTCGAACCCACAAACGATGAGATCATGACCTGAGCCGAAGTCAGACACTTAACCCACTGAGCCACCCAGGTGCCCCAGCCCCAGGAGTTTTCTAAATTGATAATAGATTATTTTTTAGCAGGGCTGGTTTTATGAGTAAATAGAATAGGTTGCCACCCATGTGTATGTTCTGAGAGAAATGGGAGGGACCTCAGCTGCATACCAAAATGCCTCCTTATGTCAGCATTCCTAGAAGTCCATCATTAGAGTCAGTCCTTAGGGATGGTTTTAGCTCTCAGAGTCTTCTTGTAAAGGCATGTAGTCCATAGAGAAATGAGCCATTGCTCTCGCTGTTTCTTTTCCTAGGTTGCTCTTTTCCATATATTCAAATCCTATCTGTCATTCAGTCCCAGAACACTTCCTCAGTGGTTTTGTTCTAGCCTGGCCTTGTCTTTAGGCTTTGAGTTGCTGGTACAAGCCTTTGATCCAGCAGGCATGACTTTATGTGGCTTCTTGGTTGGATTCTGTGTGTGTGTGTGTGTGTGTGTGTGTGTGTGTGTGTACACTCTTCCTAATTAGTGTCTATCAACTGTTAGTTCATTTGTCTATTGCATTATAAACCACACCAAGGGGCGCCTGGGTGGCTCAGTCGGTTGAGCGTCCGACTTCAGCTCGGGTCACGATCTCACGGTTTGTGAGTTCAAGCCCCGCGTCGGGCTCTGGGCTGATGGCTCAGAGCCTGGAGCCTGCTTCCGATCCTGTGTCTCCCTCTCTCTCTGCCCCTCCCCCATTCATGCTCTGTCTCTCTCTGTCTCAAAAATAAATAAACATTAAAAAAAAACTAAAAAAAAAAATAAACCACACCAAAACTTAGTGACTTAAAATGATTTTTACTCACAACTCTACAATACAGGCTGGGATCAGTTGGGTGGTCCTTTTGCTGGCTCAATGTGTCTCACGTAGCTGCAGTCATCTGGAAGCTCAGTCTTGATGGGAGATTCCAAGAGAGCTTCATTCACATGTCAGATACCTCAGCCGAGGAAATTAGAGCCACTGGGTGCAGGCTGGCCCTTTTCTCCATGTGATGCCTCATTCTTCAAGGCCTCTCCACATGGTCTCCTCTCTTGCTCATTGTCCTGGGCCTCCCTACAGCATGGCAGCTAAGTTCAAAAAGAGAGCATTTCAAGAAGTAGAGCTCCATTATGCTAGTAGTTACCTACTTGCTTCATGTTTGTTAATATCTCCTTGATTGAGAAAGCCACCAGCTTACCCAAGAATCAATGTGGGCTTCAAAAGGGTAATACTAGTGGGAGATGCGGTTTTTGGTGTGCCACCAATGTGTACCACAGTTTATAAACACTTAGAGTAGAGATTGCATCTTTTATTTTTTTAAATAATAGCCTGGAGTATATTGGTAGGTGCTAAATGATATTTGTTGACTGACAAGTGTTGAGTATTGTTAACTGCCAGGCAAGCAAGAACTGGAAGTTGCTCCATGAGGAAAGCAGAAGCCTAAAAGGAAAGGTTTTTGAACACCGAATACAAATTGGTGGGTTTTGGTGAATTTAACTAATGCCTTTGCTGTTGATTTCAAGACCAGAAAAATGTAAGCAACAAATACCATAAGAAACCAAAGTATACTCAGTTCAGCGCTATGTTAAGCTTCATAGAGGATATAGACGAAAACAGGACCATTGAGGTCATTCAAGAAATGAGAAGTGAAAACAGGGTAACTTAAATATTACCAGACCAAATAATATCCCTAACACAGTGTATGGCACATAATAGACACTCAAGAAATGTTCTGCAAAAAAGGAACAAGATGTGGTCAGCAAGAGAAAGATAGGGAAGTCCAGGGTTTGGCAAACTACAACCTACAGGCCAAATCTGGCTTTCCAACTGTTTTTGTGAATAAGTTTTATTGTAACACTGCCATGGCCTTTTTTTTTTTTTTTTTAACATATTATCCATGATTCCTTTTGCGTTACAACAGCAGAATTAAGTAGTTGCGACAAAGACTGTAAGTCCTGCAAGGCCTGAATATGTACTAGCTGGCCCTTTACAGATGAAGTTTGCCAACCTAAGGACTCAGTGAATGCTTCCTAGACTCCGTAAAACTGGTACAATTTTCCTTGATGGAGGAGAAGGTAGGTGAGCACTAGGTTAGATGGAAGATAAAATGCTTTGTGCTCAAAAGTGAATAGTTCTGGTCCCTGTGAAAAATGTTTTTTGAGACTGCCCCCCCCCCCCCCCCCGCCACAGGGAAGGATTTGTGCTGATATGCAATAATATCAGGCTCTGGGCCCCTGTTTAGTCTAGTGGTCCAGGTAATTCCTTCTGGCTTTGTCCTCCTCTCATCACCCTGTTTTGCACATCTTCCTCTACATTTTTGACTTGTGGTGAGGCAAAGTATCCAGATATTGAACTTGGAGATCAGGGAACCATTGACAAGGTAGATGCACTTTCCATTTGGATACATATCTGGGTTCACAGGAGGAAAGGGAACATCTAACTCGAAAGAGAAAGGGCTTGGTTCCTTAATCCTTATTTCTTCAGCTTACATGGGCCTCAAGAGGTCATCTTGGTCATTCCTCTGTTCCAGACTGGGTTGAGCTTAAATCATCTCCTAGATCTAAATCACACACACATATGGATATACACGGATACACACCCCTCTCTGTGCCTCACGCCCACATGCTTAAAAATAGCATAGCCCCTCTCCAGAGCTCACTTACCCATAGGCACAGTGCTGAGGGCCCATGATATTTTAGGGACCAACAAAAATGGTTTTTTTTGTTTTTAATGTTTTTATTTGTTTTTGAAAGAGAAAGAGGCAGAGTACAAGCAAGGCAGGGGCAGAGAGAGAGGAAGACACAGAATCTGAAGCAGGCTCCAGGCTCTGAGCTGTCAGCACAAGAGCCCAGAGTGGGGCTGGAACCCATGAACCCTGAGATTGTGATCTGAGCCGAAGTCGGACGCTTAACTGACTGAGTCACCAGGAGCCCCAAAATGTTTTAACTTCTTTTAAAACCAGAAGGAAAAAAATATATATAATATTAATGGACATATAATAAGAATCCAGAGTGAATTATGCTAATCCGTATACCAATTATATAAAACATAATTTTCAATATTTTTATATGGAGGGAGGAGCCCACAAAGGCAAAAGCGCCAAGGGCCAGCAAAAGCCATAATGCAACCCTCTTTTCCTCAAATAACATGTTTCAGGGCCCACAAACTTCATGAAGAGAGAATGCTTTGCAAGATCCGAGCGGAGTTCCTCATGACCATGTCCTTCTTTGGCACAGTCCTTGGGAGAATGGAACACAGCCGGCTTTGACCTTTGAGTCAGAATAAAAAACAAAAAAGCTCTCTGGGAAGGAAGCAGAGGCTTGCAGCTAGACGAGAAGAGGGCTGGTGTTGATTCAATTGGCCCCAGGGCCTGGCAAGGCCAGACTGCCAAGCAGTGCGCCCGTCACCAGTGTGTCCGCTCTCAGCAGAGCAGAGCCCAGCTCAGACCCTTCATAAATAAATATTGCTTCAGGCCCAAGTGTGTTGACTTAAGAAAGCTTCACCTTTCCCTGGCAATGCAGATTGTTCTGGGGGGAGCAGCACTCCAGCTAAGAGTTCTCCAGGGAGCGAACACAGCCTGGAATTTGCTTTCAAGCTTGGTCAAGCTTTTGGAGTGCTAAGTGCTCCATCTTTCAGAAGCCAAGGTTTCCGTTTGTTGATTAACCAGCTGCTTTAATTTTCCTCCAATCCCCCAAGTCCCCCCTACTTCCCTTTGTTTTTGCCTCACAGCGGTCCTTTATGGAAGAGTGGGGTGACTGAAATTTGCTTTCCTTAGGGCAGCTGGTGCCACTTAAAACACAACTTAAAATTTACCTGGACGGTCTTTGTTATGGGTTGAGTTGTGTCCCCTCTGCAAAGGTGTGTTGAAGTCCTAGTCCTTAGTCCCTCAGAACATGACCCTATCTGGAAATAGCCTCACTGCAGATGAAATTGAGTTAAGATGACATTGCGCTAATCTGATGTGACTGGTTTCCTCATGAAAAGAACATTACTCTGTGAAGAGACAGAGACACAGAGACAGAAGACCGTCATGGAAAAACAGAAGCAGAGAAAGGAGTTCTGCTGTGAGAAGCCAAGAAACAGCTGGGGCCACCAGCAGTGGACAAGACAAGGAAAGATCATCTTGTAGAGGCTTTGGAGGGAGCGTGACCCTGCCAACACCTTGATATCAGACCTCTAGCCTTCAGAACCGTGAGAGAATAAACTTCTGTTGTTTTAAGCTACCAGTTTGTGGTACTTTGTCCCGGCAGCCCTAGAAAACCATACAGTCTTCAAAGCAAATAATCCACACAGCTAGAGCCTCAAGAATCAGTTGACTGATGTATGGTAATCACACTGAGCCCTTGTTCAGTGTAAAAACCTTACTTCTCAAAGTTCTTCTTTCCCCATTATCTCACTTTTGCCTCATGAATACTTTGTGACCCAGGGCAGATTTTTATGATCCCTCATTTTACAGATGGCAAAATCTGGAACTCAGGATGTAAATCATTTACCCCAAGTCATACGTTAAGTGTCTCTGTGGGTTAGAAGAAAACAATGAGTAATAGACATTCAAAATCAGCCCTGCCTCTGACTAGACTTATAGGGCCTTTGGTGAGTTACCTGTGTATCTGAACTTTGGAATTTCAAGTACGGTCACTACATTTGTTTAAAGAGCATTAAAAATTACCTTAAACATGAAAAACAAGAGAAGGTCATAATATCAGAACAAAAGACACATCTTTCAAATTCAATAAATTTAGTTAGTTTTTTTTTTAAATCACTACTTTGTCTCCCCTGACCCCCAGAAGACAGATAAAAGGATTGGCATTTGGGAACTACTTCTGAAATCTCTCTAGGCCTCATTTACCTTATCAGAGAGTGTTGGATTTCTCCTTGAGTCCCTTCTACCACTTCACGTTTTATGATTCTCTGACTCAAGCCCAGATTCTCTTTGTACTGACACATCTGGAAACAAGAACCCCTGGGTGTGCGTGGCGACAGCCAGAGTTCCCTGATCAGGGGAACCGGTTGAATGAATGTCTAGCTTCTGTCCTGAGACCACAATATATCCTGTGTTCTCTGAGAGAGCAACCAGGGGTGGCTGTGATGGCCTCAGGTAAGCTGTGGGAAGAACTGCCTTCCTCTGAGAAAGCGACCCCTTCCAATTTGAGGCAAAACAGTTTGGGATTTGATGTGCAAACTGCAGCCAGCTTTCTCCCTGCACCTCCTGCCAGCAGGCTGGCTCTGGCTGGCTTTGCTCTCCCCCTCAGCTGGAGAGCCCCTTGGGCTACCAGGCCATCAGTCCCCACGGGTCACCTGTTTGGAAAAGCCAACCTAAAGAATCCCAGGCCTCCACCACAGGCTGCCACTGGGCTAAGCCTGAAGCTTGAACGTGCCCCATGGCTAAGGTCAATGATTTTATGCTCATCAATGATAATAATAATCTTTTGCACGCCATTTCTGAACTATTTTTTAAAATGCAATATCTTTTGGGGTGCCTGGGTGGCTCAATGGGATAAGCGTCCAACTCTTGATTTCCACTCAGGTCGTGATCTCACAGTTCGTGGGTTTGAGCCCCACATCGGGCTCTGCACTGACAATTTGGGGTCTGCTTGGGATTCTCTCTCTCCCTCTCTCTGCACCCCCTCTCAAACATAACTAAATAAGCATTTAAAATCCAATATCTTCTTAGCATAATATCACTGCTCAGGGAGATCTTCATGAAAGAGATAGGACTGGAAGGGCTCCCCGAAGAGGCAGGTGGTATTTGATGGGAGAGTAGAGGTGGGAAGGATGGTGTGGTCTGTGGGGGGGACTAAAGGACAGCCTGGAGGGTGGGAGGAGTGGTGTTTACAGCTGGGGAAAGCCCTGCCTGAAGGGGACGCTGAATTCCCACAGGGAGAAGAGGGGATGAGCCAGAAGTATAGAGATGTCACAGGCTTCTGAGGCAGACAGACTGGGTCAAACCCTAGTTCGCTAGTGTTATCTGCCACCGCCTGCCCCCTCACTGTGAGGGAAAGCTCTCCAAGGCCGGAAAAGTTAAGTGGTCATGAAAGATCCGGACAGGGCAGGAACGGAATGAGTCTGACAGGCAGGGGTTCTATTAAAACGTCCTTCAGGGAAACAGTCAGACTACCTCCACCCTCTCAATCTTTTGACCTGGTTGTGTTTAGTCCCTCCTTTTCCCTGAGGGAAAACTGCCAGGGTAACAAAAATCCAAGGAAATCAACAGGTCTTCGGGCAGACTTGACTCCTCTAAGGCCCTCTGACCAAATGACCAAGCCAAAGAACCATCCTTCTTCCCCTTTGCTCTCAGGCAGGGTCCACAACAAGGGCTGAGGAAGTGACCTGCAATTCAGCCCTTCCCTTCTTGGAAGGAGCTTATCATGTCAAGGAGGAAAGCTTTAAAAATGCACTCCTTTTTCAGTGCAGAAGGAAAAAGGAGTGGGGGGAAGAATTTACTGTCCTGCAATAGTTTTCAGAATATAGAGGAAAAATATTTTCTACAGTAGGGCACCTGCTCCCTCCAATCCGAGTGGAGAGTCTGCAGCCTTAAAGAGACCTTTCTCTAGAAAATTTCGCTTCTACTTTTATAATTGTCCCAATTGGAAACCTAGAGGAATTTTTATCATACATGATGTTGATGTGTTTATTTCTTTACTATGTTTTGTTTGCCCACCATTTCCTGTTGCACCTGTTGAGATCCAGATTTGGTAGTGTGTGAGGAAGTGAGGCATGCCAACCTAGGAACCAGAGGAAGATTGGGAGCAAACACCTAATTACAATGTATTTGGTTTTCCATGACTTTATTTAAATTTGCATTTTTTTTTATGAAAGCAATATATGTACCCTGTCAATTTGGCATTTTTACTATGAAAGTAACTTAAGTACCCATTGTAGAGTTTAAAATGAGTATAGGCTCAAAATAAAATAAAATAAAATAAAATAAAATAAAATAAAATAAAATAAAAATGGTTCCCATATGATCTTGTTCTCCCCATATCTGACTGCGGTAATTAGTTCTTTATACATTTTATATAAAAAAGCATTTATGCATATATAACTATGAGATGTATCCTTTCTTTAAAACAGAAACACAAATGGAACCATGCTATGCATAGTGTATTATATAACTTGCTTTTCTCACTTAAAAAGCTTCCTTGGAGAGTCTTCTTTTTTTTTTAAGTTTATATGTTTATTTTGAAAGAGAGAGAGCAGAGGAGGAACAGAGAGAGAGAGAATCCAAAGCAGGCTCTGTGCTGACAGCACAGGGCTTGAACAGACAGGGCTTGAACCCACGAACCATGAGATCATCACCTGAGCCAGAACCAAGAGTCAGAAGCTTAACTGACTGAGCCACCTCAGTGCCCCTGGAGATTATTATTTATTGGTAGTATGATCATATGTCCCATACCAGACAGTCCTGATTTACACATTCTAACCCAGCATACTTATCAATAGAATCCCTTCCACTCTCAAGAAAGTATCAGTTTGGATAAAGCTTCTGGTCACTCTATGTGTCAGGCCAAATGGATCTTTTTTGCTTTCCACAACATGGAATGTCATACCATGGATGCCTCAAATGTAACGAATCACCCATACGTGAACATTTATTTCTAGTTTTTAACAACTAGAAACCATTCAACAGAGGGCCTCCTTGTACACTTATCTTTGAACTCCTATGAGGACACACGTACACAGTAAGTTCCCAGCAGTGAAAATTGCTGGACCTAAAGATTTATGTCTTTTACATTTTTTTCTGCAAAAATATTTTTATTTGCTTTCTAATTGAGGTATTATATTCTGTTGTATAAATATATCACAATTTATTTATCCACCTTTTACATTTTGAGCACTCTCGCCAAATACTTCTCCAAAAAGAAGTAACTATAGGCATAGGGACCAGCCCAGACCCTCCCACACCTCTTCACTGGACTTCTGATGGGCCAGGTCACAATCCCCCACCCCTGGTGACAGCAGGTTCTCATCTGGCTCCTCCCCTTCTCCCGCGGGTACCCAGCCCCTTCCTCTAGAAGGCACTGCCTGGCTCCCCCACTGAGGCTGGGATGGGACCCCTTCCATACAGTCCCAGCACCTGCTACTTCTCTGATCACTGCACTCATCATGTTGAACGATAATTTCGTCTTTAATTCCCATCTTCCCACTTGAACTCTATGTTAAGTAAGAAATTAACAAATGTTACTGTAACAAATGACCACAAACTGAGTGGCTTAAAACAGGACAGATTTACTATCGTACTGTTCTGGAGGTCAGAAGTCTAAAATAGGTTTCCTTGGGGTAAAAACAAGCTGCGCGTAGGGCTGTGTTCCTTCTGGAGGCTCTAGATAGAATCTGGTTTTTTGGTTTTTCCAGCATCTAGATTCTGCCCTCATTCCTTGGCTCATGGCCGCTTCTGTCTTCAAAGGCAGCAATGACCAGTTGAATCTTCCTTACGTCACATCTCTCTGACACCAACTCTTCTGCCTCCTCCTCCTCCATTTAAGGATCCTTGTGATCACATTGGGCCCACCTGAGTAACCCAGGATACTCTATTTAAAACATTTTTTTTTACATTTATTTATTTTTGAGAAACAGAGTGAGACAAAGCATGAGCGGGGGAGGGGCAGAGAGGGAAGGACACACAGAATCTGAAGCAGGCTCCAGGCTCTGAGCAAGCGGTCAGCACACAGCCTGATGCAGGGCTCGAACCCACGACCCGTGAGATCGTGACCTGAGCTGAAGTCGGTCGCTCAACCAGTTGAGCCACCCAGGGGCCCCTACTCTCTCTATTTTAAAGTCAGTTGATTAGCGACTTTAATTCCATCTGTAACCTTAATTCCTTTTGCCATGTTGCATAGTATATTGACAGCATTCAAGGATTAAGACATGGACATCTTTGGGATCCATTATTCTGCCTACCACAACCTCCAAGCTCTGCGAAGACAGAAAATGTTTCATAGTCTCTGTTGTATCCCCAGTACCTGGAGCAGGGTAAGTATTCAATAACTGTTTCTCAATTCCCCGCTTCCTTCCCTGTGCTATTCTTGCAGGTCCGGTAAAGAGGGCTGGCACTAGGGCTCCACAAGAAGGCACTTTGGTGTCTACTCATCAAAGTGGGCTAGGGGCGCCTGGATGGCTCAGTCGGTTAAGCATCCGACTTCAGCTCAGGTCACGATCTCGCGGTCCGTGAGTTCGAGCCCCGCGTTGGGCTCTGGGCTGATGGCTCAGAGCCTGGAGCCTGCTTCCGATTCTGTGTCTCCCTCTCTCTCTCTGCCCCTCCCCCATTCATGCTCTGTCTCTCTCTGTCTCAAAAATAAATAAATGTTAAAAAAAATTAAATAAATAAAATAAAACAAAACATAAAAATTCTACAAAAAAAAAAAAAAGTGGGCTAGAAAACCTCATTGTGGAGGTTGAACAGCCCTCTTCCAAAAGATAGGAGCCATATCATAGATGTCATTCAAGGCAGGGACCATGTCTTCTATATGTGTGTTCCCTAGCACGGAGAACCTGGCATACTTTTCGAACTCAGTGTGTGTTTGTTGAGTGGGTCACGGTGGGACAGAAGTCCAATTGGGGCAGAAAAGCTAGTAGCAAGGTATCCACTAGGGCAGTGAGTCAAGGTGAGAGAAGTAGAAGTCATTTGGGGGTCACTCCCATGTGACCACAGGTATCTGAAGCTGACAGGGGTGTATCAGTGAGGCCCAGATTGCTAGTGTAGAGAATCAGATCAGTGAGGAAATCAGCAGCCAGAGACAAGGCAGTGTGACAGCAAGAGAAGGGGCAGGGGACAGCAAGAGAAGGGGCAGGGGCTGGGTTCAAGAACGTGGGTGTGGGTGGAGGTTAAAATTGAGGGAGAATATCAGGAACCTGCTGGAGAGTAGGAGCAAGCTTAACCATGCCAGCTTTCTGCTCCATACCCCGAGGTATTTATATCATTCCTCTGTGCCAAGAATCTTGACCTAGCCACACGCCCCTGGACACTGGATGGTGCCCATGGCATGGGAGCAGGAGCAGCAGCAGTGAGGGGCTCTGTCCCAGACATGAGCTGGGGACAATACAACAAGTGGCGGTCACAGTAGGTACAGAGCCGAATATGACACAGTCACCATCCTTGGGAAATCACAATTTCGGGCAACAGTCAGGCACTAACCCACTATTATGCAAGGTAGTAGATTAGAATAAAAGGGGACTAAACTGAAAGTTCTTTAAAAAAAAAAAAAAAGGCCTCATTTACTCTTCGCAGTAATCCATGTGGTAGATGTTATTTCCTCCATCTTATAAACGAGAAACAGGAGACTCAGAGAGGGAAGGTACTTTGCCCAAGGTCACACAGGTGGTAAATAGTAGAGGCAAGCTACAACTTTTCGATTTCTCTTACTCTCTCTGTTTTGCTATATTGCCGAGCACAGCACCAAGCACATAATTCTTAAGTTCTTGTACTTTGCACACATTTCTATTATAGCTCTATTTTAGCACTAAGCTCTTGGTAGAATAATCACATCTCGCTCATGCCAAACAGGACTTGCAACAGGATAGTTATATGTTTCTGAACCTCCTTCCCTACGAAACTGTGAGCTCCTGGAGAGAGGAGCTTCAGTAGTCGCTCCCTTTGCTGTGGTTTTGCTTTTCATGGTTTCAGTTAGCTGCAGTCAACCGTGGTCTGGAAGCAGACGATCCTCAGTCTGACATAGCCACAGAAGGTCAGCTGTGGCCTAATGCTACATCACAATTCCTTCATCACTCGTTTCATTCCATCTCATAAGGTAGGTATTTTATCATCTTATATTATCACAGGAAGAGTGAGTACAGTACAATAAGGTATTGAGAGAGAGAGAGAGAGAGACCACATTCACATAACTTTTACTTTAGTATCTTGTTATCATTGTTCTATTTTGTCATTGGGTAAGTTGTTAATCTCTCATCATGCCTAATGTATATGTTAAACATTATCATAGGTATATAAGTATAGAAAAAATAGTATATACAGAGTTTGGTACTATCCACAGTTTCAGGCATCCACTGGGTGTCTTGGAACTAATCCTTCATGAATAAAAGTGAGCTACTCTATATCCTCTTTACCTATTAGCCTCACACATAGTAGGTGTTCAGTAACTTGGAGTATGAATAAGTGAAGTTTAATAATCTATGCTATTATAATCTATGGACAGGATGGAGAACAAAGAGGTTCTGGGCTGAAATGGTGGGGACCCTCTTTTTCTTCTCAATGTTAGTATAGTGCCTGGCACATTAAAAGTACTCATGGGACACCTCGGTGGCTCAGTTGGTTAAGCGTCCAACTCTTGGATTCGGCTCAGATCATGATCCCAGGGTTGTGGGATTGAGCCCTGCATCGGGCTCTGTGCTGAACATGGAGCCTGCTTAAAATTCTCTCTCTCTGCCCCTCCCCCCACTCACGTATTCTCTCTCTCTCTCGTCTAAAATTTTTAAAAAGCATTCATAAACATTAGTTGAACAAACGAACAAATGAATGGATCCTGCATTTACATTCCTGCATTTTAGAATCCTAATTCTCATTATAACAGTAAAATCCTATCCACTCTGGGCAGTTCTAGAACCAGTAGAGATACTGTGTTACATTCTGGGGATCCTCCCAGCCCAAGGAATTTCACACTGTGTCTACAGAATACCCCATCTCCAAAGAGACTACACTTCAGTTCCAAGTACTTGCACCACAATCATAAACACAACCACAAAGGGATAGAAAAAAACCTCTATGAGTGGGAGGCCCAACTCCTCCCAACCGGGGGAAAGCATTTCTAAACAAACACAAAGGGGCTTACACCTGCTCCAGATCCTGCCAAAACAATACAAAGCAGACCCATGAAAGTCAGACTGTCACCAAGTGAGAACCCAATGGGGCCAAACAGGAAGTTTCCTGGAGAAGAAGAGATTCCAGGGATTAATGGTGGTCAGAGATTGATCTAATTCTACTGTCTTCAGGAAATATTATTGCACAGTCTAATGAGTCATACAGTTCAGGCACATCATATAGTTTTAAGCAGAGATGATAATAAGAATAACTGACTTTTACTGAGTGATTACTGACTACCAGGTTCAACACTAAGCACTCTTTAACATGAGCTCACTTTTCATGGCAGTCCTGAGACCTGAGACCTGCTAACACCGGACAGGGTGGTAATCAAGTCATGGGACCAGCAAGGTAGGTGAGAGAAAAGTTAAGGCGAACACAGTACGACAGCTCAGGGCAAGAAGTCCAGATGTCCACCGGCAAGAGACCCGGCACAGGTGTCTGCCAGACCCGACTCCTTAAACTGACAACTCCCAAGACACCAGGGTTATTTGAGGAAGTTTTCAAAAGACAGCTTTTTTGGGTCCTCCTAAGATTGACCAAATCTGAATTCCTTTTTTTTAAAAATGTTTATTTATTTATTTTTGAGAGAGAAAGAGAGCGAACACAAGCTGGGCAGGGGCAGAGAGAGAGAGAGGGAGACACAGAATCCGAAGCAGGGTCCAGGCTCCATTCTGTCAGCACAGAGCCCTATGCAGGGCTCAAACCCACGAACTGTGAGATCATGACCTGAGCCGAAGTCGGATGCTCAACTGACTGAGCCACCCAGATCCCCCCTAAATGTGAATTTCTAAGAGCAGGGCTTAGAAATCTGTATTTTAACCTATATTTTTAAATATATATATTTAAAAATCTCTATTTTTAAAAAAGCACCCTGAATTAACTCCAATTTGTGTGTATTTAATACACATAGGGCCTTAAGGAAAGTGCAAATGCTGAAGTGACTCAGGACTCTGTGTTGGCTTATTCCCAAACTGCTTTCCTTTAATACCAGCTCTACCTGGTCCCATGGCTCTGAAACCTCAGCATTCTGGTGTTTCTCTGGACTACACTCAGTCTTTGAATCTGAGTCAGTCTGCAACTCCCTAGGATTAACTTGACTCCCTCTGACATTTAGTGCTACCCCAGGTGCCTATGTCCTTCCACCCAGTCTTTGCATCCAGCCAAAGCTGTGCTGAGCCTCATTAGTGAGGGTGTGGGAAGGGACACTTTGGATTCAGAATACCAACAATCAGAGCATCGCATAATAAGATGAGGGCACTATAAGGTCTGTCCCAACCAAAGACTTGATATCTACTTTCTGTTAGGAGAGGAATGAATCCCTTACGGTCCTGAGCCTACAGATAAGAGGATACATGTGAGGAGGAGAATGAGAGGTCTGAGCTTAAAGGTGGAGGTAGGATCATCTCAACAAGTTCTGAATCCTGTTCATGGGCCTTCCTTCTGCATCAGTAACCATCTCCACCAACCCCTGTCTCTGGTCTTTACTGCAGGCAAACCCCTCTGCTCATTCTTGGCAACCATCCCTGATACATAGACAAAAATAGGCCAGCTGGCCTCTGCGAGCACTTTGCCTTCACTGATGAGAAACAAACGCCCATTTGGTTTACTTTCCCTTCAAATGTCCAGGAAGCCTCTTGACAGAAGATACTGGGAAGGTTTAGTAAAGGCCAAGGGTTTAAGTTTTGAAATCTAAACCATTTGACAGGCCCTGCGAAGGTGATGAAAGCCAAGAAACTTATGGTCAAGTTGAAACCCTCCTACTTTAGGTCTCGCTAGATGTGGTAAGACATTCATCAGGATTGCTTAAGTGCAGAAAAAAAATCAAGTACAGTGAAACAGCTTTGTGCTCTATAGAAGAAAGAACTTTCTACCAGAGCCTTTCATCAAGAGGAAGAGTAGGCCCTGGGGAGGCATGAAAATATTTTCACTGGCTGTGACTCCAACTCATTATCTATTAGCCATGCCACAGGTGTGAGGTTGGAACAAGATGACCTTTAAGGTATCTTCTAATCCCTAAATCCATAACTGTGATCATTATTACCATAAACCATGAACTTACAAAATTTTAATCCTAGGAATATTTTTGGATGTTTCAGTCATTGAGAATCCAAGCAGCCTCAGCTCTGAGCAATGTCTGCTAATCAGCTTTCTTTTTTAACACAGTATCTGGGGGCACCTGGGTGGCTTAGTCAGTTAAGTGTCTGACTCTTGATTTCAGCTCAGGTCATGATCTTATGGTTCTTGAGATCAAACCCTGTGTTGGTCTCTGCCTGCTTGGGATTCTCTCTCTCTCCTTCTCTTTCTGCCCCTCCTCTGCTTGTTCTCTCTCTCTCCCTCCCTTTCTCTCAAAATAAATACACATTAAAAAAATAAAACAGTATCTGTCTTGTACACATTTTTCCCCTTGTCTGAAACACTCTGACCCTAGTTATCTGCATGTCTTGTTCCCTCTTTTCCTTCAAGTAGTCGTTCAGTTGTCACCTTTGCAGTGAGGCCTTACTAGACCATCCTATT